>NC_142029.1:36501152-37751152 GCF_982192425.1 Myodes glareolus | reverse complement strand
AGGGTTTTTTTTAATTTATGTATTTATTATGTATGCAACATTCCTTCCATGTATGTTTATATGCCATAAGAGGGCACCAGATCTCATTATAGATGGTTGTGAACCACCATGTGGTTACTGGGAATTGAACTCAGGACCTCTGGAAGAGCAGTCAGTGCTCTTAACCTCTGAACCATCTCTCCAACGCCCCCTCTCCTCAACTTTTAAGGTTTTTAACGCCTGAGAAGAGGAAGCTGAGTCTTCCTGGCAGGCTTTTCTGCAGCAGAAGGCTATGCTGGAAGCTCACACCTTGGCAGCTGCCCTGTGGCCATTGGCACTCCAGAAAAGGGAACAGAGGAAGTCCACAAGGCTCCATCCTGCTGGAGGCCAGCCAAAGTCAACTCCGCTGGGGGCCTGCTTTAAATGCATCCAGGAAGGTCTTGATGCTGCCCCAACCCTCAGCTGCCAGCAAACCCATGTCCTTTCTGCCAGCAGATTGGTCACTGGAAGTCAGAATGTGCCCGTGCAGTCATGTCCTCTGTGCCACACCACGGAGGCCCAGCCTCACCAGCAGTGCTGCAACTGTATCAGTGAATCTAGCCTGGTGGAAACTAATATCGAGTCATTCCACAGATCACCTGAAGAACTTTGCCAATACAACCAGGGCACATCTCCATTCCGTTCTTTCTGGTGAGAAAACCCCCCCCGCCCGTCTGCCCTCACAGCTACCCCACCTGCTTCGAGGAATCTCCGTTGCGGCCAGGTCAAGCTGTTTCCAGGCCAGCATAATCACCCTGAGACTAGATGGGTCCCTGATGAGAAAACAGGGTACCTATAGTCAGATACTTAGAGGTCAGCCTTTGGCCAATAGGAAGACAAAAGGGAACAGGGAGCCCAGAGTGTGCTGAAATGAGCCTTAACTGATTCCCATATATTCAAGATAAATAGACAACCCTGTAACCATATATTTCCCTGACCTGCCCCTAACCTGACCCCATCTCTTATCTGAAATATATTTCCCCGACCTGCCCCTAACCTGACCCCATCTCTTATCTGAAATATGTTTCCCTGACCTGCCCCTAACCTAACTCCATCGTTTTATCTGAAATAACCACTGAGAATGCATCTGCTTCTGTAAACCCGCTTCTTGCTATATAATCAACCCCGAATTCAGCCCGGCACGCGCAGTCACCCCAAGGCTGTTGCGTCCGCCAGGCGCCTGTGTGAATAAACTACCTCTTGCTTTTGCATCCAGTGTGGACTAGTCTTGGTTCTTGGGCGTCATGGTCCCCAAAGGGAAAACACCCTAACCAGGAGTCCTTCACTGGGAGTCTTCACTCTTCCCATAGCTAACCCCACTTACAGGGCCAGTGGTAATCTGTCCTTTTTTTTTTTCTCCTAGTAACTTGCCTGTTCCTCCTGGAATGGATTCATGAGGGCTCCAAGGTGGCAGCTAACCAAATGCTTCTTCACCCATACCTCCCACTGAGCATGAGCCCACCAACTCCTGACTCCCCCTCTCCATGTTGTCCCATGCCAACAGGAAGTAGCCAGATTTGAACCAGTAACCATATACCAAAAAAGGTAGGGATGTTCAGTAGGAACCTCCAGCTCACCCCTGAATGATCCAGAAAGCCCCATTCCTCTCTCTCCGAACCCTGCCCACTCAGAGACTCTCTGAATAAAGGGAAGACACCAAAAGCCCAGCTACTACAGTTACCAGCTGCCCAAGTCCCTGCCTAAAGCATTCAGCTTTTGACCTAGGCATAAATGTAGCTTGTGTCTGACACGTCATCACCCCTCACCTACAGGCTACATAGTCTTGCTTTAGTTCAGGTGTGACTTCTCCTGTCTCAGTCTCTGGAACTGGAGAAACCACCCAAAAGTTGCTTTGCTCAAGTAAACTTGTTTTTACTTTTTCAGTTCGGTTTGATCTGGCTTCCTGTTTCAGTGCCGAAACCTATCATTGAGTTACAGAAAATCTGGACAATGTTGTGGGGCGGGTATTACAAGGCTACAATGTTTCTGAGCAGGTAGAGAAATGTGACAAGTCAAGTCTGTCTTTCAGAAATATGTGTTGGTTACAACTGTAACTCAGAGGTAAAGAGCACTTGCCCAGCATCCTGAGACCCTGAATTCCAAAAGGGAGTGGTTGCTTGTTTTTTTCTTTTTCTTCCTTGTTTTTGTTGTTTTTATTGTTGTTTGTTTGTTTGCTTGCTTGCTTGCTTGCTGGTTGGTTGGCTTGTTTGTTTAAGATAAAGTCTCACTATGCAGCCCTAGCGAGCCTGGAACTCACTAAGAAGATTCGCTGTACACACTCAGGAAGTAGATCAGGCTTTCCTCCCACTTGAGGCAATCTTCCTGCCTCTGTTCTCCCAAGCGCTGAGATTATAACCATGAGCTTCCATGATTAATTGTCTTTCTTTTGTGGAAGAAAGACATAGTGCTTTGAAAAACCCTGCAAAATACTATACTGAAATATTTTTAGGGGGCTGGAGAGATGGCTCAGTGGTTAAGAGCATTGCCTGCTCTTCCAAAGGTCCTGAGTTCAATTCCCGGCAACCACATGGTGGCTCACAACCATCTGTAACGAGGTCTGGTGCCCTCTTCTGGCCTGCAGACATACACACAGACAGAATATTGTATACATAATAAATAAATAAATATTAAAAAAATATTTTTAAAGATTTTTTTAACTACGTGTTTATGTGTGTGTATCTGTGCACATGAGTGCAGGTGCCTGCCAGAATAGGAAGCTGGGCCTTCTGGAGCTACAGGCAGTGTAATTACTGGGAACCAAACTCAGATCCTCTGGAAGAACGGTACTCGATTTTAACTACTAAGCCATTTCCTCAGCCCCATGTTGTTAAATGTTCTATTACAACAGGGAAAAAAAATGAAATTGAGACTAACATCTGTAGAGTAGATGTTGCTGTGTAGACAATATCGCACCAGATACCTCAGCACAAATGGAGATTGTTTCTACAACTTAAAGTATTATGGGGTAGGTAATAAGGAGATGGCTCAGTGACTAAAGTGTTCCATTCACACGGATGCACATGCACATGCGTGCACACACGCGCACACACACACGCACATGTGAGAACCGGAGTCCATAACCCAGAACCCATGTAGAAAGCCAAGTGCAGTGGTGTAATAATATTACAGTGCCTGTCATCCTGAGGCTCAGAAGGCAGAGGCAGGAGGTCACCCATAGGCAGCCAGCCCAGATACATCAGCTCAAGGTACAGTGCAAGACTTTGTTTCAAACACTAAGGTGGCCAGTGACTGAGGAAGATGACTTGCATGGAGCTGCAGAGCCAACGTGCAGAGACATGCCCCAGGCACACACACAAGAATATGCAAACACGCACACACCATAAAAAAAAAGCCATGACGACCAAACAGCTTAAACACTCAATAAACAGTGGATTATACCCTACCAAACAAAACAAAACTCAGTGAGTTCATGCTTCCATATGGAACTAAATACATGGCTAAATGAGAGCGAAGGAACGCTTCAGACAGAAAGTACAGATGAAACCTCGGGACCCGAATTCTGTAATATGATCCTGAGTCTGGCGCATGTGAGCCAGCAGCCACCTGTGAGAAATCGTCAACACTTTGTGTTAAATTACTAAACTTTCAGATAGTTCATTCCCAGCAAGAAAAATCTTTGAAACAAACAAAATTACCTAGCAGCTGGGTGGTGGTGGCGGTGACAGCATAGCACACCTTTAACCCCAGCACCCTGGAGGCAGAGGCGGTCGGAGCTCTGTGAGTTCGAGGCCAGCCTGGTCTACAGAGTGAGTTCCAGGACAGCCAGGGCTTCACAAAGAAACCCTGTCTCAATATATATAAGATTACCTAGCAAAGCTAAGCCTGGAGTGGAGGAGCACACAATCCGGTACCCAGGAGGCTGAAGCAGGAGGACCACAAGTTTGAGGCCAGCCTGAGCTTGAAGATAACTAATACGAGAACAAATCACAAGCACGTGGAGGGAAAAAGCTCCAGCAAGCCTCTCACCCTATGCTAGCCCACAGAGCAGGCACCAGACGCATGTGACATCTGTAAAAGGCACCTGAGTCCTAAGACTTAGAAGAAGAGATAGAGAGAAACTTCCAGCAAGGGCTTTTATAAGGATTCTGTGCAATCATAGTATTTGTAATTACAAATAATAAATCATCTAGCTCAAATAGAGTATACTGCCAAAATTAATTGCATCTGCTTCCTTTTCTTTTGTAATGCAGCCATTGGAGAATGTTCAATTATTTATATTGCTGAATTATAATTCTGTTCTACAGCTGTGTCCTAGAGGATGGAAATCTGAAAGTTTTCTTTAGAAAAAAAATAAAACAGGCAACAGATCTGATAGAATTTTTTTTCCATTTTATGAACCGAAGCAATGCATACATTTCCACAGACCTACACTCTACTATCTTCAAAAGACAGAAATGAAGTAAAGTGTCAGCCTGTGAGGTTATTCTGTAGCTTGCACAAAGTGTAACAGCTGCGACACCCCATGCCTTGCCTTCAGTTTGGTTCCGTGTAGTGTCCTTTCCAAGTAGGAGCTTCATGGAAGGAGGTGTTCTGGGTGAATGTTCCAATAATCCTATTATTCTTATTGTACAAACGAGATCTGAAGCCCTGGATCACCCAAGACTCAGTTGGCAGCCTGACTCTTGGGTCCCGGCATTAGACCTGGTTCTGGATGGTCTCGGTATGCTTAGCAGTTTACATCTCTTGTGTTGACAGCTAATGTTGGCGTTTTATTTGGTTGGTCTGTTTGTGAATAGCCCCAGTTCCTTAATCATGGGGGTTTAAAATCTCAGTCATCTTGGATTCCTTGCTTTCCTCAACCCCTGGGTGGATCCTGGTACCTATATACAAGCCATCCCCCAGGAGGGGGCAACCCTGAGCAAGTCGGGTCTCCAGCTAACAGGACCACAAAAGCCGGATGTGGCGGCATTGTTCCTTTAATCTCAGCACCCGGAGGCAGAGGCAGGTAGATCTCTGTGAGTTCAAGGCCATCGTGGTCTACAGAGTCAGTTCCAAGACTGTTACACAAAGAAACCCTGTCTTAAAAAAGAGAGAGAGAGACCACAAAGCGCTAGGTTCAGAGGACTGGGACACACCCCGCGGCATGGCTGAAAGAGTCTTTCTCCTGCAGTGGATGTAGGTGTTAGAACACAGCAGCCACCACAGTGTCCCACACCAGAATCCAGAATGAAAAGCTGAACTGTGGAGAGCCGTGCCCTGACACACCAGCCCGTTCCTGAGAGGTACTTAGATTTAGTTGCTTCAGGATACATTTTCAGGGCTGGCTATTTTGTCAAACCAGGGAATGGCGGAAACAATGTGCTTCCTTTCCACCCTGGTCTGACACACAGGCCACCTCCCGGGGCCACCAGCTTTACAAAGACTGAGGAGGGGTGGGGATGTGGGCACTGATTTCTACCCAAGTGACATCAGGCAAGGAGAGAGAGGAAAGCAACTGGCAATCTATACTGAGTTCCTTACGCTGGTTAACTGGAGGGTGAACACGCCGGCAATTCCACACGGGCTTGCTCAAAAGCTCATTTCTCAGTCATACTTGTTTTGTTACTTTGTTTTGGGTGTAGCTTTTAGTCAGCTCAAACCTTTGAAGGGTTTCTCATGAGAGCAAATCTGGAGGAGTCACATGCCTGGGTCGCACATGGATCCCAGTCCCGGAACCAGGAAAGATACAGAAGCCAGCAGTGAGAGGTACAGAAGCAAAGATATCTCACCTCAGGTACTGTGTAGACAGACACTCTCAAGGCCTACCACTAATCTCCTGAGTCCTTATTAAAAGATCAGCTTTAAATGCTTAATGTCATTTATTGCTATTGCTGTCTTCTCTTTAAATTTAAAAATACTTGGAACTTCCTAGGAACTTACTAAAGTGCCAGCAAAAATACTTGGAAAAATACTTGGAATTTCCTAGGAACTTACTAAGTGTTAGCACCAGACTTATTTGAAAGTCAAAAGATTTTACAATAACTTGGGTCCCCAACCAATAAAGGGAGGGGTGGGGGAGGAAAGCAGAAGAGATGGGAAATAGTAGCCCCTGTCTCTGTCGTCGCTAGGTTGAGAGTTAAGAGATGGTATTTGCAAACCTTTGGGAGCATTTCCTTCCTCCTTTGGCCAGGTTTCACTCAGGTGTGGGAAATGGCTCCTGAATGGCGGTACACACTCTCGCAGTCCTGAGGATGCACTCTCTTATGTAAGGTTCTTTCTACTCGTTCTTCCTGACAACTGTAACCTCCAGTCGTTTCACATCTGACCAGAGAGAGGACATCTCAGAGCCTTCGGGACGGCTGCCTCTGCTCCTCAGCAGCCAGCACCTCAAAAGAAGCCTTGTTTGCTGACTTCACACTTGGCAAGGCCGAAAACAACGTCCATTTGATTTACAAATAGAGTCAAAGCTATTTTTAAGTTGTGTACTAATCATCCTCAAGAACGAACCTTTCCTTAACTTTTGAAACATACTCTGTAAGACATCTGCTGCCTGACGTCTGTCCTCACCAAGTGGCCCTGGAGAATCGTTGGCCAGAAAGAGCAGTGTACGTTTGGAAATAAAACTAGGTCCAGATATACTCTCTGTGGGAAGAAAAAAAAGGATTTTTCCACTATCGATCTACCCAACTTAATATTTGAGGCTTAATATCTTTGGCAGTCTTTTGCTAAGTAGTCATGTGCAAAAATAAACTTTGGTTTCGCCCCACTGTTAATATGTTTTGCCTCTTTACCAGTGTATTCAATATCCTCTATTTATGTAGAAATTATTCCATCTCCAGATGAACTACAAAAGATAAACAATTATTCACCACAAATATGTGAAAAATAGAACTTTAAAATATGGTGTTTCTCTTTAACAGTTTACTATCATTTTGGCAAAAAAAAAAGGAAAAAAACTAATTAGTTGAGTCAATACAGAAAATACAAGTATTTCACAATCTCTTTTAAACCCTCCTTTGGACTCCTTCATACTCTTCTTGTTTTTTCCTGACTCCCCCCCTCGCTTATAAATATTTTAGTAAATATGGTATTCAAACATAATGCTTCATTCCATGTATATGGCTCAGTGAAATTCGACTAAGCAGAAACCCACTAAAGTAAGAAAACTTTAAACTAAGGTTCAACACAAACATAAAAGCAAGAGTCAGGCCAGGTTCTTGACTTTGACATGGACAGAGTCCTTGCTATGGCAAGGCAGGCAATCTACAGCCTGTAGACCAAACTTAGCCCACGCCTTTTATGTACTTTAGGAACTAAGAATGGCTTTTCACTTTTAAACAGAAGGGGAGAACAAGTTTTCACTGTGCGTCAGCAGCACACAGACGCTAAAGTTCATTTCTCTCCAGCTGCTGTGAAGCTCTAAGGCAGTGTCAAGTAAGGGCAGCAAAGACAAACGTCTACAGCAAAACCTACATTTACTTTTGCAGGAAAAGTCTGTCCCCTGCTACGGTGCACTGTGGGGAGACTCCCTCCTCCTCCCTCAAGGAACAAGATTGAATGTCCACTAAAGCCAACAACAGAGAGGCCATGACTTTGCACAGGAGTAGGAAGGAACCTCCAGATCTGCCACTGGGAAATGCCAAAGGAAAGACAGCTGATGTCTTTGAAGTGTTACTATATACCAGGGATTGTGATCAGGGCTCGAAAGCAATGTATTGGCAACAACAAAAAAAGAAGTGAGTGAAATTAAACTCAAAAACAAGTCTTATTTAACCCAAAATGTTCAAAATAACTATCACTAAACACATAAGAAAAGAATGAGCTTATTGCTTTTTTTTTTGGTACCAATATTCAAAATCCAGTGCGTACTTTATAGCCATAGCTCACCTAAAGTCATACAAGCCTTGCTCCACATGCTCAAAAACTACATGTGAGATGAAGCCTAGTGGTACATGTTTTAATTCCAATTCCAGTACTCAAGAGGTTGAAGTACGTAAATCTCTGTGAATTCAAGGCCAAACATGATCTACATAGCAAGCAAACGAGGTCAGTTCCCTGGCCATCCCCTGTGGTCAGTTTGGTGACTACCCTGGTTGTCTTCGGGAACCTTCATCCAGTGACTGATGGAGGCAGATTCAGAGAGCCAAGGCCAAGCATTGAACCAAGCTCCAGGAGTTCTGCTGAGAGAGAAGGAACGGTAGGAGCCAGGGAGTTAGGGACATCGGAAGAAAACCCACAGAAATGGCTAACCTGGCTCATGGGAACTCACAGAGTCTGAACCAACAACCAAGGAGCCTGCATGGGACTAACTAATATATGTGACAGTTGAACAGCTTGGTCTATTTGTGGGACTTCTGGCAATGGGAGCAGGGACTGTCCCTGGGGCATCAGCTGGTTCTTGGGAACCTATACCTCAGGCTGGATTGCCTTGCCCAGCCTGAATACAGGGAGAGATACCTGGTCTTATGGCAGCTTGATGTGCCGTGCTTGGCTGAAGCCCATGGGAGGCCTGCCCCTTCCTAAGCAAATATAAGGAGGGGTGAGTTGGGGATGAGGCAGAGGAGAGGTGGGAGGAGGGAGTGGGAGGAGAGGAAGGAGGGGAGGCTGCAGTAGGAATGTAAAATAAATTAACTAATTAAATTAAAAAATGGAAAGAAAAAAAAACAAAAAGAGTTCTGTTTCAATACGGCTTTAGTACTCCCATTTTGACCCGCTGTGCCTACCAATAGGATAGCACAGACCCAGGTATTTCTGAAACAGTCGTTACAACGTAATCTCAAAGAGTTTGGCACACAATAAATATTTTAAATACTGAATATAAAGAAGGCCTTCTTTCTAGTACTAAAGGTGATATTTAACACAGTTCAACATAGTAATGTTAAACGATTCTGCAGCTATACTTTCATAAACATAAATCCCTAACTGTGCTTGCTGCAAGGAAGCTACGTGGTATTCTTAGAAAACATTCCTCTTCGCTTATGCCTCTTTATTCACCACTCAGTCTGGTTTTTAGACTTCAATTCATGAATCATTGCTTCCAAACCCAAAGCCCCACAGACTGGCCCACATGTTACCCACTGCTACTCCCCCACTAGATCTTGGAGCTATTTCAACCAGGGCCTTGGAGGCAAACCAAGGCAACACATAAATACAGGTACTATGAGTTTTCCCTTCTATGTGGGACCTGGATGCTCCATATATGACATAAAAGAAGGGAACCACTTAGAGAAAGGAGACAGAGACAACCAGGAGGGATGGGAAGGAAAGAAGGGAGAGCAAATATGACAGACGCCCATGAGAATGTCATCATGAAATACAACACTTTGCACAAGCAACACACACTAATAATCTAAAGAAAGTCAATTCCAAGAACTTTTCTATGAAAGGTAAAGAGTAGAAAAGAGAACAAGAGTGGGACCTACAATCCTCCACCTCAAGCTCCGGCATGCACTTTTGTATGACTGCTATTTTGACTTAGACCAAAATATGGCGAGTCAGAGCGCCATCTCTTACATTAGCCATCATGGCGGGAATAAAGTCAGCTCATCCCCTTACACCTGTAAGGACGCACACCTCCATCACAAACAGCCCTCCCTTTTTTTTCTTTCTTTTTTTATTTTTGATTTTTTAGTTTTTTTGAGACAGGGTTTCCGTGTGTAGCCCTGGTCATCCTGGACCAGGATCTGTAGACCAGGCTGGCCTCGAACTCACAGAGATCCGCCTGCCTCTTCCTCCTAAGTGCTGGGATTAAAGGCGTGTGCCACCACCACCTGGTCATCCCTCTCCATTTTACCCGTGTGTGTGTGTGTGTGTGTGTGTGTGTGTGTGTGTGTGTGTGTGCATGCGTGCACATCATTCCATGCGCACACGCGCGGGCGCACACACACGCACACACACACACACACACACAAACATACAGGACCCAGCCATTTTATTCCAGCAGTGGTCCAGCTTAGGGCACTGCCAGGAAAGAGTTCAACGCTTGTTTTTCTTTTAGCCAGTCCTCTCCTTTGCCCCACCTAGAAGGTAGCCAGATCTACACAGTTTAGGGGAAGGTTATAGCTATGCCAAAGTCTTCCTCGAGTTCCACTTTAATGTTATTCCTCGCTCTTACCCGTACTCTTCGGTCTTCTCTGTCATCACATGAGGAAGTGGCACTGGGGTGGGCCGGACACCTGTATGTCTCAACACTCAGAAAAGAGAGACGCGAGAATCACAAGCTTGAAGCCAGTCTTGGCTACATAGTGAGCCTCTGTGTCAAAAAGAACAAAAATAAACTTCCTGCCTAGAACTTTCTTTTCTCTCTCCCCTGGCTTTCTGAGGCTCACACCATCTTCCACGCCCCTTCCCAACTCCTGTCTGCCTATGCCTCCATTGGTTTGTCTCCTCACTCAAGCTCCTGCCATCATCCGTATTCTAATAAATCGTCTCTCTTGTGCGGCTCAGGTAATCTTGCCATCTTAAGTACTATCATTCCCTATGAAAACAAGGTCTTAAATTTTTTCCCACAGCTATAATTTCAAAACTGTCTGTTAGATGCCTCCACCTAGCTGCCTCCCCGGACTCCCTCTCGCAGACTCTCAGAGAAAAACCGAAGCATGTTTTCAGAAACCACAGAAGCCGCTACCTGCCTCTCCCCCTCCTCCCCACTGCCGTACTGGAAATCAGCTCATCTCTCCAGCACAGCCTCCCTCCTGTAACGCATGGAATGACGGTTCCCACCAAACACCAAGCACGCCCTAGTCAAGGAGGGGGGTTGTGAATGGGCGCCTGGAGCCCCTCTAAAAGTAGAAGGTACAGCATCGTGTCGAGTCAAAGAGGAGAAGCATTGCTTGCAAACCGCGTGGAATTTCATCTGCACACACGGGAAGGAACATATCTCCCCTTCCGGGTACATGCAGTGTGTGAGACTAGAACTGGCCCAATCTTTCAAGCCACAAATTTCCTTTAGTGAAATAGGTTCATTAAAGCTATACATATTGTGAAACGCAATGTGAAGTTTCAATGCCCGTATAGACTGTGTGAATTTTGAATCATAGATCACGCATTTATCAATTCTTTATCATTTAAACTTTCAAGATTATTTTGTTGCTCTTTTTTTTACAGTTTTTTGGGGGGTTGGATTTCAAGACAGGGTTTCTCTGTGTAGCCCTGGCTATCCTAGAACTGTAGACCAGGTTGATCTCAAACTCAGAGATTTGCCTGTCTCTGCCTCCCAAGTGCTGGGATTAAAGGTGTGTGCCACCAGCACCCAGATTTTTTTTACATTTTGAATAGCATGTGTGTGTGTGTTGTGCATGTGTGTGCATGCCATAGAACATGTATGAAGAGCTGTCAACACAGCTCTTTCTTTCTCGTGTGTGGATGGGTCCTGGGGAGGAAACTAAGGATTTCAGGCTGAGCGGCAAGCGTTTTTATCTGCTCAGCCATCTAACTGGCACCTCGTGTAGCTTTTTGGCATGCAACCTATTACGCTACATGTAGTCACTTCCTCTCCCAAGAAAGAGCACCCAGGGCTTCTCCCTCCCGTGTCCCTATAATGTAGTACCCACCCACCCACCAACCTCTGCACTCTTTAGGGGATGCGGGAGTTTGTGTTCTTTCTTTGTGTTGTTTGGTTTGGTTTGTTTGTTTTGCCTTTTGGGTTTTCTGAGACAGAGTTTCTCTATGAGTCCTGGCTGTCATGAAACCCGATCTGTGCACCAGATAGCCTCAAACATTGAGATCCGCCTGTCTCTGCCTCCCAAGGGCTGGGATTATAGGTCACCACTGCCTGGCCAGTTTGGTTTCTTGAAACCAAGTCTCACTCTGAGTAAGCCACGCTAGACTCAAACTCATGGCAATCCTCCTGCCTCAGCCTCCCAAATCCTGGGATGACAGGTACGAGCCAACACACTCACTCAGTTTTACACTTTGAATTTCAAGTACTCTTCTTCTGGCTCCTCCAATGTTATCCTTCCTCTTTTTGCTCACCCTTCATTCATCCATGGAGTATTAAATTAATGAAAAGAAACGTCTTTGAGAACATGACAAGTCTTAGTATTACAAAGCCTACTGAACAGAACATAAAGGCTCCACAGCAACCCATCCCAAATTCTTACAGGATCTGCTTTCTGTTTCCACCACAGCCTTTCCGTGAGTCATGAGGACAGTGACTCATTCGGCGTTAGATGAGCAATGCATGTTTAACTTGAAGTTTAAAGAATTAGTATGTTTACTGTCAACTTCATTCAATCACTGATTCACAATTAAATCCCAAACATGTTATTTTACTGATGAAAATTAACACCAATACTTAAGGTTAGGGGATACTTGAAAAGCAAGCATAGAAATTCAGGAGGGGCCCCTCTCTCAGAGGGTGAGTCATCAAGCTTGCAAGGACTTGCCTCTCGCTGGCAGACTTTCCAAAGTTTGGTCAAGTACAATTTGGGAGACACTAGCAGGTAGGCGTTCTCATTTAATGTCACTGAGAATCATCTGTGATGATGGCAGAAGAGACTTAGGTACCTGGACCTTAGCCATGTCTGAAGGGTGGCCATGAAAATGTGTTTTTTAAGTGCAATTCACCCCTTGAAAAACACAGCGATGGAATTTAGATCTCAGATGTGCCCTGACCAATTCTCCCACTGTTTCTCCGCAGTCGATCACACTGAACCAGGACAGTACACTGCACAGCTCTCAGGGGATTTTAAGATTCACTCGTCTTTTTTTCCCTTCCATATCAGAAGAATCAACATCTGTAAACATAGCCTAGTTCTCAGACACAGCTTCCGCACACGTTAGGAAAGTTTGCTACAAGACAGCGAAAAGAACACTGGGCTGAAGATCTGGAGAAGTAAGAGCCATTTCCAGCTTCGCCAACAACAAGCAATTAGGCTTTGGGCAGGGCCCCAGACACCAGGCCCCTCCTCAGTCATAAATTAGGCAATTGAGTTGACTTAACTCTGACACCGCCTTCCAGGTCCAAACCTCTACAGCGGTCAAACGTAAATTCAGAGAGAAGGTGGAATTTCGTCTTACAATTCTTTTGTGATTGTTGTTGTCATCGGTTTTGGTTTGTTTGGGGACACAGTCTCTATATGTGGCCCAGGCTGGCCTCAAATTCCACCTTTCTGCCTCAGCCTTTTAAGTACTGGGATGGCAGGTGTGTAGCACCAGGCCCAATCCTGCTTGTAGCACTTTAGATCCAGGCTAGGTCTCTTAAATGTGAGTCTTGGGGCTGGAGAGATGGCTCAGCGGTTGAGAGCACCCACTGCCCTTCCGGAGGACCCAGGTTCAAATACCAGCACCCACATGGCAGCTCACAACTGTCTATAACTCCAGGGTCTAACACCCTCATGCAAAATATACATGCAGGCAAAACACTGACACAAATAATAAATTATTTAAAAGCATTAAACTTGATAAAAAGAAGAAAAAAAAAAGGTGAGTCTTGTCCACTGCAAGCAAATCCGAAGATGAGGAAAGCAGATACACAACACACCCAGACAGAACTAACCTCAGATTCAGGCTTCGTCATTCACTAACCGACTTGTTTAAGTCAGGGAAACTGAACCGATCTCTCTTAGCTTCAGTCTCCAACATTAACATAATAGTGCTTATTTCATTGCATAGCAGAAATTAAATGCTTCATGCTTGGCATTCAAACAGTACTTCATGTGCTATATACCTTCCCATTCCCATACAAAAATGCCTTTGATAGAGTTTCAAGTTCAGGGTTATCTCAATAGGAGAGTAACAATCGCCTTGGACATGAATAATTGATACTCTTCCCTAATAACCATAGCTATTTCCTGCTAAGTGCTTTAAATCTTTCTTCATTTAATCCTCACAATAAGGATATAATCATGTTAAGTTGGAAGTCACTATCAGGTGATGACATTAAAGCCCTCTGCAGTCCTCATGCCCCACAAAAACCATTAAAAGAAATGGTCAGCACCTGCAACCATGCAGCCTGACTCCACAGCCACACATGTCTAGGTCCTTTGCCCTCCGTATCTACCCCGACTAATATTTACCCCACACAATGGCAAAGATATATAAATGAAGAACCTATGCCCTTTAGAAGTAATTCTCATGTAACCACAGGTTTAGACTGAGTTCTGCTTGCAAAGTTGCCTGTAAAAACCTGCCCGGGGATCCGCCTACACACTACACTAATTAATGTACTTTCATCAAAACCACGGGGCAGATCTTGATCTACACAGATGAAAGGTACCTCTGACAGCACTGTCCCCACCAAATGACCATTGTGCTAGGCTGAATCATTTCCCAGCTAATACCTTACATGGAAGGGAAATTTTAATATTTCAAATTCTGTATTTCAAAGACTAAACACTTGCTCACAGAGTCCAGAAGAGGGTGTGAGGTACCCTGGAACTAGAATTACAGACAATTATGAGCTACCCAATGTGGGCGGTACTGGGTACAGAACTCAGGTCCTCTGCAAAAGCAGCAAGTGCTCTTAACCACTGAGTAACCTCTCCAGCCCCAGAGGTTTCCTTAATAAAAAAAAATAAACTAAACAGAGTCTATTAACTCGCCAAGAGCTTAATACAAAATCAAAAAGCAAGTTATCAGAGGACGTAGATGTGGAGACTATTACATCCCATTATCTCAAAGGGGGAAGGCAAAGAACCAAGCAACACAACATATAAACAGTGTAGAGGTGGTAGCACTTTTAATCCCAGCACTCAGGAAGCAGAGGCAGGAGCATCTCCATGAGTTCAAGACCAGCCTGGTCTACATGTTGAGCTCCAGGCCAGCCAAGGATACATAGTGAAACCCTGTCTCAAAGAAACCAAATAAATAAGCAAACAGTGTCTTCCAACGGGGAGGGACTCACTAGAGATGCCCAGGCAGGCATCATCAATTGACATCTCCAGTTCAGGCCTTTTTCTTAAACCAGGTTTACATGGAACTGGTGGCAGCGAATTCTTTGACTAAGAGAAAGGTTGCTTATTTGTTATTTGAAGTAAATTTTGTTTTGGAAAAAAAAAAAAAACAGTGAAAGTTCCCAAACAAACTGCTCAGCTTGAAGAAGGAAAAAGGAAAGGAAGGTTGGTTTCAAGGACATCACAAGAGGAAAGACAAAGGCTCGCTTTTCACCCAACACTAGAGGGCCTGGCTTCTCTCCTCTGGCAAACACGACCCGCTGAGGTTCCTTTATCTTTTTTTAATTATGTTTGTGAAACCACTTCTTGCGTAAGAGGGAAAGTGAGATTATGAACCCAGCTGTATTCGCTGCAGAGATGAGGGTGATAAAGGCAAGGAATTGGATCATGTACCGAAAAGGCAGAACCCCACACAGCGTAGAAGGAACATTTTCCCAAAAGATTGCTGTTCACATACATTATCAGACCGCTCCCATAGATGTCAAACAAACACACCATCCCGTGAAATAGAGCCGTACCCCTCTGCCTGTATTAAGGTATGTTCTTGTTATAGGGCTTGATGACACATGCCCAGAAGTCTAACACTTGGAAAGCTGAAGCAGGAGGATCAGAAGTTCAATGCTAACCTCAGCTATACAATGAGTTCAAGGCCAGCCCGGGATAGATGTGACCTGTCTCAAAACACACACACACATACACACACACACACAAACACCACACACACATTAATTAAAGTAAAACCCACCAAAAAAAAAATAAAGTTAATCCCAATCTATCTGCTAATAATAGTAACGATAGTATTTCTGATGCAAATTAATCTATTCTTGTGCTGTGGCCCACAGCCCTGGCCCAGGGAGTTTCCTAACCACTCGGAACATCGCTCTCCTTAGCTCTGCTGGAGGATAACTCTCTATCAAAACCTTTCCGTGAGGAAACTGGTGAACTAATTAGACTGAAAATGACCTTGCTTGAGTGCGTGTAATGGGAAAAAAATAAAATACCGATTCTACAAAGATTCAGGCCCTGCAGAAGTCCTCACCCGTCCGCATGCTATCACAACTGCTGCAGGCAGATGACCCAAAGGACGCGAGGAGGAGGAGGCAGGAATGTCTTCATCCTTAAGCCCTGGCCTTACAGGAAGCATCTGCTCTGAGAACAATTACCAGCTTCCCACTGCAGAGTGGGGCTCTCCTTTCAAGGAGGGAGAGTGCCTCTAACAATGTGAGGTTCAATGGCCTCGTAAACCAGCAAAAGCAAGGGGAGGGGCAGCATTCTCCCACTTTCCTTTTTAAAGATCCATTCCGGTCTAGGGTCATTCATTCTAACCTTGAACATATGGGGAACGCTCAACAATAATATAATAATAAATAAAAACCAAGAAATAATATAAGTCCCTAGTGCAGTTGCTATTTGTTACAAAGGAGAAAGTAATAAAGAAAAGTGTGGGAAAGAACAGAATTCTAAACTGAGAGTGGGAGAGATAGCTCAGCAATTAAGAGAGCTGGCTGCTCTTCCAGAGGGCCTGGGTTCAATTCCCAGCACCCCATGGTGGCTCACACCTGTCTATAACACTTCCAGGAGATCTGATGTCCCCCTTCTGGCCCCCTCAGGCACTGCATGTACATGGTGCACATACAGGCAAACATGCAAGCAAACACTTATATACACAAAATAAATATAACTAAATCTAAAAACTGAAATAAGAGCATGTAAATGTCCAAGCATAGCTCAAATATTTGTCAAAAACCATTCACGTTCTTCGGGTCCTGTACATTCCAGGGAAACTGCCCTCAAAATCATAAATTCTTGAAGAATAAATAATGTAGGTGAAACTACTTAGGAATTATCTCCTTTGATTTGATACATTCTCCAATGTTTCTTCGGCTACTACTATAACCAAAGGTTTGTTCATTTTCAGAAATGATAGAAATTAAGATCTGTCCCCACGTATGAACATGCTTTCTATGTCTGCTTCTGTAGGGCTATTACTGCTAACGCTAGGAGCTATTGTGTGCCAAAAGTCTGGCAGAACTACATAGGAAAAGATTTTAACTTGGTAACTGCACAAGACGCCGGTTGCATTACCTCTGTTTGGTGGCTGAGGAATCTAATGCTCAGCCGTGAAGTGACCTGTTCAGAACTGCAGCAGTTCTAAGCGCCACTGTCAGCAGCAAGCTCCAGGCCTGTGACAGACCCTTTCTCAAAACAAGGTGGACAGCTCCTTAGCCATGACGCATGGGTTGCCCTCTGGCCTCCACATGTTCATGCACACATGGTAGCTCACACACATATAAAACAGTCCAGCCCCAGCACAGAGAACCCTCTTCTGAATTCCCAGCTCCAATTCCCCTACTCAGCCTGTCAACTTTCTGTAGAGAAAGAGTCACAGATACGCAAACTTGTCTCTCACGTGGTGATGTCTTTCCATACGGGTAAAGAATACATCTTTATATAAAGAACTACTGCGGAATCCTATCCACCCTGCATTATATATTCTTACATGATTTAAAAATAAACAAATAACTCAACAATAGAGGAATTTACACCTCAGTTTCTGATATACATACACTTTTAGTTAACAGTAGGTACCCGAGTATGGCTTATTAGAGCTTATTACAGTTACTTATTACTTATTACTATTACTTATTACTAACCATGCTTATGAAGTTGCACTCACTGGCCACATAGTGCTCTTGCAACCAGGAAAAATATAATAAATACCCATTTTAAGGGGGGAAAAAGGTGTTTTGTATGCTAATTAATAATACCTAGATTTAATTTCCCCTTAATCCCGGGAGAAAAAAAAAAAGACACTCCTGGGCCCATTATAATCCTGAACCAGATTTGAATTCAAACCTGACACAAAAGATGTTGGTTCTTTTTATAAACAGTTGATACTTTTTTTACATGGCCCCCTTCCCCTTTCCACACACACATCTTAACTTAAAAATAACATTTTTAAGTTATTGGGGGTTTTTGTTCAATAAAACTGGGTCTACTATTCCACAAAACGGGACTGTGATGTCCTTCTTTTCCTTCCCACTGGCTTGTTTAGTAAAATCCACTGCACCCACTCAGCTTTACATTCCGTGAGACAAGCGTTTAGCTCTGCCCATGGCTCCTGCGGCAAAGTCTTCCCTGCATTTCCCAGGCTCCTTGCAGTCGGTCTGTCCGTCCGTGAGCAGTGGAGGCAAGCACCGTTTCCAGGCCTGGCCCACAAACACCTCCCACGTGGAAAACTCTGCATGCTCCTCCTGCAGTCTCAGGAGAGATGTGACACAGCCACACGGTGGGAAGAACCCGGGTCTTTGTCCACTTGGTAGCACAAACACTCAGGAACAATTCAAACTTCACAGGTTCGGGAATCACTGAAAACCTGAGTTCCTCTGCTACACTGCCTAGCCCGCGGCTCTATCACCATAGTCCAACTACAGCTGCGAGACTGCGCAGTTTATCTTACCTCTTTCAAAGACTCCTTCTGCTTCCAGGACGGTGACCGTTGTGTTGGAAGCCTTCTTTAACACCTGAGCCTTTACAGTGGCTTGTAGGGGACCATTTTCCAGAAGCTCCACGCCAACTGTCACATTTGCTCCAGGCCTGATGGTCCCTGGGGCTGTCACCAGAAAGCGAGCCCTAAAGAGTTATCAACCAAAGGAAATCAAAGCATTTTAAATTATTAAATCTATTCATTTATTTTATAGCCCGACCGCAGTTTCCGGTCCCTCCTCTCCTCCCGCACACCTCCTCTGTCCCCACTCCCTGGAATGTGAGGTCTCCACACTACTCCTCTACAGTAATTACAATTGAAACGGTGCCACTGCCCTTTAGTAACGCCAGGAAAAGCTACAGAAAACGGTTCAAATGCACAGGAGCCAAAGGAGAAAACAAAGCGCGCAGAAGACACTGCAGAATTCAAGTCTCCAAGTCTGTTCAGAGATGACTTCATCTCCACGTTATTAGGAAACACACACACACACTTGGGCATTTGCATTTTTCCTGCTCAAATCGTGCTCGCCTATCCACCCAAGGGAGGGGGAATGACTGAAATCACCATCTGAAATTAATGCCAGCAATGCAACCTCCAGGTTAGTAAGCATCTAAGTCCCCCAAAGAGACTGGTGTATACCTGCCCTTCTAACACCCTGACACTCAAGGGGCTACTGAGGCAGGAGAACTGCCCAGGGTCCCTAGACCAGCTTGAGTTACAAATGAACCCCAAGAATAATAATTAATAATAATAATAATAATAATAAATAGTAATAATTTTCTTTGCTGAAGGTAAAAAACAAACTTTAGAAATGGAGTACTTTATACTATCGAATTCTTGTTAATCTTCCTATAATCTCTGATATGGCACCCTCTGGTCACCTCAGCCACACTGACAGTGTCAAAGTAGAAACATCCTGTTTAGAAAAGAAAAAGAAAAAAAAGGATCTCTGGGGAAAAAAAGAGAGACATTATTTAGGAGCAACAAGTTGAGAGGCAAAAGGCAGAGCAACGTGAACTAGAGCTAGGACGACGTTCTTCGCAAGTTGTCGTAGCAGAAGGACAGTAAAGAAAGCCCCCTGGTGGGTCCCGCAGGCCGCGCGCTCCCGCGTCCCCTGCGCCCGCGCCCTCAGGCCCGCGCTCCTACCCCGGGGCAGCCAGTGCGGCCGCACACACGCAGAGAAAGTGGGCAGCGCTCAGGAGGCTCCGGCCGCGCATCTCGGCTTCTGCCCGCGGGGTCTGCAGCCCACCAAGTGTGAGCCCTGCGGGGTGTGGCTGGCCACCTCCTGCCTGCCTTTCTCCCCCACTGCGCACCAGGGTTTAGCAATCTGAAATGGGCGCGCCTAAAAGCAGAGAGATCTAAATTGAGACTTGATGGCTCCACCCATCCCGCTGCATCACTATGGCGCTTCTGGCCTCTCCCGGGCTAACGTTGCCCGTCCGTGGCTGAGAAAAGCGGTCTCTGCACGCGGTGGCCACAACCTGGCCCCACCTTCCTTGCTCCCCTGGGAAAACAGAGGGTGCCCACTTCCTTGGCCACCGGTAACCAGGGGTTTGTTTACTCTAGCGCTCTACCGCCGATGCCCGGAGTGAATAAACAGGCCCATCCTTGTGAGCAGCAATCCAAAGCAGCTATGTGAAGTGGAAAAAAATCAATCATTGTCCTCCAGACGATGAGTCAGAAGTTTAGGGAAATAGCAAACGCGCGCGTGCCTGGACACACACACACTCACACACCGGTGGGTATATATTAGTAGTTACTTATATCTATAAAAACAGAGTAAAACTTTTTTTCTTAAGATAAAAATTAAGGTATACTTTCCTAAGAATATGTTATAGTTCCTCTGAGTTTAAAGAGGGCGCCTAGCCTTGAGTGTAACCCCAGGACCTAGTTTTTATTAAAATAAATAAATAAATAAAAATTAAAAAACATAGTTGGGGAAAAACATTTAGGTGATGCCTCTTGAAACTCGGAAGCAGTTGCTTGGGAAGATGCTGTGTTCTTGTAGCTGTTGAGAAACACGTTTTCTACGGGAAGTCCTCACTAGAATCCTGGGTTTGTAACAACTTGTCAGCACACAGTTGGGGTCTGGCGAGAAGGGCTGCGCTGAGAATGAAAGCATCCAGGGGCGCTGGTCCCCCAGCAGTTACTGATCTCAGCCCAGGTTTTCTGACGCCGCTTCCCTGACACCCTATTTGGCAGCATCCCCGTCTTCAGATGACTCAGGTTTCACCATGGCTACCCCACAAAAGCGGGCAACTGCCAAAGACTAGGAAAACCGGCACATGCAGTGCCTGACGACTTGAACTCTCTCATTCCAAAAGGGAACTTTAAATGGTTGACAGTCGAGTTTGGGGCAAAAGGAAACCAGAGAAACTTCGACCAGAGAGCTGCGTGTGGGCACAGCTGTGTTCTAAAAGAAGGAAAGTGGCACCTGGACGGAGTGAGGGTTTGGAAGTGCAGGAATTGCTTTCCTCCCTTTCCTGTCCCGCCCTCGTTCGCCCCGCTGAAAGTCTCAAGATGTTCCTTGTGTCCTGTCCTAAGGGCAGCCTATTGTTAGCGGTCATCTCCCTGTGCAAGCAGGACTTGGGTATGGTGAGGAGTGTCTGACTGTGCCCTGGGGTGCAGCTGGCTCTTGGCACAGCTGCTACTGCTGGACTGGTCTCCTGACCTCCCAAGTATGGGGAGGAGGAGCAGGTTCAAGGGTGGACAAACAGACAAGTTCTAAACCTGTATTTATCAGACTCCGGTGTGTGTGAGAATCACATCAAGATGTGGAAGTCGACTCAGCAGGTCCTGGGTGGGAAATGTAGTTTATCTTTCTGTCCACAGACAGTGGTCCACAGAGAGATTCCAGAAGGGGCAACTAGGGGCACAGTGATGAGCAAAAGAAGCTGGAATAACTCAGTTACTTCCCAAATTTGATGTTGTAGTTGTGAACAAGAAATGCAACCAGGGACTCCAAACTATAATGTTGCAATCCAAGATTAATAGAACCAAAGGGTTAATCCCAACTGGGCTGACTGAAGTTGCTATAAGCTCCAGGTTTTGGTCTTCCTCCTTGCAATACACATTTGGTAACAGACTTAAACACATAGAAATGGAGGCATCAGGGCTGGAGAGACTGCCTGCTCTTCCAAAGGTCCTGAGTTCAATTCCCAGCAACCACATGGTGACCCACAACCACCTGTAATGAGTGTCTGGTACCCTTTTCTGGCCTACAGGTGTACACGCAGACAGAATATTGTATATATTATAAATAAATTTTTTTAAAAAATCTTTTAAAAAGAAATGGAGGCATCCATCCATTTTTTAAAAAAACAGAAAAAAAGATAAGAAAACGTTTCAGAAATTCAAAAACTTGATGATAAAAAGCTGAAAAGTGCAAAAAATAGAAATGTTAAAAGTTTGGCAGAACACCTACAGTCTGGTACATGAGAAGAAGTCCCATCCCAAAGGCAACCAACACAGCCCTGGTAAAAATATTGACATTCTTAACCAAGAGAAGCTCACCTCAAAACCAACTGCGGGTTTCGGGGTGACATCGTTCCCCAAGTGGTTGGGTCAGGAGGACAGAGGAAACTACCCTGCACGGCTGTAGACCCAAGAACTGAAGAGCATCCCTCCAGCGTGGGGATTAGCACTTGGAAGGTCCTGAGAGCATGGGAACAGGCCCTCCACCTGCACCAAACTCAGTGCTGTGTGGGTCAGCCCCACAGTCCGAACACACTTGGGAGACAAGTCCCAGTCATAACATTAGCCACACAAGGTGTAGGGTTAGAGGACGAGAGACCCTGCATGGTGCACAGCTCTGACCAACATTGGGCGTAACCATAGAAAAGGCGCGGCCACAAGTTCACCCGCCGTCCCCCACCCAGTGCACGTAACACAGTCTCCGTGTTCTGAGGACCAGGAACGAGCTGTCTGGTCCAGGGTTTTCCCTTGGCATGGTTCTCACTTGACTACATTTTAAAAACCACATGTTGGGATGTTTTTTAAGCCTTATTGTTTATTTATATATGATGTGTATGCATATATTTTCATGACTGGAAAATCTTTTTTCTTTCTTTTCATTCTTCTGTTTCGGCTTTGCACTCTTGCCTCCTCTACCATGCTTTCACTCACATTTTGACTTTGTCTTACTCTTTTAAAAATCCCTCTCAGCTGGGTAGAGGGGAGCACATCTTTAATCCCAGCACTTGGGAGGCAGAGGCAGGGGGATCTCTGAATTTGAGGTCAGACTGGTCTACAGAGAGAGTTCTAGGACAGCCAGACTACATAGAAAACCCATCTCAAAAAAAAATCCCCTCATTTCTATTTTTATTTCCCTTACATTTATTCAATTTGTCTTTCAAACTCCTGGGAAACTATAAGGTTTTCTTTTTCTTTTCTGTCTTTGTTCTTTCCTCTTCCTTTCTTCTACATTCCTCCTGTTCTTTTTACATTTCACTGATTTAACTTCTCCTCACCTCCGTTTCCTCCTCCCCTTACCTCCTCCCTATATGCCATTCATTAATAATTTCCACATTTTCCCTAAATAATTTTTTTCTTTTTTTTTTCTTTTGGAAGGATTTTACTCGTATTCATTGGATCTCAACTGGAAATTTTTCTTTGATTCAGACAGTAGCGTTACAGTCACAATACATCCTTTGCAACCAACTGATTTAAAAATGAAAAAAGGTCTTTCCGGCCTGACACAAATGTTCTCGGTACCTCCTGAAAGTCATCCATGCCTGAAAAGACATTAGGCCCGTTAGTGACTCTTGCCCCACGGTGTTCTTTTCTTTTGATTTTCTTCAGCAAAATATGTCCATGACTAGTATTAAAACTTTTAATTCGATATTCAGTACCTGGCAGGCTTCCTTTAGTTCTCTCTTTTTTCTCTGATTCTTTAGAAAATGATGACCCCAAAGATTCCTGAGACTGTCTATAGTATTTCAGTTGACTGGAAAAGTTTTCTCTCTCTGTAGAAGGAGCGGTGGGCCGCTTCCTGCCGCCCGCCTCCCAGCTAGCTTTACCCCTGAAATAATTACATGGAAACTGTATTCTTTAAAACACTGCTTGGCCCATTATCTGTAGCCTCTTATTAGTTAACTCTCACATATTGATCTAACCCATTTCTAATAATCTGTGTAGCACCACGAGGTGGTGGCTTACCAGGAGGATTCTAACCTGCAGCTGTCTCGGAGAGGAGAGTCATGGCGACTGCCTCATTGCCTTCTTCCTCCCAGCATTCTGTTTTGTCTACTCCACCCATCTAAGCTGCTGTCCTATCAAAAGCCAAGACAGTTTTTTTATTAACCAATGAAAGTAACACATAGACAGTTAACCCTCCTCCATCATTTCCCCTTTTTCTGTTTAAACAAAAAAGAAAGGCTTTAACTTTAACATAGTAAAATTGCATATAACAAAACAGTTATCAAGCAAGAATTATAGTTACAATATTTATATCTACTTTATCTTTTATCATAACTAAGGAAAACTATAACTAACTATTCTTCAACTCCATCAAAGACTTCAGAAGGATATAATATTACATAATTAAACAAAAAATAAGCAACTTCAAACTCTAGAAATGACAGAGACATCTTGCTGCCTGGACAGTCACCCAAAGTTCTTTTGTACCATTGGGGCATCCATCTTCAGCCTACAGGCCCATAGTATCCAGCAGACATTTCCATGAAGCAGGAAATTTCAAAGGCAGTTCAGTCACTATCTGCTATGTCCTGCAGAATGTCTCACAGACTCTTTCATGAATCAGGAAACCCGAAAGGCCATCTCACCTTTAGACAAGTTCAGTAGTCCTCTCTCTGCAGGTTCTTTGTATCCAGTCTATGCATCAGTCCAGGCAAGAGCAGTTTCTTGCCCAAATGACTATCAAACTCTTCAATGCCCATCTTCCTTTTGAAGTAGATTTGTGCTGCCAGGAGCAGACATATCTCATTGTCATGAAAAGCCCTAAGTTATTAAAACATTAAATGCCATATTCTGAAGTCTTTGAAAGATATGAAGAATGCCTATCTAACTGAAATATATCTCTATATATCTAGAAAATCTAACTAACATGACTACAAGATTGACTATTATCAATAATTATCCATTAACAACCTATATTTCCTAATTACACATTACATTTTTAAATGAACTACACAATCACAATACCTTAATCAAGATCAGAAATACATATACATATAACAAAATTGACCTTAAAATCCATACCAATGCAAATTATTCATATCTATATCATCCCTCGTGGTTGTAATTACCAAAGTTGTCATCCCTGTAGTTACCAAAGTTGTCATCACTGTAGAAAATAGACTCAGCATATTCTTTACTGTTGAATTTTTTGTTATGCTGACTCTTCTTTGATGTCATGTAACTTCCTAATATATGTCCATGATGCTTCTAGCATTCAGCTTGTTCTTTTTTTTTGTCTTTTTTTCCATAAATAATTTTTAACTTTGTGACACATTGTTTGTTTACTTTGTAATTTTATTACTCCATGAACATTAGTGATATATTAGTGGTTTTAACTAACTTTATGTATCTGTATGTTATATCTTGGACAGTTTAATGCTGCTGAGGTTACAGCAATTTGATTTCTCCTTTCTGAGTGGTACTGGGGAATTGAACTGTCTAAAATAGGCTGTTCGATAAGACTTTAAATATAAACCCAGGAGAGCTCTAAACCAACAGGCGTCCAAATCACAGTGCAGGAACACAAGAAACATGGAAAAGCAAAGCAACATGACCCCTCCAAATGACCTCAAAGATACTACAATTGGTAGAATAATGGAAGACAATGTCAAAAGCTGACAAGTGGGGGCTGGAGAGATGGCTCAGAGGTTAAGAGCATTGCCTGCTCTTCCAAAGGTCCTGAGTTCAATTCCCAGCAACCACATGGTGGCTCACAACCATCTGTAAGGAGATCTGGTGCTTTCTTCTGGCCTGCAGGCATACACACAGAAAGAATATTGTATACATAACAAATAAATAAATAAATAAAATTTTTTTTAAAAAAAGCTGACAAGTAAAAAATAAATAAATAAATAAATAAATAAATAAATAAATAAATAAATAAATAAATAAAGTCACTTAAGATGTGATGGTTTGAATGAAAATGTCCCTCTGAGCCTCAGGTAGTTGGTGGTGGTGGTCGGGGAGGTGGGGCAGAGGCTGGAGGGAGTGCAGGTTTCAAGGGTTCACAGCCTCAGGCCCCTTCCAGTTCACCCTCTGCTTCATGTTTGCGGTGGAAGAGGAGATTTCTCAGCCTCCTGCTCCTGCAGTCCTGCCCGCCACTTGCTGCCAGGCCTCCCCACCGTGGTGGACTTTATCTATCTGGAACCGTAAGCCAAAATAAACACTTTCAAAGTCACTTTGGTCATGGTGTTTTATGACAACAGAAAGTAACTAAATGTGGGGTCATTGAGATGGTTCAGCAGGGAAAGGCACCTTCTGCCACGCCTGAGTTCAATTCATGGTACTCACTTGGTAGAAAGAGAACTGACTCCCCCGGGCTGTCCTCTGACCTCTATATGTGTGCCGTGCTGCCTGTACTTGTGTGTGCATACACCCACGATAAATGTAATTTTGTAAGACTTTTTTTAAAAAAATGCTTCAAAGAGGATATAAACAAGCAAATGAATCAAGTTACAAAATTGAAAGTAAGCAGCAACATAGATGAAAGGTAGAACAGGCAAGAAATTCAGCAATATTGATGAAGTCAGTAACATCATAGAAACATTCCACAAGGAAAATACGACTTTGGAAAACATTAAAAAGTTGGAAATGAAGCGCTGAATGAATCTAGTTCAAAAAACTGAAAAGCGTTGCTGTGTTGGTTAATCTTCAAGACAGCTTGCCTGGGTTTGGAATCGCTTAGGAGACACTCCTCTGGGCTCGTCGGTGCAGAGTTCTGGACGGGTTTACCTGAGAGGGAAAACACTGAATGTGATCGGGGTCCTAGAGGGAAGGAAAGAGGACAAAGGAGGAAGCCATTTGTGAAGATAACCTTCACCAGAGTCCCAGTGGTAACTCACCTCTCTGAGGGTGTCCCCAGAAAGCTTTAACTGAGAAGGGAAGCTCCTTCTTGGATGTGGGCAACATCATCCCATGGGATGAGGTCTGCGTTATAAAGGAGAACTCAAGGTGAAGATGAGCAGTGTGGCCTGCTGCCACATCCTCCTGCCTTCAGCCAATCCCCACTAAGATGAACTTCATCCCTTCTAAAACTATGGGATAAAATAAGGCCTTCCCCCATGAAGTTATCTTTATCAACTGTGTTATCACAGCAAGAAGGAAAGTAACTTATTTGGCCACTTAGGCACCAGCGTTCATCTCTCTCTACTTTTTTTTAGAATTTACTAATTTATTATGTATGCGGTGTTCTTCCCACATGTGTGCCTGCAGGTCAGAAGAGGGACCAGATCTCTTTATAGATGATTGTGAGCCACCATGTGGGATGTGATTGCTGGGAACTGAACTCGGGACCTTTGGACCTGAGCCAATGCTCTTAATCATCTCTGAGTTTCCAGCCCAACCTCTTACTACTTTCTGACTGGGAATTGACTGGGTTGCTGGGAATTGAACTCAGGACCTTTGGACCTCAGCCAGGGCTCTTAACCTCTGAGCCATCTTTCCAGCCCAACCTCTTTCTACTTTCTGACTGTGGATACCAAGTGAGCCACAGCCACAGACAAAGCCACTCTTACCACGTGCTTGCCCCACCATGCTGAACCTAATGAAAAACAGGTACAGTATCACATAGCAATGTCCGTAACTCAAATCCATCCCATCAAAACCGGAACAAGGGGTTGGAGACTGCTCAGTGGTTAAGAGTACCTCTTGCAGAGGACCTGGGAGAGGTTTCCAGCTCACAACTGTCTGTAATTCCAGTTCCAGCTGATCCAATGCCCTCTTCTGATCCCCTTAGACACCAGCCAAGCAGATGTTCAAATCCTAGTGAGGAAATAACATGGAGTAGCTGTAGGAAACAAGGGACCATGTGAGTAGTCCCTTATAAGCTAGCGATGAGAGACAGCATCTTTCTACACAGTCCAACCTGCCTTCAGCCTGATCATTCTTCCTCCTCAGTCCCCAGAGTGCAGGGACTACAGGACAGAGACCAAGGCTTTAAAGAGAGCTTCAGAAATAACTGATTCGTCTGGCATCTGTGGCACACAACTTTGATCTCAAAAAGCCGAGTTTGTGAGTTTGTGAGTTTGCAGCCAGCCTGATCTACTTAGGGAGTTCTAGGCCAGATGTTGTTACATACCAAGATCATGGGGCAAGGGAATGTGGGGGTAGAATCCAGTAACAATATACAAACTTTATTTGGCTCCATTTACGAACATAAAAGGGGACTTGGATTTATTAAATTGGGAACTACTGCCAGGATGATAAATGATTTTTTTTTTGAGACAAGGTGTCTCTGTGTAACAGTCCTAGCTGTCCTGGAACTCATTTTTGTAAACTAGGCTGGTCTTGAACTCACGGAGATCCGCCTGCTCTGTCTCCCAAGTGCTGGGATTAAAGGTGTGCACCACCACCGCCTGTCGTTGAATGATTCTTTTAATTGTCTCAGATATGGTAAATTTTAAAGGGTTCTTGCCTTTCATAAATGCATAATAAGAATAACTCTAGTCTTATTGACTATTAAAAAATTAAAGATAGCAAAACAATTAGGAAGGATATAGAGAAAATTGAACTGTTATATGTATCACCAGTGGAAACATTCAATGCTAGAGCTACTGTGGGAGGCTGCTCAGAACACCAGTGTACCTGAGATCCCGCTTCTGAATCTATGCCCAGGGGAACTGAAAGCACAGACTCACACAACTGTTTGCACACTCACATTCTTAATAGTATTGTTCACAATAGTCAAAAGGTAGAAGAGCCGGGGCTGGAGAGATGGCTCAGTGGTTAAGAGCATTGCCTGCTCTTCCAAAGGTCCTGAGTTCAATTCCCGGCAACTATATGGTGGCTCACAACCATCCTTAATGAGGTCTGATGCCCTCTTCTGGCCTGCAGACATACACACAGACAGAATATTGTATACATAATAAATAATTTTTAAAAAAAGGAAAACCGAAAGGTCCCTAGGTTTAAAAAAAAAAATAAAATAAAATAAAGGTAGAAGAGCCAAAGGATCTATGAATGAACAAATAAAATATATTAAATACAACGGAATATCACATAGCTTTCAAAAGGAGGGAAACTCTGATGCACCCTACAGCAGGGGCTTTACACTCTATTAAATAAACAAGTCATAAAATGTCAATATTATGCTTCCAAGTATAGGAGCTTCCTAGAGTCAAGTTCACAGGAAGTAGAATGGTGGTTGACCTGGGCTATGGAAAGTGGGAATTGAGAACTACTGTTTAATGGACAGGGAAGATAAAAGAGAATTTGCATTGGACGGCGACAGGTTGTCTGCACAATGGTATGAACATGCTTAAAGCGGCTTAAATGCTAAGTGTGTATTTAGTTGTCCTTACAGCAATAGAAAATAAGTGCACAGTACCATGAACGTAAGTGAGAAAGAGGGGACTACAGAGCCCTGTGTTAATGTCTGAAACTGACTACAGGCACCTGGGGATTCACTGCCTTCTCTAGTTCCTATGTCTAAAGTTTTCAAGAATGATTCTCGTACTAAAACAAAATTAATACAAGGATATAATAAATTCCAATTTAAAGTTTAAAAATGATCAAAACTCAACAACAAAAATGTTACCACAGAGGTCAAAATTGTAACCCAAATAGACATACTTTATACAAGATTAAGACCTCAATGAAGAGAGGACAATGTGGTAAAAAAATATTAAATAATCTCGAACTGCCAGGGAAGAAACATCTGAGTTTAAGATACATCCTTCCAGGAATAAAACACCGGAGAAAAGAACCAACAAGTTGTGTTTGGTTTTTGAACTGCCTGATAGAATTACTTTCTTTTTTAAAAAAAATATTTATTTATTATGTATACAATATTCTGTCTGCATGTATGCCTGAAGGCCAGAAGAGGGCACCAGACCTCATTACAGGTGATTGTGAGCCACCATGTGGTTGCTGGGAATTGAACTCAGGACCTTTGGAAGAGCAGGCCATGCTCTTAACCTCTGAGCCATCTCTCCAGCCCCTAGAATTACTTTCTTTAGGCTCTGTGCATATGCAACTTCACGTTTTGAAAAAGCACTGAAATTAATTTGTAATGTGTACTTGTCAAAGGAAACAAAGCCAAGACTCTGTCAACGTTTTAAGAACTAGGCCAAACAACGTCCTTGTGAAGCTAGAGAGTGGACCATTTTTGTTGATATGTTTTCTTTTGTTCTGCAAAGGACATACGAACTTGGCACCTCAAAATAATCCACTTCAATCCAATGTACTTTCTCATTCATTCTCATTCATTTCTTTTTTTGTTTGTTTGTTTTTCTTTTTTTTTTTTTGACTCCCGCTCTTCCAGGACAGCTCTCATTGATGATCCTTTGTGAACCTTTTGTTTTAAACATATTTGTGTCTGAATAAAAAGGTGTTTCTTATAGACAAAAAAAAAAAAAAGAACTAGGCCAACATCACCCAAGTATCGGAATCTTCATATCAACATGAATATGAGGGGTCTGGAGGTAGGAAGGAAGCGTGTGAGAGGAAGAGAAAGAAGAAGACATTGGAGGGGAATATGAGAAAGATACAATGACATACATGGATGAAAATGTCATAATGAGATCTACTATTTCACAGGCTATCTCTTAAAAAAGTGTGTGCTTGCTGTGGCGTGTGTGTGGAAGTCACAGGGTAACTTTCAGGAATCAGCTCTCTCCTTCCTCCGTGTGGGTCCCAGGGGTTGAATGTGGGTCATAGACTATCATAGACTCCTTTACTCACTGAGACAACTCACTGCTCCCCTCATTAGGTGGATGAGACAAGGTCTCTCTGTGTATTTTATGTAACCCTTGTTGTCTTGGAACTCACTGTTTAGAACAGGTTGACCTCAAACTCACAGAGATCTGCCTGCCTCTGCCTCCCAAGTGCTGGGATTAAAGACCTGTGCCACCACAGCCTACCGTTTTGTGATGTGAGACAGGATGGCTCAATCCTTAAACTCATTGTCATCCTAAGTTCAGACACTGCAGACTTGTGTCGGATGCCCGTCTACATTCTAGAACCTTGGTATCAACTTACTTTTAATTTTATTGTTCACTTCCAATTATAAACTTTCTATAAGACTACCAAATTGCCTTAGAATGAGCAGATTGGCTACTAAAAAAACTGTCCATTTCCCACCTCTCTTCTCTTGTCTGTTTCTTTGCCAAAGAGGCTGGAAACTAAAATAGACAAATCTCATGGTTCCCACGTGACATAGTTCCAGATGAGATGTAAATGGACGACTCTGGGGAAAGCAGGAAAAGAGGTAACACCTCAACGGAGCCTTAACCTTTGGATCTTCCAGTCACAGCATGGACGTCACACTTTAAACTCAGAAGCCAAAAAACTGCCTACCTAACAAAAGGAAGAAGAAAAAGAAAGACAGCACTTGATGGTTGAGTGGACAACCAAGCATCTCTGACGGCTATGCCCTGTTCCAGATGCCCCTCCCCATCAGTGCATCCCTATTGAAAGGGTCAGAGCCAGAAGCTTAGGTGTGAACCTCAGCCACCCAGGGCTCTTCCATGGGTGTAACACGAGGGGAATATTGTCCCAGAATACTCCCAGTCTCTTTGCTCCACCCCTACTTCCTATCTGGCTTCCCTGCCTAAACTGCCTGCCTGGCCAATCAGCGTTTTATTAAAATATGATTGACAGAATACAGACAATTCTATGAGTATTCTGGGACACAGGAAGCTCCCTCCGTCACTCCTGCGCAGACCACCGAAGAGGCAGCATGTAACTTGCCCAGCTGAGAAAGGTGCAGAGCCATGTGGCTAATGTAGATAAGGATAATGAGGTAACATAAGTTATAAGAGTTAATAAGAAGCCTGACCTAATGGGTCAATCAGTTTATAATCTTATGGAGTCCTGTGTGTGATTTTCCTTGGGAGTTGCCGCCTGTGGGGTACTGGGCAGGACAGATATCCCAACAAGCCGGCTGTCATGTTACACATGGGTAAACTAGGAGCCTGTTGTGTCAAAATCCAAGGCAACCATTTCCCTTTTACCGCTTGCCCAGAGTGTGAAAGCTAATCTCTCCTACTCCATCACTCCCCCGTAAAACACTGTATATCCTTGAGGTCAGTGATTTCTACCACGGTGAAGCCTTCTTGGCACAGAAGCAGGTTCTCCACCCATCCCTAAGCATGCTTTATTTTAAGCATGGCTCACCCTTCCACAGTCATATTTTAGTCATAAGCATCACCCAATTATACTGCGGTGGCTGGTACAAGATTATATTTACTTTCTTCTACTAAAATGTGTTTGCCTGATCTACTTCTTGAAAATCACACTTGTTTTTCAAAAGGGAACTCCATCAAGAAAAGAATAATAAAATTATATAAATTAAATTTCGACCCATAATATGTGTGTATATGCATGTGTATGTATATATATGATATATGTGTGTATATATATATGATATATATACATATATCAGATAACCAATGTATAAAAAAGTAAAATTGGCAGCTGGAGAAATGGCTCAGTCAGTAAAGAGCTTTCATTGCAAGCATGCGGGCCTGAATTTGATCCCCAGAACCCACATAAAAATGCCAGGTGTGTGTGGGGATACGCACCTTTTTTCTTAAATATTTTTATTTGTTTGTTTGTTTGTTTGTAGGAGGCGGGTAGGAATGCATGCCTAACACAGCGCAAGTGCATAGATTGGGGAAGAACTTGCTAGAGTTGGGCCCCTCCTTCCGGCATGTGGGTACCAGGGATCGAACTCAGGTCCTCGGGTTTGACAACAAACGCCCTTACCCTCTGAGCCATCTCACCAGACCCAGTGAGAAGCACTTTAAATCCTGGTACTGGAGAAGCCAAATCAGGAGGATCCCTGAGGCTCACTGCCCAGTGAGTCTAGCCTAATTGGTGAACTCTGAACCAACACTGAAGAACTTTTTCTCAAAGGAGTTGAATGCTGTTCCTGAAGATGACATCCAGAGTCATCCTGACCTCCACACATGTGCACTCAACTGTACCCATACACACAAAAGAGTGCGTGCACCCATGCATAAAAATAAGAAGTAAAAACAAAGTTGGAATCAATCATGAAACTGCTCAGCTCCTTGAATTTATGGTCCTAGCTGCACTCTCTTTGTTATCTGAGTACAGAACTTGGGCTCGATTCATTTTCAACCGTGTGTAGCTTTATTCTCTTCTAAAATAACACTATCTTAAATGACCCATGTACAACACGGTTCAGCAGGAACACAGCTAACAATGTCTACAATGTTCTTTTGGTTGCTTTCCTGGGTTGTTACTACATCGAAACATAAAACACTGCCTTTCCCTGTATTTATTTGTTTTGTTGTAAGGAGCTTATTTCGGTATAGGGCAGGGACAGAGGTACAGTTCCTGATGGCAGTGACAGAGGTACAGTTCCTGATGGCAGTGACTGCATGGCAATAGAGGTGTAAGGTGGCTCATCACACTGTATCCAGGACCAAGAAGCAGAGAGTGAAGAATCCTTGTAGTCAGCTCACTTTCTCCTTTTCATTCAGTCAAGGACCCAGCATATGAAATATACCACTCACATTTAAAGTGTATCTTCCAAACTCTATCACTAACTAACCTGTCTAGAAAAATCTATCCTACCACTAACTTATCTAGAAAATTCCTCAAAAACATTTGTAAAGATTTGTCTCTAAGTGATTTTAGATTGAGTTGACAATCAACATTGACTGTCACGGGTCTGTCCACTCCTTATCGACTTGACATCAAACATATCACCTTTAAGACATACTCCTCCTCCAAAGCGGTTCATGGCCATCTCATTATGCAAGATGAATTTAGTTCAACTGCAAAGGGCCTCATAGTTTTTTCTTTTTTTTTAGCAGTTTCAGAACACTGTTCGAAAGGTATAAGCGCAGAGTGTCTTCTGAAACTCCTATAAAATAAAAGAAGTCATATGTTTCCACTATACAACGGCACCAAAAATAAAGCATTTCCATTCCAAAAGAAATAATTAGACCAAAGCAAAACTGAAACCTTGTAGAGAAATCTCCAAATCTGCCGCTCCGTGTCTATGGCTCTTGATGGAATCATTTACACCCCAAAGTGCTTGGGTAGCTCCCTTCATCCCAGCTCTGTTATCTGCGCCACATATAGCTCCCCTCTTGGGCTGGTCCACTCCTCACATGCAGCTTTCCCCAAAAGACACCCCACGGTCCAACATCCTAGATTCTCCTTGGGCTTCTCCTTCACAACTGTTCACACTGGCCTCCCTACACCTCTGGGTAAAGACGCCAACCCTGATACACACTGCCTGGCCTCAGCGCCTCTTTGGAACTATGGGACAAGACCCCACAAGCCCATCAGTCCTCTGTTTTTCCTGCCTGCAAACCCAGTACCAAACGGAGGACACTGCTGAGTTCTCTTGCCGTCTCAGAATGGAGTTTGACCCCACAGACCAGCAGTTTTTAACCTGTGGGCCGCAACCCCTCTGAGAGTCGAATAACTCTTTCACAGGTCACCTAACACTGTCAGAAAGCACAGATATTTACATTACGGTTCATAACAGTAGCAAAATTGGAATTATGAAGTAGTAACAAAATAATTTCATGGTTGGGGTCATCACCACATGAGGAACTGTATTAAAGCGTAGCAGCCTTAGGAAGGGTGGGAACCACTGCCATATCCGGAATTGCGGCAGCCTGTGCCAACTGACCCCTGGGAAACTTTCTGAGGCCATTGGTTTTGAGCAAGGAAGTTCCTTCCACGGCACTCTCATTTCAGACTCCTTCTGCATTTACATTTTCACTTAATGGGGCCTCCGATGGATAGAGTCTGTCTCAAGGAACACCTACCCAGTTGTCCCAGTACAAAGGCCCAAATCTCTCTTTAATAACTACAGAGACTTTCAGCCCTGCCTGGTCTGTAAGGTTAAACTCCTTCACATACTTTTCCTTTCCAAACTGCACATTTTTTCAAGGCTTCCTGCTTCATTTTTGGCTCTTCCACTGCAGACCCAGGTGAGAGCAGCAAGCAGCCCCCATGCCACAGCCTGAATTCTATGCTGTCTTGCAAGTTCCTCTGCCAATCTAATTACTCCATGATGCCTGTATTAAGCTTTGAATGAAGGTTCTCTTAGCTACTGAGTCATCTCCCCAGCCCCATGCTCTCCCCTGTTCAATCTGGGACCTTTGCCCATGGAATGGTGTCTCTCCATGTTTAGGGTGTGTCTTCCCACTTTGATGAACACCATCCAAAAGCCTTCTGTGATGGACAGTTTTTTGTTGACTAGACACAATCTAGAATTGACTGAGAGGAAGGAACCTCAATTGAGAAAATGCCTCCATAAAATTGGCCTATAGGCAAGACTATGGGCCATTTTTCTGGTTTAATGATTAATGTAAGAAGGCCCAGGTCATTGTGTGTCGATATTGATAGCTCTGGGCAGGTATCACATGGCTTGTATAAGAAAACAAACTGAGCAAGCAGTGTAACTCCATGGTCTCTGCTCCTGTTCCTGCCTTCGGGTTCTTCCCTTGGCTTCTCTCAACGGACTGTGACCAGGAGCAGCATTTTGAATGAGAATGGCCCCTATAGGTTTGTATGTTTGAATTCTTGGTCCCCAGTTGGTGGAACTGTTTGGGAAGGATTAGGAAGAATGTCCTTGTTGGAAGAGATGTGCTACTGGGAGCAGGCTTTGAGGTTTCAAAAGCCTGCAACCACCACCAACATTCTCCCGCCTCAGGCTTGTGGCTTCAAGGTGTGAGCTCCAGCTGTTGCTGCTGCCATGCCATGACTCAGCCATCATGTACTCCAACCCTCTGGAACCACAAGCTCAATTACATGCTTCCTTTTGTAAGTTGCCTTCATCATGGTGTTTTATCACAGCCAATAGAAAGTAGCTAAAACACCCAATATTACACCAAATAAACCCTTCCCTCCTCAAGTTTCTTTTGTTCATGGTCTTTATTATAGCAATAAAAACCCTAAGATACCCTTTTTGCAGGTATACCTTGTAGGTGGAGCTTTTTGTCAGGACCTGACCAGCTCTGTTCTGCCAGCTACTCCCAAATAAACACAGAGACTTATTCTTAATTATAAATGCTCAGCAGATAGCTTATGCTTGTTACTAGCTAGTTCTTACATCTTAAATTAACCCATATTTCTTATCTACCTTCTGCCACATGATGGCATCTTCTTCCAACACTGCACGTTCATCTCCTCCTCCCCTGCCTCTCTCTGGCAACTCCTCAGACTCCCATGACTCTGCCCTTCTTCCTCCCAGCATTCTCACTGTCAAAAATATCCTGCCTAGTTATTGGCCAGTCAGCTCTTTATTAACAATGAGAGCAATATATCTTCATAAGGTAGAGAAAGGATTATTCCACAGCAGTACCCAGAGGTCGTCTCCCAGAAGATTCTGTCAGATTGACAGCCAGTATTAACTGTCACACTTTGACAAAGGTTCACATTTTTCCTTTATTACCCAAGGATTGAGACTGGGGAGATTGTCACTGTGAGAAGCAGAAACTTAGAAGTGAACTTGGAAAATTTGGAATATAATCATTTTCCCTAAATTTTATCTTTAAAATTAAATGTCACATGATATTCTGATGATAAAATATGTTTTTATTAGACTGATTATGTCTGAAGTTTCTCATCTATCCTGGTTTATTTGTTTTATGATGGAGCCTTCATTTCCAGACTCACCCTGAACCAAAGCCTGATTGTGCACATTTAGCCCCTTCTGACTGCTGCTCTCCCTCCTGTCCCCTTCTGCCCATAAAACACATTAGCTGCTGTTCTTAGAACATGCCCACAGACACAAGATATGCATCTTGGGTTTCTAGATAATCTTTCACCTCATTACTACCAACAGTTTACATATCTAAGGTTGGTCTCAAACTTGTTGTGCAGCCAAAGATGGTCTTGAACTTCTGACCCTGCTGTATGTGGACTGTTGGAGTTACAGGATTACTGACATGCACTGATATGCTTGGTTTTGTATAGTCCTGGACTCTAGACAAGATAGGCAAGCAACTACCGAGAGAGTTTGGCCCAGCCCCGCCCACCATTCTAACTTCATCTCCCACAAATAAACTAGGAAACCTCTCATACAGGTCTTTGTCTTATGAATTTTTAGAAAGTTTGTATATTCTAGATTTTTAAATGATATTAATATATGTTATAAATGTCTTATTCAGAATTTTGTTTTTGTTTATTCTGTGTCTTGTTGTAGGAATCCAGCAGTCACTGTATCAAGGGTAAACATTAGAACGGAAGAGGTGTTTTGTCCTGTATCTAAGTGAATGAGTAGCTGTTCTCTAGAAGTACCTTGTCCTTGAAGAAATCTTGGTGGAAAATCAGTGATTGTTTTCTGTGGTTTATAGAGCTGTCTTTCTGAAGCACATTTAGTACTCTGGTCACAGGACTCCTGACACACCTGGAGCTCTTGGATTCTTGTACTGCCAAGAGTATGCAATAAAGACTGAAGTGGCAGGCTGTGAAAGTTTCCTTCAGAAAAACATAAGATTAGATCGGGGACCTTTATATGAGGAACAACCAAAAAAAAAAAAAACTTTGAAAATTTTTAAATGCACTTTGAACAATTGTTTCAGGTTCAGTCTGTCAGAGATGGGACTTCTGCTGCCACAGGCCTAAGATTCACCTTGGAGTGACCTTTCTTCAACTGACCCAGACAACACAGAGCTCTTTTGACTTCTCAGAACAGTGAAAAGGGGTACCTTTGTTGGCTGCAGTATCTTCCGGGAGCTGTTGCTATCACATTCTTTACAATATTACTCACTCTTTTTAAAATCTTTGGCTGTTTGATTTAGTTAAGTGGGCTTTTTAACTCTCATTAGGTGATCAAAGTTAGATTTCAGAGAGGATTCGAATCTTTATATTGTGGTCCCTGTAAGGTCTAAACGTCAGTCTAGGGGCTTATGCAATAATGTTAAGGATGAAATGGTTCTTTTATCTACAGTCAGACCCATACTCTATATCTGAATGTCTAAAATCAGAAATTAGAAGAAATTTGGAATACAGGCTCACGAAGCCACAAACACTTGAATTCACCCAAACCTTACATTCCAAATCCTGTGAAAGCAGCGCAGATGGTTTCCACCCAGTCAGTGCCCCAAAAGCCCAAGGCCAATTTCCTCTCACAGTGGTTATTCTCCACCAGCCTGCCACCTAGTGCTCACAGGAGGTAACGCACCGTATTATCAAAGTCGGCTACAAATTGCCATGCAGTCCCATCCCTTTCTACACCTGAGTCCCTGCCTACCGGGCAAAGTCAAGGAGGAGGAAGACTAGACATTCTATTACGATAAGTCTTAAGCCATTGCGGATGTTGTAACAGACTGTGTGACATATAAACCTGGAAATTTATTTCTCACAGGTCTGCATGTATGTGTGAGGTTCTGGGTTCCACCCTCAGAACTTTTCTCTTTATAAGTTGATTATTTCAAAAATGAAATTTGTTGGAGTAATGGAACTAGCTAACACCATCCCTCTAAGTGCGGGCTGAGATTATATTTTGGTTCCCAAAACATACTTCCTGAGCATTTGGTACTTTTAAAATTAAAATATAAAGTTACCAGAAGATCTTTTTGTTTTGTTTTGCTCAGTAGTGTGTGTGTGTGTGTGTGTGTGTGTGTGTGTGTGCGCGCGCACACACACACACACATACACGCGCGCGCTAGTCTGGACACAGGCCAAAAGAGGGCGTGAGAGTCCTAGGCGCTAGAGTTAGAGGCCTTTGCAGGGCACCAGAATTGTTACAAGAGAGCTGGGATCCAAGCCCAGGTCCTCATGACCACACAGCAAGCTCTCATAACCGCTGAGCTATCTCTCAAGCCCCAAAGATAGTTCATTCTTCTATTCTAGTATCTCATGTCTTCCCGGCTTCTAACTTTCTTCGGGTTCCCATTGGCTTGGTGCCAGCCCATTGGAACTAATAATAGAATCTGCACTCCTTAGTTCTAGCCTGATGCACTCTCTAGTACAAGACAAGCACTCATCCTGAAACTCCTCCCACTGACGATGACGTCAGGTGATGGACCAACAAACTCATCGACTCCTTAGCACTCTGTGCATGCGGACTCATTGACTGGAACACAACATAGAAAAAAGATGGGATTAGAAGTCAGAAAGACATGCATTTGGATCCTGGGCTTAAGCAATTTACCCACAATGACTTTAGGTTTTCTCAGCTATAAAGTGAGAATAAGAGGCTAAAGAGATGGCTCAGAAGTTGAGAGTGGAAAAGCAAAAAAAAAACCAGAATAGCCAAAACAGTTCTGAACAATAAAAGAACTTCTGGAGGCATCACAATCCCTGACTTCAAACTCTACTATATAGATACAGTACTGAAAACAGCCTGGTATTGGCATAAGAACAGACAGGAGGACCAATGGAACCAAATAGAAGACCCGGATATCAATCCATACATCTTCGAACACCTGATTTTTGACAAGGAAAAAAAAAACCTATCAAATGAAAAAAAAAAAGAAAGCATATTTAACAAGTGGTGCTGGCATAACTGGATATCAACAAGTAGAAGAATGAAAATAGACCCATATCTATCACCATGCACAAAACTCAAGTTCAAATGGATCAAAGACCTCAACATAAAGCCAACCACACTGAATCTTACAGAAGAGAAAGTGGGAAGTACACATGAATGCATTGGCACAGGGAACCACTTCCTAAATAGAACCTCAGCAGCACAGACACTGAGAGAAACAATTAATAAATGGGACCTCCTGAAACTGAAAAGTTTCTGTAAAGGAAAGGACACAGTCAATAAAACAAAATGGCAGCCTACAGAATGGGAAAAGATCTTCACCAACCCCACATCAGACAGAGGGCTGATCTCCAAAATATACAAAAAAAACTCAAGAAATTGACACCAAAAAAAAACATAATCCAATAAAAAAAAATGGAGTACAGACCAAACAGAGAACTCTCAACAGGGTAATCTAAAATGGCTGAAAGGAAATGTTCAACATCCTTAGTCATCAGAGAAATGCAAATCAAAACAACTCTGAGATTCCATCTTACACCTGTAAGAATGGCCAAGATCAAAAACACTGATGATAACTTATGTTGGAGAGGTTGTAGGGTAAAGGGAACACTTCTGCATTGCTGGTGGGAATGCAAGCTGGTACAACCTCTTTGGATGTCAGTGTGGCGATTTCTCAGAAAATTAGGAAACAACCTTCCTCAAGACCCAGCAATACCACTTTTGGGTATATATCCAAACGATGCTCAATCGTGCCACAAGGACATAAGCTCAACTATGTTCATAGCAGCTTTGTTTATCATAGCCAGAACCTGGAAACAACCTAAATGTCCCTCGACCAAAGAATGGATAAGGAAAATATGGTATGTTTACACATTGGAGTACTACACAGCAGAAAAAAATCACGACATCTTGAATTTTGCAGGAATGGATGGAGCTAGAAAACATTATTTTGAGTGAGGTAACCCAGACACAGAAAGACAATTATCAGTCGGATAGTGGTGGCACATGCTTTTAATCCCAGCACTTGGGAGGCAGAGGCAGGCGGATCTCTGTGAGTTTGAGGCCAGCCTGTTCTATAAGAGCTAGTTCCATGACAGGCTCCAAAGTCACAGAGAACCCTGTCTCGAAAAATCAAGAAAGAAAGAAAGAAAGAAAGAAAGAAAGGAAGGAAGGAAGGAAGGAAGGAAGGAAGGAAGGAAGGAAGGGGGAGGAACGGAGGGAGGGACGGAGGGAGGGAGGGACGGAGGAAGGAAAGAAAGAAAATTATCACATGTACTCACTCATAAGTTGTTTTTAAACATAAAGCAAAGAAAACCAGCCTACAAGCCACAATCCCAGAGAATTTAGACAACAATGAGGACACTAAGAGAGACTTACATAGATCTAATCTACATGGGAAGTAGAAAGTATAAAAAGACAAGATCTCCTGAGTAAATTGGGAACATGGGGACCTTGGGGCAGGGTTGAAGGGGGAGGGGAGAGGCAGGGAGGGGAGCAGAGAAAAATGTAGAGCTCAATAAATATCAATTTTAAAAAAAGTTGCCTTGCAGTGGTGGTGCACGCCTTTAATCCCAGCACTCGCCTTTAATCCCAGCACTCGGGAGGCAGAGGCAGGAGGATCTCTGTGAGTTCAAGGCCAACCTGGTCTACAAGAGCTAGTTCCAGGACAAGCTCCAAAGATACACAGAGAAACCCTGTCTTGAAAAACCAAAAAAAAAAAAAGAAAGAAACTAATAACATCAATTCTTAGCTTTACTATGATCATCTCTTCTCCAGCAGGCAGAAATCCTTCCTACGGCCCATCCATAGTGCCTTTGCTAGGGAAAAACCTGCAGTGAACAAAAAGGAGCTATTTTTCCTATCATCTCACTGGGACTCTTCACAAAAATGTGCAGAGTGTGTCTCTACTGAGATCAATATGGCTAAGATGGGGAAAAAAATAATGCCACAATAAATCAATAGAACTGTTGTGGTAAGCACAAATCCACGTAGAAGAAAGTACAAATTCTAACAGATTAAATAACTTTGGTTGCTCTATCCTTCCTATTTTGAAACTATTTTCCTCCCAAAACATTCTCTCTCTCTCTCTCTCTCTCTCTCTCTCTCTCTCTCTCTCTCTCTCTCTTTCTCTCTCTCTCTCTCTCTTGGTTTTTTGAGACAGGATCTCTCTGTAGCTTTGGAGCCTGTCCTAGAACAAGCTCTTGTAGACCAGTCTGGCCTCGAACTCACAGAGATCCACCCACCTCTGCCTCCTGAGGGCTGGGATTAAAGGCATGTGCCACCACTGCCTGGCCTAGAACATTCTCTAAACTACATTTTGGGTTTATTCTTTTTACGTTTATTTACTTTATTATTTATATTGATAGAGATTTGAGTCTGACAGATGTTTTACAATAGAAAGAAGTGAATTTTAATATTTTGATTTAGTAGCAGTATAACATTATCTATTAGCATTATATTTATAAAATTGTAATTTTTATTCCTGAGAAATGCAATGTAAAACATTCCTGTAGGTATAAATTTTCAGCTAAACAAAACAAGTAAGTTAATGTCCAGTTAGGAATAGTGAACTAGCCACTAAAAAAAAAAAAAAAAAAAAAAAAAAAAGTCAGGCAGTGGTGGTGAACACTAACTTTAATTCCAGCACTTGGGAGGCAGAGGAAGGTGGATCTCTGTGACTTGGAGGCCAGCCTGGTCTACAAGAGCTAGTTCCATGACAGCCAGGGCTGTTACACAGAGAAAACCTGTCTTGAAGTCTTGAAAGACCAAAAAGGAAAAAAGAAAGGTAGAAACCATGTTAAGTGTTCCAACCACAACAGGAGGTACAAACTTTCGGGTGTTACTTTGACTGTGAACAGTTTCACGAGTGCAGGCTATCCAATCCCATCAAACTGTATTCATTAAACATGTGCAGTTAGGGTACAGCTCAGCGGTAGCGTGACGGACTGCTTGCCTAGCATGCCAAAGGTCACGGCTTCCATCCCAAGAACAAGAAAAAAAAGAGGAAGGGAGTGGGAGACAGAGGGAGGACTAGAGGGAGGGGGAGACAGAGAGAGGGCTAAAGGGAGCATTTTTATGTGTGGACAGAGGGAGGAAGCGAGCATTTTTATATGTGGACAGAGGGAGGGAGCATTTTTATGTGGGGGGGGATGTGCCTCACAGCACTGGTTTCCAGATTATGGTGACTTTTTTTCTTTCTGTTATATAAGTAATAACAATTAATTTATGAGTCATTACACTTTTTTGTTGTTGTTGTTTTGAGACAGGGTTTCTCTGTCTGACCTCGAACTCACAGATATTCCCCCTGCCTCTGCCTCCCTCCATTACACTTTTCATTAATAGAAAAAATACAAATGTATATGCAGAAAGAATTCTGACCACCAAAAGGTGATAGTGCGCCTTTAATCCCAGCACTCAAGAGGCAGAGGCAGGTGGATCTCCTTGAGTTGGAGCCCAGCCTGGAGTACAGAGTGAGTTCTGGAACAGCCAAAGCTACACAGGGCAACCCTGTCTCGAAATGACCAAAAAGGAAAAGCTAATGCAACAGCACTCTGGTTTGATACCTTCTCAGGACAGACTTTACCCTTATTTTTTTTTTTTTTTTGTCTGCCTAAGTGGCCCAATTTTGAGTTGTTATGTGCGTACTTTTAGCTCACCTCATTCAATTGCCATATACTCGGTTGCTTATGGGCTGGCAAGATGGTTCAGTGGGTAAAGGTGCCTGCCACCAAGTCTGATGACCCTGACCCTGACTGAGTTCAATCCCCAGGACCCACATGGTGAAGACAGACTAGTAACTCCTGGAAGTCGATTTTCTGACCTTCATCCACAAGCCATAGCACTCATACACACACTTGCACACACTCATGCACACACAAACATGCATACATATGTATATACATGCATACATATGTATATACATGTATACATATGTATATACATGCATACATATGTATATACATGTATACATATGTATATACATGCATACACACACAAAATAAATAAAAATTTAATAAGATGGTTATTTGTAATATTCATGGGCTAGGGATGTAGCACAGACGTAGGGGCTTTCCTAATACTAATAAGGCTTGAAGTTCAATCCCCTGGTACCGAGAGAAAGAGAGAGAGAGAGAGAGAGAGAGAGAGAGAGAGAGAGAGAAAGACAGAGAGAGAGAGAGAGAGAGAGAACCACCCCAATACAATGTACAAATTTCCCAATTAAGTTGGACAGCACTAAGGGAAGGGATTAATCCTCTGCTAAAGAACACATGCTGTCATACACATAGCTGGAAACTGTGCATTTACCAACCTGACTTTGTTTTTGTTTTAATCGCTGTCAAGGACACCTAACAGTACAGCTTCCTGAAAGAAGTAGAACGTGGTGTGGGGTGTCAGGGTCCTCTAGAGGAACAGAACTGGTACAGTGAGTATACAAAAGGGTTTACGCGTGGTCTGAGCTGTCCCTACAGTAACTGCCTTTACACTGGGGAAGCTAAGAACTGGTAGCTGCTCCGTTCACGAGGCTGGATTGCTCGGCAATCCCAATCGGTCAATCGATGCTGAAAGCCCGGTAGACGGCTCGGCAATCCCAATCGGTCTGTCGATGCTGAAAGCCCGGTAGACGGCTCGGCAATCCCAATCGGTCAGTAGATGCTGAAAGCCCGGTAGATGACTCGGCAATCCCAATCAGTCTGTCGATGCTGAAAGCCCGGTAGATGGCTCGGCAATCCCAATCGGTCTGTCGACACTGAAAGCCTGGTAGATGGCTCGGCAATCCCAATCGGTCAGTAGATGCTGAAAGCCCGGTAGATGGCTTGGCAATCCCAATCGGTCAATCGATGCTGAAAGCCTGGTGAATGGTTCGGCAATCCCAATTGATGCTGAAAGCCTGGAAGACTAACTGGAGAGCTTCTTCAGTGCACATAGAAGGCAAAAGCATCTGAGCTCTGACGTCAGTGAGAAATGGTGGCAGTGGCAACAAAGTAAATGAACCCACACACAGGGAAGGGAAACTCACCGATAAGACACCAGTAAGAAAGCAAAAAGCAAAAGCTTGACCCTTGGACCTTATTATAACCGGCCCACCACTCGAAGGTGCTGCCCAGAATTAGTGTGGGTAGTTCCACGGCTGTTAACTTAATAAGGAAATCCTTCGCAGGTGTGCTCAGACTCCGTCTCTTAGTTTCCGATGCAGTCCAAGTTGACAGTCGAGTCCACCCATCACACGTGGGGAAGCATGTTCAGATTCGAAAACTCTTTCCTGAAAACACTGTCATGCATGTCTCCTCTGGAATGCATTACACACGCGCCACTTGTGCTCCCAAACGTGGGAGTGAAAATATGTCCCCTAACTTTCATAACCATTAGGGAAATACTTTATATTTCCTTTAGACAATATGAAGGACTATTTCCTTCATGGAACATTTCCCATAGAAACCTCCTGAAGGAAGAAAGCTTGTTTGCCTGCCCTGCGTACAGAGGCCCACAGCAAGCAGGACAGTGCCTGATACTGTTATGCCCAAAACTGTGAAGTCCCCCAAAAGCCAATAAGGAGACTGAGTCCATATGTAAAAGCAAAGAACCTTTATTTTATGCAAGTTTGCAAACACAGTCTCTCTGCATGTCCAACGTATTGAAATAAATGAAGAGCCCCGAGCTCAGTTAGAGTTGGGTTTTTATAGTAGTAAAGGTGGGGTGAGGGGTTTCTGAGGTTCAGGACCCCTGATTGGCTGACATTTGTCTAGGGGTGTCTTGGTGAGTGTGTGCTGGCAGGTGATCCTATCTACAGCGGTTGGAATGTTAGGAATTTCCTTTGGATGGTCTGTTCTTGGGTGGTGCTCAGGTAATCTTAGTTTATGATCCTTCCTGCAACCAGGTATCGCTTCAGGGTAAATTACTGAGACTCTATCCACGGCTGAGTTCTACTCTGGCAGATGATAATGGTTGGAAGTAAAGAACTTCCTTTGGGTAATCTGTTAATATTTAGTTTATCACGGCTGGTTCCTACAATACATAATATGGGACTTCATAAATATTTGTTCTCTACTTAGAGCTAGAAATGAAAACAAGTGAAGGCTTTGCTATATAAGACCTACCCCACATCTACTAAATTGTCTTCAGTAACTCTCAATCAATGCGTTGTGATAGTAGTCTGTACAGCGAATGTAAGAGCATAGGATAAAGGAGAGATTGCGGAGGACTTGCTATATAAAAGGTGACATTTCAGCCAGTTGGTGGTGGCACATACCTTTAATCCTGGTCTTCAGCAGGAGGAAGAGGCAGGTGGATGGCTATGAGCTTGAGGTCAGCCTGGTGTATGGAGCAAGTTCCAGGACATCCAGAGCTATACAGAGAAACCATCTCAAAAAAAAAAAAAAAGTGACATCTCAGGGCTGGAGAGATGGCTAAGCAGTTAAGAGCACTGCATATTCTTACAGAGAAACAAGGTCTAGTTCCCAGGACCCACATGGCAACTGACAACCATCTGCAACTCCAATTTCAGGGGATCTGACTCCCTCTTCTGACTTCTGCAGGCACCAGGCGTGTACATGATGCACTTTCACACATGCAGGCAACATACTCATACATAAGATAAAAACAAATACTGTTTTCAAAGGTGACATTTTAGCTTCAAAGAGCAAACAGCAACCCAGCGTGCACAAAAGCAGGCAGTGGAGGAATCACACAAGGAAGACAGAAGCGACATTTTACATAAGGCTCCAAGCACAGAACGATGTATAAAGCACATAGGCGACGGCGGGGACGGAGGAAGGGGAGCTGGTACTGTAAGGGCTCTGTGCTCTGCACCAGACTGAATTTCATAGCTACCCAGGTCTCCAGCTGGATGCACTCAGCAAAGAGCATATTTGAGATGATCCCAGGGGAAAAGTGTCAACACCGTATTAGATTTTCTTTTCCTACCATTTGGGACTTGGTTAGTTTTTGAGACAGACTCTCCATCAGTGTCTATAAAACTGGTCAGGTCAGCAAACAGGAAGAAAGTCTGAGAGACTGTAAACGAGATCACAGGCTGTCAAGGGCCTTGGATAGGAATGCAGTCTGATATAACAAAACTATGGGCCATAAGGTTGTACCAGGATGTAACCTAAGTGGGCCTTCTTGTCAGAGTCCTAGAAATGACCCAGGTTTACAGCTGGGAAGGGAGAAAGGCCATACTTGAAGGACACACATGCTTAGGCCTTAGGCATGATCCATTATTGTTTTAACATAAAATATCTCTGTGTTAAAAGAACAATATAGATGATCTTCACAGCAAATTTTGTTAATTCTGCAGGCATTCTTAACTCAACTGGCAGGAGACTTCACCAAAACTTGGGAATAAGGGGCTCCTTTCCCATGTTCCCTCAAATTCTACCTTCCTATCCTCCTTCAAACTCTCTGTATCGACCTTGTGAATTTTATGGAAACCGAACCTTCTCAAGTAAAAAGTGTACTTAAGGGAGCACAGTGTTGCTGTAATTAGCAAGTTTTCAAGGCTGTTGGCATCTGATTCCCTGCGCTTACCAAGAGAATTACATAAGCAATTTTTTCTCAGAGAAACAGAACCAATAGGAGAGAGGAGAGACAGTGGAGAACAAACCTATTGGCTCATAGGGACAACAGTGGTGCAGAAAGCTGAAACCAGGGAGGCTCTTGGTAAGAAATCTGAAGACAGGGGGTTGGAAGATCCCTTCTTTCCTTCTTCTTGGGGGAATGGAATGAGAAAATGAAAGCTGGTCTCTTTGTTCTATTCAAACCTTCAAACGGATTGAAATTCACCCATGTAGTGGACAAGCAAACTGACACATCAAATTAACCACACCAGAACTACTGTCTAAACATTTTAAAAGGATGTGCCAGGTGGGTGTGTCCAAGTACAAAGGGCCTGTGTCTACAACTGTCAGCTTGAAATCTCCAAGGTCTTTACTAGCCCAGGAATTAGGAATGTCTTCAGAAATTCTCAGCCCTTCTTCTAGATAGTGACCTCACCTGGCTTACCGAATTTCTGGCTTGCAAGCTTTTGTTATTTTAGGGTCTGCCTGGAATTCTCCAAGGACATCTACCACATCTTATCTTCTCCATCTGTCTGCGGAGAGGGCACGGCCTTTATTACTCAGACGCTCAAAGGCCTCAACGGGGCTGACTAGGGCAGTTACCTAGTTCCTCTTTCTTAGAGTCAGCAGTAGGAAAACCTGTCCAAATTAGATTTACAGAGAAAAACGGTCCCATGATCGAACATCACGTGGCCTGCTGGCTGGGGATGTATGTCAATAGTACCAATGTAGGTCTAGTATGTATGAGACTCTGGGTTCAACCCGCAATATCTTCCCAGAGAGAAAAAGCCTATTTCATAGCTGAATCCTAATATAGGCAGTTTCGTTGGACAGACCATGTCTTTCTTTACTCCTTTTCTACTTCAAAATCCACAAGCTGTCCTAGACGAGACAAAGATTGCTAATAATCAGGAGCTCTAACACGGACATCTGGAAGTCAAGTACTTCCAGTTCATTTCCCCAGTTCCCTATCACAGAGAAATTAAAACCCTATTGTCGCCTCCAGGGCCATCTTTTGCTAGTGGAACAGAGGCCCGGAACGCCCACCGCCCACAACGAACTCTGCGAGCGCCACATCCGCTTCAGCCACGCCCACCACCGCCGCACCACGCCCACACCGGAGTTGCCCGGAACTAAGATGGCGCCTGAGGAAGCGCGGTCGGAGATGGGCGGGGCCTGGGTGACGCAAGAGGCGGAGCCAAATCCTGCCCCGCCCGGCCAGCAAGGCTGGAGGGCTGTCCTGCCGAGAGCTCTGTTGGCTGAACAACAACATCAGCACATCTGCTCTCCCGGCGTCATGAGGCCCCTGCTGCGGGGTCCGGCGATGAACGAGGAAGAGGAGAACTCGGACAGCACCCCGCTCCTGCCTAGCGCCCGGCAAACCGAAGCGGGTGAGCGGCTGCTAGGGGTAGCGTTCCGGGTGGCGGGTGGTTCCTGGCCGGGGGCATCTTGAGGCAGTGGCTGAGGGCTATGTGGGGACGGGTGCAGCCCCGTGGGACCGGCCGGAGCTGCCTGCACTGGTGGGAGACTGAAGCAATTCGGGGTCGGGGGTATCCAACGAGTCAATGAGCCAAGGGCCAAAGTGCTGCTCGCTGTTCCTCAGTGACCGCCAGGTTTCCGCTTATGCCCGTCTGCAAGCATGTGATCAGGTAGCTCCTTGGGCAGGGAGGAGATACACGGAGAGAGAAAATAGTTGACATCTGTTGAGTGTGCGGAGGACAGTTGCATAATCCCGCGAATATCTTGACTTTGTGCTGTAAGAAACTAAAAATATTGCAGACATTTCCATTTTTGCTCGTCTATCAGACTAAAGTTTAAGAAACAGGTTATTCTCGAGATGGTTATCTGTAGCGCGCTAGGATAATGTACCAAAGGTCTTGCAGTAGTACTTCAAAGAGCATCTTCCCTGCCTGGGGTTGTAGCTCAGTGATAAGAGTTTTGATTGGCAAGGTTCTGGTCCCCATACCCGCTATGCCCCAAAACACAAATATGTGTCTTCACTGGATTTTGCTACACTTTTGTAATGTAGCTTCTTGAAGCTACTGAAACCTAAATGAGCTTGCACACATTCAAGGATACAGGAATGAGAAAGACTTGAGCTGGAAAGCTGCCTTTGCTGACCACGGAGAGTCGCCCGTAGGTATGTCTTCTGTGAACATTACCAAAGGACTCTTTCGTAACTGCTTTAAGCTTGAGCAGATAAGTACCCTTCCTACTTGTGTGTGTAACTACCCTACTGTGATGACTTTCTGACTTTGTTCAGACACTTTTGTTGTTTTCTTGGTGGTTTGTTTTGGTTTTGTTTTATTTTGAGAATAGTGTGTTTGGGGACTGGAGAGATGGCTCAGCAGTTAGAGCACTGGCTGCTCTTCCAGAGGACCTGGGTTCAGTTCCCAGCACCCACACAGGAACTTACAACCACATATAATTCCAGCTCCAGGGGATCCAGCACCCTATTGAGGTCTCCATAGATAGGCACCAGGCATGCATGTGGTACACAGACTTACATACATGCAAAATATTCATATACGTTTTAAAAACTAAGAAAAAATGCTTTGTTTTGTAAAGTTTAAGGCTGTAGTGGGTTGAGCCTAGGTCTTTCATTTTTTGTTTGTTTGTTTGATTGGTTGGCTAGTTTTCTTTAAGACAGGGTTTCATGTAGCCCAAACTGGCCTCTAACCACTTCGTAGCCGAAGGTGACTTTGTACTCCTGATTCTCCTGCCTCTGCCTCCTGAATACGTGCCAAGCACTCCACCCGCTGAGTTACACCTGCAGCCCCTTTTACTGTCTTGTTGGGTTAGAATCAAGGGCTGGCACTTCACCATCTTGCCATCCATCACCCTGGAGTCCCTTTCCCCAGGCTTTGTCATCACCTCTGTCTCGGTGCCAGCTGCCTCCACTGCAGACACACAGCCCGTGAAGGTACACCCAAGGCAGATTCGCCAGTTTTGTGTGGATGCCCACCTTCTCAGCAGTCCCCCCGTTGCACTACAAGCCTCACGCCCCGCATAACTTAATTTCCCTCAGATGAAAAATTTTCGTGATTCTTGACATCTGAGCTAGGTTTCCCGGATCCGGAGAAGGCAATGATGACGGTTCAGTTACTGAAGTTACTGTGTGCTGAGCAGTGCTTTGAGTCATTTGCAAGACATCTTCCCCAGCTCGATACAGTAAGCACTCGGTAGCATTAGCTGTTTTGTTAGTAAACCCAGTGCCCCCTCCCACTCAATAGTATTAGTTCTGAGACTTGGCTCGGGCTAAAGCCTTAGGTTCTCCCTGTGCCTTTCTCATTTCCTTGGTCTGCACGTCCTGTTGCTTTTGCTGGCATGGCTGTACTCCCGCCCACCCCACCCCCACAGCTGCCTGACAGCTTCTGCCCATGGAGGAAGCCACAGTTGAATATCCCTCTTCCAAAAAGAGGATATCCCTGTCCTATCTCCCGAGATTAGTGGGCTTCCTTTCTCCCTTAGATAGGTATGTAGCACTTTATTTTATTAGAAAAGCTTTCTCACCCCGCCGTGTGGTGGTGGTGCACACCTTTAATCCCAGCACTTGGGAGGCAGAGGCAGATAGATCTCTGAATTCTAGGACAGCCTGATCTACAGAGTAAGTTCCAGGACAACCAGGACTGTTAAACTCTGTCTTGAAAAACAAAACAAAAAGAAGGAAGAGAGGGAGGGAAGGAGGGAAAGGAAGGAAAGAAGAAAGGAAGGAAAGAAAAAAGCTTTCTCAGGCATGGAGTGGGGCTTTAATGTGTGCACCCTATGATTTCCTATGGTATTTAACCCCCTGCAGCTCAGTTGAGATGGATAGTTGTAGAGGACACTAAGGAAACCAGGATTATTAAACACAGCTTGTCTGTTCAACAGAAGAGGTTTATAACCTGTTTTCTGCCCAGAAGGCTGGGACTGGATAAAGTTCATAGCCTTGTGACCTGTGCTGTCTGGAGGGCCAGGCTACACCTGATTCCCCTAGACTATAATATTTATCCAAGACCCTTCCTCCCTACACTTTTTTTCCCCCTTTTTTAGACAGGGGTTCTCTGTGTAACAGCCCTGGCTGTCCTAGAACTCGTAGACCAGGCTGGTCTCAAACTCACGGAGATCCGCCTGCCTCTGCCTCCCGGGTGCTGAGATTAAAGGTGTGTGCCACCACCGCGCGACTCCTCCCTCGACTTTTATCTTGAGCATTTTTTCCCAATCTATGGAGCCCATCTTTGTGGAAGAGGTCAATGGATGTAGTGGTGCCTTAAGCTTTATCGAGCACATGGGATTGAGTTCGTTGTCACAAGGAAACTTTTTCCAAAATTGTACTGTACTTAAATATGCCTAAAATAAACTGCCTGGGATTTGAACCAACACCTGCTACTGAGTTGTGTTGAGCCAGATTTCCTTCTTGCCTCACTCATATCAACACTCTGTGGACCCTGGTGTTTGCAAAGACCCCCACAATCAGTACCCAGTAGGAGGTGAGGGGCTTGACCATCAGAGAAGGTAAGAAAATTTTTCTTTAAATAGAAGCAGAAAAATTCACGACCTTAAGTGAGACAGTGGTAATAATCGTGGTTCCAGTTAGTCAATCCTCTGAGACAAAGAACTTAATACAATTATTGAAGCATTTATTAAGACTGGGAGGAGAGGCCTGGAGAGATGGGTCAGCATTGAAGAGCACCGGCTGCCCTTCCAGAGGACGTGGGTTCAATTCCCAAAACCCACATGGCAGCTCACAACTGTCTGTAACTCCAGTTCCAAGGAACTCAACACCTTCACACAGGCATACATGCAAGCAAAACAATAATGCATAGAAAAAATAAAAGTAAATGAATCATTAACTAAATAAATAAAGAGACCCAGAGGAAAACTATTAAGAGTAAGAACTCTGCAACTTTGTACAGGTAACTAAAATTTAATCCTTGGTTTCCTGACCAAGTAACTATTGATGTTAATACTGGAAGCACGTGAGAACTAAAGGGAAGTGGAATTTCTGTCGACTATTTTGCAAGCTAGAGCACATTAATAATGTATTGCTTGCATCCTCTCAGGAGGATTATTTAAGAGAGAGAAACAGAGAAGAAAACATTCTGCCAGAACAGATCTTGGCAGGTCTTAGCAGGGTGGACCCTCATGGACTCCCTCAGCAGCTCATTTGGGCCTTGCCCTCTGGAGCCATCTGACCGTGACTCAGAGCCCTCTGGCCCAGCTGCCCTGCTGCCCTTCCTACCACCCTGGTCTGACCAAGCTTGGAGCAGCTTGGTGCAACACCTGAGTTCCAGGGAATGTCTGGGCAGGGGGGACTCTACTGCAACATGAGCTAGGTCTAGGCTGCCCTAGGGGTTTGGTTTCATTGGTTTCTTTTCTCTTCTTTTCTTTTCTTTCCTTTTCTTTCCCTTTCTTTTCTTTTCTTTAAACAGGGTCTCACTATGAAGCTCTGTTCTGGAACACACTCTGTAGACCAGGCTGGCACCCAACTCCCAGAGATCTGCCTGCCTCTGCCTCTGCCTCCTGAGTGCTGGGATTAAAGATCTGTCACTACTGCCTGGCTCCAGATGCCTCTTCAAAAGGACATGGAGCATTTGTTTCCTATTCCACATGCTCCACAAAAAAAAGATAATAACCACCCTGGTTGTCCAGCTTAACAGTCTGAACTTGCTGTCATTAATCAGCTTTTACTAGATGTTTCTCAGGCCCTGACTGTTTTAACTGGCCTCATGTGTCAACTAGCACAGGAAGAGCAGATGTGCACTGAGAATGGGAAGCGACCTAACTTGAGAGGAAAGGAATGTTAGAAAGATTGTCAGTGTAGGGAGAGTGTAATGGAAGATTGGAGGCATTTGGAATGAGGTCCTCCAAGGGTGGCATCTAGTAAACAGAAAGTGGGATCCCATGAGACCGAGTAGCTTAGAGACAGAAAGGGGAAAAATGGTTTAGTGCGCTCCTTCAGCTGAGTTTCCTTGCTTTAAAAGTAAAACGAATAAATCCAGTCCTCTTGAAACATAGCAGTCATACTGCCTGCTGGCACCTCTGTCTCTCGGGAACAAAAGCAGGAAACGCCTACTAGGAGGAAGCCGGGAACAGCTATGGCTGCTGGTGGAAGGGTTGGTGCGGAGAGTATCAATTACTGAGACTGCAGATGCTTTCCCTGCTGGTGCCCGGTCAAATCCGAATCCATCCGTGCTACACTCCCAGCGTTAGCAAAATAAGGAATTTTATCTCATCTTGTACATCAGAAGTGGAGAACACACACACACACACACACACACACGCACACACACAGGGTTTCTCTGTGTAGCCCTGGCTGTCCTGGAACTCGCTCTGTAGACCAGGCTGGCCTTGAACTCAGAGATTCCCCCCCCCCCCCGCCTCTGCCCCACCCCCCACCCCCCACCCCCCGGTTCTGGGAGTAAAAGCCTGCACTACCACACCTCACTCAAAATGTTCAGCACATTGTGGCACGGTTCTTGTTGTTTGTTGGTTGGTTTTTTTTAACACAGGGTCTCTACATGGCCATAACTGTCCTGGAACACCCAGAGATCACCTGTTCCTGCCTCACAAGTGCTGGAACTAAAGACATGTGCCACCACACCTGGCATGAGCCTCTCTTATTTCAGACCTTTTTGTCTCCAAGAACCCAAACTACCCAGATTCCTTTGCTGCTGTGGGATAATGCTTTTGTACACTGTAAAGATTTATTACTTGTATTAGCTTAATAAAATGCTGGTTGATCAGTAGCCAGGCAGGAAATATAGGCGAAGCAACCAGACTAGGAAAATTCTGGGAAAAGGCAGAGACACAGTCACCAGCCAGATACAGAGGAAGCAAGATGAGAATGCCTCACTGAGAAAAGGTACCAAGATGGCTAAACAGAGACAAAAATTATGGGCTAATTTAAGTTGTAAGAACTAGTTAATAATAAGCCTGAGCTAAAAGGCCAAACAGTTTATAGTTAATATAAGACTCTGTGTGATTCTTTGGAACTGAATGGCTGCAGGACCAAGTGGGACAGAAACTTCTGTCTATGCTTTCTATTTATGATTACTAAAATTTCATTTTTTTGTATTTTTGTACAATATTGCAAAAAATTAAAAATAATAATGTAAACAAACTTGGGGTGGATTTAAGAAAGAAATTAGGAGTAAATTGTGAGGACCAGCCTCCAGCAGCTTGAGGGGAACCCACAAAGTCAATGGACTATCGCTCAACTTAACTTTTCTGAGGGAATAAAACTTAATTCGCAGGGGCCAGCAAAGGGGACTAAAAAAGGGGGGCGGGAATCTAAATCTTAAGTTCTGGTTTAAATCTTTTAAAGTTAAAGGCCATGATTTAATTGGATTTTGTTTGTTATTTAATTTTCTGCTTTTGGTGTGCTAAACGCTCAGACTTTGGCAAGGGAAGAAGTTAGAGGAGGCTTATGAAGGCCGATTCTCTAGGGAATGCTTATTATCTTACCTGGTATTCCAAGTTTCTGGGGCGTAATTAGTAGTGAGTTTACGTCAGGCCGATGTCTGAAACCCCAGCTGTCTGTCTGGGTCCTTCTGTGCTGGAATGCACTACAGGCATGCACAGTCTACTGCAAGCATGCATGGTGCATCTCCCACGTGGTCAGCTGCAGAACACAGCCCCAGATGCAGCATGAGGCCCTGGGAGCCCCAGGGGAATGCCATTAGGCCACGTGTGGGGCTTGACTTTGTCAAATAGCTCTTTATACATTTTCTTTCTGGGACCCTTACAGCTAAAAGATGATAAGGGTCCTGCTTGTACTAGCAAACATCTTAAAGAACTTTGCAGTTTATGGAATATTAATCATGCTACTAAATTCCCTTAAAAACCCCACAGGGTTAAGCTCTTGTGGAGTGACATCATCAAATACTTAATTGGCAAACTTTAAAAATAGAAGAGGGTGTCTGGGAAGTGAGTGGGATTAGGATGTATGCTGTGACACTACCAAGGAATCAATAAAAATATGTGAAAAAAGGGATAAAAAAATAGAAGGGGGTACGTCCACCCAAATCCCCACATGGTACGTTTAGCTATTTTAAGTACTTAAATTTTTTTCACTTTAAAGGATAATACTTTTTCTGCTGCCCAAAAGCATTTCGTCCTAAAGGGGTCACGGCCTAAAATATATGATAAAAGAAAAGATCTCGAAATGAATCAGTGATAGCGTCCAATGTTCCTGTAGCATCAGGTCGAGGTTCTGCTTATCTCTTTCCAGAAAATCAATCAAGTCCTGTGTGGCTCTCATGTCGATGCATTCGGCAGGACAGCACCCTGGAGAGCACCAGACAAATGAATCATGTGAGGATAGGTGACAGACCCATTAGCCGGTCGCTTGGGGAGACATCGAGACATTACGCATCAAGCCCAGGCTTTGTGGAAACAGCATGCATATGATACTGTTGACCCTAAAATGCTGCTGCTATGGTACCGATGGTATTATGTGTTAATTCTCAGCTTGTTAATCAGAATCCAAATGCCTTTTGGGGGGGGGGCTGTATTAAGAGACAATATGATATTGTTTGGTCAGGCTAAGGATTGTTTTTAGGCTTTTTTATTGCCAGTTCCAGGAATGGTTACTGATATACAAAAGAGAGGGCTCAAAGACGACCTGCGTGATTAGTGAAACTACTAATATTTCAGCAAAATATTAACAGAAACTAATCAAGAGGTGGATGATTTGAGAACTACACTTTTACAAAACGGCTACTCCAAATTATTTGTTGCTCAAACATAATCTTGATTATCAACAATTTCCTAGTATGTGTTGCTTTAGTAGGTCAGATTTTTTTTCTCATACTATGGAGGGTCAAAGCAACAATTTACATAAAGACATAGGCAGAGATTTTCCCAAGTGACCTTTGAATAGACATCATGGTGAAGGTGGCTTTCCCCTTCCCTTGGTCCTCTGCTAGCTGTTCTTAAATTTCTCTTATATTAATTAGACTAGTCATAGAGGCAGTGCAGTTAACCATGGCCTCTATGACAACATTTAGAAGTGGAGCAAAGTAGAGGGCACAAGGCCTTTGTGCTCGTAGATAAGCACTAGGGAAACCAGGATTATTAAACACACAGGTTGTCTCTTCAACAGAAGAGGTATGTAACCTGTTTTCTGCCCAGAAGGCTGGAATTGGGTGTAGTTAAGATGGCTCCGCAGTTAAGAGCACTGCCTGCTCTTTCAAAGGTCCTGAGTTCAATTCACAGCAATCACATGATGGCTCACAACCATCTGTAGTGGGATCTGGTGCCCTCGTGAGGAAGAGACCTGGTCAATCGTCCTCATCAACTTAGACCCTGAAACCCAACATGGACAAGTTCAACAGAACTGCCATATGCATGCTTCAGCATTGCCAGGGCATAAATTTCAATTTCATTCGGTAGCCTGGTGACCTGTGCTATCTGGAAGGCCAGGCCACATCTGGCTCCCAGGCATTTTTGTTTATCCCAGACCCTTTCTCCCTAGACCTTCATCTTGAGCCTTGTTTCTCAGCCAATGGGACCCATGCTTACAGGAGCTGTCACATGTACTTCATAAACGGAGCAGAGACACCCCCCCCAGATAGTGTCTTGTGTTTATTTATTTTTTAATTTATTTTATTCAATGTACATTAGTATGAGGGTGTCAGATCCCCTGGAACTGGAGTTACAGACAGTTGTGAGCTTCCATCATGTGGGTGCTGGGAATTGAACCTGGGTCCTCAGGAAGAACAGTCAGTGCTCTTAACCACTGAACCATTTCTCCAGCCGACTCTCATTTTTTTAGAGAACTGAAAACCTGGAGAATGAAAAGGTTGTTATTTCTATTATTTCATCTTAGTAATTCTGTAAACACACATGGCCAGAGCTGAGAGTCACCCTGGGTCCCTTTGTTCTCTGCACACCCACTACACATTCCTGTGTTTATAAAGTGCGGTTTGGAGGCTGGTGTTTGTTCTGATGAGTGCTTTGCTCGTTATGCAAGCATGATCTTGCTTTGAACTCAGTGTGGTGGGTATCCAGTGGACCGGCTCTTTCTGCCACGCAAGTTTGATTTTCCTTGGATCAGTTTCAAAGAGTATCCAAATTCATAGGCGCGTTTTACTTTATAAAATATTTCTGGCTAAATAGATTTACAGTCACAACCATTTTCATAAACCTGGCACCAATTTACTTTTAATATGACTCTTTTTGTTTGGTTTGTTTTGTTCTTTGAGACAGAGTTTCTATATGTAACCACCTTGGTTGTCCTGGAACTCGTTCTGTAGACCGGGTTGGCCTTGAACTCACAGACATCCACCTATCTCTACCTTCTTAGTGCTGGGATTGAAGGCCTGTGCCACCACTGCTCAGTTTAGTGTAACCTTTAAAACTTTGTAGTCATGTATTCTATTTTCTAATTATTGATAGTACCTTAGAAGTGTAAGTTACCTCATCTCTAGCTTTTTAGGCATCATCACTAATAATTTGAAATATCTTGCTCACCTTTTAAATTTTTTTGTATTTATGTGTATGAATGTTTTGCCTGCATGTATGTCTGTTCACTGTTTACATACAGTGATGGTGAAGGGCAGAAGAGGGCATTGCCTTGCCCAGAACTGGACTGTCAGACCATTATGAGGCATTTTGTGGGTGCTGCAAATTCAAATCAAACCCAGTCCTTCTAGAAGATCGGTCAGTTCTCTTAATCACTGAGCCATCTCTCCAGCCCCTTGCTCACCTTTTAAAAATATTGATTGATTGATTGATTGATTGATTGTTGGGGATAGGGAATTCGAGGACAGCTTGTGGAAGTCAGTTCCCATCATGTTTGTTTTGTGACCAAACAAGCAAGCACCTTACCCACTGAGCCATCCTGCCAGTTCTTCTTCCACCTGCTTTCACATCTCAACCTCTGGACCCACATCTTACTCATGTGATACAATGGCTTATAAGCCACATCAGTCATGGCCTGAGGAGAAGCAGACAACGTGCAATAAAGGAAGGGAGCTAAAAAAAAAAAAATTGAGATGGGAAAGAGTGATAAAGTATATTATATATAATATTTTTTAAGTTTATTATAGTATATATACTATATGTAAAGTATATTATCGTACATTTAAAGTGTATTATAGTATTTATAGTACATATAAATCATGGTATTTATAGTATAAAGTATATTATAATCCAAATCAAGCATTGCCTAAGGAAGAACTTACATAACTTACAATAAAAAAATAACTATATAAAAAATGGGATGAAATAATGATATTACAAGCAAGAGTGACGTGCAATCGTTTAGAGCAAGAGGCTTGCTGATTATCCCTCCCTTTTACTCTCACACCTAGCATTCATTTAAGGACTATTAATTTTCTCCTTTAAATTTACTCAAAACTGCCCACTTCTCCAGATTACTGAAGTAGCACATTTTAATTGTCCAAATTTGAGATTAGACTTCTCCATTCAAACACCCATGTAATGTGGGCTGATAAAGTGATGATGGAATGTGTTCTGCATAGGACACACCTTTTAATTGGAGCAAACAGCAAATTGTTCTAATTTAAATGGTAGACCACATGACTAGAGTCTTAGAAATGCAATTCTCAGATTTGGATCTGCCTGTTCTAGTGGCACTGTAAGACAATAGCTATAGTGCTGAAAAAAGGATTCAGGAATACCCAGTGAAAGGTTTTGTGGTGGCTGGAGAGATGGCTCAACAGGAGAGGGCCTGTCTTAGTCACTCTTCTATTGTGGTGAAGAGACACCATGACCACAGCAACTCTTAGAAAGGAAAGACAGCATTCGGTGGGGGCTTGCTTATAGTTTTAGAGGAAAAGGTTTAGTGGCACTATTAAACCCTTGTCTATTTTTCGCATGCCACATTTTTTAAATAATTATTTATTTGTATTTTATGCGCATTGGTGTTTTGCCTGCATATATATCTGTGTGAGGTGTCAGATCCCCTGGAACTGTAGTTACAGACAGTTGTGAGCCACCACGTGGGTGCTAAGAACACTGGTCCTCTGGAAGAGCAGTCAGTGCTCTTAACTGCTGAGCCATCTCTCAGCCCCTCCTGCTGCATCTTTATCAGCTGAATGTTTGCTAAAACTAAGGGTAAGAGGGATTAGATTATCTTTGGGCAAATCTGTGTAGATATGCTTAATCTAAGACTGTTCAAAAAAGTACTGATTAGTAGTTTGGATGTTTCTTTAAGAATTGCCTTGGGCAGTGGGGGTGGCCTGGAGCCCTTATTGCTCTTGCAGAGGACCTGGATTCGTTCCCATCATCTACATGACTGCTAACATCTGGTTCATAGCTCCAGTTCCAGGGGAGTTGATACCCTCATGTGACCTATGTGGACACTAGGCACACATACAGTACACGAACATGTACAGGCAAAATACTCATACATGAGATATGAAAATAAATAAACCTTTGGAGAGTAGTGGTGCACGCTTTTAATCCCAGCATTCAGGTGTCAGAGGCAGGCAAATCTCTTGAGTTTGAGGCCAGTAAGAGGTCCAGGACAGCCAAAACTACACAGAGAAACCCTGTCTCGAAAACCCAAATCCCAAATAAATAAATCTTTTTAAATTTTTTCCTTTCACTATTTAGAGATCATATAATTTAAAGTTTTTTTTCCACTCTTAATTTCAGCTCCAGTATGCTGCTCTGCTCGGTACAACTTAGCGATTTTGGCTTTCTTTGGTTTTTTCGTTCTTTATTCCTTACGTGTGAACCTGAGTGTTGCATTGGTGGACATGGTGGAGTCAAATACAACCATGACCGATAACACAACTTCCAAGGAGTGTGCAGAACATTCCGCCCCCGTAAAAGTTCACCACAATCACACGGTAAGTGTTTAAAATTTGTAAAGTGTTTTAAATAGTGATAATAAAATACTTACAAGTAAAAATAATGAAAAAAAATGCCTTTATTAGAAAGAAACCAAAATATGTGTTTGTGTGTGTATATTCTTCCCAGGTTAAGAGCACTTTCTGTTTCCTTGGGAGTTGGTTGAGCAATTAATTGTACAATTGTGTGTACAATATATATACACACACACACAATTAATATGTGCTAACACATATATTAATCTGTTTGGAAAGTCGTTTTTCGGTTTCCTGAGGAGAATTTGGAGAAATCTCATTGGTACATCAGAAAGTTAGATTTTTTATTTTTTTCAAGAAGGTTTCTCAGTAGCTCTGGATCCAGTCTTGGAACTCTGTAGACCAAACTGTCCTCGAACTCACAGAGATCCTCCTGTCTCTGCTTCCTGAGTGCTGGGATTAAAGGTGTGTGCCATCATCGCCTGGCATTTAAATTTAAATAAGTAGTTTCTCCAGGACATTAAAAAAAAAGCTTTTCTTTTTCTATTTTTCTATCTTTTTATCTACCTATTTACTTATTTTTGAGGCAGGGTCTCTGTACGTAGCCTTGGCTGTCCTGGAACTCACTGTAGCACCCTGTAGACCCAACACATCACAGAGCTGCCTCTGCCCCTGCCTCCTTAGTGCTGGCATCCAAGGCTGTGCCACCACAGCCAAGCCCAAGCCTGTGACTCTTTTTTTGAACCTTCTCAGTCAGGGTTGTTACTGAGCCTCCGCAACTCCTCTTGTAGTGTAGTGTCCTAGAACGGCAAGCCTCTTGAAGGGCGTGGCTTTTAGTTCTTGTCCACTCACCTCCGGAACCGCATGTTGTAGTGGCTCAGCTGCCTTAGAGAGCTTGTCTTAGGTCTCTGCTGCTGTGATGAACGCAGCACAGGGCAGCGTGGGGAGGGAAGCATCGAGTTCATCTTACAGCTGACAGTCCAGCATGCAGGGAAGACAGTGCAGGCTCTAGAGCAGAGACTGGAGGAACACTGCTTGTCAGATTCCCTCTAACTGTTCAACTCAGCCCAGGACCACCTACCTGTTCACAGTAGCCGAGGCCCTCCCGCATGAATTGTCAATCAAGAAAAGGCCAAGATGGGGGCTGGAGAGATGGCTCAGAGGTTAAGAGCACTGACTGCTCTTCCAGAGGTCCTGAGTTCAAATCCCAGCAACCACATGGTGGCTCACAGTCATCTGTAATGAGATCTGGTGCCCTCTTCTGGCCTGCAGGCATACATGGAGGCTGAACACAGTGTACATAATAAATAAATAAATCTTTAAAAAAAAGAAAAGAAAAGAAAAGGCCAAGACTTACCCATAGGCCAGTCTGATGGCAGCATTTTCTTCATCGAGGTTCCCTCTTCCCAGATGATCCTAGTTGTGTCAAGATGACAGAATTAAAAAAAAAAAAAAAAGCAACCAGCAAACCAGCATAGTTTATATGTTCTGTAGTCCAAAACAATAGTTCAAAATTTCAAAGTTGAAACGATCATTTTATCTCTCTCTTTTTTTTTTTTTTTCAGGGTAAAAAGTACCCGTGGAATGCAGAAACTCAAGGGTGGATTCTAGGCTCCTTTTTTTACGGCTACATCATCACGCAGATTCCCGGGGGGTACATGGCCAGCAGAATCGGAGGCAAGCTGCTGCTGGGCTTCGGCATCCTGGGCACTGCTGTCTTCACCCTGTTCACACCCATGGCCGCAGACTTGGGCGTGGTGACCCTTATCGTGCTGAGAGCTCTCGAAGGGCTAGGAGAGGTAAACATTCTTGGTTCTTGTTTTACTGCGTAGTCTTTGTCTTCTCCTCTCTACTAGGCGAAGTATCCTTTTACGAGATTTTTTTTTTTAATTTTTATTTTATATGTGTAAGTGTTTGTCCGCATGTTCATGATGTGGGTGCAGGTGCAGATGCCTGCAGAAGCCAGAAGAGGGCGTCCGATCTCCCGGAACTGGAGTTAGAGCCACTGGGGGCCCCAGTCCTCTGCAGCAGCAGCCAGTGCCCTTAACCACTGAGCCATCTCCAGCCAAGAGAACATTTTCTGAGGGAGACAGTAGCTCATGCTTCAGAAGACAGAGAAATAAACCCCTGTCCCAGAGGCTAAGGTGGCCCACACTTGCCATCCATACCTGCGTTTTGGCACTTTTTAGAAAGACATACTGTTTTTGATTGTGTCTGTCTCTGTGTGTCTGTGTGTGCATGAAGAAGAAGACCAGAAGAAGGTATTGAGTGAACTCCTCGAACTGGAGTTACAAGTAGTTGTGAGCCACCAGATAGATGCTGGAATTGAATCTAGGTCCTCTGGAAGGACGGCCAGTGTTCGTAACTCCTGAGCCATCTCTCCAGACCCTGTTTTGGTGCATTTTACAAAACATGTTGTTAAATTGCCTTGTTTTACTAAATTTGTTATTTATGGAACTTTCTCTTTATCATTAGTTCATTTTTTTCTGCTCTTCTAACTTAGAGACAAATAATTTGTTTTTTTATCTAACTATACCAATTTACTTCTAGGATTCTTCTAAACGTTTATGGAAAACATTACTCTTTGTTTTATGCCCTTCATCGTTTTTGTTTTTGTTTTTCCTTACTTGATTTTGTTGCAGTACTAGGGAATCAAACCCAGAGCCTTGCCCATGCTGCAACGTTCTCTCCCACTGTGCTGACCCAACAGCCCCATTTAGGGATCTCTTCATTCCTGTCTTTCTTTTCCTCTCTGTGCTTTTTTGTGTCTCCATCTTGAATGATGAGTGATCTCCAGGCCGGGAGCTGCTCAGTGATTATGAGCCTTGACTTAAGCACAAGGTAGCCTGAGGTCCGCGTAGCTCTCAGAGGCTGGGAGATCCATATCCATCGTACAGTAGCACCCTGGGGGGACGCTGGAGGGAAAACACTAGCCTTGCAACAGCAGTCCCATAGTCGCAGCAAAGCATCCCTTAAATCCTAATCCCTCTTCCTCAGTTGTATTTTAGTAGGTGAGATTTAAGTACCTGCCCATCCTCAGTCACAGGAAACATACACAGCTTATATGTGGTAAAATTTGCTGGAAGGCTCTAGAGATTTCCAGGCTCTCGTGTTATTTTTGGTTTATATGAGACAGGGTCTCTCTATGTAGTTCTGTCTGTCCAGAATGCACTATGGAAACCAGGCTGGCCTCAAACTCAGAGATTTGCGTGCCTCTGCCTCCTGAGCTGGGATTGAAGCTGTACCACCACACCTGGCCCCAGGTTCTAATTTTAAAGGTGTTTTTGTTTTTGTTTTTGTTTTGTTTTGTTTTGTTTTGTTTTTCCCAAGACAGATTTTCTCTATTGTGTAACCCTGGCTGTCCTAGGACTCACTCTTATAGATCACGCTGGCCTTGAACTCATAGAGATCCGCCTGCCTCTGCCTCCCAAGTGCTGGGATTAGAGGCGTGCACCCTCACAGCCGGTTTAAAGTTTGGCTAGTAGTTTTCATGTTCTAGTCTGTCCAAATAGCAGTCCTCAAGGAAGTCTCTTAAATAATTCCTTCCTGGTTACAGTATAAGCACTATCAGCTTCTATCAGTTCCCAGGTTTGTTTTCTCCTTCTTCTTACCTAAGTAAAATGTATTTATTTGTAGTCTGTTGCTTCTGGTCCCATTACTGTATCTCTTTACTGAACTGCTCTCCTAGTAGCTCCTTGTTTGTGGATGTTTGACATTGTAGTCTGTGGTTTCTACGCTGTCACAGATGGCCCCATAGCTTTTAATAGAATTGAAACTGTGTCTGTACTTAGATTGTCTCATCTTTCACCATTCTTCCTGTACATGCCACACATCTCATCCATAAAGCTCGGTCAGCAACTTTGATCTTTTCTGTCTGATTTTGAAGCTGCCTTGTATTTCATCAGAAATATCCACCCCCAGGGTGTTACGTTTCCAGCCATGCATGCCATGTGGTCTTCCTGGGCGCCCCCTCTTGAAAGAAGCAAGCTGCTTACCATTTCCTATGCAGGTAAGATAACTATCCTTATAAAGCTTCTGCCGTAGTCTGATGCATATGTACCAGCCTTGAGAAACATGCCTGCATGCCATAATCCCTCGGTATAGATGCCTCTTCCTGGGGGAAATAACCTTCTAAGGGTAGACCTTCAATATCATTTTTTCTCTTTGATTCAGAAAGAGAATAATGTACCGTGATTGATTAATGCCACCTCTTCTCCCTGCTGTCATTTATCTCAAAGTATATTGTCTTTTCAAATATTGGAACTTATAAACTAGTTCAGTAGTTGGAAAAAATTACTGATTTCCTTTCATTGTGATTTTGTTGTTGTTGTTTGGTCACTTGGTTTTGGGTCTTTTGTTTTTTGTGTGTTTGTTTGTTTGTTTGTTTGGAGACAGGGTTTCACTATATATCCTTGACTGGCCTGAAACATGCTATGTAGACCAAGCTACCCCAGATCTCATAGAGATCTGCCTTCTTCTGCTTCCCAAGTCCTGGGTCTAAAGGCATGTACCACCATTGCCATTGATATTTATTTTCTTTCATTTCGGAGATATGTGTATGTGTTTGTGTGTACGTGTGCACAGGAGTACAGATACCCACAAAGGCATCAGATCGGGTATATGTGTGTGTGTGTGTTTGTGTGTGTACATGCACATGAGCACAGATGCCCACGAAGACACCAGATCCCCTGGAGCTGGAGTTACAGGCAGTTGTGAGCTGCCTGGTGTGATCACTAGGAGTTGAATTCAGGTCCTATAGGAGAAACAATATGTGCTCTTAATTTTGTGTGTATGTTGTGTGTGTCTGAGTGTGCAGACTAACTGTTCCCAAGGCATCTGCTGACAGGACAGCAATGCCTGTGGGTTGGTAGCAGGTGAGGAGATAAGCCACTCTGGAGCGAACAGCATCTAGTTCACTGCACGTGAGCAGCCACTGGTATGTTGGAAGCCTGTCGACTGGGACTGGCTAGCACATTTCCTCGCATTTGACAGTGAGCGCTCAAACCACCAGGGTCCCTGTGTGGCAGAAACACATTAAAGGAGACATAGAGAGTGCAGACTGGTACTCAGTGGCTGTACAGTCTGTTGTTCAGGCTTCATCTCTGCCCCTATCCTTTATCCAAGTGAAGCTCCCAGTCCTGTTGTTCTCAGTCCTCTGTTCATTCTGTTACCTGCTTCCTGTTCCTGTGTTGTTCTTGGTTTTGGTTTTTCAAAACAGGGTTTCTCTGTGTAGTCCCAGCTGTCCTGAAACTTGATCTGTAGACCAGGCTGGCCTCGAACGCAAAGATCTGCCTGCCTCTGCCTCCCGAGTGCTGGGATTAAAGGGGGGGACCACTGCGCCCAGCTATCACTTCTTCCTTATTGTCTTTTTTTTTTTTTTTCTTGCTCTGGGACCTAATTTTAGTCTTGCTTTCAAACTCTGATTGCTGCTCCATAAATCTTTCCCTCACTTTGGGAGGTCAGAAATAGCTCTGTGTTGCCCTGTGGCTCTCATACTTCCTGATATGGAATAGTCATCAGTTTATATCTGTCTCCTACCAATGACTAAAATATGGGATCAGAAATAATGTCTAAGCCAGATTATGGTAACATGTATCTATAATTTCAGTTCTTCAGAAGTAGAGACAGGAAGATTAGGAGTTCATGGTCATCCTTAGCTACATATACCCTAAGCTACCTGAGACCTTGCTTTAAAAGTAAATAAATATTATCTAGCAAAGCAAGGTAATCCCAGCACCTGGGAGACTGAGGCAAGAGCATTTCTGTTAATTTGAGGCAAGCCTAAGCTACATAGAGTTCATGACCAGCCTGGGCTACAGGGTACAATCCTGTCCCATTTTAAAAAGAGAAAAAGATACAGACTATCATTTAGCTCCTATTGCATTTAACTGAAATGTCCTTTATTATCTGGTAAGAATGTTTTATAAAACAATTGTTTATAGTATATACAATTCTGAAAAGCCTCATTCTTCTTATAACAAGCATGCACATACCCACTGGCCCAGGTCAACCTTTGTAGGCTGGGATTAACGCATGTACCACTGTGCACGGCTCTCACACCGATTAGTACCTCCTATTCGTCAGTATCCGCAGAGTTGTAATGTGTGTAACTGTACTAGTACATATGCTTTACGTTTTCTAGGAGCGTGCTGGATTTTGTCTTCACATGTAGCTGCTTCTAATTCAGTAGTTCTTTCTGTCCCGTGTCCTGTCCCCACCCCTGAGCAGGAGACCTTTGGCTCCTTCGCCTTCCTCCAAGGCTTATAAAGTCTTCTGTGTTTACTTAGGAGCCCAGCTCGGCACAGTAATCTCACTTCCTCTCTCTGGAATAATTTGCTTCTATATGAATTGGACTTATGTCTTCTACCTTTTTGGTAAGTATACATTTTTAACTAAGTCATCATGTAAATTTAAAACATAATGGTAGTTGATTACATTTAAATATGATTCTGTCTCCCAACTTTCTAACTTAAAAGATTTCATAACCACACATGGGAGTTTGTAAAAATTTAATGGAAAGTTTCTGAACACAGAGTGACCAGACTCAAAGTTAAACATGTAAGGAATCAGAGGTCCTTCTGGCAGCGCTAGGCGTGTTGTGTCACGTGACTCCACTGCAGCCTAGGTTCTGAGGGAACACACACTTTGGACATGCATGCTGCGGCTACGCATACTAACAAAGGCTGCCTGAAACACCTCAGCTCACATTCGAGAGCACTGTATGTTAGGAACTGTAATGTTTTCGCTGTGCATGCCAAGTTTTCTGCTGTTCTAGAAGCATGGTAGTTTATTAGGGAAAATAAAATGTTACCAGGGAGTTTCTGTCCCACCAGGTCTCGCAGTCATTCCATCCCAAAGAAATAACACAGAGGTCTATATTAATTATAAACTGATTGGCCTAGTAGCTCAGGCTTCTGATTAACTCTTATAACTTGTATTCGCCCATAATTCTTGTCTGTGTTAACCACATGGATTGGCACTTTTTTGGCAAGGCGTTCACATCTTGCTTGCTCTGCGTCTGGATGATGACTGCAGATTGACTGTTTCTCTTCCTAAGATTCTCCTATTCTCGTTGCCCTGCCTCTATCTACTTCCTGCCTGGCTACTGGACAATCAGCATTTATTTAAAATACAAGTGACAGGTCCCACAGCAACAAAAGGCAGTATTCTCCTACTGTAATTCTTCAGCGTGTATCAAATCACGGTATCTTTGGATTGGATTGAAGTGTGTGATTTAAGAATTACTGAGTTGAGATTCATAAGAAAGAACCATTCAGTGAGTTTTGGCTTGGTCTTAAAAGGGAATTTCTAATAATTTTTTTGAGGGGGCAAAATGAATGAAACAGATGTGTGTGTGTGTGTGTGTGTGTGTGTGTGTGTGTACGCGCGTGTGTGTTATAGAAATTTATTCTTAAAGGTTTTTTTTCTCCAGAATGGACGATAAGTATGTATGAATTTAAAAAATTGTTCTGAGCCAAGAATGGTAGTAGTGGTACTTGGGACACTAGGGCAGAAAAATCCAAACAAGAGTCTGTCACTCTGTAGACCCTGGTTGTCAGTCTGTAGGCCCTGATTGGCTGAGCCTTATGATTGATGTATATCATCAGAGTGTATTTGAGACTATGCATGGTCACACATACCTGTCATCCTAGCAGTTGAGGCAGGAGGATTGCCTCAAGTTTAGGCTGGACTTCATAGTGGATACCAAGCCAGCCAGAACTTTTATCTCAATCCTCTGGGTCATAGAGAATAATAGTTACTATTCCATTGAAGACCTGGAACCTGAGGCTAAGTTTAATTTTACATTACATTTATAGATATATAACCTTCTCAAGATGTGAACAAAATGCTGTTGACACATTCAAATGTTTTTTAACTGTCATCTTTCTATTTTAAGGTGTAATTGGAATCGTATGGTTTATTTTGTGGATGTGGTTAGTTAGTGATACGCCAGAAACTCACAAGACAATCTCCCATTATGAAAAAGAATACATTGTATCATCATTAAAAAACCAGGTATGCACTTTGGCACATGTTAAAAAGTAAGATAACCTTTGAAATAGATCTTTTTGTTGCACATGCCTTAAGCAAATTAGGATGAGCAAATGAAATAAATATCTGAAATACTGTCTGAAAAAATGTCTAAAACTAATTTCTTCTCGAGGTCATTCTGGGAACTAAGGGCATGGCTTGGTGGTGGAGCATCTGTGAGTCCCTCTGCGTAGGCAGATAGACACTGAGGACAGACAGACCCAGAGGAAGCCATTATTAATGCCCTTGAATTGGGGGATTCTTCCTTATGTGACTATCCAGCATACTCTGGGGCCAACTCATTTATTAAATATTAATAATTTAAAGCTGGATGGTGGTGGCACACACCATTAATCCCAGCACTTGGGAGGCAGAGGCGGGCAGATCTCTTTGAGTTCGAGGCCAGCCTGGTCTACAGTGTGAGTTCCAGGACAGCCACTACTGTTATACAGAGAAACCCTTCTCGAAAAAGCAAACACACACACAAACATATTATTAATTTAACATCTGTTTCGGAATAAAAGTGAGCATAAATAGAAATTCTTATGTCTTTAAATTCAGATTTATTTTTAGATTATGCTTATTTGTCTGTGTGTTAATATGTACATGAGAGTGCTGTTGCCCTCGGAGGCAAGGGGTGTCAGAAGAGTGTAAGCTACCCAGTGTGGATGCTGGAGACCAGACTCAGGTCCTCTGCAAGAGAAGTGTTCAGTCTTAAACCTTTTCTCCAACCTTCTCATATGACTGCCTTTGACCTGGTGCATCACCTCAATACCCCTGCTCTGAAGGTCACGTCTCCACATGGCTATATATAAAGCCCTCACCTGGTTTTCACCCTTTGTCCCTGTGTTCCTCCCCGAGATGGTGATATTGCCCAGGCTAGCCTCGACTCGGAGCTCAGGTCACCCTCCTGCGGAGAGCTCCTGACGAGCTCAGGCTCCGGGTGTGCAGCGCCACACCCGCTTTACACAATTCTTGCAGATCTTTTCAGCGTCACAAAGACTGGATAGTGAAATACAGACTCTAACAAGACCTGCCAGTCTCTAACGTTTCCCTACGTCAGCCTCCTTCTGTCATGTGTACGGTGACACTGTTCTCACTTTCACGGAAGCATTCGTGTTTACAGCGGCACTGGCACGTGCAGCTTTCGTGACAGTTTTGACTCCACTGTGTTTACGTTTTCCTCCAACCGCAGTCGTAGGTTCTCTAGTTGATATTTTGAATGAAACAACCAAAATTCGTTAATTATTTTGCTATTAGCATTTCAGAGGAATTGATTTTATGACCTAGAATGCTACTAAAGTTGGTGGTCCGTGTTCTGGGCTGAGTTTTAGCTAATGTGGTGGGTGGTTAAGAGTCCACCCAGCTGCAGATTCTCCTAATTCAGCCTGTCTCCTCCAGCTTTCTTCCCAGAAGGCGGTGCCGTGGGCGTCCATCTTGAAGTCACTGCCGCTTTGGGCGATTGTCGTCGCGCATTTTTCTTACAACTGGACCTTCTATACGTTACTGACGTTGTTGCCTACTTATATGAAAGAAATCCTAAGGTTCAATGTTCAAGAGGTAAGAGGAAACAGTCGTCTGCTTCCTGTGTAGAAAACGTGTTTTCAGAACTACATACACAGTTGCTTTTCACCCAAATCAAATTCAGTCATCTCCTCTGCTGGCTGGCTTGTCTGTCCACTCGACACAAGCTAAAGCATTTGAGAGGTGATAGCCTCAGCTGAGAATGCCTCCTTGAGAGCAGGCCATAGGTAGCCTGCGGTGCCTGTTCTCAGTGATTTATCTGAGAGGACCCAGCCGTTGTGGGTGGTACTACCCCTGGGCTGGTGATCCTGGGTTCTGGAAGAAAGCCAGCTGAGCAAGTCAGTAAGCAGCACCCCTCCATGGTCTCTGCATCAGCTCCTGCCTGCAGGTTCCCACCCGGTCTGATTTCTTGCCTTGGCCTCTTTCAGTGGACTATGTATGATTCATGATAGGTAACCAAGGAAGCCCACTCCTCCCCAGGTTGTTTTGGTCATGGTGTTTTTCAGCACAGCACTGGTAAACCTAAGTAAGACTCCTATCTTTTTGTATTCTGCTGTACTAAACTTATATCCATCCATGTATCTCTCTATATGTCTGTCTGTCTATCAATCTATCTGCCTGTCTGTCTATCTGTGTGTGTGTGTGTGTGTGTGTGTGTGTGTGTGTGTGTGTGTACGTACATACGCATGACTACTCGCTTATTTTCACTCTCTATTTTAGAGGAGTTGTAACTATACAGCTATGTAAAATGGCCCTTTTCTGGAAAGAGAGTTAATCCTGAGCATGGAGTTTACAGGCATGTGCCATCACACTGACACTGGTTTTATTTATTTATTTATTTATTTGGTTTTTGGTTTTTTTGGGGGGTGGGGTGTTTTGTTTTCATTCTGCTGATTTTCATCCTTTTTTTCCAGTGTGTTTATATCTTTTATTTATTTTTTAAAGATTTATTTATTATGTATACAGTGTGCTGCCAGCATACATGCCTACATGTCAGAAGAGGGCACCAGATGTCGTTATAGGTGGTTATGAGTCATCATGTGGTTACTGGAAATTGAACTCAGGTCCTCTGGAAAAGCAATCAGTGCTCTTAACCTCTGAGCCAGCTCTCAGCCCCCAAATCTTTTAATTTTTATTTTAATATTTTCAGCTAGACATTAAACCCAATACCTAACGCATGGCAAGCATGCAGTCTGCCTTTGAGTATCCTCCAGGTCATAGTTCATGGCACCTTTTGCCTTGTATTCCTTTACCTATAAAAGTCCTTTTAGTGCCTAGTAACATGCCAGGAGGGCAGATGGCAAACCCAGATACCTGACAGCCATCATAGTGGTGGAAGTAGTGAGGTCAGACGGGGAGGAACAAGGGTCTTGGGCAAAGGTGCTATACAGTCTGTATAGTCTGTATACTTCATTTGATTTTTAATACTTATTTTATTTCCAGTTATGTGTCTGGGAGTTGGGTCATATGTACTTTCATGTAGATGCCCTGAAGGCCAAAGATACCTAATCCCCTGGAGCTGGAGTTAAGGAGGTTGTGATCCACCCTGACATGAGTGCTGGGTACCAAACTACAACATCCTCATAACTGCTGAGCCATTTCTCCAGCCCCAGGGTAAACATGAGCCTTCCCCGACAATGCCCATTTCTGTGGGCTCTACAGTTAGGGAGAAACAGAAAACCTTGTCTTTAGAGAGACCGCGAAACGTAAAGAAGCATAACTTATAAGGAAGCTTTAGTGGTGTTTTCCTTCAAAGGGGAGGAAAATCTAAAATCCTTAATATATAAGCACAAAGATCCCAACAGAGTTTAAGTGGGGGAACGTGCTCAGCAGACAGAGGAGCTGTGTAGGAGGCCTGAGAACCCAGCTTCAGTCCCCAGACCCACATGGTAGAAAAGAACCGACCACAAAAACGTGTCCTCTGCCCTGTGCACTGTGGCACATACACACACATGTGCACACAAAATAAACAAACCGTTAGTTTTGTTTTGTTTTGTGGTGTGTGGTTTTTTTGAGACAGGGTTTCTTTGAGATTTGGCTGTCCTGGAACTCGCTTTTCACAGAGATCCTCCTACCTCTGCCTCCCAAGTGCTGGAATTAAAGGCATGTACCACCACCGCCCGACTATGAAGATATTACTTTTTAAAAGGCCAGAAAGATAGCTTTATTGACAACCTGAGTCTGCTCTTTGGAAGGAGAGAACCAATCCCTGCAAATTATCCACTAATTGCTCCCTCACCATGGCACATGTGCATTACACGTGTGAGCACACACACACACACAGCTTAAAATTTTTAATTTGAGAAAAGAGAGGCCAGATATCAAAGGAGCATAGAAAGTCTCAGCAGAAGAAATTTCAAAGGAGACGAAATTAACCTTATAAAGAATAGTAGAAGAAAGGCCAGGCAGTAGTGGTACACGCCTTTAATCCAAACATTCGGTAGGCAGATGGATCTCTGTGAGTTTGAGGCCAGCCTGGTCTACAGAGCTAGTTCCAGGACAGGCCCAAAGCTATAGAGAAACCCTGCCTTGAAAAACAAAAACAAAAACAAACAAAAAAAAGAATAGTATAAGGAGCCATCATTCTGGTCCCATCATTCCTCAAAGTTTCTTTCTAAGACTCAAGTACCATTAATAGCTAGCATGGTAGGTAGCACATCCCTCTAATCGGAGAACTGGGGGAACTAAAGCAAGAGGGGACCTAGGGATCCAGGCCAGCTGGAGCTGCGTGGAGCTACATGGAAACCACAAAAGTCTTGGTGAGGATCTGGAGAAACTGGAATCTTCGTTTGCTGCCAGGGGGAATATAAGGCAGTCGCCGTGGAAAAGTGAACAGTATTGTCACTGCCAACAGTTTTGTCCCTGCAGGCGTTAGAGATGTAGACTCAGCCTGGACGTATAATTCAGTGGTAGCATGCTTGCCTGTGCAGCGCGGATGAGGCCTTGGATTCAGTCCCCACTATTACCCTCCAAAAAATTAAGTCTTTATATTAACTCTCATTTTAAAAAAAATGCAAGGGGCTGGGGAGATGGCTCAGTGGTTAAGAGCCACTGTTTGCTCTTCCAGAGGACCCGGGTTCAATTCCCAGCAACCACATGGCAGCTCACAACTGTCTGTAATTCTAGCTCCAGGAGACCCAACACTCCAGCAAAACACCAATGTATGTAAAATATAAATAAATATTTTTTAAAAAATGCAAATATGAAAAATGAGACTAGCAGCACTCGGGAGTCTGAGGCAGGAAGATTGCCATAAATCAATCCTAGCCTGGACGACTGAGTGAGTTCTAGGCTAGCTGTAGGAAGTGAGACCCTATCTCACTGAATGGGAATAGGGTTCCTAGTAACTCTGTAGGTACATAGAAACCCAGTTCAAACATCTGTGAGACTCGTGAGATGCCCTTTGCTTACAGTGGAGCTTGTTTTGGGACACTTGGATGTCAAATTGTATTTTAAAGCACCTAGTGGTTGCAATCGTAACACCAGAAAGGCAGAGGCAGGAGGATCTCTGTGAGCTGGGGCCCAGCCTGGTCTACAGAGCAAGTTATAGGACAGCCAAAGCTACACAGTCTTTCAAAACAGAATAAGGAAAAAAAGAACTTTACATGTCTTTAATTTCATTGATTATCCTGAGCTTTCATTTTCCCTTTTTTTTTATTGTTTTTTTTCCTGTATTGTTGCTTTCTTACTTTTTCCTTCAAGCCCAGGGTTGCTTTGAGCTCCATTTGCAGCCTAGGATGATGCAAAATTATTGAAAAGAAACATAGATTTAAAAAAAAAAAGACATGAACATTTCTTAAATAACTGAAGGCTGCATTCTAGTTTAGCCAGTACCAAATGAGAATGTCTAGGGACGCACACATATTGGGATGGTAACTGTGGGTGAGTGTTTGTAACTGTGGCTGGGTGGTGCTCGCTTATAGGAAGAGGTAGAGTTGAGACGGGGCTTCCGGGTAGTTGGCGATGCTCTACTTGGCATAAATGACTCCCAGATCTCCACTTTATTAAACTATGCATTTGATTTTAATAAAAAAGATTTTAGGAGCTGGAGAGATGGCTCAGAGGTTAAGAGCATTGCCTGCTCTTCCAAAGGTCCTGAGTTCAATTCCCAGCAACCACATGGTAGTGTACAACCATCTGTAATGGGGTCTGGTACCCTCTTCTGGCCTGCAGGCATACACAGACAGTATAATATATACATAATAAATAAATATTTTAAAAAAAGATTTTAAATAAATTTTTGGAGACTGAAACTGTGCTGGGGGTGGGCACACACTCAGGAGGTGGAGGCAAGAAATGAAAACAACTTGTTCTGCGGGAAGCAGTCTGGCAGGCCGATCAGAAGACTTTCCGAATTCCGAGTAGCATCCTCAATGACCCGGAGCAGACAGTACTGTTTCCCCACAAGACCGGTTGGCGCAGGGATAGGTAAATTGAGTCCGTAAGATCCCTGCAAATGCCACACGTACTTTCTGTGATATCTGAACATTATCAACACGCTGCCCCACCACCGTGTGTCCGCTGTTTTCAGATAGCGTTATCTATGACTCGTGTGCCCTACCGTATTTAATCCCATATCTCTTTCCCCCTTCCAGAATGGGATCTTATCCGCGTTGCCTTATTTTGGCTGTTGGCTCTGCATGATTCCCTGTGGCCAGGCTGCTGATTATTTAAGGGTCAAGTGGAATTTTTCAACTATAAGTGTTCGGAGAATTTTTACCCTTGTGGGTAAGTAAATTGGATCAAGTTTTATTTTGCTTCCTAGTTATACCCATAACACACCAAAACCCTTTGCCTCTGATCACTAAGATGTGAGGTTTCCCCACACACATCCTGTTTTTCAGCACACAAGCTGGGTGTAAAGGCCAAGTCTCACAAGACTGTCCTCCTCCACTTTAGAGGTTAGTCACAAGAACTGGACTGTGAGCTACACTTTTAACTGACTAACTAAATCAGGGTTCGATTACTTTGCTAGACTTATTTACAAAACTTGTGAGACAGACAGATGTTTGCTTACTCATTATCAAAGGTACTATAAGGGACAATACAGATGAATAGCCAGATAGGAAAATCCTCAGGGCAAGGTGTATGGGAAGGGCTACCTAGGTGCACCACCACCGCCGCCGCTGCCACCACCACCACCCGGGATCTCCACTGGCGTTTTGCTGCCTAGAAGCTCCTCTGAAGCGCATCCTTGTCCTTTGGTTTCATTGTTAGTTGGTTATTGGTCTGTTTGTTGTTGATTGGTCTGTTTGTTGTTGACACAGAATCTGACCGTGTGATCAGGCTAATTCCAGGCCACCTGGAACTCAAAGCAGTCCCCCTGCTTCACCATCCTGAGTGCTGGGATTGCAGGTGTGCTTACTTGGTCAGTAGCCTGTTTCTAAGGCAAATTCTCAATGCAGTAGTACCTGGGTCTGGCTTCAAAATTCACAACTTCCTATTCCAGCTGTCAAGAGCTAGGATTACAGGCCTGGACCACCATGCCCAGCCCAAACCTCGGCCTTTTTTGAGTTTCTGTGGGGGCTTTATTATGCCAGCATGATTGAGTAAATCAGTGGCCATCATGAGCCTTCAGATCTGCCCTCATCTCTGCCAAACACACTGGTACCTTGGTCTTTTCGATAGCCAGTCAACATAGTACGAACTGAAGTGCCAGCTACTGGGGAGTCTGAGGCCAGAGGAGCATTTGAGGCCAAGAGTTTGAAGCCAGACTGGGTAACATAATAAGATTCCATCTCAAAAAGAAAAGACCTTGAGAACCAGGCCTGGTGGTACACCTCTACGATCCCAGGACTTGGGAAGTAGAGCCAGCAGAATCAGAGGTTCGAGGTTGTCCTCTAATATGTGACTGGTCTGAGGGCAGCTCGGGCTACCTGAGGCCCTGTCTCAAATACTGGGAAAAACATACTGTCTAGGGCCACTGGTCCCAACGTCACCAGTCATATTACTAGCAAACAAAAGACAATCTTAATCACTCCAGAAGTTCCAGAGGCATGAGGGCTTGTGCCCAGAGCAGGAACATAGAGCAAGAATGCATGTCTCTTCATGTCACAGTAAGCCAAGGCAACAGAAAAGAATAATCCTCTATCTTGTTCACATATGAAGCCCAGTTCCCACAGCCACAACTGCCTGTAAGTCCACCTGCAAGGCATCTACCACCCTCTCCTGGCCTCTGCAGGGACCAGAGAATACACACAACATACATAAAAGTAACATGCTCTAAGTAAATTTGGTCTGGGAATGGCAGTACACACCTTTAATCCCAACACTCGGGAGGCAGAGGCAGGCAGATCTCTGTGAGTTTAAGGCCAGCCTGGTCTACATAGTAAATTACAGGCCAGAACTACATAGCAAAATCCTTTCTAAATAAGTAAATAAATGTAAATTTGGGGGCTGGAGAGCTGCTTCTCCAGAGGACACTGATTTGGTTCTCAGTACACACATGTGGCTCACAATTCTCTGTAACTTCAGTTCCAGGGGATCTGGTATCTTCTTCTAGCCCCACCCGTACTAGACATACATGGTGCACAGACGTACATGCAAGTAAAACACCCATACACATAAAATAAATTTTTTTTAAAAATTATACATACTGTGAAGCCAGGCAGTAGTGGAACATGCGTTTAATCCCAGCATTCAGGAGGCAGAGGCAAGTGGATCTTTGTGAGTTCAAGCCCAGCCTGGTCTACAGAGTGAGTTCCAGGACAGCCAAAGCTACAGAGAAACTGTCTCAAACAAACAACAAACAAAAAGTTATACTGTGAAAGGACCCATTCTAGGTTAATTCTGCAAACGCCTGCTGGGCACCTACTCTAAGAGATGCTCTCCCATTCAATACTGCTCTGATTTAGACTGCACATCTGTAAATGAAATATTAAATAATTCCCTTTGCACTCAATCTGTCTCTCCTACCCCCCCCCAAAGACTGGCTGCCCTGTGTAGTGCATATGCATTTTGTTATCAGTTCTTAGAACCAAAACAGATCACATTTCTAACTTCATCCAACAAAGTTTATTATTTTTCTAAGACTTGTTGTATGTCTGTGTGTGTGTGTCTGTGTGTGGTCTGTGTGTGTATGTACATGCACACATGAGTATGTGCCACTGCATAAGCCACTGGATCGCCCTAGAGCTGGAGTTACAGATGGTTGTAAGCCACCCAACATGAGTGCTAGGAACCAAACCCGGGTCCTCTGTAAGAGCAGAAAGCACTCTTAGTGACTGAACCATTTCTCTAGAATTCACTGTGTAATTTATCTACTGCGCTAATGTGGATTTTATCACATTTTGTATCAGCTCTTGCTTCTCCTTTCAGCCCTATTCAATTTTTTTTGTTTGTTTGTTTCGTTGGGTTTTTGGTTTTTGGTTTTGTTTTTCGAGACAAGGTTTCTCTGTAGCTTTGGAGCCTGTCCTGGAACTCACTCTGTAGACCAGGCTGGCCTCGAATTCACAGAGATCCTGAGTGCTGGGATTAAAGGCGCGCGCCCGCTGGCTGTCATTGTTCAATCTTTTTCTCTTTGACTCTCAGCTCGGTAGAAGTTGACTGAGCCTTTATCAGGTGCAAATTGAATAGCACTGCAGGGTGGGGGAGGGGAGATTTCCTTTTCTTGTGTGAGTTAAGAGTCCACGTTTCCTGGAAGGCTTTCCAGTGAGGAAAGGAAAGAAGCCGTTTGGTCTTCCAGGCAGTTCCGTGTTTCTACAGTAGGTGGCAGCACGGTCCAGTTCAGGCTCCTGCAGTTTTAAACCGACTGAGTACAATAATGGCGCTTCTTTTTCTCCTTCGACTTTGGAACTCCAGGAATGGTTGGCCCCGCAGTTTTCCTGGTCGCCGCTGGATTTATAGGCTGTGACTATTCTTTGGCTGTTGCGTTCCTCACCATATCCACGACACTAGGAGGCTTTGCCTCTTCGGGATTTAGCATCAACCATCTGGATATAGCTCCTTCGTGAGTACAAATACAAAGGTTGGCTGGGTTGTCTTTGCTTCCTTCCTTACAATCACAGTGAAACAGACAACGTAAAACTTGCCATTTTAGCCACTGTGGTGCAGCCATCACCACCACAGTCTCTCGGCTTTTACATCTTCTCCGTTTGGAATTCTGTGCCTAGTAAATGAACACGGATGCCACATTTCCCCCTCTTCCCACATCCTGGCAGCCACCATTCTTATTGCTACTTTCCGTGAATTTGACTACTAGAGGAATGACTTTAAGTTTTTGTTTTTGTTTTTGTTTTTTTACTAGATTTCAGTTTACAAACCGGTAAATGTTGGCTTGAGCTGCCTCCACCTCCTGCGTGGTGTTCTGCTCACTGCAGTGCTCTGTGAGAGCCCATCCTCAGGAGCTACCGTGGGGCTTGACACATAGGAGGCTTTGATCAAACAGATGAATGACAAAGCCGAGAATTTAGCCCAGTTGGTAGAATGCTTGCCTAGCATCATGAAGCTATGGATTCAGTCCCCATAACACATAAACTGTGGCACAGACCTGTAGGCCCAGAGCTTGGAAGATGAACAAGGAAATCAGAAGTTCAGGGCCAGTCTAGGACACAAGAGGCCATGTCTCAATAAATAAGTGGGGCCAGCAGGATGGCTTAGAGGCTTAAAGGGTAAAACATTTGCCGACAAGATTGATAACTTTGAGTCTGAATTTTGGAAGCCATGTACAGGTAGAAGGAGACAACCAACTCCACAAAATTGCCCTCTGACTTCTACATGTACTCTGTGTGTGTGTGTGGGGGGGGTGATGAGGAAGTAGAGGGAAGGGGAGCAAGACTTCAGGTTTAGCTTGCAGTTCAAGGCCAACCTGACCCATACAAGACCCTGTCTCAGAAAACAAAACAAAAAAATTACAAGGAGTAGAGCCATTGACTTGCCCATAGACATTTGGAGCATTATGTTCATGTAAACACAAGCATCTAACACTTGGTTGCTGACTAATCACTTACACAAACATCATCTTGTTTGTCCTAAAAGCTGTCCAGTGAGGTAGGTGGATGCTCTTGGCTTATGCTGTAGAAACTCAGATTCAGAGAAATTAAGTGGCTTATGTTAACAAGCTAACAAATGCTAAACCCCTAATCTAAACCTAATATTCTTATATTAAGCCCAAAATTGTTTCTACATCTACGTCTCTGGAAGCATTCTTAGAGCCACAGAGTTCTAAGTCCCAGCTGAAAAGATAAAGGGAGTGACTAGATTGAGTACTCTACCCCCAGAAGATTTGGGGTACTTCATTTATTAAAAGCAATGCATATGTGGTGGTGGCGGCACACACCTTTAATTCCAGCACTTAGGAGGCAGAGGCAGGTGGATCTCTGTGAGTTCAAGGCCAGCCTGGTCTACAAAGCTGGTTCTAGAACAGCCAGAGCTATTACACAGAGAAACCCTATCTCGAAAAACCAAACAGAAAAGCTAATTACAAGGAAACTTGGTTGAATTTAGTGACAGTTTGGAAGATATAAATATAACTGTAAAAATAAAGAAAACTTCACATTAAAGGGTCAAGGCACTAGAAGCTGTCACTTTGGGAAGGAGACAGAGACGTCCATTTTATTAACAAGGAGCATCATAGGGATTGGGGCCTCCCTGGCTACATATGTAATGAGTTCATATAAGACCCTGTCTCAATATAACAGCAATAATAAAACGACAACGAGTCACGCTGTTGATTTTTCCAGTTGTCGGTTATCGCACGAGCTGTGTGTATACACAGTTGTCTAGTGCTTGATAGCGTACTAGTCACTTGTACAAACATCATCCTGTTTGTCCTGAGCTCAGTCTAAGGAGGGAGGTACCGGGTGTTCTTGGCCCATTTCAAGGCTGAGGAAACTTCAGCGTTTACAGAGTAAGAACCAAGGGTCTGGGCTCATGGCTCAGTGGTAGAGAGCTTCCCTAGTCGGTGCAAAGCCGTGGGTCCAGCCTCTAGCACGGCAAACAGGAAAGACAGGAAAAACAGTGATTAATGCTGCTTGTTAAACAAAAGGGAATCTGGAAGACACTGCGGTTGAAGCACATGTTCAGTTATGTAACTCCCAGGAGCAGAGTTAGGAAGAAGTTGGAAGTTTGAATAATCCTGTCAGCATGCTCTGCAGACCGGGCCGTCAGCCGAGAGCTAATGAACGGTAGAATCCCGGGCTCCACCACAGACCTAACAAGGATCTACACGCTGAGATCCTTGGGCGAGCCTCTCACACTTTGGAAACTGAGGCACTAGTCGAGTTGTCTTCCCATTCCCTCAGCAAATAGTTGTGGAGTTTATGTTCTCGCATTTCCCCACGTGACACTAGGAAAAGATTCAGTGCCTGCATATGAGCTTAGTCAAAGTCAGGAATGAACCAATTTAAACTAAGTCGTTGTAGTATACTATAATTTATCTTTTTAACAAATACAAAGTACCTATTTGTGCAGGTCCTAACAGACACGACCTCGTCAGTGGTGGGAGACAAGAAAGAGCCACAAATAAAGCAACCTTTTTTCTGTTCCAGTGGTTAGTGGAGCATGTCCATAATCCTAATATTCAAAAACCTAACAAATTGAAGCCAGCATGGCCTACATGGTGAGATCCTGCTTCATAAGCAAAAAGTTGTGACTGGGACTTTAAATAACACTGAAGCCTGAAGAAAAAGTGCAAAGAGGTTAGACAGGAGAAAAAAAAAAAAACAGTGTATATCAGCCAGGCTTGGTGGTACACACTTTTAATCCCTGCATTCCCAGCAAAGGCAACCGGATCTCCAAGTTTGAGGCCAGCCTGATCTACAGAGCTCCAGAGCAGCCTGCCAGGGTGACACAGAAAGACCCTGTCTCAAAAGAGAGAAGAAAAAAAAACAGTGAGAGGAAGGAAGGAAGGAGGAAGGAAGGGTAGGAAGGGTGTATCTATGCTGTTTATATACCAGGAGTGGAACACTTTCCTCACTGTGATTGAGTCCCCGGGTTGGTTCCCAGCATCACCAGCAGGGAAAGGAGCTGGAGAGAGAGGAACTTACGGGAGAGGTGAAGAAATGGGTGTGTCTTGGTCTGTTATAACAGAAGAGGCTTAAACAGTTCAACTTCATATTCCATCGAGTTCTGGGACACACTGGTAAAGAAAAAAATTTTGGTTTGTTTTTAAGATAAAAGAAATCTAACCCAAGTGTGTTAATAAGTTCACAAAAGCAAGGCAGGGAAACTTTATACACACACACACACACACACACACACACACACACACACGTGATTGAACCTAGAACTTTGCACAGACTGTATCCCTTATCCATAAGAGAAGGAAGAAGAAAACAGTTGTCTCAAGTTCTTCAACATTCCTCTCAGATAGAGATGATAAGCAAGAGGTCCTCTGCCCCTCCTCCCCTGGCCCTGCTGAGCCTTGAGCTCACACCTTGACTAGGCTAGCAAGCCCCGGCAATCTTGTCTTCTCCACTTTCCCTATAGGCATTTCCAGGGATGCCTTGCTTGTCTTATCTCATGGGTGCTGGTGTTCAAATTCTCATCCTCACGGGTACAGCAAATGCTCTTCACCCCTGAGCCATCTCTCCACAGCCTTCACGGGGTTGGTCTTACTATGAGATACCATATGTGACATGCTTATAAATCATTTCTCATAGGCTTCCCAACAGACAGCCAATATTCCAATTAACATGAATATAGTCATGGTGTTTTCCCAAGCCGTTCCATAAATTGAAATTAAGATTTTTTTTGTTTAATTTTGAAACAGACTAGCCTCAAACTTGTAGCAGCTCCCTCCCTCAACGTCCTGCTGGCCAGAATCACAGGGGTACTCTGGGTGAAACCATGATTTGTCTAGATTTTCGGATAGATTTTTTTCAGTTGTTTTGTCCACAGGAATCTCGCGTTTCGGTCCCAGAGAAAACTGAGTCTGTGCAGCGTGCGCTCCGGTCTGCAGGCACAGTCTTCTCTGGCACTTCCTGGCCGAGGATATATAAATACTTGAATGGGCTTCGTGGTGCTGACATTTAATATTTCACAGCATTCGTCTGCACTTACGATCTGTCAGGGAGGAGGCCTGGCAGCATCGCAGCTGGTTCCTCCTCCTGCCAAGGTGCTAATGGTCTAAAGAGGGGGGAGGAGGGAGAGGTGCTGCCAGGCTGGGTTAATTTAAGATGTACTCCCTGAGAGGAATAAGCCAAAAAAGATCTTGGCCAAATTATTATATGCTTTGTATAGGGACTTAAAGCATAAATATATGGATGTTTGTACATAACTGAATTAGGCACTGCAGAATTAAATTGTTATTTTTTTTATTCCATCTAAAATGAGAAAGCAGCCAACCTGGTCCACAGAGCGAGTCCCAGGTCAGGCTCCAAAACTACACAGAGAAACCCAGTCTCCAAAAAGATGAGAAAGCAGCCGGGTAGTGGTAGGTAGCCCAAAGAGGCAGAGGCAGGTGGCTCTCTGTGAGTTCGAGGCCAGCCTGGTCTACAAGAGCTAGTTCTAGGACATCCAAAGGCTACACAAAGAAACCCTGTCTTGGAAAAGAGAGAGAGAGAGTTTTCAAGGCGAGGGCTAGAGAAAGGACTCCGTAGCTAAGAACATATAGTACTCTTGACCCAAATTCAATTGACCCAAAATTCAATTCACAGTATCCACATCAGGTGATCTAAGCATTGATAAGAATATCTGATTTCCTAAGATTTACCCTTAAAATAAATCACTGCATTTGGGAAACTTTTCCCAACCTTATTTAAAAAAATCTTTCCGTCACACACAGAGCAGACCTAACTTAAGTGTCAGCAAATTAGCGAAACAAGTGAATTGTGAAACTATGTTTAATATGATCTCATGTCTAATTACATGCTTGGAAATATAAGCATACACAAACAGTAATGAACACATTTGCCAAGGTGCTAATTAGATGATTATGTTTATATGAAAGAATTATAGACTTTTATGTTCTTAATTTTTTTTCTCATCTATATAATCTTCGAAGTTTTTAGTTCAGGGAGCTGATGAAATGGTTCTGTGGGTAAATAAACTTGCCACTAAGCACAATGGCCTGCATCTGGTCCCTGAAACATATGTGGTGGAAAGAGAGAACCAAGTCCCAAAAGGTGCCCTCTGACCCCGGCTAGCATACTGTGGCACACACACACAAAAAAAATATGTAAATAAAATTGGATTCAGCTTCATTACCAGGAAATAGCTACTTTTAGATGCTAGACATTGAAATCCAGGACCACAAGCATACCGGACCAGGGCTCTACTACTGAGCTTCATCCCCAACCTGTAATTTGTTTCTTTCTTTGTTTTAAAACAGGATCTTAAGTAGCCCAGGCTAACCTCAAACTTGGTATGTAGCCAAGCCTTGCCTTAAACTCTTTTCTGTTTTATTTTGGTTTTCAAGACAAGGTTTCTCTGTGTAGCCCTGTCTGTCCTGGAACTCATACTGTAGACCAAGATGGCCTCGAACTCACAGAGATCCACCTGCCCCTTCCTCCCAAGTGCTGGGATTAAAGGTGGGCACTACCATCACCCAGCTTTTGCCTTAAACTCTTGATCCCCCATCCTCCTTTCTTCCCTTCCCTAATGCTGTGGTTAAAGGTGTGCCCCCCCCCCCCCCCCGTACCGCAATACAGTATTTCCATGTATAAGCTCCCAGTAGATCCAGAGACAAGATGTAGAAAAGCTCCCTGGAAAAGGGAATCATATCGGCCTTGTTACTCTCTGCGGTGTTTTATGGGCCTTTGTGGTCATTTCTTTTCATTGCTAACCCAATATAGGCAATCTCACCAAAGGCTCTGCCTATCGGCTCTATGCCGAGCTGACCCACCTGTCTCTAAGGTACATTTCTTTGCTCAGGAGTAGAAACTCCCTGGACCTTTGCATAACTACGTGCAAGGCTTTGGCTAAATATAAAATCCTGGTTCAGTAAGTCATTCATGGAGACAGAGTGTCTCGGCTGGGTCAGGGGAGGAGCTGTCTGTGAAAGGAGATGACCTATAACCCAGGCCTCTGTGTAACTGTCTCCCCAGGTATGCCGGTATCCTCCTGGGCATCACAAACACATTTGCCACTATCCCCGGAATGATTGGGCCCATCATTGCTAAAAGCCTAACCCCTGATGTAAGTAGAAATTTTGCCTGTAAACTAAAAAGATTTGGGAGTTTCACACCTCTGTCAAGGTTAGTGTATTGTAATGGTAAAATTCTGAGTTTATTTCTTATGAAATTTTATTTATATTTATATATATATATATTGAGTTTAGCCTGAATGTTGTATCTGTGTGCCATGCGCATGCAGTGCCCAGGGAAGCCAGAAGAGGGAGGGCATCGGCTTCTCTGGCCCTGGCCCTGTAGTGAGAGAAGATCATAAGGTCCACGTGAGTGCTGTCGTTAGCCATTGTGTGGGTGCTGGAAACCACTCAGGTCCTCTACGAGAACAGCAAGTGTTCTTAACCACTGAGCCAACTCTAACCTCTTAGGAAATTCTTTGTGACAAAAATACAATATATAGTAAAGTTTTTGTTGAAAACCACTGCTTTATTGGTAGGGATATGGGTCCGTGACTGAAAAGATCACGTGCCCTAGTGTTCCACCTGCCGCTGAGCATCGTAAGGAAGGAGGTAGACAACACTTATGGGTCCCAGGGTCTGTAATAAGCTACCACCTAAGCAGGTCGCTGATGAATCAGGGCTGCAGGGCGGGACTTGGGAGCCTTGCTTCTCCTGGCAGTGTCCCGAGCAGGGGCAGAACGGGGTTGATCAGCACATAAACCACAAGCGTTTGTTGCCAAGTTACAGTTACAGTTTTCACCAATCAGGAGTCAAAGATTAGGGACTTTCCTTGTGTGTTCCGTCATTGTCAACCAACACAAATGTAAGCCTCTTAGTCCAGCCAGTCAGATCCATTTGTTCTTTCTGTTGTTAGGAATAGCCATAATATCTAAAAGGAGCGTAACAGACTATTTCTGTTGTCTAAAGAGGAGGTTGACCAGCCATTGGAAGGTTCCCAGCTCCCCTAGGGCCTGGGAACTTGAACTGTGTTTCACCCTACAGGTAAAATGAAGTCTGAAGTCAAAATGGCTGTATTTAGGCCAGGTGCTTTGCCTGCTCCTTCATTAGTAGATGGGAAAGCTTACTGTGTTCAGGCTGGAGTGTGCCTCGGCCAGTTGAATGCTTTCCTGGAAGGCATGAAGTCCTGGGTTTCATCTCCATCATAAAACTGGGCATAATGGAACACAGCACAAGAAAATATGCATACATACATACACACACACACATACATACATACATACATACTTACTTACTTACATACACTGTTTTCATAGAGCACTCTTTGGGGACTAGACAGAATAATAGAACTGAATGAAGATCTTTAGTCTGGAACTCAGTACATTGGCCTGGCTGGCTAGGGAATCAGTGCTGATAAAAGGCTCAGGAATTGAGCTCCACAGCAAGATCAGGGCCAGCCTAGACCACATGTGATCATTCCAGTCGCAAATAAGTAAATGGATACCAGGCACAGTTTCACTTGCCTGTAACCAGCACTCAGGAAGCTAGGACAGGAGGATTGCCACTAGTTTGAGACCAACCAGGACTATGTGACGAAAGCTTGGAGAGAGGAAGGAAAGGAAGAGGTGAGGGGAGGAGATGGGAGAGAACTTAGTTCTGTAAACACAAGTTACGCAAGACATTAGAAAAATTCAAACCCTAATGACAGAGCCGAACACATATTCAGACATTGATGTATCCAGGCAACTGTGGCCCACACAGTAGAACTGCCCCTCAGCAAGGCAGGACTCCTAACTGTCCTTCCTCCCTCACCACCAACAGTGACAGCCGTGAGCTCTTCTGAGCTTTCCGTAGAAGCCGGCATCAGTCTACACTCTGTCTATCTTGTTGCTTGTGTCTGTAGCGGTACGACTGGTTCATTGTCATTAGATACGGCTCTAAAGAAGTGTTCCACCATCCTGCCGCTGCTGGGCGTTTGGTTTATTCCAAGCTCAGACTTTTATGAATGATATTTCTGTTCTCACAGCCTTGCAATATCACCCTTTTTTGTATAACCAGCTCTTCCATTGCATTTTCCTTCCTTGTCCAGAACACCATTAGGGAATGGCAGACTGTTTTCTGTATCGCTGCTGCTATTAATGTGTTTGGTGCCATTTTCTTCATACTGTTTGCCAAAGGAGAAGTGCAAACTTGGGCTCTCAATGACCACCACGGACACAGAAGCTGAAGACAATAACAAATAATAATTAATGTATTTTAATTTATCATGTAAACTGAAAGTGCCTTTGGTATTTTAATGTGTAAACATTCTATGTGAGAAAAATAGTGCCGGTATTTTTAAGGTAATCATGAAATGTTACTAGTTGCGAGATTATTTAAAATGAGCTGTTTTTAATTATTAATAATATATCTGCCAGACCTTATACTGGGTTTGCCTACCCAGTTGCAAGTTAGGCAGCATGATATAAGGGAGAGCTTAACACAGTGGTTCTCGGCTGGGCAGTGGCAGCACACGCCTCTAGTCCCAGCACTCAGGAGGCAAAGGCAGGCAGATCTCAGTGAATTCGAGACCAGCCTGGTCTATAAAGTGAGTTCCAGGACAGCCAGGACTGTCCCACAGAGAAACCCTGTCTCAAAAAAAAAAAACAAAAACAAAAAACAAACAAAAAAGACAGTGGTTCTCAACCTGTGGTTCATGACCCCTTTTGGGGTCAAATGACCCTTTCACAGGGGTCACCTAATGCTATCAGAAAACACTAATATTTACATTATGATTCATAACAGTAGCAAAATTAGTTACGAAGTCACAGCACATCAGTTTTATGGTTGGGGTCACCACATCATGAGGAACTGTATTTTTTGTCTGTTTTTGTTTTTTTCAAGACAGGGTTCTCTGTGTACCTTTGGAGCCTGTCCTGGAACTCGTTCTGTAGCCCAGGCTGGCCTCAAACTCACAAATATCCGACTGCCTCGGCCTCTCTAGTGCTGGGATCAAAGGCATGTACCACCATCGCCTGGCAAGGAACTGTATTAAAGAGCCACAGCCACATTAGGAAGGTTGAGAACCACTGGTTTAATAAACGAAGCTGAAATGGACCCTCCCCCACTAGTACACTTGTTTACTTAAATTAGATAAATCATCTCAGATCGTGTTAAATACCTGTTTTTGTCTATTTTCCTCATAACAACTGTTGCCAACTCTCCCTAATACATAGGTCTCAGTAACATCTCCATAAAGCCTCCAGCCACTGTCAGACTTGGCCTGGCAGCTGGACTGAGGGATCCATGCCCAGGCAGCTGCCAAGCATTCCCTCCCTGGCTTCAGGGCTGGAGTGCCCAGCAGTTATCAGAGGTGGCTTCCAAGTGCAGGGCCAATGCCAAGTGTTCAGCTGACACTCTTTCCCTGTGGCTGTTAATGTGCAGATAAAGCCCTAAGTGGACCAGAGCAGAAGGATTCACAGCTACTGTCTTGACACTGCCAGCCTGCCCTTGGCAGCACCCAGGCCTAATTGCTGGCAGTTGACCCACAAAGCAAACGTGTAGCGCTCAGCCAGCGGCAGATAACAGCATCCTTGATTAAAATGACTTACACACAAATCAGAGTATGACTTTTTACATTCAGTTTTTCTGGCCACATTAGATTTTTAGTGTCTTAAATCTTTCTTCAGTCTGTCTTGATTTATGCTCCTGGTTACAGCTTAAAGTGACTTTCAGGACCAAGGGTTTGATTCGGCGATAGAGCGTTTACCTAGGACTGTGTTCCATCTAATCGCAAAATAGCGCTAAAGGGCACAGCACGTGAAGCTGGTGAATCCCCTTTTCCATGCTTGCTGAAGCCAGCTTCCCGCAGCTTCTGCTGCCCAGGGTCTGCTGGTTGTTGGACATACTGTAAGAAGTACCTAAGCATCGAAAGCCTGCCTTATGTTCTCTTGTATCTGTTCAACACTTACCTGTAACATTTTAATTAACACGGTGTAAATACATTTATATAAATTTATTTTTAAATTTGTAAATATAGGTTGAGTTGCCATGTGATGTTTCTTTTATAAATCATCAAAATAAATCCTTTTGCATTACCTTTCTGTGTTTCTAAGTTAGTTTATTTCGTGTGTATGGTACGTGTGTTCTGTGTTCTAAGCTAGTTTATCTCGTGTGTATGGTATGTGTGTTCTGTGTTTCTGAGTTAGTTTATCTCGTGTGTAGGACACGTGTGTTCTGTGTTTCTAAGCTAGTTTATCTCCTGTGTGGTACGTGTGTTCTGTGTTTCTTAGTTTATCTCACGTGTAGGGTACATGTGTTCTGTGTTTCTAAGTTAGTTTATCTTGTGTGTATGGAACGTGTGTTCTGCCGGCATACACTGTCTGTGCACCACCTTTGTCCTTGACTTCCCAAAGAGGCCGGAAGAGGTCATCAGCTGCCCTGGAATGGCGTTCAAGTTGGGTGTGGGAGGCCATGTAGGTGCTGGGGATTGAACCCTGTTCCTCTGCTAGAGCAGCCAGTGTTGTTAAAGTCTGAGCCCTCTCTCCGGCTCCCTCTGCATTAATTTTTGTATCTGACTGTTCTGTCCTCAATGACTGTCGTACATATTTTGATTATTATTATTTTATGTATGAGTGCCCTGTCTGCATGTATGCCTTTATGCCAAAAGAAGGCATGAAGGTTGCGAGCCACCATGTGGTTGAGGGGAATTGAACTCAGGACCTCTGGCAGAGCGGCCAGTGCTCTTAACTGCTGAGCCATCTCTCCAGTACCTTGTTTTACCTTCTCTACATCCTCCTGAAACCATCCTTCCAGCTGTAAATGCATCTCTGCTACCCCCAGGTGGGAAGTGAGGCAGCACCAGACATCACTACTCTCACTGGCGATGTAGCACTTGCTGAACACAGAGTTTCTCTGTGCCCTACAGAGGAAAATAAAAAGTAAATCCTATGGAGATGAGTTTCCAGCTGACCTCAAAGACCAGGTTTACGGAAGAAATTTCGACAAATGCTGATCTGCAGTTTGCTTTAGCCCTTGCGTCTTTCTCCAGACTTTGGCCAGCTGTTGAACTTAGCACCTGTTGCAAAGTGGGTCCCCTGAGTTGTCTTAGCGCCATTAGAAATGAGCTCCCCCAAACAGAAAAAAATCTGGGAGGTGAAGGCAAGATGACCCACTCAAGATCACCCTTGGCTACCCATCCAGTTCAAGGCCAGCCTGGGCTACATGAGGTCATTTCAGAAAATAAAAACAGAGTAGATCTCAATGCAGGACGATCACTGGGAAGTGGCCTGCACCCTCTCAGCAGAAACACATCCCAGCCTCACATAGGCAGTAGGAATGCGTCACTCCGCCAAAGAATTAAACTCTTACAGATATGCGAATCTAAATGCCTCTGCCAGCTATTAAGTGTTCCTCTAAAGGAAAACACAGGTGATATTTCCAGACCCTCATCAGCAGAGAGCAAGGTCTGAAAAGATGTGAAAGGCTGCAACTTCCCCGCCTTAAGGAAGAACACTGGTGATTTTCCAGGTGTCTGTTTGCTCTGAGTTAATCTGGAGGCTGAGGAAGGAACAAGTTCCACTACACAGCCAGCCCCAGTGCAGCAGAAGCCCTGGTTGCGCAACCGCAACCGACTACAACAGCGGCCCAGAGCCTCCAGAGACTGCCCTCTGGGTTCTAGAGATGGGGGGACCTTAGCACCCACATATAGACACAGAATTACGTATTTAGGCTGAATGCTGAAACATCCATAGCGTTTTTAAGTGTGGGTTCCTGTCAGGATCACACATGGCTGTCTAATGGTCGTTTGCCCTCTGCTCACTACAGACAATCCTAGTCTAAAGCATTTTATAATTTCACTCAGCAATCTGAAAGGTGACTTTTAGTTTCATTGAGATTGATAGCAATCCATACAGGATGGGTTTTTTTTGGTTTTTTTTTTTGTTTGTTTTTTTTTGTTTTTTTTTGGCAACTGTGATGGAGACATGACATTCTAAACTTCCTCAAAACTCATAATGTAACTAGCCAGAGACTGTGGGGAAGGGTAAAGACATACCATTTGTTTATTTCCCTAAAAGTCGAGGAGAGCAGGGAGTGCTGGTACACAGCTCTCCCACAGGCAGAGTCAGAAAGGTCAGGAGTTCAAAAACTCCTCAGCTACCTGGTGAGTTCAAAGATTCAAAGAATGGGGGGGGGGGGATTTCCTTAGGGAACTACTCTTTAGGAAAGCTGGCTGTTCTAGAGAATTTGATCAATAATATGAAACCTGCCCAAGCGACTGGTCTCTGGCAGCTGGTCACTTACATTGCAATCCAGTGTTCCCCTCTGCAGTGTTCCCAATCCTTTTGGCCACCTTCCGCTGTCACCTTTCAGGGTGTTTCATAGGCTGTGTGGAATCAGCACTGCCTGTTTTCTACACTCGGCTCTGTGTGTCACATCTGACTGCTCTCAACACGGACCACAACAAGGGCCAGGGAGGTAAGGGAGAGGCCAGGCGAGAGATCCCGTCACTCAAAGATGGCACTGAGTTAATGGGTAACAGACTAGAAGAGAGCTGGCAGCTTCTCAGTGTGGGAGGGAGGTCAACATCGAAAACATTTACAGCGTTTGGTAGCTCAACAAGAAAAAGAAATAAAACTAAGCTGGGGGTGGCTGTGTCACCCACAAGCCTTGAAATGGAGAAATGAGACGGGAGAACCGGAAGTTCCAAGTCACTGTGGCTACACACAGCGAGCTCACGGGGCCAGCCTGGTATAACACCTGAGACCCAGTTTTGGAAACCCACAGAAGGAAAATGAGGAGCTGCGGAAAGATGGCTCACTTAGTACCATGTACCAAACAAGCATGTGAAGAGATGGGCGATGTCCCTAGGGACCAGAGGAAACGAGAGTAGGGGAAGAGCGCTACCGTCACAGTGAGACAGCACCTTAGACTCCCCAGCAGCAAAGACTGAAAAAGTTTAGCGCTGCCGACTCGGCAGTACCGCCCTGCCTCACAGGAGTGAGACCCAGACACAACCCACAGCGCTACAGAAAAAGGGAACAAAGAAGCTGGGACGGTGGTAGTAGTACAGCCTTTTCATCCCAGCGCTTGGGAGGCAGAGGCAGGTGGATCTCTGTGAGTTAGAGGCCAGCCTGGTCTACAGAGCAAGTTCTAGGACATGTTCCAAAGCTACACAGAGAAACCCTGTCTCCAAAAGCCTAGATCGATAGATAGATAGATAGATAGATAGATAGATAGATAGATAGATAGATAGATAGATAGATAGATGGGTTGAGGGAAGAAAGGGAAGTTTGGAGTAAGTGTTGGCAAAGAGTGTTCAGAGGTGAGCGTTTCTGTCCACGTGGGGAGAATATAGGTTGGTTTGGAAACAGGGTCTCCTGTAGCTCAAGCCGACCTTGAATCTTAACTCTTCTTTCTCTGCCTCACAGGTGCTAGCATTATAATGTGGCCTATATTTCAATTAAACAGAAAAAAGTCTTTGTGCCCAGATGTGAGTCCGAAACTTACATGTCCTGCGTGATGCTTGCTTAGGTTCATGCTTATTGTAACAGAGATAAAGGCGCCACAGGTGTCCATCAGCACAACAATATAAGTTGAATGTCATATTACTAAGAAATAATGTAATTTAAGAACACACAGAGACCTCAAAAATATTGAGTAAAAAATTTCATAACACAATATCCCTTTCAAAAAACTTTAGCTGGGGGGTGGTGGTGCACACCTTTAATCCCAGTACTCAGGAGGCAGAGGCGGGTGGATCTCTGTGACTTCAAGGCCAGCCTGATTTATAAAGTTCCAGGACAGCCACGACTACACAGAGAAACCCTGTCTCAGAAAAATTAAAAAATTTGAGATGGTGTCGTTATGTACCCAAGGCTAGCCTAGCACTTGACTGACCACTCTCACTGACTGACTCCTAGCATTCGTCTCGTACTTCTGCGGGTTATCAGCTTGAGCCATCACATCCAGCAACTTTTTAATTTATGATAATGTCTCCCTATATAGCTCTGGTTGGCCTGAAAATCGCTATATAGACCAGGATGGCCTTGAACTTATAACAATCCTCCTGTTGCTGACTTCCCAGTGCTGGGAAAGTTGCTTTTTGGGGGGGGGGGGGAAGGGGGTGTTTTTTTTTCTTTCTTTTTTTGGTCAGGGGGTTGAAATTTTTGTTTTGATTTGTTTGTTTGTTTGCTTGCTTGCTTTTATGCTTTAGGTGTGAGCCTAGCCTTAACAGCCAAACATTTTCTCAGGCTTTTTAAAAATTTTTTAAATCACGTTTTTAGTGGTGGGCTTCCTTCCACTATGCAAATCTCAAGTTAGAAGAGTTGGCAGCAAGCACCTTACTTACAGAGGCATCTCACTAGCTCTGTATTTTGGGTTTTGTTGTTGTTGTTGTTTTATTTTGTTTTGTTTGAGATGGGGTTTTTATGTAGCCCAGGTTTGCCTTGAACTCACTATGTAACAAAGGAGTTCCTGACTCCACTGCCTCTACTTTGCCAAGTGGTGGGGTCACAGGTGTGTACAGGCCCATGTGAACATCTCTAAAGATACAAAAACGTGACCGTTTTCCAAGGGCACCCACGTAATTGAGAGTAAGCAATAAATATTTTAGAGGATGGGAAGGGGAGTAAGATGAGGGAGAGGAATAATTAGAAATAAAACAACTGTGCTCTTGCATTGAACAAATAAGTATAGCAATGCATGGCAGCGATCCCAGCACTTAGGAGACAGAGGCAGGACGATTGTGAGTTCAAGACCAACCTGGGATGGGCTTTGAGGTTTCAAAAGTCCAGAATGCCCTGTATCTCTCTCTCTCTCTCTCCGTGTGTCTCTATTTCCAACTTGCAGATAGGATATAAGCCCTCGGCTACTATGCAGGCGGTTTGCCTGCCTGCTACCATGCTCTCTACCGTGATGGTCACCCTCTGAAACTAGAAGACAGTCCCAATAAACCCTTTCTTCTATAAGTTGTCAGAGTCATGGTGTCTCTTCACAGCAAAAATAACAAAGACACATGTTCATCTAACATACTCAAGAGTCTGATCCCTAGCACCAGAATAAACACAGCTATAAAAAAACAGTGAGTGGATTTTCAACGTATTAAAGTTGACAGGGGAAGATGCTTTCTAATTTTCTTTCCTCTGCATTAATATTTTACTGGTCATTTGAGTTACTTTGGTAATTAAAATATAAGCATGGGAGAATCATTATTGGGAATATTGGAGGACTGTTCATAATATTTCAAGTATCATTACTTTTTGGAGTGACTACTGAGATCTCATTCACATACCACACAAGACACCTTTCGAGAGTGTACAGTTAAAATCGGGAGTGTAGCTTAGGGTGGAAGGTTTGTCGAGCATGTAGAAGGCTCTGGTACAAGCAAGCCCAATCCGCACACGGTGCAGAATCCGAAGGCTTTTATTATGGTCCCAGGTTGCACAGCTGTCAGATTTCTAATCCCAGCACATCTCACTGAAGCAAGCAGAAGTCTTTCCTCCCCCAGCAGTCACTGCCCCCCCCTCACCCCCCCACCTACAACCAGCCACTCATCCTCCATGTCGGCAGAGTTGCTACGGTGGACAGCTGGTGTAATGGGAGCCTTTCAGATGAGAGTCATGGTGGCCAACATCTTTCTTACAGGATCTTAATGTCACAGCCTGTCCCATCCTGTCATACCATTTTATTTATACACTTATCCCTCGATGAGCACACTTGGGTTTCTCCAGTCTGAGGCAGTTATCAATAATGCTCGTGTGAGGAGCTGAGAGATGATTCCGTGGGGAAGGCTACCTGCTGCAACGCCTGGCCACCTGTGCTGTCTTAGGCTCCGTGAGAGAAGTGACGCACACAAATTGTTCTCTCCTCAACACTCTTTGCCTGGTCTGTGCACACACACACACACACACACACACACACACACACACACACACACAATGTAATTTAGAAGGTTTTTTTTTTAGATAATGCTGGTATAAAGAAACATAAATGAATAATAGACAAATAAATAATGCTGGTATGAACACTCTCGTGTGCAGACATTCTGTGTTCCCAGGTGGTTTTTGGTGGTGGTAGCGGTTTTTTGTTTGGTTGGTTGGTTTTGGTTTTCCGGGACAGGGTCTCTCTGTACAGCTTTGGAACCTGTCCTGGAACTCATTCTTAGACCAGGCTGGCCTTGATTGTTTTTCTTGACAATGGTGATTCCACTTTTGCTTTAATAAAACAGACTTAACGGGGGTGGGGAGAAATAACTATGAACACAGAGCAAAATGTTAACAACATTCGTGAACAGTAAAGGAAGGATTAGTTTTTTTTTCTCTTTGACATCTTTTTTCTTAAGTAGGTAGGAAGACGAGTGTAGAGGGAAGTTTTTTAACTTATTTATGTGCATGGGTGTTTTGCCATGGGTGTTGGGGCCCCTGGGACTGGAATTATAGACAGTTGTGAGCTGCCATCTGGATGCTGGGAACTGAAGCAGGGTCCTCTGGAAGAGCAGTCAGTGCTCTGAACCACTGAGCCCTCTCTCCAGCCCCAAACTTCAGTATTTTTAACTTGTCTTGTTGAGACAGGGTCTCATACCTCTAAGGCTGGTTGGCCTTCAGTCCCTGGCCTTTCTGCTTCTGTCTCACAAATGCTGGGACTACAGGCATATGCCACCAGGCCTGGGTCCTTTATTTAGTTAAAATGTTTGAAAAAATTAAATCAATTAAGAGAAAAAGAAAAAAAAATCCGAGTCAACCCAGAACTGCCCAACAGCTAAGAAGGCCAAAGCAGGGCTGTGCAGCACTGGGCTTTGAGTGCTGGCACCTTCCAGCCTCGCCCAGCTTGGCTGGGCTGTAAAGTGTCACTGTGGGGACAAAGTGGCTCTTGTTGATATTCACATCAGCCGCAGGGCTTGCCAAATGGCCCACATTTACTTTCCCTGGAGGATGTCCCTCGGTTCTGCCTCTTCCTCCACTTCCTTACCAAAATATAAGTGCCCTCCCCTCCCCCCCTTTTTTTTACGTTTTTAAAATAACCACGTTTTTCTGTTTCGAGATAGGATCTCTCTCATGTAATGACCTAAAACTGAGCTGACTGGCCTTGAACTCCTGGTCCTCCTGCCTCCGTCTCACAAGCATACTCCACCATGTCCAGCTAACAACATTATTTATGTATTTATGTATTCTTTCATTCGTTCATTTAAAACCCGTGTGAAGCTCAGAGGGCAACTTGTTGAAATCGGTTCGCGTCTTCCCAGGGGGACTGTTCTCAGGTGTTCAGGATTTACGCAAGCACCTTAACGGTGGAGCCATCACGTCTGTCTAAAGAAGGAATGTAGTTTTTAGCGAATTTTTAAAGCGCATACATGCTCCTCTCTTCGGAAGCTGGGGTTTCTGTGCCCCACTCACCGCGTGGGTCCTTTGGTCCCGGACGCCATAGAAACGCAGGTTTGCACCCTGGCGGTGGGCGCTTCCCCTGGGAGAGGAGCAAGCGGTTACAGCTCTCGGGAAGCACGAGTTTGACTCACGCCTTAGCGGACTCCGGAAGCCCGATTAGCAAAGCGTAGATTTCTTTGTCTAGGGAAAGGAGATGACTCACAGCAACCACGTGCAAAGAAAGGCATTTAAAAGGGCTCAGCGGCGCAGCTTAGTGGAAAGTCACTGCGGGCCCGGGAGTCCGCCACCTGCCCGCGCTCCCGCCTCTGGCCTCAGGGGGCAGCAGAGGCACGAGGCAAAAGCGACCTACTTGATCCTTCTCCATTTCATTCTAGATTCTAGATCCTTGCTTCTCCATTTCATTCAAGAGTAGCTCTTAACAGCAATTCTGGCCAAGCGTGGTGACCACGACTTTAATCCCAGCATTAACAAGGCAGAGGCAAGCGGATCTCTGAATTCCAGGCCAGACTGGTCTACATAATAAATTCCAGCCAGGGCTATATAGACCCTGTCTCAAAATATTACTGCCTAATACAGCACTAAGGGTCAGGACTTCAGAGGCATCCTCACCTACATAGTGAGTTTGAGACCAGCCCGTACTGTAGAGCCCTGGGCACAGAATAAGGGCCTAACATGATAGCATATGCCTGGAATACCAGCACGTGAAAAGGGTGTAGTGGGAAGATTGCAAGTCTGTGGCTAGCCTGGTCTACAAATGGAGACACTCTCAAAACAAAAGAAAATCAAATCAAGAGAACCCCATCCCAATTTTTTTGTTTGTTTTTTGTTTTGTTGTTTTGTTTTGTTTTGTTTTTCGAGACAGGGTTTCTCTGTAGCTCCGGAGCCTGTCCTGGAACTAGCTCTTGTAGACCAGGCTGGCCTCGAACTCACAGAGATCCGCCTGCCTCTGCCTCCCAAGTGCTGGGATTAAAGGCGTGCGCCACCACCACCTGGCCCCATCTCTATTTTGACCACATCCTAGGCATTAACTTCCCACTATAGCTGAAGGCAAGCAGGGATCTCAGTAAAGAATTTGTCTTCCTGCCAGGAACAGAGACTCCGCAAAGAAGTTGGCTGAGGCCCTGAAGTTAGAAGGAGGTTCCTAAAAAATACCGACAGTTGTTTAATACAGAATGTGTTGTCTTTGGAATTTCTTCTGCAGAACTCTCAAGGAATCGAGAAGTCGCGGCCAATATCGAGAAAGCCAATAGCAACCAGGCTTGGTGGTGCATTCTCCTAATCCTAGCACCTGTGAGACAGAGACAGGGGGCTTTCTAGTTCAAGGTCATTTTGACCTACATAGTTCTAGGTCAGCCTGGCCATATAGCAAAACCCTGTCTCAAAAAGGATTTATTTAAAGAACCGGTGGAAATGTCAACAGAACGTGTTGAATGCCAACTTTTCTTGTGGGAGGGCGTCTCCCAGCATGTAGCATGAAAAATGGTCCAGGCTGAGACAAACTGGCTCTGAATTTCTCAGTAAGTCCCACCGATACCTGCAGGGCTGCTGTTCTTGTCCCAGCACTGCTTGAACCCCATCTAATCTGAGCCCACGCATCCCAGGTCACTAAAAGCACGTACTCTATTAGAGAAAGGAGGATCTGCCTTCAAGCAAGCTCTTGATGATCAATGCTCTCTTCCCCTAGTGTTGCCGTCACCTGGCCCCTGCCCACAACAGCTCATTGTCAAGTACCCAAGCTCAGGATGCCTTCTGAAGAAGTGTAGGGCTGGGGAGATGGCTCAGATGTTAAGAACACTGGCTGTTCTTCCAGAGGACCTGGGTTCAATTCCTAGCAACTACATAGCAAGTAGCTCACAACCATTTATAATGAGATCTGGTACCCTCTTCTGGTGTGCAGGCATACATGTAGGCAGAACACTATATATAATAAATAAATATATAATAATAATCCTTTTTTAGAAAAGGTTGCTTGAGGGGAGGTGGGTGGAGAGGAGGGAGGGGAAACTGTAGTTGGTATGTAAAATAAGTGGAAAATGTTAAATTAAATAAGTAAATAAAATGTGATATTGCGGGGAGCAGGGGAAAAGGTCGTTGTGTGTTCCAATCTCTACAACCACTCAAATCCATAATACACCATCAGTTCCCAGTTCCCTGGTATATATCGAGTTCATCACCTTTCCCCTTTTTCTAGAGATGACATGGCCATGTGGCTTACCAACTAAACCCAGATTTTATTTTATTTTTTTAATTTATTTAGTGTGTGGTGGTTTGAATGAGAAGAATACCGTGTTTTCTGCTCTGTCCCTTTGCACCTCATTTCCTGGATCCAGAATGGTGCTGGCCAGTTTTATGTCAACTTGACGCCAGCTAGAGTCACCTGAGAAGAGGGCAGATCCAGCTGTTAGCAAGCCTGTAAGACGTTTTCTTAATTAGTGATCTATGGGAGAGGGTCCATTGTGGGTGGGGACACCCCTGGGCTGGTGGTGCTGGGTTCTTTTGGGGTTGTTGTTGTTTGTTGTTTAAGACAGGTTTTCTCTGTGTGGCTGTCAAGGACCTCACTCTGTAGACCAGGTTGACCTTGAACTCAAAGATAAACCTGCCTCTTCCTCCCTAGTCCTGGGATTAAAGTTGCGCACCACCACCCAGCATCCCTGTCTTTCTTTTGGCCTGGAGTTTGTGACTTCCTGCCTCCCTTTCTCAAATGCTGGGATTACAAACCTGTGTTACCACACCTGGCTCTGTACATTGTCTTTATACCCATGGTTATTCCATTCTTATGGTGTTTGGGAAAAGTGTGGTTAGATATAACAGACCAATTTTTTGAGACAAGGTCTCTCTCACCATGTAGCCATGACTGGACTGAAACTCATTATGTAAGCAGGCTAGGATCAAATTCACAGAAATCAGCCTGCCTCTGCCTCCTGAGTGCTGGGATTGCTGAAGGCGTATGCCATCATGCCCGACATCTTAACTAACGTGCTTTATGGCAATACTCAGCAATATTCAGTGCAGGGAATGTGTTTAAGAACTTTACATGCACAATTCATTAAGTCTTCACAATAACTCTGTGAAGCAGGCATTATTGTCATCTTCATTTCAAACACATGGGTACTTGAAACTGTACAAACTATGCTACCAAAAATTACATTATGCTCACCTGACCTCTGAATGCTCCCTGAGGAAGTTTGAACTCATGCCACTTGATTAGGATCCTTAGTTTACGCACCAAAATGTGTTTGCTGTGCCTCATGCCTCTAATAAATGTTCCCAAGAACCATCCCGGAATGAGACGGCCGCTAGGATTCTCATCACTGCTGTAGAGTGATGTGTGGGGGCTGTGTGACTTTTTCTGGTGCCCAGATAGGGAATCAAAGAGACGACAGTTCCTCCCTGGTCCAGCTGAAGTCGCGAGTTTACTGGGTTACTTGCTGTGGTTAAGAGCGTATTCACAGAAGGCGTATGTGACACAGGAAGCATGCACATCGCAGGGTGAGCGTTACGTAGTTCCTGTAACAAATCACAAACGCAGCATCCTCCGAGTTCCTGTACAACTTGTCTGCTGCTGGGCAGGTTGAGAGCCTCCTCCCCAGCCACTGTTACAGTTTATATAAGCCATATAAGCTTGGGGAGCCACCTATGAATCTTGTACATTTCGGGAGCTGTAGGAATGGGGTCAGTGCTGTGCATTTTCTGACTTTGGTAAACTGGAAAAGTTTGAGTTATAGGAAGTAGCTACATATTAGCGAATGGGATAGCTGCCTTCTCTCCTGCAGCCTCAGCTAAACCAAAACTCAGTTTAAACTGAGCATGGTGCGGAGGGAGGCACACTCCTGCTGGTACACTCCTGTGGTCCTACCAGGCAGGGAGAGAAAGGAGGGCCAATAATTTAAGGACAGCTTTAGCAATAAACTAGCTTGAGATCAATCTGTGTTCCGAGAGATCCTGTCTTAAAAACAAAACAAAATAAATTACCTTTTTTATTTAAAGACAAAAAACTCCACTTTCTATTGCCTAGAATGTCTCCTGAGCCATTTCTCTTTTATTTTATTTTAATCTTATTTTATTTTGCGAGACAAAGAGAGCTTCCTTTGTAGCCCTGACTGTCCTGGAGCTGTCCTTGAAGTCAGAGATCCACCTGTCTCTGCCACCTAAGTACTGGGATTAAAGGGATGTGCCACCATGCCTGGCTTGCTTTGTTTTTTGAAACATGTTCTCATATAGCCCTGGCTAGTTTTAAATTTACTATATAGCTGATGATGACCTTGAATTGGTCCTCCTGCCACCTCCACCCCTCAAATTCTGGGATTGCCAGGTGATATCACCGTGACTGGGTAACCAACCTCTTTTGTGGAAACCTCATCTACCAACAAGGTTCAGCTCATACTGGCTTTTCCTTGGCACAGCAGGCAGAATCTCTCCAGCATCTGCACCCTTTATCAGCATCCTGCAGCCTTTCTCTGCACCCCTTGCAGACTTGCAAGCCTTATCTCTGATACTCGGTCAGCAATTGCTCTCACACACAACCCTTAGCACAGCACATGTCATCAATAGCTCACGAAGGTGTAGTTCACATTGCCTACCTTCCATGCATCCTCTCTGCTACGTACCTGTCAATAAAGATGATGCACTGATTTGTTTTGTTTTTGAGACCCGGTCTCTTTATGTAGCCTTGGTTGTCCTGGAACTATCTATGAAGGATGGCCTCAAATTCACAAAAATCTGCCAGCCTCTATCTCCCAAGTGCTGAGATTAAAGGCATATGCTACTATATCTGGCTTGATTTTCTTGTTTGTTTGTTTTGCTTTCTCGAGACAGAGTTTCTCTGTAGCAGTCCTGGCTGTCCTGGAACTCACTTTGTAGACCATACTGATCTTGAACTCACTGAGATCAACCTCAGGGATTAAAGGCATGTGCCACTACTGCCCAGTCTGGCTTGATTATTTTAAAACAGAAAACTTCTTTCTTCTAAAAAAAAAATAAACAAACAAACAAATAAATAAAATAATAATAATCCCTGATTTGGTTCAGGGATCTGTGTTTCTCAAGTTCTAGAAATAGAGTCTGGTTTATCTGAGCCAAAGTTCTCAGAAAGAAATACAAAGCAGTCACACACACAATGTGATTAAATGTTTCTGATTTGGGTTTGTTCTTCTATGGTTTTTATCTTTTCTTTTCTTTTCTTTCTTTTTTTTTTGAGACAGGGTTTTTTTGTATAGCCTTGGCTGTCCTAGAACTCACTCTGCACACCTTTAATCCCAGCACTTGGGAGGCAGAGGCAGGTGGATCTCTGTGAGTTTGAGGCCAGCCTGGTCTACAAGAGCTAGTTCCAGGATAGGCACCAAAGCTACAGAGAACCTTGTCTCAAAAAAACAAAAGAACTCACTCTGTAGATAAGGCTGGCCTCCAACTCATAGAGATCCAACTGCCTCTGCCTCCTAAAAGTTAGGATTAAAGGTGTGTGCCACCATCACCCAGCTAAGTTTTCCAATAAGCATAGTAAGAAAGTAAAACCAAACAGGTAAAATAAAATTTTCCTTTATTAAACTGTAGTTTTGTTTTGTAGTGACAGGGTGCACATGCACAGACATAGATATACATATGTAAATAAAAATAAACAAATGCTATTTTTTAAAACAAAGAAAACTTCAGGGGTGGTGTTTTTAATCCCAGAATTTGGAGACATTTGGGGTGACTGTAGACTACATGAGACCCGGTCTCCAAAACAAAACAAAACAAAACAAAACAAAAAAAACCACACACACACATAAAGAAACAGAAACTTGATTCTTCAACATTTTGTCAGCATAAAAATCATCTTTAAAAGACGCACATGATACAGGCTTTTAATCCTTGCACCTGGGAAGGATTGTCTTCGATAGGGGAAATCACAAGTCTATGGTCTGTCTGAGTTAGGAGGCATGCAAGCCCAGCCAGACAACCCTGTCTCAAAATAAAAAGTGGACTAGGCCTGGGGGCCGGGTAGCGGTGGTGCAAGCCTTTAATCTCAGTATTCGGGAGGCAGAGGCAGGTGGATCTCTGAGTTCGAGGCCAGCCTGGTCTACAAGAGCAAGTTCCAGGTCAGGCTCCAAAGTTACAGAGAAACCCTGTCTCAAAAAAACAAAGAAAAAGGGAGGGCTCAGTGGTTAAGAGCACTGGATGCTCATCCAAAGGGTCAGGTTCAATTTCCAGCACCCACATGGTAGCTCACAATTGTCTGTAACTTCAGTTTCAGGAGACCTAACAGCCTCACATAGATATAAATGCAGGCAACATATCAGTGCACAAAAAATAAAAATAAAATCAAAAAATAAGTGGGTGGGTGGTGGTGCACACCTTTAATCCCAGCACTAGGGAGACAGAGGCAGGTGAATTTCTGTGAGTTCAAGCAAGATCTGGTCTACCGAGTGAGTTCCAGGACAACCAAAGCTACACAGAGAAACCCTGAAACCCTGTCTTGAAACACCCCCCCACCAAAAAAAAAAAAAGCAAACCATCAATGATGATAATGAGGAGGAAGAGGACAATGTGATGCTAAGGATGATGTTAAGGATGCTGAGGATTCTGAGGTTGCATCTCAGTGGTAGAGTACCAGAGCACTTGGTTAATATGTATGAAACCCCGAGTTCAGTCTCCAATACCACCAAAAACAAAACACACAGAGAGAGTTAAATTTCTTGGATTTAGTATTACATTTTTGCAAAGCAAATTAATTCAGACCAGCTCCCATTCAAGTTCCATCAACACACAGACTTAATTTTGGTCAGGGCAGGTCTGAACTGATCAACACCATACCCCACAACCCCATATCCCCCAACCCCTCACAATCCGGCAAACCAAAATATACTCAGTATGGGCCCAGGAGTGACAGCCTGGGGACCTACATTGTGCCAACCAAACTGAAACAAATTGTTTGTGAGACATTTCTATGGTTTGTAGTACCAAAGAAGCCTGGATTCGGATTCGTGGGGCCTTAGTGGGAACTGTCTTGCAATCAAGAACTGTCAGGCCCAGGGTCAGGAAGACATCATCAAGGACTGAAAGAACAGGCAGACAAAAAGAACACATCTTTAATAAGATCAATAATTATACCTGCCTAGGAGGCGGAGGCGGGAGAATCACCGTAAGCTTAAAGTCAGCCTACTCTACATAGTGACAGGTCTACCTCTTGTCCCTATTAATAATAGTTCCTTTTATTTAAGCCAGACTGTGTCAGAACATCCAAGAGCACTCAACGGTTAGGGCTAACCACTGAATCCAGTTCTTCAAGTTTCTCTGCCGTGGTGCCTCACCAGGAAGATATTTAAGTGATTCTTCAGATCCCTTTTAGAGTCTTTCTGTGGCACAGTGGTGGGAGCTACCGATAAAGTTGAGGTAAAGATTTCTCACCCCTCACCCCAAGTGAGTCTGCACAACAGCAAATGTCATCTGAAGAGCATGGGAGGCTGGGAAGTCCCTTCTCAGACAAGTTAGGCACTGCCTGTACAATCTGCCAGGTCGGTCATTCGTCACAGCCTTTCAACACCTCTCCTGGACCCAGTAGATGCTGGGGCTGTCCAAAAGCTGGATAAGCAAACTCCCATTACCAGCAGACTTCCCAGAAAGTCATTCCAATGCGCTAGAGCAACCTTCTCTGGCCGGCACTGAAAATAGGATCAACATGTCCTATGCCAACCAACGTTGTGAGGAATGTGGAGAAAAGGTCAGAAAGATAGCCACAGTGGCGCACCCTTTTAATGCCAGTACTCGTGAGGCAGGCGGACCTCTGTGAATTCGAGGCCAGCCTAGTCTACAAGAGCTAGTTCCAGGACAGGATCCAAAGCTACAGAGAAACCCTGTCTTGAAAACGCCCCCCCCCCCCAAAAAAAAAGAACGAAAGAAAGAAAGGAAAGGTCAAAAATATTGACAAGAGCATTGACAACTATGAGGCCTTAGACAGCAAGGAAGGGCCACTGAAGAGAGAGAATTGAGAGGATATTGCTCATATATGCAATTCATTCCACAGCATTGATTAGCAACATGTGGACGAACCTTGAGGCCGGCACTGGTAGTTCCCTGACAGTACACAGGCACTGTAGCCCCCGCAACAGAGACAAGACAGAGCAATCAGGAAAGAAGACACTTCCCAGTGTGTCTTGGAAGACACACAGCATGCGCCAGTTGGGGGAAGTAGTATGGAAAGAAGAGGGCGGCTTTGCGGGCAGAAAAATGTCCTCAGTGCCAGGACGATGTGGGAAAGCCACAGACCTCCAGGGGATGCTTTCTTGTCTCCAGTGTGCATCATTATGGCTCACAGCCCTGGCATGCCTACTTTACACTATAGGACGCTTTGTGAGTGCTAAAACTGTTGGTTGCATTATGGCTCCTTTACAAGGAAAAAAAAATGAAAACCTACCTGTGTTGACGCTCTTTTTCTCGTGTACACATGTGTGTTTGAAGTGGGGTCCTACTATAACGCAGAAGCTAGCTACCTTCCAAGCTCTAAAAACTCTCCGTTAGCTTCCCAAGTGTCTACAGTGACAGACATTCGACACCACATCTAACTTAGCTGGTAGGCTTTTAGTGTCCAGAAAGTATTACTGTTGTGTGACATTTGCTACGATGATGGGAATAAATGTCTCTTTATCCCAGCTCGGTCAGCAATGACAGACCAAAGAACCCCGCCCAGGTACAGCTCGGTGAAACAGTCGATTTACTTGAAGCTATTTGCGGAGCATGAGTTAGAAGATACGTACAGGGGCGTGACCAACCTGTGGACGGCTGTACCACCACCGCACACCACCACCTCTGCCTCCTCCTCTAGCTCACAGCTTTCCTCTGGGAGAAGACATGTTTTCATGCACTTTGGTGCTGCCTTGTGTGGCCTCCCCACTCCAACAAGAGAATAGACTGTCCCGTGAGGATAGTTACAACTGTTCCGATTTCAAGATGGCAATGCCTGTGTCGTACTGACACAACATTCCACCTCTTCCTCTGGCTTCTCTGGCTCTACATTCTTTTTGCTTGTTTGTCTTTTATTTCTGTTTTTGTTTCTCGAGACAGGGTTTCTCCGTGTAACAGCTCTAGCTGTCCTGGTACCAGCTCTTGTTGACCAGGCCGGCCTTGAACTCACAGAGATCCATCTGCTTCTGCCTCCCTAGTGTTGGGATCAAAGGCGTGCACCACCATTGCTGGGCCTGACTTTACATTCTTTCGGTTTCCTCTACCTCAATATTCCTTGAGCCTTTTTTTCTTTCCGGAGTGAGAGAGCTATAGATGTATTTTTTCCTATTTAGTGAGGAGCATAGGGTTTTATGTCATTGCAATCGTCACTTGTTCTCAGAACTTTGACTGGTTATGAGTCTCTATAGTAACCACTGTCTACTGCAAGATGCAGTTTCTCTGACCAAGGCAAATGGCAGCAGCAATCAATGGCCGTACCCAAATGTTTAGAGGGCAATCACAGTCACCGAGCAAAACAACAAATTTCCCACTAGCTCTGTGACTTCCTTAGCTACAGAGTTTTTCCTCTTTGCTTACAGTACCAAATATGGGTTCCTTCTTGTAGTGTGAGCTTTAAATACAGTCGGAAAGTATTTGGTTGCACCCATAACCATCATGCCAAGTGCACAAGCAGGTACATCTTAGCAAGACTGCTGGTAATCCAGAATTCTACCTGCCAGACATTGATGTCTATTGTAGTCATGAATTCACAGCACAAGATGAGTTGAGATTCCAGAAAGGAGGAGAGAGGGGCTCCTAAGTGCCACTCCTAGCTAATCAACAGCTGCTGGCAGGCTGGCCGGCCGGCCATGCTCTGGCTCACCTTCCTGCATTTGTGTGCACTCAGGCCTTACTACTTGGTTTCAGAGGGTTGTGCAGAAAAAGAAGAGGCCATGAAGGTCAGAGGGAGACATGTCCGGTGGCTCAGGAGCAGGAGATGGAAATTGAGGAGAACATTATTGTAACTTGTTGTATACATGTATAAAATTGTCAAGAAATAAATAAAATATTCTATAAGCCAGCCAGCATTCTGGCATGGAGGGGAAAGGAGCTCACTAGTCCGTAACCTTGGTGGAGGAGCCATTATCAGCTGATGGTTTCCGGGAGAGGGAGAGTCAGTTTTCTTTAAGGGTATGACTGTGCTCCAGTGAGCGACTCTTCACTGGTGAGTACATGGAAAACGTAGATTGGATTTATTAGGCTATATATGCAAAAGAGGGCATTGTGAAGGGTAGAAGGTTAGGAGTGAACCTGGGAGGAGTTGGGAGTCGGAGTTTGGGTTATGGTTAAAATAAACTATTCATATATGAAGTTTTTAAAGAATTAATTAAAATATGAATATAATAACTTTTATATAAAAATTCTAATAAAAAAGACGCCGCCATGCTTATCCCGGTGCGCGGCTTCACCTGCAGGAAGATTGTCGGCAGCAAATGGTAAGCCTACCTGGGTCCGCTGCAGGCAGAGTACACCAAGGGGGATACGCTGGATGTCTGGGCCTGAAGCGCTACTGCTGCTGCTGCCCACGCTAGCACACGAGGACCTAAGGACAAACTGCTAAACTATGCTCCCCTAGAGAAGTGACTGCTGGAGCTCAGCCTCCTCCTCTCCTGGCCCTGGGCAGTCTATGATGCTGAATTCAAGCTGAGATGTTGGGGAGGGGGATGGTGTCTGGCTGTGGCCCTGTTTCTAGGTCCCCTCACCCCTGAAGGAAGGGTTCAATAAAGATCTTTGCAGACTCCCACACACAAAAAAAAGATTTTTCTAATAAAAAATCTTTCTTCTGAGTATGTCTTTTTCTATATCTCTATACATTCAAGATGTTCCCTGCTTTTAAATTACTTGGATAGGACTCAAGGCATGGCTCACTGGGTAGAGGTGTTTTCTGCCAACCCTGAAAGCATGTGTGGGCACACACACACATATGCACAATAAATAAATGTAACCTTTCATTTATTTATTTACTTACTTTGGGTTTTTTGTTGTTTTGGTTTGGTTTGGTTTTGGTTTTTCAAAACAGGATTTCTCTGTGTAGCTTTGGAGCCTGTCCCGGAACTCGCTCCGTAGACCAGGCTGGCCTCAAACTCACAGAGATCCACCTGCCTCTGCCTCCTGAGTGTTGTGATTAAAGGCGTGCGCATTTATTCGTTTTGATACAGAGTGTCACTACATAGCTCTGGCTGGCCTGGACCTCTGTGTAGACCAGATTGATCAGGAACTCACAGAGATCTACCTGCCTCTACATTTCTTTTTTTTTTATTATTGATTTTTTGAGGTCTACATTTTTTTCCCTGCTCCCCTCCCTGCCTCTCCCCTCCCCTTCAACCCTCTCCCAAGGTTCCCATGCTCCCAATTTACTCGGGAGATCTTGTATTTTTCTACTACCCATGTAGATTAGATCTATGAAAGTCTCTCTTAGGGTCCTCATCGTTGTCCAAGTTCTCTGGAATTGTAATTTGTGGGCTGATTTTCTTTGCTTTATATTTAAAAACCACTTATGAGTGAGAACATGTGATAATTGTCTTTCTGCTGCCTCTACATTTCAAGAGCTAGGGTTAAAGATTTTAACTACAATATCCAACAAGTATATTTTTTCAAAATATATTTATTTTATGTGTATGGATATTTCACCTGCATATATGTTTGTGTACCATGTACAGGGCTGGTACAGAAGTCAGAAGTGGGTGCCAGATTAACTGGAGTTACAGATGGTTGTGAGTCTTTTGGAAAAGTAGCCAGTTCTCTTTACCCATGAGCCATCTGTCTAGCCCCTATAAACATAATTTTCAAGAATAGTCTTTAGGGTTAAGTGTGGTGGAGCATGCATTTAACCTCAAACTTCGGAGGCAAATATCCATAGATTCAAGGGCAGCCTGGTTTACATAGGAAGTTCCTGGACAGCCAGAGCTTGATAGAGAGACCCTGTTTCAGAGCTGCCTCTACCCCACCCCGCACCCCAAATCCTTAAGGCTGTTGTAGGATTTTTCTTAGTCACCTTGACGATCATCATCTGTGCCTTATCCAGCTGTAAAACTTCCAAGAATTTACATCTGTGACTGAGTTAGCCCTATGTGGTGATTCAGGCCTGTAGGAGCTCCACTCTGGAGATTGAGATAGAATTGCTGTGAGCTCAAGTCAGTCTGGGCTCCATGGTGAGCCTGAAGCCAGCTTGAGGTTCCAAGACCATGCTTCAAAAGACAAATGAGAGTCAACCAACAGTCTTTACCCCAGGGAGAACTCAACCCCACAATCCCTGGCTTAGGAGGCCAGTGCCTTATCCATTAGGCTACTGGGGCAGTGGTGGTGCACACCTTGAATCCCAGCACTCAGGAGACAGAGGCAAATGGATCTCTGTGAGTTTGAGGCCAGCCTGGTCAACAAGAGCTAGTTCCAGGATAGCTAGGCTGTTACACGGAGAAACCCTGTCTACCAACATCCTACAGCATGTCTCGTTTCTTGTTTTGATCCCTAAACTGCCCTCTCTAGTGGGCTGGATAGATGGCTCAGTGATGAAGAGCAGTTACTACTCTTGGAGAGGACCTGAGATGAGTCCCAGCACCATGTCAGGTAGCCCACAATTATCGGCAACTCCAGCTCCTGGGGTATCTAACACCTCTGACCTTCGTGGGCACCTGCATTCGTGCACACATACCCACACTCAGACACACACACATACACATTATTAAATAGAATGTTTAGAAAAAGAGATAAACTGCCCTTCCTAACTCCCATTTCACTGGCTGCTTTGACAGCAGTTCATGATAACCCTTTAACATTCAACTCAGACACTCAAACTAGAAATTCCAGCTGTTTTTCACAGCTGATGAAAGTTTCCCGCTTTATCATTTCAACCCATCTATTCCAAACAATAGCATCCAGGAGCGAAGCAGGCGTATCGTGCTGTGTGTGCGCTGCTCTGTGCGCTAGCCCAGCAGCTCACCTCCCCTTCCCAGGCTCCTCGCTGCCACACCCTGCAGGGCAGGCGTGCTGCACAAGCCAGCTCTCTCGCCTCTTTGCCTTTGCGATGGCTCTTTGACCTAGATCAGAATGTCCCCATCCAAGACTCAGATCCATTGTCAGTCTCTCAGGACCACTTCTGGGCTCCATCAATTCTGTATTTTTAACGCACCTCTGTGTTTTTTCTTCTTTGCTGAAACCGCTTCTGTGTCCTGATTAGTACTCCGAAAGCCCGAGCAGTCGGAGCAAACAATCCACCACTTGCTTTCCGTGCCAGCTTTGCCATGTGACACTGAACCGGTGTTTAGCTAGCGAGCAAATAACTGAGAGTCTACAAACCAATGTCACACAAGTGTCACCCAGCAAAGCTGTATATTTTTTTACTTTTTATTTTTTACTTCATTGTGTTCTTTCTTTTTGTTTCATTTTGTTTTTTGTTTGTTTTGAGACAGGATCTCCTTGTATTTCCCAGTTTAGCTTTGAACCCTTGGCCACCCGAGTGCCGGGATTTCCAGCATATACCACCATAGTCAGTATCATTATTTTAAAGGTTAGTGCAGGGAAAGGAAGAAAAAAAGTTTAGTGAGCTCCGTGACGGCTGAGGCCCGGAGACAGGGGACTTTGATCCGGAAGTTCCTGCAGAGGCTCTGCCAATCTCCAGCAAGACAAATGCTGAGAGCAGCTTCCACTGAAAGACGCTGGCTGCCTGTAACTACAACTGGCGTTTGTGTTGCCTGTCAACGCAAACACCAGAACAGAGGCAGATACTGAATCTTCAAGGAATGATTGATTCAGACAGCCAGCAATCCAAGAAGCAGCAGTTTCACACACTGAGAAACAGGCCACCTTATACCTCATCTCCAGCCAGCAAGTTTGGGGGAGTAGAGGGGGGACGGGACAAAGGTAGGCAGCCAAGCACTGGAGAACTCGGTCTTGCCCTCTCGCCAGGTGGTCAGTCTTGTCCCTGAGAGTCACACTGTCGACGCAGCTCTCCTTATCTCCTCCTGGTCCCCTTCTTTATCTCTCCCTGGTCGTCCCTCTGCACAGCTGGGCTTGGCCACATCCAAAGATGCCAAGTTTGATTAGTATCTGCTGGCTTCTGGCCTGCATTCCTTCCAGCATTTAGGTTAGGGATTAACTCAGAGCCAGCTAATCACAGCAGTGTGTGTGTGAGCGCATCCTCCCTACACCGTGGAGTGCAAAAGTGCCCTGCATATTCCCCTAAACAAGTGTCACCCTCACTTGTACCCACATGAAAGCATGACGTGCCTACCTTCCTATCTGCCCTCATCTCTGCCTCTGGAGCCACCTTGGGTTTCAGGGACAGCAGGAACTGGCAGAGCACCTCTGGATTCCACTCCAGATGAAGGCAACCGACTAGGAGAGTGAGGTCACACCCTGGAGCAGAAAGTCTTCTTTTGAAAACCCGCTTGTTCCTCTGAGCCACAAGAACTGCTTCGGACCAGTTTGCAGGCCCAGAGCTAAGTCAGTCACCAGAGAACACATCGGAACCCGGATGCTCTAATTCTGCACACCACTTGCCTTTTGCGCTGATTTGTCTTCTAGTTCAGCCTAAAGTTTTGATCAACAACACGAAGACAAAGCGTGGGGTCGCTAAACCCCTTCATCACCTCAGTGTGAGCACATTGAACAAATCTCTTTCTACCATTAGGTTGCCTCTTTAGTTGACATATCAGGACAGATGAACTGAAGCTAACTTATTGGGGCTGCTCAGTCTAAAATAAACTCCAAGACTGTTTACACCCATTCAGTACTGGGCATTTTTTAAAATATTTATTTATTAAGTATATAGTGCTCTGCCTGCATATGTCTCTGCAGGCCAGAAGAAGGTACCAGATCTCATTACAGATGGTTGTGAGTCACCATGTGGTTGCTGGGAATTGAACTCAGGATCTTTGGAAGAGCAGCCAGTGCTCTTAACAGCTGAGCCATCTCTCCAGCCCCCTAGTACTGGGCATATTAATGGTACATTTTATCGTATGTGAATTCATCTTCTGCACATCCATTTAGCCATATCACAATCACTTCCCCACTAACTACTCATCCCATGGCCTCAGAACTATGTTCAGTCTGCCCCCAACCTTTGCTGACATATTCTTTGTAAACTACATTTTATTAATTATTTGAAATTTTCCTATGTCTTTTGATCAAATTTACCTCCTACTCCTCCACCTAATTCCTCCCAGATCCATCCCCACCTCCCTACTCCCTCTTTTCTCTTTTTCAAGATTTATTTAAACCAGAACAATGGTAGGACACACCTTTAAACCCAGCACTCAGGAGGTAAAGGCGGGCAGATCTCTGTGAGTTCGAGGTCAGCCTGCTCTACAAAAGCTAGTTCCAGGACAGCTAGGGCTGTCACACAAAGAAACCTTGTCTCGAAAAATGAAACAAAACAACAACAACAACAAAAAAAGATTTATTTACTTTTACGTGTAAGGTCTTTTACCTGCATGCATGTTTATGAAGTACTTCTGGGCTTGGCTCCTGCAGAAACCAGGGAAAGACTTCAGATTTCCTTTTTTTAAATTTATTCACTTATTATGTATACAGTATTCTGTCTGTGTGTATGCCTGCAGGCCAGCTTAAACATTTTTGGGCTTAAGGAAGGGTTATACCCCAGAGTGGCACTTTCTAGCCCAGGTTGGCCTTGAACTCAATATGTAGCTGAGCAGTGTCTTGAGTATTATTTCTTTATCATTTGCCTTACCTTTCAAGTACTGGGATTACAGATGTGTACCATGGTGCCTTGTCGTAGTGTTTGTGTGTGTGTGTGTGTGTGTGTGTGTGTGTGTGTGTGTGTGCGTGCGCGAAATGCTCTAACGGTGAGCTACATTCTTGCTCTGGGCTTCCCTTTCAATTCTAGAACAGGCAGCACATCATAGTTTGGTGAACTAAACAGAGAAGGTTGCTTTTATAGACTAAGAAAGGCTGAAAAGGGGCTGGACGGTGGTGGCACACGCCTTTAATCCCAACACTCAGGAGGCAGAGGCAGGTGGATCTCTGTGAGTTCGAGGCCAGGATGGTCTACAAGAGATAGTTCCAGGACAGGCCTGAAAACTACAGAGAAACCCTGTCTCAAAAAAAAAAAAAAGAAAAAGAAAAAAAAAAAAAAGAAAAGAGAAAAAAAGAAAGGCTGAAAAGGGCAAAAGAAGAAGAAAGAGTAGCTTACCCCAATAATTCCAGATCCGGAATCTGAGAATAGAGGGTTATCATGAGTTCATAGTCTAGCGCCACTACTCAGTGAGCTCCCAGATAATCTAAGCTATAGAGTAAGACTCTGACTCAATAAAGTAGTTTTTTTAAAAAAAAAAAAAAGATGAAAAGTAAGAAGGCTGAAGAAATTGGTCAGTGGCTAAGAGCCCCAGAGGACCCAGGTTTAAGTCCTAGCACTGACATGGTGGCTCACAGTCATTTGTAACTCCAGTTCCAGGGCCTGATGCTGCCTTCTGGACTGCAGCACCAGGCATGCATGTGATGCAAATATACTCATACGGGCAAAACACTCACACACATGAAATAAAATAAACCTCTAGGCAATGGTGGCACACACCTGTAGTCCCAGAGGAGGCAGAGGCAGGCAAATCTAGGTGAGTTCAAGGGCAGTCTGCTCTACAAATCAAGTTCCAGGACAGTCAGAACTGTTACACAGGGAGACCCTGTCTAGAATAAAAACAAAAACAAACAAACAAAAAAAGATTTATCCAGGGCAAGAGAGATGGCTCAGTGATTAAGAGCACTGACTGCTCTTCCAGAGGACCTGGGTTCAAGTCCTAGCACCCACATGGCAGCTAACAACTGTCTGTAACTCCAAGATCTGACATCCTCACATGGACATGTAACAAAACACCAATGCAAATAAAAATTAAAAATTAAAAAAATCTAATCAATGATTAAAAAAAGATTTATCTGTTTTATTTTATTTTGAAAAAGGATCTCCTTATGTAGACCTGGGTGGCCTGGGACTCTCTATTTAAAGCAGACTGGCTTTGAACTCACAGAGATCCACCTGCCACTGCCTACTTCCAAGTGCTGAGATTAGAGGCGTGTGCAGCCACACCCTGTTTATTTTTGCTTTATGTGCAGATGTGTCTGGATGTATGTATGTATGTTACATGTGTGCCAGTGTCCTAGAAGTCCTGAAGGAGGCTGCAGATACCCTGGACCTGGAGTTAGACCTGTGGTCCTGATGTGGGCCTCGGAACCACACCTGAACCCTCTGCAAGAGCAGCAAGTACTTCTTAACTGTTGACCAGTTCTCTCCACCCCCTAAAGTTACTTTCATTGTGACTAGGGATTTTATAATTAGGAGATGAATTAGCATTAGGATCCCTCTTTTGTGTGTGTAGGAAAGCCCAAGGAACGTTGACATTTTCCGGTTTGGAAAAATGAGCAACAGTCTGTATTATCTCTGTATGTGTATGCATGTACATAGCCCAAGCTGGGCTCAAGATTCTGATCCTCCTGCCTCCACCTTCCCACTGCTGGGACTCCAGGTGTGGACCACCACACCTGCTCAGGCTGTTATGACCTTCATCCTGATTTCCTGATTCCGCAAAGATCAGATAAACAGCTCAGTTTTGGTTGTGTAACCTGGAAGTGTATTATGAATGACCCCATCCCGACTTCTAGTCTAGTCTGTGATGTCACTTGGAGTAAAACGGCAGCTTCCTATAGTGTTTATCTAAATGAGCGCTACTCTCCCTCGAGCACCACAGGGATTCAAGAAAGGCAAAGACCAAAGAAGAGGAGTATGAACCAAAAGGTCAGGCTTCGTGGTTCACACCTCTAGTCCCAGCACTCGGAAGGCAGCAATGGGTGGATCTCTGTGATTTCAAAATCAGCCCCATCTAAATAGGAAGTTTCAGGCCAGCCATGAATGTACAGGGAGACCTTGTCTCAATACAATAATAATAATAATAACAACAACAACAATAATAATAAAAACCAAACGTGAGCCAAGCCTCATGGTGCAGACTTGTAAATCTCACCTAATTGGGAAGCTGAAAGAAGCTCCAAATTCAAGGCCAACATGGAAGAATTAATGAGATCCTAGCATGAATGAAACCCTCTGTTTAATCTCCTGTATGGAGACAGAAGAAGAGGGAAAGGGAGAGAGAAGGGGGGAGGGAGGAGGGAGGAGGATGGGTGGAAGAGAAGGAAGGGACAGACTCACTCTGTCTTAGCTTCTGATTTATTTCTCACAAATACCTACAAACAGTCTAGCCCTGCTGGAGTTCAGTTTCGCATAGCCTCCTACCATGTCGTCAGCAAGTGCCTACGTATCTTCAAAGCCTGACGTGATGCAGTGCGTGTCTCAATAGCATGCCCGCCACTGCAGCCAGGAAGCAAGGGCGGACACCAGACCCAAGGCCCCTTATTTTCAGCTGAAGTTGTATGATGCAGGCTGAGCAGACCCAGAAGAGGAGAGGTTTTCCTGTCTGACATTTTAACCTCCAAACACGTGATCTTTGACTATAGGCTAATCATTCCCCAAAATGTGCCTGTCATCTTTTCTTCTTAGATTAGGATCTTCAACTGCACATGCTCAAACATGTCCCCCAACCTGGAGTACTTTTCTACCTGAATAAGATCAAAAATCTCTGCACTTCCTCCGTTAGGAGAGGACGTTACTTTGGGAGGAACTCCTGTGCTCTCCTTGCACACCGCAGGAAATCTTCCTCCACTCGTTGAAGTCTTGGTTGTGTTTCTTTTGTTTGTTGGACTCACCAAGATATGATCTACTACATTTAGCTCCAGTACGTGCTTCAAAAGAATTCAGCTAGAGAGCTGCAGCCACTAGAGACGGACGGAGTAGGAATTCCATGAGTTGGCAACCGATGCATCTGATGGGCAGGGAGAATTCTCTTGTTCTCTCTGCTTTACCCTGGGGTGGAGGAGGGCATACTTATGGTACGGACTCTATTTAGCTCATTGACTGATTGGAACTTAAAAAAAAAAGATTTTTATTATTTTTAATTACACGTATGTGTGTATATCTGCATGAATATGTACACTCACACACGAGTGTGGGTACCCTCGGAAGCCAGAAGCCTTGGATCCCCTCGTGCTGGAGTTACACCACCTGACGTGTCTGGAAAGAGAAAGAATGGAGGGAGGTCTCTAAGAACCTCTTGATGGCTGGGGACCTGGAGAACTCCTTCTTCCCAAGGCTTTAGAACTTGTCAGTCCACATTCTTTCCTTTTGTTTTAGGCAAGGTCTCACCAAGTAGCCCAGACTAGGACTGTGAGGCTGAAATCCCAACTTCTGGTTTCTGGCTCTGGCGTGCAGGATGGACAGGGGCCACTGTCAGATCCAGGGCATAACATTTTTCTGATGTCAGGTCTCATTCATGTCAGAACAAATGAAAGCGATGATCAAAAAGACAAGACCGTCCTCAGGCTAACAAGCTACAGGTCCCTAGGTGGAGCTATAAACTACCCCTTAATTAACATTCTTGCTAACTATTCTTTTCCGAGAACAAATTTTGAAGTCACTCGCACTGCTAATCACACGGCAGCAAAAACCTAGTCCTAAAACTTAATTTTTTCTCACAGTTCCACGTGGGCTCACAGTTCTGCTTAGTCAGTTTTCAGCTGTATCTTCATCAGTGTTTAGCTGCCACAGGAACCATAATTTTATAAGGCCATCACCAAAGTCAGACACAGTGACCCCCTCTGTAATCCTAGTCATTGCAAGGCAGGGGCAGACTCACTTCAAGTCTGAGGTCAGAAAGACCACTTCCTCTCCCTTTCTCTTTCTCTCTCTCTCTCTCTCTCTCTCTCTCTCTCTCTCTCTCTCTCTCTCACACACACACACACACACACACACACAAAGAAAATAAAGATCCCATTACATAACTTTATTTTGTTTTCTTTTTTTGTTCGGTTGAGACAGGGTCTCATTATATAGCCCTGGCTGTCCCAGAACTCACCATGTAGATCAGGTTGGCTTCAACCTCACAGAGACCTACCTACCTGTGTCTGCCTCCTGAGTGCTGGGATTCAAGGCGTGCACCACCACCGCCTGGCGTATTGTAATTTTGAATCATAATGTTTGGAAATTATATTATAATCACATTTTACTCTCTCTTTTCCTCCCTTCCACCCACTCCCTGGACACTCCTTTGCTGTCTCTCAAGTTCATGGCCTCTTTTTCTTTATGATCTCAGGGCTGACCACTAAGTATTAGATGACCAATTAGTGGACTCTTTAGGGGATAAACGACTTCTCCCACTCTCAGCATCCACCCCCTCCTCAGTTGCCCTGTGGCTCTTTGTCTCGAGTCGAGGTCCAACAATCTTTCCCCATTTCCACATTATTGATGTCATCGTTGTTGGGGTCTTGTTGAGGTGCCATGTTAATGAGACTTTTGGGGTGTAGCTTCCATGGCATTTCTAGGAGATGCCATCTTGAAACAAACCTCCTGATTTTCTGGCTCTTACAATCTTTCTGCCCCCTCTTCTGCAATGATCCCTAAGCCTTAGGCGCAAGAATTCTGTTGTGAATTATCAACTGAAACTGGGCACCACGTAATCTCGTCTCTGCATTTTGATAGGTTAGGTTGTAGTTTTCTGTTTTCATCTGGTGCAAAGAGAAGTTGCTTTGATGAGGGGTGAGAATTACACTTATCTGTAAATATAAGGATAAATATTTAGGCTGTGTGGGGAGGGGTGCACACCCTTAATCCCAGCATTTAGAAAGCAGAAGCAGGCAGATGTCTGTGAGTTTGAGGCCAGCCTGGTAAAGAGAGCAAGTTCCAGGACAGCCAAGGCTTCACAGAGAAACCCTGTCATTCCCCTACCCCACCCCACCCCATAAAAGAAGAAAGAAAGAAGAAACTGCTTTAACTGCTTTTTTAATTCTGGTGTATGCAGTGTGTGTATGTGTGTGTGTCTGTGTGTGTCTGTGTGTTTCTATGTGTGTCTGTGTGTGTATATGTTTCTATATGTGTGTGTTGGTGTAGGTGCCAGAGGAAGGTGTTAGGTGTCCTCCTCTACCACTCCAACTTAGTCCTTTGAGGCAGATCTCTCCCTGAACCTGGAGATAATGTGTTTTTCTTCTCATTTCCTTTTTTCTCTCTCTCTCTCTTTCTTTTTTCTTTTATTTCTTTCTTGTTTTTTGTTTTGTTTTGTTTTTGTTTTGGTTTTGGTTTTTGTTTTTCAAGACAGGGTTTCTCTGGAGCTTTGGAGCCTGTCCTGGTAACTAGCCCTTGTAGACCAGGCTAACCTTGAACTCACAGAGATCCACCTGTCTCTGCCTCCTGAGTGCTGGGATTAAAGGCATGTGCCACCACCACCACCCTGGTTTTTTTTTTCCTTTTTTCCTTCCTTCCTTCCTCCCTCTCTCCCTCCCTCTGTCTCTCTCTCTGTCTCTCTCTCTCTCTGTCTCTCTCTCTCTCTCTCTCTCTCTCTCTCCCTTTCTTTTTCTTTCTATTTTTATAGACAGGGTTTCTATGTGTAACAGCCCTAGCTGTCCTGGAACTCACTCTGTAGACCAGACTAGCCTCAAACTCACAGAGATCCTTCTGCCTCTTCCTCCAGAGTGCTAGACACCACCATCTGGCCAATGTGTTTTCAACTAGAGGTGGCCAGCAAGCCCTAGCAAGCCTCCTGTCTCTGCCCCCAACAGATTTGGGGTTACCAGAATGTGCCAGACCATCGTGACTTGCCACATGGATACTGGGAGTTAGGTCTTCACCATTGGGCAGCAAGCACTCTTTAACACCAGGCCCCATGAATAGCTTTCATTAAAATTCAAATCCCAGCAATTGGGAGGGAAAGGCAGGCAGATCTCTGTAAGTTCGAGACCAGCCTGGTCTACAAAGTGAGTTTCAGGATAGCCAGGACTGTTACTCAGAGGAAACCTGTTTCCAAAAAACAAAACAAACAAACAATAAATAAGAAAGAAAGCAGGCCGAGTAAGCCACGGAGAACAGGCCAGTAAGCAGAGCTCCTCCGTGGCTTCTGTTTCTAGTTTCTGCCTTGAGTTCCTGCTTTGGACTGAGATCCAGGTTACGTAAACTAAACAAACCCTTTATGCAGCTGCTTTGTTCCCGGCCTTTCCATAGCAACAGAGAACGAACTAGGACACACGTGAAGCCGATACACACACGAGGAGGTCGGGACAACTTGGTGGGGTTCTCGCCCCCCATCTTTGCCTGTGTCCTAGGGATCAAACGCGGGTTGTCAGACTTTCACAGCAAAGTCCTTTTACCCAGTTGAGCCATCTGCTCAGACTGTTTTCATTTACTTAGAAGAAGATCTCTTTTAGCACGGGCTAACCCGGAAGTGCTCTGAAGACCAAGGCTGGTGTGGTATTACCGAATTACCGATCCTCCAACCGCCACCACCCACAGCGCTATGATTGCAAGCCTTTGATATGTGACACCACCCAGATAGATTTAAATTTTGGATTTAAATTGAAATTGAGTCTTAGAATATAGCAGCTAGGATCTGTAAATACACCGGCCCCGGGCGTCACCCTCACTGGCTGTTTGCAGAGGTCATCTGCTTTTTTGCTGTTGCTTTATCAGACAGGATCTTCCTGTGAAGTCCAGGCTGGCCCAGTTTCTGCCCCTCAACGCTGGGATTACAGACTTGTGCTACTATGCCTGGCTTCACTGTTGGGTTTTTGTGGGGGAGAAAGTAAATTGGGGTGCAGGTACTGAGGGCTGAACCCGGGGTCTTAAATATGCTACACAAATATTCTGCCAGTCATTCGAGACTTTTTTTCATAAATGTTTCTGAGTATATAATAAGAAGTCTCTAATATTTTTGCAAATTTTTTGTAAATCTAAAATTATTATGAAATATCTTTTTGTTACTCGACTATTTCTGATTTCTTTGGCAGTGTGGGGAGGACAGGTGGCAGTGGGTCCAGCTTCTTTCTCTAATAATGTGGAAGCCCCGAGAAATCCCACCATCTTTAAAAAAAGGGGGGAGGTGAGTAAAAACAGGGCCTTTCTATTATATAACTCTGGCTTTCCTGGAATTCAGTTTGTAAACCAGGCTGGCTTCCAGCTCACAGAGATCAACCTATTTCTGCCTCCTGAGTGCTGGGATTAAAGGTCACCACACGGGACCTCTGCCATCTTTTTATTAGTGGAATTAACAGTATAGCCACTAGGAAGTTACTTCAAGAAACTACCCGAAGTATAAAACTGAGAATCAATATCAGTTTCCACACAAAAGTCAGTTTTAATTTTATTTGTTTGTTTGTTTATGGGTTTTTTTCAAGACAGGTTTTCTGTGTGTAGCCCTGCCTGTCCTGGAACTCACTTTGTAGACTAGACTGGCCTCAAACTCAGAAAGATGTGCCTGTCTCTGCCTCTCAAGTGCTGGGATTAGAGGTGTGCGCCACCACCACCCAGCTGATTTTATTTATTGATACCAAAGTTGCATTTTTAGATTGATATTAAAGATAATACAGGGCTGGGGAGTAGTAGAGTACACCTTTAAGCTCAGCACTCTGGAGGCAGGTAGATCTCTGTGAGTTCGAGGCCAGCCTGGTCTACAGATGGAGTTCCAGAACAACCAGCACGGCACAGAGAAACCCTGTCTCAAAACAAAAAAAGATAAAACAGGAAGCTGGTTGTGAGGGTGAATGCCTTCAATCCCAGTACTTGGGAGGCAGAGACTGCCGGTCTGCATTTCTAGTCGCAGGCCATTCAGAGCTACATAGTGAGACCCTGTCTCACAAACGGATAAATAAAATAATAAAATAAAAGAGGGCTGTAGAGGGAGCTTCATTGGAAGAATCCTTATCTAGCATGCTTGAAGCTGTGGGTTTGATCTCTGGCACTGTATATAACTGAGTGTGGTGGTACTTGCCAGTAATTCCAGCACATGGGAGGCAGAAGTACAAGGACCATGAATTCAAGGTTTTCTTTTGGTACATAGCTGAGGTCAATCTGGACTACATGAGACCCTGTCCTATATATATGTATATATATATATATATATATATATATATATATATATATACACGCATATATACATGCATAAGTGCAGAAGTAAATAGGGTGTAGACGTGTAGAAGTAGCTCAGTTGGCGCTTGCCCTGCACGAAACTGTGGACTTGACTCCCACCACTGCACAACAGTTGGAGGTGAGAGGATCAGTTCAAGATCATCTCTGACTGGTCCACACTTTCTCTATACACCCACTGGCCTTAACTCAGAGATCCCCATCTCTGCTTCCTGAACACTGGGTTAAAGGTGTCTACCACCAAACCCAGTTTAGCAGAAATTCTGTCTCCTAAATTTACAGATTTTAGGTTATATGAGACTTGGATATTTTGGCCATCGTTGACCCTAAGCATTTGACAAATTCTCTTTTTATAAACTTTAAATATTACCAATAGAGCAGGGGGTGGCTTTAAACTCATAAACATTCACCTGCCTTTCTCTCCCTAACACTTGTTTTATTTTGTTTTTGAGATCACATCTCAAGTAGCCTGGGTGGCTTTGAATTCTCTCTGTAGCCCAGGATGACCTTGATTTCCTGATCCTCTTGCCTCTATTCTTTTCTTTTTTAATTTTTGAGTTTTATTTTTATGTGTACAGGTGTTTTGTCTACATATGTGTGTGTGTGTGTGTGTGTGTGTGTATGTGCACCATATGTTTGCGTAGTGCCCCTGTAGGCCGGAAGAAGGCATTGGATTCCCTTGGTACTAAAGTTGCATGTGCTAGGAACTGGACCCTGGCCCTCTGCAAGAGCAGCAAGTGCTCTTAACCACTGAAGCTCTCTCTCCAGCTCCCTGCCCCCACTCTTGAGTGCTGAGATTACAAGCATGTACCACCAACTTTATTTTTATTTGTTTAATTTTGTTTATTTATATATGTATATGTATGTTCATCACATGCATTCAGTACCTGAAGAGACAAGAGGAGGGTATTAAATCTCCTGAAACTCATAGGTGGTTGTGAGCTGCCATGTGGGTGCTGGGAACTGAACCCATGCTCTCTTCAAGCAAGTGCTCAGAACCATTGTCTTTCCAGCCCCTATTTATTTACTCTTGTAGTACCAGGGAATGAGCCGGGGCCTTCCACATGCTAGGCAAGTACTGTGCCACTAAACTATATCTTGTCTTCTTCTACTTTTATTTTTTTTTATTTGTATCTTTTTATTTAATTTATTTATTTTAAGGTTTCTGAGACAGGGATGCACTCTGTAGTCCAAGCTGGCCTTAAATTTGTGGTCTTTTGAACTCAGCATCTCAAGTAACTAGGATTAGGAAAGGAGCCACTAGAGGTGAAGCAGAGCCCAGTTTGTAACTGGAAAGCTACAGCCGCTGCTTGGGGAATCATGTCTACCTGCCACGGAAAAGTTGAGTTTACTCAACAGTGTATGAATACCTTGTACCAACAGGAAGCATTTTAGGCTTTTCTGTGTGGGGACACTTCGTGGGCAGCAACCCTGCTGATGTTACTAAAAAGGCTGCAGAATGAGTAAGCACAGAGCCCATTCTGAAGGTCCTAACGACTTGACTTTCTTCCCCTCCCTTCCCCTGCCCTCCCCTCCTCTTCTTTCTCCTTCAAAGTCTCAGGTAGCTCAATCTGGCCTTGAATTTACAGGTAACCAAGGACAGCCTTGGACTCCTAAGCCTCCCTCACCTATTTCCCAAGTGCTTGGATTACACAGGTATGTTCTCTCACTTGGTTGAGAATTTCATTTTCATTACGAGTTGCTTCCTTGAGGACACTTAAGTTTCTGTTCCTGGATATTATAATTTTTGAAGTTCAGTCTCCAGTGTCTACACTCCTGATTATGTTCCATCATGGTTCTTTTTTAAAACTTATTTATTTAATGTACATTGGTGTGTATGCCTACATGTATGAGGGTGTCAGGTTTTGGAGTTACAGACAGTTGTGAGCTGCCATGTGGGTGTTGGGAATTGAACCCAGGTCCTCTGGATGAAGGGCCAGTGCTCTTAACATCTGAGCCATCTCTCCGGTCCCCCATGATTCTTATTCTAAAGACTAACATCAAGGTGGGTGTTGGAGTTGGAGAGATAGCTCATCACATCACGTAAAGAGCGCTTTCCATGGGTCTTTGGTGGCATACAGCTTTAATCCCAGCACTCGGTAGGCAGAGGCAGGTGAATCTCTGTGAGTTTGAGGTCAGCCTAGTCTACAAGAGCTAGTTCCAGGACAGGCTCCAAAGCTACGGAGAAACTCTGTATCAAAAAAACAAAAACCAAAAGAGTGCTTGCCATGTAAGCATAAGGACTAGAGTTCAAATACCTAGAACCTAAGCACACACTCACATAAAAGTAAAAATAAAGCCAGGCATGATGTATAGCCCTGAAGAAGCCAAGGCAAGAGGATTACTCCAGCACCAACACGCGGCCTCATTTCTACCAGACAGGGTGCTTACAGATGCAGGGGAAGCAGAAGCTCAAGGTCATCTCCAGCTACGTGGTTTGTTTGAGGACAGCTTGGGCTGCATGAGACCCCACCTCAAAAAATTAAAATTAGCTGAGCGTGGTGGCACACACCTTTAATGCCAGCACTGGAGAGACAGAGGCAGGCGGACCTCTGAGTTAGAGACCAACCTGGTCTACAGAATGAGTTCCAGGACAGTCAAAGATACATAGAGAAAACCCTGTCTCAGAAAACAAACAAAACAAAACAAAAAGTTTAAATTAATAATAGAAAAAAAAAGAAAGGAAAGAGAGGAATGGGGGAGGGAAAAGAATATCTACAATTGGAGTGCAAATAGATTGGCAGGAGTGTGTGGCGAACTTCGCATTGCCTCAAATCTGCTTCTTCCAGTTCATCAGCTTCCTGCCTAGAGACAGAGAACCGACGGGAGCAGGAGTGGATTATGCCAAGCATGGTGCTGTACCCTGTACCCTGTAATCTCCATACCTGGTAGGCAGAGGCAGGAGGACCACGGTTCAGGTTAACCTGGACTACTTTACTTAGTTGAACCCTGTTGCAAAAAAAAACAAACAGAAAGGGAGATCAATGTGGGTGAGAGTCTGTTCCTGCTGTGTACTTGCCTCTGTACTTGTGGATTTTGCTGCCTGATCTCCTGACTCATGTTTGCAAAGACCAAATAATTTAGAGTGAGCAGTTCAGGACTGGGGATGCAGCTGAGCTGTGGGGTGCATGTTGAGCATGCCCACGTTCCTGGGTGCTATCTATAAGAAGGAGAAAGTGAAAAACTGATTCCTGGCTTCAGGAGAAACCTGGTTCCTTGATTACTATATATCGGTGAATCAATCCCACACCAATTATGTTTTAAGGGGTTATTTATTTTGGGGGGTAAAACTTACATACACCATAAACCGTTAGGAAGGGAGTCTAGTCGCTGGAGCAGGAGCCTGGAGCAGGAGCCGGGAGCAAGCACCGGAACCAAGAGCCGGAACCAAGAGAGCCTGATCCGGATCTGCTTCTCTTTTTAAAAGAGAAATATACCACGCCCCAGTGGGCTGGTATTTTAGCAGCTATTGGCTGATGGAGCGGAAGTCGCTCCCCGCTGCACTGTGGGCTCGTATTTTAATGACTATTGGTTGAGGCAGCGGAAGTTACTCCTACAACAACTATATATATAGTTATATATAACTATATATATATATATATAGGCCTGGTGACCCCTACCTGAGCTTCAGCCACAGCATCTTCCAACTCCTTTCCCCTGCACAGCTCCTCCATCCCCAGGAACAGATCATACTGGAACGTCCCAGTGCCCGATTCTCTCCTGTAGAGGCTCTTTTTTTTCCCAGAGCATTTTGGATTAAGCCCAGTGTGGGGGTTTGAAGGCCATGTAGTTCACTGCCACCCCATTCCTATCCCCCTCTGATGGTATTCAGAAATAAAGCAATGAAAGACAGAAGTCTTAGAAGTTGGATGATGGCTGTATTACATATTTTGTTAATTTCAGTGTTGAGGACAAAACCTAGGGTCTTGTAGTTGTTAGACAAGCCCTCTACTCCTGAGTGACACACCCAGCTCTTTTACTTATTCGTTCTGTTTTGAGACAGGGTTTCATGTAGTCCAGGCTGGCCTAAAACTCACCATGTAACTCAGGCTTGCCTTGACCTCCTGAGCTTACTGCCTTTACTTCTCAGTGCTGGGATTCCAGGCTTGTACCTCTGTGTTCACTTATCTTTGAAAGAAAAGTACATGTGTTTTCTTGAGGGCTTCTTCCATTTTTCATCCCCACACCCATATGAGGCCCAGCTGCCCTCCAAAGGCTGTCACTGGCAGTATCTTTCCGAAGACTTGTAAGGGACTCGATGATTTCATCATCTCCATTTGTGAAAGATTTCCACGAGATAGAGAGATCTGGTTCTGTTGTTGTTTGCTTGTTTTTCTGTCATCTGTTTAAGACATAGTTCTTTTCCTTTCTTGTTCTTCGTTTCTCCTAAGCCATCCCCACCGAGCCCCTGTGCCCTCCATATAGTCGGCTACTTTGCTCTCCTGCTCTCAGTATTTTCCTGCCTTTCTGTTTGTCTTTTTTTGTTTTGGGCAGCCTGGTGTCTAGGAAGTTCTCCATAACACGTGTGAATTCCACTGATCGGAAATGAGTCTTTTGCCGTGCCTGGCAAGTGCATAGCCATTATTTTTCCATGACCTGTGAAATAGATCAAAGAATTTAAGAATATTCCCGCTACAGTGTTCACTGTTCTTCTGAGACCAAAACCTGCCAATGAAGTGACCATGAGAACCAGTACTTCACAGTGATTTAGGGGGAATTTTTTTCACATATGCGCTGTTCAAGTTTGCTTTCAATTGCTGTAATAAAGACCATGACCAAAGCCAGGCATGGTGGCACACACACACCTTTAATTCTAGCACCCTGAAGGCAAAGTCAGGCAGATCTCTGTGAGTTTCAGGCCAGCCTGGTTTACAAAGTTAGTTCCAGTCCAACCAGTTACATGGAGAAATTCTGTCTCGAAAAACAAAACAAAAGCGAATAGAAAAGGCCATGACCAAAAATAATTTGGTGGGGAAATAGTTTGTTTGACCCACCTACTCCAATTGTAGGCCATCACTGAGGGAAGTCAGGAGAGGAACTGAGGCAGAGGCAATGGAGGAATGCTTCTTACTGGCTTGTTTCCCATGGGTTACTCGGTTTGCTTTTTTATACCACATGGCACCATCTGCCCAGAGGGGGCAATGCCCACAGCGGGCTGGGCCCTCCCCCATTTATTACTAAGAAAATGCCCACAAAGACTTACCTATAGGCCAATCTGATCTGATGGTGACATTTTCTCAGTTAGGGTTTCCCTTTCCCAGAGAACTCTACCTGTTGAAAAAACAACAACCAACCAAACACACACACACACACACACACACACACACACAAACACTGCACAACCTTTGTGTGGACGTCAGAGGATCACCGGACCACTTGTGGGAATGGTTCTCTTCTTCCCCTGTGCGCTTCCCAGGAGCGAACTCGGGTTATCAGGTTTGCCAAGTGCCTTAACCTGCTGAGCCATCTCGCCAAGCCCCCTTTTTATCTATTTCTGAGTGTGGCCCAGGCTGGCCTCAAACTCTCCATAACCAAAGATGACTTTGAACTTTTAGCCTTATCACTCCTGAGTCCCCGGATTACAGACACCTGACACCACATCAGGTTGCTTTTCTTTTTGTTCCTCTCTTCTCTGTGTTGGTTGGTTGGTTGGTTGGTTTTGTGACAGGGCCTCTTTCTGTAGTCCTGGCTGGCTTCAAACACACACAGATCTTCCTCCTCTGTCTCCAAGTGCTGGGATTAAAGGTGAGGTCTTGCCTCGTTGTTCTGGATGACCTTGACTTCTTGGACTCTCCTACCTCAGCCTACCGAAGAGGAACACAGACACGTGCAACACCCCCAGTTCTAGAAGACATATTTGAAATCTTTACTCTTTTGTCTTCTGAAATCCTAGGACAGGGAGCTTTGCTCTGCAATCTTGAGAGCACTGGGCAAACCACTTAGTCATCTTGATACTTTTTCTTGCATATAAAGTTAGCTATTTTCAGTGGATGCAGCTGATCATTTATTATTCTAGCCCATAAACAGTCAGCAAAAGCTGCTATCAGTTGACTGAAATTAAGTCAATTAAGGAAAGGAGGCAATAATGTGTGACAGTTGTCAGTACAGGTTATTTATCCGCCGTGGCTCACAGGTGACAGAAAGAGAAACTGATGTGGGAGGGAGCAGTACCTTTTATTTTTTGGCTGGTTGGTTTGGGGTTTTGTTTATTATTTATTTCCTTCTGTTTTTACATGTTGCTGTGTTTTAGACAGGGTCTTACTATGTCGTCCTGGCTGGGCCTGGAACTCACTATATAGAGCAGGCTGGCCTCAGATTCACAGAGATCTATCCACTCTTGCTTTTTGAATGCTGGTATTAAATGTGTGCACCATGCTTGATCCGGTTCTGTTCTTGTAGCCAGGCTGACTTAAAATGCAATGTAAACCTTTTGCATTAGGATCCTGAGGATTAGGATCCTGACTGAGCTCTACGACCATCGTAGGGGTATGCCGTCATACCCAGCTTGTCAGTGGTCTTAAAAATATTTATTTATGGGCTGGAGAGATGGCTCAGAGGTTAAGAGCATTGCCGGCTCTTCCAAAGGTCCTGAGTTCAATTCCCGGCAACCACATGGTGGCTCACAGCCATCTATAGTGAGATCTGGTGCCCTCGTCTGGCCAGCAAGCATACAGACAGACAGAACACTGTATACATAATAAATAAACAAATAAATAAATAGATATTTTTTTTAAAAAAAATATCTATTTATTTACTTATTCATTATTTTATGTGTATAAGTTTTTGCTTGTGTGTGTGTCTGTGCACTACATGCATGCCTGGTGACTGTGGAGGCCAGAAGAGACGCTTCAAATTGGAGTCATAGTAAGTTGTGAGCCACCCTGTGGGTGCTGGAAATTAAATCCTGTCCTCTAGAAGAGCAGCTAGTTTGTCTCTCCATATTTTCAAATAGAATAACTGAACTGAAAGCCCCTCTCTTGACTATCAATTTCCGGATCATACAGAATCATTTGTCTGCAATGCCATTTCAATAAATTCTGCATACTTATTGGGAATACTTTTTTTAAATTAAACTAATGTTACCTTTGACACTTCTCATCAATATCTACTTCTTGTTTCTATATTTTCAGTACTGAAGATTAAATATCAAGATTCTTCTTAAATACTAGATTTGGTATGACTTTGTACCTCATCCAAAACCTCTTGTCAGCAGTCTTTAAGAACGTGATGATGAGTGAGGTAACCCAGACACAGAAAGACAATTATCACATGTACTCACTGTGGTTTTTAAACATAAAGCAAAGAAAACCCAGCCTACAAACCACAATCCCAGAGACCTTAGACAACAATAAGGACACTAAGAGAGACTCACATAGATCTAATCTACATGGGAAGTAGAAAAAGACAAGATCTCCTAATTGGGAGCATGGGGACCTTGGGAGAGGGCTGAAAGGGGGAGGGGAAAGGCAGGGAGGAGAGCAGAGAAAAATGTAGAACTCAATAAAAGACCAATAAATAAATAAAAAAAGAGAACGTGATGATCTCCTAATTCTTTGTTGTTGCTGTTTGAGGGCGTGGGGCTCTCCATCGCCCTGCCCTGGGTGTCCTAGAACTCACTAGGTAGACGGGTATTGTTGGGTCCAGGGGGGTCGCACAAAGATGAGAACACCACCAAGTCTAATAAACCAGAAGCAAACTTTATTCCAGAAACCAGATCCTAGGAAAACCAGAAGCAAACTTAAAAATAAAAAATAAAAATAAAACACCGCGGGGCACAGAAGCTTATCAGCTAGCTGAGACCACAGCCAGAAGTGGTGTTTGTTAGGCTGTGGCAAACGGCTGGTTTTTGAACCTACTTTTTATAGCAGGGGCACCAGTCATTATCCCTGAACAAAAGAATTTTACAACCTTGCCCCTGACCCTTGGGTTGGTCAGCGGAGACCCTAAAGAGGGGAGTGAGTGCTAGTGTCCATGAGTAATTAGGCAGCCATCATGAAATATGTTTTAGGAGAGACTACAACGAAAGTCACTAATTGCAAGAAAACATATATCTTTAGCAATTCGTCAGAAAGGGGGCTGCTTGTAACACTAGAAGGTTAATAAATTAGGATTCTTGGACTGAGAACTTAGAAGAAAAGTCTTTCATATTATTTTTAGGTAAATTTTCAAATATTGACTGCCATACTTTACAACCTTCATTATCAGAGCTCATTAACTAAACCTTCTTTTATTTATCCACTGTCTCCTGGTATCCCCAAGTACAAACTGAGGTCATGCCTCTCCTCTGGTAGTGCCAGTTTCCCATAACAGAGACAGTGTCTGAGTCAGAGGTCACATATCTCTGTCTCCTAAGGGTTAAACTCAGTTCACACCTACTGTTTGTTAAGGACAGTCAAGACACTACCCTCAGTTTACAGGGAGATGCTCTGGCCTTGTAATAAAACAGTCAGTTGTAAATAGCTAACGTTTCCCAGGCATCCGAGAAAGTAATCCCTGTGAAGATTGATCTGTGATCTGCTGAGAAAGTTGTTGATAGTTTACTTAGGTTTACAGCTTTATGTGTCCTTCTTCCTACATCCTAAACTTCTACCTTCTAATCTTTAGTGTCTATATTTTTATTTCTATATTTTTATTCTTGTCTTCAGACCCTTCAGTATGAACTCTGAACTCATAGCAATCCTCCTGCCTCTGCCTCCCGAGTGCTGGGATTAAAGGTGTGCGCCACCAGCGCCTGGCAGGATCCCTGATTCTCTGAGGCTGTGTTATTAGAAAAAGATGCTCTAAGAGCATAGCCACACTAATACACAGCTGGGACCTGGGTTTCTGGTATTATGTGTGCGAGGTTTGGGCTGTTTTAAACCAAGTCTGGAAAGTTCCCTTGGCAGCAGGGAAAGCTTGCTAATTGATATAAGGAAGCAGATAGCACTAGAAAGACAGTGGCAACTAAAAAGATGTCATACTTAGAAAGAAAAAGATAAAGGACATTTAGTCACCAAGAGCACAAGTATGTGACAAGATTTTAGAAGTAAGGGTAACTGGTTGTTTTTTTGTTTTTGTTTGTGTTTTGTCTTGGTTTTTCAACCAATGGCATGCCCCTCCTATAATCCTAGAACTCAGGATCCTAATGCAGCTTTGGAGTCTGTCCTGAAACTCTCTCTGTAGACCAGGCCAGCCTCAAACTCACAGAGATCCTCCTGTATCTGCCTCCCGAGTGCTGGGATTAAAGGTGTGCGCCCCCACTGCCTGGCAAGGGTAACTGTTATGTTATGTTTCTTCTAAAAAAAAAAAACAAAAAACAAAAAACGTGTAATTTCTGGTTGGTGGTAGTACACACCTTTAGTCCCAGCAGACACAGAGGCCTGATCTACAGAGTGAGTTCCAGGACAGCCTAAGGATACATAAAAGGACACTAACTCAAAACAACAACAAAAACGTTTTATTTAATATCTAACTTTGAAAATCTGTCCTGGAACTCTGTAGACCAGGCTGGCCTCAAACTCAGAGATTCACCAGCCTCTGCTTCCAGAGTGCTGGGATTACAGGTATATGCCACCATACCCGGTTAAATTTTACTGTTTGTTTGTTTGTTTTTGTTTTTCTGAGAGTTTCTTTGTGTAGCCCTGGTTGTTCTGGAACTCACTCTGTATACCAGGCTGGCCTTGAACACACAGAGATCTGCCAGTCTCTGCTTCCCAAGTGCTGGAATTAAAGTTGTGCAACACCACTACCAGGTCAGGCTAAACTTTTCAAATTTTTTCCCCCAAGACAGGGTTTCTCTGTAGCTTTGGAGTCTGTCCTGGAATTAGTTCTTATAGACCAGGACTAGCTCTTGTAGACAAGGTTGGCCTCTAACTCACAGAGATCCACCTGCCTCTATCTCCCGAGTGCTGGGATTAAAGGCACGCGCCACCACCACCCAGTTTAAACTTTGCAGCATTTAAAATATGGCACATGCTGTGGTTTGAATGTTAATGCTCACCCCCAGTTTCATATATTGGAGCCTAATAACCGTGTACTGTTAGTAAAAGGTGGAACATTTGAGAAGTTATTAAGTCTTAATGGGGTCTACTCTGATGATGAAGGTTCATGCCTATTGGGCGGCTGTCCTCAGCCACTGTGACAAAAATGCCAAGGTACATTTATTTATTTACTTTTCAGAAAGACTGTTTCAAGAGGACTATTTATAAATTACTGAGCCCAAGGCATTTTGTTATAGCAACCAGAGCAGACCGAAAATTAAGCTAAGTCTGAGATATAACTTAATGACAGAACTTAAAATAACTTAATACTTGCCTTGTATGCTTAAGGCCCTATAGGTTTGCTGGTGCATATCTGTAATCTCAGTATTTAGAACAAAGCAGTTTCAAGTTCGTGCTCCACATTGAGACCCTGTATAAGGAGAGCAGGCACATAGAGAGAGCTTTCCAATATGTTTTCCTGGGACTGAGTGCACAGGATTTTAGCATAGGGGTATAGCCTGTGCTTTGGATGCAGAAGGCCTTGAGTTCAATTTCTAGTTCTAAAAGAAACAAAATAATTGTTATGCACTTGCTCCAAGCCAGGGGCTGAGCTAAGAGTTTTCTTCTTTTTTTCAAATACCTATTTTTATTTAATGTGTATGGATGTTTTATCTGTGTACCATATGTGTGCAATGCCCACAGAGGCTAGAAGAGGGTGTCAGAACACAAGGAACTCAAGTTTCGGGTGGATACATTTCTATGTGGTCGCTAGGAATAGAACTTGGGTCCTCTGGAAGAGCACCCAAAGCTCTTAACCACTGAGCCAGCTCTCCAGCGTCGTGCTAAGAGTTTTCTATTGGCTGTATAATTTAATCCTCACCACAAACTGATAAGAGGAATATGTCCCTTTCTCCCTCCCTCCCTCCCTCCCTCCCTCCCACCCTCCCTCCCAGTATATTGCTATGTAGCCTAGTTTCTCCTAAAAGTGTTCTCTCTACTCCCATCTCTGAACCCTGGAAGCGCTGGAATTTAGGCACATAGCATCACACCAAGCTAACTGTTTCTTGTTTTTGGAAAGAGCACTGTGCCAGATTTATGTGGAGCTGGGGACCCAGGGCTTAACATAGGTAGGCAAGCATGCTACAAACTGAGCCATATCCCAGCCTCTTTTAACTAAAAAATCTTGTGTGGGAGGAGGACATGAAGGGCCCCAGCACGCATATGGAGGTCAGAGGACAACCTGCAGGCCTCGGTTGGTTCTCTCCTCCCAACACTTTGATTCCAGGGATGGACCACTTGTTGTGAAGCCTAGCACAGCCAAAGCCCTCACCTGCCAGAATACCTCACCACCGGTCGCCAAATTTTCCTTCAACTGCAAGAAAGAATGCGAGAAGCCGGTTGTGATGCCGGGTAGTGGCGGCGCACACCTTTCATCCCAACACTCAGGAGGCAGAGGCAGGTGGATCTCTGTGAGTCTGAGACCAGCCCGGGATATATATAGTGAGAACATGTCCCTGTCTTCAAACAAGAAAGCGATAGTCCACTGTACAGCCTCTGGCAATTGTCGGCTATGTTTTCACATTACCAGTCATTTTTAAATGTTTATAATTAAAAAGAAATCAATGAGTTTTTCTGGACTGATTCACAAAGCACATATATTGGGAGCAGTCTTTCTTCAGAAAATCTATAGGCACGTGTCTTCCTAGCTAAACATGTGCACAATGTCATTTTTATGTCACGACACATTTGAACTGTGAGGTTGATGCTAAGTATGACTAAGGAGCCATCTCCTTTTTTTCTTTTTTCTTTTCTTCCTTTTTTTTATTTTTTGATTTTTCAAGACAGGGTTTCTCTGTAGCATTGGAGCCTGTCCTGGAACTAGCTCTTGTAGACTAGGCTGGCCTCAAACTCACAGAGATCCACCTGCCCCTGCCTCTGTGTGCTGGGATTAAAAGTGTGCGCCACCACTACATGGCTGGAGCCATCTGTTCTGAGAGATGAGTTTGAGAGATTCACAACGTCTGTGAACAAAGGAGTGTGTAGACTTGATCCCTAATTATCAGGCTCCAGGAACACTGCTAGGTGCCTTGTGCCAGGCCACATCTGAATGCTAATTCTTCTTTGTTAGACCCCAATAGTTCCCCCACATACATACCAGAAGATTGACAAGATGCATTAAATGAAAATAGCAAGGTAAGGGCCGGGCGATGGTGGCGCATGCCTTTAATCCCAGCACTCGGGAGGCAGAGCCAGGTGGATCCCTGTGAGTTCGAGGCCAGCCTGGTCTACAAGAGCTAGTTCCAGGACAGGCACCAAAAAAACTACGGAGAAACCCTGTCTCGAAAATCAAAAAAAAAAAAAAAAAAAGAAAAAGAAAAAGAAAATAGCAAGGTAATATGTTGTATTTTACTGTTTGGCATAAAAATTATTTGAAAAAAAAAAACGGGAAACAATGTACATGCTTATGCATAAACTGTGCATTGCTTCAAGGAAAGACCTGAAGAAAAGAAAAGCACACAGAGAAAGCTGGGGATTGGGTGTCTGGGCTCCCTTGGAGAAGCTGCAGCAACCAGGAAGCTCTGTGTGTTTGTTATAAAGAGTTGGACAGGACGGTGGCGTTATTGCGTACAGCTGAACAAGGAGGCGCCTTATTCACATAGAGAAAGAAGAAGGCAGAGTTTATGGTGTACAGCTGGACCAAGGAGACAGGTTTAGCTAATCTGAGTAGAAACAGTCTCTGTCGGGAAGAGTCTCCAGGCTGGAAATATGGAGGAGGTAAAAAAGCTTTGCTGGACTTTTTTTTTTTTTTTTAAACTGTGTCCCCCAGGAAGGCTTTGTCATCTCTGTGAGCCTAGGGCTATGGGTCCTTACATGGCCGCCCTGCTACATCATGCATAAACATTCACTCAGGACTTCACTCACACAGGGCTTCCTCTGCTCCTGGCACTATGAGTAACTTTTAACTGCTACACCTCAAAAATGTTGATAGTGGTCCTACATTATAGACTGAAAATTTGGCCATTTTAGTTGGATTATCACTTCAAAACATTATTTCATTGCCTTTGTGTGTGGGGGGGTTGTTTCTACGTAGGGTTGCACTATGTAACTTGCTATATAGAACAAGTTGGATCATAGATCCAGCTGCCTCTGCCTCTGCCTCTGCGTGCTGGGATTAAAGTCATGTGCCACCACTTCCTGATCTAATCCTATTCTTTTTTTCCTTTTTTCTTTTTAAATAATTTATTCTTATTTTATGTGCATTGGTATTTTGCCTGCATGGGTGTCTATGTGTGAGTGTCAGATCTTGGAATTACAGAGTAGATTTTAGTCTTGATCTGGACCTCATATAAAACTTTCCAAACTCAACTTTCAGTTTTCAGGACTGAAGACCAGTCTCAACAAAGTCACTGTTTTCAGCACTGATTTTAGTAAAAAGCATACTGTATCAGCTGTAACATGAAGTAGGGGAGAAGGAGACAAAAATGAGTTAGGGCTGCGCTCAAAACAGAGGTTGCGCAAAATGTGCTTTTAATAAATCCTGATATTAACTTCAGTCTTTTAGAAGAGAAACCCTTGAACCTTCCCACCCTCCAGGTCTCTTTTGCAAACTGAGGACACACGAAAGTGACCTCAGTGTGGGGGCGGGTGGAGGGGTGGCCTGGGCCACCTCATTCTTGGGAGAACAGACGTGGCCCTCGGTGGGGCAGGTGGTAAGGGAGTGCACCGGCAACAGGGAGTCGCCGCTGGCCCGCGGGGGGGGGGGGGGGGGGGGGGAGGGAGGAGGAGAAGGGAGGGGACTGCGCTGCCTCCCCACCCCCGAAGCGGAAGTGGCTGCCTGCCAGGAGCCCAGGCTGTGGCCAGGGTCGACCAAAACTACGTGTGGAGTCTCCTCGACTAAAAGGTGTCTATGCTGAAACACAAGACTGGCGCTTTCCCTTCCTCTGTAGAAAGTTCCAGCCATTATCTAACTTCAAGAGCTCCCTGTAGGCTACTTACAAACTAAGGAGTCTTATATGATTTTTCTCTTTTTCGGGTTGGTATCTTAGATAGCATCCTCCATATGGCGTTTATAAAGTGTATGCTCTCTTCAATATCTAAGAAAAGACCTACATTCTTGGATAGGTTTGGGAAGAGTGGTTCAGTTTTTAAATATTTCCTCTCTGCCTTTCTTTTTTAGCATAACCAAAATGTGAGCTGTACCTGGTGTCTCAGGTTTGTAATTCTAACTATCTAGGATGCTGAGGCAAGATCATCCCAAGCTCAATGCCTGCCTGGACAATTTGGCAAGACACTGTCTCAAAAACTAAAGCAAATCAGATTTTGAAATCCACACCTAAAATCCCAGGATTTAGGGAGATAAGGCTATGTGAAACTACCTTCAAATCCAAGGAAATAAATTTTTTTTTTTTTGAGACAGGGTTTCTCTGTGTAGTTTTGGAGCCTATCCTGACACTAGCTCTTGTAGACCAGGCCGGTCTCAAACTCACGAAGATTCGCCTCCCTCTGCTCCCGAGTGCTGAGATTAAAGACGTGCACCACCACCGCCCAGCTGAAGTAAAATATTTTTTAACTGCCTTAGAATGCAGATAGAATGCTGGCTTGGTGCGTGCAAGGGCCTAGGTTCAATCTCCACTATCAAATAGCAACTGCAATAATAGCAATAATAAATGGTGATGGTGAATATATGGCTGAGTATCATTTTTGTTTCAACAGTAATTTTGGATCCATTCTGTCAGTTAATTATAGTTAGAATGTTTGATTAGAATGTTGAATTTTTTTAAACAATAGGCAAAAGCTTAAGATATATTTCAATCAGGAAATGTACTTTTCATAAGCTGTGGAAGTCTAGTTTCTTAAAGAAAAGCAACATATTGCCGGATGTACACAAACACACCTCTGTAAGACAGTTTGTAATAGGTCCATATACTTTAGAAGTTAGAGTCACTCATTTTATTTCTATTTATTTATTTATTCTCTGTGTTACCCTGGCTGTCCTGAAACTTGCTCTGTAGACCAGGTTGACCTCGAACATTCCCAGAGACCCTCCTGCCTCTGCCTCCTCAGTGGGTTATCCTTGGAGGCCAGAGACATCAGGTTCCCCAGAAGATGGGAACTGATCTTATATGTTCAGGAAGACCAGTTAAATAACTGCTCTTAGGTGCTGATCCATCTCTGCAGCCTTTATTTTTTTATTAGTTTTAATTATATGTAGGTATGTTGTATGTCTGCGCTGTGGACCTGTGTCAACGAATGCAGGTGCCCTGGGAGGCGTGAGGTGATGGATCCCCTATAACTGGGAACTGAACTTCTCCCCTCTGGAAGAAGAGCAAGTGCTCTTTACCACTGAGCCATCTCTCCAGCCCTGTCCTTTCATCGTTTTTTGGTTTTTGAGACAGGGCTTCTCTGTGTAGCCTTGGCTGTCTTGGAGCTCTCTCTGTGTAGATCAGGCTGGCCTCAATTAGAATAACTAAACTGAACGCACACTTCCAATTACTAGTTTCCAGATTGTACAGAACCATTTGTTTGCGATGTTATTTCAATAAATTTACATACGTCTTGGAAATTACTTTTTTTAAATAAACTAAAATTATCTTTGATGCTTTTCCTTGTTACTGATATCTACTTTCACTTTTTCATTTCTTTCAGTACTGGGGGTTAAATATCAAGACTGTCCTTAAGGAGGAGATTCTAGTCTTCATCTGGACCTCATATAAAACTTTCCAAACTCAACTTTCAGTTTTCAGGACTGAAGACCAGTCTCAGTTGCTAGAGTGCTTGCCTAACATTTCGGAAGCCCGACGTTGGATTCCCCAGCACTGCATACAACCAGGCATAGTGATGAATGCTTATATTTTCAGCATTTGAGAGGTGGAGGTGGAGGCAGGGCTATCCTTAGTGACATATGAATTTGAGGCCAGCCTAGCATATATGAGGCTCTGTCTCAAGAAAACAAACAGACGCCGGGCGGTGGTGGCGCACGCCTTTAATCCCAACACTTGGGAGGCAGAGGCCGGTGGATCTTTGTGAGTTCGAGGCCAGCCTGGTCTATAAGGGCTAGTTCCAGGACAGACTCCAAAACTACAGAGAAACCCTGTCTCGAAAAACGAAAAAAAAAAAACAACCCAACAACAAACAAACAAACAAAAATCCAACAGACAGAATAGAACAAAGGCCAAACCCCCAAGCTTGGGAGAGAGAGTCAAGAGGATCTTCATGGACAGCATAGTCTACATAGTAAATTCTAGGCCAGCCAGGGCTATACAGTAAGATCTGCCCCAGAAAACAGCCCTCGAACACACAACACCTAGGACTGGAGAGATGGCATGACAGTTAGGAGCGCTTGCTGCTCTTGCAGAGGACAGGAGTTCAGTTCCCTGTACCCAGATCCGGCAGCGCACAACCATCTGTAGCTGGCTCCAGGGTACCCGACACAGTCTGGCCTTCGAGGACACCAGGCACACACGTGGTGCATAGACACAGATGCAGGCAAAACACCCATACACATAAAATTAAAAAAATATTAAAACAGATAAAACACCCAAACTTTCAGTCTTTCTTTAATCTTTGCTTCAATCCCTTAGGTCATGAAATATTCACTTCTTAATGTGGTCAAAAATTTGCCCTTCTTGTTAAGATATGTACTGTTGCTAGGCATGGTGATGCATTTGGGGCGGCAAAAGCAAGCAAATCTCTGTGAATGAGGCCAGCCTGGTCTACAAAGTGAATCCCAGGACAGCCAGAGCTGTTATACAGAGAAACCTTATCTGGGAAAAAAACAAAAAAAAACAAAAACAAAAACAAACAGAAAAAAATGTACTATTGTACTACCCCAATAATATATAAGCCTAAACCATTAGAAGCATACATTGTTAAAGCAAGCATGGAAAATACTATCTAGTGTGGTACAGTTATTACTACTATAATACACTAATATAGCTAGCTGACTGTGGGAAACTAGTTCCAAAGAGGAATCACTAACCAGTGTTTCCAAGGAAATAAATGAGAGCAGAGAGATTGGTTCTATTGCTACTGATTGGTTTTCGTGTATTTCTTACAATTTCTCTTGTTATAAATAGGCACTAGGGTATCAAGATAATTTTGTATGATTGGTTAAGAATCCCAGAAAAATTCCCTGTGAAAAGAATTTGTGAAATGAGAGAAGGTAATGTGAACATTAGAGAGAAGGCTTTCTGTGTCTAGCGTGCATAGGCCCTGTGTTTGATCCCTTAATACCCTCCTGGACCAGAAAAAGCTTCTGTGGATAGAAAATGATTAGTTATATCTACTTTTAGGGAAACTTTGTCCTAGATTCTTTGGTTACAAATGACCAGAGTTAAATGAAAACGAAGCTAGAAACCTCCTGATGACTGAGAAAACCTGCTTTTAGAAGGTTGTAAAGAGCTGCAAAATAAGAATTAGGAAGGCAATTACTGAAAGTTCTTTCTTTTTTTTTCTTTTTCAATCATGGAAGAAAAGAAGCCTGTGTTGGGGCACACCAGTAATCCCGGCATTTGAGAAACTGAGGTAGATGCTTAGAGGTTGAAGGCAAGCCTTGGCAAGATAGTGAGTTTGAGGCCAGCCTGAGCTACATCAGGTTCTGTCTCAAACAAACAAAAGCAACATAAGGAGGTGGTGGGGTGGTGAAGTGGGTCTGGCGTTCTCGGCAAAGCCTGACTGGAGTTGGATCCCTAGGACCTACGTGGTTGAGGGAGAGAAGTAACTATTGAAAGGTGTCCTCCGGTCCCCACACAGCCGCTGTGGCATGCATTCACACACACTAGATAATGCTACTTTTTAAAAAGTTAAAAAAACAACAGTTTGGGTTGTGAAAAAGTTGAAAACTAGAACTAGATAATAGATAAGAAGCAAGTAAGCATCATGTAAATTCGCTTTGAACTCTTTTCAAAATTGTTTTATATTTCAGCTTTTTCCTTTCTAGCTTGACTGTGAACTCTTGTACAGAAGCAAAGAGTTCCTTTGAGGATCCCATGTGTTTCTGTGGACACTGGACAGTAGGTCCTCAAATGCGCCTTACTAAGTTGGTTCAAAGACATCAAATGCTTGTTACTAGGCAGTGATGTTGTACATCTGGAAGAGGAGATCTAATGACCCACAGTCAGGTTATTAAAAATAAATGCTCTATGGGCTAAAAATGTAATTTAAAGATTAGAGTGCTTGCCTGGTGTGCAGAGGCCCTGGGTTCCTTCTCCACCAGCCCATATCCCATTCAAAATACTTCTTTTCATTCCTAGCATTAAGAAACAAAACAACAAAGAAGTTTTTCTTTCTTCTCAGTAACACTTTTGAGTGCCTGCCCTGAGAGGCATTTAAAAATGGCCAGGATGGGCATGGTGGCACACGCAGGAGGCAGATGTAGGGCGGACGTCTGCTGAGTTTGATGTCAGCCTGGTCTACACAGTGAGTTCCAGGGCACTCAGGCCTAAAGAGAGACCTTGTCTCAAAAAACCAAAACAAAACAAAAAATACAGTTATCCCTGGAACTGCAGGAAAGAAAAGCATTTAAATGACAGGACGAGCAATTTTTGATAAGCCCTGATTTCATAAGTGTTAGGGCAAGACTGATGATGCTGGCCTCTAAATGAGACCATGTGGAGTGAATAGATTCTTCTCAGATTCCTCGTGCTCTGTCAAATAACTGTACGCACACACAAATGCGCGCACACACAATCATTTTTAGCGTTAACAAGCCTAGAATGAGAAGTATAGCTAACTGTAGGACTGAAGTACGTTTTGAACGGAATTCCTAGGGCGTGAAGCGCGCTTCAGGCTTCCAGAGAAGCAGCTGGCGTTGGATGGAACGAACCAAGAGGCCAGGACAGGGGCAGATCCGTCGAGCTCTCGGTCCCTGAGCTAAGCCCTTGGCTTCTGGGGCCACGAGGGGTCCCCAGCATTGTGCTCCTCTTCGGCAAGGAGGGTGGGGGGCGAGCAGGGGGAGACGGCAGGGCTGACGTCGGGAGGTGGCCTCCGTGGGAAGGGACACCCGGATCCCGATAGAGCCTTGGCAGTGGAGTCAGGAAGGGTAGGGACGGATTCTGGACGCCCTCTTGGCCAGCTCCTCACCGCCCCACCCCCAGCTGTAGCACAGAGTAATTCATACAAAAGGAGGTATCGCCTTCGCCCCGGGGAATCCCAGGGACCGTCGCTAAATTCTCTCCTCCGTCGCAGCCCGGATTCTCCGGGCCCGCCCTGCACAGCGGGGAGGAGGAGCATGCGCCGAAGGCTGCTCGCGGGTGGGCCGGAGTGCACAAGCCCACGGTCCCCGGCGGTGGGGGAAGGGCGTGCGGAGCGGGGGCCGGGGAGCCGGCGCGGGGCAAACTGGGAAAGTGGTGTCGTGTGCTGGCTCCGCCCTCCTCCCGAGGGTGGGGGAGAACGGTATAAAAGTGCGGTAGTCGCCTCGGACGTTCTTTTTCGCAACGGGTTTGCCGTCAGAACGCAGGTGAGTGGCGGGTGTGGCTTCTGTGGGCCCGGGAGCTCCGCTTCGAGCGGGCCGGGCCAGCGTGCGGGCGTCGTCCGCCGGGCTCCCCTGCGAGCATCGCCGCCCCGATCGGCGGGCCTGGCGGGAGGGAGTGAGTGCGGCCTAGCGGCGGCCCCGGATCCTCGCCTCGTGTCCGCTCTGAGGCCTAGCGTGGCTTCCGCGCCGCGGCCGCGTGCCACTCGGAGAGCACTTCGCTTTCGGCCCTGCGCCCCGGTCTTCTCCAGCGGCCTGGGCTAACAAAGGGAGGTTGTGGGTTTGGATCCTCTGGAGCCCATAGACATCTGGGCGGGCAGGAAGAAGGCGGCCAAAGTGCGGGCGCTGGGGCCCGCCCGTCTCGGAGCACATGTCCGACGCCACTCGGACGGGGCGAGGCCTGGGGTTCACCGAGGTGACCAGGCGTGGGGCTCATATTACGGGACTGGTAGTCCCGGTGCCCGACACACTGCCCCGGCGGCGCTGTGAATCTCGCCGCCGACGAGGGTGAGGCCGGTCCGCCCGGCACCAGTTGCGTGCGCGGAAAGATGGCCGCTCCCGGGTCCTGTAGCCAGGAGCTCAAAATGGAGGACGCGGCTGCCCGGCGGAGCGGGGCGGGTGAGTCACCCACACAAAGGAAAGAGGGCCATGCCCCTCGCTGGCCGCTGCTTCCTGTGACCCCGTGGTGTACCGGCCGCAGTTCAGTCACCCCGGAGCCTCCTTTCGGAGCACCGCTCGTCTCTACTGGGGGAGGGGATCTAATGGCGTTGGAGTTTGCTCACGTTTTGGTGGGTGGAGACTGCAGCCAGGCCAGCCTGGCAATGGAAGAAATCCTTGGAATTTGCCCCTTTGAGGTTGGAGCGAAACTCTTAATTCTCAAGCTGCTTGGCGGATCAAAGGTATTTATCACACCCCACCTTTTTTTTTTTAGGTGTTGTGAAAACCACCGCTAATTCAAAGCCAAAATGGGAAAGGAAAAGACTCACATCAACATCGTCGTTATTGGACACGTCGATTCCGGCAAGTCCACTACAACCGGCCACCTGATCTACAAGTGTGGTGGAATCGACAAACGAACCATCGAGAAGTTTGAGAAGGAGGCTGCCGAGGCAAGTATAAGAAGGGAGAGGAGGAGGGTGGGAATACCCTCTAAGCAGGAAATAATTTTCTTAAAAACCAGAGGTTTGAGTGTACTATGAATCACTTCACAGATGGGAAAAGGCTCCTTCAAGTATGCCTGGGTCTTGGACAAACTGAAAGCTGAGCGTGAGCGTGGTATCACTATTGACATCTCCCTGTGGAAGTTTGAGACCAGCAAGTACTATGTGACTATCATTGATGCCCCAGGACACAGAGACTTCATCAAAAACATGATTACAGGCACATCACAGGTTCGTAAAATCTACTAACTCCTGACTTGCATTCCGGTGGGAAAGCTTTATCGTTAATTAACGAAGTATAACTCATTTCTTAAAGGCTGACTGTGCTGTCCTGATTGTTGCTGCTGGTGTTGGTGAATTCGAGGCTGGTATTTCCAAGAATGGGCAGACCCGTGAGCATGCACTTCTGGCTTACACCCTGGGTGTGAAACAGCTAATTGTTGGTGTCAACAAAATGGATTCCACTGAGCCACCCTACAGCCAGAAGAGATACGAGGAAATTGTTAAGGAAGTCAGCACCTACATTAAGAAAATTGGCTACAACCCTGACACAGTAGCATTTGTGCCAATTTCTGGTTGGAATGGTGACAACATGCTGGAGCCAAGTGCTAATGTAAGTGACTTTTAAATGGTTTTTGAATGGAGAAAGCTGGAAATGAGGTTATTAATAACTTTAATGTCTTGTATTTTAGATGCCTTGGTTCAAGGGATGGAAGATCACTCGCAAAGATGGTAGTTCCAGTGGGACCACCCTGTTGGAAGCTTTGGACTGTATCCTGCCACCAACTCGTCCAACTGACAAGCCTCTGCGACTGCCCCTCCAGGATGTCTATAAAATTGGTGGTAAGTAGAACAGTAGGACACTGACGTGAATTGTTTTGAGGTATGTCTCCAATTGCCTTCACCATGCCTATTGTAAATTTTAGGTATTGGGACTGTCCCTGTGGGCCGAGTGGAGACCGGTGTTCTAAAACCTGGAATGGTGGTGACCTTTGCTCCAGTTAACGTGACGACAGAAGTAAAGTCTGTTGAAATGCATCATGAAGCTTTGAGTGAAGCTCTTCCAGGGGACAACGTGGGCTTCAATGTGAAGAACGTGTCTGTCAAAGACGTTAGACGTGGCAACGTTGCTGGTGACAGCAAAAATGACCCACCAATGGAAGCTGCTGGCTTCACTGCTCAGGTAACAACATAGTTTGCAAGTGTATGAGATTGATTGCATGTAACCAGAACTTGAAGGCAAAAATTAAATGCTCTTTCTTAAATTAAAGGTGATTATCCTGAACCACCCAGGCCAAATTAGTGCTGGCTATGCTCCTGTACTAGATTGTCACACAGCTCACATAGCATGCAAGTTTGCTGAGCTTAAAGAAAAGATTGATCGTCGTTCTGGCAAAAAGCTGGAAGATGGCCCTAAATTCTTGAAATCTGGTGATGCAGCCATTGTTGATATGGTTCCTGGCAAGCCCATGTGTGTTGAGAGTTTCTCTGACTATCCTCCACTGGGTAAGCATAACTTAAAAGTCTGTTGTACTGAATATCATGGAATATGAAATGATAAATGAGATAATTCTCACAAAACGATCTTTTTCTGTATAGGTCGTTTTGCTGTTCGTGACATGAGGCAGACAGTTGCTGTGGGTGTCATCAAAGCTGTGGACAAGAAGGCTGCTGGAGCTGGCAAGGTCACCAAGTCTGCCCAGAAAGCTCAGAAGGCTAAATGAATATTATCCCTAACACCTGCCACCCCAGTCTTAATCAGTGGTGGAAGAACGGTCTCAGAACTGTTTGTCTCAATTGGCCATTTAAGTTTAATAGTAAAAGACTGGTTAATGATAACAATGCATCGTAAAACCTTCAGAAGGAAAGGAGAATGTTTTGTGGACCATTTTTTTGTGTGTGGCAGTTTTAAGTTATTAGTTTTCAAAATCAGTACTTTTTAATGGAAACAACTTGACCAAAAATCTGTCACAGAATTTTGAGACCCATTAAAACAAGTTTAATGAGAAATCTGTCTCGTCAATGCTAAAACGTCATTTCTAAGTGCTTGGAAAGGTGTGTCCCAAGGGATTTGTATTGACTCAGAGCTCAGTCATTTTAAGGGCCCAATAGATGACAGTATTTTTTTTTAAATATAATTCATTTTTATTTTGTTTACATTAATGTGCTGCATGTATGTGTGTATGAGAATGTCAGATCTTGGAGTTAAAGACAGTTGTCAGCTGCCATGTGGGTGCTAGGACTTGAACCCAGGTCCTCTGGAAGAGCAGTCAATGCTCTTAATCACTGAGCCATCTCTAGCCCCAACCAATAGATGACTTTAAAAATGTAAATTTGTAATCTTAATTAGCTGTGGGAGTCTCAAAGATATAGGTAATCTAGTTACTGGTTGACAAAACGGATTATAGTTCAGTATGTAGCTTGGCAGGCATGGGGACTGGAACTATACCCTCCTCACTCTGGGTACATGAAAGATAAATGGCCCTACCATACTGAGTATTGTTTGAGAACTAAAATGGGAGGCAGGCTTTGGTTTAGTGGTTTAGTCTAAGGAAAGAAAAACATTCAAGGAGAGATAGTAAATGTTGGCTACAGTTTAAAACCAAAGAGAAACGATAAATGCTCAGCAAGTTTTTAAAAGCTTAGGATTTTTGTTTCATGGTTTTCTGGGGGATATATATATATATATATAACACTGTTGGTAGTGTGTATTTGTAAATGGCATCATTCAAATTTTAGCTAATAGATGGGAAGAAAAATTTAAAATGATTTGTGACTGCATGTAGTGTATGGCTTTAAGCCAGAAGAGGGCATCAATCAGATCATCTGTAGATTGTTTTTGAGGCACCATGTTGATTGGGAATTGAACGTTTAACTACTTTGTTCAGAGGGAATTTGAATTCTTGTCCTCTAGAACAGCTACTGCTGCTTCTTTACACACTGGAGCCATCTCTAGCCCAGGAACATCCTGTTTTAAAACCTAATTTTAGAATTGTTTCAAGTCTGAATTAAAATGATATAATTAGTAATACACAATTATGAATTGAGGTACCCAGGATATTCACTGAACTGGAGATGGTGGCATAATATAGTTCTGTGTGTTAGGGGTTTGTTCTTTGTTATGGGGGAGGGAGGCTTTAAGACAGTTGCCTCTCAAGTGCTGGAGTTAAAGGCCTGCACCACTATTCCAGCAAGGGTTTGCTGCTCTTCATGGGTAACTTGATCACAACAGGTGGCCTAGTTTAAGTTTAGATAAAGCTGATTGTCTAGGGTTAAAAATCACTTTGAAGTCCCTGGGCCATAAGCAGTCAGAAGTGGCATTTTCACTAAACTGGGTGAGATCTGTAAATCAGTGGCTAAAGGTTTGTCAGGTTATTGATAGATTGCTAATTTTACTAAGCTGTAAGAAAGCAAGATCTACCTGGAAAGCAGATAAAGGCAGGATTGAATCCAAGAGATGTTAAGATGTAGTTCATTGGATATGAAGATTTGTGCATGTGTAGAAGTCAGTGGATAGCACCACCTCCTGGCACTAAAAGCACAAAACTTGGAAAAGGTCTGGGTATGGGATCCAGAGCCTCGAGGCATTGCCTGCTAGAGAAGCCCACTACTAAGTTAACTACATAGCAGGAGTGCATCTGTAATCCTTTGGCATTGATAAGCCCAGAAGTGAAAGCTAATAAAGTACCTGCTTTAAGTAGGCTAGCTGATTACATTTCAGGTTACAAATGACTAGACTTGCCCTCAGATTCTGTTGTGTAAACTGAGGGAGCATTTTGAGTTTCCAACACTCATATGGTGTTTCAGCATTTTAAGTTGGTTGAGTCTAATGGTCTGTGCACATGTGTGGATAAAATAAATCTAAGGAATTTAAAGGAAAGGTTAAAGGAAGGAGGAAGGTATTCTAGAGAAATATTTTGGGCTTAAGTTTTACAAACAGGATTTCTCTTTTAACTCTGGTTGTCCTTAGAACTAGCTCAGACCAGGCTGGCCTCAAACTCCAACTTCTAGTGTGGGGATTAAATGTGAGTGCCAAGGCACCCTACCCTGCTTTGCCGTATTTTTAATGCTGGAAACTATTTGGCCTTTGCCTATCAATAAAGGGCTGTTGCTACTGACATTTCCTCTGGCTCCTCAGGGAGTTGCAGGTCTGTTTGGATTACACAGGTTTGGGAGTCCAACATCCTTAGAAATAGTGTCAAGCCAGGCGGCTCAGTGGGTAAAGGGGTGCTGCTGACCCTGAGGACAAGAGGAAGAAAAATTGCTAAGTTATTCCACAGGCACATGACTCTAGTAAAAGGATGAATCACTGTTAATGCTCTTCAATGCTACACTACTACTCTCTCATCCGGGGGTGTTTTAAATCAAGCTAGTCTGGCAATTTAATTTGGAAGTGGGTACTGGGTACTGAACATGGTAGGTTAGGTATACTACTTTACTAATTCCTTTATAAAAATTCAGTCAGCCTCAGGCAGTCATTAAATTTGTGATCCTTCATTCCAGCCTACTACAACCTATTATATTTGGATCAATAAGTGGATTTTAAAGTACTTATTGGGACAGGTTCAGGCAGGACAAATATTCCTGCTTCTGCCTCCCAAGTGTTGGGATTAAAGGCCACACCACCAAAAGTATCTTGAAATAACTTTTTTTTTGGGAGATGGGTTTTCCCTGTGCATTCAGCCCTGGCATGGAACTCCAGGAACTTGCTCTGTAAACCAGGTTGTCTAGTGTGATCTCTAGGAGATAGGCAACAAAGAACATTAAGTTTAATGTATTATATCCTACATAAAAGCAAAAGAGCAAATTATGCAAGAGGTTCCCCCTTCACCCACTTGCTAAATTCTTTACATACACTAAAATTCACCATCTTTTCCCCCTCTTCCCTCTTTTTTTTTTTTTTTGAGACGGTTTCTGTCTTGGACCTTCTGTAGACCAGGCTGGCCTTTAGTTTAGATATCCTTGCCTCCTTAGTGCTGGGATTAAAGGCCCATGCCACCACCTGGCATCGCTTCCCTTTTTGAGGCAAGTCCAACTCTTCACAGCTCAGCTAGCTTGGAGCTCATGTGTTTTACCTGTAGGTGTATATATATCCGCACCACATACATGCCTGGTACCTGTAAAGGACCAGAAGAGGGCTGTGTGGAATGCCTGGACTTCAGTTACAGCTGGGTATTAGCCACCATTGTAGGTGCTGGGAATTGAGCCCAAGTCATCTGAAAGAGTAGTGAGTGATTTTAACTGCTGAGCTATCTCTCCCCACTTCACCCTTCTACTTTTGATCACATTGCTATGTGGCTCTGGCTTGTTTGGAACTTCCTAGGTACTAGGTAGACCAGGTTGACCTTAAATTTGTGGCTTTCCTCTTGTCTCCGCCTCCCCAACAGTGGGATTACAGGCTAGCCTGGCTTTGTTTTGCTGTGTTCTATGCTTGCCTCCAATTTGAGTCAATTTTGTCTCTCAAGTCTTGGGATTTCTCACTGTACAGTCCAAGCTATGCTCAAATGTCAAATGCTGTCACATGCCATGCCTGGCTAAAGCCTATGTATTCTTTGTATTTGTACACACACATGGTATTGATTAAAAGCTACATCTCTAAAGGTATCAGGGCTGAAGAGATGACTCAGCACTTAAGAACAGTGGCTGCTCTTCCGTTCCCACTACCCACACTGCAGTTCACAACTGTAACTCCAGTTTCAGGGGAAATGGCAAGTTCACACAGATATTCATACAGACAAAACACTAATGCACATAAAAATAAATTTTAAATCAATAGACCCTGACCTGACCTGGACTAAATTTAGATGAACAAGCAAATCTAACTATATTCATAACTACATTGAACTACATTCAAATAGTCATGCTAAATTATAACAAAATATTTGGTTGCCTTCCCTATAATCAGACCTTAGTTATAGGGCCAAAGTGACTAGAGGCCTTGGAACACTAAGTTCTAGCAGAAGCCTAAGCAAACATGAGGCTTCTTCCTAGGTAGGCTAACAGCCTGGCTAGTATTACAGAAACAAACAGGGCTGGGAGGGCCAGGTGGTAGTGACACATGCCTTTAATCCCTGCACTTGGGAGGCAGAGGCAGGTCTGGTCTACAAGAGCTAGTTCCAGGACAGGCACCAAAGCTACAGAGAAACTTTGTCTCAACCCCCCCCCCCCCCGCAAAAAAAAAACCCAAACAGAACCGTCTGGCCCATCTAGTTATATTCATCACCTAGTCTACACATAAAGGTTAGCCAAGGGACCCACATTGGTCACCCCAATGCAGCACATACTATCCCTGCACCAGTAAAGAAAGGATACGGCACTAGACACGGTTCATCAGTAATTATAGATTGCTTTATTAATGTTAAATCATGGCCAGGTCAGTTGGATCAGCAAACATTTTTATTGTATGAAATATGACCACCTTTAACCTGCTTACAAAATACGTTTGTGTTTCTTTTATAGTACTTCCACTAATGTTCAAAACTAATGACTATTGAAAGTTTCCACTAATGTTCAAAACTAATGACTATTGAAAGTTTCCAAAGTGCTGAAATCTAAGATTTAAATGTTCTGGGTCAGCTTTTAACCTACACAATTCCAGAATTAGAAACTGTATGGGCATCCAGCCCTCACCCACCTACACCCCTGAGGCAGAGAGTCTCATGTAGTCGAGACTAGCCTCAAACTGACGATAACTTTGAATTTCTGAGCTTCCTGCTACCTCTGTCAAACTAAAAAAGAAAAAAGTATGCGTATGGGTGCTTGGCCTACATGTATGTCTGTGTATCACATGGCCATGAGGCCAGGTATTGGATCCTGTCTTGATCCCTTGTCCTCTGAAAAAGCAGCCATTGCACTTACCTGCAGACCCATTTCTCCTGCTCTCCCTGCCTCTCCCAGTATTAGGATGATGTACATAATGCTGTAATAGCACACCAGCTGAAAACTGTTCTCAAAAGAGGAAAAGACAGCTGAGTGAATCGGGGTGGTTTTGTAGTCTCCATTTTTCTTTGGAGTTTTTTGAAACAGGTTTCTCTGTGCAGACTTGGCTGTCCTGGAACCTGTTCTGTAGACCAGGCTGGCCTTGAACTCATACAGATCCACCTTCTGCTTCCCAGTCCTGGGATTAAAGGTGTGTGCCACCATTGCCAGTTCAGTCTTCATTTTTCATTCTAGTTCAGGACTTGAATCACCGTTTTCTAACCACAGTAAGCAGACAAGACTAAGCCTGTGGTCTGGTGTGCTTTATGAGTAAAAAATACCAAATTAACTTGACATATGGGCTTAAGAAATTTCCCCATCTTAAGTTTACCTGTAAAAACATCATAGGACAGTAGACTAACCACCTGCATACAATATGGGGGGTGGGGTTATCACATAAATTCATCAGTCTCCATACTGGCAGACTGGGGCCTTGATACCCTCAGCATGTCCACTCACCAAATGGGCACTGCTTGTCTTATTCTGCAGTCTCAGGCTTAGTCTCTGGATGGCCTCAGACTTTCCTGACAAAATAACATGCTCATCAAGCATTTGGAGCCAACCCCCCTGAGATTTTATAGCAGATCAGAAGAGAGCACCAGACCCCTTGGACTGCAGTTCCAGGCATCAGGCTGATGTGGACCAAACTCGGGTCTTCTTCAGGCAGAAAGACTCTGGGTTATCTCTCCTGCCCCTGAATACTTTTTGTTTCTAGAGCTCAAGGACAGTTTTACTGCCAGGAAGAGGGAGCTGGAAAGAGGGAGAAATACCACTTGGCTGAAAGAAAGCAGGCAGGAATGGAAGCGCTTCAGAGAATGAGTGCGAAAAGTCCAGAGTATCAGGAAAAGCGCTTCTGCATAACTGACAAAAGTGGGCAGGCCAAAGGGGCATAGGCTCTGGAAGTGGCTCTTAGAGACCAGGTCTCTGTGTGTGGCCAATTTCATCTTGAACTCCTGATCATTTTTTTTTTTTTTTTTTGAGACAGGGTTTCTTTGCGTCCCAAGTTCTGGGATTAAAGGTGTGCATCATCACCACTGTCCAGCCCAGCTTCAACCTCGTAACAGATGGGATTACTTAAAATTTGTACCAACACTCAGTTTCAGGTTTAGTTCTGGCTCAATTATTACCCTTTGATGAATGCTACATGACCTACTGATGTCTTGAAGTATTTTGCATAAAAATACTTAAAAAAGCACAACTGTAACCTTTGTCTTATAAGGACAAACGTAAAATAATCTAACAATGCTGTTCTTACAGGTATTATTATCTCCTTTTATACTCTCTAAGCCCTCTTTCTCTTTCTAAAAGTCCTCTATGAAATGAAAGTTACAATTCTGTCTGGAAGCTTCTTTATATCAACGTAAGTACTAATTGGTTTGGTGTTCCGTCACTCCTGCCTGTCTCTGCTGAGCGGCCTTCACAAATCTGAGCAGATTGACGATGGCAGCTGGTGTCACTCCAGGTATACGACTAGCAGCCCCAATCTAGGAATTAAAATGACGAAAGAACAAAAGTGAGCTATGGCACATAAAAACACATCAAATTTCCCACTATGATAGAACTACAGGCAGGTGCCATCACATCCAGCTATTAAAAATTATCTGAGAGCTGGGTGATGGTGGCCATTAGAAAGCCTTTAATCCCAGCGCTCAGGAGGTAGAGACAGGTGATTCTGAGTTCTAGGCCAGCCTGTCCTACAGAGTCCGGCAGGACTACATTAGTTAAACTAGCTGAGCTCCTAGCACCCACAAGGTGACTGGCTCAACCATCTATAACTCAGTTCCAGGGAACCTGAATCTGATGCTCTCTTCTGACCTCCACAGGCACCAGACATGCATGTGCTGTACATAAGCACATGTAGGGAAAACATACATATAACCCCCCCCCCTTTTAAGAAAGAAAATAATGTGGTATATATGGCAATTAACACAGATTCACAATTGGTCAACATGCAGAAAATACAAGACTTTGGAGTGCTCAGTCCTAAACGAGACATCTGCACCAACACTATTCCCTCCCAGCTCAGGGATCATGGAGGAAGAGGGGATGGAAAGATGCTAAGAGTGGATTACTTAAAGGAAGCAGTGTTTTCAGGACATAACAGACAAGGCTTGCCTAAGTTCAAGCCAGGCAAAATCTCATGATGGAGTGAGGAAGGGGAGGAGGAGGAGGGGAGCACAAAGTCCCCCTGTAGCTCAGTTATTGTCTTTTCATAATTACTGGGAGGAAGGGAAAGAATCAGTTTTGTTTTTCGTTTTTGTTTTAGATGAGAAAGCATTATGCTAACATTACACTGCTTTGCCTCAGTGGCTGTACAATAAAGGGTGTGCGCCAATGCTTTAGCACAGGGTTAGAATGAAAGTATATATGCAGTCAAACCAAGTCTTTAAAAAAATATTTAAAGAAAAATTTTCTTTCTGGGTTATTGTCATGCGCATGAGTGGTTTGTTTTTTTTTTTTTTTTTTTTTGTCAGTCCTACTCACTCTGTAGACCAGGATGGCTTCAAACTCACAGAGATCCGCCTGACTCTGCCTCCCGAGTGCTGGGAGGCGTGTGCCACCACTGCCCAGATGTTGAGTGTTTTTGAATGTACATAAGTATACCATGTACATGCAGTGCACTCAGAGGTCAGAAGGGGGCATCAAATTCCCTGGAACTGGAGTCACTTGGGAGCCACCATGGGAACCAAACCAGAGTCCTTTGCAAAGCAGCAAGGACTCTTAGCTCTAGAGTCAGCTCTCCAGCCCCAAGATTAGGTTTCTCAAGATCACTCATGTGACCATTCTAAGTACAGGATTAAAATAAAGCACTAGCCCTTTCTGACTTAGCTTCTAACTTCTTTTTTCCCATTGCTTGTTTGCTTACTGTCTGTGGGCGACTCAAGTGTAGCTTCTCTCGAACTTCTTGGGACAACGACACATCCTTGATTGTTAGATAATCTAAGTCTTGTGGCAGTTGGAAAGCTTCATCTCGCTGAACCTCCTTTATTTCTTGTAGCTGATACAACAATACTGACTCATAATTAGCTGGTAAAAAAAATGAGAATTCTATTATGAAACATAACTGTGTTGTACAACCCTTTACTATTTACAAACAGCTTTGGCTGCATCACCTCATACAATACTTGATCCTCTGGACAGGTAGGGCAGATAATCTCATGTATCCCAGGCTAGCCTCAAACTTACAGTGAGGCTGACCTTGAATTCCTAGTTGGTGTTCTTTTTGAGGTGAAAAAACTGAAGGGTATCACAGAGCTGTACTACATACAGCTAAGGTGACTTTAAAGTACTGACTGTCATCCAGCCTCCACTGGCAAAGGGGTAGTAAGTATTACAGGTGTCTGCCATCGCGCCCAGCTGAATCTGACTTTGTCAGTGCAAATGTTAAGTCCTAAGGATGGGCTGTTTTTCCAAGAAAATGGTTTTCTAAGTTATTTTCATGTGAAGCTGTGTATGTGTGTTACAGTGGTCCCAGGGATTCAAACATCATCTTCCACCACTGCACAAAACCAGGTACAGTGAGTGGCATACAATGGAAATCCTGGCACTTCGGAGATCTAAGAGCTCATGGTCTTCCACAGCTGCTTAGGAGTTTGGGATGGCCTGCGCTACATGAGACCATGTCGCAAACAAACAAATCACTGGAGAGTGGTTAAGAGAGCTTGCTGCTCTTATAAAGGGTCCTTTGGTTTCCAACACCCATATCACACAGTTCACAACTGAAGTCTGTAACTCCAGTTCTAGAGGATCCAACATCCTCTTCTGCGCTCCATGAGCACCTACATACATGTGCTTACACACACAGAAGCAAACATAAAAATGTAAATAAAAATAAAGTTAAAAATGAAAAAGATTAAAAGAAACTTGTAAGGTTGGGATATTAAAGTGGCAACTTGAAAATTACCCATATATGTTGTACTTTAACCCAAACTGGTTTCTTGTAAACCTCAAGTGGGTGCTGGAATTTTTATAAGTACTGGTCTTCACAGAGCAAGAACAGCTATGTCATGGTTGAGTTATTTCCTGGGAGCAAGTTAATGATAAATGCTTCTGGACTATGCTAACTGGAACCTAATATTTACTGAACAAAGTAAAGCTGTGCACCAAGTTAAAAAGAAGTAATCTAAACAGCTGTTTCCAGTGCTCCACCCTAAATATCTAAAGAAGCTTCTTAGAAGAGAAGTCATAATGGCGAAATAAAGTCTGTACTCTTCTTGTAGGTTGTCACTAGTACTAGGTGATGAGTTTTGTTTTTTAAGATTTCACAAGTTATTTTTAACCATGTGTATGTGTGCGTCTGTGGTGTGTGTGCGTCTGTGGTGTGTGTGCGTCTGTGGTGTGTGTGCGTCTGTGGTGTGTGTGCACGAGTGCAGCTGCCTGTGGATTCCTCGAAGCCGAATTTACTGGTGTGACGTGGGTGCTGGGAACTGAATGAACTCAGGTCCTCTGGAAGAGCAGCATGTGCTCTTAACCACTGAGCCATCTTTCCAGCCCCATCAAGGTTATTTTTTAAATCAAATTTAATTTTTTAGTAATGGGTCATTTGGAAAAATGTTTCTAGAATTCCTGACAGGTTTCTTTTCATTGCTAGTCTTTTATAAAATTATATAATGCAATGGCAGTCAACATATGGGCCATTCTACACACACAGCCAAAGCATGGTAAACTGATAGACCTCTGTGGAATTGAAAGAGAACGCCAACCTTGCATGGAATGCACCATTCTTACCACCCTGGTTGTTCTCCAAAGAGTAAAGGTGTTTTCCTGTACACCATTCCCATAATGATCCCGTTCTGTGTCCTTTTCACTGCTTAGTATCTCTGGAGGGCAAACCTACTAAAACCTAAAGCCAGCATTATCCTCAGGCATGCAAGTAGTTAGATAGGTCTATTGCGCATTCATAATCTGCACATCCAGAAAAGAGAATACAGGCACCGCAGGAAAACAACTCCCTTTTACCTTCTATTTTCAGTCTTCTAGCCAGCTCTCTATAAGCAGTATACTTCTTCAGGGGCTCGGGAACAGCACTGGCCAGCAACTCCATGTCAACTTCTTCATACTTAAGAACATCTAGAGCACTGCCAATGCAAAGAGTTTATCAACATAAGGATTTATACCCTATAAGGCAAACTAAGAACAAAATTCCTTGGTGTAATACCAAATATTAGAATAATTAAATGAGACTTTTAATTTTTTTCCATGTACAGTGAGCAAATACAGTAGCACCCGGTCAGTCATGGTAGTGCACACTTTTAATCCCAACACTCAGGAGGCAGAGGCAGAAGGCAAGACCAGCTTAGTCTACTTAACCAATCAGGGCTGCAACCCTGATGCAAAATAAAATAAAATAAAGAGTTTAGCATCTGTAAAATAGGTATTCAAAAAAAAAAAAAAAGAAAGAAAGAAAAGAAAAGGAATAACTGGGGCTGGAGAGATGGTTCACTGGCTGCTCTTCCAGAGAATCTGGGTTCAATTCCCAGCACCCACATGGCAGGTCACAACTGTCTATAACTTCAGTTCCAGGGGATTTGACATGCTCATAGCAACACACACACACACACACACACACACACACACACACGATTCTCTCTGGCCTGGTAACACATGCCTATAATCCTAGCACTTGAGAGGCAGAGGCAGGAACACTGGGAATACCAGGCCAGCCTTTGTTACCCAGAAAGTTTGAGGACAGCCTGGGTTACATGAAGTCTCAGCTTAAAAACCCCCACCCAAAAGTATTGATTTCCTGACTTCCCGACTACATTAGAATTACACTGTTATTAAGGTTTTATGAGGCACTCGTGAGCTCTCTCTCCCTCTCATCCCCCCTCTCTCTCTACTTACAAAGAATATCCTCTGCTAACAAGGGCTTTGTCACATCCATCCAGAGGATGAGGAAAGTGTTTCACATCTATTCAGTCTTGGTTAGTATACTATGAATGAGCCATCCTTCTGCATGCTAGGGTTCAGATATGATTGGTGTCCCTCACAGGCTCTGGAAGTGCAGTCTCTATGTCATATTGCTGAGGCACACCCGAGGAAGGACAGTGACCACAGCAATTAGGTCTCTGCTCTTCAGAAGATATCAACACTCTATTTTGAAGTTAGTGTTCACGCTAGTGAGTTCTCGTCAGAAGAGTTGCCTTGACGCCTTGATTCTGGCTTCCCATCTCTCTATATGGTCTCTGAAGAGCAGCAAACACTTTTAACCACAGATACCTCTCTAGGCCCTCATGGGTTACATTCAAATTAAATGCCACTGTGAATCGATCTGAAAGGTTATAATACCCTAAAAAAGCATCAACAGAGTTCAAAGAGAGGGAGCTGCCTAACCTTAGTTTCAGCTTCCAAATTTGTAGCCATATAAAGCTTTTCAAAAATAAAATATGCGCTGGGCGGTGGTGGCACACACCTTTAATCCCAGCACTCAGAAGGCAGAGGTGGGCGGATCTCTGTGAGTTTGAGGACTACAAGAGCTAGTTCCAGGACAGGTTCCAAAGCTACAGAGAGACCCTGTCTTTAAGAACCAAAAATAAATAAATAAATAAAATAAAATATGCAGCCTCAGATATTTTATTATAACATAAAATTGATTAACAGAGCTAGTAAACAGATATATTAACTTCAATGGTGAGAATGTGGTGTTTCCGAATTTGTAAGTTAGATCCGAATAACTAATAGACTAATATAAAGAGGTGAGGCCAGCCATAGGACTAGTGCCGTCATAAAAGAGGCCACCAGGAGTCTGTCTACCATGAAAGGGTCAAGAGCTTAAAGTAATTGTCAGTCACAAAGAAAGTTTGGGCCACCCACTCTCAAAACTAAATACAACACAACAAACACTGGGAGCACACAACATCCCTAAGAGCCGTCACAGAAAGCAAGTGTCACAGAGGGAGAGTACCAATGCCATCATGATATGCACAACATACCTCTAAAGTACAGAGGATTACTGATTTGTGCCCTGCTGGCTCCGTCTCCTATTTAAAGCACATTTTTTTTTTCAAATGGAGAAAACAAAAAACAATGGTGAGCACACACATTTTGTGTTATTCAAGGTCCCCAGAACTTATTTTTGTCCTAGCACTTGAGTGTGGGGCAGGATGATCAGGGTGCAGGTTTATTTATCCTAAGCTACCTCAGCTTTTGAGCAAATTTAAGGCTGGCTTGGACTACAGAACACAGACACACCCCTGTTCCTGTAGCAAAAGCGCTCCTCTATGAACGTCCTTTAGTCTCAGAGGCCATGTAAGTAAATTGAGGGAAAGAAAATCTCAGAAGGCATGGTACTTCAAAAAATTTATAATAAATACAAATAAGAACTTAGAACATGCTGGGCGGTGGTGGCGCATGCCTTGAATTCCAGCACTTGGGAGGTAGAAACAAGCAGGATCTCTTTGAGTTTGAGGTCAGCCTGGTCTACAAGAGCTAGTTCCAGGACAGCTAGGGCTGTTACAGAGAAACCCTGTCTTAAAAAACAAACAACAACAACAACAACAACAAAAGAACTTAGAATATATAATGCAATGAAAAAAACAAAAAAGAATTTATAATATTATGGGTTTTTTAAGTTAGTTTCTTTTTTCTTTTTTTTTCAAGACGGGTTTCTCTGTGACACTTTGGCTCTCCTCTGGAAGTCACTCTATAGACCAGGCTGACCTTGAACTCAGAGATCCGCCTGCCTCTGCCTCCCGAGTGGAGTGCTGGGATTACAGGCGTGAGCCACCACTGTCTATCAATGTATTTTTTTTAAATTAAATGATTTTCCTTATTATAGTCCATGTATTAGATGGGACCACTCTAATTGGTTGGAACCTAGCCAAGAAAATGTGTCCTTCTACTTTTTGGTTTGGAGCTTCTAAAATTGAGGAAGAACAACAAAAGATGGGCACCACAAAGAAATTATAATATACAAAAAGTTAAGAACGGAAGAGATGGCTCAGGGGTTAAGAACACTGACTGCTATTCCAGAGGGCTGGGTTTGATTCCCAGAATCTACAGGGCAGCCCATAACCATCTGTGACTCTAGCTCATGGGACCTGATGCCCTCTTCTGGTTCCCTGGGCACCAGACATGCATATAGTGCGCATACATACATGTAGGCAAATCACCTATATGTAAAAACTAACTTATAATCATACATGAATATACTTTATTAAGAAAAAATTTTCACTAGCTATGGTGATACATGCTTTCAGTCAAAACTTGGGAGGCAGAGACTCTGGGGACTGAATCTAAGGCCTTGCTCATGCTAAACATACAGTCTATAAATAAGTTACAAGCCCAGACATACACATTTTACTTTTCTTTTAAAATTTATTTTTGAAGACAGGGTCTTACAGAGCCCAGTTTAGACTGATCTGAAACTCCTGATCCCGTCTCCACCTCCTAACTGCTGAGATTAATGTCCACATGCTCACATGTTGATATACACTGAATAAGAAGATGAATTATACTAAAGCTTCTGAGAAGCTAAGAGCAAGCTGCATTCATTTAAAATGTGTAGGTAGGGGGCCTGTATATGATGTGTCTCTGAAATCTCATTTTTCTGTAAAAACTAAGAAAACCATACCTGACAGGAGGGCTTCTATTAATACTTATAGGAGCTTGTGGAATTAACTTTTTCCACTTGGAGCTTGAAAACTCAATGGATTTCAACGCAGACATGCCTTCTTCTAAAGAATACTTCATCCAGGAAGCTCTTTCATACCGCTGTGGGGACACACAGCCAGCGTCCTTATGGGCTAGGTAAGGAAGAGGGAAGAAGTCTTAGAGAGCAATAGAACGCAGGGCGGCAGCACACACCATTATAAGAGCACCAGAGGCCAGGGAGGGAGACTACAGTAATTCAGAGCTCGCCAAGCTACACATGGGGACACTGTCAATAGCCCTTCACCCCAACTCCCCCTTCCCAAGGCAGGATGTAGAACAGCTATGCTGTAAGAGATCCTGCCTCTAAACAACTATACAAGCCAACAAAAACCCCAAAAAAGCAGTGCAATACCTTACAGGATTTGGTTAAGTTACCTCGGAATGTGAGGCGGATGTCAGCATTATCTGGGCGCAGTGACAAACGGAACTCTACCCTGCTGGTAAACATGCGGTATGGTTCGCTGGTGCCCAGTGTGGTGAGGTCATCAATTAAGACTCCTATGTAGCCTTCTGTACGACTTACAATAAAGGGTGGTTTTCGACTGACCCGAAGACTGGCGTTGATTCCAGCTATCACACCCTATAAGAGGACTGAAATGTTTAAGAGGCCATTATGAACTGAACAAATAGCTATTCTATTTAGCACACAACCTGGAAAAAAAACCACACACAAAGGGAAGAGCCGGTCAGCAGCAGCAGGGGTATACACCTTTAATCCCAGAATTCTGGATGCAGAGGCAGGTGGATCTGAGTTAGAGGCCAGCCTGACCTACAAATCGAGTTTCAGGACAGCCAGGGTTACACAGAGAAACCCTGTCTCAAAAAACCAAAACAAACATACAGGGTAGGAAGAAAGCAGGCTCATAAGGAACATAAATGCGATCCACATTCAGAAACAGAACACATGTTAGAATGCTAGGATTCATTATGCAGAGGATTGGGAGTGTGGGGGTGGATAATCTTTATAAACCTACTTGTGAGACTTCTCTAGCTCTTTACATGTACAAACACACAAAAGATATAATTTACCACTATGTGATGGTTTGAGTAAAAACCCCCTGAGGCTGAATGCTTAGTCATCAGGGAGAAGGATTAGAAGGTACGGCTTAGAAGGTTGGAGGAGGTGTGTCACTGGGCATGGGCTGGAATTTTTAAAAGCCAAAGCAAGCCCAGTATCTCTCTCTTCCTGCTGCCTGTGGATCCAGTTATAGAACTCTGAGTTATTTCTCTAGCACTGTCTGCCTGCATGCCACTATGTTCTCCCCCGTGATGAGAATAGACTAAGCCTCTGAAACTGTAAACCAGTCCAGATTAAATGCTTTCTTTTATAAGATGCTGTGGTCATGGTGTCTCTTCATAGCAATAGAACAGTGACCAAAACAGTTGTAAAGAATATTATGGAAGGTTGAAAAGATTTCATAAAATGCCTACCTCTAAAGTGTAAGGGCCTCAATTTGATACCTAACAGTCTCATGAAAAGGCTGAGCAGAGTGGAACAGACCTGTAACCTCAGCTCTAAGAAGGAAGAGACTCACTGGTTAGTCAGTTTAGCCTAACTGGTGAGTGAAATGAGAGATTCTGTCTCAAAAAATAAGGTGGTGGGATTGGCTCAAGATGTTAAGAGTGTATACTGTGGTCTATGAGAGCTAGTTCCAGGACAGGCTCCAAAGCTACTGTGAAACCCTGTCTCAAAACAAAAACAAACAAACAAACAAACAAAAAAAGAGTGTATACTGCTCTTAAAGAGAACTCGTTTGGTTTACTGTACCCATGCTGGGCAGCTTACAACTACCTATAACAACTCCAGCTCCAGTCATGTGCACATATTCCCTTCCCATACATAATAATAGGAAAAACAAAGCAAAACAAAACAGAGAGCTAGAGAAATGGCTCAGCAGTTAAGGCTGCTCTTCCACAGGCCCTGAATTTGATTCCTAGCACCCACATGGTGGCGCCAATCATGTGCATTCTAGGTTCACGGGACCTAATGCCCTCTTCTGACCCCCATAGGTACTAGGCACACACATGGCACACAGACATACATGCAGACACAACACTCATATACATTAAAAAAAAAGGTGAAGAACAATTGAGAAGGATATTTAATGCTAATTTCTGGCCTCAAGATACACAATGTGCACACATACACAACACAGAAAGACAAAATAGTAACAACAACATGATAATTTTCAAAAATCTTAAAAGAATTTAATGTTATTTTTTCACACTTTAGAAGCAATTCCATATTTTTTCCCCTCAATATCCTAGCAGATCTAGGGACTCAGAAACTAACTATACATGCTTTCAAAATTATGCCCGACATGCTGTGCACCATGGCACATGTCTGCAATCCCAACACTAGGGAGGCAAAGCAGACCTGTAATCTCAGCACTAGCAAAGTGAGAGCGGGACTGGACTTTCAAGGCCAGCCTTGGATATACAGCAAGTCTGAGGCTCATCTGGGCTCATGAGTCTCTATTTGATCAGCCTGGGCTTCATAGCAAGACCCTATTTCAAAACAAAACAAGTGTATTATATATAGCAGCTATCAACAGCTATATCCATTTAGCCTGAAATACTGTTGTATCCAAGATCTGTATAATGAAATGGTCTCTTTTGGTTTATAGCAACACCTGAATAAATTCTTTCTTTCTTTTTAAAAGAATTTATTTATTTATTATAGATACAGTGTTCTGCCTGTATGCCAGAAGAGGGCACTAGATCTCATTATAGATGGCTGTGAGCCACAAAGTGGTTGATGGGAATTGAACTCAAGACCTCTGGAAGAACAGCTGGTGCTCTTAACCTGTAAGCCATCTCTCTAGCCCCATGAATAAATTATTACCTGGAGCTTGACATGGTAGAGCACACCTTTAATCCCAGCACTTGGGAAGCAGCGGCAGGTGATTTGAAGCCAGCCTGGTCTACATAGTAAGTTTAAGTACAGCTAAGACTACCTAGAGAGAACTTGTCTTAAGCAAAGCAAAGTAAAGCAAAGCAAAACAAAACAAATCTTACCTGAGCTGCAGCTTCCTCATAGCCAGTGGTTCCATTTATCTGCCCAGCAAAGAACAACCGCTGAACCAAATGTGTCTCGAGAGAAGGACTTATCTGGCGGGGATCTAAATAATCATACTGAACACCATAGCCTGGCCAAAGAACAGTGCACAAGGTAAGCCAAAATCGCTGCACCTGCCTCAAAGAGGAACTACAAAGTCTATCAGACTACGGGAAATGTATACACGCTGGGTTTCATCTATTAATACAGATTTTGACAGAGGGTCTTGCTATGTAGCCACACACCGCCTCAAACTTGAAGAAAGGTTCCTGTTTTAGCTTCCCAGAGAATTACAGATGTGTGTCACCTTGTCCAGCTTTGGCTTATTTTATGGAGCACTAAGCAACAATGGAAGACCACCTCACTGTTTACTGAAGTAGACCCGTGACCTTCTTTACCTGGATGAACCATTCTGGCTTTCTCCAGGCCTCTGATGCACGCTATCATTTTCTCTTGTAACTCAGCTGGCAGTGTAACAGATAACCCCTGAGGGTAGATAAGGTCAGAATCCATTCCTTCCGGTTCCAACCAAACCTGATGTAGACGGTTTGGAAAACGTAAAACTTTAGATTCAATGGAAGGACAGTACCTACAATAAGACATTGAAATTGAAAGTAAATGTGATGACAAAGTTTACCTCATTCCTTAAAGAGGCTAAGCACTCCCTCTCGTCCTTACCGGGGCCCTCGTGTCGTCTCCTTGATGTGACTATTCAGGTGCAGGTTTGCAAGGACAATCTCGTCCACTCTGGGGCTGGTGTGAGTCAAGTAACATGGCAGTTGATCTTCTGGCTAGAAAACAGAAAGCACATACAGCACAGATTTCACTGCTTCTCTCTCTGAGACAGGGTCTCTAGTAGCCTAGACTGGCCTTGAATGCTCCGTGTAGAGAAGCTTCTACTGACTTCCCGACAGCTGTGATTGCATGTGGGGCACCATGGCTGGCATATAACTGTTTTTGTTTGTGTGTTTGTTTTTTCAAGACAGGCTTTCTCTGTAGCTTTGGAGCCTGCCCTGGAACGCGCTCTGTAGACCAGGCTGGCCTCGAACTCACAGAGATCTGCTGTCTCTGCCTCCCGAGTGCTGGGATTAAAGGTGTGCACCACCACTGCTAGCTATTTTGCTTCTTTACTTACTGATTTGCCTCTTATTCAAATAAAACCTACACAATACTGACTTACTTTAGCACACATTAAATTTGAGCATAATTAGTATTCCTGCCAACAATAAGCACAACTCAATAGACGAACCTAAATTTAAGCAAGTTTCTAAATCTAATTATCAGTTTCTAGGAAAGAAGGTAGAGGAAATAGGCAAATCAAGAATATGCTAAATTCTGGGGGCTGGGGAATGACTTAACTTCTTTTATACATAAATACTAGGGGTGCTGCCAGAAATGGTAGCATACACCTTTAATCCCAGCACTCGGGATTAAAAAAAAAAAAGCCTAGGGGTTGGAGCAGTAGTTATAAAACGTCCTCTAGGGGCTGGAGAGATGGCTCAGAGGTTAAGAGCGTTGCCTGCTCTTCCAAAGGTCCTGAGTTCAATTCCCAGTAACCACATGGTGGCTCACAACCATCTGAAATTGGGTCTGGTGCCCTCTTCTGGCCTGCAGGCATACACACAGACAGAATATTGTATACATAATAAATAAATAAATAAATAAATAAATAAATAAATATTAAAAAAAAAAAATAAAACGTCCTCTAGTGTAGTATGTGCACTTTTCTTTTGGTTCCTGTTTAAAGCAAAACACATCTGAGGGATGAGGTGAGACATTTTGAGTTCGAGTGCCAGGAAGCCCACAGTGGAAGGAGAGAAACAACTTCCAAAGCTGCCCTTGATCTCCAAATGCAAGTCAGAGTACACTTTTGAGAGGGAGTGGGAGAGAGAAATCGAGGGGGCAGGGCAGAAATATACACACATACATACATACATACATACATACATACACACACACACACACACACACACACGAGAGAGAGAGAGAGAGAGAGAAATAAGTACATTTGAGAAAATTAGGAAAAATTGAATATGAGATGACACTGAAAAATGATGTTTGAGCTGGGTGGCGGTCAACCACACCTTTAATCCCAGCACTTGGGAGGCAGAGACAGGTCTCTGTGAGCTTGAGGCCAGCCTGGTCTACAGAGAGAGTTCCAGGACAGCCAGGATACACAAAGAAACCCTGTCTTGAAAACACTCCCCCACCCATCAAAAAGGAATGATGTTTTAGTAGGACTCAGTGCTTCACAACTGTAATCCTAGTACTTAGGAAGGTAAGGCAGGAAGATGTGCTAAAGGTACATAGCGAGACCCTCTCTCATGAAAACCCAATGTTAAACAAAGTTTCATTGTGATAATGGTGTGAGCTTTTCTTTATTAAAACATGAAAATATAAACGAAGTGATCTGTTATCTATAAATGTCTTAAAAATCACCAAGAAGGAATGAAACAGAACCCACCAAGACAACTCAGTGGAAGCCAGGCATGGTGGCACTCACTTTTAATTTCAGCACTTTGGAGACAGACTGGTCTCTGAGTTTAAGGCCAGCTGTCTACATAGTGAGTTCTAGGTCAGGGCTTAATAGTGAGACTCTGCGTCAATCAGTCAATCAATCAATCAATCAAAGGTTCAGGGGATAAGGGCACTTGTCACCAAGCCTAATCACTTGGGTTTGATCCCTACATGATAGAAGGAGATAAATGACTCTCTCAAGTTGTCCTCTGACCTTTGTATGAGTCATAGCACAGAGGCACCCATCCACCCAAACAAATAAATGTTTTCTAAAACAGCCACTAATCCAGTACTGGAGTACACACAGGTAGATCTCCAAGAGCTCAAGGTTATCTTGGTCTACAGTTTAAGGACAGCCTGGGCTACACAGTGAGAATCGATCTAAAAAATAAAACTAAACTAAAAACAAGAGGAGGAGGAATGAAACAAGCCAGATGTGGTGGTTCACACATCCACGAGTTCCAGCAAGTCTTGGTACAGCTATTCAGTTGAGACCCGATCTTACAGCAGGGGTGGGAAGACAATGGAGAGGTGGCTCAGCAGTAAAAAGCACCTATGATTACTTTTGCGGAGGGCTCAGTTTTCAGCATAGATACCAGGAGGATTTACAACCACCTATAACTCCATCTCTGGGTATATCTGATGTTTCTCATATGCCCAGGCACCTGCTCTCATGCATATACCAAAAAAAAAAAAAAAACACAACAGTATCTAAATTTTAATTCCTTATACTAGTTCCCAAATTTGTGAAATATTTTTTTTTGAGACAGGATCTAACAAAGTAGCACAGGCAGCCTTCAAACTCACAAATCTTTCTGCCTTAGCTTCCTGAGTGCTAGGATTACAAGTGTGTGTCTGCTTTAAACCTGAAAAAGTACAGGGTCTCATGAAGCCCAGGCTGGCCTCAATCTCACTATGTAGCTGAGAATGACCTTAAACCTCTGATTCTCCTCCGCCTATCAAGGGCTAGGATTATAGACATCCGCCACAAGGAGAAGTTTCTGTCATGTTGGGGAATGCACAGGGCTTTGTGTATGCTAGGCAAGCACTCGCCCTCCAAACCCAGCCACATCCCCAACCACCCAAACTAACAAGCTACAATAAAAAATTTAAAGCACTTGAGAAACAGGCAGGAAGACTGGATGGGAGGGCAGTCTGGGGTGCACAGCAAAGCCCTGTCACCGAAAGGTTTAAAAGTACACAAGCTAAGAAAATGCCAGTGTTAAGTTGCATCCTACAAAGCAAAAACATTAAAGTGGGCCAGCGATGGCTCAGCAGAAAAAGACACAGGTGAACCTGATGCCTGATTTTAACCCCAGGAACCAACACGGGAGGAGAATGAACTCCCACTGATCTCTACTGCATGCCACAGTGTGAGCACACGCACACACACACACACGCACACACACACACACACACACACACACACACAGACCCAAAACAATAGAATACTTGAGCTACTCACATCAGGAAGTTTATGAGAAACTGGGACCTCAATTACTAATACTCAGCGCGATTGCTTTTGAGATTTATTTACTTTTGGTTTCACAAGACAGGGTTTCTCTGTGTAACAGCTCTGGCTGCCCTGGAACTCACTTTGTAGACCCAGACTCACAAAGATTTGCCTACTGTGCCTCCCAAATACTGAAAATAAAGGCATCAGCCACCACTACCCAGGGGGATTTGATTTTATCTTATGTCTACAAGTGTTTTGCCTGATTGTATGTGTGTGCACAACATGCATGCAGTTTCCGTGGCACTGGAGTGACAGGCGGTTGTACGCTGTCATGTGGGTGCTTGGAATTGAACCTTGGACCACTAGACGAGCAGACAGTACTCTTAACTGCTGAAACATCTCTCCAGCCCCTAACCCTTACTTCTAAACACACTATACTGACAGGTGGAGATAGGGAGTTTACCTCAGCGGCAGAGCACTCACCTAGTATGTGCAAACTAGGTTCAATACTCCGCACAACCCTCATCCAAAAATCAAACAAGCCAGGCGGTGGTGGCGCATGTCTTTAATTCCAGCACCCAGGAGGCAGAGGCAGGTGGATCTCTGTGAGTTCGAGGCCAGCCTGGTCTACAAGAGCTAGTCCCAGGACAGAGAAACCCTGTCTCGAACCCCCCCACTCCAAAAAAAAAAAAACAAACCCAAACAAACAAGCAAGAACAACCCGAAAAACAAAAACACAATGCAGAAAGTGTTGGGCCATCCAGACGGACCAGCAGGTTAAGGTACTTGCTGCCAGGCCTGCTCACCTGACTGCAATCTCTAGGACCCACGTGGCAGGACAGAACCAAATCCTAAAAGTTGTCATCTGACTTGCACGAGCATGAGTAACATGCAAACAAATACAAAGAAATTTACAAATAAACGTCAAAACAAACAAACAAACAAACAAAACCAATTGTACAAAGCCAGATCAGGATGAGGATGGGAAATCAGGAGACTTTGACGGGGGTCGCCTATTAAATAACAGCACTGGCTCAGTCCTCAATCTCAACACTGCTCTGCATTTATAAAAAAGGATGTCTATTTAGTTGAGGTTCAGATTGAATTCTTTAGAGAGAAAGGCTCACAATCTGCGCCATTTACTGTTGAATGCTCCATAAAACAAAATGTGTTTTACTGTGCTATACAATAAATATGCACATATACACGCACAACTTTATGGGGAGGTAATATGGCAAAATACTTATCATGAGTGGCTTTCAAACACACATTTAGGCAAAGCTGATATACTTTAAATAAAAATAAGTCTAAATTTTTTTTTAAATAAAAAAGTTTGTTATCACAGTCTTGTCGCCCCCCTCCCCCCTCCCAAAGATGGGTTTCTCTGTGTTAACAACTCTGGGTGTCCTGGAATTCAAAGAGATCTGCCTGCCTGTGCCTCTCAGGTGCTAGAATTAAAGGCAGCTTGACAGTCTTGTATTTTATTACATTTTTGTACATGTGCTTACATGTGTATGTGTGCATAAACGCATGTCTCAGCATGTGTGGAGGACAGAGAACAGCTCCTGGGAGTGGGTCTGTCTGTCCACCATTTGCGTCCAGAGGACTGAGTCCAGGTCTCCAGGCTCGGTGGCAGGAACTTCTACCTGCTGAGTCATCTCCCTAGTCCTAGTCTGTTTTTCTAGTTTGTAAATCTGAAACTTTCAAAAAGATTAGTGTATGTGGTGATTTCTATGACAATGGCCCCCACAGGGCCATATATTTGAATACTTGGTCACCAGTTGTTGGAACTGTTTGGGAAGGATTCGGAAGTATGGCCTTGTTGGAGGAGGTGTGTCACTGGGGGTGGGCTTGAGGTTTCAAGACTAGGGCCATTTCCAGCTAGCTTTCTCTCTCTGCCTCAGGCTTGTTGGATCACAACTTAAGCTCTAACCTGTCCAGCGCCACATCTGCTGCCATGTTCCCTGCTGTGATGGTCACACTCACCTTCTGAACCTGTAAGCCCCCAATGAACTCTTCTGTATGTGCCTTGGTCATGGTATCTTACCACAGCAATAGAAAAGTAACCAAGGCATTGTACAAAGTAAGTTATGTAGAAGACACAAGAATGTACAGGAAAAACCCAACTGCTAAATGAGCTAACACTTTCATTTTTTTCACATTTTTATTCATTGCTATGTGTGCATGATGTGTATGCGTGGGTACACATGCCACTGCATTCAGGTGCACATCAGAGAACAACTTTTGGGAGTCAGCTCTCTCTCACCACCTCTATGAGGTTTCCAGGGACTTTTATCTGCAGAGCCACCTCACTGGCCTTAGCTATTATTTTTAAAGATTCTTTTAAACCCTAAGCAATAGTGATATAAACTGCCACCAGAAGAAGCTGAGCGTGGTAAGTAGCACTGTCACAAATTCTAAGGCCAGCACAGGCTACACAGTGAGTTCTAGATAACCAACCCGGTCTCAAAAACAAAACAAATCAGAAAAAGAAAGACGTGGGGGACTGGAGCAATGGTTCAGTAGTTAAGAATGCCAGCTGTACTGGGCAGTGGTAGCACTTGCCTTTAATTCCAGCACTTGAGAGGCAGGCGGATCTCTGTATGTTTTGGGTCAGCCTAGTGAGGTTAGCCTAATCTAGGGCAGTCAAGGCTCCACAAAGAAACCCAGCCTCAAAAGAGGGGGGGGCGGGGAAGGGAAGGAAGGACAGAGGGAGGGAGGGAGAGAGGGAAGGAAGGAGGGAAGGAAGAAGAAGGGAGGAAAGATGGGACTGGTTCAGCAGTTAAGAACAGTGGTTGCTTTCCAAAGGACATGGTTTAATATCCAGCATCCATGCAGTAGTTCAAAATTCTCTGTAATTGTAGTTCTGTGGAATCCAACATCTTCTGCTAATCTCCTTGGATACCAAACATTCACACGGCACAGACATAAATAAAGACAAAACATTCATACACATAAAAGAGAGGAAAAATAGGAGGTGCTGGAGAGATGACTCAGTAGTTAAGAATGCTTGCTGCTCTTCTAGAGGCTCAGAGTTCAGTTCCTAGCACCCAGAATGAGCAGTTCACAATCTCTTGTAATTCCAGCTCCAAGGGGTTCCAAAACTTTGTTCTGGCCTCCACAGGCAATACACACCTCATACTGATACAAACATATAAATAAAAACAAAATGAAATAAAAAAAAAAAAAAGCAAAGAGCTGGAGAGGTGGCTCAGAGGTTAAGAGCACTGACTGCTCTTCCAGAGGTCCTGAGTTCAATTCCCAGCAACCACATGGTGGCTCACAACCATCTGTAATGAGCTCTGGTGCCCTCTTTTGGCCTGCAGCATACATGCAGGGAAAACACTATATACATAATTAATAAATAAATCTTTAAAAAAAAACAACAAAAACAAAAGAAATTGGGTGGTGGTGTACACCTTTAATCCCAGCACCCAGGAGGCAGGGGCAGGTGGATCTCTGTGAGTCTGAGGCCAGCCTGGTCTACTGAGTGAGTTCCAGGACAAGTTCCAAAACTACACTTTCTCGGAAACCCAAATAAATAAATAAAAGCAAATGAAGAGAAAGATAGGATACCTTTGCTATCAATAGCCAGCATCAGCTATCAAAATAGGTTGTCATAAACCATCTTACCTTGATCCACACTGTTTCACTGAGAAAGCTGAATGGGATGGATGGATCATCTGGTGTGTGCTTGTTTAGAATGTTGAAATTAATGGAATCTTTGGCAAGTCGGGGTGGAGTCCCAGTCTTCAGTCTTCCTACCACAAATCCTAACTTCTCCAGAGTCTGAGCCAACCCTATAGAGGGTTGATCCCCCAAACGTCCTGCAGGATGCGTCTCCAATCCAATTACGACCATGCCTCTCAGAAATGTCCCCGTTGTCAGAATTACACTCTCTGCAGAAACTGTGCTTCCATCTGCTAAATGACCAGAAGACAACAAAACCAGTAAACTACTAGAACAAAACAGATGTGAGTACTTTCTATCAGAACTACAGAAAAGCTTCCTGCCTCTAGAAATGTGAGAATTTTTAGTTATTTTTAAAAACTTTATTAAAGTGTAGTCGGACATGACGGCACACACCTTTAATCCTAGCACTCAGGAGGCACAGGCAGATGGATCTCTGTGAGTTCTCGGCCATTCTGGTCTACAGAAAAAGTTTCAGGACAGCTACTGCTGTTACCCAGAGAAACCCTGTCTCAAAAAAAACCTAAAAAGGAACAAAAACAACAACAACAAACTAACCCCCCCAAAAAACCCTAAAACCCAAAATCAACAACAAAACCCAAACTACCACCAAAAAACTTTGTTAAAGTATGAAAATTTTATTTTTCATAAACAAATACATTTTTTTAATATTTATTTATTTATTATGTATACAATATTCTGTCTGTGTATATGCCTACAGGCCAGAAGAGGGCACCAGACCTCATTACAGATGGTTGTGAGCCACCATGTGGTTGCCGGGAATTGAACTCAGGACCTTTGGAAGAGCAGGCAATGCTCTTAACCACTGAGCCATCTCTCCAGCCCAACAAATACATTTTAATTAATAAATATTTTTATTTTTAATAAATTTATTTCATAAACTGAAAGAAAAATTTTGGTTTTTTTTTGCTTTTTTTCGAGATAGAGTATCTCTGCATAACAGTCCTGGCTGTCCTGGAACTTTCTTTGTAGACCAGGTTGGCCTCAAACTCACAGAGATCTACCTGCCTCTGCCCCTCAAGTGATAGGATTAAAGGTATGCACCATCACCACCCAGCAATAAAGCACATTTTTTTTTTTTTGGAGTGTGCCCTGGCTATCCTGGAACTCACTCTGTAGACCAGGCTGGCCTTGAACACATAAACCTGCCTGCTCCTGCCTCCAAAGTGGTGGTATTAAAAGCATGTGCCACCACCGCCCAGCCAGAATACAATTTTTTAAATAAAAATTGTTTATTAAGGTATAAACAAATAAACGATATATTTTATGATGTATATCATGGTGTTTTGTTATGGGTCCACCTTGTGTAATGACTCTTACAATCCTAGTTAGCATACCTACTACCTAACAGCTACTGCGCATGCATGTACCTCAAAATACCTATGCTCTATTCCTTTAGAAAAATCTCAGGGTACAATGTTATATTATCAACTATAGTTACCATCCTATACATTACATCTCTAGAAAGCATCCAACTTATAACTGAAAGCTTTGCCTTTAGGTAAACACCTTCCCACTTCCCACCCAAGACAAAGAATTTTAAATGAGTAAGAAAGTTAAGTGTGTAGGGTACAATAGTCAGTGTCTGTGACCCCAGCACTGGGAAGATAGAGACAGTTCAGCCATGCTAGTTGAATCAGTGAGTTCCAAGATCAGTCAGAGACACTTGCTTCCAAAAGTAAGCAATGCAGGAGCTTGGCAAGATGGCTCATCAGACAAAAAAGCACTTGCCATGAAGCCTGATGACCTGAGCTTGACCCCTGGAACTCACGTGGTGGCAGGAGAGAGCTGTCTCCTACAAGCTGTTCTCTGACTTCCACTGAGACATGTGCCTCCACAAACAGAAAAATAAGTGTGTGGAAGACACTTAACGCTGACCTCTGGCCACTACGCACATGTACATATACCTGGATGCATATGGGCGTGTGCACATGCACACACACACACTACACACACACACACACACACACGTAATCAATCTCAAGAATTTAAAAAGTGTGGTAGGGAAAACATGATATATCATTACCAATTCACATATTCCTAAAATCAGCTTGGTGGTGGTGGTGCACGTTTTTACCCAGCATTTGGGAGGCAGAGGCAAGTGTACTCTGCAAGTTGGAGCCCAGCCTGGTCTACAGAGCAAGTTCCAGGACAGTCAGGGCTACACAGAGAAACCCTGTCTTGAAAAACCAAAACCAAACAAACAACAACAAAAAAAACCCCGACTAACCAAAAAACAACACCCCAAAAGCAGTAAATGCATGTTCCTAAGATCACATGGGCACAGTGTAATTATGAAGGTTCATTTAGAAAATTATTGGCTGGAAAAATGGATCAGCAGTTAAGAGCAATGGTTGCTCTTACAAAAGAACTATATTTAATTCCCAGGACACTCATGGAAGTTCACAACTATTCATAACTCCAATTCTAGGGGATCAATTGCCCTCTTCTGGCTGAACCAGGCATACACACATTGTACACAAATACATGGAGACAATCATTCATACACATAAAATAAAAATATTAAAAAGGAAAAATTGCTTAGCGGTGGTGGTGCCTGCCTTTAATCCCAGCACTTAGGAAGCAGAGGCAGGCGGAGCTCTGTGAATTCGAGGCCAACCTGGCCTACAAGAGCTAGTTCCAGGACAGGCTCCAAAGCTACAGAACAACTCTGTCTTGAAAAACCAAAAAAAAAAAAAAAAAAAGGAAAATTAGCTGATTTTAGACTTCCGGCTAAACATGACATGATTTCTTCATCCTTCTGAAACTGTCAGAAACTTAAAGGAATAAAAAAATGTATAAAACAGGCCATGTGTGGTGCCACATGCCTTTAATACCAATACTAGGGAAGCAGAAGCAGGTGGATTTGTAAATTTGAGGCCAGCCTCGATTACACAGGGAGACCTGACTCATAAAAAAAAGTTTATTCTATTTCTGAATACTAGACAGTAGCTGGAAGAATGGTAATTGATACAGGGAAGAGGAGAAAACAGGAAGACTGAATTAGTTTCTCCTTGCAAAGGCCCAGGAATTAGGTAGTTAGAAAAGACCTATGATAAGGAACTGTGAGAGCTAATTTTTATGTCAACTTGCCATGAGCTGGAGTCATCTGAGAGGAGGGAACCCCAAGTGGGAAAAGACCTCCATAAGACTGGGCTATAGGCAAGCCTGTAGAGCATTTTCTTAATTGGTGAATAAAGTGGGAGGGCCCAGCCTATCACAACAATGGTGCTACCCTTTGGTGCCATAAAAAGCAGGCTGAGCAAATCTTGGGGGAAAAGGCAGTAATCAGCACCCTTCCATGGTCTCTGCATCAGCTTCTGCCTCCAGGTTCTCACCCTGTTTGAGTTCCTGTACTGACTTCTGTCAATGATGGTCTACGAATATGAAAGCTAAACCGCATAAACCCTTTCTTCCCCAGTTTGCCTTTGGTCATAGTGTTTCGTCATAGCAGCAGTAACTCTAACTAAGATAGGAATGCAGCTCAGTGGGGAGAAGGGAATTTGACATGAATTAGACATGACAGCACGTGCCTATAATCAAAGCATTTAAGAGGCAGAGTTAGCATTCAGGCATTTACACTGGCCTGCTCTCAGGGACCTAGTAAGACACGTCATCAACAGCAGACGAGCCCTTACACTATAGCCATGGCAGACACCAAGTAGAGCACTCTCCTTATGCGCCCGTGTAGGGCCAACTCCTCCCACCCCCTCACTCTCTTTCCTTCTGCCTATGCTCAAAGGATGCCTCTCCACCTCCCCCCAAATAAACCTCCCGTGTGAGAGGTGTGACTAGGTGGTATCTCTGGCTCCAACCCACCAAGGTCACCTTCCTTTCTGCAAGAAACTACCACAGTAAAGGCAGGTGAGTCTGAAGTTTTTCAAAGTCATTCTCTGCTATACTCTTAGAGCCCAGCCCAGGATATATGGGGGGGGGAGGGATATTAAAAAGAAGGGGACATGGTTGAGGTGGCTCAGTGGGTAAAGAAGCTTGCTGCCAAACCCAGTGACCTGAATTCCATTCCTGGTAACCACCTGTTGAGAGTAGGGAATCAGCTCTCGAAAGCTGTCCTCTAAGTTACACACACATGCACGTCACACATAAAATAACAAGTACAGAAACAAATTTATGACAGATGAACCTGTGAAAAAGATAAACCTATGCAGGCTCTGGAGTCTTACGCTAAAACAGTACTGATGAACCCGGAATTTGGCTGAGATCCATGATGGACAAAATGAAGAGATAGAGGGCTGTTTCCGTAATTTTCCTTACCTGGGCAGAGAAAACAAGAATTTCCCAGCATAGGAAAAACATCTCCATACTCTTCTCTAAAGCACATGTCTCACAGGGTCTGTTTGCTGGGATGAGCATTATTAGCCAGTACATACCCAAAATAACACCACTGACCCGGCACTTCCCAGCATATCCAGGCTCTGGTTCTGTAAGAACTAGATCTTCTACAGCTCCCTCCTGAACAGTGAGCAGGGGCGTATTCAGAATTTCCTTCTGTCAAGAGAGACGGCCAGTTGAAAGAGCAGCTGGAGAGACCCACAGTCCTTCCTGTCCTCACCTCCGCTCACCTGCATGTTCTGTTTATAAAGCTTCCGATCAATTTGCGCTCTCAGCCCCCACACAGCAGGGCCCTTACGCCGGTTTAATACTTTATAATGTATACCAGACTGGTCACAGATCCGCGCACACAAACCATCCAAGGCATCTACTTCCCTCATCAAATGCCCCTTTCCGATGCCACCAAAGGAAGGATTACAGGACATCTGACCTAAAGAGAATGGACACGGTCATGGTAAATAAACGAGCACCTTGTACATATTATTTAATAAAGAGTTGCTCCTATAGGTAATTAGACTCATTTACGAAAAACCTTTTTCCTCTAACTTCAAAGAGAGGAGGGAGTAGCCGAGGATGAGTGGCTCGTTCCCGCCGTGTTCCTATGGACTGAACCTTCTGAGACAGTCATTCTTCTTCCTGGAAGCCAAGGAACTGTTGATACTGTATTTGGCTAGGTGTGATGGGGTACAGTTTAAATCCCATCACTCTGGAGGCTGAGATGGGTGGATCACTGTGAGTTCCAAGCCAGACTGGTCTACACAGCAAGTTTCAGATCAGTCAGGCACTGGGATCCTGTCACAAAAAAATAACAACAGCCCCCAATCATTTCGTTTCAAATTAGGGCTGCTTTTATTAAACTCATTTATCATAATTATTAATAGGCTTCTCAAATGTTCTTAAACATATATTACTGAGTTGACAGAATAAAGATTTTGCACGACTGTGATTTATGCATTGTGCTGAACCGACAAGTGTACTTCTACGTTTAAATAACACTACTTGCAAGAACCAAGAAATGCGATCACTCTAATGTTCGTCAAGTGACAAGAGATAAAGAGGTGGCGCGTACGCGACCCCCGCGAACCAGCAAGTCTTAGGCACGACACTCTCAATGGCGCCATTTGTCACAAGGGCTTGACAAGCTCTCGGTGAGCGCACTATGTCGCTTAATCGAGCGGGCGTGAAAATGTTCCCTCACCCTGTCTTTGAGGTGAAGATCCGGGAAGGTTAACCCAGCAACCTAGCGCGTTTTCCAGTCCTCCGCTCCCGCACCCCGCGCACCCACCGCTCTCGCCCACCGCAACTCTGCCCGCGCTCGGTCCGCGGCAGAGTCCCCGCTGCGCGCCACCCCTGGCCTCAGGCCGTCCGAGGCCACGGGCTGCTCACCGATCGTGTCCACGCGGTGTGTGAGGAGCAGAGTCCGCGAGCCACAGCGAGCAGCGGCGGCGGCCGCCTCGGTGCCCGCGTGCCCCCCTCCGATCACGACCACATCGAAGTGCGCGCGGCACGGAGCGGCGCTGTCGCTGCGGAGGCGACACGAGGGCAGGCGTTTGCCGAGGGACGCCGCGGCCCAGCGGCCACGGTCCCGGAGAAGGAACATGCCGAGGGCGGACAGAGAACCCGAAACAACTTGGCGAGTGGAAGCCGGCTGGGCGCCGCCACCTTGCTCTGCGTCAGAACGCAGCACGCCTGCGCCCAGCGTCGCCTCTGATTGGCGGTTGGAGTCGCATAGGCCGTGGGGTGGCGCGCGCAGACGGGTTTTGTGCGTTCTCCTGCTGCCGGGTTCATATGGCGCCGGCTGGGGATTCTGCCTTGAAGGTTGAGGTTAGACCTTTCAGGTGGGCCAGTCTTTATAGCCAGGTTGCCACTGACAAACAATGAGTTTGACCAGTTTGTCTTATCAGATTCTTTGAATTTGCGGACACATTATTGTTTGGTCGGAAGCGTCACCTCAGTTCCCCGGCACCCCTTTATACAAAGAGTCTGAATTGTTGAGATGGGGGGCTTCACCCGAGTCCCCTGGCATCCATCTTAAAATGTTGGGCGGAAAACTCCATTCCAAGCTCCCTCCCCTGGGAGTGGCCGCAGTTCAGACTCCACCTCCATGAAAGCGGGCCAAACGGTGACCCCTCCCTCGGGAAGGTGAGACCACGCCCACAGCGACGGAACAGGTGGTCTCTCTTTTTTCCTTGGCCGGCTTCTAATTCGGTCTGATCTGGTCTAATTTGGATTATTGCGTCGGTGGGAAGGTTTGTCGGCCAGAAAATACTTAACAATTGTGATTTTCTTTGTGAAAACTACAGTCTGAAATTCGGGTACCATTGACAATAAATTCAAATTACCTTTGTGGTGGAACAGTGGGAGCAGGCAAAAGGTGGACTTCAATGGAGGTTCAATGTCCAGTCTTCTGGAGTTGACAGTGTTAAAGCCTTCTTCTGAGAGGTTGTTTGACTAAGGCAATCCGTGTTCTGATAAGTAAAATCATCACATATACAGTTTTGTTGCTTGTATTAATAAGAAACATTCTTGAGCCGGGCGGTGGTGGCGCACACCTTTAATCCCAGCACTCGGGAGGCAGAGGCAGGCGGATCTCTGTGAGTTCAAGGCCAGCCTGGTCTAAAAGAGCAAGCTCCAGGACAGGCTCCAAAGCTACAGAGAAACCCTGTCTCAAAAAAAAAGAAAAAAGAAAAAAAGAAAGAGAGAGAGAGAGAGAGAGAGAGAGAAGAAGAGGAGAGGGGAGAGGGCAGAGAGGGGGAGAGGGGAGGGGGGCGGGGGGGAAAGGGAAGAGGGGAGGAGGAGACAGCTCACAGACACAGTCTCATTCTGAGATTTCTGGAGGCATGGTCACCATTTTGTACTGAGGTAGAGGTAAGAGCCAGTGACTGGCTGTTTTGCTTGCTGACCTTCAGGATGAACCCAATTTCTGTCTCTGGGTTTTATTAATCATGATATAAGTAACTTTTTATATGCATGTACAATGATTTCCTCTAAATTGAAATATTCCTTCCTGGAGGAGGGAGTCTCAAAAAGCTCCAAAGTTGAACACAATTTACAAGTTCAGTTGAAGCAAGATTTCTAAGCTTCCAGGTTACCCGCATCCCAGGCTATATAAGCAGGGACTATTGCCAGGGGAAAGAGTTCACGGCCATCAGCCATGCAAGTCCTGCAGAGAGCTCCAGGAATGCAACCATGGATGCATCCATGCTGGGGTGGGCTTTTCTGTGCTGCAGCTGCCTTTGAGTCACCTATCCTCCTGCACATGCTGCCAATGAACTCAGTTTCACTAAGCTAGGTTTGAGTGAAATACTTTTTTTTTTTTTTTTGGCTTGTTGGTGCTCTGGAACCACTGGGCGGGGAGGGGGGCACACATCACACAACATAGGAATGCTATTACCTTGAACATGGATTGTGTGATTGATGATGCTATCTTTCACTTTACTCCTCTCCACTTAACCATAGATATTTAAAAACTTAATTGCATGTATCCATTTGCATGTGCGTATGTGCATGGACTTACTCATGCCACAGTGCATATATGGAGATCAAAGGACAGCTTGAGGGAGTCATTTCTTTTCATCCTGTGTGTTCCGGGAATTGAACTCAGGACCCCTGATTTGGTAGCAGATACTTGAACCTGCTGAACCATCTGGCCAGTCCCCTTAACAATTTATTTGTTTAACTGAGCACGATGGCACACAACTTTAATCGCAGCACTCAGGAGGCAGAGGCAGGCAGATCTTTGTGAGTCTGAGGTCAGCCTGGTCTACAGAGTGGGTCTGAGGATAGCTAGAACCATGTAGAGAGACCCTGTCTCAGGAAAAAAAAAAGCAAAAACAAGTAAAAACTATTTTTTAAAAAATGTTTTTTACACTGTATTCAGTATTGGTTTATTTGTTGTTGCACATGTTTTTATTTTAGACATGTGGACACACACACACACACACACACACACACACACACACACACACACACACACTTCTCTGGTTGGTCTGTGGTATCCAGGACACTTGCTAGAGAACTCCAGGTCATCATCGATGGCTCACGGTACCTTTTTCCAGCATGACAAATTTATCTTGCTTTTCTCTGAGTCTCCTCTGAGTGCTCCACTTCTTCATCCTCTCGTTTTGTCTACAAGTCCCATCTAACTCTACCTGTCCAAGTGTATGTCAGTCATCTCCTTTATTAACCAATGAGAGTAATACATATCTATAGTGTTCAAAGAGATCATTCCACAACAACTTCATAAATAGTTTAAGCCTGGGGCTAGAGAGATAGCTCAGCGGTTAAGAGCACTGACAGCTCTTCCAGAGGTCCCTGAGTTCAATTCCCAGCAACCATATAGTGGCTTTGCAATAATGAGATCTGGTGCCCTCTTCTGGCCTGTAGGGACACATGCAGGCAGAACACTGTATACATAATAAATAAATCTTAACTATTTTAAGCCTGTAGTTTAAGTATATGATTAACTGAACTTCTACTGTGAAAATATATTAAACCCTTATGTAGAAGGTAGTCTGTGATGCCTTGTATCAGGGTCCCCAACAATGGACCTCATATTTATTATTGTTTGTTTGAGACAAGCGCTCACTCTCTTACCCAGACTTGTATTTCTGGGCTCAGAGATGCTTTGCTTGTCCTCCCGAGTAGCTGGAACTGTGGACCTGTGCCACCACAGGTGAGGCTAAGCAGATAAACTTAGAAAGATTCACATTAGAAGAAAAACAATTACGGAATGGTTGTTGCAGTGAATTATGCCCCTTTCAAAATCATCCCCAAGTGTCATGCTTTCGGGATGCACATGCCTTTTTCCTAACCATTTTGTACTATTTTTTTGTTTTGTTTTTTTCAGACAGGGTTTCTCTATGTAGCCTTGGCTGTTCTCGAACTCACAGAGATCTGCCTGCTTCTGCCTCCTGAGTGCTGGGATTAAAGGAATGCACCACCACTGCCTGGTTACTTTCCTTTTCATTAAAAAAAATACCTGTGTTTTTGTCTGTGCACCATGTGTATACCTAATGTCCTTGGAGGTCACAAGAGGATAATGGATCCCCTGGAATTGATTGCTATGAAATGGTGCTGGGAAATGAACTTGATCCTTTCAAGAGCAGTCAGTACCTTAACCATTGAGTTACCTCTCTAGTTCCTTTTCTTTTCTTTATTTTTCATGTAGCTCTAGTTGTCCTGGAAATCACTTTGTAGACCAGGCTGGCCTTGTACTCGTAGAGACCCTCCTGCCTCAGCCTCCTGAGTGCTGGGATGAGAGGTCCCTTTCTTTCTTCGATAGAGATTATCATTTACCATATGGGATAATCTACCTACACATTGATGTTGCTTTTTTGCCTGTTTTCCCCTGAGAGAATATAAGCTCTAGGAAGACAAGAATCATTGTTAGCAAATACCAAGAGTTAATAACAGAACTTGACATGTCTTAGGCAGCCAAATATTTATTGATCAAGTAAGTGAATTACTAGAGACAAACTCTACAAATGAAGGACCCCACTAACTTAAAGCACTGGCAGTAAGAAGTCAAGATCACGGGCAGAAAGTGAAGTGCCGTTTGCGAAGGAGACTGCTGCAAAGAACTGTTTAATGGTTGCGCTTATTTGGCAAGATGTACACTTCTGGAGATGTGTGGTGGTGAGGGTTGCCCAACAGTGTAAATGTGCTTATCACTGTACTGTGCACTTTTGTGTGTGTGGGAGAGATGTGCTGGTTCTCCCCTTCCACCTTTAGATGGATGCTGGACGAGCCATCATGCTTACCTAAAAACTGCACCTAGGAATGGCCGATTTTAAAAAGCTAATCAGGTCGGGTGGTGGCGGCGCACGCCTTTAATTCCAGCACTCAACAGGCAGAGACAAGAGACCATCCTAGTCTAGAAAGCAAGTTCCATGACAGGCTCCAAAGCTACACAGAGAAACCCTGTCTCAAAAATTCAAATAAACAAATGAATAAATAAATAAATAAATAGTTAATCAGCACATTCTAGAGAACAGGCTCTTGTGAATCTCTTTTTTTGGTTTTCTTTCTTTTTTTTTTCCCTCAAGATAGGGTTTCTCTGTAGCCTTGGAGCCTGTCTTGGAACTAGCTCTTGTAGACCAGGATGGCCTCGAACTCACAGAGATCCACCCGCCTCTGCCTCCCGAGTACTGGGATTAAAGGCATGGGCTACCACCGCCCGACTGTTTTTTTATTTTCTTAAGACAGGTTCTCTGCATTGGCACAGGGAACCACTTCCTAAATAGAACCCCAGCAGCACAGACACTGAGAGAAACAATTAATAAATGGGACTTCCTGAAACGGAAAAGTTTCTGTAAAGCAAAGGACATGGTCAACAAGACAAAACGACAGTCTACAGAATGGGAAAAGGTCTTCACTAATCACACATCAGACAGAGGGCTGATCTCCAAAATATACAAAGAACTCAAGAAATTGGACACCAAAAGAACACATAATCCAATAAAAAAAATGGAGTACAGACCTAAACAGAGAACTCTCAACAGGAGTCTAAAATGGCTGAAAGATACTTAAGGAAATGTTCAACATCCTTAGTCATCAGAGAAATGCGAATAAAAACAACTCTGAGATTCCATCTTACACCTTAAGAATGGCCAAGATCAAAAACACTGATGACAACTTATGCTGGAGAGGTTGTTGGGAAAAGGGAACACTCCTGCATTGCTGGTGAGAGTGCAAACTGGTACAACCCCTTTGGATGTCAGTGTGGTGATTTCTCAGAAAATTAGGAAACAACCTTCCTCAAGAACTAGTAATACCATTCTTGGGTATATATCCAAAGGATGCTCAATCGTACCACAAAGACATGTGCTCAACTGTGTTCATAGCAGCTTTGTTTGTCATAGCCAGAACCTGGAAACAACCTAAATGCCCCTCGATCGAAGAATGGATAAGAAAAATATGGCACATTTACACAATGGAGTACTACACAGCAGAAAAAATGACAGCTTGAATTTTGCAGGCAAATGGATGGAAATAGAAAACATTGTTTTGAGTGAGGTAACCCAGACACAGAAAGACAATTATCACATGTACTCACTCATAGGTGGTTTTTAAACATAAAGCAAAGAAAGTCAGCCTACAAACCACAATCCCAGAGAATTTAGCCAACAATGAGGACACTAAGAGAGACTTACATAAATCTAATCTACATGAGAAGTAGAAAGTAAAAAAGACAAGATCTGAGTAAATTGGGCGCATGGGGACCTTGAAGGAGGATTGAAGGGGGGAGGGGAGAGGCAAGGAGGGGAGCAGAGAAAAAAGAAAGACAGGTCCTCACTGTAGCCCTGGCTTTCCTGGAATTTGCTTTGTAGACCAGCAGGTTGGCCTTGAACTCAGACTTCAGCTGAATTGTCTCTGCCTCCCAAGTGCTGGGACTAAAGGTTTGTGCCATCATGCCCGGCAAGGCATTCTAAATATAGAAGTTTCATGTCTAAAGCATATTTCTGCAAAGGAGAAAGGAGGAAGTGTTTCTGTCCGCAGGCATGTCTGCTTGGCATTCAAAAGCCAATATTTAGACGACCATTTCCCATTTTGGGAACTCATGTACTGGCATTCACAGGAAGGAGGGAAAAGAATTGTAGGGGCGATGGGACAGCATCACAGTGATTAGTGTCTTTTTATCCAGGCGATGTGTCACCTCACCACCCACTGCGTGCCATTGTCTACCCCCCCCCCCCACCTTTCTGGGAAGTTAATCACCGTAGGGATTTGTGAGTTTTGTGTTGGTGGACACACAGAACTATGTAATAAGGAGTGGAGTTACACAGTCTGTTAGCCGGAGGCTAAGTGGTGTTCTGGGCTGTGCAAATCTACAGAAAGAGCCGGTTTTAGTTTTTGTCAGGTGAAGGCGGAAGAAGGTAAATTTATTGTGCTAAGCACAGCTTTCAAAGAAACAACCACTGTTGCCAAGATTGACTTTAGAGATCACTTTCTCAAAGTCCGCATTGAAGTGCTCTAGAATCTGAGCAGTCAGATCAGTAGGTGTCTTACACTGCGCTACTTAAACTCACATAGGAACTTGAAGCAAGTTCTTGAAGATTTCGTGTGCTTTGAGAAAGCCAAATAAGTTGAAATACTAATTCCAGGCAGTCATCTACCTGTAAAGCTTTTGTGTATCTCTATTTCTCATGAACAAGAGCACCAAATTCCTATTTAAAGTTTACACAGAAAACATTATCAACTTCAAATGTACGAGCGACGATGTCCCTAAATAAATCTCGTAGGTCAGCAAATCTGGCTGAGCGGTAGTCAGTGTTTTCCGTGTCGTTGCGATAAAGGAGGGGTGGGTGGTTTCCCAGCCAGTGGCTCAGCAGGTCCCCGGGAGTGGGTGAGAAAGTTCTCAACTCCTGGACTGCCTCTTCCTGGTCGCGACGTGAGAGCTCACGTGGGTCCCGGAGCCTGCTCGCGGCGATACAGGCGGGCTGCGTTCCCGCCAGATATTTGGGTTTCGATTTCCAGCGATTACCGAGAGTTCTCCTTCCCGCGGTCTTTCCCCGAAGTCGATTCTTCCCTTCCAGAGTTGTGAGACACAGCTATGAAAGGTCAGCGCGAAAGGCCACCGGCGTCGAGCGCTAAGAAGCCGGCTGCGAAGCGCAACACGACCCACGCCGGAAGCTGCGGCCCGCACAGGGGAGCGAGGTCGCGGCGTGCGGAGCGTGACGGGGGCTCCATGGAGAAGCCGTGCACCACGACGGAGCACAACGGGACCGTGGCCGCCCCGTCCCACGCCGGAAGCTGTGGTCCGCAAAGAGGGGCGCGATCGCGGCGTGCGGAGCGTGACGGGAACCCCACGGAGAAACCGTGCACCACGACGGAGCACAACGGGACCGTGGCCGCCCCGTCCCACGCCGGAAGCTGCGGCCCGCAAAGGGGAGCGCGGTCGCGGCGTGCGGAGCGTGACGGGGGCCCCACGGAGAAGCCAACCACCCGAGCGCGACCGGGACAGGCGTCCATGCGCATCACGGACCTACGGTCCTCAGCCACTGGCGCCGCAGGAGTCGCCGAACAGCCCGCCTTCCTGGAGCACCTGCCTCCAGCCATCCTTTACCCCGAACTGCCCGCTTTCCAGGAGCTCCTGCCTCCCGCGCACCCCAAGGCTCCTGAGGTCGCAAAGGGTCCTAGCCGCAGGAGAGGCGCGCGCTCCGTTAGGCAGCTGAGCACGCCTCGGGCGTCCAGGAAGGAACCGGAAGAGACCCCCGAGGGAAAACTCAAGAATGTACTGGAAAAATTGAGGTTGAAAAGCATGGAGATCTCGGTGGCGGCCGACGTAGTGAATAGGGTCGTGAAGCGTCTGCTGACTAGAATGAAGAACCGTGAGTCAGAGTTCAAAGGCGTGCAGCAACTGAACACTGGCAGCTACTATGAGCATGTGAAGGTGAGCTGCCAGGACCTGCTTTGCTGGAGGGGCTCCAGGCCCACTCCGCCTCACTTCCCTCATCTGTTTGGGGTTCCCCACACCCTTGGGTTCATTCACTTCCCTTCTGGAACAGCCCACGCTCTTTTTTTTTTTTTTTTTTTTTTGAAATTCATTCAGTTAGCAGACAGACCAATATCGATTGCTAGTTTCTCCTAACACTCCTCTTTGGAAGAACTCGGCTCCTCCTGAGTTCTGGTAGAGAGGCTATGTGATTGAAAGCAATCAGAGTGGAAGGTCTGATCCCAGTACGGATGATGACCATGCTATAGCTGAGTGAATGGAGTCGCCTGCGGGGGGCCATCCTGTCCCGCAGGAATGAACGCCACCAAAAACGAGAATTCCTTCTCTGGTCACATCTTTATTTGGAGCATTCCCTTGAGGAAAATTGGGGGAAGGGGCGATAGAGCAGGGACGAGAGAAAGCTTAGAGAGAGGAAGTAGGGTCCCGAGGCATCTGCTTTTAAACGGTGGAGCGGCTTGAACGCTGTCCTGATTGGTTAATGCCATTCTGCTGTTCTGAGCATGTGCAGGCAAGGGTGCAGGCAGGGTTGCTCAGCCCCACGTGGCTACCTCCAAACTGCAGGACCACCTGTGCCTCCAGGTGGCTCCCAACATCTCCCCCTAATTATTGTCTTTAAGAGCAATAAGGCAAAACTATTCTTCAATCTGGTCCCCACCTAGACGCAGCATGCCAAGGATATCTCTGCTCCCACCCATCCCCAAGGAGGGAGAAAGGCAGAATAGAGTCAGTCAGAAAATTGTTAAGAGATAAGAGGTTGCACAGGGTGTTGCTCAAGTCGATGGTGTGAAACAGCTGCTCTTGGCACCGCCCAGAAGGTCATCTCTGCTGCCTCCGCACGAATCTTCCACAGCAGGACACTCAGCATCCACTGGGTCATCTTCTTTATCTCTCTGGTCGGTCTCGCTGGCATCCAGATGTATGTCAGCATTCCTAGAAAAACATAAACAAAACTCTCCTCCCAAATAAACATTTAAGAGTACTAAAAACTCTCAGTGTAAAAATTCAGCACAATCAGTACTGGAAGTAGGCTGGTTTTGAACTTAGAGACTTGCATGTCTCCGTTTCAAAGAGCAAATCTTGTTTGCCTGTACCAGCAAAATTTTGAATTAAAATTAAGTGTAAAGAATGCAAGAGAAATCCTTTCTCTGGGGGAAGCTGTCACTGGTAGTGTAGTCCCCCTCTATTGTTTAAAAACCAAAGCAGTTGTCACTGGGAATTGAACTTAGGACCTTTGGAAGAGCAGTCATCTCATCTAACCTTTGGAAGGTTAGATGGCTAACCTCTGAGCCATCTCTCCAGCTCCCCTATTCAGATGAAAAAACCTCTAGGTAACATTGTTTATTTCACCCGTTGCCAGGGGCAATAGGTAATGATAACCAGGTTGACGCGCCTTTATTATGATAATTAGGACCAGTTCTTTGAGGGAGAATGGACGTCGATCATCTGGCTACTTCCTGCTGACAAAGGGGCGATGTTTGGGGGATAAATGTTTTTATCTGACTGAATTCTTGGCGACAAATGTTTTTATCTGACTGAATTCTTAGCGACCTTGGCTGAGGGCGGCGGCAGCGGACGGCGGCGGCAGCAGACGGCGGCGGCTGCCATAGCTCCGCCTCTGAGGCCCAATGTGGCGCGCTCCGCATGGCCCCGCCCCGGGCCGTGCGCGGGCTCGCCGTTTCACCTCAGGCAATGAACTCGCACCACCGGCTGTGAGTCTTTTTCAAGCTCCGGCGAGGGGGGGCATCCGCCCACCCGTGGAGGGGCTTCTCCTGCCCGGTCCGCCCGCGCGCAGAGCCCCGTTCTCTGGGAACTCACCTCCCCGCTCGCCCATGTTGCTATGGAAACACAGTTTTTCCGCAGAGCCGATTCAGCTCCTCTCTGCTTTCTATGGCGCCGCTGCTCACCACGCAGCTTCCGCCTCAGTCAGGCGAGTCCGCTCAGGTGCTGAAAAGGTCCTCCAAAAACCATAGCCCCGCCAGAAGGCCGGGACATATAGCCTCTGATGTCACACGGACTTTAGCCCGCCCGCGACCTGGCTATTCGCAGGCCTCCAGCAAACTCCCCGCCAGCAACTGGTTGCGTCTCCCTCCTGAGTAGCTGGGATCACAGGTGTGCACCACCGTGCCTGGCCCACTTCCGTGTTTCTAATCAGGCATTACCGCTCAAAGGCGGGCCGGCTGCCGCCAGCACTCTCAGCACGATCAAGCAGCTTGTCTTTCTCAGTCAAAAAATTAAAGTTTTTTGTACGTGAGAGCCAGAGACTGAGCTCTCTTAACAAAATTAGGCGAAAATCACCTCCAAAAGCTCTGTGGCTCTTTAAGAATAGGGAAGGCAGTGATCAAGTTTGCCTCCCTACGAGACTGTTGCCTCCAGTCTCTATCAGCGAGTACGCACGGAGGAAGCCGCGGATCTCCCAACCGTAAACCTCGCTTTTTCTCAGCTCCACCTGCACTGAACTTAAGGGATTTTTCTTCCCCGTTGCTTTCTGTACCTTCTTTCAGATACCTTAACTTTGATTTTTTTTTTTTTTTTTTTTTTTTTTTTTTTTTTTTTTTTTTTTTTTTTTGTATTTTCTTTTCTATTTAGGCCTATCCTTTGAAATTCCTTTTTACATTTCTTTTCCTCCCCTTTCTGGGGATTTCAACCGACGTCACTCACCGCTCCATGTTCTCAGAGTTCTGAAATTCAAGGCTCTCTGTGCTGGTGTCTGATCTTGGCTTTTTCTCCCGGGCTTTCTCAGGGTCCCCCGGCGTAGTTGTCAGGGTCCCTCAGCGTCCCGGAGTTTCGAGCACCAGTTGCGGGGGGCCATCCTGTCCCGCAGGAATGAACGCCACCAAAAACGAGAATTCCTTCTCTGGTCACATCTTTATTTGGAGCATTCCCTTGAGGAAAATTGGGGGAAGGGGCGATAGAGCAGGGACGAGAGAAAGCTTAGAGAGAGGAAGTAGGGTCCCGAGGCATCTGCTTTTAAACGGTGGAGCGGCTTGAACGCTGTCCTGATTGGTTAATGCCATTCTGCTGTTCTGAGCATGTGCAGGCAAGGGTGCAGGCAGGGTTGCTCAGCCCCACGTGGCTACCTCCAAACTGCAGGACCACCTGTGCCTCCAGGTGGCTCCCAACAGTCGCCTTTCTTAATCCTTCCCCAAGTATATCTAGATTGAGTCTAGTTATTTCCAGAGACATGGTCAGAATTGTTTACAGCTAGTTGCATGAGGTGGTTGGACACTCAGGTGAGGTTTCTGCGACCTCCTTCTGAGAGAGAGCATCAACAGCCAGCATGCCTAACTCTGGTGATCTTTGGAGAGCAGGCCCAGCTGAATTCCTGAAGATAGTGGCAGTATGGCTCAGACGTGAAACACAATGAAGATTGCAAGAAGTAAATTAATTTAGTAGTTTTATCCAAATAATATGGCAACACTAATCTCAGCAGGGAGGCAGAGGCAGGTGGATCTCTGTGAGTTCAAGGCCAGCCTGGTCTACATAGAGAGTTCTGGGACAGCCAGGGTTCTATAGAGACCCTGTCTCAAAACAAAAACAAAACAAAACAAAAATAATAAAAAGGAAAAGAAAAAACCATAGCAACTTACAGCATGAATAGATTATAAAAACGAACTAATGCATACAGTCCCTACAATAAGGCAAGAAAAAGAAGCCACATGAGTAAGATTGGCAAAAGGGCAAAAAACTATTATGTACAGATGGCATAATTATGTTTATGGACAAACTATTAAAATAATAATAATAAAAAAAGCTGGGCAGTGATGGCGCACGCCTTTAATCCCAGCACTCGGGAGGCAGAGGCAGGCAAATCTCTGTGAGTTCGAGACCAGCCTGGTCTATAAGAGCTACTTCCAGGACAGGCACCAAAGCTACAGAGAAACCTTGTCTCGAAAAAACCAAAAAGAAAAAAAAAAAGAATTAGCAAGATTACTAGGTACAAAACTAATAAACTAAAATGACCTATTTAAAGGTGCTAGCAAGAGATGTGCAAATGAGATAAACATAGCATAAGAACCAGTAGGGGGCAGGAGAGAGACAGCTCAGTGGTTAAGAGTACCGGCTACTGGTCCAGAGGACCAGGGTTTAGTTCCCAGCACCCACTTGGTAGTTTACAACCATCTGTGAACTATCCTGAACATCTGAACTTCCAGGGGATCTGACACCCTCTTCTGGCTTGCACAGGCACCAAGCATGTACATGGTGCAAGGACATACATGTAGGCAAAGCACCCACATAAATAATTGTTTTTAAAGCACAACTCTGATGAAGTCTGTGTGATACTTTTATTTCCTTTAGTCTACTTTACTACTTTATGACAGGGTCTCATGTACCCCAGGCTGGCCTCTAATGCATTGTGTAGCCAAGGATGATCCTACTGACTTACCTCCCTAGCACTGGAAATACGCCATCATCACGCCTAGTTTATACAGTGCTGGGCATGGAACCCAGGCCTTCCTGCACGCTGAGCAAAACCGTCTCCCAGAGCTCTCTGTGGTATTTAATTTGGAAAAGTGTACATTATGATTGTTGTTGAGAACATGAAAAAGAGTTTTATTGTTTGTTTTGATTTTAGATGGGGTTTTACTGTGTAGCCCAGGCTGGTCTCTCAAACTTTTGATTCTCTTACCTCAGTTTTCCTAGGGCCAGGATTATAGGTGTGTGTCACCTCAACACACATTTCTGTGACCACTGTGGCAGGAGGGTGGCTGCAGTGTGTAACGAACATCACTCTGGGTGGTGGCACATGCCTGTAATCCCAGCACTCAGGAGGCAGAAGCAGGCGGATCTCAGTGAGTTTGAGGCCAGCCTGGACTACAAAGCGAGTTACAGGACAAGCTCCAAAGCTACACAGAGAAACCCTGTCTTCAAAAACCTTAAAAAAAAAAAAAAAAGTAACCACAACAACATTTTTAAGTTCATTAAAAAAGTGTTTTTGGTGACTTTGTGTTTTAAGATGGAACCTCATTTTAGCCCTACCTGAATGATAGTCACTAGGTAGACTAGGGTGGTGTCAATTCAACAGAGATCTACCTGTTTTTGTCTCTTGAATGCTGGGATTAACCCCTATTCCTAGGGTTTTGATATGTAAATTTTATTTATATTTTGTTTGTTTGTTTTCTGTGTTGGAACAGTTTGCCAGAGAAGCAATCCAACACTAGAGTTCTTTTTGTGGAAAGGCTTTTATTTAGAAAAATTACTCATATGCTATTTATGTATATGTGTGAGTTTATATGTACCCTGTGTACAGGGACCCGTGGAGGCCAGAAGAGAGTATCATGTTACTTGGCACTGCAGTTACAGGTGGCTGTGAGCTGCCTGATGTGGATGCTAGGAACCAAACTTGAGTTTAAACCTAGCCTGGGCTATGCCATGTGTTCCAGGACAGTCTGGACTACAGAGTAAGACCCTATTTTAAAACAAACGAAACAAACATTATTGCTTGTGCTTAAAAAAATTGAGAGAATTTAATCTACAATCTAAAATCAATAATATTGCTTCTCTCTCTTTTTCCTCTCTCCTCTCTCTTACCCCCCACCCCTCCAGACGGGGTCTCTATATAGTCCTGGTTGTCTGAAACCTCATAAAGATCCCCCTGCCTCTGTCTCTCAAGTGCTGGGATGAAATGTGTGCACCCCTAAGGCTAGCTGGGATGAAATGTGTGCACCCCCAAGGCTAGCTGGGATGAAATGTGTGCACCCCCAAGGCTAGCTGGGATGAAATGTGTGCACCCCCAAGGTTAGCTGGGATGAAATGTGTGCACCCCTAATGTTAGCTGGGATGAAATGTGTGCACACCCAAGGTTAGCTGGGATGAAATGTGTGCACCCCTAAGGCTAGCTGGGATGAAATGTGTGCACCCCCAAGGCTAGCTGGGACGAAATGTGTGCACCCCCAAGGCTAGCTGGGACGAAATGTGTATACCCCCAAGGCTAGCAGGGATGAAATGTGTGCACCCCCAAAGCTAGCTGGGATCTTGCTTTTCACTTGCTTTTTCATATGCGGAGTCTCAAGTGAAATTTCCACCAAAAAATGCAGTTGTTTGGAAATATTTTACAAGAAAATATCTTAATGCTGTTTCTCCTACCCCTTAGATTTCTGCTCCTAATGAATTTGATGTCATGTTTAAGCTGGAAGTTCCCAGAGCCCAGCTGCAGGAGTACTGTGACACTGGGGCTTATTATTATGTGAAGTTCAAAAGAATTGCAGGTGGAAATCCTCTGAGTCACTTTTTAGAAGGGGAAATATTATCAGCTTCCAAGATGCTGTCAAAGTTTAGGGAAATCATTAAAGAAGAAGTTAAAGAAATCAAAGGTGAGATTTTTGGTTTTGCTTCTTGCAGACCAGATGCAGTTTTATTCACATACATTCCTCTCCTGATCTCCGATGGCCTCTCCCTTTTCCGTGCACCCATGAGTGTATCTCTCTGTCTCTTTCCCCAACTTCTCTTTCCCTCTCCCCGCTCTGTGGGCACTCCAGCAGTCTTTACTTGGAGTAGTCTACTGCCACCTCCCAAAGCTCCCTGAACTGACCACCCTACTGTCTCCACATGGACATCGAGCTGTTCGTCTATCTTCAGCAACAGGATCTCACTATGGAACCCTGGCTGACCTGTGTACTACCTGCTCACTATGTAGACCAGGCCGGCCTTGTCCCTTGAATGCTAACATTAAAACCTTACACCAACACTCCCAGCAAGCTCATGTTGAGCTCCCCTTTGCTCAGTCTTTCTTCCTCCTGCTTGTTTTGTTTTGGGAAATAGAAATGTCACCATTTTATAGGACAGACTCCTGCAATCACAGCAAAGGCATCTGCCTTCCTTCCTTAGCTCACAGACTTTGTGCCCTCTTGATTTGAGAATATGTTTCTCTATTTAGAGATGAAGTATTATTAAATAACGCAGGCTGGCCTTGAAAATATTTTTTGGGGGACACTAGGAGTTGCACTCAAGATCTTGTGCATACTGGGCAAGCACTACCACTGGACCATAGCCTGAATCTCGGCAATTGCTCTCACTTCTGCTACTGTGTACTCGCGGCCTCTCTGCTGGACGTAGCTGTGGTCTGCTCTACTCTGTTTCCTGCTGTGATGTGGCTTCTCTCTAAATACCACTTAAAATTCTAAATGAAAATTAGTTACAGCACTCTCCAATCCAAAGTCTTTAGAAATGCTTCACCACAGGTCCTAGATAGAATCCTGACAGTGTCTCCAGATAGTTATTGGTTACATGCTAAAACAATGTGCCTCATGGGGTGTAGTTGTATATTGAAGCTGATGTTAATTGGGGCTTAGGCTTTGGATTTTAAATTATAGTTCTGTAAATTTTCCATATTTCCAGAGAAAATTGATCAACCCTTTCTTTCTTCAATATGTGTAAACAGATATAGATGTCCATGTGGAAGAGAAAAAACCAGGAAGCCCTGCTGTAACACTTCTGATCAGAAACCCGGAAGAAATATCTGTGGATATAATTCTGGCTTTGGAATTAAAAACCTCCTGGCCTAATAGCACCGAAGAAGGACTACCCATCAAAAACTGGCTTGGCACAAAAGTTAGGACCAATTTAAGACGAGAGCCTTTTTATCTTGTACCTAAGAATGCCAAAGTTGGAAATCGTTTTCAAGGTTTGTTAAATGTGAAGATCACTGGGAAGAATGTAAAAGGATCATTAGTGTTACATACAAAGGCAGCACGAGATCAACAGTCCACGGTGTGCAGGCGTTTCCAGAACCATCAGACTAAACAGATCACAAAATGAGCGTGGCTAGCTAGGATTGAGAAATGCATGGCTTTTGTACTATTGCCAAGAGGGGAGCAGACAGAGGCAAGGGACGGAGGAACAGGAGATTCGGGTCATCTCAACTACATAGTGAATACTAAATTGTGTTTCTTTTTAAGCAAAGACAGTGCTGCTTGGACTCACACTATTGTGGTTCTGAATCTCAAGGCTTTCCCTTGACCAGCTCTGTGATCTTGTGTTAGTTTCGCAGCCTCTTTAAACCTGCTTAGCAGCTCATCTATCTGTGCAAATCAAAGCTTCTTGAAAGATTCTGGGGGAGTTAAACCACCAGAGAAGCAAAATATTAATGACATGAATTTAACACAATATAAGAGATAATATATCTGATCTTGGCTAAGTATATTAAGTTTTGAACTTTGAATTTTCCTCATTCCTAAAAAAAATTTATTTGTTTATTTATTATGTATACAATATTCTGTCTGTGTATGTCTGCAGGCCAGAAGAGGGCACCAGACCTCATTACAGATGGTTGTGAGTCACCATGTGGTTGCCGGGAATTGAACTCAGGACCTTTGGAAGAGCAGGCAATGCTCTTAACCACCGAGCCCTCTCTCCAGCCCTGAATTTTCCTCATTTAGACCCACTTTTGGTGTATAATATTTATTTTAATAATTACTTTTTGTATCCGTTCACTTCTTTTGGTCTGTCTTCCTCTTAAATGTCTCCAGAATGATATTTTAGTGTAGGATCTAAATGTAAATATTGTATTATTTACATGTGGCTTCTTTTAGTAAAACAGCTGTTTTTCTTTCTGAAATTAAGGCAAGACATGGCGCCTGTCTTTCTCTCACACTGAAAAATACATTTTGACAAATCATGGGATAAACAAAACATGTTGTGAAGCTGGTGGAGCGAAATGTTGCAGGTAATGTCCTTTATTTAAACAGAATATTGCCTATGATGTTAACATTTAATGTTCTCTTGGCGCCATAGCCCAGATGTGAGGATGATTATTGCTGGCCTGGGTTGGGAGAAGGTGGTGCTGGGATGATTTAGGGTAGAGATCAAGGGGAAAGGAGCAATGGAGGAAGGGAAGGAAGCAGAGGAGGTATGTATATATACATATTATATCAACATAATATTTATTATACTCTTTTTAAAGTCTTTTTTTTTTTCCAAGACAGAGTTTCTCTGTAGCTTTGGGAGCTTATCCGGGAACTAACTCTTATCGACCAGGCTGGCTTTGAACTCACAGAGCTGCCTCTGCCTCCCGAGTGCTGGGATTAAAGGTGTGCGCCACCACCACTTGGCGCCAGTGTTGATCTTGAACTCATTGTAATCTTCTACCTCAGCCTCCCAAGTGCTGGGATTATAGGCATACACACTATAACTGACTGAGTAGATTATTTTCATGATAGGTGAAGAGGCCAAAGAGTGGTTCTTATTGGATAGTGGTAGCTGCTCTGGCAAGGAGTAGTTTTGTTGCTGTTTAGGAACTGACTGCCTAAACTTTAAATCACACTAAGTGGGTCATTTTTCTTGTTAGAATATACACCATCAGGAAGTGAGACTGAGCCAAGGGTGGTGGTACACACCGCAATCCCAGCACTTGAGAGGGGGGAAGAAGTAGGAGCTGAAGGCTAGCCTCTGTTACATGACAAGTTTAAGGCCAACCTGAGCTATATGGGACTCTGCCTCAAAAACCTGGAAATAAATAAAGAAGGAAATGCATTTAAAAAGGAAAAAAGACAGACAAGATGGTGCACATCTTTAATTCCAACATTTGTATTTGGGAGGCAGAGGCAGGTAGATGTCTGTGTGTTCCCGGAAAGCCAGGGCTACAAAGAGAGACCCTGTCTCAAAAGATGCAGGTTGTAAATAAGTAAAAATATCTTTTTTTAAAAAAACAGGAAAGATTGTTTAAAATTGATGAAATACCTTTTGGAACAGTTGAAAAAAGAGTATCAAGAACTAGATGAATTCTGTTCTTACCACGTGAAAACTGCGATCCTTCACATGTGGACTGAGAACCCACAGGACAGTCAATGGGACCCCAAGCACCTCAGCAGATGCTTTGATAACTTTTTGACATTCTTTGTTGAATGCCTCAGGACAGAGAAACTGATGCATTATTTTATTCCAAAGTTCAATCTCTTCTCTCAAGAACTAATTGACCAAAAAAGTAAAGAATTTCTGATAAGGAAAATAGAATATGAAAGAAACAATGGATTTCCAATTTTTGACAAGTTTTGAGATTAATGCATTTGTCTATGTGTTATAATGTGTTCTTGTGAGTATGTGTTTAGAACAGAGATTGATGCCAAATGTCTTCCTCGATCACGCTTCACTTTTTTGAGACAGTCTGCCTTTGAACCCAGAGCTCATGGAGGTGTCCAGGGTGATTAGCCCGTGAGTCCCACGATTCACCTGTCTGTGTTTCCCCAGTCCTGGGATTATAGATGAACATTATCTTTATAGCTTTTACGTTGTTGCTGGGATCTGAACTCAGGTCCTTATGCTTGCAAGGCAGGTACTGTATTCACTGAGCCATCTTCCTAGCCTGAAATTATATTTTGAAATGAAATTGGGTTAAAGTGCCTTAAGTCCATTGTGGTGGTGTATGCCTTTAGTCCCAGCACATGAGAGGCGGAGGCAGAACAATAGCTCAGTGTAATCCTTGGCCTGGGTTACCTGAAACCTACTTAAAACAAAGTATGAAGGGACTTGGAGAGATGGCTCAGTAGTGAAGATCACTTACTGCTCCTTCAGGGGACCTGGGTTTGGTTCTCAGCACCCAATGGCAGGTCATAACTGTCACTCCAGTTCTAGGGAATCTCGTCTGACCACTACAGGATCCTGCTTGCACCTGGTGCTCACACATAAACACACATACAAAATAAATATTTTTTAAAAGTAGAAAACCTAGAAAATGAGACTGTGATATGATCCCTGATATGTTAAGTGTGTTGGCACTTGAGAAGCTGAGGTATGGGGGTTGCCACGAATGCAAGGCCAGCCTGGGCTACAGAATAAGATCTTGTCTCAAGAAACAAAACATCAAAAGCCAGCAGTAATCCCTGTGAGTCAACATGAGGTTTGGCCTGAGTCTGCTCATCTGTCCTGACTTTGAAAGGTACAATGGTTTTGTTTTTCTTTTTTTGGGTGCTGGTCAGAACCTAAGGAGGCTTACCTGGTATTTGTGCTTCCTTTCTCTTTCTCTTGAAGTTCCCCAACCCCTCGACACCGCCCCCCATATGGCTGCTTGTCTATCATGTGGCTCATGGTTTCTTTGAATGCAAAGCAACCCCCCCAAATGTGATTCTAATAACTCAAAATTTCACAACGGTGAATAAAATGAATACAATTATTTAGTTCTCATTTTTTCATAAATTCACTCAAATATCAAGATTATAAAGAAAAATTAAGTAATGAAAATGAAAACCTTGCCATTTTGGAAAACATACCTCTCCAATTAAATGCATTAAGTACTTAATGAGTATCACTTCTCACCTACAGTCGTGATACAGAAGTCTACAGAAGGTTGTGGGAGACCCTAATGGTTGATTTAGGCTTTGTACAAATACAGGAAATAGACATGGAAGCCATGCCTGGTTCTGTCCTGTGTCCTAGGGTAGGAAAGGAAAGGAAAATTGACTTCTGCATCATCTCTACTTCAGGTCCTTTACCATGTGCGTGTATGTATGTAATTTATATTTTATTTATTTTTGTTTCATATGTGTTTCTATGAAATCAGTGGTACTCAGCGCAGAGAAATGGGTGTGGGACTCCTCTGCATTCAAGCAGCAGTCACCAGGGTACTTAGTGCATGGATGGTCGCAGGAGCCTCGTCCTTGTCGCTCTGCAGTTGTTAGTTCCTGTATAACAAATCATGCCTACCATATGTGTTCTCTTTACTTTTTGGTATCTTACAATAAATAAGATTTAAAAGTTTTAATGTAGTTGACTTTATCAGTCTTTGCGCCTTGTACTTAACAACAGTAGGTTTGAATGCCATAGAAAAAGTCAGTGTGGGGAGGAAAGTTTTGAGGACAACGAACAAGAATGCCAGACGCCCCCCCCCCCCCCCCAAAAAATCAAGCTCTACTTAACATCTTCAAATGTATCTTTTTCCCCCACTCCCGAAAAGAAAGATACACAAAGCCCTGGATTCAGTTTCAGGCACCTAAATATGATAAAAATAAAACCAGAGGCCTTGAACTTCAGCTCCCTTTGCCCCAGCCTCACCAGTATCTGGGATTCCATCCATATACTTACTACCAGGCTGGGTTTGTACCATTCTTTTGAGTTCAACTCATGCTTAGATTTTGGAAAACTAGTTTCTTACTGTTCTGATGGCTTTTTAAAGCACTTTAAGGAACAACTTTATTGAAATATCATGCACCCAACACAATTGATCCATTTGAAGTGTACAGTTCCATGGTGAACCTGGTCTTTTGTAAAAACAGTAGTGTTCCTAATCACTCACCCATCTTTCCATTCCCAGCAAGTTCTCTTGACTATAGAGCCATCTTCTTAGCTCCAAATTATTACCAGTTCACTTTCAATGTGATGGTTGCAGTTTGTTTGTTTTCTGTTACAAAAAGGGATAAAACTTAGGACCACATACATGCTGGTCCAGCACTTTACTCCCTCAAAAAGTGTGTTTTTCTTCTCTTTTTTCCTCTTTCTTTTGTTTTGCTTTTTTGAGGCAGGGTTTCTCTGTATAGTCCTGGCTGTTCTGGAGTTCACTTTGTAGACCAGGCTGGCCTTGAACTCAGAGCCCTGTGCCTCAATTCTGGTATTAAATGAGGTAATCTAGTGGTTATTGGGGCTCTGACTGTTCTCACATCATCCCAGTACTTGGGTGCAGGTTCTGTAAGACCAAGTGATAGAAATCTGCCCAGTGCCCAGATTGTACAGTTGTCACTCTTGTTTAAGGTATGGTTTATACAGCTCATTAAAAAATGTAACACATAATTAAAAATTAGATTAATAGTCATTTATAATAGTCAAACTTGTCATGTTAGTTTTTCTAGATATACAGAGATATTTCAGTGAGATAATCTTCAACACTTCAAAGACCTGCAGAATATGGCATTTAAAAGATTTTAAGAACTTAGACTTTTCCTGACAGTGAGACATGTCTGCTTCTGGCAGCACCAACTACTTTAGAAAGGTTGATGGGCATGGAAGAAACTTGTTATGGAATTTGCCTTTAATGTGCCAAGACTAGCCATTTGGGCAAGAAATTGTTCTTGCCTGGACTGCTTGACAGTATGTTGTATTAACTGGATGTGCAGGACCCACAGAAAAGTGACTGCTGAACTTTCCAAAAGATGGGTTCCTGCTTCACAAAAGAAACTGCTAGACATTCTGCAGGAATGCAACTGACAAACTTTGCCAGTATAAGGCAGAGAACAGCTTTTAAAATTTCCTACTTCTTTGAAATGTCTGCCAAGATGGGCAGTGGTGGTACAGACCTTTAATTCCAGCACTCGGAAGGCTGAAGCAGGCAGATCTCTGTGAGTTCGAGACCAGCCTGGTCTATAAGAGCTAGTTCCAGGACAGGCTCCAAAGCTACAGAGAAACCCTGCTAGATACTCTGGGCCTATAAAGATGGATGCCCCAACGTTACAGATGAACTTTGGGTGACTGTTCAGGTGATGAGATATCTCTTTCGTTTCTAGAAATTTGGAAGTTGCTTACAATGCACTTCCTGTTTACTTAGGTAATATATCCTTCAGGGGTCTTTGAAGACTAGATAGTTCTAATTATAGTTTTCCTTAGTTATGGTAAAAGATAAATTAGATATGAAACTTTAGATTCACAAAGAAATACTGCAACTAATTCTTGCTTGATACCAACTTTGTTGTATGTAATTTTACTATGTTAAAAGTTAAAACTTTCCTTTTTATTTAGACAGAAAAGGGGAAATGATGAGGGATTCCCCTCTGTATGCTATGAATGTTTCATTACCAGTGGTTAATAAAGAAGCTGTTTTGGCCTCTAGTAGGGCAGAATATAGGTAGGGGGAAAACTAAACTGAATACAGAAAGAAGGTGTAGTCAGGCTGATGCCATGTAGCTGCCGAAGGAGAAAGATGCCAGAATCTTACCAGTAAGCCACAGCCTCGTAGTGATACACGGATTAGTAGAAATGAATTAATTAAAGATGTAAGAGCTATCTAAAAATATTCCTGAGTCATTGGTCAAACTGTGTTGTAGTTAATATAGTTTGTGTGATTATTCAGGTCTGGGTGGTTGGGAAACAAAGCGCAGTCTCTGTTTACAGATATGCATGCGCAAGAACAACATGCATTTGATTCAGTACTATCCAGTTCCAGGCATCTACTGCGGGGCTTTGAATGCAGTCTCCTCAAATAAGGGACTGTTTGTAACTGTCACATTTCAAAGGGTACCTAAAAAAGGAAGCCGTTTAAAATGACAGGCATGTAATCTCAGCACTCAGGAGGTCAAGGTAGGAGGATCAACAGTTGACAGTCATCTTAGGCTACACAGCAAGTTCAAGGCAGGCCTAGGACACATGGTACCCTGTCTTGAAAACCTCAAATTTACCTGCTACTTGCGTATTTTTCTGAAGATTCAGCTGTTGATTTCTGATGGTTTCCTTGCTCCTATCAGGCTCTATTATTATCTTGCCACAGAATCTCAGCAAACACCGGATGAATAATATAGATGTGAGTATGGCCTAACACCATCATGCATAATACACAAATATACAGACACAGATTAGAGCTACAATAACCCCAGGGCTCATAAACATTCAAGTAACTGTCATTTACAGTGGAACAGGTAACACAAAACCATAAGGGGGCAGAAAACGAATGAGACCGAAGAAACGTTAATGCAAACGCTGTTTGATTTTCCCAGGATGTCAGCCTAAGTGTTATGTGTTGAAATGTAAAGAGGGACAAATAGCTCACCTTTTCTCTGTTAATTGTTTCACACTTCCAGAAGGGGATCTGTGCTTTTCTGAACATAGTACATCCAGATAACTGTTTGTATAATATAAAACTAAAATACCATCCAGAAAGAAAAAAGTCAACTTTTTTTATTGCAAAAATCCACAATTTTGTTCACAGCATCTTTTCAGTGCATGATAACATCTGAGCAAGCATCAGACTCTTCACAGATGCTGGTGCAGCAACATTACAGGTGATAATTGTCTTCTTGTTTTTGTCTTCTGCAGAGCTGAGGGTTGAACCCTTGATCTTGTACATGCTAGGCAAGCACCCTACCACTGAGCTACATCTTCAGCCCCAAAAGTTCTCTTTTTCAATTAAAAATATAAATAAAATCTTTTAGTACTACCTTAATGACAATGAAAAAAAGTTAAACAAAGTTAAAAACTATTGCTTTTTATTAAAGAAAGTATAAAACATTGAATTCTACATTTATAAACACTATTATTTTAAGAATCAGCCAAGTCTCTTCACATTGATGTACGTTTGAACAATTCCACTTTGAATAAAATCTTGAATCCTGAAAAACAAGCAGGGGAAAAAAGTTACAAATTTCTTTTTTGTTGTTTGTTTTGCTTTTTTGAGACAGGGTTTCTCTGTATAGCCCTGACTGTTCTGGAGCTTGCTCTATAGACCAAACTGGCCTCGGAGAGCTGCCTGCCTCTATGTCCCAAATGCTTATAAAGGCATGTACCACCACTGCTCAGCTCAAAATTCTTTCCAGTTTTCAAAAGGGCAGTATGATTACATCATATAAAATATATATCCAATTATTTTCAAGTGTGTAGTTCAGTGCTGATAACTATATTCATTGTTGTGCAATTTCTATAGTCTTCAACGTACAACATTCAAACTCTATACTCATTAAGCAGTATCGTCCACTTTGCTTACCTTACTCCCACTCACCCTTGAAAGCATTATTTTGTCCCTGTGACATTTCTTTAAGACAGGGCTTCAGTAAGCCCAGGCTACCCTAGAACTGCTGATCCTGCTGTCTTCACTGGGATTTCATTATTTTACATGCCTCATACTAGATTCATATATAGTATTTGGGTTTTTTTTTGCAGCTTTTTCATTTAAAGCATAATATCCTCAAGATTCACTTTGATTGCAACAGGCCACAAGCCCTTTAAGGTTGTCTGTCCACTGTTATCTATGTGATGCACTGTATTAACTTATTTTTGGACCTTTGGGTTGTGTGGTTGGAAATTTATTTGGGCTGCCAACCAGCTCCTAAATAAAGACACAGATTTATTATTAATTATGAATGCTCGGCCTTGGTTTAGGCTTATCCCACTAGCTCTTTTAATTTAACCTGTTTAATCCATGTTTGCCTCAGGGATTTTTACCTTTCTTTATTCTGTATGTTATACTTTCCTGCCTCCTCCATGTCTGTCTGTCTGGCCCTTGACATCTCTCTGGTTTCTCCTTTTCATTCTTCGAACCTAAATTCTTCCTCCTACTTACCCTCCCTGCTCAGAAGTACCACCTATACCTCCTCCCTCACTATTGTTTAGCTTTTTATTAGACCAATCAGGTGCTTTAGGCAGGCAAAAGAGCAATACTATCTTTACATAATTAAACAAATGCAACACATCTTTACATAGTTAAGAAAATATTCTGCAACATAAACAAACGCAACACTAGTTTACATAGTCAAACAAATTCAACACATCCTTGAATACTTAAAAAAAATTCCACAACAAGGTTCCTTCTAAGACAGTAGAGTTGTTTTTAAAGTATATGCTCTGAAATAAGAGCATACATTTTTGAGGTCCTGCTTCCTGTTCATTTTGAATATATAGCCAGAAGTAGACTGGTGACATCAGATTGCTAAGGAACACTATGGTGTTTTCCACAGGAGACAAATCAATTTACAACCTCACCAACAGTGAACAAGATGTCCAATTTTTTCATGTGCTTGCCAAAACCTGATACTTTTTGAGTTATTTGATAAATATATAAATTACTTCTGGGCTGGATATTCTGTTATGCACCTGTAACCCCCTAGCACTCAGAAAACTAAGGTAGAAATGCAGAAAGGTTGCGGGTGTGAGGCCAGCCTGGGTGGCATATGTCTAAAAAAAGGTTTATTAATTAGACTTTGGTAATAGGTGAAAAAGTAAGAATTCATCATTTATTATGTTAGCAGTTCTTAGAAAGTATCCTGACTGTAATACATACACCATCTGAACCTAGTTTTGAAGGACAGAGTTTTGCTGGTTGTGGTAGTGCACACCTTTAATCCCAGAATTCGGGAGGCAGAAGCAGGCAGATCTTTGAGTTTAGAACCAACCTGGTCTACATAGTGAGTTCCAAGACACCCAGTGATACAAAAAGAGACCATGTCTCAAAAAATAAACAAAACAAAAAGAAAGACAAAGATCTGAATGTCTACACCATAAAAACTTACCTGTAGCACACGAGTAAATTAGTGAAACTTCTGTGGCTTTCCTTGAGGTTTCCCCATTTTTTTTTCCATCTCTCTTTTTAGTTTATTTGCTTTGTATCTCTCGGCCATTAAGACAAGTTCCTCTGGGATACTCTGAAATTATTAAATGTGTTATTAGGATTCTGACTTCCTTTCTACAATATGCTGGATAACTTTTAAATTGTTTCAGAGAAGCCCACAATCACAAGACATCTTTCAAAAAGAGAAAAAAAAAAGGAAGGAAAAAAAAGGTCTTTCTTTGCCAGTTAAGTCCTAAATATATCTAAGCTACAGAATCATGTGCTCATCCTTCTACTCTGTTTCTATTGTTTCCTAGCTGCCTAACAGTTCCTTTAACACATTTTTTTTTAATTTTATGTGTATGACTATTTTGCCTACATGTATATCTATAAACCACTTGTGAGTTTGGTGTCTGCAGAGGCCAGAAAGGGGATTCTTTGGAACTAGAATTAGAGATGATCATGAGCCATCATGTGGGTGCTGGGCATTGATCCGGGTCCTCTGGAAGTGTGCTTTTAATTGCTGAGCCATCTCTGCAGCTCCTTCACGTTTTAATAACTTTATATTTGATTTTGTATATGTTCAGGTTCAGCCCAAGGACAACTCTTGGGAGTCAGTTTTCTCCTGCCACACTAAGGGATCCGGGGATCAAATTCAGGTTGTCAGCCCTACATGTACATGCCTCTACCTGTTGAGCCATCTAAATGACATATATATATTTAATTGAATCATAAAACAGTAGCTTTCTACTATATGGCTTTTTTTTTTTTTACATCCTTCATTTTGGTCAACTCCTCTCTCTCAGTCTGCCTCAGTCTGTTTTTTTGAGACAGGTTTTTCTCTGTGTAGCTTTGGTTGTCCTGGAACTCACTCTGTAGACCAGGTTGGCCTTGTACTCATAGAGATCCACTTGCCTCTGCCTCTCAAGTGCTGGGATTAAAGGTGTGTGCCACCACCATCCGGCTCCAACACCCCCTTTAATGGTATCATTTCTCGTGTATTCTGTCTCACCACTGACCCTAGAGTGTCCCCACGGCTATCTATTGCTCACTCATGTCACATTCCCAGTCATATACTCCCATAGCTCACAATCACTGCCATGTCATAACCCTCTTACTAGTGTTTTGTTATATACCTTACTTGCCAAGCAGGCCTTCAGTACCTGACATAATGTATAACTAAAACATTAATATAAAAATTTCTATAAGTTGCAAATTCTTACCTGATTTGCTCTTTCCAGAATATTAATCAATTCAGTGGCAACCCTCCAATCATTTCTTGTGATAAGGGTAATTGACATACCAGTTCGCCTTTAAGAGGAAAAAAGTTCACATAATTTATTTTATACCATATACTCCTAATTTGGTTAATACAGAAAACAAGAAAAACAAGAAACCTCAACCTTTACACGTATGTGTTATAGAGTAAATATCACATGAACTGCAATTTAGAATCTAAATAAAGTCATTTCTTTGCATTCAGTGGAGTTGGCTCCAGGACCCCATGAGGACATCAAATCAGAGGATACTCAAGACTCTTCCATAAAATGGTATCACATCTATGTACTGTCCTGAATAATGTAAACCATACCTAGATTATACTTACTATATGTGTACATACACACTCTACAAAAACAGATGTTATAATTTTTTTTATCTTGGTAACAAAGACTAGAAAAAAATCTGTTCACCACAGGTAATTTTTTTTAAATTTATTTACTTTTTTATTTTAATTTTATGTACAATGGTGTTTTGCCTACATGTATGTTTGTATGAAGTGCCAGATGCCCTGAATAGGAGTTATAGACAGTTGTGAGCTGCCATATGGATGCTGGGAATTGAACTCAGCATCTAGAAGAGCAGCCATGGATCCTACACAGGTACTTTTTAAAAAAATATTTTTAATTTATGGTTCATCAGGTCTGAAACACAGAAATTCTGGGTCCAGAAGGCTGGTGGAATTTTCAGTTACTTTAAAAACAGCCCAATGATTCAACAGGGATAAAAAAGTACTCTTCTCATGTTAATACAAATCTGAATACTTTGTCAATAACAATAAAAGTAATGGCTGAACACATTTACTGCTGGAATACTGCAGGCTTAAAACATTAGCACAAGGGGGCTGGAGAGATGGTTCAGCGGTTAAGAGCGCTGCTTGCTCTTCCAAAGGTCCTGGGTTCAATTCCCAGCAACCACATGGTGGCTCACAACCATCTATTTGTAATGAGATCTGGTGCCCTCTTCTGGCCTACATGCAGAATACTGAGAATACTGTATACATAATAAATAAATCTTTTAAAAAAACATTAGCACAAACAAGTACATACTTGGAAAGCTAAGACAAGAAGATCACAAAGTTCAAAGCTTGCCTGGGCAACTTAGTAAGACTGTGGGGTAGGGGTGTGGTGGGGGGAGTACAAAGAGGCCCAGGGATATGGCTTAGTGATAGAGCACTTCCTAGTATGTGAGGCCTTAAATTCCAGCCCCGGTACTGAAAACAACAAAACCCCCAAACACACAGGAGTTAGAGAGATGGCTCAGCAGTTAAGAGCACTGGCCACTCTTCCAGAGTCTTGAGTTCCCAGCAACCACATGACCATCTATAATGGGAATTCTACACTCTCTTCTCATGTGCAGATGAACATTCAAATAAAGTGCTCATCTATATAAACAAATCTTTTAAAAAGATGAACAAAATTCTAAGTAAGAACAAAAAAAAAACCCCACACAAAACCTATGGACAACAATTGAAAAAACTTAAATTACAATCATGGCGGGATCTAGTTCATTCAGATAAAAAGGGATAAAAGAGTCAATAAGGGTCTAGAGAAGAACAGAACATATACAAGAGAATAAAATGGGTTTCTGCAGGGAGAGAAGGGAACCCAGAACTGGCTTCTCTCCTGGGCTGACCCCCTGGCTTACCCCGCTCTCCCAGTACGTCCTACTCTGTGCACATATTCTTCAATGTTCCGTGGAAAATCGTAATTGTAGACATGAGTGATATCATGGACATCAAGACCTCGAGATGCTAAGTCAGTAGCGATAAGTATTCTCACTTTACCTAAAGAGTAAAGGCAAATAAACACTAAACTTGTCTGGTAACAGCCAGTCCAAGACATGTGAAATTTTATTATTTTTAGTATTTAATTAGATGATTATTGCTTATAGTGAAAGCAGAAAAGACTTTTATTTTTTAGCGGTGAGGGAGGAAGGGGACACCCGCCTAGCCAGCCAGATCAGCCGAATCAACCCTGGAGATCAATGGGGTGACAGATGTTGCAGCCAGATCGCCCTCACATCTGAGAAAGACTTTTAAACTACTGGCAAGTCACAACACCATACCACAGTTCAGCAAATGGTCCTCTCCTGAACTATCTGAACAAATGTGGGAAAAAGAAATGTTTCAGTGATCTGAATGAAAATGGCCCCATAGACTCCTATGTTTAAATGCTTGGTCCATGTAGTTATAATTTTAGGGAAGGATTAAGAGGTGTGGCCTTGTTGGAAAATGTACATCACTGGGAGAGGGTCTGAAGTTTCAGGAGCCTCCCACCATCCCCAGGGCAGCTCTCTGCTTTATGAGCTCCCAGTTGCTGCTCCAACACCTTCTCTGCCTGCTGTCAAGCTCATGATGATGGTGAAGGGCTCCAAATAAAGCTTTTCTAAGTTGCCTTGGTCATGGTGTTTTAACACAGCAATAGCAAAGTAACTAAGACATACATCTTTCAGGGAAACTAATACAGTCTCAACTACAAGTTAGTATTCTGACGTGACTCATTCATGAATTGGTCTTTGTACAGTTAGCTAGTTATTTCTCAGAAGCAGATTAATATTCAGAGCTCTAACAAGTCTATTTTGGGTTTACAAGGTGAGGACAGACTGAGAAATAGGAAACATGAAAAGATACCATCACTCAGGCAAGCTCAGGTACTGGAATCCCTGAAACTGCCACAGACAGCAATTATAACTCACCTGTCTTAAAGTTCTCTAAGGCTTTCTCTCGGTCACTCTGTTCTCTGTTGCCATGCAGAGACTCCACTGATATGTGTCGAAGAATCAGGTCACTTGATAAGTGATCAGCACTGAACCAAAGAAGAAAGTTAGTGAACTGAAGTGCTTATTCTAATACCTTCATCAACTAGCAAACAGTCTGTCAACTTCCCCATTTGAAATTTTATATACAGAAACAGTCATGAGTAAGTCAGCTGGATTGCTGATGATAAAGAAAGCACAAAGAAATACCTACACGGCTTTTCTGCTGACAAACACAATGACTTTATCTTTAGGTGACATATTCTCTAGGAAGGTTTGGATATGAGTTCGTTTCTCTTCTTCTGTGGTGATGATTATGTTTTGCTTCACTGTACTTACAGCCTAAATAATTCAGAGATCATAGTACGTTAGCACCACCCACAAATGACTCAAAAATGCATTTATAATAAGTTAAGACTTTGAAAATAGAAAGGTAGTGAGCATAGCAAAATTGCTATTTCTACTCAACACTTACTGCTCAGTCTTTGATTTTTATCACTTATTTACCCACACTGAGTCTGGGAACACATGAATGATTGACAGGCATGCTAAAAGCTATTGACTACTGTTGTAAGGACAACCATCAAGTAATATCATGTTTGTAAGCATTATATTCCTGAACTTTGTATATCAGTGATGAGGTGATAAAACATGAATCTCAACTCAGGAAGTGCTTTGTCAATTTAATACAAAATTGACTAGTGTCATTTTTTAACCATAATGAAAAAAATCTCTTTAGATAAAAGAGATTGTAGTAACACTTAGTCAAAGAATGAAGTACTCACATAGTTTTTTTTCTGAATGTTTATCACTTTTCAAAGTATTAGTCTATATTTACTATTATTTTTTATGTGTATGTGTGCAGAAACATTGAGTATGGAGGCCCAAAGTTGACAAGATCTTCCTCAGTTGCTCCCCACTTTAATAAATAAGACAGGGTCTCTCACTGAACTTGGAGTTCTCTGACTTTGGCTAGTCTCACTAGTCAGTCAGCTTGTCCTAGGGAATCTGTCTTTGTGATTGCCACATCTGCCTAACTTTTCACTTCGGTTCTGAGGATCTGAATTCCATGCCTGAGTAGCAAGCACTTTATCCACTGAGACCTCTTCCTAATCCCTCTATTTTCTAATACATATATATATATATACATATATATATAATTTAGTATATATGCATATTAGAAATATGCATAATATATTAGAAAATATTTACACACACACACACTCTGTAAACTAATGAGTTGACAAAACAGACATATCAAAATCAGCCTTTTTCCCCCTTGTGTTGGGACTGAACCCAGAGCTTCATGGATCCTAAATATCTACTCCCTCACTGAAGTACATCCCACTGCCTTTACCTATGTTCTTTAAGTGTAATTATAAAAAGTTTTTTTTTATATATATACTTATTTATTATGTATACAATATTCTGTCTGTGTGTGTGTGTGTGTGTGTGTGTGTGCAGGCCAGCAGAGGGCACCAGACCTCATTACAGATGGTTGTGAGCCACCATGTGGTTGCTGGAAATTGAACTCAGGACCTTTGGAAGAGCGGGCAATGCTCTTAACCTCTGAGCCATCTCTCCAGCCCTATAAAAAGTTTTAATAGAAATAAAAACAAGCTTACAACTAGATCCAAAGTACCAACATAAACAATCATTGGCTCTTTCAAATAAGATTGTGCAAGACGCCGGACAGCAGATGGCCAAGTAGCACTGGAAACAAAACAAGATACACAAACATCAAAACTTTATTATAACATGTTACCAAATTTCTTTAATTATGCTGTGTACCAAACTACTCATGAAAGACATCTTTATGTTCCTAATCTCTGAAATTAGTCAAACAAATTTACAGTTAAATTCTATTGAGCTGTCTAGCTGCAGTCAAGCCACTGGACATAACTTTTAAGTTTTTTTTCATTTACTTATTCTTTGTTTATATTATCCAAAAGGTTAATAATGCCTCTATAACGTCAAATAAATTTTTATCTGTAAAAAGGTAATAAAAGTTTAGTTGTGTCTCATTCTTTATAAAAGTCAAAACAAACAAACCGCCAAAATTAAACAATCTATATCACACAGTGTCAGCAAGGAAAATCAAGTGCTTAGGCCCATACAAATCATTTTAAGTATATTGGTCAAAGGCCATAAAAGTTCATACTTTTCTTCAACACACACACACACACACTCATTTTATATATATATTTATATATATATAAAATGAAATTGGTCCCCCTTTTGTACCTTCATATACAATGAAATATAACTCCATTTTATTGAAATGGTAGATAACAGAAAAAGTGATTTAGTATTTTTTCCACAGTCATTCAACTATCCTTTCTGTAAACTAAAAATTTTCTACTAATACACAAATGCATTTTATTTGATCAAATCTTTATTACCCTACCCAACACCTACTAAGTTCTTCTCTCCCACCTCCCAACTTCATGCCTACCCCCTTTTACTGTGTCTTCTTTACACACACACACACACACCTTACTGAGTTCAAACGTATTACCACATGCATGTGGGTATAGGGCTACCCACCTTAGCATAAGAGCCTAACAGGGGCCCACCCCTGAAGAAAATTGGCTTTCTACTGGCAAGTGGCAACTGCCTTGAATATCCCATCCCACGTTGTTTAATTCCTGCTAGGATATTGACTAGATCGATTGTATGCAGGTCTTGTGTAGCAACTGCTCACAATGTCCAGAAGACACTGTTTTAAAGTCCTCCCTGATCTCTGGTTTCTATATTCTTTCTGCTCAATTTTCTGTATATTTCATGAGCCTTGTGGGAGGGGGAGTCATACACTACTCTTAAAAAAGATTTAGTTTTATTATTTTCATCACACGCATGTGTGCATGAGTATATGCTTATGATTGCAGTTGCCCCTATAGGCCAGAGGCATCAGACTTCCTGGAAATGGAGTTACAGGTGGGAGTGGATGCTGATATGTACCTGATGTGGATGCTGGGAACTGAATCTGGTTCCTCTGTATGAGCAACAAGCATTCTAAATCACTGAACCATCTTTCAAATAAAGAAAATGGGCCTAGGAAGAATTATTCTTTATAGATTACACAGACAATCATTGCTTTCTCGGTTTTATATCAGGAATAGTAATCAGAAATCAAATATTTATCTCTAAAGATAAGTGATCATCTATTCAACATAAGGTCTTTCCAAGAAACACAAATTTCATGTAAAATCCTTCATGAGTGGCTCAAGCAGGCGAAAGCACTTGCTGCCAAGGCTAACAATCTGATTCCGTTCCCAGAACCCACATGAGACCTAATCCTGCAAGTCGTCCTCTGACCTCTCCACAGATGCCACAGTGCATATGCATACACACACACACACACACACACACACACACACACACACACACACACACAAAGTATAGTTGGGCATGATAGTATATATCTTTAATTTCAACACTTGGGAGGCAGATCTCTGTGAGTTTGAGGCCAGCCTAGTCTACATGGAAAGTTTTAGGCTAGACAGAACTACATATTGTTTCAAAAAAAGGTAACAAAAATAACAAACCCATTTATTATGTAGGAAAGGTATAATAGTCAAAGATAAAGTATTCATTGTTACATTCAAGAATCTCAAAGTACTTTCAAGTAAAGCTCTGAAAGGTAGTTGAGAAAGTAACCTAATAGAATAAGTTTTTAATCTACTGATTTCTACTCTGAATACATACATAATTAGGTATACTTACCTTGTCATAATAGTCTGCCGGTCTGGGCGTACATCTAACAAAATCTTCATTATCTGGGGTTCAAATCCCATGTCCAGCATCTTGTCTGCTTCATCTAAAACCTGTATCCAAAACGAAGAATGTGGCCAATCTCTTTTCTAAACACTTATTTTCCCTATTATCTAAGACATTTCAACTTCTCAAGACCAGAATAAACTTTCTGTGGACATAGAATGCAGACTGATTTGTTTCACTTGATTCCCAACAGTTTCTATGAGTACTGAATGAGAAAAACCGAATGTATAACTTTCCTACTATGCTCAACAGAATGGAAAATAGTTCCAGATTACAAAGCCCAATAAACAGCCATTCCCTCCCCGATTTTCTACAAATTCAGTTCTTTTTCCTCCCAGTATTCCAAGCCCTTACTCCATGATTACCAAATAGGTTACACTTTTCAGGTTGACAAAGTTATTCATTTGTAGGTCATTCAATCTTCCAGGAGTTGCAATAATGATGTCTACACCTTTTGAAACATCTTGTATTTGTCCATCTCTATCGCCACCACCATATACACAAACACTTTAAAAAAAATCCAGAAGTTCATGTTTACACAAAGAACATCCCATCATAACACAAATTTGCAACTAACCTAAGCATTTCGGTTATAGATAAGATGAAATAAAAGAATATCTGATGTTTTTAGGAGTAGCCGTCCCATTATGCAAACTATCCACACTGCCAGCCTACAGTGTTTCCTAAAGAACCATATTTCTACATTTCTGAGCTTTATGACATGGCTACTGTTAATTAAATCAGATTCCTAAGTTATTAAACTAACGAAGACGTCAGAAGCTATGATAATAAAAGGTAAACTCAGAGCAAGAACTTGCTGTGTTATTACAGCACAGCAGTAACTTAAAATTTTATTTATTTATTTATCTTTATTTTACATACATTGACGCTTTGCCTGAATGTGTGTCTGTGTGCGGGTGTCAGATCCCCTGGAACTAAAACTACAGACAGTTGTAAGCCTCCATGTGGGTGTTAGGAATTGAACCTGGGTCCTCTGGAAGAGCAGTCAAATGTACTTATTGACTAAGCTATCTCTCCAGCCCCATACAGCAGTGATTTTAATAATACAATGTATTTTTGTTTTTTGATACAAGATTTTTCTGTGGAGCCCTGGCTGTTCTGGAACTCTCTCTGTTGAACAGGCTGGTTTTGACCTCAGAGATCCTTCTTCCTCTACCTCCTAAGTGTTGGGATTAGAGGAGTGTGCCACTACTGCCTAGCTATAGTGTATGTTTTTTAAGATTTATTTTTACTATTTTTAATTATGTGTTTGTCTGAACACAAGTATATGCACATAAGTGCAAGTGCTCTTGGAGCCAGAGGTGTGGGATTTCCCTGGAGCTGCAGTTCTAAGTGGGTGTGTGCTGACTTAGGTATTAGGAACCAAACTTGGGTCTTCTGTAAGGGGCAGGCACTCTTAACTGATGAGCTAGCATGTCAGTCCATAAAAATGTACATTTTAAAGAATCAGAAGGCTTTTGAATGTTTACAACTCAAAAAATGATATTTAAGAAGCCCAGTGGTGGCACATTCCTTTAATCCCAGCACTAGGGAGGCAGAGAAATGGAGATCTTTGTGACTTTGAGGCCTGCCTGATACACATAGTGCGTTCCAGGACAGCGAGAGAGACCCTGTCTCAAAAAAGAAAAGTTTGAGGAAACGTTTAATTCAACCTAAACATTACATAATTCATGCACGTACCAAAGCATAACATGGTACCCCATTAATAAATATGATTTTATTGTTGTGTACCAATTGAAAATTAATTTGTAGAGCTGGAGTGATAGTTCAGGGGCTGAGCATTTGGCAAATATGCACAAGACTGTGAATTTGAATCAAAGAAACACACACATACACAATTTAAATAAAGTTACTACAAATGTGTAGGTGAATATAACACTTCTATAGAAATGACTTACCTTTTAAGATCACTATATGAATATTTAGAACATTCAGCTTCTACTTGAAGGGCTAATTCCCGGGTTGGTGTAAGGACTAGCATGCCTGGTCCATTTCTTTGTTCTCTAGCTCTTTAAAAGGAAACAATAATAGTAAGTTATTTGTCTCAGGTGCATGGCAAGGTCATTTAGAGCAAGATTTGTAATGATGAGTGTCAAAGAAGCAGAAAAGACACATTTTTATTTTTTGGTGAAGTATATGATTAAAAAGTTCCTCCTGTAGGCCAGGTGGTGGTGGTGCATGCCTTTAATACCAGCATTTGGGAGGCAGAGGCAGGCATTTCTGTGAGTTTGAAGCCAATTTGGTCTACAAAGCAGATGTCAGGATAGACAGAACTATTACACAGAGAAACCTTGTCTCAAAATAAATAAATAAATAAATAAGTTCCTCGTGTAGACTTAATTTTATTAATTACAACTAATATACCTAAAAAATAAGCTGTTGGTATAAGTTTCTATAATTTTTATTATAAAGGTAGAGTTACCACAAAATGACAAAAGCCAGAAAATAAGTCACATACATCACAAATCCACTGCCTCAAATATTTACTTGTTCATTTAACATGACATTTTTTAACATTTCATTTGAAATGATAAACATTTTTTCATTGAATGGAACTATATTGGACAATACATTCATAGAAATTTAATTAAACAATATGATTTAGAACAATTTAGGCAATTTGATTCCAGTGTTTTTTATTGACTTCTGGTAGACAGTATCTATTGCTTCCTAAAATGGCTTTATGACAGTATATATCATAAGCATAGCCATGTGCAGCCTGGCAAAGAAGAGGCATCACTTTGACCAATGCAAGAAATGACACAACTTAATTACAGTTTTTGTTATATACTATATATGTTTATATAGTATATTTATATAGATATATAAATCCCTAATAAAAAAAATAGAGCCAAGGGAGTTCTTACAGTGGTTGAGAGTCTAGGTGGATAAATCCAGGCATTAAATAGGACAGTGTCTTTCCTGTTCCAGTCTGTGCTACTCCAATAAGATCTATTCCTTGTAGAACTATTGGCCACGCCTGTGACTGAAAAAAAGATCAATACTGAAACAAAAATCACAACTCCTCTTGCCATCCGTTTGTGCCCGTCAGCTCTAGGTTTTTAAACACATCTTGTCAGTCATTGGCAGTGCTGCAGGAGGTACTGGGCACATGCTTTTAAGACACAGCTATTCCCTGATTTAACTTCTAACATTTAACAGATATTATCTGGGGGGGGGGAGTGTTCAATGAAATATTGGAGTTAACAAAAGCATACCTGAATTGGTGTAGGTTTTTGAAAGCCTGCTCTTTTAATGTTTTCCATAACTTCTGGGTAACTTTGAAAGGCATCTTCAAATTTACATATAGGGTTAGGGATAGGACGTTTCTCACCATCTTTCAAGTCATCACACGTTATATTAAAATTTTCTTTCCTTTATAGAAAATACAAGTATTAGTGGATTTGTTCTCTTGACTTGAAAAGAAAAGCATCTTCCTTCCTTCCTTTCTTCCTTCCTTCCTTCCTTCCTTCCTTCCTTCCTTCCTTCCTTCCTTCCTTCCTTCCTTCCTTTTTCTGGTTTTTCGAGACAGGGTTTCCCTGTTTAACAGTCCTAGCTGTCCTGGAACTAGATCCTGAAGACCAGGCTGGCCTCGAATTCACAGGGATTCACCTGCCTCTGCCTCCCGAGTGCTGTGATTAAAGGCGTGTGACACCACGGCCCTGCCCAAGAAAAGCATATTTCTTACAGTCAGTTCAGGTAATAGCCAGAAAGTCATCTGTGATTGATTAAAACCAGATTTTTTAAGGTGCTATAGATTAAGAAATGAAGGGCTGGACATGGTAGCACACAATTGGAATGCCAGCACTTGGAAGTGGCGACAGAAGGATTAAAAGTTTGAGGCCAGCTTGGGCTATACACTCTGTTTCAAAACAAATAACTAAACAAAAGAACTAGGACCCTGTTTCCCTCTTAAGTGAGGGTGCAGAGGTAAAGGAAAACCTAATTCTATGGGTGAATGAATGAATGAATAAATAAATATGGAAAATGGGACCCAAATATGTGCATGATAATATAAAACTAGGCTAGCAGATGTCCTAAGATGAGTTATTTGACCAAGGCTTAGCATTATCTCAATCATCTTTCTGCTACATCTATTTTTTTTTTTGCAGAACCTCATGTGGACTTGGCTAGTCTCAAACTTCACACGTAGTTTACACTGACATTGAACTCTTTCCTCATCATCTTACCTCAAACTCCAAAGTGCTAAGATTTCAGACATGCACTACTATGCCCGCCTGTCATTTTTACAACAGACTTATTTGTAAGATTTGTGTCAGTTTTTAAGGTTGCTATTAACGGGATGAAGAGATGGTTCAGTGGTTAAGAGTGCTATTTGCTCTTGCAAAGAACTGGGGTTCAGTTCCCAGTACCCACATGGTGGCTATCACAGTTTGTAACTCCAGTTACGCCCTCTTCTAGCTTCCTTGGGAACCTAATGTATGTGGTATACATATATACATGCAGCCCAAACAATCATAGACTCACAAAAAAAATCTTATTACTTCAGATAAGAACTCAAGAGGTTGAAAAATTATTCTTTGTTTTGTAGTAGACAGATAATTACAGAAAAGTACACCTGGCCAAAACTGAGAGAACAAACTGACTGTAATGTCCAGCTCCAATTGATAGATCTACATCTGAGACAGGCCCTATATCTCAGGCCAGAGGAACACCACCAAAGACAAGGTGGAACGATTTCAAGAGCCAGAGGACCAGGTCACCTTTGGTGAAATCGCGTCTTCTAGATATGAGAGGGAAGATATACCCATGAAATCTCAAATATATTCCTAAATACCAGTTGACATGCCAAGATTGACAGGGTCAATCTTTCATAAGGTCCCACCCCCAAATGAAGAGCTATAGGGAACTATGAATGTTGAGGGAGGAAGAATCAGTCATCCCCAAGGACAAAGGCCCTAACTGGTTATTTACCACCAAATAGTCAGCCCTGAAAACATACATACATATAAGCAACAACAAATGGACTCAGCAGGTTGTTTAATTCATGTAACAATGATATGTAATAGTAACAAAGAGAAAGAGAAAAAAACCATGCATTTGAGAAGATGTGGAAGGGACAAATGAGGAGTTGGAGGGAGGAGAGGCAAGGGAGAAATGATGTAAGTACAGTACACATATGTGAAATTTTTAAAAATGAAAAGAAGTGCTAGTCAGATGGCTCAGTGAATAAAGGTGCGTGACAGTGAAGTTGATGCTCCATCCCTGAGACCCACAGAGTAGGGGAGAAGCAACTGCTGCAAGTGATCCTTTGGCCTCCATATGTGCGCCAATGCTGTGCATGTATGTATGCACACATACATGCATATATAAGTGTAATTAAAAAGCAATGGGATTCATTACAAAAGAAATTACCATATTAAAAAAACAAATTTTAAAAACCTTTTCACTGTTAGCTGAGGAAATAGCGAAGTTGTAGAGTATTGGCCTCGAATGCATGATGGTACACACTTATAATCTCATCAAAGGAAAAGTAGGGGCAGGAGGATAATGTGACATACAGCAGCTCTTTTTTTCTTTGAGACAGGGATTTGTATTCCAGACTGTTATCAATCTCATTATATAGACAAGGATGATCTTCAACTTCTGATCCTTGCCTTTATCTAGAGGGCTGGGATTGCAGGCATGTGCCATCTTGCCGTCACGATACTAGGAACCAAACTTAGGGTTTTGTGCATGCTAGGCAAGCATTCTACCAATTGAGCTATATCCTCAGTCCTAGAGTAACTTTTTCATTTGGCAGGGGAGGGACAGGGAGGACCAAATACAGAGTATTGCACATGCTAGGCATGTACTCTACTACTAAGAGGCACCTCCAGCCCTAGAATACTTTTGTCAGAATGCATATACTTTAAAATAATAATAAAAGCATAGCAAATATATAAACTAGTAGCAGTTGTCTATTCTCAGCATGAAGTTTTATAAGCTGTACATAAACACACTATACTCTGACTAGCATAGCTTTAGTTTACCACCGTCATGTCACCACATACATGTGAATAATGCATTGCATTGTTTATTGCAGCTACAATCACTTCAAAATAGTACTTCTTCAGGTACGTTATAATCTATGGGGTCACTATCATGCATTTTGAGGTTGACTGTTACATCCCCAGCATTGCATTTAGTTCCTTGGCTATAAGAACCACAGTAAGTGTTCGGGTGCTAAGCATGGCCTCTGAGACACAAACAGACCAGCTTCCACCATCACAACTGGACATTTGTTGTTTGTGACAGTCTTGCTGACCTTGAACTCATGATTCTCCTACCTCTGCCTACTGAGTGCTGGGATTACAGACATGTGCCACCATGCTCCACTGTAGTATTTGACAACACTGCTCTAAAACTCATCATATAAGATGCAGCTAAGATTTCAGTCGAGCAAACATGAAAGCTGGGAATAGTGTTACAATACAACCATTCAAAATCCTTGCCTAACAAGTCAATAGTAAGAACCTAAGAACACTGAGGTAATGAAGCAACTACCCACCTCCAGTTGTCTATCTGCACTTGTGACATTGAGCTGGTCGTTGCTGATTCTATGTAAAAGTTTTTCTTAATTGGAGGTAAATCTGGGACAAAGATGACAATCCAAACTTAGATAAAAAATGAGAATGTACATTTACTAACACTTATTCAAAACTACAGATTTCAAACTAGAATAATATTAAGTTCTCTATGCGCACAGTTTTTGATAGTTCTACATGTTGCTGTCTAGGCTTATGCCAGTCTAAAAGATCTCCTTTTGGTTTCTCTTTCAACTATATTTTTTTCACCCAGGGAGGACTCTTTTAAAAAAATTTGTATTTTGTTACTTATTATATATGTTTATGCATATCTGTGTGGGTGTATGCCACCCACAGCCTGTGGGTGGCCAGAAAAGGCAGTTAGGTCCTTTGGCAGTTGTGAGTCACCCAACAAGTGTGCTGGGAATTGAACTAGGCTTCTCTGCCAGAGCAGCAGGTATCCTTAATCATTCAGGCATGCCTACAGCCTCCAGGAAGGAATCTTTTACGTTAAAGGAAAGGAAAGTATGATTTTTTTTTCTATGCAGGGTCTCACTGTGTAGCTCTGACTGTCCTGGAGTTCACTATGTAGACCAGGTTGACCTCAAACTAACAAGAGATCCACCTGCCTCTGCCTTCTTCATACACTCTGAATGCTGGGATTAAAGTGTGTACCACTGGGCCTGGCTGGAGAGCATGATTTTTAAAGAAGCCCAACTTACTGCAACAGATGAATTTGCTTTAAAACATTTTAGATTGACTTTAATTTTTCTTCAAAGGTCCATAACATTAGTTTAAAATCTTTCAGATTTATTTATTTTTATTTATTTAGTTTTGGAAACAAAATTTCATTATGCAGCTCTGACTGGCCTTAAACTTAGAGATCTGCCTGCCTTTGCCTCCTGTGTGCTGGGAATAAAGGCATCTGCTATCACACCAGGATACTTTTATTATGTGTATGAATGTGTGTCTACATGTGAGCATGTGAGTGAGGCTTGCAGGTCATGGCATTGAATTCCCCCTGGAACTGATCCTTAGGAACCAAACTCCTGTCTTCTGCAAGAGCAGTACATACACTCTTAATCAAGGCATCTCTTCAGGCCCATACCATTAGCATTTATTTTTGTAATGTTGATAACCACACCCAGACCTTCTTGTTCAGAAACTTACTCTACTACTGATCCACAAATTCCCAGCCCCCATACTACTTCTTTTTGGCCTTAAATATAAATTCTCAATTTTCTGAGGTTGTTTCTGTCTGTCTGAGTCTCTCTTTGTGTGAGCATAGTGTATGCATGTATGGATGTATGCATGCATATATGTGTGCACGTGCAAGCCAGAGAATGACAGTGGGTGTCCTCCTCAGTTGCACTCTCACTGAATTTGAAGCTCACCAACTGGCTAGACTGGCTGGCCAGTGAACTCTTAGGATCTACTTTTCTCCATTCCCCAAGCCATGAGATTACAGACGATCAGCCCCCATCTTCCTTTATATGTGGGTGTTGGAGATCTGAACTTGATCCTGCTGCTTATATGACAAGCTCTGTTGTGACTCTGCAGACCCTGAGGATGTAAAAGCACCTCTTCTAAGCTTAAATCCTTACGCAGTGCCCCATAGCACTAAAAACTTAACATGTAGAGGTTCAGGCCCACACGATGATGTAGTCACTAACACTTTGATTAGTTTATTAATAATGTACTATTTTTGTGTACATGTGAAGTATGTATGAATGTGTATACAAACATCTGTGTGTAAGAGTATGTTGCAGCTTACTGAGGCCAAAGGACATCACATATTCTCTGGATACGTGTAGGAGTTTTTTCTGTTTATGTGTTGCTTTCATTGGTTGAATAAAGAGACTGCCTTGGCCATTTGATAGGGCAGACTTAGGTAGACGTAGTAGACAGAACTGGATGCTGGGAAGAAGGACAGACAGGAAGACACCATGATTCTCCTGCCTGAGACAGACACTGGTTAGAATCTTTCCCCGTAAGTCACGACCTTGTGGTGATATACAGATTATTAGAAATGGGTTAAACTAATATGGGAGAGTTAGCCAATAAGAGGCTAGAAATAATAGGCCAGGCAGTAATTTAATTAATATAATTTCTGTGTGGTTATTTCGGGGGTTAAGCTAGCCAGGCAGTGGGATGTGGCCCATCCCCCTCTTACTACAATTCCCCTCTATCCCTTTCTATCTTATTTTTTTGAGGCAAGTTGTCTTGGTGGACCTGGAGTTCAAATTTTTCAGTTAGGCTGGCTGCCAGTCCTCCTGGTTCCACCCCTCTAACCCCAAGCTAGAGGTACAGGCATTCACAGGACCACATCCAGCTTTTTATGTGGGTGGGGTGCTAAGAGCTAAACCCAGGTCCTCATGATTGTGCAATAAATACTTTTGCACACTGAGTCATCTCTCTCCAGCCTATACAACCAAAAATTAAATAATGATGCTGTATTGTTGCTTCATTTTAATAGCCAAGTTTCGTGCTTAATTCGAGCCTGAAAGTAGACATTTCATGAAGCAGGACTTCTTAAACTTTTATCTCAGAACCACTTTTCACTTGTGAAAGTTTTAAATGACCTTGACTGTTATATAAAACAGGTAAATATATCAAACAATCACTGATATTAAATCAGAGATTTACTTAAAAAATTCTTTGGTATATATAGAATTTTACCATTTATTAAAGATTAATGTAAGATTGTATTCTAATGAGATAGATGTGCTTATCTATTTTTTCTTTTATTTTTTTTGTTTGGTTTTTCAAGACAGGGTTTCTCTACATAACCCGGGCTGTCCTGGAACTTGTTCTGTAGAGCAGTCTGACTCCTGAGTGCTAGGAAGATGTGCATCACCACTGCCCAGCTTATTTATTTTTATACAAAGAATTAAATCTTAGTTGAATAACTATAGTGCAGGGTATAGAGCACTATCACTAGTTTTTAGAATTGTCAGTATTTTATATTCTAATCATTTATGCTTAAGAATGTCACTTTACACAAATATATAGTACAAAACGGTGATTTCATAAACTGTTGGAAATTCTATGCTAATTCCAAGGCAAATCATTGAATATTTTTCTTTTTTGAGAGTCCTCTGCAACTCAAATATCAATTTTTTAATTATTCTTTTACTTTTTTTTGAGGCAGAGTCTCACTATGTAGCCCTGGCTGGCTTGGAATTTGCTATATAGACCAGGCTGGCCTCAAACTTAAAGAGATCTCCTTGTCTCTGCCCACAGAATTCTGGGATTAAAAGTGTATGATACCATGCCTGACCAGCAACTTTTAGAATCAAACATTCTAAAACAGCATAATTCAAAGATATACTAATTTGATATTTAATATGCTGAGGAATGCCTAAAAACTACCAACTCTTTTTCTGTAGTTAAAGCATTATGTTTCTCTACAGTCAGAAAACTTTGCATGTACAGTAAAATACCCTGCAATTGATAACATAGAGTATCAAACCTGAGCAGAGGTATTTCAGGCGGCATCTAGTGATGGTGTGCGGTAGGATGGAATGTACCATCTATGTGTAAACACAGAGCGCATGTCCAAACCAAGGCTGTGGTGAAGGCTGCCTGTGCTGTGACACAGGTGAGCACGGCCCAAAACGCTTCAGATCTATTATGCTTCTGATTTTGATTAATGTTTGGTCACTGAGTGTCCAGAAACCTTGTACTGTTGCCACATTTTTCATGACCTTTAAATTCAGTTACATGATCCTGCAGGGGTCATGACTCACAGGTTAAGAAGCTGGGTTACAGAGGACATGAACTTCAGTAAAGAAATAGTGCCTCTGCCCACAAATGGTAGGATACAGCACTGACCTGCCCACTTTTTCTTTTCCCATTTCAAAGCATCTTCTCGGATTTGGTCCCAATCTATCAAAGGCTGATCTTCTGTTACACTGTCACTTGTGCTGGTATCTGTTCCAACAGAAGGTTGGAATTCAATAATATCTGTTAAAAGATTTTTACAAAATTAGCTTTGAAGTAAATCCTGACAGCACAAGATCCCCAATGCAATATTTTTGTGTTTATTTATATGAGGATATTAATATTAATGTAAAAAAATCTGTAATTTCCAGGGTCTAGGGAGATGGTTCTATGTAAAACACAAAGCAAGCATGAGGACCAGATTTGGATCCCCAGCCCCCACGTCTGCTCCAAGTGGGCATGGTGGTCCTCCTGGAACCACAGAAGAGGGAGGTGGACACAGAGGTTCTCAGAGCAGGCTGGCCAGCTTGAGTAGCTCAGTCAGTCTGCAGTAAATCAAAGACCCTACCTAAAATAGGTGGAGAGCACCCAGACCTACTGCTGGCCTCTGAATACAAGTTAGAGCACACACACAGGACCAATCTTTACCCTTAATACTAAAGTGTGCATTAAAGAGTTCTCTCATTTGAACTTACCTGTGGCTAAAAGTAAGACTAGATTTAACCATAATAGTTAAGTAGCCACAGGTATTATGTATGTTTTTTTTACATCCATTTATTTTTGCTTATTTTTACAGTGTGTGTGTATGTGTGTGCACTCACATGTCCCTGAATATGCCATGGGGTACAAGTCAGAGGACAACATGTAGGAAGTAGTTTTCGCTTTCTACTATATGCATTCTGGGGATAGAACTCAGGTTAGTTTGTTATTCTTGGTGGCAAGCAACTTTACTGACATTATGTAATTTTAAAAAGCCAAAGTAATCTAGCCCTTTATTGAAAAATTGTGTAGATCTGGAACATCTAAAGCTTTGCCTGAAGAAAGGAATCAAGTATGATGTTTATAACACTGAAAAAGAACCAGGTATGGTGAAGCGCATTTGTATTCCCATTTCTCCGGAGGCTGAGTGAATGAATGGATTATGAGTTTGAGATCACCTTGTCCTACATATGGAGACTCTGCATCACAGAAGAGAACAAAACCAATAAAAAATAATGGTAAAAAGTATCTTTAAAATACGACAAGAAAAAAATCAATAAAATGATTCCTAATGATATTCTGCTATACTTATAGACTGAAGCCTAGTATAACTGTCACCAGAGAGGCTTCATTCAGTAACTGATGGGAGAAGACCCAGGGCCAAAAACATTAGGTGGAGCTCAGGGAATCCCACAGAAGAGGGAAAGGAGGGACTATAGGAGCCAGAGGGGTCAAGGACATTAGAAGAACATAGCCCACATAATCAACCAGGGTTCACAGGGGGCTCATAGAGACTGAAGCCATCAGGGAGCCTGTATGGGTCTGACCTAGGTCCTCTGCATATGTGTTACAGTTATGTAGCTTGGAGTTCTTGTGGGACTCCTAACAGTGGGAGTGGGGGCTGTCTCTGACTATTTTGTCTCCTTTGGGGGCCCTTTTCCCCCACTGAGTTGTCCTGTCAGCCTTAATATGAAGGTTTGAACCTAGTCATATTATAACTTGTTATGCCATGTTTGGTTGATATCCATGGGAGGCCTGCTTTTTTCTTAAGGGAAATGAAGGAGGAGTGGATCTGAGGGAGAGGGGAGATATGGGAAGGGCCTGGGAAGAGAGGAGGGAGGGGAAACTGTGGTTGGGATGTAATATATCAGAGAAGAATAAATAAATAAAATTTAAAAATATCTAGAGTAGCTGGACATTGTGGTATATGCCTTTAATCCCAGCACATGGGAGGCAAAGGCAGGCAGATCTTTATGGTTCAAGGTCAGCTTGGTCTACACACAGTTCCAGACCAGCCAAAGGCTACATAGTGAGAATCTGTCTCAATAACAACATCAATAAAAACAATAAACTAAAGCACTTAAGTGTGTAAAAATTACTTACCAACTTTGTGTCCTGGAATGTAATTTTGTTGTTTTTTAACAACATTATCTATCACTGTTTTTGCTTTTGTTTGCATGGCTTTATTGCCAAAAATTTTGATTTCTGCCTCAGGACTTCCTTTTATTACCTAGTTAAAAAGGGAGAAACAAAGGTGAGATTGAAGTCTCCTCATCAAGCCTAATAATTAATTACTCTACTTCAGATAGTAAGAAAGAATGTAAACACGGTCTTGCTACTATTCCATATCCAGTCTGACTAGGATCCTATGACTCCTGATGGGTAACAATGACAATCTGTAAACTTAAATTCAGAACACACTGGTAGAGGGAAAAATAAAACAATACAGGGGCTGCTCAGATGGCTCAGCAGTCAAAGGAACTCACTCCCAAAGCCTGGCTTTGAGTTCAATCTCTGGATCCCACTGAACACCACACACAACCCTCTGGTGTTTGTGCTCCCCCCGCCCCATATAAAAAGTAAAATTAAAATAAAAGGATTCTCTAATTAACACATGTATGTATACATGTATGCAATGATAGAGTTAGTTTTGCTTTTGATTTAGTTTTTTGAGACAGGGTTTCTCTGTGTAGCCCTGGCTGTCCTGGAATTCACTCTGTAGACCAGGCCAGCCTTCAACTCAGAGAGCTGCCTGCCTTTGTCTCCTGAGTGCTGGGATTAAAAGTGTGTGTCACCGTTGCCCTGCAGATTTGGGTTTTCAAGGCTAGGGTAATGAGAACTAGGATAGAATACAATTTATTACACCACTGAGGACTGAACCCAGGGCTTCACACAGGTTAGGGAACTATCTCCCAGCCCTCTTTTCACATTGTATTTTGAGTCAGAGTCATGCTAATTTACCCGGGGTTGGCTATGAACTCATACTGTAGCCCAGGCAGGCCCTGAACTTGTGATCTTCCTGAGCAAATGGGTTTATAGGCCCACAGCACCAGGGCTAGCAAATGACATATTTAAATGTACTTATCAATATTCATCTTGAAAATTACTCTACGTCAAGTGTTGTCTTTCTTGGATGGTTATTCAATGTTTGTCAACTCCAGGGTTTACAGATATAAACAACTCTGTGTTAAGTGCTAAATGAAGCCATTATAAGATGCTGGGAGGATGTCATAACTTGACTCATCTGAAGTTCAGTGGAAGTTGCCTAGAAAGAGACAACTGCAGGGTGACAGTGTGAGGAAGTATTAGGCAGTCTTCAAATATGCCAGGCCAAGTGGACTATGCCCAGGAGTCTGGGATTACCAGGCTCGGATCTTGGCTGCTGCAGGTAGTGTACACATGTAATTCTACCATTCACGGGCTGAAGAACAGGAGACTCTGGAGTTATAGGGCCGGTCTGAACTAAATACCATGTTCCAGGCCAATCTGTGTTGAAAATTGAGACCTTGGGTTGGACTGGTGAGATGGTTCAGTGGGTAGAGGTGCTTGCTGCCAAGCCCAGTGACCTGAGCTAGATCTCTAAGAACCACATACTGAAAGGGAACCAACTCCTGAATGCTGTTCTCTGACCTCCACATGTCACAGGTGCTAGTATATGAATGCACACATATGTACACATTCACAAATAAATATAATAAAAATAAAAGGTCTGGGATGTATTTCTGTGGTAGAATGCTTGCCTAGAATACACACGAGACTGTGGGTTCAGTCCCCAGTACCCCAACTAAATAGCTTAAAAAAAAAAGACTAGAGAACCACCAAAGGCTCTTATGCAGAAAAGGAACTATATGACTATATTTTAGGGAGACTCCTCTGACTAGTGGAGAATGGTGAGGAGACTAGAAGAAAGCTGGACAACTAAGGGAAAATGAAAACCATGGAAAATACAGGGTAGAGACAAGACTCTGCAGAAGACAAGGGCTGCTTTCTCAGCCTGAGAATTTAGTGACGCCTTTCACTGTCAGTATGATTAAGAACATGAAGAGCTCTGGCCGTGTACTTTACCACGTTAAGCACAAAGCAGATGCTAGTCAGGGGTTCCTTATGAAGAGTTATGCTCTCAGGTTTCAGGAACACAAATCACTTACCTGTATTCTAGTGTTTGTTATATTTTGGATTTCTCTAATTTTTGACCCACCACGACCTGTTTAAAAAAAATAAAGAAATCTATGATTATGAACTGAAATCAGTAAAAGGGGTCTATGTAGTTCCCTCAAAGGCCTTTGTGTGGCTCATCCTCAGATCATTCGAGGGCAGGTTCTTAGGGTGCAGGAAATACTTTCTCTTTTGGAAGGGGGAAGAGGCTGACATTTCATATTTGTTGTTTGTTTTTTGTTTATTTTGTTTTTTCTTGTTTTCTGAGACAGGGTTTCTCTGGTTAAGAGCCCAGGTTGTCCTAGAACTCTCTCTGTAGACCAGGCTGGCCTCAGATTCACAGAGATCCGCCTGCCTCTGTCTCCCGAGTGCTGGGATTAAAGGCGTGTGCCATGACACTTAGCAGACATTTCACATTGTGTGCAGAGTAGGAGGCTTCTTTCACTGAGATGGAGGCAAAGAGTCTATTCCAGTACGTACAAAAATTGGATCCAAACTGCATTGAAAACAATGTAAAGAAATTGGAGCCACTGTTAACAATAGCAAAATTCAGGATTTTTGTTTTTGTGTTTTGTTTGTTTGTGTTTTAGGACAATGACTCACAAAAGCATCCCAAACTGGCCTTAAACGCAAGGCCATCCTCCTGCCTTTGCCTCCTAAGTAGAGGCATTTCAAGCACTGAACCAGCACATCTAGCAAGGAAGGAGAGGTAGAGCCGAGTGGTACAGCACCTGTCTGAGTAGCCTAGGACCCTGGTTAGAATCCCTGACAAATTCGAAGGGTGAGGGGTTTGAACAGACATTCTTCAGAAACATTTAAGTCTATAAGGTGTTCAGCATCTCCTAAGAGTAAAACATAGACTATAACTACAAAAAGACTGCCTTCTTTTTTGTCTTAAAAAGATTTTATTTTAAAAACATGGTTTCCTAGTTAGGGTTTCTATTGTTGTGACAAAACACCATGACCAAAAAGCAAGTTGGAGGAAAGCGTTATTTGGTTAACGCTTCCAGATCATAGTCAATCATTGGAGGAAGTCAGAACAGGAACTCAAGCAGGGCTGGTATCTGGAGGTAGGAGCTGATGCAGAGGCCATGGAGAGGAGCAACTTACTGGCTTGCTTGTACCTAATCTTGTATATACCACTTCCATATGATAATAAACTGCTTCTATGCAAGTCCTACTTGATGACCTGGTGGCTCACTGTCAAACGCTCAGTTTACACTAAGGCCCAATAGTAGACCAATAGTCCTCTTTCAAAGGGAGAAGAGTCTGCAGATGATGGTTGAGCCTTGCTCCAAAATCCAAAATGTCTTCTGTGATTCATCTAGAGGGGCTTGTCAAAGGTCCAAGCACCATCCCCATCAGCCACTGACACCTCAAGTACCATAGGGTCTTGCTGGATCATATGGTCCAAGTGGTAGAGCAACCTGTACTGCAGCCTGGACCTGTTGAGGAGCCTTCTCTTGTTTCAGGCCCCACACAAAGTTAGCAGTTTTCCAAATCACTTTAGTATGGGACAGAGTAGCACACCCAAGTGAGGAATGTGCTGTCTTCAGAATCCAAAGAGGCCTAGTAAACATTGTGCTTCTTTCTCAGTGGTGGGAGGGATTAGGTGCAATAATTTATCCTTCACCTTAGAAGGAATATCTCTGCATGTCCCCATACCACTGGACTCCTAAGAATTTCACTGAGGTAGAAGGCCCTTGAATTCTGGTTGGATTTATTTCCCATCCTCTGATGTGCATATGTGTTATCAAAATGGTTGCTACCTCCTGCCCACTTGATCCAATCAGCATAATGTCATAAATATAATGCACCAGATTGATATTTTGTGGAAGAGACAAATGATCAAGATCTCTTCTAAGTTATGACAGAGAGCAGGCAAACTGTAAAGGTATACTGTTGGTCTTGCCAACTGAAAGCAAATTGTTTCTGGTGGTCCTTATGGTCAGGTACTGAGGAAAAGGCATTTGCTAAATCATACCATGTACCAGATGTGTTAATTTGCTCAAGTAAGGACACCCTACATCTGGTACAGCCGCTGCAACTGGAGTTACTACCTGATCGAGTTTTTGATAGGTACGGTCACTCTCCACAATCCATCTGTCTTCTGCACTGTCCGGATAGGGGAGTTAAAAGGGAGAGAGATGTGTGAGAGCTAACACTGACTGCATCTTTGAAGTTCCTGACGGTGGCATTAATTTCTGCAGTTCCTCCAGGGATGCAATATTGTATCTGGTTCACTATTTTCTTCAACAGCGGCAACTCTAACGAGTTCCATTTGCCCTTCCAAACATAATGGCCCTCACCCCACAGGTCAGGGAACCAATATGAGAATTCTGCCAACTTCTAAGTATATCAATCCTAATTATACATTCTGAAACTGGGGAAATATAACCACCAGATGAGTTCAGGGACCTACTATGAGCTGGACATCAGCCAAAGCTCCACTAGTCACCTGACCTCCATAATCCCCTACTTTAATAGAAGGGCCACAATGTTCGTTGGGATCTCCGGGAATCAGCGTCAATTCAGAATCAGTGTCCAAGCGATCCCGGAAGTTGTTTCCTTTCCCCTAGTGTACAGTTCGTTATCTTTGTAAAAGGCTGTAGGTCCCTCTGGGAAAGAACTGGAGAAAGGCCAACTGTGAATGGAAATAAGCTAGTAGTTGTTCAGTCCCACAAAGCTGGGGGTCTCAACTGGTCTTCTGTAAAATATGTGGGAACCCCAAAGAGGTAGGCTCCATTGCAAGCGAAGGAATGGATCTTCTGGCAAGGTGTGGGCAAGCAGGCAAAGAAGGAACACTTCCTTCTTCCATTGACTTTATACAGGACTCCAGCATAAGGTGTGGTTCCTCCTGCCTCAAGATCTGGATCACAAGTGTGCCCTCCATTCTGAACTGCAGTTCATTCCAGATATAGTCAAGTTGACAACCACAAATGGCCATCACACAGGGTCTCACTATACAGGGCCAACCTGCCTGAACTTGATATATAGACCAGGACTGCTTCCACCTCCAGAGGACTGGGGTTAAAGGCCTACATCACCATGTCCTTCTTTATCCTTCTCTTTAAAAAAGGTAATTAGCAGCTGGGCAGTGGTGTCGCATACTTTTAATCCCAGCACTTGGGAGGCAGAGGCAGGTGGATCTCTGTGAGTTCGAGGTCAGCCTGGTCTTCAAGAGATAGTTCCAGGACAGGCTCCAAAGCTACAGAGAAACCCTGTTTCTAAAACAACAAAAACAAACAAACAGAAAATCCTATTGGCTCTCTGGTGTTCAAATACTGGGATTCTCGCTTAGATTCTTCGAGCATGAACCTTGGAAACGGAATCTGTCTACTTTAGTAAACAGCCTTAAAATATGATAAATATGCTACAACGCAGGTTCTTAGAACTAAAAATATTAACTCCAAGGACCCAGGGGATAAAAACTGTAACTGGAGCTAAGAATTAACGCCAGAGGGAAACATCCACATCGCTGTACATGCATCTAGGAGAAGTTGAACATTGCACCGCTAGGACTCCCCGTATGCAGCTTTCTGCAGTTCAGTTCAGCTAAACGAAGGCAAAGCCCAGGCTCTGACTTGTCACCTTCGAGGGTGTTCGCCCAAACAGCCCGCTCAGTACCGCGCTGCTGCCCCACTCCGGGAACGCGGAGAGACCCGCCCGTCAGCACCCGGCTTCACCGCGGACCCCGCGCGAGTCTCCCAGGAGGTTCTCTCCCGCAGACCCCGCCGGCCGTCCCAGAACCGCGCCCCGCGCTGCTCCCGCCGCCGCCCGTCCGCGCTCACCTATCACCGCGCCCACCACGTCGTTCTTCACCCCGAAGCAGAGCGGCGGTTCGCGGCGGCCGCCTGCGGCCGCGGCCTCGGCGGTGGCACCCGCGGGCTCTCTCCAGCCGCCGCCCGCCCCCCTGCTGCTACCGACCCGGCCCCTCCGGTTCTGCTCCTCCGCCGCCGTCCGACCGGCGCCGCGGGACCCCGCCGAGCTTCGCCGGGGAGCAACGCCCGAGGAGGAAGCGTTGGCTGCGGATTCCCGCCTAGACATGGCTCTCAGGAGAGCCGCGCGTCGCACGTCGCACGTCGTTTCCCCGCCGACTCTGCAGCACAGGCCGCGGCGTCGGAGAAACTCGGCTGCGGCCCGCGAGCTCGCCCGCCAGTCCTCGGCGCGCTCATTGGTCGCCGCGCCTCGGGGGCGGGGCCTGCCCGGCCTGGCCAATCCGCGCTCGCAGTCACGCGGCCGCCTGGACCTGTAAGACTCCTGGTGTCACCCAGCCTGAGGACTTCGCACCTTGGAGCCTGGGACACGTGCCTGGATCTCAACCGTGCCTCGAAATTCACATTCAAGACGAACTGATGGTGCAGGCTTAAGATCTGGGGCAGGAGAGTCTGTGCCACAATGAATTTAAGGTCAGCCTGGCAACTTGGTAAGACTCTTATCTTTAAAACGAAAATAAACCGATGAAAGCTTTGGGGATACAGCTCAGGTGTGGGGCACTTGCCTACCATAGGAGACTCTATGTACAATTTCCCATTGCTAATATAAGTAAAAGACTAGAGGCAAGGCTGAAGCACACCTTGCTTTGCAAGGATTCTGAAGCTGGATACACTCCTTCAGGAGGGCTAAACCACAGCATCTCTGCTGGGATTGGGATTCTCAAATTGTCTGAACATGTCTCAGAGGGTCAACCATCCCTCAGAGGACACTTAGAATCTTAGCACTGTGCTTGTAGGGACTGGGGGTCCATCCTAGACGAAATAATTACACACAATTAACTATAGTATTAGGTTCCCTGAAGCTAGATTTAATCTTCCTTTTAGGGGCTCAAGTGCTGGGATTACAGATGACTGCCATCATACCCAGATACAGCAACAGTATGTCTTGATGCAATACTTTCTGAAGAAATGTGAATAAAGCTCTTATCAAAGTTGGGTGTTTTTTGTTGTTGTTGTTGTTTTGTGGTTTTTTTTTTTTTTTTTTTTTTTTTTTTTTTAGCTATGTAGCTTTGGAGCCTTGTAGACCTCAAACTCACAGAGATCTGCCCTCCTGTCTCTGCCTCCTGAGTGCTGGGATTAAAGGTGTGTACCCCCCCACGGCCAGCTCTTGTTTTTTGTTTTTTGAGGGTTTTTTTTTTTGTCAAAGCTTCTTGGAATTACAAAAAACGCTGAACAAAATCAAACTAAAATGAGCCAATCACAAAATACGTCTTGACTATGCTTGAAGATGTAAAGAAATAATTTCAAACAGCACAGAATGGGATATGGACACAGGAGTTCAAGGAGACATGAGGAGCAGAGCAAGTCTTAAATGTCCCTACAGTTTCTGATCCTTAATCTGAAATGGGTGGTTAGCAGCCTTTAGAAATGACTTTGCTGGGTTTGATGTGCTAACATTAATGAGGAATTGTGCCTGGGTGCTTGTAGTGATATTTCATTTGTATTTTAATAAATAGAGCTTGCCTGTAGATCATAGCGTAAAATAGCCACACTGGTCATCTTTACAGACCAGGCAGTGGTAACACACGTCTTTAATCCCAGTAGCCACACTAGATAGCTGGCACTTGAGAGGCAGAGGCAGGCGGATCTCTGTGTGTAGCCAGCCTGGTCTACAGAGCAATTTCTGGACAGTCAGAGTTACACACTGAGAAACCCTGTCTTGAGCACTACTCCCAAAAGAGAGAAACGCATCGCTCCCAAGATTTCTAGAGCCATTTGAGATTCAAGTGTTATTTTTGAGTATATATAACCTTAACTTCATACAAACATCAAATTCATACTTCTGTTTATAGTTTGTCCTTTCACTTTACATTCAGAGAGGATAAATTTAGATTTTTTTTCTAATATTAAATTTGTTCTTTGCCAATTTCATGTATATGTTTATCTTGATTGCCCTTACCCTCAACCTACCTCTCTTAGCTGTTGAGACAGAATCCTGCTATATAGTCTTGGCTGATCTAGTCTGCAGCTTGAATAAATCAATCTGCCTGCCTCAGCTTCCCCAGTGTTGGGAGTACAGGTGTGCGATATCATGGTTGGTGACAGAAGTTTTAATTAGTAGCATATTGTTCTTTTGTGGCAATAGGTTTGGGGAGTTATTTGGAAAGGTCTGTTTCCCTTCTGATTACATAGCAGTTGACCCATGTATCCGTCCAGGGCTGCTTTAAAAATACAATTCTATGCAAGTCTACACTCCCAGCACTTGGAAGGGGATCATTACTACAAGTTCACATTTTCAGGGCTGTCTCATGAACAGAAAAAACAAAAACCATGAAACACAGGAAGAAATCTATTATTTTCTATGAAAATTATCTGACAGTCATTTTCTAAATACCCTGTCCTATTCTTCCTGTTCTCTCTCCCATGTTCCACCCCCATCCTTGAATTACTGCTTCACCCCAGCATTCACCCTTTTACTTTCATATCACATGGGTTCTATAACCCTCCTACTACTCTACTTTTTTAAATAACTTATTTATTTTTAATTTATATACATTGGTATTTTGCCTGTAAGTATATCTGTATGCGGAAATCAGATCCTTTTGAACAGGAGTTACAGACAGCTATGAGCTGCCATGTGGGTGCTGGGAATTGAATCCCGGTCCTCTAGAAGAACAACGAGTGCTCTTAACTGCTGAGCCATCTCTCCAGCCCCCGAATCCCACCTTCATGTGTCCTTTTCCTCTGTTTAGTCCCCTTTCTAGTTTCCTGACATCTTTGTCTCTCATTCTCACATAACTATGCATACATACAAATTAGAAACTAAGATCTGCTTGTGAGAACGTAGACTATTTAGCTTTCTGAGCTTGGGTTACCTCTCTTACTATAATGTTATAATTTAGCAATTTTCCTGCAACTTGTTTTATTTTTCTTCATGGGAATTATTCATGGAAAAATGTAACCCTTTGATTATTCATCTCTCCACCGAAGGACACCTAGGCTGATTCCATCTTTCCTAATAGAGCAGCAGGGAACATGGATGAGCAAGAATCCTTTGGGTTTATGCAAAGGAGAAAGAGAGCTGGTTCTTGTGGTAGTTTATTTGTAGCTTTTTTTGGGGGGGGGAATCTCCTCTGATTACCATAGTGGTTTACACTCCTACCAAGAGTGAATAAGTGTTCCCCTTTACTCACATCCTTGCCAGCATTTACGATCATTTATTTTCTTGGTGAATGTGGAGGCCCAAAAATGTGAGCCTATTTCCACCTTGTCTGAAGGTCAGAGAGTTTCAGCTTGCTCAGAGTTGTTGCCTTTCCACCCTGAGCAAAGGTCAGAGAGTTGGAACTTGAATTTCGTTCAGGCATAGAGGAGTATAGATCTATTTCTACCTCAAATAAAAGTCTAAGGATCCAACTAAGTTCCTACTCCCTTAGGGAGATAACTATGGATTTCACCCAGGGAGTAGTATGCCTACAGAATGTCTTGTTCTAGCAACAGAATATTTAGCTAAGAATGGAACCTTCAGCTGATATGTTCATTTCCTTGTATCATGTTAATGCAGTTTTTTATCTTACTCCTACCTTTTTGTGGAAATTAAATGTGGGCGGTTTCAGTTTCACTGAAACTCCCTCCAGGTACTATCCTATGTTTTCTGTTTTATTGTTTTCACTCACATCTTCATTCTCTTTACTATTTTTCTAAACCTCATGCCCCTACCCTGGTTAGTGGTATTTTTGTCAAAGCTGATCTCCGACAGGTGAAATTATATTTCAACTGACAGGGTTGAAATGGGATCTCAAAGTTGTTTTAATTTGTATTTTCCAATGGCTTCTCACTTTTGTGAGCTTCCATTTCAGAGTCCTTTTCTGAAAGTCCTTACCTATGACTATGTCTGTAGACAGAGGCTGCTCGTTCATTTCCTGGCTGCCCAGACCTGAAATAATTGCACAGAAAACACAGTAATTGCAATACTGTTTGGCCAATAGCTTAGGCGTATTTCTAGCTAGCTCTTACATCTTAAATTAACCCATTTCTATTAATCTATGTATCACCACGAGGTTTGTGATTTATCAGCAAGATTCCTGGGCATCTGTTTCCTTCAGCAGCTACATAGCGTCTCTGACTCCGCCTTCTTTCTCCTCCTCTATCTGCTTGGAATTTCCACCTTGTCCTATTCTGTGCTACAAAAGGCCCAAAGCAGCTTCTTTATTAACCAGTGGTATTCACAGCATACAGAGTGGAATCCCACATCATATGTCTTAAAGGTCCCCCTCTTTACTTTTTCTACTTTTTTTACTTTTTCTTCTAACTGTTTCAGACTTTTGACCATTTTCAGATATTTTTATGCACAGTGTGTAATAAAGTTCTGGTTTTATTCTATTTGTAGAAATCCACTTTTCCCAGCACCATTTGTCGAAGAGACTTTTCCTCCAATGAGTATTTTGAGGTGTCTGCCAAGAATGAGGTGGTTGTAGCTGAAAGGGTTGAGGCAGGGGGCTGCTTTTCTCTACCACTGGTCTCCGTCTCCATTTCTGTGCGAGTTCTGTGCTGCCTCTATTACTATGGAGCTGTGGTATAGCTTTACAGCGAGCTCTGTGCTGCCTCTATTACTATGGAGCTATAGTATAATTTTACATCAGGGTTGTGATAAGTCCAACACTACTTTTGCTCAGGGTTATTTGACTCTCTCAGTTCTTTTATTTTAAATATTTATTTATTTATTGTGTGTACAATGTGCATGTGTGTGTGCGCCTGCAGGCCAGATCTCATTACAGATGGTTGTGAGCCACCATATGGTTGCTGCTGGGAATTGAACTCAGGACCTCTGGAAGAGCAGTCAGTGCTCTTAACCACTGAGCCATCTCTCCAGCCCCGCTCTCTCAGTTGTTTTGGACTTCCACATTAAATTTTTGTTTGATTATTTTGTTTTTCGAGACAGGGTTTCTCTGTGTAGCTTTGGTACCTGTCCTGGAACTCACTCTGTAACCCAGGCTAGCCTTGCTCTCACAGAGATCTGCCTGTCTCTGCCTCCCAAGTGCTGGGATTAAAGGCATGCACCACCACTGCCTGGTCCAAATAAATTTTAAGATGGATACTTTTATATTTATGTGGTGAATGATGGTAGTGTTTTGGTGTCAAAGGTGTTAAATCTGTATGTGGTCATTGATAAGATGGTCATTTTCACACTGATTCTTCCAATCCATGAGGATGATAATTCTTTCCATCTTGTACTGCCCTTGGCTGGTTTTGTTCCAAGATATTTTAGGGTGGTTTTTTTGTTTTGTTTTGTTTTGTTTTTTGAGACAGGGCTTCTCTTCATAGCTCCCACTGTCCTGGAACTCACTCTGTAGATCAGGCTGATCTCAAACTCAGAGACTTGCCTGACTCTGCCTCCCAAATACTGGGATTATGGGTGTGTGTCATGAACTCCTGAAGATATTTTAGTTTTGTTGTTATTGTTTTTCTTTTTAAATACAGTTGTGAATAGCATTTTCTCCCTGGCTTTCTCTCCTTAGGATGTTGTTGTTGTTGTTGTTGGTATACAGAAACTTTACTGGTTTTGTAGTGTGGGCGTGTGGTCCCAATTTCATGTGGGTGACTGTCAGAGGACAATGTTATAGAGTTGGTTCTTTTTTTTATTGATTTTTATTGAGCTCTACATTTTTCTCTGCTCCCCTCCCTGCCTCTCCCCTCCCCTTCAGCCCTCTCCCAAGGTCCCCATGCTCCCAATTTACTCAGGAGATCTTGTCTTTTTCTACTTCTCATGTAGATTAGATCTGTGTATATCTCTCTTAAGGTCTTCATTGTTGTTTAAGTTCTCTGGGATTGTGATTTGTAGGCTCATTTTCTTTGCTTTATGTTTAAAAACCACCTATGAGTGAGTACATGTGATAATTGTCTTTCTGTGTCTGGGTTACCTCGCTCAAAATAATGTTTTCTAGCTCCATCCATTTTCCTGCAAAATTCAAGGTGTCTTTTTTTCTGCTGTGTAGTACTCCATTGTGTACTACATTTCCCACATTTTCCTTATCCATTCTTGGGTTGAGGGACATTTAGGTTGTTTCCAGGTTCTGGCTATGACAAACAATGATGCATGAACACAGTTGAGCACATGACCTTGTGACACAATTGAGCGTCCTTTGGATAGATACCCAAAAGTGGTATTACTGGGTCTTGAGGAAGTTGTTTCCTAATTTTCTGAGAAATCGCCACACTGATATCCAAAGGGGCTGTACCAGCTTGCACACCAGCAATGCAGAAGTGTTCCCTTTATCCCACAATCTCTCCAGCATAAGTTGTCATCAGTGTTTTTGATCTTGGCCACTCTAACAGGTGTAAGATGGAACCTCAGAGTTGTTTTGATTTGCATTTCTCTGATGACTAAGGATGTTGAACATTTCCTTAAGTGTCTTTCAACCATTTTAGATTCCTCTCTTGAGAGTTCTCTGTTTAGGTCTGTACTCCATTTTTTTATTAGATTATTTGTTCTTTTGATGACCAATTTCTTGAGTTCTTTGTATATTTTGGAGATCAGACCTCTCTCTGATGTGAGGTTAATGAAGACCTTTTCCCATTCTGTGGGCTGTCATTTTGTCTTGTTGACTGTGTCCTTTGCTTTACAGAAGCTTTTCAGTTTCAGGAGGTCCCATTTATTAATTGTTTCTCTCAGTGTCTGTGCTGCTGGGGTTCTATTTAGGAAGTGGTCTCCTGTGCCAATGCGTTCAAGTGTACGTCCCACTTTCTCTTCTATAAGGTTCAGTGTGCTGGCTTTATGTTGAGGTCTTTGATCCATATGGACTTGAGTTTTGTGCATGGTGATAGATATGGGTCTATTTTCATTTTTCTACCTGTTGATATCCAGTTATGCCAGCACCACTTGTTAAATATGCTTTCTTTTTTCCATTTGATATTCTTTGCTTCTTTGTCAAAAATCAGGTGTTCAAAGATGTGTGGATTAATATCTGGGTCTTTGATTCAATTCCACTGGTCCTCCTGTCTGTTCTTATGCCAATACCAGGCTGTTTTCAGTACTGTAGCTCTGTAGTAGAGTTTGTAGTCAGGGATTGTGATGCCATGGAGTGGGTTCTTTTCATGTTTACATGAATTCCATTAATAGAATTCAGGTTTGAGCTGCAAACATCTTTACTAACTGAGCTCTGTTATCAGTTCAGGTTACAGGTTCTTGCATGATAATTTTGTATCCTTCCAATATAGTAAATGCTTTCTGGTGGAGTCTGGGGTCTCTTTATGTATAGACTAGTAGGAGTTGAAATAAAGAAACTGTGAATTCTTTCCCATTTGTAGAACATTTATCTACATTTCATGTTTTTGGTCTAAGACTTCCAGCACTGTGTTGAATATGAGTGAACATTTTCCTTTTCCTGATTTCAGTAGGAGTTCTAAAGATTTTTCCAAATAGAATATAATATTGACTATAGGTCTGTCATAAAAAGCCTTCATTGTATTGAGATGTGTGCCTTCTACCAAGTTTCTTTTTCTATTTTTTTTTTCAAAATTATTTTGCGTGTATGGGTGTTTTGCCTGTGTGTATGTCTGTGCACTGCCCAAGATGACCAGAAGGGGGCATGCGATCCCTTAGACTGGAGTTACAGAAGGTTGTGAATTGCCATGTGGGTTTTGGGTCTTGAACCCTGTCTTCTGGAAGAGCAGCTAATGCTCTTAGTTCTGGGCCATCTCTCTTATCCCTCTATCAAATTCTTCCGACTATTTATTATGAAAAGATATAGTAATTTATTAAAAGACTTTCCTGTATCTACTGAAGTGTTTGTGTGTGTGTGTGTGTGTGTGTGTGTGTGTGTGTGTGTGTATGAAATTCTGTGCATATGATGTGTATAGGGATGTGTCATAGTTGGCATGGGGAGGTCAGAGAATATCTTTTAGGAGTAAGTACTGTCTTTCCATTGTGAGTTCTAGAGATTAGGGTCAGGTTGTCAGGCATGAGTGGGAAGTGCCTTTATCCATTGAACCGTGAGACCTTATTACTGATAGCATGAAGGGACGTTCTTTTCTGCTCTTGTCTATTTGACTGGTATTCTAAATGTCTCCTTTATCTGAATTGGTGTCCCTTACCCTCATTTACAGATTTTCTTTTCTGCAATGATTTTTATTGGAAATGTTTCTCTGCTTTTAGAATGGAATCCTTCATCATTTTTCATGCCCACGACTTTTTATTTGGTCTTTGCTCAGTGTCCCTGATGTATTTCAAGTCTGCTACCTTCCCAAAGTGATGGGCAGGGCTGAACCATTCTGGTTCACAGTTTACCTTGGTGCAAGAAGATGGGATTGTAGCTTCCTTTGCTACAGTACTCACCAGGCCACAGTCAGGAATCTTCCTAGCTATGAAGGGTTTGCTGAGGTAATAAGTGGAACTGGAATCTCCCAGTAGGCAATGCTTACCAAACCAATGGTATGAAAGACTGAAAGACTGTAGGCAGGCAGTCCTAACCCTTGCAGTGGGTTGCACAGGAACCACATAGGGGTGATGTCCTGACCAGGCTGAAAGAGGAGCCAGAGCCTGGTTGCGTCATGAACTCAACAGAGATATTGGCCAGGACCATGGTTTCACATGTATACAGATTTTCCTGTACATTGAGCAAGAAGAAAGCCTCCTGGGCATGCTGACATCATTGGTGGGACAGACTGTGGGGCTGTGATCTAAGCTCAGTGTGTGAAGCCCTCATTAAGGCTTTTGGTTAAGCAGGAGCCTTGGTAGGTACTTAGTCTGTGCTGGGGCAATGGGTGGGACTGGAGCCTCCCAGTCAAGCTCTGGTCACAGATGATGACAGAAACTTCCAATCATCACAGAGATGAAGATGGGATGGGAACCTCCCAGAAACAGAGTACTCACCACATCATGGCCTGGGCTGCAGCCACCATTGCCTCTTAGTTCTTCTTGATGCATCTGCTGGGACTAGACCCTCTTGGGTAGTTGGTGGTCCTAGGGGCACGAGTGTGGCTGAGGGCTCACAGGTGAGTAGTCCTCAGGAGGGTACTCAATACTCAAGAAGGGTGACTGTTACAAGTGGCTTGACAAAGCCAGGGATGGCGAATGTGGTGGTCCCTATAGGCTCATATATTTGAATACTTGGTCTCCAGTTGAGGAACTGTTTGGAAAGGATTAGGAGGTATGACCTTATTTGAGGAGGTGTGTCACTGGGTTCCCAAAGACCAGGTTCATTCCCAGTTATCTCTCTCTGCTTACTATTTTCTGTTGAGTTCTCAGCTATTGTTGTAGTGTGGTGTCTGCCTGCCTGCTGCCATGCTTTCTGCCATGGCCATGGACTCTCTCTCTGCATGGGTAAGTGTAGGCTGAGACTGGTCATTTGTTTTGTGGCCACCTGGACATGAATAATCTACAGAAATTCTATTAATTACAATACCATTTGGCCAATGTCTTATGCATATTTCTAGTTAACTCTTACATCTTAAATTAATCCATTTCTATTAATCTGTGAATCACCATGAGCCTGTGGCCTGCTGGTAAGATTCTCGTTGGCAGTTAGTGTCTTTCTCCTTTGGCAGCTACATGGCATCTCTCTGACTCCACCTTCTTTCCCTATATATCTCTTCCAGCCTGCCTATATTCTGCCCTGCTATAGGCCAAAGCAACTTCTTTATTAACCAATGGTGGTAAAATATATTCATAGCATACAAAGGAAAATCCCACATCATTTTTCCTTTTCTGTCTAAATAAAGTTTTAACTTTAACATAGTAAAATTACATATAACAAAACAGGTTCAAGCAAAAATTACAGTTACAATATTTAGTGTATTTGTTTCTGGCAAAATTAAAGAAAATATACGATCATCTATTTTTATCATATCTAATTTATCTTTTATCATAACTAAAGAAAACTGTAACTATCTGTCTTCAAAGAAGGATATAACATTAATTAAACAGGAAGTGAATCATAAGCAACTTCCAAAACTTTAGAATTGATAGATGTTTTGCTACCTGGACAGTCACCAAAGTTCTTCTGTAATGTTGGGGCATCTGTCTTCAGATGCCTTCAAAGGCCCTTAGTATCCGGGCCTTTTCCATGAAGCAGGAAATTTCAAAGACTGTTTCGCCTATATCGACTCAAATGTCCATTTTACTGGGTCTGTTGTCTCTAAGAATTGTACTGATTATCATTACCTTTGGTGTTGTGTCTGTGTCATAGATAAGCTTTGTGGTAGAGAGAGTGGGACCGTTTTTCACCGGGAGATACATAAAATTGCATACACAGAGAGCTAGAACACTCAGGACTGAGGCTGGAGAACCACACTAGATAAACTTCTGTGGACAGTCTGGCCCAGGATTCGGGGTCAGGAACAAGGTAACAGGGGGATAAGATGTCTAACCCTCCATAAAATAGACAGAACCACTAAAAGAAGAAGCAGGAGGAAGAGGGTAGAGAAGCGTATGGGTAAGAGGTGGTCAGGAAAAGTATGACTAGAGAGTGTCGGGGTGCAGATGGCTCCTGGGTCTCTGTGGGACACACTGCTCAAAAGCTGACGCCCATAGATTACAGAGGGTAAACTAAACATGTTAAATCTACAAATATGGCCTATGAACAGTAGGCCTAAATCCTGCTGCACAGAAAGTGAACGCAACAGAGGAGACTCACTTTGGCAAGCACAGGCCCTTGTCCTTCTGAAAAGTTCCAGGGAAAAGACATTTGGGAGAAATGGACTCCTCAGATTATAAACTCAGACCCCCCCCCCCCACGAAGGGTAAGATATGTTGGAACTATGCTGAGTAGACGACACAGGAGTCCCAGAGTGATTAGAGGAGAGACAGACCACAGACAGCCCTAAAATAGTGATATGGCGAGACAGGTCAAGAATGTAAGGTTTTACCAGGTGGTGGTGGCTCATGCCTTTAATTCCAGTACTTGGGAGGCAGAGGCAGGTGGATCTCTGAGTTCAAGGCCAGCCTGGTCTACAGAGTGAGTTCCAGAACAGGCTCCAAAGCTATAGAGAAACCCTGTCTCAAAACAAAACAAATCAGAAAACAGCAATAAGAGAAGAATATAAGGTTCAGGGTTCTGACGTGGGCTATTAGATCAATATGAGAGAGATCATAGGAGAAGCCATACCCATATGTCCATGCCCTTAGTCTTAAGAACATGGAAAGTTGGTTTAATGAACTCCAAACCCACCCTCTGCGTCTGGCTTTAAACAAGAGTGCTTGAAACAGGGACAAAACTGAGCCTGAAAGTCTAGGTACTTCCTCATACAATAGATCCTCCTCATAGATCCCATAGGCTACTAGATGAACCTTGGGCTTCTACCTCCGCTTCCCTCATGAACCCTGTAAGTTATCCCAGGGCAAGGACCACATGCACTTGAGGTCACAGTCAAATATCTATCCCGTCCTTGTCCTTACCTACCACTGGGCATATACCAAGTAGAAGTTCCGACCTGACAGAACAGGCTTAGAATGCAGTTACCTACCCAGATTGCTAGTGCTTGATATGTAGTTCCCATACTTCTACTTACTTCACTTCTGCAAGAAAGTCAATAGAGATAGTGGCAACCCCTTTCCTGCCTATAGTGTGTGATGCCAACTATGAGATCAACTTTAGCTTTCTTCTGACTCATAGACTTCTCTGGACACTGAATCTCTTGCATGAACCCAACTAAGCAGCCCGTCTGTCATCCACCCTGGGATTACCCTCTGAAGTGGGACTAAACAGGGAAGAGAGGACCATGAAGGTGCTTTCTGTAAGTCATAAAAGAGAGAGAGTGAGGATCTACAGTAAGAACTGTCTCCAGTTTATGGCAGTGCCCTGAGAGAACTGTGCCCTGTAGCTGATTCCCTCTATGTCAACAGCTCCAAATGAGTACAATGCTCCACGGGCACAATTCCAAGCAGAGCTGTGACTAATAATATCCAAAGAACCAAAGCTTGTAGGTGTGGCAGAGGCAGGAAGAAGAGGGTGTCCTGGCAAAGATTATCTCGAAATTACAGCTAGAAGCAAAGCCTTTGAAACTACAGGCAGCACTGCTGACATCATTATGTCATTGAAAGAGGAAGTGTGGGGCTGGAAAGATGGCTCAGCGGTTAAGAGCATGGGCTGCTTTTCCAGAGGTCCTGAATTCAATTCTCAGAAACCACATGGTTGCTCACAACCATCCATAATGAGATCTGGTGTCCTTTTCTGGCCTGCAGGCATACAGGCAGGCCAAATACTGTGTACATAATAAATAAATAGATAATTTTTTTAAAAAATGTGACTGAAAAAATTTAAAAAAAAAAGCCAGGTGGTAGTGGTGCACGCCTTTAATCCCAGCACTCCGGAGGCAGAGGCAGGTGGATCTTTGTGAGTTCGGGGTCAGCCTGGTCTACTAGTTCCAGGACAGGTTCCAAAACTACAGAGAAACCCTGTCTCGAAAAACAAAATAAAACAAAAAATAGGAAGTGCAACCAAGTCTGCACATTCATCTCCTTGTCCTCATAAAGACCTTTCCTGCTCTTTCATCCACCCAAGAAGGTGTGGCCTGAGTGTTAGTATTTAGGCACCAGTACTGGTCTGCCCCTGAGGTCCTGAGAGGCTGCAGACACTTCAGAGCACCTTCTGTGCACATTCCCTGTGTTCTTGTTTTAAAGGTGGGCCTTACCCACCTCCTGTCTCTTCCTTTCTCTATTTCTGCTTCTCTGCCTGTCTCTGTCTCTATCTCTTTGCCTCTCCAGACCAGTATAGGCCGTTGCTTACTCTCCCTGCTTTGTCTGAGCACAGTACTGTACAATGCATGCAGAACATATGGTATTACCTTCACTTCACTGGGCAGACAAGGAGCTAGCTGTCCCTTTTCCTTTTCATCTCTGGGTACACGCAACTTACTTTCATGTCACCGTGAGCAGATTCCCTGACTCAAAAGTAGGAGTTGTCTCAAAATTGAGTCATTGAGGAATACTGGTTAACACAAGAGAGTAGACTTCCTCTACCATCCATATCTTTGCATGATTAGCTGTCTCTCTCTTCAGTGTTTCTGATTGCCATACTGGGAGGAGACTGGTGCCTACGTGTCCCACATGATGAGATAGTCTCCAACTCATTTTAACTAGCTGTCACATGATAAAACTTTCCATCAGATGACCAACCCTAGCTTTCAACATGAACTGGCAGAAAAATTGGCCCAGTTCTTTGGCTAATGAATTGAGCCACTACATGCTGCTTCTGGGTTCAGGGGCTGCAGTAAATGCCTTGGTAGTCTGGACTTAGCCTGGCTAAGGTGAAGGGAGTGGCTGCATTAACATTGAGAGATCATCTTCCCTCCTCTCCTGTCCACCTCCAAGTAACCTCTAGGAACTCTTTCATCCCACTACCAGCAGCCAGGATTCTAACTCCTCCCCTTTTTTGAGACCGTTTCTAAGAGATCATTAAATTAGGCTGCCCTTAAACGGGTCCATAGACAAGAATGACCTTAAACTTATGACCTTCACACCTCAACCTCCCAAAGGCTGAAATTATACCTCTGCGCCTCCAGTGGCAGTTTAATGTAGTCCTGAGGGAGAAAAGGCAGAGCTTTGGACATGCTAGGAAAGCATTATCTTATCTGTTCTACATCCCTACCTGCCCTTCCTTCTCGTAACTAAAACTCCATAGCTAAGCCCTGAACATGTGGACACCACCTGATGCAGAAGGCCTTTCTGAAACGATACCCAGTGATACTCCTCCTTGCTGACTACATAGAATTGATGGCTTTGACTCCCTAGACACACACTCACCAGCCAACCCTGAGACTCACCCCAGTGAGCAGAAGAATATTTTGTCATGTCTGACTTGCCTTTTGAGTGTATCCTCAAATTTATGAATGAGCACAGATCAATATCCAGAGTGATGGGAGCCCTTAATAAACTCGAAACCGTGTGGTTCTGTGTTCTTGTGGGGATGTGGTCTGCTGAGCACTGTACCAGGGCTCCCTGGGATGAGTCATGTCTAGAACTGTAATCATTTTGCAGTCCGCTACGTTTCGCTAGTTCGAGTCAATTTCTAAATCTGTGATCTAAACAGAATCACATGAATTTCCTATCTTTCAATTTGTGAATGTCTGCAGACAGATAAACATAGGCTCTTGGATTTTTGACCACTGCAGCAGTCATGACAATGTGATCTCTGTAGCTTTGAATTCTTCCAAGTCTACTCTGGAAAGCTGGGAGTCTTCCACAGCGAATAGAGATCCCTTCACGGTGTGACGTTAGAGCATCACTCTTGGAAAGATATCTTGCCCTCCACAGCTAGAGAGCTTGATCACCTACTGCTGGGCTTTGCTTTGCTCAGCTTTGCAGAGGTTTGCAAAGAAATAAAGACACCATCCTGAAGTCAGTATGGAGGCAAAGCCTGACATCTAATTTTTTTTTTCAATTAGAAATTTGTCATTGCCAAGCAGTAGTAGTTCATGTCTTTAATCCCAGGACTCAGAAGGCAGAGGCTGGTAGATCTCTGAGTTTGAAGCCAACATGGGCTACAGAAAAAGTTCCAGGACAGCCAAAGCTACACAGAGAAACCCTGTCAAAAAAAAAAAAGGAAGGAAAAAAGAAAGAAAGAAAAGAAATTTGTTATTCGCCATTGGGTTATGTCACTGGGATAATTGCCTGCTGGAAGAAACACAGGTATAGACGCATCCCAAAGTACAAAATCCTGAACCACCTTAGAGATTGCAGCTTGGTGCAGGGGCTGTAGGCTCGTGGGCATAGTTAACTACTTAGGAAAAAAAAATACTAGTCTTCATTCCCAGGAGCAGCTCAGATGACAGTGAGATGACAACCAAATCAAATTTACACAAGTTTATCTAATGAATATTACTAGAAAGCAGTTCCAGAATACATACTGCACCTCCTCTTTCCTGATGTTTCCTCAAAACTATCATATTGGCCATATGAAGTGTCTGTTACATTGCTTTGAGAGAACATGCTAAAACTCCATAAAGGGTAGAAGACCCCGTGGAAGATAGCCGAGGTGACACTTTCATAAAAAGAGAAACTCGCAGTAAAATATCACCTTTTGAGTGGAAATTACCCCCAGGGCAATGAGGAAAAGCCTCTATAGCACACTGGCATCGGGGATGAGCGGGTAGCGTTCTATGCCCTCTTCTTCATTAGTAAACACTGTATGGTACACACAAAGATTTTTACTATTCAAATGAATTAGCCACTAAAACTTGGAATCGTGAAAATAACCTTTCTAGCAAAGAAAAGGGGCTTCTTACTTTTGCTGTCATTGCCACTGTGTGCTGCTCCTTCTGGGGTGACTCTAGGAAGACAAAATAATTGTCAGCTCAAAGTACCATTTGTCAGTTCCCTTGGGCTTTTGGGTTGATATGGACAAAGTTATACAGTTAGAGTTAATGCATGTACTTGAAGTAAAACATGATTGTATTGCTGGTAAAGCAGAGGGAAAGAAGGGAAAGAAGAAAAAGTGATGACCTGAAGGGAAATGAACATAAGTTTTGGCTGGCTATGTAATGGAAACCTAAAAAGCAATTGGAAAGAATCTGTGTTTGATTTAAGGGCCTGGAGAGATGGCTCAGTGGCTAAGAATGCTTCCTTCTCTTCCAGAGGATGATATTTCAGATACCACAACTATATCAGGGAGCTTACAACTGCCCCTACCTGCAGCTCCAGAGAATCTAGTGCCCTCTTCTGCCCCCTAAGGGCATCTGCACTTCTATGCACACACACATATATGTAATTAAAAAAAATCTGGGGCCTGGTGCATGCCTTTAATCCTAACACTATGGAGTAGAAGCCGGTGGATCTTTGTGAGTTCGAGGTCAGCCTGGTCTACAGAGGTGGACAGCCAGAGCTACACAGAGGAACCCTGTCTCAAACAACAACAACAACAACAACAACAACAACAAAAATCTGGGGCTAGAGGGATGGCTCAGCTGTTAAGAGCAATGGCTGCTGTTCCAGAGGACCCGAGTTCAATTCCCAGCACCCACACAATGGCTCATAAACCATCTATAACTCCAGTTCCAATAGATATGATGCTGTCTTCTGGTTTCCACTGGCAACAGACATGAATGTGGTGCACAGATGTACATACAGGCAGAACACCATACACATAAAAATAAAGCCTAACCAAAAAGAAAACTCTAAAATGGGGCTGGGTGTGATAGTGCACACTTTTAACCCCAGCACACCAGAGGTAGAGGCAAGTGAATCTATGTTAGTCCAAACCCAGCCTGTCTTACATAGTGAGCTCCAGGACAGTCAAAGTTACATATGAAGACTCTGTCTCAATAAATAAATGAATACATAAATCTAAAATGAATACTGTGGTTAAATGGCAGAATTCTGCCATGTCCTGTGATCTCTTTGAAAGCCTGTAAAATGAACACTCCCTTCAATTCCTGTCTTGCCTTCCCTGTGTCTTCTCCACTGATTCACATAGGCCAACCCTGTATTTATCAGTAATAAAACATTTCACTCTTGGACATTTTTATGCTTTACTAAGGAAATGAATTTAATATCAGGCATTAGATGTACCTATGTTGATCCACTCATCCTGTGCTGTACATAGTAATAAATTCCACTGAAGGGTGGAAATTGTGGGGCTGGATAGATGGCTCAGTGGTTAAGAGCACTGACTGCTCTTCCAGAGGCCCTGAGTTCAATTCTCAGCAACCACATGGTGGCTCACAGCCATCTGTAATGAGATCTGGTGCCCTCTTCTGGCCAGCAAGCATACAGACAGACAGAACACTGTATACATAATAAATAAATAAATGAATCTTAAAAAAAGTGGAAATTGTAAGTAGTCACTAGTGTGGACTGTATTGTGATCATTGCTGCTTAATAAAGTTCTAGCATTTCAACATCACAGACCACAATTCTCCAGCATCTTTTTTACTTTCAATTTTAATGATCCTTAATATTGATGCCTTTCCCTTTGGAAAACTTTGTGTGGACTTTGGTAAAGGATAAAAATATGTACAAGGTAGCCTCTCTAAACAAAATAATTATTTGGAAAAAAACTCTGCCACTGCAGAACCAGGAATTCCAATGTACTCTCTGAAGAGTCCAAGAATAAGAATATAAAAATGCACATTCCAAAAATAAAAATGTAGAAATAAAGAAATATAAAGTTGTAAGTCTAGGAGAATGAGAACAGACTGTCAGCAGCTTTCTCAGCAGCTTAAGGATTAACTATTAATAGTGGGCTATTTCGCTTTACAACCCATAGCTCTACTTACAAGGCCAAAGCATCTCTCTGCAAACTTAGAGCTAGTCTACAGATATGAGCTGAATCAATTTTTAGGATATATGGCCTCTGGGTTACACATTATCCCTGCTATGTGAAACTGGCAGCCTCAAAGGGAAGGCACAGGGCTTCACTAAATATATCACCCAAAGGTACCAAGGAAGGCAATAAGTTAAGCACAAACATTAGTTTAGCTGAAAAATAAAGATTGTAAAGTAAGGCAATCTGTATCTGAGTTTTATCTTGAGGTTGTGTGAGAAGCTTTTTGCTATCTTCTAAGTTCCCAGTCTAAGAACCAATTATTCTAATTTATTAACCCTCTGATATTACTAGTAGTCCCTTTTTCTGACTAATTGCTAAAAACATGTTTTTTATTCCCAACAATTCCACTGAAATCAAGAACAAGACAAGATTGTCCACTCTCTCCATACCTATTCAATACAGTTGTTGAGGTCCTAGCTAGAGCAATAAGACACCAAAGAGAGATCAAGGAGATACAAATTGGAAAAGAAGAAGTCAAATTCTGTTTGCTGATGATATGATAGTTTACATAAGTGATCCCAAAAATTCTACCAAGGAACTTCTACAACTTATAAACACTTTCACCAATGCATCAGGATACAAGATTAACTCAAAAAATCAGTAGCCCTCCTGTACACAGATGATAAAAGGGCTGGGGAAGAAATCAGAGAATCAACACTCTTCACAATAGAGAGAAATAGCATAAAATATCTCGGAGTAATACTAATCAAACAAGTGGAAGACTTGTATGACAAGAACTTTAAATCTTTGAAGAAAGAAATTGAAGAAGACACCAGAAAGTGGAAAGACCTTCCATGCTCTTGGGTAGGCAGAATTAATATAGTAAAAATGGCAATCTTACTAAAAGCAATCTGCAGATTCAACGCAATGCCCATCAAAATTCCAGTAAAATTCTTCAAAGACCTCAAAAGAACAGTACTCAACTTCATTTGGAAAATCAAAAAACCCAGGATAGCCCAAACAATGCTGTACAATAAAAGAACTTCTGGAGGCATCACAATCCCTGACTTCAAACTTTACTACAGAGCTACAGTATTGAAAACAGCCTGGTATTGGCATAAGAACAGACAGGAGGACCAATGGAACTGAATAAAAGACCCGGATATCAATCCACACATCTTTGAACACCTGATCTTTGATAAAGAAGCAAAAAATATCAAATGGAAAAAAGAAAGCATATTTAACAAGTGGTGCTGGCATAACTGGATATCAACAGGTAGAAAAATGAAAATAGATCCATATTTATCACCATGCACAAAACTCAAGTCCAAGTGGATCAAAGACCTCAACATAAAGTCAGCCACACTGAACCTTATGGAAGAGAAAGTGGGAAGTCACTTAAACGCATTGGCACAGGGAATCACTTTCTAAATAGAACCCCAGCAGCACAGACACTGAGAGAAACAATTAATAAATAGGACCTCCTGAAACTGAAAAGCTTCTGTAAAGCAAAGGACACAGTCAACAAGACAAAACGACAGTCTACAGAATGGGAAAAGATCTTCACTAACCCCACATCAGACAGAGGTCTGATCTCCAAAATATACAAAAGAACAAATAATCTAATTAAAAAAAATGGAGTACAGACCTAAACAGAGAACTCTCAACAGAGTAATCTAAAAGGCTGAAAGACACTTAAGGAAATGTTCAACATCCTTAGTCATCAGAGAAACACAAATCAAAAACTCTGAGGTTCCATCTTACACCTGTAAGAATGGCCAAGATCAAAAACACTGATGACAACTTATGCTGGAGAGGTTGTAGGGAAAAGGGAACACTTCTGCATTGCTGGTGGGAATGCAAACTGGTACACCCACTTTGGATGTCAGTGTGGCGATTTCTCAGAAAATTAGGAAACAACCTTCCTCAAGATCCGGTAATACCACTTTTGGGTATATATCTAAGAATGCTCAATTGTGCCGCAGGGACATGTGCTCAACTATGTTCATATTGAAAGACCCCAAAAGTCAAGGGGGTCTCACTTGGAGCCCTCTGCCCAAGAACCAGTCCACTGGATGCAAGAACAAGAGGCAGTTTAATGGATACACAGGCACCTGCGGATGCTACAGCAACCAAGTTACTGAGCATGCCGGGCTGAAGGCACATTATGTATTTATAGGGATTTAAGAGTTACATAAGAGGCTGCATAGCAACAAGCATTTCATTGGTTCTCAAATTGGTGGGCTTAGCTCACCCCAGGAATGGCCCCATGTCTATTCCCGAATTTCCCGGAAAAACCACAAAGCTAGATAGAGAACCCTGCAGCAAGTTGACAGTTTAGATAGAATGCCTTGGGGGTGGGGTACTTCCTCTCCTCAACCTAGTCAGTGAGTCTGCAACCCATAGATATCCTGTTTTAGCATTGGCTGGGGGGTGGGACACTTTCCTATGGCCCAACTAAATTTCGCAGGGTCATTAGCTGAGCCTTGGGGCTTTTTTTTTCCCTCTATGGCTCAGTTAAGTTTCAGCAGAGTTTAACATAGTATGTGGACATGGGGGTCTTTCAAGTATGTGGGGGGCCTTCAATATCAATTTTGTTTGTCATAGCCAGAGCCTGGAAACAACCTAAAGGTCCCTCGATTGAGGAGTGGATAAGAAAAATGTGGTCCATTTACACAATGGAGTACTACACAGCAGAAAAGAATAACGACAGCTTGAATTTTGCAGGAAAATGGATGGAACTAGAAAACATTATTTTGAGTGAGGTAACCCAGACACAGAAAGACAATTATCACATGTACTCACTCATAAACATAAAGCAAAGAAAGTCAGCCTACAAACCAACACTACCAGAGAACTTAGACAACAATGAAGACATTAAGAGAGATTTACATAGATCTAATCTATGAGGGAAGTAGAAAGTAGAAAAAGACAAGATCTCCTGAGTAAATTGGAAGCATGGGGACCTTGGGGGGAGGTTTGAAGGGGGGAGGTTTCTGAACCCTTCTTTTTATAGTAGGGGCACCAAGCATTAGGTCTGAACAAAGGAATTTTTACGATCTTGCCCCCCAACCAGAGGGTGAGACCCTAAGTGGGCAGGGAGGGGAGCAGAGAAAAATGTGGAGTTCAATAGTATCAATAAAAAATATAAAAAAAAACAACAAACATGTTTCCTTACAATTAGTGACTTTCGCTGTAATCTCCTTTAAAACGTATTTCATGATAGCTGCCTAGTTACTCACTGACATTAGAACCCACTGCCCACTTAGGGTTGTCTTTGACTCACCCTCTGGGCAAGATCATAAAAATTCCTTTGTTCAGACTATGCTTGGTGCCCCTACTATAAAAAGAAGGGTTCAGAAACTGGCCCTTTTGGGCCACAGCTTAACAAACTTCATCTCTGGCTGTGGTCTCAGCTAGCTGATAACCTTCTGTGCCCCGTGTTTTTTTTTTTTTTTAAAGTTTACTTCTGGTTTTCTTGGAATCTGGTTTCTGGAATAAAGTTTGCTTCTGGGTTATTAGACTTTGGTGGTCTGTCCCCCATCTTTGTGTGACCCCATCCCCTGGACCCAACACCCTCCTAATTACACCAAGAACAGGAAAGTTGGAGATTTGCTAGACACACCTGATCCTAAGGATAAAATACCTACAATTCAGACCCAGAGCCTGAGGCCAATAAAGGCAAGAGTTTAGTTAATAAATACAGAGAAATCAGAATGGTACAGTATAATGGGAAAAGACTTAAGACACCAGGACCTTCCCTTTTGGGAGCATTGTGAGAGGAACAGGCCCATTTAGTAAGACTAAGAAACTGTAGTACACCGTCTGTTCCCCAGAAGTCCTTTTCCCAAGGTCAGGCATTTGGGTAGGGTCTCCATTCCCTGGGGGCTTGTGGGAAGTTCCTGCTTGATAAAGCACTCATACATTTCTCCAGCAAAAGGAACTTGTGGTCCTTTCAGGAGCCCTGGTGGCTATTGTCAAGATCAATGCTAGATTCTTGACTTCAACCCGTGATTTATTTATTATGTATACAATGTTCTGCCTGCATGTATGCCTGCGGGCCAGAAGAGGGCACCAGATCTCTTTACAGACGGCTGTGAGCCATCTGTTGTGGGATTTGAACTGAGGACCCTTGGATGAGCAGGCAGTGCTCTTAACCACTGAAACATCTCTCCAGCCCCCACAAATATATATTTATTTTTATTTTATGTGTATGAGTGTTTTGCCTGCACATATTGAAGTCTATGTGCAGCGACCATAGAGGCCAGCAGAGGACACCAAATTCCTGGAACTGGATGAAACTAGAGCTACAGACAGTTAGGAACTGCCGTGTGGGTACTGGGAGCCAAACCTGCCTCCTCTGCAAGAGCAGCCAGTGCTCTTAACCACTGGGCCATCTCTCCAGGCCTTTTTTTTTTTAAACTCTTTTTTTTTTTCAATTAAATGCTGTCAGCCATCCCATTTCACCCTCAGAAACTGCCTGAAGTGAAACCCCACACCTCATCCTCCCCACTCCCCTGCCTCCGAAGCAAGTCTCTGAAGCCACTCTGCCATTTGTTTCTCCTGCTCTTTCTTTACTGTGCATGTATTTTTTTAAGATTTATTTATTTATTATGTATACAACATTTCTTCCATGTATGCCTGCATGGAATGTATGCCTTCCATGTATGCCTGCAGAAGAGGGCACCAGATCTCATTACAGATGGTTGTGAGCCACCATGTAGTTGCTGGGAATTGAACTCAGGACCTGTAGGAGAGCAATCAGTGCTCTTAACCTCTGAGCCATCTCTCCAGCCCCTGTGCCATGTATTTTTAAAAAAGATTTATTTATTATGTATGTAGTGTTTGCCTGCATGTATGCCTACATGCCAGAAGAGGGTGTCAAATCTCACCAGAGATGGTTGTGAGCCACCACAAGGTTGCTGGGAATTGAACTCAGTTCCTCTGGAAGAGCAGCCAGTGTTCTTAACTGCTGAACCATCTCTCCAGCCCCTGGTGCCACTCTCACAGTGAGATAGGGCAGGACGGGTATCTGGCCTCTGTTGACCACTGGTAGCCTTTGTCCCAGTACTACATGAGTGCTGCTAGGGAGTGATGAATGGGTCAGGCTAAAATTGGGGTGATCCTCTGAATTCTCATATGTGACTTTCCAACTGGTGTAGCTGGCACTTTCTTCACAATTCTAGGACTCAAATTTACAGTGCCATCAAATATCACTATTAATTACCCCATTTAGGCTTTTTAAAGTTAATCTTTTATGTGTATACATGTGAGCCTGTGTGGCTATCAGCACATGTGTGGGAACCTCCAATAGCCAGAAGAAGGTGTTGGATCCCATGGAACTAGAGTCAAAGGCTGTTGTGACCACTCAGCATGGATATGGAGGGTGGGGGAACTCTAGTCCTATTCAAGAGTAATATATAATCTTAACCACTTAGCCAACTCTACAATCCCCATTCCTTCCTTTTTTCTTTCTTCTTTGTTAGCTTCTTCTTCTATTTCTTCTTCTTCCTCATCCTTCCTCCTCCTCTGGTGCCACCTTCCTCCTCCTTCCTTCTTCTCCATCTTCATCACTTGAGAAGTCCTAGAACTCACCATGTAGACTAAATTGACCTTGAACTCACAAAGATCTGCTGCCTCTGCCTCCCTATTAAAGGCAAGCACAGATCCCCATTTCTAAGCAGAGTTAGTCCATGTGCGAGAGATCCAACACTCATTAAGTCTGGCTGGAGGTCTGCCCATCTATCAGCATCTGTGAATGGACTGTGTGCTTTCCACACAATGGTTAATGAACTCCGAAAGTCATGTAGCAGTAATTGCCCTGGACTTGGCTAGAGGCTGTACCTCATAAAGCAGATAATGTATGATATCCCCATAGACCTGTACACATCTGGGCATGTGCATATATGAACTCTTGTGTGGTGACTAATGACCCCACAGATCACTGGTGAGTGCAGGTTAGCAGTTTAGAACTCATCATTGAGGGATACATGCATGTGTCCCCACATGAACTAGGGTACATTCATGTCTGCATCTCTTATTCTACCTAGGAAATGCACACCGTCCTCAACAGATGTGTGTCTGTGCCACTGATGAATGATGTGACTAACGTGAAGGATGCAGGGTAAATACTCAAGAAGGCTAGCTATCGGCACTTCATAGCTTATCAGAGCCACAGACTCACTAAAGCCATGGGTTCCAAATTCTCAGGTCATTGTTTTCCTATGACATATGCCTGCTAGAAGCAGCCATTTTAACTTCATTTAGACGTTTATTTGGACAGAGTCATATGAAAATTTAAACATGATGCCTGTGCTATCTTGAGTGTGCACTCCGTGTTTACTCCTAAACGAAGGCCAGCTTTTTCTGTACAGTGTTCCAATTGACTGCCCATGTCAGGAGACATTAGTTTGAATGAGATGGCTGGGTGGTGGTGGTGCACACCTTTAATCCCAGAGGTAGAGACAGGAGGATCTCTGTGAGTTTAAGGCCAACCTGGTCTATAAAGCAGGACAGGACTAGGACAGGCCAAAGCTACACAGAGAAACCCTGTCTCGACAAAACAACAAAACAACAACAACAACAACAACAACAAATGAGATGGATCCAGAAACCTTGGCCAATCAGCATTATGTATTCAAATGTTCAGTGGCCTGAGACCTCTGAAAACCTCATATTAAATGATGAGCACACCAGTCATATGAGGGCCTCTGTATGCTGTTTTTGGACAAATCATAGGGAAATCTGTAGCTCCACTTTGTAACAGAGCTCCGAGGCATGGTTTGGAGAGCTAAACCACACAACACAACAGTTGTTGGTTGTTTTTACTCTTTTGGCTTTCTGGGGCCAATCAGCTCCCAAATAAACACACATGGAGGTGTTTTCTTATAAATGCCCGGCCTTAGCTTGCCTTGCTTCTAGCCAGCTTTTCTTAAATTAGTCAATCTACCCATCTTAAATTAGTCCATCTACCTTTTGCCTTTGGGCTTTTACCTTTCTCTATTTTTATATATCTTTTCTTTACTTCTTTCTCTGTGGCTTCCTGTGTAACTGGTGGCTGACCTCTGGAGTCTTCCTCTCCTTTCTCACTGCCTGCCAACCCTGCCTATCTTTTCTTCTGCCTTGCTACCAGCTGTTCAGCTCTTTACCAGAACAATCAGGCGTTTCGGACGGGCAAAGGAACACAGCTTCACAGAGTTAAACAAATGCAGCTCTACAGAAACGTACACAGCTATTAACAGTTCAGGTAACGCTAAACCCAGAAGCAGCCCATCCAAACCTGCTTGTGTCTGAGGAAAGAAAATGTGTCACATTGTTAAAGAAAAGACAAGGTCCTCCGAGTTCTTCAAAAATGTTTACCAATAGCCCTGTTGTGTTGGGGATTCTGAATTTTAATTCCGGGAGACGTTTCTGGGAGGTGAAGGTGAGAAAGAAGCCTGAGTGCGCTATTGGTATCTGCAAAGCCAATCTGTCCACTGGGGCAAGGCGGTCCTCCTCTGTCCCTCAGGGATGCTGGAGGATCATCTGGCAGGGTGACTGCTTTGATGTCTTAGGAGCTGCTGGTCCAAACTCTCAGCCGAAGGTCACAGCACCCAGAGTCACTGGCTTTTTCCTGGACTATGAGCTGGAAGAGATCTCCTATAGCGTGCCTGAGAAATCTCACATCTATACTTTCAGGGAAAATTTCACTGAGCCTGTTTGCCCGTATTTCTCCCTGGGACTTCACTCAGAACCTCTTAGGCTCTGTTCTGCCTCTGATGGTGAGCTAATACCCACAGGAGGTCTTAAATATGACATTTAATTCAGACTCCATACTGCCTTGCTCCCATCCCAGGTTGTCCCCAAGATTGTACAGCTGAGGACGACTCTGAATTTGTGTTCCTCCAAACTACACCTCATTGCTAGCATTATGGGTGTGAGTGCTGTACCCCACATTCTCTCTTATTTTATTTATGTATCTTTTTTCAAGGCAAGTTCTTTCTGTGTTGCCCAGATTGGCCTGGAACTTGCTAGGCTGTCCAGGCCGACCACTGTTAGCATGCCTATCTCAGCGTCCTGTACCCTGGGTTACAGCCATGGATCAACACACCAGGCAACAGGTGTATTTTTTTTAACTTCTATGCCTTACATCTGAAAGAAGTTTTGTTATTAAACCCTATGCCTAGCCAATGATGGACCATCGAGCCACACACACCCTTGTCATTCCAGAGACTGTCCTGGGAAGTCATCCAGGCTAGCCTTAACTAACTCTGCAGCCTCTCTGTCTCAACACATCCAAGTGGCTCGAATCACAGCCCTGTATCACAGACGCATTGCACCTCAGAAAGTGATGGGAGTTTTAAGAGTATATTTGTTTATTTCGTATCTGAGAGGGTCTTATACAGTCTAGGCTGGCCTCGAACTTGGTACAAAGCAGAGGCTGACCTTGGATTCCTGCTCGGCTACCCCCTGAGTCACAAATACCCAGCCTTTCAAACTTGTACTTGAAGATACCCCAGTTTCCTTAGAATCTCAGAAATACCTGAAATATTCATAAGGAACTGGATTAACAGTTCTAAAACATTTAAAACTGTTCCTGTGTTTTCGTTTTAGTAATCAGATCATTAATGTTAGCCTGGGTCTCTCCCTCCCTCACCCTGGCTCCATTCTTCCCTCCTTCCCTCCTTTTCCCCTCCCCTCTTCCTTCTCCCCTCTTTCTCTCTCTGTCTTCCAGATCCAGCACTAGGGACTGGGTTCAGGGCCTTGAGCTTCTGTGAAGGTTCTCCGCACTGAGCTCACAGCATCGGCCCCATGTGATTTTGATGTTGTCTTGTCAAAGTGTCCAGGCTACCTACCCTTGAATTTGTTATTCTCACCCTTTACACCCCTTCCCCAGTAGCTGGGACTGCAGACTAATGCCTCTGTGCCTCGATATGTTTTTGTGCAGTTTTTAACCAATTTTTAAAAATTTGTGTGTTTGCATGTATGACAGAGATAGACAGAGACACACAAGGAGACATGTAGACACAGGCAGACAGACAGACAGACTGACTGACTGACTATAGAGTTGAGGGTGTGAAGGTCAAGAGACACTTCTCTTCCTTCATCACATGTCATGGGATTGCATTTAGCACTGACATAATCAGGTTTGCAATGGGAAGCACTTTACCCGGTGAGCCTTCTCAGGCCATGATTGGTTCTTGGTAGAGGAGGGAAACATGGGAGAGGAGGAAAATGCTGGGTGAGCGAATTTGAGATGTTGTCACCAGAAGGGGAGACAAACTGTTCAAATGGTAGTTGTCCCCTGATAGTTGAACACTACATGTTGACATGTGACAAGGTTCCCATGAATGTACTGTTTTTATCCATTAAATTTTAATAAAAGAAAAATGAAAAGAAAAGGAAACACTGGCTGCTCTTCCACAGGACCCAGGTTCAATACCCAGCACCCACATGGTGGTTCACAACTGTCTGTAGCTCCTGTTCCAAGGGAACCAACATCCTTATACTGACACACTTGCAGGCAAAACATCAATGTCCACAAAATAAATTAAATTAAAAGCAATAATTACAAATTAACAGGCAGGTTTGGCAGCCCACGCCTTTAATCCCAGCACTCAGAGCAGAGGCTGGCAGATTTCTGAGTTGGACGCCAGCCTACTGTCCAGAGTGAGTTCCAAAACAGCCAGGCTACACAGAGAAATTGTGTGTGTGTGTGTGTGTGTGTGTGTGTGTGTGTGGTGAGCGTATGAAGATAAAATTTAGAGAAAACAGAATGATGAATCTCTCAGGTACTGTTGCCTGAACTGAAACCCATTCAGACTGGTTCCTTCTGGGGATAACTGCTAGAAGTCTTGGCTGTAATTTGAGTTTCAGTCAGGTACAAAGAGTTTCAAAAACATATATTAGGCCCGGAGGGATGGCTCAGCCGTTAAAGGCTAGGCTCACAACCAAAAATATAAGAGTTCGGTTCCCAGCACCCACGGCTGTCCCTCCAGGTACAAAATAATAATAATAATAATAAAATAAAATAAAAAAATAAAAAATAAAAACATATATTAGGCTACAAAGAAAATGAGGGAGAAATATTCATCCGACCTCCACATTCCTCTTAATCAAATTCAAACCAAGACACCTGAGGTAAAACAGTGGCACAGCTGACTCAGCAGTGCCTGGTAAACAGTAAAGACATTTTAATTCTTTGGAGGCTGCCACCGGCTCTGCAAGGGCTATGCAGCGATATGTACTTGGGGAACCAGGATTCCGACAGTGCTGCCTTCAAAATAAAGGAAATCATGAACCAGCTGTCATCCAGATGAGAATGACCAGGGGGCTTATCTTCCTCACGTCTTCACAAAATTAATACCCACAAAATTAATACCCACAAACAACACAGTGGCTCCCTGCGTGAGTCTGAAGATACAGAGACAAGGTGTGGGTGGTACGGACTTGCTGTGTGTTTGTAAAGTAGCTTTAGCTGGGAACATCTCAGGAGAATAGCTCAGGCGAATGTATGGACCGTGGGAGCATTAATGTCATCTCTACCTCATGCCCCGTAGGGAACCAGTTGTCCCAAGTTTCCAGCGGTCTGTTAGACACGTCAGCACCGCTGATGGGCAGAGCCGAGCTCCGGACAGAGACGATTCCTCTAGGAACCAGTGAAACATGCAAACATCAACAGATATCATTGTATTAAGGTTAAAAATGACTTTTTTTTGAACCTTAACAAGGAGACCCCTAGAGAGGAAATGGCAGTTTAGAATGAAGGAGGAAATTCACGCATCCATGAGTTAGGAATTTAGAAAGAAATGAAATTTGCAGAACTTGTAATGTGTTTCAATAACCACTTCTACCAGTTAGTTTAAACCATGATACACCGGCGTGAAGGATTTTTAAAGCAACAGTTTAGAGTTGGAGAAGACAGCAGACAGGGGGAGAGACTTTCTATAGACTCTACTAGCCCACCCTGAGCCCATGTCTTTGAAAAGTAACACGGAATTAACTGGAGCACTGCAGGTGAGTTAAGTCACCAAATCAAATACTCAGGGTTAGCAGTATGCTGGGCAGGCCTAGGATGGGACAGTCTGGATACTCCACAGAGTGGTGCCCTTCCCACCCACCTCCAACCCCGCCCAGACCCGGTGACCCAGGGCAGCCTACTTGCCTGCAGGCTCTGGCTGGGGGCGTGGTAACAAGGGGCGTGGCCGGACCGCTCTTTGAAAAGTGCAGCTGACCGCCAGGCCCTGCAGCTCCTCCTGCTTGCAGGCTGAGAGTTCCACTATGGGTCCTCGTGCTACAGATGCTGACGACCAGGCTAATGGAGCAACGCCATACCCTTCCTCGCTGAAGCGGCTCAGCGCTCCACCTATGTCCCCGCGGCTTTGTGTGAGGCCCTGGTGGTTCCCAGCGCACGAACTCAGGGATCCTCTCGTGTTCTACATGGAGGCCTGGGTAGCAGAAATGATCTTTGGTGAGCTTCTCGTTACAGGGGTGTGGGTTGGCTTCCCGTATTCTTGAAGGGCAGCAAGTCCTTACCCCATTCCCCAGTCCAATCTGACCATCTAGCCCAGCCGAGCCCGCCCCTTCCCACCTGAAGCCTTTCTACTTACTGCTTACAGTCTCTTTACATGTTTAGGCCCCAAACAAGTCCTAATCCCAGAAATAGAGTGGTTAAGCCAGGCTTTGCTGAAAGTGGACACTGTCGACTCTGGGAACGTAGCTGAAATCACCATATATGGACGACCCTGTGTGAAGAGTCGAATGAGAAATATGCTCTTGCACCTGGCAGCTTGCCATAAAGAAGAGCAGGTCCAAAGAGGTAAGGGTCTTTGAAGACCTACCCGGGGAGGAAGCCACGGGAAGATTCCCAGCTGCTGGAAACTATCTGTCTCTGGGGATGTTTTCAGAGGGAGACCCTTGAGGAAGAAGTGCAGGGTAGACCCACCCAGGTCTGTCACCCTCCCCCCCCATCACCTTCCAGCTCAGCCTTAGGCTCCACTCTTTCCAGATTCAAGGTCCAGGATCCCTTCTCTTTAAAACCATGCTAGAGGCTCCTCCTGTTTCTAATCTAGGGAACTGGATACCATTCCCCCCCTTGACTGTTAGTGTTGATTCTCTTTCAGCTCCAAAGATGAAACAACTTGAGGAATTCCTGAAGAACCATTCCCCAAACTCAAAAGCCCAGGCAAGAGGCACTTGCTGACTGACAGGCCGACCCGGAGGTGAAGAGTAACAGATTCTTGGTCTCCCCATTTGTTTTCTTTCCTGCCTTTGTGGGTGGACACCTGTTTGTTTTCATTTCTCCAAGTAACAATTTTTAGAACTGTTCAAATATAGAAATGACTTTTTTGGCCCGTCATTTTCATCACACACAATAAAGCAAACTTAAACATCAGTCATCAGTTGATGTGAGGGGTGGGTTGTGCCCCTGCTATTTCTAACACACACACTTCAGTCAGGCCCTCAGGGCTGACACAGTTGGCGGAGGGTGGTCCTTCTCAGGTGTTTGAGATGGGGTGATGTGTTTTCCAGGCTGGTTCCTAACGCCTGTGCTTGGGCAGTTACTTCACCTCATTCACCCCAGGAGGTGGGGATAAAGATGTCTTTGCAGCACCTGCTCTTCATGCTTGAACTCAGATGTGTCTGTTTCTGCCTCCCAAGCTCTTCGATAAAGGCGTCTTCTACAATGCCTGACCACTTTTTTGTACTATTTTTTGTTTGTTTTTGCTTTTGTTTTTTAGAGACAGGGTCGCTGTCGCTTTGGAGGCTGTCTTGGAACTAGCTCTTGTAGAGCAGGTCTTGACTCACAGAGATCCGCCTGCCTCTGCCTCCCGTGTGCTAGGATTAAAGGTGTGCGCCACCATTGCCCGGCCTGTTTTTTGCTTTTCTTTATTTAGTATTCATTGGTATTTTGCCTGGTAGGTATTTGTGAGAATGTCAGTTCCCCTGGTGGTGGAGTAAGTTAGGTGTGAGATGCCGTGTGGTTGCTGGGATTTGAACCCAGGTCCTCTCAGTGCTCTTAACCACTGAGCCATCTCTGACCCCCCCAACCCCATTAACACCATTGTAACTCCTCTCCCACAAACAAGACAACTGTGTAACGTCCTAGCTGTTTTGGAACTTGCTTTGTAGACCAGGCTGGCCCCAGAAAGACCCACCTGCCTCTACCTCCCTTCCCACTGCTGTGATTAAAGGCTTGCACCACAACTGCTGGGCCCCTTTGTACTTTTCACCTGTATTTTTTTTTAACCTGCCGACTCTCCTCCTTCCTCTACTCCCCACCCCTCCTCCCTTCTGAGCCCAGCTTGATTCTGTGGGTCTTGTCCTTGACCCCTCTGTCTCCTACAATCCTTCTCCTCTTCTGCAGGATTCCCTGTTGCCTAGCTCACTTAATGCCCTTCTTAAACTCTGGGTCGTAACCTCTTTGGGGATGGTGTATCAGATAACCTGCACATCATAGGTTCAGATTCATCACAGTACCAAAATTTCACTCCACAGTGGTGGTCCACGCCTTTAATCGCAGCACTTGGGAGGCAGAGACAGGTGGATTTGAGTTTGAGGCCAGCTTGGTCTACCAAGTGAGTCCAGGACAGACCCAAAGATACAGAGAAAGCCTGTCTCAGAACAAAACAAAACAAAACAAAACAAAAACAATACAAGGATATGAAACAAGCAAAGAAAAAGTAGCAAAATTAATTATGAAGTAGCAACAAAATATTATGGTTGGAGTTCATCCAAACATGAACTGTATTAAAGGGTCACAAGGATTAGGAAGGTTGAGAACCACTGATTTAAGGTGTGCACAGATTGACCCTCAGAGTTCCCCAAAACTGCCCTAGGCCACTTCTCAGGGGATTCCCGAGCATGGGCACAAGGTCTGTCTTAACAAGCTAAGTCTGTTGAAACCCCCTTTAGGGCAATCATTTGTCACTGCCCTTTAAAATTGGAGAACATCAGATGTGTGTGGCTCAGGGAGTTTCCCAACCATGAGGTGTAATGCCTACATTGTCATACATCACGAAAAACCAGCTAACGGACCTTGAGGAGGCTAAGGTCACAGGCCTCAGAGTTGGCCGTCCCTGTGTTTTCTAGATGTTTCTTCCATTGCAGCGTTCTCTTCTCCTGAGAGTGGGGGGCATTCAGGAGGGAAACAAACTTTGCTTGTCTGGGAACACTGAAGCTTGGAAGCCTCACCAACCTCTTCCCCAGGTTTCCAGAAACGGAGCACCAGCTGGAAGAGGGAGGTTGGCTGGCTGAGCTGCCAAGAGCAGATCCTCAGACCTGTCAAGCCACGCCTAGGAATAAGAGCTCCAGGCTGTAGCTCTCCTGACCCCCATGTCGGGTAGGCTGAGAGCTGCAGCTGCTTTTGGGTCATCGCTGCTGCTGTGAGACACCCACCCTCACCCATACTCCTGTGACTCTAGTTAAAGTCACTGGTTCTCCAGGGAGCACTCGGGTACAGCAATTAGTGGCTGTGGTCTGTGGTGGGTACCCGGCCGGGGTAGGTTGACTGTGTCCTGTGTCACCCCAGGAATAGTCTTTCACACAGCAAACTGATGTCTGTGATGTGGTGGCGGTGTTCATGGCCCCTGCTGCTCTCCTTTGCCCATGACACTGTGAAGGTCAGTCTGCAGTGCCACACCTACCTTTGCTCTCACCGCTACCAGGAAGTGGAATGCTTGGCACAGAAAGTGCATGTGGCATGACTTGGGGACACAGGCCTGTAACCCTGCCCTGGGGAGGCAGAGGCAAGCAGATGATTGTGAGTTCAGTCCCAGCCTGGTCTACCTGGCAAGCTCCAGGCTAGCCAGAGCTATCCAGTGAGACTTGTTCTTAAAACAATTGAAATAATAGTGCAGGAACCCTGGAATTAGACCAAGTTGTGCTTTGCTGGTTATGGTCTTTTTTTCTTTGACAGACAATAAGGTGTTCTAACTCTTTACAGATGATTTACACACACAGAGGTGCCTTTTTAAGTGAACATTGGCTTGTTTTATGTTTTCAAGTTTAACCATTTCTTTTTTTCTTTTTCTTTTTTTCAAAATTTTATTTATTTATTTATTTATTTGAGCCTGTCCTGGAACTAGCTCTAGTAGACCAGGCTGGCCTCGAACTCAGAGATCTGCCTTCCTCTGCCTCCAGAGTGCTGGTATTAAAGGCGTGCGCCACCACCACCCAGCTACTTTATCCATTTCTTTTTTTTTTTTTTTCTTTTAGTAATTTTATTAAATTATAAAAAGTTTCCATTTACGCCCCTCCTCCCAACGCCCTCCCACTCCCCCCCTCCCTCTCCTCCTCCCTCTTTGTCCCCAAGGGAAGTCAGGGTCTCCTGCCCTGTGGGAAGTCCAAGTTCCTCCCCCCTCACTCCAGGTCCAGGAAGGTGAGCATCCAAACAGACTGGATCCCAAAAATCCAGTATATGCAGAGGAAACCAGTCCCAGTGTCATTGTCAATGGCTTCTCGGAAAGACTGCAGGCCAGCCACATTCAGAAAATCCAGCCACATTCAGAGAATCTGGTTGGATCACATGCTCGTTCAGTCACGGTCCATCTGGCCTTGGTAAACTCTCATTAGATCCGACCCCTTGTATCAGTGGGTGATAGTATCCCTCGCAGTCCTTCGTCATTTTCTTCCTCCTTTTGCTCCTCGTTTGGAACTTGGGGGGCTCAGTCCGGTGCTCCAACGCGGGCCTCCATCTGTATCGTCATCCAACGCCGGGTGAGGGATCTATGGTGATAAGCAAAATATTCATCAGTATGGTCGCGGGCCAAGGCCGGTTCAGGCACCCCCTCCTCTGTCCAGAGAACAATCTGGGGATCTCTCCTTGGACCTGGGATCCCATATATAATCAAGTTTCCTGTAAACTCTAATATGACTCCCTTAGTTAAAATATATTCTTCCCTGATCCCACATTCATCCTTCCTCCCTTCCCCCCATCCCGGTCACCCGAGCTTTCTCCATTCCTCCCCTACTCCCTTCTCTCTAACCCTCTCCCCTTCCAACAACCCTCCCACCACCCCCCCCATGCACCCAAGGTTACCTGGGACTCTTGACTATTTCCTACCTCCTGGCGGATAGGTAAATAATCTTCATCAGGTTCGTCTTCTTATTTAGCTTCTCTAGGATCACGAATAATAGGCTCAAAGACCTTTAATTATGGTTAGAATCCACTTATGAGTGAATACATACCGTGTTCCTCTTTTTGGGTCTGGCTTACCTCACTCAGTAAAGCGTTTTCTATGTCCATCCATTTGCATGCAAAATTCAAGATGTCATTATTTTTTACCGCTGAGTAAAACTCTAATGTGTATATGTTCCACACCTTTTTTAACCATTCTTCTATTGAGGGGCACCTAGGCTGTTTCCAGGTTCTGGCTATTACAAATAGTGCTGCTATGAACATAGTTGAACAAACGCTTTTGTAGTATGTTTGGGCATCTCTAGGGTATATTCCCAAGAGAGGAATTGCTGGGTCCTGAGGGAGGTTGACTCCCAGTTTCCTGAGAAACCGCCACACTGATTTCCAAAGTGGCTGCACAAGTTTGCATTCCCACCAACAATGGATGAGTGTTCCCCTCATTCCACACCCCCTCCAGCATAGGCTATCATTGGTGTTTTTAACTTTAGCTATTCTGACAGGTGTAAGATGGTATCTCAAAGTGGTTTTGATTTGCATTTCCCTGATCGCTAAGGAGGTTGAGCATGACCTTAAGTGTCTTCTGGCCATTCGAAGTTCATCTGTTGTGAATTCTCTGTTCAGATCAGTACCCCATTTTTTAATTGGGTTAATTAGAGTTTTAGTGCCTAGTTTCTTGAGTTCTTTGTATATTCTGGAGATCAGACCTTTGTCTGATGAGGGGTTGGTGAAGATCTTCTCCCAGTCAGAAGGCAGCCTTTTTGTCTTACTGACAGTGTCCTTTGCTTTACAGAAGCTTCTCAGTTTCAGTAGATCCCATTTATTCATTGTTTCTCTTATTGTCTGTGCTGCTGGGGTCCTACTTAGGAAGAGGGCTCCTGTGCCTGTATCTTGTAGACTACTTCCCACTTTCTCTTCTATCAGGTTCAAAGTGGACGGATTAATGTTGATGTCTTTAATCCATTTGGACTTGATTTTTGTGCATGGTGATAGATATGGATCTACTTTCATTTTTTTACAGGTTGACATCCAGTTATGCCAGCACCATTTGTTAAAGATGCTTTCCTTCTTCCATTGTATACCTTTAGCTCCCTTGTCAAAAATTAGGTGCTCATAGGTTTGTGGGTTAATATCCGGGTCTTCTATTCGATTCCAAAGGTCGATTTCTCTGTTCTTATGCCAATACCAAGCTGTTTTCAATACTGTAGCTCTATAATAGAGTTTGAAGTCAGGGATGGTAATGCCTCCTGAAGTTCCTTTATTGTATAAGATTGTTTTGGCTATCCTGGGTTTTTTGTTTTGCCATATAAACTTGATTATTGTTCTTTCAAGGTCTGTGAAGAAGTTTGATGGGATTTTGATGGGGATTGCATTGAATCTATAGATTGCTTTTGGTAGAATTGCCATTTTCACTATGTTGATTCTCCCAATCCAAGAGCAGGGGAGGTCTTTCCATTTTCTGGTATCCTCCTCAATTTCTTTCTTCAAAGACTTAAAGTTTTTGTCAAATAGGTCTTTCACTTCCTTGGTTAGAGTAACCCCAAGATATTTTATGCTATTTGTGGCTATCATGAAAGGTGATGTTTCTCTGATTTCCCTCTCTGCTTCTTTATCCTTTGTGTATAGGAAGGCCACTGATTTTTTGGAGTTGATCTTGTATCCTGCCACGTTACTAAAGGTGTTTATCAGCTGTAGGAGTTCTTTGGTAGAGTTTTTGGGGTCACTTATGTAAACTATCATATCGTCAGCAAATAACGAAAGTTTGATTTCATCCTTTCCAATACGAATCCCCTTGATCTCCTTATGTTGTCTTATTGCTATTGCTAGAACTTCAAGCACTATATTGAAGAGGTATGGAGAGAGTGGACAGCCTTGTCGCGTTCCTGATTTTAGTGGAAAGGCTTTGAGTTTCTCTCCATTCAGTTTGATGTTAGCTGTCGGCTTGCTGTATATTGCTTTTATTATATTTAGGTATGATCCTTGTATCCCCAGTCTCTCCAACACCTTTATCATAAATGGGTGTTGAATTTTGTCAAATGCTTTTTCAGCATCTAGTGAGATGATCATATGGTTTTTTTCTTTCAGTTTATTTATATGATGGATTACATTGATAGATTTGCGAATGTTGAACCAGCCCTGCATCTCTGGAATGAAGCCGACTTGATCATAATGGATAATTTTTCTAATGTGCTCTTGGATACGGTTTGCCAGTATTTTATTGAGAATTTTCGCGTCAATGTTCATGAGTGAGATTGGCCTGTAATTCTCTTTCTTGGTTGTGTCTTTGTGTGGTTTTGGTATTAGAGTAACTGTAGCTTCATAAAAGGAGTTAGGCAATGACTCTTCTGTTTCTATATTGTGGAATACGTCAAGGAGTATAGGTATTAGCTCTTCCTGGAAGTTCTGGTAGAATTCTGCATTGAAACCATCTGGTCCTGGGCTTTTTTTGGTAGGGAGATTTTTGATAACAGCTTCTAATTCTTCGCGACTAACAGGTCTATTTAGATTGTTCACCTGTTCTTGGTTCAACTTTGGTATATGGTACTTATCTAAAAAAATGTCCATTTCTTTTACATTTTCCAACTTTGTGGCATATAAACTTTCGTAGTAAGATCTAATGATTCTCTGAATTTCCTCTGTGTCTGTGGTTATGTCCCCCTTTTCATTTCTGATCCTATTAATTTGCACGTTCTCTCTCTGCCGTTTGATTAGTTTGGATAGGGGTTTGTCAATCTTGTTGATTTTCTCCAAGAACCAGCATTTTGATTCATTGATTCTTTGGATTGTTTTCTCTGTTTCTATTTTGTTGATTTCAGCCCTCAGTTTGATTATTTCCAGTCTTCTACTCCTCCTGGGTGAATCAGCTTCTTTTTTTTCTAGAGCTTTCAAGTGTGCTGTTAGGTCTCCAATGTGTGCTTTCTCCGTTTTCTTTATTTGGGCACCTATTGCTATGAACTTTCCTCTTAGCACTGCTTTCATAGTGTCCCATAGGTTTGAGTATGTTGTGTCTTTGTTTTCATTAAATTCAAGGAAGTCTTTAATTTCTTTCTTAATTTCGTCCTTGACCCAGGGGTGATTTAGTAGTTGACTGTTCAACTTCCATGAGTTTGTTGACTTCCTGGGGTTAGCATTGTTGTTGAATTCTAATTTTAATCCATGGTGATCTGACAAGACACATGTGGTTACTAATATTTTTTTGTATCTGTGGAAGTTTGCTTTGTTACCGAGTATGTGGTCAATCTTCGAGAAGGTTCCATGAACTGCAGAGAAGAAGGTATATTCTTTCCTATTTGGGTGGAGTGTTCTATAGATGTCTGTTAAGTCCATTTGATTCAATACCTCCAATAAATCTCTTAATTCTCTGTTTGGTTTCTGTCTGATTGACCTGTCCATTGGTGAGAGAGGAGTGTTGAAGTCTCCTACTATTAGCGTGTGTGGTTTGATGACTGCCTTGAGTTCTAGAAGAGTTTGTTTTACATAAGTGGGTGCCTTTATATTAGGGGCATAGATATTCAAGATTGAGACTTCTTCCTGATGAGTTGTTCCTGTTATGAGTATGAAATGTCCATCTCCATCTCTTCTGATTGATTTTAGTTTGAAGTCGATTTTGTTAGATATTAGAATGGCCACACCCGCTTGTTTCTTAGGTCCATTTGCTTGGAAAACCTTTTCCCAACCCTTTACTCTGAGTAGGTGTCTGTCTTTGTGGTTGAGGTGTGTTTCTTGTAAACAGCAGAATGTTGGATCCTGTTTTCGTATCCAATCTCTAAGTCTGTGCCTCTTTATAGGTGAATTGAGTCCATTGATATTAAGAGATATTAATGACCAGTGGTTGTTGACTCGAGTCATTTTTTTTTTTTTTTTTTTAGGTAGTAGAGTGTATGTGTTTTCCTTCTTTGGGTTGTGCTAGTGAAGGGTCGCTAGATGTCTGAGTTATTGTAGTCAGTGTTGGCAATGTTGGATTCCTTGGGATGTAATTTTCCTTCTAATATTCTCTGTAAGGCTGGATTAGTAGTTACGTATTGTTTAAATTTGTTTTTATCCTGGAATATTTTGTTTTCTCCGTTGATAGTGAATGAAAGCTTGGCTGGGTATATTAATCTGGGCTTGCATCCATGGTCCCTTAGTTTCTGCAGTACCTCTATCCAGGACCTTCTGGCTTTCATGGTTTCTATAGAGAAGTCTGGTGTAAGTCTGATAGGTTTACCTTTATAGGTTACTTGACCTTTTTCCTTTGCAGCTCTTAATATCCTTTCTTTAATCTGAATGCTTTGTGTTTTGATTATTATATGGCGAGGGGATGTTTTTTTCTGATCCAGTCTATTCGGTGTTCTGTATGCTTCTTGCACCTTCATAGGAATATCACTCTTTAGGATGGGAAAGTTTTCTTCTATAATTTTGTTGAATATATTTTCTGGACCTTTGGTCTGCAATTCTTCTCCTTCTTCTACTCCTATTATTCTTAGATTTGGTTTTTTTATTATGTCCCATATTTCCTGAATGTTTTGTGATGAGAATTTGTTGGATTTGCTGTTTTCTTTGGTCAGGGCATTTATTTTCTCTATGGTGTCTTCATAATCTGAGATTCGTTCTTCTATCTCTTGTATTCTATTGGTTATGCTTGTTCCTGAAGTCTCTGTTTGTTTACCTAGATTTTCCATATCCAGCCGGTCCTCGGTTTGTGTTTTCTTCACTGCCTCCATTTCAGTTTTCAATTCTTGAACTGATTCCATTACCTGTTTGATTGTTTTTTCTTGGTTTCCCAGGGTATCATTTACGAATTTACTTATTTCTTCAAACTTTTTGTTATATTTGTCTTCCATTTCTTTACTCATTTCTTCCATCTTTTTGTTATATTTCTCTTCTATTTCTTTAAGTGAGTTATTCATACCCTGTTTAAGAGACTCTATTGCTTTTATAATGACACTGTTTTCCACTTCTTCCGGTATAGGGTGTTCAAGTCCTTCTGTCATAGGATCGCTGGGATCTGGTGTTTTCGTGTTGTTTTTCAGATTGTTGGAGGAATTCTTGCCTTGGCGCCTGCCCATCTCTTCCTTCAGATGCTCTCCAATGGCTCTTCCCTCCGCGGGGTCTTTTGCTACTGGATTAATGCCCCTTGCTATCCAGGAATCACTTTGCCTGCAGCCTTAGGTTGCTGCAGGCAGGCTTTAGAACAAAGGGATTTCCGTCCCTTTGCACTCACCGCCCAACCTGGCCCACGGTGCCCACCCCGGCTGAGATGGAGGAATTTAAGCCCCGAAAAAAGGAGAGGGGAGGGTATGGGTTCCAGGCAGAAAGCTGGGATGGCGTTGCAGGAGAGAGGGATTAGCTGGGGAAGCTGCCCCTTTGGAGTAGTCAGGGAGATAAGGGTGGCGGGAGTATTGTGTGTTCCCTAACCGGCCTTGTGTGGCGGTCAGGAACAATACACTTACCCCTCCACAGGAACAGAGCCCCTCGCTGGTCAGAGGTGCCCCTGCCTGCAGTCTTGGCTTGCTGTAGGCCGGCTTTGGGAACAAAGGGACTCCAGTCCCTTTGCACTCACCGCCCAACCTGACCCGCGGTGCCCACCCCGGCTGAGATGGAGGAATTTAAGCCCCGAAAAAAGGAGAGGGGAGGGTATGGGTTCCAGGCAGAAAGCTGGGATGGCGTTGCAGGAGAGAGGGATTAGCTGGGGAAGTTGCCTCTTTGGAGCAGTCAGGGAGGTAAGGGTGGCGGGAGTATTGTGTGTTCCCTAACCGGCCTTGTGTGGCGGTCAGGAACAATACACTTACCCCTCCACAGGAACAGAGCCCCTCGCTGGTCAGAGGTGCCCCTGCCTGCAGTCTTGGCTTGCTGCAGGCCGGCTTTGGGAACAAAGGGACTCCAGTCCCTTTGCACTCACCGCCTAACCTGGCCCGCGGTGCCCACCCCGGCTGAGATGGAGGAATTTAAGCCCCGAAAAAAGGAGAGGGGAGGGTATGGGTTCCAGGCAGAAAGCTGGGATGGCGTTGCAGGAGAGAGGGATTAGCTGGGGAAGCTGCCCCTTTGGAGTAGTCAGGGAGATAAGGGTGGCGGGAGTATTGTGTGTTCCCTAACCGGCCTTGTGTGGCGGTCAGGAACAATACACTTACCCCTCCACAGGAACAGAGCCCCTCGCTGGTCAGAGGTGCCCCTGCCTGCAGTCTTGGCTTGCTGCAGGCCGGCTTTTGGAACAAAGGGACTCCAGTCCCTTTGCACTCACCGCCTAACCTGGCCCGCGGTGCCCACCCCGGCTGAGATGGAGGAATTTAAGCCCCGAAAAAAGGAGAGGGGAGGGTATGGGTTCCAGGCAGAAAGCTGGGATGGCGTTGCAGGAGAGAGGGATTAGCTGGGGAAGCTGCCCCTTTGGAGTAGTCAGGGAGATAAGGGTGGCGGGAGTATTGTGTGTTCCCTAACCGGCCTTGTGTGGCGGTCAGGAACAATACACTTACCCCTCCACAGGAACAGAGCCCCTCGCTGGTCAGAGGTGCCCCTGCCTGCAGTCTTGGCTTGCTGCAGGCCGGCTTTGGGAACAAAGGGACTCCAGTCCCTTTGCACTCACCGCCTAACCTGGCCCACGGTGCCCACCCCGGCTGAGATGGAGGAATTTAAGCCCCGAAAAAAGGAGAGGGGAGGGTATGGGTTCCAGGCAGAAAGCTGGGATGGCGTTGCAGGAGAGAGGGATTAGCTGGGGAAGTTGCCTCTTTGGAGTAGTCAGGGAGATAAGGGTGGCGGGAGTATTGTGTGTTCCCTAACCGGCCTTGTGTGGCGGTCAGGAACAATACACTTACCCCTCCACAGGAACAGAGCCCCTCGCTGGTCAGAGGTGCCCCTGCCTGCAGTCTTGGCTTGCTGCAGCTACTTTATCCATTTCTTTCCTGGCTTTATATACTAGTGAGTGTGAGCATGCGCACATGCTCCTTAGGACTGAGCCTGGTGAGCGTAAAGTCAGATTTGAGTAATCTGTGCAAGCATATGTACCAAACAGTATTCCATTATTAGCAGTGTCTTCGTACTCTTACCTCTCAAAGTTTTAGCCTGTTTTATTTTTTGTTGTTGTGAAGCCAATGTTATGCTGCCTGTTTCTTCATCCCTAGCCCATGTGCTAAGCATAGAAGCTCCTGCTGGGCAGTGGTGGCAGAGGCCTTTGATTCCTGCTTGGGAGACGAAGGCAGGCAGATCTCTTTGAGTTCCTAGCCAACCTGATCTTCTGCAAGAGCTAGTTCTAGAACAGCTAGGACTATTACACAGAGAGACCCTGTCTCAAAAAAACTAAACAACAACAACAAAAGCATAGACGCACCTGACTTTTCTCATAGAAATTTATCATCCTTTGTTCTGGATGTGAATTTTATAAAAAAATATCAAATATTTTATTTATTAAGCAGATTGATGAAGCAAGCATTATTAATTAACAGATTTATGTTTAAATCTTCTACTTTCTCCAGTAACTTCTGGACCTTCCTGTTCTTAAGTCTTGAAACTCAGGTCCACAGACTGAATGTATTTTCAGATAAAGACTTGTATATGTGTGCCGGTGTTCTGCCTGCATCTATATATGTCTATGTATCACACGTGTGCCTGCTGCCTGGAAGGGCCAGAAAAGGGCATCAGAACCCCTCTAACTTGAGTTATAAACAGTTATTAGCCTCCATGTGGGTGTTGGGAATCAAAGCTGGGTCCTTTGGAAGAGCAACTGGTGTTCTTAGCCACCAAGCCATGTTTCCAGCCCACAAACCTTGACGTGATGGCTCAGCAGTTACCTCAACAGTTACAAACCCTTGCTGCTCTTCCAGAAGAGCAAGGTTTCAGTTTCAGAACCTGTTTGTTGGCCCACAATGGATTTTCAGGTCCTGGGGATCTGATGCCCTCTTCTGGACAACGTGAGCAGATGCACATGAGACAAAACAGACACAGAAGAAAAGAACTCTTGGGAAAAAATTTTTGTTTGGTTTTTTGAGAGAAGGTTTCTCTATATATCAGCCTTGCATATCCTGGAACTCACTTTGTAGATTAGGCTGGCCTGGAACTCACAGAGATCTGCCTGCCTCTGCCTCCCAAATGCTGAAATTAAAGGTGTGCCCTGCACACCTTGCCTGGCTTTGGCTTAAAAAAATTAAGGCAATGAATATAAAGCTAAGTCCTATCACTATATCCGTGAACACATGCTCATAGGGAAAGGACATGTGGACAAACGTGGGAACCCAGAGGAAAGATCATGTGACAACCCAAGTGGACCCAGACGTCAAACCTAGTGATCAACAGTTCTACTTACAAATTCTAACTCCCAGATTAACGACATGAATTTCTGGTGTTTAAGCTATCTACTTTGCGTCATTTTGTTGTGGTACCCAAAGAAATTAAAACATTTAACACTTTATGTTTGCTTATAATCCAGTTGCCAAGATTAGGTTTTTGTTTGTTTGTTTGTTTTGTTTAAGAGATGGGGTTCTCTGTAGCTTGGGAGCCTATCCTGGAAGACAATGTTTGGTTTCTGTGAGCTTTATAACTTAATACACTTTGTGTATGACAGCCTCTGAGTGTGTGTGTGTTTGTGTGTGTGTGTACATTCTTATGCACATGTACCTGTATAGAAATGCATGGAGTGTCCAGAGGTTGACAATTGTTGTCTTTCTCAAGATCTCTTCACCTTTAAGAACGAATAATCAACCCAGGGTCTCACTATGTCCTTGGGTGACCTGGTGATTGCTAACATAAACCAGACAGACCTCAAACTTGGAGATTTTTTTGCTTCTGCCTCAAGACTGCTTAGACTAAAGGAGGGGCCACCACAGCTAGCTCTGCCTTGTTTTTTTGAGACAGGGTCTCTTGTTGAATCTAGACTTCTCCTACTAGGCTGGCCAGTGTCAACACCATGATTTTGTGTGTGTGTGTGTGTGTGGGGAGGTTTGAGACAGGGTTCCTGTGTAGCTTTGGAGACTGTGTTGGAATTAGCTCTTGCAAACCAGACTGGCCTCGAACTCACAGAGATCTGCCTGCCTCTGCCTCCCAAGTGCTGGGATAAGATGTGCACCACCACTGTCCTGCTCAACACTATGATTACAGGTACTTCATGGATGTCCTGCTTTTTAAGTTAATGCTGGACAACAAACTCAGTCCTCATATGCTGTGCCGACTAGCTGTCTCCCACACCTCATTCTGTTAGTCTTCCCATACCCTGGGCAGAGAAGGGGGAACTGAAACACATACCTAACCTGGAACTTAATATACTTGATATATGATAAAGAATGGCTTTACATTCCTGATCCTTCAACCTCCCGTTAGTGATGGCCCCATCACTGTGCCTGTTCTACCCTGAGGATATTTGAATAGAATGAGGCCCAGCCATGGTGGTGTGTGCCTTATCCTCAGCACTCAAGAGGCAGAGAGGCAGGCAGATCCAGCCTGGGCTACAGAGTTTCAGAACAGCTAGGGCTACAAAGAAAAATCCTATCTTGAAAAACCACTCTCTCAGAGAGAGAGAGAGAGAGAGAGAGAGAGAGAGGGAGGGAGGGAGAAAGAGAGAGCTCTCTCATTCTCTTCCTCACATTTCAGGGTCAATGTTAGTTATATATTAGCTTTATGCCAGGCACCTCAACTGGATGCTTTGAACTTCGAGAGTTGGCTCAGCTCACAGCTGGGACAGCAGCATGAGGATGGTAAGACAGGGACAGCAGTATGAAGATTTAACACCTCCATGATGCAGACCAGCTGTGTCTGCACTTCCGTTTGCTCTTTCTACTCTATGATTGCTGGGGCTGTGGGTGAGGGTTTGCACATACCACAGCCCCTGTTCAGAAAACTGAGGACAGCCAGGCAGTGGTGGCCCATGCCTTTAATACCAGCGATTGGGAGGAATAAACAGGCAGACCTCTGTGAGCTCAAAGTCAGTGTACAGAGACAGTTCCAGGACAGGTTCCAAGCTATAGAGAAACCATGTCTCAAGAAACAAAACAAAAAAGTCTGAGATCAGTTCTGCAACTGTGTTTCTTTTTCCTCCTTCTACCTTTTGAGCTCAAATTCAGGTCATGAGTCTTGGGTACATTCTTCTCTGCTGAGCCATCTTAGCAGACCCTCTTTGTTTTTGAGCATGTGCAAAAGATTTTATTTGACCAAAATAACTTGTGGAGGAACTAGTTACACACAATATAATCAGTCTGAAGGAAGCTAAAGGCGCAGAGGAGGACACATGATGAGAAGGGTTTGCTAAACAATGACCAAACTGAACAACCACACACTCTCTTCCTCTACTGCATTTTTCACGTAAATTACAGAGTTGCAAAGCCCTTTTAAGCTCAGTTGTGTCTCAGTCACTATGCTGGTTGCAACCAGGTTTTCATGGGAAACAACTCAAGACACCTGAATGCAATAGTCACAGCTTGGGGGAAGTTCTCCAAGGACGGACTCAGTGGCTGCCCCATCTACAAGCGGGGTGTACTGGGTTCTAGCAGCTCTGGAAAGCACCTATTGTTCTTTAAAAATAATATGATGTTGGGATGATGGGAGCAGCTTCTAGTCCGACAAGGATGGCTGTGGGTCCTTGCAAGGATCTCCAGGGTGGCAGCGCCATGCGGCCAGGGGAGTCAGGCGGGCGGTTACGGCAGATAAAAGGCTCACAGGACATAGTATTATTTAAAAAAGAGGGAGACATTTATTGCTTAAAGAAGAGAAAAACAGAGAGACATAAGAGAAACATAGAGAGAACAAAGACACACGTACACACGACACGAGACAAACACACACGAGAGAGAGAGAGAGAGAGAGAGAGAGAGAGAGAGAGAGAGAGAGAGAAAAGATGGCGGCGGGGGCGGTCAGAAGTGGCTGGGGTGGGCGTGGTTAGTTCTTAAAGTGACAGCAAAAGAATAACAGCACCTGCTGTGTAGGGGTTTGATGGCGGTGATTAAATCCCTTGCCCCAGGGAACACAGTAACTGAGTTCAAGAGCACTTGACTGCTGGGGGGAAATCATGTTTGCTTTCTTTCTTTCTTGTAGGTAACAGACCATTTGCCCTTCTTGACTGACCGCTTTCAGATCCTGTTTCTCAACATTTAGCTGAGGGGCAGATAGCAAAGCTGACTCCATGCTGGACGACTTCTAGGGCAGAAACAGAACTATAAGGAATGACTGCTGAGGCCTTCTCCAGGTTGGAAGAGGGCTGGCTTCCAATCTCATGGACTCCCTGGAAAACATGCTGAGTGGCAGCCCCTGGGAACCACAAGGAGTGTTTTTGGTGATCTCAAGGACCTCCAAGAACGTCTCAGGGTTTCTACTGTTGGTATAAAACACCATGACCAAACCAACTTGAGAGGATACCCTGGGAAGCCTGGGCAGCGACTCAAGGCAGGAGCTGCTGATACAGAGACCAGGGATGGGTGCTACTTACTGCTTTGCTCTTCCTGGCTTGCCAGCTTGTTTTGTTGTGCACCCCATGATCATCTCCCCAGGGGTGACACCACCAGCAGTGGGCTGGGCTCTCTGGCAGCAATCACTAATTAAGAAAATGCCCTATAGACCTGTCCACAGGAAAATCTTTTGGAGGCATCATGAGACTTCTTCCTAGGTGATTCAAGTTGACCTAAAACTCTCCAGAATGATGGGAAAACTCTGTGTCAGCCTGATGAGCCAGGGGAGTAGAGAGAGGGGATGGGAAAGATGTCTCAGAATTGAAGCACTCTTGCTAGTCTTATGGAGTACCCAGGTTCAGTTCCCAGCACTTATATGGCGACCCAAAATAAAACTCCAGTTCTGGGGGATGTAATGCTCTCTATGGCCATTGTGGGCACCAGGTATGAATGTGGCACACAGACGCACATGCAACAATCAAGGGTATGGAAATACAAAACAATGCTAACTGGCCTCGCCTTTGTCAGTGTACCTGGGCCACAAAATGTCTCCTCTGCTAGCTCCCGAAGATCAGGGATTCCCAAACACAGGAATTTGTCTTTCTAGACCATTTCCCCAAGTCTTTCCTAGTAGGGTATTTCCGGAGGAGCCAAGATTGGCTGGTACTTTGCACCAGGTGGTTTGTAGACATGCTCAGCTAAGCTCAGTGTGTCCCATGATAACGAGGTGGCCCTGGTATGAAGGTTTCAGGCTTCAGGGTTCCTGCACCTACCTAAAGCAGTACATGTGTCACACTAGCCATACAGGATACACTCTGCTTTTACCTGAACCGGAAGGAGGGAGGATGGAAGAGTGGGTGGCTCTATCTTTCTACACAGAAGTTGGGGAACTGAGGTGGGGAGAGGCAGGATGGCATGAAAATGGGGTCCCAGTCACTGAAGATGCTTTCACATGCCCCGCAATGATCTGAACACATGTAGGTGTCAGAGGCCTCTGCCTTCCTTTTCTGGCCCACTCAGGAAGCACCACGTTCACCAGTTAGGCCTCTAGACGACCTGCTTTTGGGCTATTTGGGTACTAGGTATAGAACCTGTTGGACAGTTGACAAATGTCTCCCAGCACGTGAAATAATGTCCCTTCTTGTGGCTGAAGCTAGCCTTTTGAAAACTCTTGAGAATGGCCCTGTGGTGAAGCAAAATCAGAGAGGCCAAATTTGGTGGTTCAGGCCTGTAATCCTAATCCCAGCACTGGGGAGGTGGAGGCAGGAAGGTCTTTAGCTACAGAGGGAGTTAGGCCAGCACAGCAGCATGAATTACTTGAGATTCTGTTACACACACACACACACACACACACACACACACACACACGAGTCTGTGCAGAATTGCCTTTTATATCTTCTAAAAATTAAAGACATGAAAGTCCAGTTCTTCTTCTTCTTCTTCTTCTTCTTCTTCTTCTTCTTCTTCTTCTTCTTCTTCTTCTTCTTCTTCTTCTTCTTCTTCTTCTTCTTCCTCTTCTTCTTCTTCCTCTTCCTCTTCTTCTTTTTTAATTAGCTGCCTGGTGTTATATCATACTTCCATCCTCTGTTTCATTAAAAAAAATTTCAAGGTTTCTGGGCCTGGTGGTGCATGTCTTTAATCCCAGCGCTCAGGAGGCTGAGGGAAGATTAGAGGCAGATCTCCTAGTTCGAGGTCAGCCTGGTCTACAGAGTGAGTTTCAGGACAGCCAGGACTCCACAGAGAAACCCTGTCAGAAAAACAAGAAAAATTCAAGGGGTGGTTGAGGTGGTTCAGTGGGCACAGGAACTTGTCCCCATCTGACTACCTGAGTTCAAATCCCAGGTCCCACATTGTGTATGGAGAGAACTGACTTCTAAACTATCCTCTGACCGCCTCCACAAGTGTATGTGCACACACTTGTAACTGTTAGAGTTCAAACCTGGGACAATTGGCTAGGTGCCTATTCACCATATCAAAGTGAATTCTTTAGTCCCTTCCTGTGATAGGGTGTGACTGGCATACCCCACCCCATCCTAAATTTCTCCAGCCCTTTATAATCCAGCCGTTTTGGTTGCCTGGCCTTTCTGGTCTACTTACTCTCTTGGCCAGTTTCTTGGCCCAGGATGCTCTTCTGGTTCGGCGGCTGCTCTTTCTCTTTTCCCCTCCCCACTCTCCTCACAAGGCTCAGGGATATGTACACTCTGGACTCCCCCAGTGTCCCAGCTTCTGGCTATGTTCTTGCACATATCTACAGGAAACTTTCTCCCCTACACCTAGAAGCTGTCATGCCCTTTCCTTTTTATTTTTCTATTTTTTAAAAAGATTTACTTATTTATTAAGTATACAGCAGTCTGCCAGCATGCAAGCCTGCAGACCAGAAGAGGGCACCAGACCTCATTACAGGTGGTTGTGAACCACCATGTGGTTGCTGGGAATTGAACTCAGGACCTTTGGAAGAGCAGGCAGTGCTCTTAACCACTGAGCCATCTCTTCAGCCCCCTTTTTATGTATTTTTTAATTCATTAACCCTCTACACAAAAAATATTTTAAATAGAATGGAAACTGCGAAAGAGCTGAGAGTGTAGATACTTGGTTTTGCTTTGGAGCTGGGAGAGCTCAGCCTTAGGAGGCCTTGTGGCTCTTTTGGAAGATCCAGACTTTGGTCTTTAGTACCTATGTAATCCTGTAATTCCATTTTCAGGGAATCTGACCTCTGGCCTACATAACCACCTAAGCTCACACACACATACTTCCACACAGCATTCTTAACCACGGAGCCGTCTCTCAAAGCCCCTCTTTTTTGTTGTTGAGACAGGGTCTCACAACAGAGCTCAGTGTGGCTCTGAACTCAGGCTCCTCCTACCTCAGCCTCCCAAGTGCTTATTCCAGCCATTCTGTAGATATTTCTGAACAACTTTGTAATATACTTCATATTTATTTTCTCCATTGCAATGAAAGTCTTTGAGTCAAGAATATTTGCAAAGCATTTTAATGTCCCTTTATTTTTATTTATTTATTTATTGGTTTTTTTTTTTTTTTTTTTTGAGACAGGGATGACCTTGAACTCACAGAGCTCTGCCTGACTCCGCTGGGATAAAAGGCACTTCACTAAGGTCTCTTTAATCTACTAATAAAAGGCTCCTCTGACTTTCTGTGTTTACATCACAATTGATAAGCCAGTTGTCCCTTTGTTGCATTGTTTCTAGTTTAATTCAAAGTAGGGAGACGTTTTAAGTACCTACTTTTCTCGCACCTTTGTCCAACAATTTTTAGCAATCAGTGATCATTTTCTTATAGACCAGGCTGGCCTCAAACTCACAGAAATTTGCCTGCCTCTGCCTCCCAAGTGCTGGGATTAAAGGTGTGTGCTACCACCGCCCAGCTCAGTGATCATTTCTAACTTGTTATTGTTAGTGGTTACAATAAAACCCAAACCAAGCTGGGTGATGATGGTGCTCACCTTTGTTCCCAGGCAGAGGCAGGTGGATCTCTCAATTTTCGAGCCAGTTTGGTCTACAGATCAAGCTCCAGAACAGCCAGAGACACACAGAGAAACCCTGTCTCAAACACACACACACACACACACACACACACACACACACACACACACCAAACAAAACCAAACGAAAACTTTGCTTTAAGCTGTTACTGATAGCCATCTGGAAGGACTTTACCTGTTACCAGGCTGTTCTGGGCCTGGGAAAACCCAACTTCGTCTTTATCATAAACTATAAAACACCGAAATCGCCTCCTTACCAGTGAACCCACTATGTGCCTTCAAATTTGTTTGAAATACTGTTTTAAATAACGAATAAGCCAAATTTATTCAGACGATAGTCTGAAGTTTAGACCAATTTGGGGTGGAGTAGTCAGGCAAGGCACACACGAGGTGAGCTTTGAAATCCAAGTTGCTGTAAAACATCCAAAACAGGACCTTCCAGGAGGATCGTGGGCACCTGAGCTTCCAGAAAAAAAGAACGAATTCCCAAATATTGTTTTCACGTTTATTAAATGACAAGAATTATAATTGACTCTTTGGAAGTTGCTCAGGCACCGCACAAAATGACACCCCAGGATCTGACTTCTTCAGGTTGGGAAAAATTATAGTCCTTTAGAAGTCTTCGAATCTTTCAGTGTGGATTCCCACTTTTCCGGATTCAGGCCCAATCAGTTATTTTAAATTTTTTTGTTTTTGTTTTTGTTTTTCGAGACAAGATTCTCTGTATCTTTGGTGCCTGTCCTGGAACTAGTTCCTGTAGACCAGGCTGGCCTCAAACTCAGAGATCCGCCTGCCTTTGCCTTCTAAGTGCTGGGATTAAAGACGTGCGCCACCACTGACCGGCTCCGACTTTTATTCTTAAATTTCCTGTTGTTTGGAAGAACAACTACCTTAGTTAGTTTAGGACGGCAGGGCTGGTGGTGGACTGGCATTGTCTCCCAGGGGCATAGCCTGAAGGTGCAAGCAGTGAGTCTGAGATTGGGCCCCCGAAGTGGGAGGACCCTAGTGGGTGTGGTCTAGCCAGCCACGGCCCTCACAGGTGCTACATTTCCTGAGCGCTGGGGTTGTGGGCCACAAGGTTAATCCTGAACTAGTCTTTGCTGCAAACTGGTTGCTTGAGTTGGAACTGAGATGGGAACTTTCCCGACCCGTAAAGATATCCCACCATGGGTGAAAATTCCTGAAGACCTGAAAGATCCAGAAGTATTCCAAGTCCATACACGGGTGTTAAAATTTCTGTTTGGTGAGTGGCAAATCTTTCGCCCGGCTGCCAAGTTCAGGCCCAGGCTCCCTGGCCTGGACCGCTCATTTGCTTTCTCCAACAGGCCCACACGGCTCTCGAATCCCTCACTTCGAGAAGGTGAGCCGGGCTATGTTCGAACTGAAGACCCTGGAGTCTTCCGAACTCACCGAGGTCTTAGTTTATGGCTCTTACAACCACAAGCTTCGGGCCAAATGGATGCTTCAGTCCATGGCTGAGAGGTACCGCCTACGCCAGGAGAGAGGTGAGACTCCGAACCAAGGCTCATCCCTCCACCACGCTGACGTCCCTTCTCACTTCTCCGCTGCCTGCATGCCCCGAAGGGTGACGTGCCTTGGGTGTCACGAGGGACCCCTTGCTCTCTGGGCAGTCTCTGAGAATCTTAGTGGTTGGGGCCCCAGAGGTGTGTCTAAGATAAGAGGGGGTTGGGACTGGTCCCTCTGGGTAGGGTTATTCGAGGTAACTGCGTCCCACCCCACCCATCTCCAGGCTTCTAGGAGAACATTAGAACTGGCCTAGTGATGCCGGGTTCCAGACCCAGAATACTGGACTCCAATTAGAGAGCCACAAAAAGATGCTGGAAGAGGCGGTGAGTCCGGAGGGCTCCCATTGTTCCCCAGCACTTAGTTCTGTCGGTGTTTCTCATGCAGGAATGCTCCACCTGGAGGAAGCCATGAAGACCCTGGAACTAGGAAAGTGTTGGGAGTGAAGCCTGTTTCCAGGCTGTGTGACGGATTAGGCTGTGGCCAGTGTTGGCCTAGTTCTGGTGTGTGTTTTTTGATTTTTAAATAATAATTTTAAATAAATCCTTCGCAGACTAACTACATATTCCCGGATCCCAAAGTTGCTAATAAATAATAAGCAGTAAAATTTAAATAAACAGTAAAATTTAAATAATCAGATAGCTTCTTGACTCTGTATCTAATGGATTGAAGGTCACAGTTTTCCATCAGAGGCACCACGAAGGTGTGATCCTTAAGCTTAACCCTTCCAGCTTGTCACTGAACTGAAATCCTAGGGAAGTGTGTGCCACGCGGTCTGGAGCTCAGCTGGTTTATCATGAAGAATCAAAAGCTCTAAAGGGCACCAATGTAAAATAATATTTGCATGCTCTCCACCGTTAAGAATATGGAAGAGCCAGAACCCTTCCCAGTGCACCTCTGTATCCCTGTAAAAGCCTCGACAGACTACAGCTTGTGGGATCTTTGTTTGTTTGTTTGTTTGTTTGTTGTTTTTGTTTTTTCGAGACAGAGTTTCTCTGTAGCTTTGGGCCCATCCTGGAACTAGCTCTTGTAGACCAGGGTGGTCTCAAACTCACAGAGATCCACCCGACTCTGCCTCCTGAGTGCTGGGATTAAAGGAGGGCGCTACCACAGCCCAGAGTCTTTTTTGTTTTGGTTTTTGGCTTGCGGGATCTTTTAGCTTCTGCATTGAACCTGTTGTGAAATCCTGTCCACTTGTAATACGGGTTGTGAGTGGCTGCATTAGTCACCAAAGGGAAGGCGGACTTAGATGGCTGAAGAACCACCGAAGTAGGTATTTCAGTTTACCCTAGCAACTAATTTGATAGTTAACCTGAAATAAATCCCACTTTAGGAGCTTTCTGGCTCTATGGCCTTAGGCGAGTTGTTTAACACCCCCCCCTCCCCAAACTACCTTTAACTTAAATATAAGCAGGGTCTCTAGGCCCTTGGGAGGCAGGAGGATCATAAAGGAGTTCATGGCCAGTCTCAACTACAAAGCAAGTTCTAGTCGAATTTGGGCACTATCTCTACCACAAAGCAAAACTGTATGTGTTCCTACACAAATACACATATATGTAGGGTACTTAGAAACTAGTATCACACGTAGCAATAAATACTACCTTGCAGAGACTGACAGTAATGAGAAAAAAACCCTAGTCTGTTGAGATAAACCTAGTGTGTCCACAAACAACTGCTTTCTCTTTGTGACCAGCAAGGAAAGCATTATTTTGCCCTGGAGCTCAGGATGACCTTTAGCCCAGGATCTCTTGCCCCCACTTCCCAAGTGTCAGAGTGCGTGTGCCATCACACCCTGTGCCAAGTCTTCATTGAGTCTCCCCATCCAATTCAAAAATCCAAACATCTCTTTTCCCATTAGGCCCTACGCAATCTCACCTGTGTATAATAGGCTTTATTTTCTGCCCCATTTTATCCTTCCTTCCCTCCAGATACCAGGTTTGTTACTTGAGGATCTTTTACTTTTGTCGTTTTTGTTTTTAGGCAGGGTCTCGCTGTGTAGCCCCGGGACGGTAGACCAGGCTGTCCTTGAACTGTGGGGAACACCAGAAGCCAGTTTGGCTCTTCTGTGACACATATTTATCTCCGTTGGGAGCCCCGCCCGAAGGTTGGCTTTCTTCTCGACATTCATGAACCTGACAGTGTTAGCAGTTCATTTTCACTTTTTCTTCACTAGAGTATGAATTTAAGGCAATTAAAAAAGAGGCAATAGCAAAAAATACTTAAGGGTAGTGTGGTAAGACACAGAGACAGACTGCCTGCATTGTGCTTCAGTCTTCAATCCTCTGTGAGGATAAGGGTTGCAGAGGGAAACAAATGAGTTTCAGCTGTCCTTCCTGAACCTCTGTCAAATCAGGATACCCACCACAAGAGTGATCAGATCACCATATACACATACACATGTATACACATTTATATCACCGTGAGAGATACACATCACCACATGCATACACACATATACTTATTTATATTACCATGAGAGATACACATCACCACATGCATACACACGTTTACTCACTCAGTTATATCACCATGAGAGATACACATCACCATATACATACACACATGTACTCATTTGTGTCACCATTGAGATATATCACCATATACATAAATATATAAATATCTACATGAACACACTATCAACACAATACATCTAAGTATGGTCATTGATATATATTCCTTTTGATTTTGTTCTCTTTTGGGCCAGGTTCTTATGTAGCACAGACTCTCAAACATCAATCTTCCTGTCTCAGCCTCCTGACTACTGGGGTTATAGATATGAGTGCCACGCCTGTGTTCAATACATATTTTTCTTTAATTAATTTTTAATTTAAAAATTATTTTTTATATGCTTTGTATATGCATATTTGGGTATAGCATGTGCGTTGTCATAAGAGGGTGCTGAATCCCCTGGAAATAGGTGATGATGAGCTTACCATGCTGGGAACCCAAATCCTCTGTAAAAACCCGAGCGTTCTTAACCACTGACCCATCTCTCCAGCTCCACATCCGCAAATGAGAGACTGTTTTTGTTTCATTGCCTTAATGGGCTAGACTTCTCCCACCTCGGCTCTGAAGGAGGTACTCTAGCCTGAACCCCTGCCTCCTCCAAGGTTCGTGTCACGGGTCTCTCAAAGACAGTACCCCAGACAGCCTTTATACAGTTTCCTGGTGTCATCAGATGCCACAACCCCTGTGGGTCCCTCAAAGACAAATGCACGCTTGGCTTGCTAAGGACCAGTCATTCCCTGCATTAAGTCCTTTGAATTTCATTCTTGAGAGCCCTGGCTTGAGATTTCTGGACCATTCAGATATTTTGAAGGAAATAAAAACTTTGGGTTTTGTCTTAATTATTCTTATTAGCTTTTTAAATTTTAGTTTATGTATATGTCCCTGTGTACTGTTTGTATTATGGTGCCCGAGAGGTAAGAAAAGGCTTCAGATCCCCTGAACCTGGAGTTGTGAGCCACCTTGTGGGTGCTGGGAAGCAGACCCAGGGCCTCTGTAGGAGCCACAAGTGCTCTTAATCACTTAATTAGGCCACGTCTCTAGTTCCTGTTTTAAAATGGGCCTGGTGGTCCACGGTGATCCCAGCACTCGAAAGGTAGAGGCTGGAGGACCAGGAGTTTGAGGTCACTGCGAGCTACCTTTGGAGGTCAGCTTTGCCTACCAGAGACCTTGACTTCAAACAAACAGTAAACAGGCTTGGTTGGGGGGGGGGGATGGGGAGGCAGAGAAATTGGTAGAGTTCACCCAGCATCCATGAAGCTGTGGATTTGATTCCTAAGCGCTTCAAAAATTTGACAAGGTGGTATAAATATATAAATATATATATATATTATTTATTTTTTTTTCTGAGACAGGGTTTCTCTGTATAGCTTTGGTGCCTATCCTGGAACTTGCTCCGTAGACCAGGTTGGCCTTGAACTCACAGAGATCCATCTGCCTCTGCCTTCCGAGTGCGGAATTAAAGGCATGTGCCACCACTGCCCAACTGGCACATAATATTCTCAACTCTTTGGGAGCTGGAGCTAGGATCAGAAATTCAGGGTCATCTTTAACTATATAGTGAGTTCAAGGCCAGCCTGGGCTACTTGAGATCTTTTCACAAAAACAATTTTTTTTAATGCTTCCATCAGGAAGTGATAATTTTTATAGCAAGTATATCTTTGATTTTAAGTAACTAAACACAGATAAAAGACTATTTTGGAGTGTAAGAGAAATTTGCTTCCACTTTTTCTTTCTTTTCTTTTCTTTTTTTTTTTTTTCGAGATAAGGTTTCTCTGTAGCTTTGGAGTCTGTCCTGGAACTAGCTCTTATAGATCAGGCTGGCCTCGAACTCACTGAGATCCTCCTGCCTCTATTCAGTAGTCTAGACAGGTGTGTTGAACTCATTGAATGCTGCTGTTTTGCCAACACGTCTGTAGGATAAACTCCTGGGGGCAAATTACTATCGTAAATGAGGTCAGGAACAAAGCTCCTGTGGTATGAACTATGGCAGAACACTTGCAGGGCAGCATGCTAAAACCCTAGCTTCAATCTCCAGCACCACAAACAGGGCACAAACGAAAACCAAGACCTCACAATTGCCAGCTGTTACCACTTTCCTTTAGTGACAATGGCAACAGTCTCATTACAGGAGAGATCACTGTTTCCTCCCTGACCCACCCAGGCAAACCTCCCTTTCTCTCTTTCTCTCTCTCTCTCTCTCTCTCTCTCTCTCTCTCTTTCTCTCTTTCTCTTTCTTTCTCTGCTGGTAGGTGAAGTATTTTCTTCAGCACTTGCTCAAGCACCCTGGAAAGAATCAGCTGACAACGAAAGGGTGTGTGTGTGGGTAGCAATGCTAACTGACGCTTGAAGTTCAAGACCACCTGGAGAAGAGAGTATTTAAAATCCAACCTTGCAGACTGGGAGGAGGGCAGCTCGGTTCGGTTTACTCTCCAGTTCAACCCCCAGCGCACAACACCCCTCCCCAACAACAAAGGTTGAGTTTGCCCTTGAGAATTTGTGCGGCACAGCCCCTAGAAAAGAGAGGGAAATTCAAGACAATACCGTGAATTCCAAATATGTGGCCCAACAAAGAATCTTCAGCCCTAGTAACAAAATCAAGAATGCTTTAAGAAAGTTCAAAGGAAGAGTTTGGGAAGTAAGCGCATAAAGGTTAATTTATTATTTGAAATGTTTTTTTCTTAATTTCTAGACGTCGAAGAATTGTGATTATGGAAGACAACAAAATACTCCCCCGCCCAACTTTCGTTGTTATGTAAATGAAAAGGGTCAAACCCCACAGTTAGCCTGGAGCTGTTTGTGGGAGGTACAAAGGGAAGCTGACTGGGAAGGTGTGGCATGTCACATCTATAATCCACACCTTTGGGGGAAGGGGACTGGAAGACCAGAAGTTTTGTCAGGGCTTTGCATAAGCACCAAGAACAACCACCCCAAAAGAAACCCCACAAAAAAGTAATACTACCCTCTTTAATAAAAGCCAAACAAAATGGCTAACAACAATACCAATAACCAAGGCTAACTGGGAGCCTTGAACATCATACAGTTAAGAAAATCAAGTCATCAACTGTAAGAGACCTTGCTTCATCTCACACGGACAAACCAAAACAAACCAAAACATAGTGATTGAATCTTTTAAGCTGTACTTTATTCCCAGAGCTAGCAATCTGAGAGAATGTTGGATTTAAGTCCTAAGGACCTGTCTTCCCTCTCGTTTAGCCAGCGACTCCTACAGGGAGAAAAAACAAAGCAGTCAGCCTTCTTGTCCCTCTGGTCATGCGACTCAGGTCTTCTCTCTAAGGACTGGGGCGGCACTTTTCTTCACATCTTTCTCTGTAGAAAGCGAGTGTTCTAGATGCCTAGGCCATGTCAGCTGGCCTTTCTCTTGAGCCAGTCCTTAGGATGACTCAGGACTGAGGCTAACAAAACAAACAAATCATTAGCAGTGAGTGCAGGTAGAAATGTGGTCTTAAGTACAGGATATGCAGTGTCCTATCACAGGCCTCCTAAGGGTTAGTATCTCTGTGTTTAAGTGTATGTAATAATTCTGAGGGGTATAGGAGAAGCTTTGCTCCTTGGGAGCTTTGCTCATCTACAGGAGGAGATACTCCATGCCAGGGTCTGGTGCTCCCTCGCCCTCTCCTAAAGTATCTGGGAGGTTGACTGAGACAACCTTCAGCCTCTACAGAAGGGAGGGCTCTGCCTTCTAGTAGTGGCTTCTAGTCTGGTAGGAATCATATGGATCCTAGGATCCACTTAATAACTTCAGTGCTAAATGCAACAAGGAGCCCTGATGGTACTCGACAGAGTGACTGCCTGCGACAGGACCCGGGAGGAAAGCACTGGGAGGGAGGACGCCATCTCTGGGCAAGCCGTAAGGACCTACGATCCAAAGAGAAAGCAGAGCACTCCCTGCTGGAGACCTGGGAAATAAGGGCTGCTCAGCATGGTGGTAGCCAGGAGGGAACCTTAGGGAGGCAGATGTGCAGGGTCTGGAAACTTCTTAAGAGATGAAACAAGCTAAGGGCAGGAGGTGATTTGCTAGCCATCCAGAATCAACTAAGTAGTTTCATTCCCTCTGTCTTCCAACTGGGATCTCAGTTTGGATCCCCACTTCTCTCAGCCCCTCGCTACCATCTGCCCACGGCTCTTACGGATTGATTTACTCTTGTCCATTTTTGTTTCTCGATACTGAGCAGAGTCCAGGACCTCACATATGTTAAGCACCCATTGTATCACTCAACTATAGAATTGAGTGCCTGCTTTCCCACCTCTATGGGAGCATCATTGTAGGAACATATTGGGAATTTGAGGGAACATTTTCTTTTCTCTTCTTTTTTTTGGTTTTTTGAGACAGGGTTTCTCTGTAGCTTTGGGGCCTGTTCTGGAACTAACTCTTGTAGTCCAGCTGGCCTCAAACTCACAGAGATCTGCCTGCCTCTCTCTCTCTAGTCCCGGGATTAAAGGCTTGAGCCACCACCACCCAGCTTGAGGGAACATTTTCAGACAAGCATCCAGAGTGTTATTTACATGGAGGAAATTTGAAACAATAACTTATTTGTAGTTGTTGTTTTTTTTTTTCTCTTTTGACTTTTTGAGGGTTCTTTGCTCTTGGAGGATCCGCCACCCAGCTCTCAAGTCATGACACAGAGGCTTATTCTTTCTTATAAAGGCCTTAGCTTGTTTTGTTTCTAGCCAGCTTTTCTTATATTAAATTGCCCCGTCTATCTTTTGCTTCATGCTTTTATCCTTTTCTATTTCTGTATACCTATCTTTCCTTCTTTCTCCTTGACTTGCTGTGTAGCTGGGTGACTGGCCCCTGATGCCTTTCTTTCCTTGTTCTATCTGGCTCCTTTTTCGATCTCTCTACCCAGATTTCTCCTATTTATTCTTTCTGCCTGCTAGCCTCACCTATCCTTTCTCCTGCCTTGCTCTTGGCCATTCAGCTCGTTATTAGACCATCAGGTCTAAAGGCAGACAAGGAATCACAACTTCACAGAATTAAAACAAATGCAACATAAAAGAATGCAACACATCTTTGCATCATTAAACAAATGTTCCACAGCATGAACAAATGTAACACATCTTAAAATAATATTCTACAACACTTGTTTGTTGACTAAACAAATGTAGATTCCCTACCCCTGGAGGGAATGCCTGTAAGGTATTAGGACTTGAGAGTGAGAATTAATTGCAGAGCTAGTTGCTTGCCCAGGTCCTATAGCTATTTGTGATTCCTATAGTGTAAGCACCGGATCAGCCAAAGTCTAGTCAAGAAAACAATGATTTCATAGAGTTTCTAGCATTAACAAAAATACATGATAATGTTGGTTCCACGGGGATCACACAAAGATGGGGAACAGACCACCAAAGTCTATTAAACCAGAAGCAAACTTTTCCCCCTTTCTTCTTTTTATTAATAATTTTCCTTGTCCTTGAGAATTTACTTCATATATACAATGAAATATGAACATATCTACTGTAATACTTTTGGTCTGGTCCCTTTAAGGGGCAAGCCACGCCCACTCCCAGCCACTTCTGACCTCTCTGTCACCATCTTAACCTTTCTTCTGTTCCCTCTCTCGGTGTGTGCACATGTGTCTCCACTATGTATTTATGTCTCTTTGTCTCTCTGTCCCTCTGTCTCTCTGTCTCTCTGCCTCTTCTTTAAGTAATAAATGTTCATCTTTATATTCAGCCTTATGTTTATTTATTATATCCTGTAAGCCTTTTATCCACCGCACCTGGTCACCCGCCCGCCTGACTCTCCCGGCCACATGGCTGGTACCAGCCTGTCTGGGATGAACCCGCTGCCGCTCGTGGGGAACCTGCACCACCCTAGCCGTCTCTGCCTGGACTAGCGGCTGTGGTCACCCCATTATTATTTTTTAAAGAACAAAATCTACCATTTTACCCCTCCAGCCCCCACACTCCCCCCTCCCAACTCCTCCTTTTCTTGTTCTAGACTCGGTCTCATTATTCAGCCCTGGCTGATCTGGAACTCCCTATGTGGACCAGGCTGGCCTCAAAACTCGGACATCCACTTGCGCCTGCCTCAGGAGTGCTCAGTCTTTTGTTTCTCCAACCCTCTAAGTTCAATTAGTGCTGCCAATAAATGCTTAGGTGTGGGACCATCCACTGGAGCATGGGCAGCCTGCTAGTGTCCCTGCCTGGCAGCTATCACTAGCCAGCACTGCCTTGGTCAGGGTGGGGCTTGGCCAGAAGAGGGCGCTTCACGGCACACTCCTCCGATCCTCTGGCTCTTCTTTGCCTCACCTTCCAAGATAGAGAAGCAAACTTTATTTCAGGAAAAAAATAAAAAATAAATCTCCCTAGGGCACAAAAAGATTATCAGCTAGCTGAGACCACAGTCAGAGATGGACTTGTAAGGCTGTGGCAAGGGATGGTTTCTGAACTCCCCCTTTTATAGCAAGAAGCAACACGCATTAGGCATGAACAAAGGAATTTTTACAATCTCAAGGCAAAACTCAGATACAAATTGCCTTTTTTTTTAAACATAGATTTTTTTAAAAATATTTATTTATTTATTATGTATAGATAATTCTGTCTGTGTGTATGCCTGAAAGCCAGAAGAGGCCACCAGACCTAATTACAGATAGTTGTGAACCACCATGTGGTTACTGGGAATTGAACTCAGGACCTTTGGAAGAGCAGGCAATACTCTTAACCACTGAGCCATCTCTCCAGCCCCACAAATTGCCTTTTTAAAAAACAATTTCCATTTACAGTTTTTCAGTTCAACTAATGTTTGTATTTAGTCCATTGTTTTTCCCTGGTGCTCCCTGATAGTGTTTACCAAAACTCGGCCCTCCCTAGCTCTCAGGACTTTTCAGCTGCAAGCCTACCAGAAACCACTCCCCTGCCATCTGGAACTCATGAAGGTCTCGTGCTCAGAGCAGCTGTAAGCATAGGAAAACAAGTTGTTTACTCTGGCAGACAAGGGGTCACAGAAAATTCAGGGTCTGAGGGTCTGCAGTCCCTAACAAACAATACTGGAGAAATTTCCATGGACTGCTGAGAAGAATATATCCTCCCACATAACTATCATCCAAATTGAAGGGAAGGAGTGCCTTGGGCAGAAAAGTCTTCCACTAGGTATGCAGGCAGCTTTGCTCTTAGACAGCAGTAGAGGCGTCTCAATGCTGCATCAGCAGAAGCTGGCCAGACTGAGGTGTGACCAGAGCCATTGGCTGGTATCCTGAAGGATTTTGGAAACAGTTTTTTTTTGTTTGTTTGTTTGTTTTTGTTTTTGTTTTCCGAGACAGGGTCTCTCTGTAGCTTTGGAACCTATCCTGGAGCTAGCTCTTATAGACCAGACTGGCCTTGAACTCAAAGTGATCCGTCTGCCTCTGCCTCCCGAGTGCTGGGATTAAAGGCATGCACCACCACTGCCCGGCTTTTGTGTGTGTGTGTGTGTGTGTGTGTGTGTGTGTGTGTTTACTTTTAGACTTAAATTCATTTGAAAAACAAAGATTTAAAAATACTAGGAGATAGGATAGAGGTGGAGATAATCACGCTTCTGAGGAACAAAGGGGGGAAGGACAGTGAAAGAATTATAAACACTCAATGGCAAATGTCTTCTGAGGCCCATGTTCACCTGGCAGAGTCAAGCATGTGCCATCTCAAAATAATGTCCATGGTCCACAAACTACTTCAGGCCTGAAGTCATTGGCTTGTGACTTCAGAGAGGGCCCCTTGATCCTTTTCCCTATAGGCAGGGACGTGTGGCGATCCTTTGGAAGAAGGACAGAAACAGCTCTGATCACAGGAGGCTGCTGGCGAGGCCGTGGTGAGAGCAGAGGAACTCGGCAGTAACCCTGAACTTCTGCTAGCCTCCTCCCCTGTCCCCCACTACCCCCACCCCGCCCCTCCTACAACACGACCAGAATGATCTGAACTCTGAGACCTGTGTGTCCTGACATTCTTTCACAAATGCATTGTCCCTTGTCTTAAACATCTGTGATCACCATGCTTTGGAGCTTGTCTCCTATGAAGGTCTCTGTGTGTATGGACTGTAATAAAAGGGTTGTGCTTTTCTCTCGTCATTGTGTTTTCTGGTTTCTTCCATTCAGCCAGAGAGACCACAGAAGCACTGAGAGCTGGGAGAGGGATTCCTTGCCACAGAACAATGGTGACTGGGACTCTGGGTGGAACCACTTGTGCTCATAGTCAGAGGGACAGGGAATAGAGAGGGCTTAAGACCTTGAGAGGCAGGGGACATCTGTGTGGTTCTAGTCCACTGCTGACGTGATAGAGTAGCCCAGACTTTCTAGGGTCACTGATAATATCACTGTACTGACAAGTTAACCAACTCGAGTTCTGCAGTTCACTGCTGATGGCTGATCTGCCTTACGAAGATATTTTGAGTTTTCTGATACTTGCAAGTGAAAGCATCTCAGGTACCACATCTACCAGCAAACAGCATCAGGGAATATGCTTAGAGGCTTCTGAGGGGTCAGAGAACAGTGTGGGTCTCTGTTGAAGAGAAGCTGAAGGATGGGGAGTAAGAGATGTGTTAAAACACATTGAAGTGGGAGATGAGAAGCCCACAGGTATGTCCCCAACTTCCCCTGAACCAGCAACTCAGAGATTTTTCTGGACAAACATCATTGTGTTCAGGCATGTCTGTGGGTGGAGCTGGGGATTGATGACAGGTTCACAGTTTAGACTGTGGGAAGTTCCATAGATGGCTTGGAAGAGTCATAGTAGCTGCATCTGTCTTTTGGTGACATTTGGTGACACTCAGACTTTGATAAATGGTGTGGGAAATCCTTCTGTTTATATGTGTTGCTTTTATTGGTTAATGAATAAAAAAGCTACTTTGGCCTGCGATAGGGCAGAGTAGAGATAAGGCAGAAACACTAAGCTGAGTGCTGGGAGAGAGTAGGCAGAGTCATAAGATGCCATGGAGCACAGAAGTCAGCCAGAATCTTGCCAGTAAACCATGAGTCTCATGCTAAAATAGAAAATAATAGAAATGGGTTAATTTAAGATGTTAGAGCCAACTAGAAATACGCTTAAGCTATTGGACAAAGAGTATTGCAATTAATAAAGTTTCTGTATAATTATTTTGGGTCTGGGTGAACAGGAAATGAATGAACAGCCTCAATCAAAAGAACTGCAGTAACCGTCTGGGGCATAGATCCACATAAGACCTAAAAGCTTAAGAAAAAAAAGAGGATTTCTATACCCACAGAAACAGGAGCCAGTTGGAGCTTGTTGGTAACACATAGTTTTAGATAGGCTCTGTTTTCTGGTGGCAGGCAGAGGTGCAATTCCTTTAAGAGGTTTTCTGATTCAGCTTTAGTAGCAAATATATTGCATGACTTCTTTAGAATCTGGCTTCCTGATTTATGCTGGCAGAAGGAACTCTGGCTTTTGGGAAGCCCCGTACTTAAATGGAGTCTGTGAGCAAAATTTCTTAATGGCAACATAGACCTGCTGCGTCCCTGGAGCTGGGGCAACGTGCATGGCTCTCAGAGGCAGCAAATATGCCTCCGCCATGTTGGACTGGTCAGAGCAAACATGCAGTGCTGCAGAGTTGGTTCTAATCATGCCCACTTAGCATTTTAAAAAAAAATAAAGTGTTCCTGGTCAAAAAATAATCACAGATATGCAATAAAGACAGATTCAGATAAAGAAGACCTCTGAATGGGTCACAGTGTTAAATGAATGTACATAGGCTTGGGAGAGAGAAGAAAAAGAGTAGAGGAAAAACAATGCAAAAAGAGTATGGACAGTCATAGATTAAAGGAGTAAAGATATTAAAATAAATACTAAACTTGTAGAAAAAGTCATAGAGTAAGAAAAATAAGCCATGGAAAGATGGGATATACACAGAGATTCTGGACTATGTATATTATTGTGTTTTCTTTGAGTTTTTTTTGACTACTGAGAGATATTTGATTCTGGGAGCTGCTAAGCTAAACCAACATATATATTTTGAAGGTATTTTTACTTCAAAATTTGGGTCTAAGGATATGTTGCCTTGGAAAAGAGGTTGTGCCTTTGTTTCCACAGAGGATGAGAACCTGTGGATTCCTTCCAGACTAACGTGGTTTGATGGACCAAGACCACCTGAAAGGTTGTTGTGCACACCCTCAAAAATTACTTTGCCCAACAAAAAGTACTAAGCAGTTTGGAAGGAACTACGCCCGAATTCCCTAAATGATTATTTATAAATGTTCGTTTACATTTAAAGAGAGATAAGCTATAGAGATTTACATTGGTATGTTCTTGGTCTATTGGTCTATTGATACAAATTTTAGGTCAATTTTGTTATATATCTGCTCTGATTAAGGTATTATGTTTGTGAAGTTCATTTAAGAATGTAATGAATAATTAAGAAATACAGGTTAATAGATAGTCATCTATAATAGTCAAGTTTGTAGTCATGTTAGTTAGGTTTTCTAGGTATATAGAGATATATTTCATTTAGATAGATAATCTTCAAACCTTTCAAAGACCTATGGAATATGGCATTTAAAATGTCTTAGGAACTTAAGACTTTTCATGACAATGAGACACATCTGCTCCTGGCAGCACCAATCTACTTCAAGAGGGTGATGGAAGATGGGCATCAAAGAGGCTCCTTATGGATGGAGTTTGTTAGCCATTTGGGCAAGAAGCTGCTCTTGCCTGGATTGCTTGATGTTATACTGTATGAACTGGACATGCAGGACCCATAGAGAAATGACTACTGAACTTGCCTAGACTTGGAAATGACATTGCTAATGGTGACATGACAGCTTTCCCACAGCAGTAACTGCAGGGATGCCCAGATGCACATAGACCCAGAGCATGCTGGAATAGTGTGTTGATGGCCATCCAGGTGAAGTCAAGAGTGAATTGTGAAATTTCTTTCTGTCCTTCAGTTCCAGATTAAAACATGACAAAAGTTAAGACAAATAATCTTTTATAGGATATTAACATTATCATCAGATACAATAAGCAGGAGGCTTGTAACCTGAACTTCAACTTAGACTTGAATTTGAGACACTGTAAAATTCTGTAATTCAAAGCTACTTCACAAACATTCCCCTAAATTCAGTAGTTTAAAGTCACATCTTATTATTACAGTTGAGGATTTTGTAGGTTGAATCAGTTAAGGAAGGTCCTAGTACTTTAGATTCTCATGTAGTTTTTCCTTCCTTCCTTTCTTTCTTTCTTCCTTCCTTCCTTTCTTTCTTTCTTTCTTTCTTTCTTTCTTTCTTTCTTCCTTCCTTCCTTCCTTCCTTCTTTTTTTGCTTCTCCTTCACCCTACAAGTGTAAATTTGAGTGTGTGTGTGTGTGTGTGTGTGTGTGTGAGAGAGAGAGAGAGAGAGAGAGAGAGAGAGAGAGAGAGAGAGAGAGGGGATGATGAGTTTCTATCGCATTGCTTATAAACTCCTGTCTGAGGATTGTTTACAGGGCCTTGGGAACCTTATCAGTGATTACTTTAAAGGACTCTAGATTTTCAGGGAGGGTTGGGGCCTTCATAGCCCTGCCCCCCATTTCCAATTTGTCACATTTCTAGTCTATCATGAAACTCTGGAATCCTGAACTCTGTGGAAATCGATGGGAGTGGCTCTTCCCTATTGGTCCCCATCCCCTTGGTGAGAATGGCCACCTCATTAAAGTAGCTTCCACACTCACATGGAGCAGGAGTTGGGGAGCTGAGCACAGCAGAAGTCTGGACTCTCACTAGGTCAGTTCTCTCTCTTATAACCTGTATAACAAGTTCCATGTCTGCATCAATGGAAAATAGCTTTTCAGTGCTTTATTTAGCATGCATTAATTGTACAAAAGAGCTGGTTTTATTATGCAGTTTTATTGTTATTAAAAACTGTCTTTGATTCTGGTTTATGATGTACATGAACATGGTCCAATGTTGCTTTGTACATGAACATCAAGTAGCAAGCTATTTCTCCTCTTCCTTTCCTTTTCTTTCAGTTCTTCCTCCCTTATTTCCCCCCTCTTCCTTCCCTCCCTCTCCCTTTCTCATTTCCTGCCTCCCTCCTGTCCTTAATTCCTTCTTTTTTCTGTTCCCTTCTTCTTCTCCTCCTGGTCCTCTTCTTTTTTTTCTCTTTCTGTTTCTCTGTGTCTTTCTTCCCTCCTCCTCCTCCTCCTCCTCCTCCTCCTCCTCCTCCTCCAGTGTCACTGAGCTGAAGGGTGGGGTTTAAGCTGTTTACAAGGGAATCTAAATGCCTGGGATTTAGGACAGTGAGGAGCAGACCTAAATTGTGCTCTGAGGCAAACCTGAGATCAATAACGTTCTTCTCTTGAATTGTGTTCCAGTCTCACAGAGAATGTGCAGATTCCTCTCACTTGAGAACTTGAATTCACCCAGACTCTCCCAGGCCTCCCTCCCAAAGCCCTTTCCCAGTTGGTTTTCTACCACATTTGTTTGTGTCCTGTGGATTCTGATTGCTTTGATGACTCTGTTTAAATAGCAGAGTAGCAGGTTTCATACTTAGGATTTGTTACTTTATTACTATCTTATTTAATCACAAACAATATAACCTGTTTTTAAATAGTAATCCCAAGGAAACAAATAAAAACCAAAACAAAAAACAGAACTGTGAATTTCGAACTATTGAACCCTAAGAAATCTGAGGACTGCGGACTGAACCTTCCTTCATATACCAGGGAGAAGGCTGTCTAATGATGTCCTCTGTGATCACTGCTGTGTGTTTGAGAGAATGAATAGGAGACCAGAAAACAGTTTAAAATTCTGAAGGAAGACATAGAGGAAGAAATGAGTCTGTAGAGGAACGAGGTTAAACCCAAACTCTGACCCTCAGCAGTTATGCAGTCAACCCTATGCCAAGGTTCAAAGCATTCATCATTAATCTGGAGAAGCCCAGCAGACTCTGAGACAGTGTGCAGCTCTAAAACCAGGAGGTTAAGGAGAGAGCCACACACCTCAGCATAGATGTTCTTTGTAAGGTACATGTCACCATAAGGCTGTAAGGCAAGCGATGTTGTAGGATGACCACAACATGGGGAGGGTTCTGAAAGTCTCAGAATCAGAGTCCCTATGAAGTGCCTAGTGCTGAAGCTGTCCAGGACAAACTAGAGTTCATGGGAGGGAAAACAAATGCAAACAGAAAGGCAAAAACAATCAGGGGTTTATTACGTGCTGCAATCAGCTCTCAGGTGCCCACAAGGAGTTTGAGGTCAGCCTGGTCTACAAACGCTAGTTCCATGACAATCTCCAAAGCTACAGAAACACCCCCCTCGAAACACCTGTCTCGAAACACCCCCCTCCAATTTTTTCTTTAACTTTAACAATTAGGGAAGTAAAAATTAAATCTATATTAAGGTTTAATTTTGCACCATTAGAATGGCTGGACACAGCCAAACAACTGACAACTAATACTGAAGTTGGTGTGGGGAAAGGGAACCCTTATTCACTACTGCTGGGATTGCAAACCAGTGAAAACCACTCTGAAAATCAGGGTGGGGAATCCCCAAATAGTAAAAAATAAATCTACCATCAAACTCCTCTGTATCACTCCTAGCCATATTCTCGCCCAAAGGACTCAGCATTACATGCACAGATATTTCCTCAGACATGATACTGCCACTCTACTCACAATAGTTAGGAAATGGAAACAACCCACGTGTCCTTCAGTATGCCCACGACAGAATACTACTCAGCTCGAGAAGGAATGAAATCCTAGTGAATGGAACTAGGAGATACTTGAGTTCAAGTCATCTAGACCCAGATAGACCGCATTGTGCGTCCTCTCTCTCCTGTGTTTCTTATTTCTAAATCCTTAGGCGTGACGAAACGGCCTGCAGTCATCACAGAAATGAGACAATTAAAAGGAGACCGTGGTGGGCACTAGAGAGGAGAATAGCAAGATACGAGTGATATGAAAGGGAAAATGGGGAAGGGGAGGGAGAAAATGTAGGGGAAAAACAATATATAAAGAATGAGAGGGAAGGAGGTGAGTGTGTGCTATCTGGGTGGACTGTCCCGGAAGAGAGCACAGCCTCCCCCACCCCCCCAGCTTCTGCTGCAGGGTCTTCTGTGTTCCACTTGACCCTACCCTGCCCCCACTGTCGCCCTTTTGTCTCCTGTGTCCTTGGAATACCAGTTATCCCTATTTCAGTGCTGAGGAGTTCCATCCAGAGGGGTGAGTGTGTGCTATCCGGGGCGGACTGTCCCGGAAGAGAGCACAGCCCCCACCCCCTCAGCTTCTGCTGCAGGGTCTTCTGTGTTCCACTTGACCCTACCCTGCCCCCACTGTCGACCTTTTGTCTCCTGTGTCCTTGGAATACCAGCTGTCCCCATTTCAGTGCTGAGGAGTTCCATCCAGAGGGGTGAGTCTGTGCTATCCCGGGCAGACTGTCCTGGAAGAGAGCACAGCCCTCCCCCCAGCTCCTGCTGCAGGATCTTCTGTGTTTCACTCGACTCTGCCCTGCCCCCATGGTCACCCTTTTGTCTCCTGTGTCCTTGGAATACCAACTATCCCTATTTCAGTGCTGAGTAGTTTCATCCAGAGGGCTATCCCTGTGTCTGTGCTGAGGAGTTCCATCCAGAGGGTGCTGAGGAGTACCATCTAGAGGGACAGGAACAGTTCCTGCTACTGCACTGAAGATATCCACCCAGAGAGTCAGTCACAGCAAAAACTGAACCAAGACACCAAGACTCTCCAGGCTCCATTTGAAGGAAGAGATGGGTAGGCGCCAATGCAAGAATTCCTCCAACAACCTGAAAGGCAACAGGACATCACCAGAATTCAGGGATCACGAAACTAGAAGAATTGAACACCCTACTCCAGAAAAAAATAGAAGAAATTGAATCTAAGCGGAACTATATGAAAATAATAGAGGAACTTAAACAGGAGGTGAAAATCTGCCGTAAAGAAATGGAGATAACAAACAAAAAAGTAGATGAAATGAATAAATCTCTCAAAGATACCCAAGAAAAACAATAAGTCCAAGAAAAAGAAATCAAACAGGTAAGGGAAACAGTTCAAGACTTGAAAAATGAAATGAAGGTAATGAAGAAAACACAAACCGAAAGAAGGTTGGATATGGGAAATCTGGGTAAACGAATAGGAACTGCAGAAACAAGTATTACCAACAGAATACAAGAGATAGAAGAAAGAATCTCAGACACTGAAGATACTGTAGAGGAAATAAACTCACTTATTAAAGAACAAAACAAATCCAACAAATTCTTAACACAAAACATCCAGGAAATCTGGGACACTGTGAGAAAGCCAAACCTAAGAATAATAGGTGTAGAAGAAGGAGAAGATTTATAGCTCAAAGGCCCAGAAAATATATTCACCAAAATTATTGAAGAAAACTTTCCCAATCTAAAGAAGGATATTCCTATGAAGGTACATATAGAACACCGAATAGACTGGATCAAAAAAAAAAAAACCATCCCCTCACCATATAATAATCAAAACACAAAACATACAGAATAAAGAACAAATATTAAGAGCTGCAAGGGAAAAAGGTCAAGTAACATATAAAGGGAAACCTATCAGAATGACACCTGACTTCTCAATGGAAATCATGAAAGCCAGAAGGTTTTGGATAGATGTGCTGAGAAACTAAGAGACCAAGGATGCAAGCCCAGACTACTATACCCAGCAAAGCTTGCATTTACCATCGATGGAGAAAACAAGATATTCCAGGACAAAAACAGATTTAAACAATATGTAGCCACAAACCCAGCTCTACAGAAAATACTAGAAGAAAAACCACAAACCAAGCCAACAACACTCATAATAACACAAGCTTCTGAAAACCCTCCACCAGCACAACTCAAAGAAGGGAAACACACAAACAATAGCACCAGGAAAAATAACTGGAGTCAACAACCACTGGTCATTAATATCGCTTAATATCAATGAACTCAACTCACCTATAAAAAGGCCCAGGTTAAGAGAATGGATACGTAATCAGGATCCAACATTCTGCTGCCTACAAGAAACACACCTCAAACACAAAGACAGACACTACCTCAGAGTAAAGGGTTGGGAAAAGGTTTTCCAAACAAATGGATCAAAGAAACAAGCGGGTGTGGCTATACTAATATCTAACAAAATAGATTTCAAACTAAAATCAATCAGAAGAGACGGAGATGGACACTTTATACTCATATCAGGAAAAATTCACCAGGAGGAAGTCTCAATCCTGAATATCTACGCACCTAATATAAAAACACCCACATATGTAAAAGAAACATTACTAGAACTCAGAACATACATCAAACCCCACACTCTAATAGTGGGTGATTTCAATCCTCCTCTCTCACTAATGGACAGGTCAACTTGACAGAAACTTAACAGAGAAATAAGAGAACTAACAGATGTAATGAACCAAATGGACCTAACAGACATCTATAGAACATTCCACCCAAACAGAAAAGAATATACATTCTTCTCAGCATCTCATGGAACCTTCTCAAAAATTGATCACATAATTGGTAACAAAGTAAACATCCATAGATATAAAGAAATTGTAGTAATCACCTGTGTACTATCAGATCACCATGGAATAAAGTTAGAATTCAACAATAATTCTAACCCCAGAAAGCCTACAAACTCATGGAAACTGAACAGTCAACTACTGAACCATCCCTGGGTCAAGGAAGAAATAAAGAGAGAAATTAAAGTCTTCCTTGAATTCAATGAAAATAAGGACACAACATACCCAAACCTATGGGACACTATGAAAGCAGTGCTAAGAGGAAAGTTCATAGCACTAAATGCCCACATTAAAGAAAACGGAGAAAACACATGTTAGAGACTTAACAGCACACCTGAAAGCTCTAGAAAAAACAGAAGCAGACTCACCCAGGAGGAGAAGACTGGAAATAATCAAACTGAGGGCTGATCAACAAAATTGAAACACAGAAAACAATCTAAAGAATCAATGAAACAAAAAGCTGGTTCCTGGAGAAAATCAACAAAATTGATAAACCCCTATCCAAACTAATCAAACGACAGAGAGAGGAAATGCAAATTAACAAGATCAGAAATGAAAAGGGGGACATAACCACAGACACAGAGGAAATTCAGAGAATCATTAGATCTTACTACAAAAGCCTGTATGCCACAAAATTGGAAAATGTGGAAGAAATGGACACTTTTTTAGATAAATACAATTTACCAAAATTAAGTCAAGACCAGATGAGCAGTTTAAATAGACCTGTAAGTCGCAAGGAAATAGAAGCTGTCATCAGAAGCCTCCCTACCAAAAAAAGCCCTGGCCCAGATGGTTTCAATGCAGAATTCTATCAGATCTTCCAAGTAGAGTTAATACCTATACTCCTTAATGTGTTTCACAAAATAGAAACAGAAGAGTCATTGCCTAACTCCTTTTATGAAGCTACAGACACCCTGATAACCAAACCACACAAAGACTTAACCAAGAAAGAGAATTACAGACCAATCTCACTCATGAACATTGATGCAAAAATTCTCAATAAAATACTCACAAACAGAATCCAAGAACACATCCAAAAAATTATACATTATGATCAAGTAGGCTTCATCCCACATAGGCAGGGCTGGTTAAACATACGAAAATCTATCAGTGTAATCCATCATATAAATAAACTGAAGGAAAAAAACCATATGATCATTTCATTAGATGCTGAAAAAGCATTTGACAAAATTCAACACCCCTTTATTATAAAAGTCTTGGAGAGATCAGGGATACAAGGTTCATTCCTAAATATAATAAAGACAATATACAGCAAGATGACAGCTAACATTAAATTAAATGGAGAGAAACTCAAAGCCATCCCACTAAAATCTGGAACAAGACAAGGCTGTGTCCACTCTCTCCATACCTCTTCAATATAGTGCTTGAAGTTCTAGCAATAGCAATAAGACAGCATAAAGAGATCAAGGGGATTCGAATTGGAAAGGAAGAAGTTAAACTTTCGTTATTTGCAGATGATATGGTAGTGCACATCAGCAACCCCAAAAACTCTACCAAAGAACTCCTTCAGCTGATAAACACCTTTAGTACTGTGGCAGGATACAAGATCAACTCCAAAAAATCAGTTGCCTTCCTATATACAAAGAACAAAGATACAGAGAGGGAAATCAGAGAAACATCACCTTTCACGATAGCCACAAATAGCATAAAGTATCTTGGGGTAACTTTAACCAAGGAAGTGAAAGATCTATTTGACAAGAACTTTAAGGTTTTGAAGAAAGAAACTGAGGAGGATACCAGAAAATGGAAAAATCTCCCATGCTCTTGGATTGGGAGGATCAACATAGTAAAAATGGCAATTTTACCAAAATCAGTCTATAGATTCAATGCAATCCCCATCAAAACCCCAGTGAAATTCTTCACAGACCTTGAGAGAACAATAATCAAGTTTATATGGCAAAACAAAAAACCCAGGATAGTCAAAACAATCCTATACAATAAAAGTACTTCTGGAGGCATTACCATTCCTGACTTCAAACTCTATTACAGAGCTACAGTAATGAAAACTGCTTGGTATTGGCACAAAAACAGAGATGTTGACCAATGGAATCGAATCGAAGACCCAGATCTTAATCCACAAACCTATGAACACCTGATTTTCGACAAAGAAGCTGAAACTACACAATGGAAAAAAGAAAGCATCTTTAAAAAATGGTGCTGGCATAACTGGATGTCAACCTGTAGAAGAATGAAAACAAATCCATATCTATCACCATGCACAAAACTCAAGTCCAAACGGATTAAAGACCTCAACATTAATCTGACCACATTGAACCTGATAGAAGAGAAAGTGGGAAGTAGTCTACAAGACATGGGCACAGGAGAGCACTTTCTAGGTAGAACCCCAGTAGCACAGACAATAAGAGCAACAATGAATAAGTGGGACCTCCTGAAACTGAGAAGCTTCTGTAAAGCAAAGGACACTGTCATTAAGACCAAAAGGCAACCTACTGATTGGAAGAAGATCTTCACCAACCCCTCATCAGACAAAGGTCTGATCTCCAAAATATACAAAGAACTCAAGAAACTAGACACTAAAACTCTAATTAACCCAATTAAAAATGGGGTACTGAACTGAACAGAGAATTATCAACAGAAGAAGTTCAAACGGCCAAAAGGCACTTAAGGTCATGCTCAACCTCCTTAGCGATCAGGGAAATGCAAATCAACACAACTTTGAGATACCATCTTACACCTGTCAGAATAGCTAAACTCAAAAACACCAATGATAGCCTATGCTGGAGAGGATGTGGAGTGAGGGGAACACTCGTCCATTGTTGGTGGGAATGCAAACTTGTGCAGCCACTGCGGAAATCAGTGTGGCGGTTTCTCAGGAAACTGGGAGTCAACCTCCCTCAGGACCCAGCAATTCCACTCTTGGGAATATACCCAAGAGATGTCCTATCATACTACAAAAGCATTTGTTCAACTATGTTCATAGCAGCACTATTTGTAATAGCCAGAACCTGGAAACAACCTAGGAGCTCCTCAACAGAAGAATGGTTAAAGAAGGTGTGGAACATATACACATTAGAGTTTAACTCTGTAGTAAAATACAATGAAATCTTGATTTTTGCTTGCAAATGGATGGAAATACAAAACGCTTTACTGAGTGAGGTATCCCAGACCAAAAAGAGGAATATGGTATGTACTCACTCATAAGTGGATTCTAGCCATAATTTAAGGACTTCGAGCCTATAATTCGTGATTCTAGAGAAGCTAAATAAGAAGGTGAACCTAAAGAAAATCATATAGTTATCCTCCTGGATATTGGAAGTAGACAAGATTTCCGGGCAAAACTTGGGTGCACGGGGGTGGGGGGGGTGGGGGTGGATGTAAGGGGTGATGGGTAGAGAGAGGGGAGAAGGGGAGGATTGGGGAAAGCTTGGGGGAATGGGATGGGTGGGATGGAGAAAGGGTGGATATGGGAGCAGGGAAGTAAATATCTTAATTAAGGGAGCCATTTTAGGGTTTGCTAGAGACTTGTCTCTAGAGGGATTCCCAGGTCCAAGGAGAGGTCCCCAGATTGTTCCTTGGGCAGCAGAGGAGAGAGTGCCTGAACTGGCCTTGTCCCATAGCCACACTGATGAATATCCTGCATATCACCATAGAACCTTCATCTGGCGATGGATGGAGATAGAGACAGAGACCCACATTGGAGCACTGGACTCGCTCCCAAGGTCCAAATGAGGAGCAGAAGGAGGGAGAACATGAAGGAAGTCAGGATCACGAGGGGTGCGTCCACCCACTGAGACAGTGGGACTGATCTAATAGGAGCTCACCAAGGCCAACTGGACTGGGAGTGTTGGAGCATGTGATCAAAATGGACACTCTGAACGTGGCTGGCAATGAAGGCTGACTGAGAAGCCAAGGACAATGGCACTGGATTTTTATTCTACGGCATAGACTGACTTTGTAGGAGCCTGGTTTGTTTGGAAGCTCACCTTTATAGACCTGGATGGAGGGGGGAGGACCTTGGACTTCCCATGGGGCAGGGAACCCCGACTGCTCTTAAGGTTAGAGAGGGAGGGGGAGGTGGGGGGGAGGGAAAAGGAAGGAGGGGAGGAGGTGGAAATTTTAATAAATAAATAAAAAAAAGAATGAGAGGGAAAAGAGCAAATCATTAAATTATGTGAAAACATCATAAGAAATTATGTTATTTTTGTATTTACGTAAAATTACACATATGTCCTGGCTAGTTTTATGTCAACAAGACAAAACTAAAGTTATGAGGAAAAGGGAACCTCACTTGAGTAAATATGGCTTGTAAGCTCACCTGTAGCACATTTTCCTAATTAGGAATTGACGCAAAATGGTCCACCCCATTGTAAGTGGTGGCACTTGTGGGAAGTGGTTGTGGGTGTAGAAGACATCAGACTGAGAAGCCTGCAGGAGCCAGCCTGTAACCAGCAATTCTCCATGGCCTCTGCTTCAGGTCCTGCCTCTAGACTCCTATGCCTTGAGTTCCTATCCTGACTTCCCTGGGTGATGGACTACAAGCTGTAAGATGAAATAAACCCTTTCCTTCCCAAGTTTCTTCTTCTGTTATTCACAGCAACAGAAACCTAAGAAAACAGATAGGGTATTTGTATAACTGTAATTTTCAATGGAGTTATGTCACTTGGGGTAATAACGCTCTCCCTCAAAGTCCCAGACTACCTACTACAAGTCTCACTACCAGGTATGAGGCACTCCCCTTTGAGTTGCTGGCCAGAGGAGTGTAAGAGACTCCCCAAACAACATAGGCTTTTATGTTGTCCTTGAAGGTAAGAACCCATGGCTCAAGACACCACACACTTCTGACACAGGACATGGAGGATTCAAGCTGGGGCTTCCCTGAAAACCTCCCCCCTGAGGACTAGATTCCATAACACCAGCTGGGACTGTGCAAGCTGCCAGGGGAGGAAGGCAACCAATAGTCCTACCTCGCTATTGACCCCAAACAACAACCAGCATGGCAAGACAGACCCAAAGCTCATATCTTGATAGTAACCAACAGCTATCTAATTAGACCTAAGCCTTGATCAACATGAGGGAAATTGTGCCTGATAATGAGAGAATCAGCAAACCATCCAGGACTAGCAAAGTCAGGGATCTTAGAGGAAAACATACTACTGCCATCTTCCTTAACCAGTAAAATTCCTAACTGCATTCTAAATTCTTTTTCTTATAACCAGAGATAGGTATAAATCTCACAGGAGAGGAGGTGATACAAATATATTTTACACTCTTTTGTATGGACCTAACAAAATCATATTACTACTCTACTATATATAACTTAATGGAAATCTATGCTTAGAAATTTTACAGGTATGTAGAATTTTCATAACATTACCTCTCATGAATGAGGCTTCTATTTGCAGCAGTTGGGAACCACAACAGAAAGCCACAATTGGTCAAAATGCAGAGAATACCAAACTATGGGATTTCCAGGCCCACCCAACTGATACATCTACAACTCAACTCCCACACCTAAAGCTCAGGGAACGTCCAAGAAAAAGAAGCAGAAGGATTATATGAGCCAAAGAGACAGAAGTCTGATGTAAGAGTGTGCCTTCTATGGCAAGGAAGCTACACCTGGAAAATCTCAACATGGCTGCCTAAACAAAACCTGAACAATTCCAACACCAGTTGAGATCCCAATATAGATGAAGGAAATCTGGTTGGCCACGCCTATACATAAGGAGTTACAAACACCATGCATCTGTTGAGGGGTAAGTTGGCTTTCTCAGGGATGTTCCACTTGGTTGGATTAAATACCAAGTGGTCAAACATATTCACACTCAGCCAGGCAACACTAGACAGAGTCAGCAGAACGTATTTATGTTTATTTTTTATATGTATATATAACAATAATTAAAGAAAAGGGGACTGAATTTTTGATAGTTTGGGAGGAATGGACACTGGAGGAATAGTAGGGAGGAAAGAGAGTGAAGAATGATGTAATTATATTTTACTTAAAATTTAAAAGAAAAAATTACATTAAATACTGGTAGATGTGGCAGAGATGACTCACTGGGTAAAGGCATTGTCTGCCAGACCCACCACCTGAATTTAATTCCCTGATCCCACACAGTGGAAGAAGAGAACCAATTCCACTAAGTTGTGCTCTGACCTTTACATCGACACTCTGACATGCATACATGTGCGCACATTTACGTGTAAATGTGGAAGGGTGAAATAAAATGGCTGGTGATCAAAGAGGAACCCCTATTAACTGCCTGTGATATGTAAACTCGTATAGTCACTGTGAGGAGCAGCAGAGAAGGTCCTCAGAGAACGCAAAACCCTAAAATTCATGCCAATTCTTCACTTGTCAGGTCTTGCTGACAAAAGACCTAGGTCTCATGTCTGTCACTGTGCATTGCACCAGCAGGCTGTGGTCACAGTTACTCCTGAAACTTTGTGTTGCCATGGTAAATGGCTCAACTTACCACTTCCCCTAGGAATGTGTTTTGACCACTGAGAGGTAACTCCTGTAACTTTGTTCATTGCTTCAAGCCACGCATCAGGGAGGACTTTTGAGGCTAGAGGAGAAGGAGCTAAGAGGAATTAGAATTCAGACAGGAGAATTAGAATAGAGAAAGAACAATAAAGAGACATGTTTGGAACAACATGGTATGAGAGTTTGCTCACCCTCAGATACCCTAATTTCCTTTTGTTTGCTATAGTGTTCAATTTGAACCTGTAAGAGGTCTTGGACCCTCATTAAGAATATAATGCCACTAATATTCCATTCCTGGGTATATTCCCAAAGGCTTCAGGGCTATGACCATAGAGGTAAGTGTATCTCCATGGTTCACACAGCAGGAAGTGGAAGCAGCCTAGATGAACATCACCAGATAAAGATCTATGGTATGGCTATACAACAGAATTTTATGCAACAGCAAAGAAAAATAAAATAGTGACATTTTCACAAAATAGAAGGAACTGGACATTATTATATTAGGTGAAATAAGTGAGTCTCAAATTGAGAAATGTCTCAGCTTCCCTCTTAAGTAAAGAAACGTGTGTGATGTGTTTGCATTTGTAGGTCACACAACAGAAAGAGAATTATGACAGACGAAGAGAAATCTAGGGGAAACTGAGAGGCTGACGGAAGGTAAGGGAATAGTCGAGCTGCCATGCCAAATGCACCTGGGATGCAAGGGCTTTTCTTAGCTGGAGGGAGAGGGTGATGGGGCAAGGGAACAAGGGTGATGCATAGGCTTGAAGACATCCTGATGAAACCTGTTACTTCCTGACTACCTACAAAGTCTAAAAATAGATTCCTTCTGCAATTTAAAGAGCAATAAAAAAATAAACTCAAAGTTGTGACATTAACAGTGTTGTGCCTGGATTTAATAAAAATTATTATGACCTATTGTGTGTTCACTCTGATAAAAGGCAAGATAGTAAGAATCCTGTTGTGCCATTCTCTGGCATGTGGCCCTGGAGAAAGGATACAACTCCTACTCTATCTGAGGACCCAGGAAATGACCAGGAGCCATGTCATCGGGGTTGTTTCTGACATTGAGAAAATCAGCAGAGTTAGCTCCTAAGCGTTAGCAAAAACACTTGGAGAAGTAGCTGCTTAATTTTTTTGGTTTTCTTTTTTGAGATGATAATCTAATTATATCATTCCCCTCCCTTATTCCCTCCAAACTCTTGAACACACTCCCCATGATCTCCTTCAAACCCAGAGACTTTTTCTCTCTGTTGGTACAGCATATACATGCATGTATATACATTTATATCTATCTGCTTTTTAAAAGTACTTTATCGCTAGGCAGTGGTGGTGCATGCCTTTAATCCTAGAACCAGGAGGAAGAGACAGGTGGATCTCTGTGAGTTGGAGGCCAGCCTGGTCTATAGGATCTAGTTCCAGAACACCAAAATAAACAATCAAACAAAGAAAAAAATTACTTTGTTTTGTACTTGAAAGCAGGGTCATCCTATGTAGGCCTGGCTGACTGAGAATTCAAGGTCTTCCTGCCTCCTCCATCCAGGTGCTGGAATTGAGGGCATGAGCCATCACTCCAGATTTAAGATTTTACCTTTCAAGAGAGTGTTATGTATTTAAGATTTAACATTAATTAAATTAGTAAGACTCTGTCTTCGATATAAGAAGCAGGACAGTGACACCTGATCTCAGGCGACCTGAAGGGCACAGAAGCAGCTGGTTACAGAGAGGTTTATAGAGAGGTCAAAATAGGAAACCAAAAAGAACACAGTCTACTTGTAAGGTATGTTTTGACTTCTTAACTGTGAAACTAGTTATAAAATCACTCTGCACCCTTTACTTTAGACCTGCTAAGTCCTGCTTTAAGTAACTTCAGACCCCACATACAAGACAAGAGTCACCTGAACACAATGGATGGTCTATCACTCAACTTGCCTATGTTCTCAGCACCTGTCAATCTGCTCCCTCCACCCAGGCTCTGGCTCTTACCTCCTCTGCCTGTCATTGGGGCTTGAAGATGTCAGTTATCCTCATTGTCCCTGGATGTCTGACTCCACATCCCATTGCCACTTTATTAGAGGTAAGTTATTCGCTTATAGCTCTCAACCTCCATGTTCAGCCTCTACCCCCAGAAAGAAAGATAGAAAGAAAGACAGACAGACAGACAGACAGGGAGAGAGAGAGAGAGAGAGAGAGAGAGAGAGAGAGAGAGAGAAGTAAGGAACAAAAAGAATGAAAACTACTCCTAGATTTTCTACCAGAAGGATGTATTCTGCTTACTATGGGGAAAACTCCCATGCAAGTATCTTCATGTAAAATCTCCCTCACAGTTTAAGTCAGCTTCACAAAGGCTCAGACTGAAATGTCCCTCCTCCTGTGGATGCAGGCAGTGAGCCCTATGATGCACAACCCAGATGTGATTGTTTCCTTACAATTACACTGGTGCTGCACCTCTTCTCTCATCGCCCAGTTACCTCCCCGAAACTCTGCTGGGATGCAGGCCTGTGACGCGCTTCCTGACCAGCAGGAATGGACGGTCACAAAATCAAGAATCCTTCTCAATCACAATTTATTAGAGCTCCTTGCTTGAAAGGGGGAATGGGGAACAGGGATGACGAGAGAGAGAGCGAAAAATCCAAAGACAGCCGCTTTTCTAGGGTGAGAGGCTCGAATGCTGATTGGTTGATGCCATTCTACTAGGACCCAAGGCCACGGGACAGGTCAGGAGACCGAGTCTCTTGAGATGCAAAACAAGGCTCGAGCACACCCGCCCAAGGCAGCAACATCAAAGGATATGTATACCTCCAGGCTGAAGGACTGCTGGCACTATCTGGCCAAGGCGACATCCAGGCGGCTCCCTACAGCTCCTCCTTTTATTGTCTTTAAGAGCAATAAGGCAAAACTATTTTCCAATCTGGTCCCCACCTCATGATGTGTGGACTGATTAAAGAAAAGAAAAGCAAGACACACCCTTCCCGTGCAATGGGACAACTACTTCCCTGGGAGTGCTAGGGCTGTGTCTGCACACCCTCCGCCTATGCATACCTTCCTCTGTGCTGTGGGACTATCTGGTCCCTAGAGGGTGCAAAGGCTATGCATGGCTAATTGCCTGTGAGCTCTTTTGAGGCTGAGAGCCAAACCTGGGGTGAGGATACACATTCCAAGACTGCCAAGGCCTGTGCCACAAAGACCTTGTCCCTCCTCACTTGGGCTAGCAGGTAGCACACCAATCAAAGACATACAGTACTTCCACCTAGACACAGCATGCCAAGGATATCTCTGCTCCCACCCATCCCCAAGGAGGGAGAAAGGCAGAATAGAGTCAGTCAGAAAATTGTTAAGAGATAAGAGGTTGCACAGGGTGCTGCTCAAGGTGATAACGTGAAACAGTTGCTCTTGACACCGCCCAGGGTGTCATCTCTGCTGCCTCCGCACGAATCTTCCACAGCAGGACACTCAGCATCCACTGGATCATCTTTCTTCTTTATTTCTCTTGTCAGTCTCGTTGGCACCCAGATTGGATCTTCACGATTCTGAGGGAAAATGCAAATTGCTCCCCTGGATCTGGTAATTACCTGATCCGGTCCACACCATTTATTAATCAATACATCCTTCCACATGACCAAATCTCGCTCTGTAGAGCTTTCAAACAGGGCATGCCTGTCTGCTGCTGTTTTTCCAGCAATATTTTGAATTAAAAAATTAAGTGTAAAGAGTGCAAGAGAAATCCTTTCTCTGGGGGAAGCTGCTACAGCTATTCCCCCTTTTTGCTTTCGCAAAATTTCCTTTAAATTTCTATTTGCTCTTTCTACGATACCCTGGCTTTGAGGATTGTATGGTAGGCCAGTGGTATGTTCAACTTGTAATTGCTTGCAAAAGGCTTTAAAGCCCTGTGAGGCATATGCTGGGCCATTGTCGGTTTTTAAACGACTTGGCTTTCCCCAAGCTGCCCAGGCCTCTAAGCAATGCATTTTTACATGAGTTACCTTTTCCCCTGCCAGTGGGGTGGCATGAATTATTCCAGAGCATGTGTCCACCGACACATGAACATACTTTTGTCTGCCAAACTCCGAGATGTGAGTCACATCCATTTGCCAGAGTGAGTTTGGCTTTAACCCCCTGGGATTTACCCCAATATGTGGGGGATGTAACATGGTCACGCAGGAGGGACAGGCTTTTACTATCCTCCTGGCATTTTCCCTAGAGATCTTAAACTTTAAGCGAAGTGTATTCGCTGGAACATGATAAAGCTGATGGAAATCTCTAGCTAGCTGGAGTGAATCTGTAGCCACAAGGGCGAGTGCTCGAGTAGCACCATCAGCTTGAGCATTAGCCTCTGCCATAGGTCCTGGCAGGAGAGAATGGGCTCGAATATGAGCAACATAAAAGGGATTTTCTCTTTTTAAAATATGTTTTTGTATTTGTAAAAGAATATTGGACACTATACTTGAGCTGCGAATTGAGGCTGCAACCTCAAGAGAGGCCACAGCATTGACCACATATTGTGAATCTGAAATTAAATTAAATGGCTCAAGAAATCTCTGAAACACCTCCAAAAACCACCAAGCACTCAGTGACTTGGGGGGAATCAGGCCGAAATTGAAAGACCACAGGTTTAGCATTTCCTGCCACCAGAGCCCCTTTTCCGGTCTTTGAGCCATCTGTATAGATAGTTAAGGCTCCTTCTAATGGGTGGGGTGAGGTAATCCTGGGAAAATACACCAAATTTTTCTCCACAAAATTTATTAAGGGGTGCCTTGGCACATGATTGTCAATAACATTAGGGAATGCACAAAGCAGGATAGCCCAGCCATCTACTGTGGCTGTCAAAACTTCTACCTGTTCCCTCGTATAGGGAATTATCAACTTGTCAGGCATTCTCGCAAAGTGGGCTAAGCAAAGCTTTATTCCCATTAATGCTTGGCCAGCCACCAATTCTGGATAATATTGAACAGATCTTGCTCCTATGGAATTTCCATGCATCCACCAGAGGGGTCCATCTTGCCATAACACTCCAGTGGGATAATTTTTTGTTTTGAGAATGCATAGCAAAATTGGTAAGGATGGATTCACTCGCTGTAATTGAGCTGTAGTAATAGCAGATTCTACCCTCTTAAGGGCCTGCATTGCAGCCGGGGTCATGGCTCTAGGTGAACAGATATCAGGATTGCCTTCTAAGATGGAAAATAAAGGCAAGAGCTCAGATCGAGGTATATTTAGATATCCTCTAATCCAATTTATATCTCCCAGCAACTGCTGGAAATCATTAAGAGTTTTAAGGTGATGGGTGCGAATAAGCACTTTCTGAGGCCTGATGTTTTCAGGGGTGATTACAGTCCCCAAAAATTTCACCACCGAAGATGTTTGTACTTTATTTGAGGCTATGTGGAGTCCTTGCTCCTCCAAAAGGGATGTAACCTTTTGGAAAACTTCCTTCAGGGTCTCCTGATGTGGGGCAGATAATAATAAATCATCCATGTAGTGAACAATTTTTACCATAGGAAATTGTCTCCTAACAGGACTCAATGCTGCATCTACATATAACTGACATATGAGGGCGCTATTGGCCATTCCCTGAGGCAAAGTTTTCCATTGAAACCGAGCATTGGGTTGCTCATTGTTAACAGATGGAAGAGTAAGTGCAAACCTTTCCCGGTCCTGGGGACACACGGGAATTGAAAAGAAACAGTCCTTGATGTCCAAGGAAATTACAGGCCAATTCTTTGGTATTGCTGAAAGCAATGGAAGACCCTGCTGGGCTGGGCCCATGACCTGCATCTGAGCATTGACTGCCCTAAGGTCATGCAGTAACCTCCAACCTCCAGAAGCCTTTTTAATCACAAAAATAGGCGTATTCCAACGTGATACAGAATGTTCTAAATGTCCTAGTTCTAACTGTTCTTGTACTAATTGTCTTGCAGCTTCCAGCTTTTCCAAGGAAAGGGGCCACTGAGGGACCCATACCGGCTTATCTACTAGCCAAGGGATGGGCACTGTCTTTTGTGTGGAAGCTACAGCTTCAGTGGCCCCTATGAAAAACCCAAGCCTTTTCTATCTAACTTGGAGACAGTCTCAATAGGATTCTGTCTACCTTGGAGACATTTACCAAGTCCCTTATTGGGAACATAGCCCTGACGTGCCATCATTTGCTTACTGGTATCAGAATAATCATTTGTAAGTCTCAATCTCATTTGAGACTGCACATCCCTGCCCCATAGGTTGATGGGCAAATCAACCACAAAAGGCTGAAAAGTCCCTCTCTGATCTTCTGTTCTCCAGACTAACTCCTTAGCACTTATATGCGGTGTTTGTGCATACCCCAGCCCTTGAAGGGACTGGGAGGCCTGTTGTAAGGGCCAGCGTTTTGGCCATGCTTGGGATCTGATAATACTTTTATCTGCTCCAGTATCCACCAGGCCTGAAAAAATCTTTCCTTCTATTTCTAAATTTAAGATTGGTCGCTGATCAAGCTCCAAGGATAAACAAGCCAAATCTACTCCCATGGGAGCAAGGCTTTTGTCCTTTAAGACAAGCCCCTCTGCTGGAAGCTTATTACGCCCTGAAGGCAGAACTAAGAGTTGAGCTATTCTGTCTCCTGGGGCGATGGAAACTACCCCGTATGGAGAATGGCAAAGAATTTTAATGCAGCCTTCATAGGCAGGGTCTATGACTCCAGGATGGACTATCAGGCCTTTCATAATTGAGGATGAATGTCCCAAGACTATGCCAACAGTATCTTTTTCTAATGGCCCAAACACGTCAGTTTCTATGACCTGAACTCCCATATCCTGAGTTAATAGCAGTTTGGAGGTGGCACAGAGGTCCAGCCCTCCGGAGCCTTTGGCTGCCCTTCTTGTTGGGACGATGGAGTCATCTCGGGGACTGCCATCGTGTTCTGAATTGCCCCAAATATTTTTGGGCCCTGGGTGCATGGGCCCCTCAATCCGTTTTTTGACAATGACTGAATAGGCATAGGAATAAGTTGTCCATTTATATCCCTAACTGATCTGCACTCATTAGCCCAATGTTTCCCTTTCTTGCATCTGGGACAAATGTCTGGCTGCCTCTGCGATGTTGCAGCTGAGAGCCCTGAAGAATCTGAGGCATTATGACTATTGGGACATTGTTTTTTGAAATGCCCCAACTGTCCACATTTAAAGCATGCCTTTCCCTTATCTCCTCTGACACCTCTGGCAGCAGCAAGCACAGCAGCCGCCAGCCCTGCATTGGTTAGAGGCCCCCCAACTTCACGGCAGGCTTTGATCCAGGCTTCTAATCCCTTTCCCTTTACTGGACCTATTGCTCTTTGACATTCCTTGGTGCTCTGCTCAAATATTATTTGCTGGACAAAAGGCAATGAAATATCTAAATTCCCAAACATTCTTTCAGCTGCCTCTGTCATCCTAGCCACATAATCAGAGAATGGCTCTGCAGCACCTTGAATAATCTTGGTTAAGTTACCAGCTGTTTCACCTTTATTAGGGAGTGATTTCCATGCTCTATAATGAATCTCACTAACCTGCCTATAAACCTCCCAAGGATAATGATTCTGATTTCCAGCAAATGCCCCCTGTCCAAGAAGCATATCAGCCGTCCATTCTGGGTGGCCACTTTGTATGTTAATGCGCTCTTGGGTCTGAGCCTTGTCCTGGACTATAGATTTAAAATCCAGGAATTGCCCTGCTGGAAGAGCTGCTCTTGTAATCTCCTGCCAGTCTGTAGGAGTCAGCGCTGTTGTAACAATCCTTCTCAATAATGTGATTGTATAACTGGCATTTGCTCCATAATTTCTCGCAGCTTCAACCAAATCCTTCAGCTGTCTGTATGGGATTGGTTCATACCACCTATTGTAATTCTGTGGCTCCTCAAAAACAGGAAAGGCAGCAGCCAGTTGCGACCAAGTTTGCCTTCCTATGAAGCTGTGACCTTCTGTAGCTGCCTGCTGGTACATGGGTGGAGGGGCGGATGGGGGGAGGGCAGCAGGAACTGGCGCCTCGTCTCTTCTGCCCTTTGTAGTAAACACATCAACATCGCCCCGCCTCCGGCTACCTTGCTGCTCTTTCTCGGATTTAGCAGCCGTTCCCTCTAGTTGTTCTTCCTCCTCTGATAAGTCTAAATCTACAAATTCTTTCACTACTAAAGCTATGGGGCTTCTCTTCCCCTTTTCTCCTTTTTTTATTTCCGGATCCTTATCTTTTAATTTTTCCTTTTTCTTTCTAGGCCTACACTCTTGTTCCTCCTTCTGATCTGATTCTGAAAAGCTGTCCTGATGTTTCTGTAATGCCTTGCGACCCTGTTTTAATATCTCTATATTACGTTCTTCCTTCAAGCAGTCCCGCACCATCCTCCAAAAAGGAAGTGTGCCTCTCCCAATATTTCCTTCTGCTTGTTCCAAATCCCTGCCTAGCTTATTCCAAGATGGTAAAGTTAGGTCACCTGAAGCTGCAAACCAAGGTGAGACATCAACAATGTCTTTTACAATGTTAGCGACAGTGCTAGAAGAGATCTTTAAATCACGCTGTCGCAAAAGTGCCTGGATTGAGCGATAAATCTCCCTGGGGTTCGAGCTGGCTCCATAAGAATTGCCCATGATGCGCACTTACCCCCTGGGCTAAAGAAAAAAACCTTCTTTTTACTTACAAGGAAGTCCTTTTAGAAAAATGCCGCTTGATCTACTGTGGACTTATTTTTACTTTTGACTAGAGCTGCAGTCACAGCAGCAACAAAGGCACTCACCACCTGGTTAATCACAGCGCAACCCAAAGCAACATAGAAGAAGGAATGCAAACATTACCACTCTGGACCAGCCTTAGCAATCAGCATACATCTGGAGGATTTCCTGACGTCAGTCACCACTCTTTTGTGTTGAGTTATGAATTCTGCTCCCTCCTTGGCTTGTTCAAATCCGGCGTCCCGGGTTTCGGCACCAAAATGTGACGCGCTTCCTGACCAGCAGGAATGGACGGTCACAAAATCAAGAATCCTTCTCAATCACAATTTATTAGAGCTCCTTGCTTGAAAGGGGGAATGGGGAACAGGGATGACGAGAGAGAGAGCGAAAAATCCAAAGACAGCCGCTTTTCTAGGGTGAGAGGCTTGAATGCTGATTGGTTGATGCCATTCTACTAGGACCCAAGGCCACGGGACAGGTCAGGAGACCGAGTCTCTTGAGATGCAAAACAAGGCTCGAGCACACCCGCCCAAGGCAGCAACATCAAAGGATATGTATACCTCCAGGCTGAAGGACTGCTGGCACTATCTGGCCAAGGCGACATCCAGGCGGCTCCCTACACAGGCCCAGGTGAGAAGCTCAACTCCAGGAGAGGGCCCACAAGACTCCTCTAGAAAACCTTCACACACAACCCTAAACTCCAGGAGAAACTCAGAGTACTATGGAAATATGTATTTCACCTCTTAATCTCACCAGATAAAGATTAAACCGGGCAGTGGTGGTGCAAAACGTTTTAATTCGAGTGCTTGGGAGACACAGGCAGACAGATCTCTGAGCTCAAGGCAAACCTGGTCTAAAAAGTGAGTTGCAGGACAACCAGGGCTACAGAGAAACCCTGTCTTGAAAATCAAACAAGCAAAAGGAAAAGAAAGCTTAAAAAAAAAACCAACATTAGAAATCAATAAAACCAAAGAGGCTAGCTCTTTCTCATTTCACTCATAAACACAGGCCCTGTTTCTCAGCTGCACCTTTTATTTATTAAAAAACCATTAAAATTAATTAAAAATTCATTTAAAATTGGAACACTGCAATAATAAAAACAGGATACAGTTCTGAAGACTGGTAACACCTACCCCTCCCACCTGCATTGGCACTAACAGATCTGGAGCTTGGCATCAGTCTCCTGGCGCAGGCGTTTCCACAGCAAGGCTCCTGTCCCCATGTTGAAGTCATGGCCAAGCATGTCCTCTGAACAATGGATGCCGCACAGACCTCCACCTTAAATGAAGTGTCTCCTCAAGGACCAACGCACAGGACTTTGCAGGCCTCTGGCCCAGGCTCTGGCTAAAAAGGAAGCAGCAGCTGAGGCCGATGCCGGCACAGGGTTTTTACAGGGTGGGTTTGGACTTGGGCAGACCCAGGGCTCTGGGCAGCTTTTTAAGCCCAGGCTGCTATGTTTCACCTCTCTAGTTTCTGGTTCTGTGGTAGGGGAGAAGGTGCCTCAGTGGATTAAGAATTTTAATCAGTGCCCTGGTGACCCTGATGCTGCTGGGGCTCAGGCTGGCTGTTGAGAAGCACAATCAGGTGAAGCTAAGTCATGAGCCAGGCAAAGAGATTTGACAGATTGCATCCCTCTAGAGAGCAGCACTCTAGAGCCTCAATTCCACACCTGAAAACTACAAGCAAGATCTTCCCTATTTGCGTCAAATACATATCCCTTAAATGGCTGCAGTTTGCTGGTCCTACTCTGAAAGATCACACCTAGATATTATAAGATTGGCTTTCTTTTGTGACATCATGCTTTACTCAAGTGACTTCTCTTAGCCCTTAGAATGAAATCAGTCTGATGTTCTGGACTGAGCTTTCTGTTGCATGAGACTTCAGTTTGCCTCCAGTCTCCCAGGTCACACAGCCTCTAAACAGGAAAAACAGTCTCTGAGGAATGTGTAGGATTCCTTATCCGCTAGGATCACAGCTTTTTTTTGGCTTTTGCTTGACAAAAGATCAAGTCAGTCTGACGTGTTCATGATCTTCCTCCAAAGAGAAACCCCGACTAAGAGAGGAACCACATGTACATTGTCACGCCTTCATGTGTGGAGTGTGCATGACTCTCCTCCCAAGCCTGCCATCTGTGACCCTAACTCCTGCAGGCCAGTGTTCCTTTGCATCTCTTCATCAGCCTCCTCCTCTCCTCTGCATCAATGTCCTAGGTCAGATTTTCCTCGGTCTTTGAAGCTCTATCCTATTCTCCTGACAGCGAGTGACTCTCTGGCCTCCCTGTGTGATGTGACAGAATATTTTCCCATCTGTGTTTTTCTGCAGTTTGCCCTGGAATTGAAGCCCAGTGTGTCTGCAGGATCTAGGTCCATCTCTGGTATGGCTCAGCCTTCCAGAGATCAGGTGTGGTTATGGCCTTGAACCCTGTTGAATGTGGACACTTGATTGGCATGACCATGTAGTGCTCCCTCACAGGCGATTTTTAAACAGTGTCCTGTGGGCAGGGAGCTGAACAGGAGGCTCATGGAAGGTCAGTGTGGCAGCACCCTGGTCTTCCCAGCTTCTCTATTCATTAAACAATAGCAGTAACACATACACAGAAGAATTTCCCACACCTAGCCTTACTTAGTCCCCTGTATATGTTCAAAGTTAAGCTTAAAACAAGTAACTAGAAACAAAGTTTTTCTATTCAGATATACCTAGACATTTCTCAAAAGTATATCATAGATCTACAACATATGGCATTTAAAATGTTCATTTAAAAGCTTATGATCTCATACAGACTCCCAGATCCTCTCAGTGACTCAAGGTCTCCAAGGAATATTACCCACACCACGACTACTCCACCTGGATTTGGCAATGCTGACCACTGGGCAAGATGCACCAGTGAAACAACTGCCACCAGGACCCGGCCCAGGTTGTGGACAAGCAGAAGGACACTGGAGAATTGATCTCACCTCTTTTGCTTAGACAAATAAGGTAGGTCTTACCCATGTTCCTCCACAGAAAAGACTCTCAGCTTATGGGCCTGGTGAAGACTGGTACTCTTCTGATACTTCTGCCTCAAGCACTATGGAGACCTGGGTATGGCTCACTGGGTATGGGCTGATCTCTGTCATTTTTAATAGATTCAGAAGCTGCTTGGTCTACACTCAGCTATAATTTAACCTTCTTGGATCTCTGATAGAATTGACCTATGGACTAGCTATAGCTGTCAGCTAAGAAGCAGGCAGCCAGGTTCTTCCCCAAGGCTGCAGCTAGCCTGTTAGCTCATTTCATATGTTAAAAACCAGAGGTGCTTTTCCTAGTGCTACTAGGTCTCCTGTTGAGAAAAGGTAGACAGGCTTGTCATTCTTCATAAGATTCCCACAGTGTTCAGGATTTCAGAGCATCATGATAGACTAGAAACATGACAAGTCAGAGGGGAGGGATCTATGAGACCCCATCCCTTCCTGAAAGTTTAGAGTCCTTCAGTGTAGTTCCTACAGTCTTGTAAATAACATCACACAAACAACTCTAAAGCTACCCAGCATTTCTCTCTCTCTCTCTCTCTCTCTCTCTCTCTCTGTCTCTCTGTCTCTCTGTCTCTCTCTCTCTCTCTCTCTCTCTCTCTCTCTCTCACACACACACACACACACTCATACACATAAGGTGGAGTGGTAGGGAGGAAGGAAGAAGGAAAAACTTCCTAAGACTCTTATATACTATGACATTCCTTCATTGAGTCAACCCACAAAGGCTTCAGCTAGAATAAGAAAATGTGATTTTAAACTACTAAGTTTAGGAAGATACTTTGTTAAGTAAATCCTAAATTACAAAATTTACAAATTGTCTTAAATTCAAGGCTAGGCTGAAATACAGGTTACTCTGTCTCCCGCGTATTGGTAATACCATAATATCTGTCTAAACCTTTGTCCTGTTGTAATTTGGAGCTGTAGGGAGAAAGGAATTTCACAGTTCACACTTAACTTCACCTGGATGACCATGAACACACTGTCCCAGCATGCTCTGCGTCTCTGTGCATCTGTGCATCCCTGCAGTTACTGCTGTGGGAAATCTGTCAAGACACCATTGACAATGTCATTTTTTAGATACATCTTTATTTTATGTTCGTGTGTGTTTTGACTGCCTTTTTGTGTACCACATGCTTGCCCCCAGAGTCCAGAAGAGGGTGTCATATGCCCTGGAATTGGAGTTACAGATGGTCGTGAGCTGCCATGCGGGTGCTGGGATTGAATCCGGGTCCTCTACAACACCAACAAGTGCCTTTAACCTCTGAGCAATTTTTCCAGCCCTATCAATGTCATTTCTGAAACAGTGAGAATTACTGTTACTTTCATGCAAGTTCCGACTCAGAGCTCTTATCCACAAACAAGGGCATCTGTCACTGACTTCCCTCACAGATCAGTAAGTTCACTTGTGATTTTTAGGTATAATCATTGGATCACAGGTTTCAGGCGACTAACCATTGCATTCTGATCTCAGTGGCCTCAGAGATTTATGTCACTGCCTGAGTCTGCACACCCTCCCAGTGTCCAGGGCTGGCCCCTTTGTATCCTGGTGTGCACTGCTAATTTCTCCTCAGCTGTAGAATCGCTCCACTGCTCTACAAACTTCTGGCAAAGCAGCAGTGCTGCACTCCAGGGTGATGCGCATGTGCACAGCACAGGGTCTCAAGTCCGTGTGTCAGTCAGTTCCAGGGCCGAGCTGTGTCTCACACTGCTCATGAAAGAGTTCATGTCACAGGCAGCGAGCTCCTGGCAGAGGAGAAAGAAAACCTATGGGGAAGGCGAGTGTCCCAGGAGAGCACTGTGGAGACTGCTAGGGAGACCTGGGAGATCTCAGGTGCACAGCAAGGGCTGAGTCAGGAGCTCTGCTGAGGATGCTGGTGCCTCAAAACTGAGTCCATTGTCCCAGCCCTCAACTGCCTGCCTGTGGTGCTATTTTCCTGGGACCATGTGCCTGTTCTTCTAGCCTGCTTGCACTTTAGTCTTTCTGCAGCCCAGGCTCTGCTCTCACCATTTCTTCAGCTGGGCCTGCTCCTCTCCATCCACATGCTGGGCTTCCCCATTAGGTCCCTGTCCAGACAGCACAAAGCCCCTATTAAGAAACTTTCCAGGGCTTGGTCCTGAGTTCCCAAGGCTTGCCATGTGCTAAGCACACTGGAAAGTCTGTTAGTGTATGACCAAGTTTCCTTTAGTGTTTGAGTTGTGTCACCGTGTGCAGGTGTAGAAAGGACATTCTGTGGCCCATCATGTGCCCACCTTTGAAATAAGAAATGTTAAAGTTCTGTGATGCAAATCCTGAACTGTATCTCTAATAAAAATGGAACGTGTTCTACAAATGAGTTTTTTTTGAAACAACTCTGCCTGGATAAAAGATTACAGGGCTCATAGTGGGACTTGCATGTAATATGTGTTCTGCATGATCCCAAGAGCCTGGGGTAGAGCCAATATGGAAAAGAGAAGTTCAAAGGCATAAAATCCCAAATACTCTTCACCAGTGTGACAGTTAATGTGGCCACCAACACCCCTGAGTCATCTCACTCTGAGGCTGTCTCTCTTTGCCTCTTAAACATTTGTGCTTCTGAAGAGTGCTAGTCATGTTTTTGATCATGTTTTGGGTCTTGTTGAGAGTTCACCAGTCTTACACAGACTAATAGAACAGATATGAGAACAGGATCCGTCCTTCTGTGGCATACAAGAAACACACATCAACTTCAAAGACAGACTTCAGCTCAGCGTAAACAATTGGGAAAAGATTCTCCAATCAAGTGGACCTAAGAAACAAGCTGGCACAGCTATCCTAATATCTAACAAAATAGACTTCAAACTAAAATTCATCAAAAGAGAGGAAGAAAAATATTTCATATCCGTTACAGGAAAAATCCATCAAGACAATTTCTATGCCCTAAATAGAAATAGGGCACACACATTAGTAAAAGGAACATTACTGAAATTCCACCAATCTAAGGCTTTCTCAGAGGCCCCAATGAAGGACAAAAGGAACCTAGTTCTGTGCCCTTGCTCAGTAGTGGACCCTGCAACGCCAGTTTTGGGAGGAAGCCTGAACCTCAAAGTAGTTAGGGTTTTGGTTCCTGGGAACGTGGCTGTTCCTCCTGAAGAGACTTATCAGTCCCAAGGCAACTGTGTGCTTTGTCTATAATGCTCTTGAGAAACCCTGTGTTCCCTTTGGGTGATGTCATTGATTAGCCTCCTGCTGACTTTGTCCCATTTCTCCCTGAACAATACTATAAAAGATCCTCTATTTTTTCATCAACTGTGCCAGTTTGTACATTCCAAGTAGGAGCGGGAGGATTAGAAATGTTAAGCAGGAGGAACAGAGATAAGAAAGAAACACAGAGTCACAGGATCGTTTTGGGAAGGCAACTCATTGACTGCAGCATACTGAGTTTTGCATTCTGTGTTCACTCGTGGATAATTTTCCCTAGACTTTTATACCCCAATACTAAAGTGGAGTAAGAAGGCAAAAGACTGCTTTACCATGATACAAACGACAACCAGAACAGTCACTTTCTCCAGTACCTTGAGCCATCTATCCACTAACTGCTGATTAAAGCATGTGTTGGTTGGTGCAGTGAAAATACCTTAGGCCAAGTATCCTGCAGTCAGCCATTCCCCAAGTCAAACCTCCTATTTCAAGAGAAGGAGCAGAAAGATGCTTGAATTCTCTGATCTTTTGTCAGGATGGAGCAGATCTACCTCTAAGGGCCATCTTAATGTCCAAACACCAGGTAACCAACCCTAGGTCAGGGTGTGTAGCCAAACTTGTTGTCAACAACTTTGAACAAGCAAAATAATCTCAAACTCTCTGACCTTCCGATAAGGTGGCATAGGCTCACATATTTGGGTCTCCACAAGGTCCTGAGACCTAAGGTGGGAGTGAACAGGTCATGGAGTCGAGGGAATGCTCAAAGTTCTGGAAGAGACTGACCAGGCAGAATTTAACCAAAAAAGTAGTTGAGTCATGATAGACTGTCAAAAGGTAATCCAAAGCAAACAGTGTGTCAACTTTTAAAAGACTTTGGAACTCAAAGTCACAGGTCATTAACATATGAGGTCCTTCAAGTTCAGTTTAAATGATCCCATAGGATGAAGCAAGAGGTCAAAGTACCAAAGTTAACGTGGGGTCTTAAAGGGACAGGTTGAAGCCCGTCCTGGGAAACAATAGATGTTTGGAAGAATCAAGCTGAAAGACCCCCGATTTCGGGAGACTCTCACCTGAGCCTCGGGATAACGTGACCCCCCCCACCCAGTAACTCACGAGAGACCATCCTTGCTGCAATCACACGAGGTTTAATGACAAGACGACAAGATGGGGTACCAGTGCACTGGGGCCGAGACTCATAACCCACGCAAGGGAAGAGTTCGACCCTGAGTGACCGGGAGAAGTAGTTTTTATAGGAAGAAACCACGCAGCCCAGTAATCTGAAAGGGGGGCAGAGAGGGTGTCACAGAAAATTCCAGTGATGATTACAAGGGGGCAACTCCCTGCCTCTCAAGATCATTCTCAAGGTCATAATCAGCTAGTTCCTATACCAATGATAATTACTAGGGGGTGATAATTACTAGGGGGAATATCCCTGTTTCTCAAGATTGCTCTCAAGATTACAATCTACCTTTATCTTCAGCTAGTTCCTGAAACCCTGAAATTGGCTAATCCTAGATTTCTGATTCTTCTCTTCCTGCTAGATTTTTGGCTCTGTTTTCCTGCTAGGGGATCTGGATTTATTCAGGTCTTTCATCTTCCCACTTCTTCTAGTGCCTAGTTCTAATCATAGAACTAGATTTCAGTATCTTTTTGACGTTGTAGAGTACCATATTGGTGGCATAGCATCAAAATCTGAACAGCACTTATTCTTTCTCTAATGAAGGTAGTTAGCCTGTTTAATATACATGAACCTAATATCAGTAGCAGAAGCAAAATTAGGAGTGATCCCATAAGGGAGGATATCAAAGTAGTCATCCAGGGAGATCTATTAAACCAGCTCTCAAACCATCCCTGATATACTTCTCTGTCTTTCTGTCTTTTGTCTAATCTTTCTCTAAGTTTGCTCATGGAATCTTTAATTACTCCTGAATGGTCCACATAGAAGTAACATTCCTCTTTGAGAGCAGCACATAATCCTCCATCCTTTAAGAATAGCAAATCTAATCTCCTTCTATTCTGTAAGACCACTTCTGAGAGGGAAGTCAGTGACTCTTTGAGTTTGGAAACAGATTGTTCTAAAGCCCTCAAATCTTCATCCATGGTTATTCTTAATTCATTGAGGTACTGAGGGGCCTGTATTAGGGCAGCAGTACCTGTCCCAACACCGGCAGCTACTCCAAGGCCCAGGATTACTGCTAGTGTCAGAGAAATAGGTTCTCGTCAAAAGCGAGTTGGGTGCCTGTCAAACTCATACCAGTTGTACAAGCACACAGTAATCTTTGGTATCATCAAAAACTAACGTTGACACGCAAGGCATCAAGCCTTTACTACAAGTCCATCATCTACCTAAACCAGGAACCAAGTACCTGGTGTCAGGATTCTTAGGGCTCTTAAGAGTCTCATTACATAACCTCAGTAAGAGTCCGTCTATGATTAGTCCTCCAAACACAAGCCTCTTGACTGGTAGTGTTGTCAAAAGCCCCAGATGCTGCAATTCAGATAGTTCAGGAGCTCACTTCATGTGGGAGGCGTGGATCCAGGCAGAGATGCATACTTCTTTCAGTTGTTCCCAGATCTGGCGTCTCACCACTTCAAGGGCCTTTAGATGGGGAAAATAAAGGTCTAGAAAGAATAGCATCAGGATTATACATTCCACCCGACTCAGTGAGCAGTGGCGGTTCTCCACATAGGATCTCATAAGGGATGAGTTTAAATCGCCCTGGGGTATTCCAAACCTGGAACAGGGCAAAGGGAAGGAGGGCTGTCCAGTCATTCCCGCAGGTCTCTTTTTGAATTCTATTCATCCTTTCTACCTGTCCTGACTCTGGGGTCGGTAAGCACAATGTAATTTCCAATTGATCCCCAGTTGGGTGGCCAGTCCCTGACTTACCTGGGCAACAAAGGCAGGTCCATTATCAGACCCAATTACCTTGGGTATCCCAAACCTTGAGAAGATTTCTTCTATGATCTTCTTAGCTACCACATTGGCTGTCTCAGTACTGGTACGAAAAGTTTCTACCCAGCCTGAAAAGGTATCTATAAAAACTAATAAGTACTTGTTGCCATTTCTGGCTGGCTTAATTTCTGTAAAATATACTTCCCAGTAGGCTCCAGGCCATTCGCCCCTGAGCCTCTTCCCAGGAGCATATACGGAGTGTCCTACATTAATCATAGCACAGGCCTTGCAGTTTTTGACTACCTCTTTCTGTTTTCATCCTCCTCCTCTCCGGTGTCCCCCTGTCTGACCTTTTCAGATCCCAGGAGAAGAAAATGCCTTCTAACAGGATACACGAACTCATTTATTTTGGATTTGTTTCATCCAGAGTTTGCAAGCCAGCAACACAATGAGAAGCAGTGCAAAAGCCCTTTCCATTTTCTGCCCATAAAGGTAGAGGATCATGTCACCTCCGTCCTGCTTAACGTGTATAAAAACACTGTAGGTATCCTCGAAGAGTGGAATTAGTTCATGATTCAAACCTGGAAAGGCAAGAGGATGCTCAGTTAGGAGCAGCAGCCCCAGCAAGACTGCGGGGTAAGATGGGAGAAGAAAAATAAAAAGGGAAATTTCGTGGGGCCCCCTTAGGTTTGGCTGACATTTATCTACCTTTCTAAGAGAGGCTGGATCAGGGACCCACAGGACCAGGGAGTTTGATGACAATTACCAGATCATGTTCAACTGTCTTATTCTCCAAGGGCACAGGCTTCCACCATACTCACCAAACAATCCTTTGAAGACCCCCAATTCCAGACGGATGGTCAGAACACTAACATCGGATTCAAAAGTTGGAAACAGCCTATGGAAACCACCACGAATGTGCTGGAAATACATGGGAAATCTGAACTGCATCCTTGCCCTGCAAGAAAGGGGCATCAGAAGATCTTGTAAGGCCCCTCCTTCTTCTAAAGGGTGCCTCTGCCCTCTCCTTCCCATCGCTGCACCCAAAGCCAGTGCTTCTCTTTCAGTTACTCTCCCTTTACAGTCTCTCTTGCCATCTGGCTCCCTAGAACACTACACAAGGCTTCAAAAGCCTGGGTATCGACAAAGGAGCTTCTGCCGAAGAATCAGCCATGTAGGGCTCTGTCTGACCTGGGACACCACGTGCCAAGAATCTAGAGTCAGGGGAGGCTGTGGTCAATGGAGCCCACACCTTCTCTGAGGAGTCCCTTCTCCCCAAAGACTCCCTAGTTTCATAGAGGTCCATCTCCACCTCCCATAGGGTCTGTCCCGCAGTCCCAACCTTACACTAAGTTCCACGGTCATACACTGTAGACCCTGGACACAGACCTCAGTTCTGTTGGGCTGAAAGTCATTCAGTTAATTGTTGGCAGAAATCTAGATTGCCCAGGAGGAACCCAGATCTGAAACCCTGAAGGGAAAGAATCTGCTTCATCTCCAAAGTCTGAGGGGAGGTGAGAATGCAGGATCCTTTCCACGTGGTTGTTTTATAGTCCCCAGGACAGCAGGCACCTGGAGCAAGCCAGTGGGCTTGCTCACAAGTGTGTGCTTCCCTGGCTCTCCTCTCTCAACCCAGCACACTCAACACTACCTCTTTCTGTTTTCATCCTGCTCCTCTCCTGTGTCCCCCTGTCCACTGGGACCCTGGCTTCTCTTGTGTCCCCAACCACGCATGGTCATGATTGGTAGTCTGCCAGAGCACGATGGGGTCTGTGAGTGTTGGGAGCCATATCAATTCTGAAGCTTTGAAAGCGCCCTAACCCTTTAATTCTGTTTCCAGGTTGCCTACCTCTCTAAGAAGCCAAATGAAGAAAATAATTTGCCACACCTGTGAGTGTGTTGCGCACAGGAGTCTGAGATACACACGCTGGGGATACTGCAGTCCTGACAGAGGACTGTGAATGCTGACACCAGCAAAAAGAGGCTGCTGGGACTTGAGTGTTGTCAGAATTCTTCTAGGCTGGAAGCAATCAGGAAGGCTGTGTGCAGAACCCTGGCCGCTGAACCTTGGGTGCAGTCCTGATTTGACCATTTCCATGTGTGATCTTGGGCAATTCCTAGGGCAGCAGTGGGAGAACAGTCAGGGGATGGAATGGGACCCAGAGTGATGCTCTGGAGGTTTACAGTCAGCGCTGTTGGAACACGGTCTGAGAATGGAGTCAGGTGAAGATATGTGAGTGCTTGTGAGAAAACTCCAAGACGCAAAGGCAAGACTCTTGTGACTTCAGATTCTTCAAAAGTTGTTGAATTGTATTGGATTACTCTTCTATATGCCACCCCATATCTATAGTGGAGAAAAGTGAGTTTACCTCAGACTATTCTCTATGACAAGCTAATGTTGTTCCTTTATATGCCTCTGTGGAAAACATGTTTTGGGCACTTTAGGCTTGACCATCACGTGTGGTTTTCTTTTGTGACTGCATGCTTTACTCATTGACTTTTCTTAGCCCTAAGAGTGAAATCAGTCTGATGCTCTGGATTGAGCTGTCTGTTGCATGAGACTTCAGTTTGCCTCCAGTCTCCCAAGTCCCACAGCCTCTAAACAGGAAAAACAGTCTCCGAGGAATGTCTAGGATCTCTTATCCGCTAAGATCAAAGCTTTTTCTTAGCTTTTGCTTGGCAGAAGAGCAAGTCAGTCTGACGTGTTCGTGATCTTCCTCCAAAGAGAAGCCCCGACTAAGAAAGACACTAGGTGTACACTGACACACCTTCATGTGAGGAGTGTGCATGGCTCTCTTCCCAAGCCTGCCATCTGTGACCCTAACTCCTGCAGGCCAGTGTTCCTTTGCATCTCTTTATCAGCCTCCTCCTCTCCCCTGCATCACTGTCTTAGGTCAGGTTCTCCTCCGTCTTTGAAGCTCTACCCTATTCTCCTGACAGCCAGTGGCTCTCTGGCCTCCCTGTGTGATGTGACAGAATATTTTCCCATCTGTGTTTTTCTGCAGTTTGCCCTGGAATTGAAGCCCAGTGTGTCTGCAGGATCTAGGTCCATCTCTGGTGTGGCTCAGCCTTCCACAGATCAGGTCTGGTTATGGCCTTGAACCCTGTTGAATGTGGACACTAGATTGGCGTGACCATGTGGTGCTCCTTCACAGGCCATTTTTCCACAGCGTCCTGTGGGCAGGGAGCTGTACAGGGAGGCTCATGGAAGCTCAGTGCAGCAGCACCCTATCTCTCCCAACCTCTGCCTTTCTCTTGTCCTGGGAACACAGTGTCCCCAGTTTTCAAACAGCCTACTTACTTTTTCATAGGCAGGCAAGTATCGGTTTTTGGTCTTTTCTTTCACCAAGGAAATCTTGGCTTCTCTTTGCTCTGGGAGACTTATGACCACTTGCAGCATCATCTCGCTGAGATCTAAAATACCCTCTGTATACATGTCGATCCTTAAAGACAAAATTACCCAAATGGTTAAGGTTTCTCAAAGGTTCCCTATTTTACATTTTAATCTAAAAGTCTGAGAAATTTACATTGAAAAGTGGTTGCAAAGTTACTCAGATATAGTGGGTCATTATCTTTTATATTTAATAGAAATATTAACCTTCCCTCTAGTACAGTTCTGATACAGTGTTAGAATTTTTTACACACACATGGCCAAACACAGGCCAAAGAGCATCACTGGCCCATCTACAGATGCAGTTGTGATGTACTTGGTGGCATCCCAGAAGATAACCATCAAACTATACAGCAGGCTTTCTCTCCTCTCTCTCTCTCTCTCTCTCTCTCTCTCTCTCTCTCTCTCTCTCTCCTTCTCACCCTCTCTTCTTCCCTCCCTCCTCCCCTCTCTCTTTCTGTGTCTCTCTGACATGATTTGGTCTCAAAAACCATGCAGAGATTCTCAGAACTAACAATTCAATGTTGACACTTTATTTTGCTTCCCTCACCCCTTCATGTATGAGTCTCTGTTTCCCATGGACATATGTTTCCTGCACTGGTGTTTTTGGCTAGCACCACTTTTAACTTTTGATCAACTGCAATACTCCTATACAGTGGTTTATGAGTGAAGGATTTAGTCAAGCAGAGTGGGTTCCAGCATGGGTGGTACAGTCTGTAGAACTGCTTTAGTCCTGAATTAAATGTTTCAGGTAATATTGGCACTTGGGAACCTGTCTCTCTCAGCCTACTTGTGTTGAACAGTCCAGAGACCTGGCTGGCAATTCAGATTCTTGCTCTGCACTGTTCCTACTCATGGGATGTGGGAGGCAGCTCCTTCACCCTTCCTTCCCTAGGACTCCTCTTCCAGCCTCAAGCCCTGTGTCCTTCGTCCTAAGCTGTTGGCCGAGGACCAGCACTGAAGCCTTGAGCACCTAGAGTCATGGCTCCCCGATGCTCAGACCCATGGCCACAGTGTTTGCAACTCTGTCCCTGTGCTGTGCTGACAACATCATCCTCGGCTGTAGCCACACTCACCTGCATCCACCCCATTTGCTCTTCCCTCTCCTCCATGGACTCTTCCATCCTTGGCCTAAGTGATATAACTAGCCTTCTCTTAGACACATACCCTTCCACTCTCTTGCTTATTCATGGAGGGACCCAAATTTTCTTTGTTTCCCCTTGGAGTAACAACAGGAAATATACCGTACAGGGCTCTCTCCTTCGCGTCCTTCCCATAGAGGTCGTATTTGGTGGCGATGTAGTTGAGAATGGCTCTGCTCTGTACCAGCGTCATCCCGTCAATCTCCACCATGGGCACTTGCTGAAACATCAACCTCCCATCTGTGAAAGAAGAAAGGGAAAGGTCTCTGAGGTGTCCAAGTCTCACTTCTCAGGAGCAGAAAAGTTTTATTGAAGTGTCTGATCATATAAACAAAAGATAAATGATTGGCTCTCAGTCTTTCATGCTGAACCCCTTTTACTTTAGCGTCTGTTTCCTCTCTGTCTCACCCATATTCTTTTGGCTTTCGAGGCTCTCACATTCATCTTTATTTTTTATTCAGACACATATTATATTTGTAATGCATGTTTTCATGTCAGTTCATGTCCCTGGATACACATGGAAGAGGAGGAGTGACAGCAGAGGCCTCCATGCAAACAAAACTAAGCAAGGTGTTTAACAATCTAGTCATCTTCATGACATTAATGTGTGTGACAGGGTTCTATCAAGGGAGCTACCATGAGCTCTCCAGCCTTTTTTGTGGTTGATAGTAACTCACAGGTAGTTAAAAAAAATCATCACTGCTGTTTTCTGTCCATGATATAATTGATGCTGATGTGTCTGTGTGGTTGCAGGGCAGTGTATGTGAAACCCTGTCTGTGTGAGTGAGTCATCCTGACTGAGATTGTTCACTCTGGAGTAGGAATCGTAGAAAACAGTAACAACCCGCTGGCCAAACTTTTGGAGAAACCAGCTTTCCCACCCTTATCACTGTCTCCATTTTTAGAGCACCCAAGGAGCTTCCCCCACCTCCATCCCATCACTCTGCCATTCCTGCCTGTCCCCACCCTCTGCTCACCAGCATCACCTTCTGGTAAACCTTCTACTCAGCACCGTACCGAGGACATACACATACTTAGTGTTACCTTTTATTAATTTTTCCAAGTCTTCTGGACATTCTATAAACTTCTCTTCAAACTGAAGACGGAAAAAACATGTAAAGACATTCTCGTTAGTCCATTCTGCATCATTGGAGATCTTTGAACGTGAGCAGTCTGTGTCGGTAGAACATTCGCAGAAGTTAAATCTTGTAATAGATATAAAGGAGACTGATCATGGCCACTTGGAATTCAGATTAGATCCATCAACAAAAGGGTGATCACAACAAAGCTACTCAATCTTGTAGTATTCCTCCACCCTGACCCCATTCTAGAACCTAAGAGGGGAGTGATCTCTGGCAGGCCGTCACTGGGAAATTTACTGTTGAGGCTTTGGATTCTCAGGAAAGCGTTTTGACTTCACTGAGAACAGAAGAGAACTTTCTGTGTCTCCGTCATGGCACATGGCGTGGCCCGTGGGCATCTACATTTTTTATTTTCAAGATATATTTATTATATTCATTATACTTTATTAAGAAGAGGCCCATTTCAGGACTTCTCAACTGTAAACAATGAGTTTATAACACATCATGGAAACACAAAAGGGATAGGATCAGACTAACTCTTACGTTGTCCTGTGGAGGGCCGGACCACATTCTCCATTGCTTCAAGTAACAAAGGTAGAGATTGACCTCTGTGACCCCAAGGTGTGGTGGTACACGCCTTTAGTCCCAATGCCTGGGAGACAGAGGCAGATTGACCTCTGTGACCTCAAGGCGTGGTAGTACACGTCTTTGGTCCCAATGCCTGGGAAGCAGAGACAGGCAGATCTCTGTGAGTTCAAGGTGATGTAGCACACACCTTTAATCCCAGCGCACGTGCTTGGTAACTCCCTACCGCTGCGTCCCTGCCTACTTCTGAGGCATCACCTGGGATAATGGGCAGTGGACCAATCCAAGAGTGACACGTCAGAAGCGAGGACTGTTTCCTTTATAAGGGCTGGGTTCCCCTCATTCTGGGTCTCCGCCATGTTGGCTGATGCCCGCTCTCCCAAGGGGCATTAAAGCTTTACTGCAGAAGTATCCTATGTGTCCCGCGTCGTTCTTGCTGGCGAGGCCGAGCGCGGGGCATTGTCCTTTATGTAATTGGTGAGTATTAATTAAGGAAATTAAATCCTTATTAAAAAATATTTTTTATATTCACTTTCTTTTCTTTAGTTGTCTGTGCCCCTGTCTTTGGATTCACTTAAAGCAGTTCTGTCTGGATGGCTCTGTCAGCCCATATTCAATCATATTCTTTTCATCTTTGCCATCCTTGATCTTTGAATATTGTGCTTATGCATTTATTGGCCCCATTACAAGATTCTCTAAACAGCTGTCAATTGTTCCCTGCCAATTAGACATCTCTTTTAAAGCACCAATATTGAGTGCTTGTAGCTTGAGCTTAAGGTTACAGACTGTGCTCTGAGCATTTTGCCTTTCTCAATAACAGCCCCTGAAGTGTCAACATAGCTTTAAAATCTTTGCTTATTTTAATAGTCGTTTCCCAGTTCTGAGACTTGAAAAATGTGTTTCGAATGTTTTTAATTCTTCAGCTATTAATAAAATTTTATCAAAAACTTTAAAAATTATTACATATTTTTTTGTGCATGAGTATTTGCCGGGAAACAAACAAGCAGTCTGCGCCTACATATGTCTGTGCACCACACACATGCCAGAAGATGTGTGGATGCCCCAGATGCCAGAAGACAGTGGATCTCCTGGGACTGGAGTTACAGATGGTTGTGGGTCACCATGTGGGTTCTGGGAATAGAACTCGGGTCCTCTGGACGAACAGCCAGTGCTCTAAACCTCTTAGGTCATTGCTTCTCTCTTTATGTATATCTTTCAATTTTATAACCCCACAGATTGGACTGACAGACAATGAAATGGTGTCAACAGTGTGCACAGCACTCACAGAGGTGCAGGGAGTGGTGACGTCATCACAGAGGGAGGCTGAACTGTGATGGGCTTGGGGGTGTGAGGGGGATGATGTCAATGGCATCCTGTGGGCATATTGAGCTGGAAGGTCTGAGCCAGGGTCTCTAGCGGACTCTACCCACTGCCTTCTCAGTCACTATGAACACGAAAGAGGAAGGCTTGTACAGACGCCCCACCCCTCCTCCTGAGCTGAATCAACAGTCCAGTGGTTTAGAACATGCCCTGAGCCACGGAGCTGGCACACTGGCACCGAACTATTCATGTATTTAAAACAATCCTCCTGGGCTGGCACCAGCGTGCCTCGGTTCTTATGCACTCCTTCATTCAGAAAGGATCAGCTGAAGCCCTGTTCCTTTAGGAATGGAGGTGGATTCCACAGCTGAGGGAAACACGTTGCCATGACACTGAGGGAGGACACCAAAGCCGCCGTCACAGGACACTTCATCTTTTACCCTTCCCATTCTGCTCCTGACTGAGGAGAACAAGATCTCAGGCAGCTTCTTGCACTTCCTCTCAGGAAATACCAATAGCTGAGCTCCCCTGGAGTGAGCTGGGAAGTGTTTTTCCCGGTGGCGCCTCTAGAGGGCAGTACTAAAGTCTACCAGAATTTTTTTGTCAAAAGATTTAATCTCAGAATGTTGCTTCCACACACACTTGGGCCCCTCTCACATTTTTCTGAAAACTCACAGACTGGGGCTACCTGAAGATGGGAGCCCCATCTTATTCACCAGCTTTATCCTCCCGACCAGCCCTGCACCTGGCATTTGAAAGTCTCTACAAACCGATTACTGAGTATGCTGGACTGTGGCAGGCGGTGTGTTTCTGTCTTCTGTGCCAGGCTCTCATTCGCGCCGTTTATCTTTAACTTAACTCTATTGAACGTCTCTTGTATAATTTACCCCTTGTCGTAGTTTTTATATTATAGGAGTGACTGGGAGGCCGTGTTAAGGGCTCATGCACACTAGAGACGTGGGCGCCCTCTGAGGGTAGAGTAATGGCAGTTGTGAGCAGCCTGGGTGTATTCTCTGCAAGGACCCCATGGGGTTTTGACCTCTGAGCCATCACTTCAGTCTCCTGTCCCCTTGAAACCATTTTTTTTAAATCATGGAAATTTCTGGTTCTATGCTGTAAAAGATGCAAAGATCCTCCACCCATCAATCACCAGCTCCAATAACCCCCAGCTAACGTTCACCACGCTCACCTCTGTGCCCACCTTCTCTGCGACTCTGACCTTAATGTCAGACTTGAGGTCTCAAACATCCCTATCACAAACAGTTTTGCGAATCTTATATATTCTTTTTAAAAGAACAGGGTCATACTTATAACCACAGTATCATACCGTAATATGCAATAAAAAATTAGAATTATTTAATAATCAATACTTGAATTTCTATTTCTGAATGTCTCATTATGTAACTGAATTTAACTCAAATAGTTAATTAACCAAGTAAGTATTTGATTTTTTTTCCTGAAAATATCCTTTAATGTGAATGTGTTCTTTGATAGAGAGCGTGGTCAAATTTTCTTTTGTTCGAATCAGTCCATCTCCTTAATATATGAAGATCACTATTAACAAGAAACCATGTACCGTTTTCCTGGGTGGAGCCTCTCAGCTTAGAGAAGTATTTAGACTTATCTTATGTCCCATTCCAGAAGAGCAATGCACAACCTACCTCCACCAGGTGCACCTGATGCACCTCCTGCAGCCAGGAGCCACCTGATGCACTCCATCCTGCCCCGGCCATTGAAGTAGTGAAGCACGGGCTTCCCAGCCATGGATGCAGCTGAGGTTTCACTGTGAATGGAAAAACAAAGAGATCAATCCCTGGGAGACTGTGCTCTGGGATATGGTCAGTAATACAACACTAGGGAAGGGCAGTCTGCCTTCTTCATGGACGACTTCCAGGGGACCCAGAAAGGTTCTCTCTCTCTCTCTCTCTCTCTCTCTCTCTCTCTCTCTCTCTCTCTCTCTCTCCCTCTCTCTTTCTCTGTCTCTTTTGGTTTTTTGAGACAAGATTTCTCTGTGTAACAACCATAGCTGTCCTGGAATACTCTTTGTAGACCAGATTAGCCTCAAACTAACAAGTCTGCCTGCCTTTGCCTCCCTTGTGCTGGGATTAAAGGCATGCACCCCAGTAGGTTTCTATGTCTTAATTTCTCACTCAGCAGTGACCAACAATGAACATTGCACCAAACCAGTCTCAGCTGGTCATAGGCCTTTGATTTGAGGACGTAAGCAAAGTAACCATGATCCTATAATGATAAAGGACCTGGGAACCTGTTCTGTCTATTTCCTAAAAGTTGTGTATGCTTGTTTTGTTGGGAAGTTTTGTCTATGTTTCCTGGTGTGTTTGCACGTTTTGTGGCAAGCATGGAGCTGAAACAAGAATGGTTGGGCTATTTTTGCTGTTTCTGCTGCCCACAGCAGCCAGTCACTACCCAGCTGTGACTGCATTTATGGTCAGGGCTCAAAATTTATCTCTGGGGTTGGCAGGAGTCCAGATGTCTTTTTGGTGTAGAGAATGTTAAACCTGTTTTATGCTGTTCTTTACTAAAAAGCTTGCTCTTGGGCTGGAGAGATGGCTCAGAGGTTAAGAAAACTGACTGCTCTTCCAGAACTCCCAAGTTCAATTCCCAGGAACCACATGGTGACTCACAACCATCTGTAATGAGATTTGGTGCTCTCTTCTGGAATACAGGCATATATGCAGGAAGAACACTATATAAATAATAAACAAATAAATAAATAAATCTTAGGGCAATTTTGAAATTATTACTAAGACTTAAAAAAATTAAAAAACTGGCTCTAGCGTTGGATTATGGCTCTTCCTTCGCTATACCCAAGCATGCTTATTTAACAATTTCCTCTGTGTCAGCCTGAACCCCTGGCACAGTGAGAAGAAAACACAGCAAAACAGCCAGAAAATTGTACTTGGCTTATATGAACATTTTGTACCTTGAGATTTATAAATTTATTTTGTTAGTTATGGTTAAAAATCTGGTTACATAAAATGTTAAAACTAGTAACACTGAAAACTGATAATTAAAAATCTACACAGGATAATTTTAAAGGAACCATATGACATGATTTCATTTTGGGTTGTCATCACTTTTAGTCAGGCACATGGCTTGAGGCATCTTTGCTAGTGTTAAGAAGATGATGTCATATGATTTCACTGCCATCTTGATTAAAGGTGACCCTGTGGAGTGGGCCTACACTCCTAAAGAGGCAACAACAGGGCTCCAAGATATTTGGGATTGTGGTAGAGTTTTATATGATAATTCATGTCCTACCCTGCAAAATTTAAGATGTCATTATTTTTTTTCTGCTGTGTAGTACTCCATTTTCCACATTTTCCTTATCCATTCTTTGATCAAGGGGCATTTAGGTTGTTTCCAGGTTCTGGCTATGACAAACAAAGCTGCTATGAACACAGTTGAGCACATGTCCTTGTGGTACGATTGAGCATCCTTTGGATATGTACCCCAACGTGGTATTATTGGGTCTTGAGGAAGGTTGTTTCCTCATTTTCTGAGGAATCGCCACACTGACATCCAAAGGGGTTGTACCAGCTTGCATTCCCACCAGCAATGCAGGAGTGTTCCCTTTTCCTGACAGCCTCTCCAGCATAAGTTGTAATCAGTGTTTTTGATCTTGGTCATTCTTACAGGTGTAAGATGGAATCTCAGGGTTGTTTTGATTTTCATTTCTCTGATGACTAAGGATGTTGAGCATTTCCTTAAGTGTCTTTCAGCCATTTTAGATTCCTCTCTTGAGAGTTCTCTGTTTAGGTATGTACTCCATTTTTTTTATTGGATTATGTGACCTTTTGGTGTCCAATTTCTTGAGTTCTTTGTATATTTTGAAGATCAGATCTCTGTGTGATGTGGGGTTAGTGAAGATCTTTTCCTATTCTGTAGGCTGTCATTTTGTCTTGTTGACCATGTCTTTTGCTTTACAGAAGCTTTTCAGTTTTAGGAGGTCCCATTTATTAATTGTTTCTCTCAGTGTCTGTGCTGCTGGGGTTATATTTAGGAAGTGGACTCCAGTGCCAATGCGTTCAAGTATATTTTTCACTTTCTCTTCTATAGGGTTCAGTGTGGCTGGCTTTATGTTGAGGTCTTTGATCCATTCGGACTTGAGTTTTGTGCATGGTAATAGATATGGGTCTATTTTAATTTTTCTACATGTTGATATCCAGTTATGTTAGCACCACTTGTTAAATATGCTTTCTTTTTTCCTATTTGATATATTTTGCTTCTTTTTCAAAATCAGGTGTTCTAGGATGTGTGGATTGATATCCGGGTCTTCTATTTCATTCCATTGGTCCTCCTGTCTTTCCTTTTGCCAATACCAGGCTGTTTTCAGTATTGTAGCTCTGTAGTAAAGTTTGAAGTCAGGGATTGTGATGCCTCCAGAAGTTCTTTTATTGTACAGGATTGTTTTGGATATCCTGGGTTTTTACTTTTCCATATGAAGTTGAGTACCATGCTTTTCACGTCTGTGAAGAATTTTGCTGGGATTTTGATGGGCATTGCATTGAATCTGTAGATTGGTTTTGGTAAAATTGCCATTTATTTATTTTTTGTTAATTTTGCCTACCCAAGAGCCCTGGAAATCTTTCTACTTTCTGGTGTCTTCTTCAATTTCTTTCTTCAAAGATTTAAAGTTCTTGTCATACAAGTCTTCCACTTGTTTGGTTAGAGTTACTCTGAGATATTTTATGCTATCTGTGGCTATTGTGAAAGGTATTGATTCTCTGTTTTCTTCCCCAGCCCTTTTATCATCTGTGTACAGGAGTGCTACTGATTTTTTTTGAGTTTTTTTTTTTTGATTTTTTTTTTTTTTGCTGATCATCATCAGCAAACAGTGAGAGTTTGACTTCTTCTTTTCCAATTTGTATTCCCTTGATCTCCTTTTTGTGTCTTATTGCTCTACTCGGACCTCAAGAACTATATTGAATAGATATGGACAGGGTGGACAACCTTGTCTTGTTCTTGATTTCAGTGGAATTGCTGGGAGTTTCTCTCCATTTAGTTTGATGTTGGCTGTTGGCTTGCTGTATATTGCCTTTATTATGTTTAGGTATGTTCCTTAAATTCCTGTTCTCTCCAAGATCTTTATCATGAAGGGATGTTGTATTTTGTCTAAAGCTTTTTTTGGCATCTAATGAGATGATCATGTGGTTTTTATTTTTCAGTTTGTTTATATGGTGGATTACATTAATGGATTTTCATATGTTGAACCATCCCTGCATCTCTGAAATGAAGCCAACTGATCATGGTGGATGATGGTTCTGATATGTTCTTGGATTTGATTTGCCAGTACTTTATTTAGTATTTTTGCATCAATGTTCATGAGTGAGATTGGTCTGTAATTCTCTTTCTTAGTAATGTCTTTCTGCGGTTTGGGTGTCAGGGTAATTGTAACCTCATAAAAAGAGTTTGGCAATGTTCCTTTTATTTCTATTGTGTGGAATAATCTGAGGAGTATGGTATTAGTTCTTCTTTGAAAGTCTTGTAGAATTCTGAGCTGAAACCATTTTGTCCAGGGCTTTTTGGTTGGGCGACTTCTGATGACTGTTTCTACTTTTTCAGCAGTTATAGGACTGTTTAATTTGCTTATCTAGTCTTGATTTAATTTTGGTAAGTGATATTTATTCAGAAAGTTGTACATTTCCTTCAAGTTTTCCAATTTTGTGGAGTACAGGTTTTCGAAATACGACTTTATGATTCTATGTCTTTCCTCCATGTCTGCTGTTATGTCCCCCTTTTCATTTCTGATTTTGTTAATTTGGATATTCTCTCTCTTCCTTTTGGTAAGTTTGGGTAAAAGTTTGTCTATTTTGTTGATTTTTCTCGAAGAACCAACTCTTTGCCTCACTGATTCTTTGTATTTTTTCCTTTGTTTCTATTTTGTTGATTTCAGGTCTCAATTTGATGATATCCTGCCATCTAGTTCTCTTAGGTGAGTTTGCTTCTTTTTTTTTAAAATCTTTATATTCCTTTATTGGAGCAAGATTCCTGACGTATACAGTGATGTATTTACTAAACAGAGTCCTGTGCAGAAATTACACACTATCCATCTAGACAGATTTGGTTACACTTTGCCTATTGATGGAGTAGTTCCATTTATAAAGTTTTATACATCAAAAAGCTTTGAATTTGACCAGGCTGTCCATTAATCATCTCTGAAAAAGTGGCATTTAATTTTAGCTCTATTTTACAGCATTAAAAAGCTTATGTATCAGGTAGCTTTCCAAGACATTATTCTCTGCACAATGGTGTTGAGCAGACAAAAGTCCTTTATCCACCCAGATTCACAGAGTCTGAGAGCTCTGCTACATACCTGGGACAGTGCACTCCCAACCACCCCAAAGACTGCTGACTCTGAAAGCCCATTTCCTTGGTCAGTTCAAATTGCCAATGAAGACACGCCAGCAGCTGTCCTTCGTACAGATGCCATTAGAGCAACAGGTCTGTGACATGGTGGGAGCAGGTGCTGTCATAATATCCAGGTAACTAAAGGCCCGTTTAAAAAATGCCAAATTGAGATAAAAATCATGGGTACAAGTCCATTGCAGCAAACTGTACCCACATACACCCAGTTACGGAGACATTAAGACATGATTCACATCCCTTTAACTCATTCTGCATAGCCCTGAGGTCATCCTGCAAAGTGCGTATCAAAAAATATGAAGTTAGGGAGACAAAGTTTGACATGATGCCATTATGCTGGTCAAACTTGGAAGGTCATGTTGAGCATCTGTTCTGATAGAAAAGCATCCGGTCCTTTGTGTACACATTGGTTTTATTGTAACAAAGCAACTTGTACACTTCAACATTTAAAATGAGCATCTTTTCCTTCCAGGGAAAACCAAAAAAACTAAAATAAAAAAAAATAAAAATAAAGTTACAACAGAGAATGTGAACTCCAAATAAACCCCTACAGGTTCTGCTGATTCTCCCATTGAGTGGTAGGGCTCGAGTCATCGTTAGGAGAGAATTTTATTTTAAAAGTGTCATCTTAAACTGCAAGGATGTCTGTTAAACATCACAATTAAACATGCCAAAGGAGAAGCCATGTTGTCACAATGCCCACTTACCCCCCCAGACACCTCAAACCCACCCTTGCTGACTTTCTATACCCCCCCTTTTTTTCTTTTTTTTCTTTTTATTAAACAAGAGAAAGTAGACAGATACATGTTGGTAAATGCTAACTGTCTGTATTCACATAGACACAGTGTAATCTCTGAGCCCAATATACAGAGAAAGGAAAAAAGCTAGAATTCTATGCACTACTACACAGGGGCCTAGCACCCCCCAGCCTCCAGCAGAGCCAAAGGGGCTGGAGGGCTTTTCTTTTTTCCCACAGAGCACGGTGGTGGTGGTGTTGAATCCACAGTTTGAGACAAGAAAAGATAAAAATGAATGTAGAACAGAGTGGTGGAGATTCTTTTCCCATTGTATTTTGCTCAAGACATTCCCAAAATTAAGTTGAGAACCATGGTGTTGAGAAGCGAGACCTCAAAAACGGCGACTGAGCACAGGAGGGATTGGGGAGGGGAGGGAAATGACTGCAACTTGCTCCCAGGGACTGGAGAAATTTAAAAAAATAAAAAGAAAATAAAAAAGAGGGTCGGAATCCATCAGTCTTCTGTGCCAGTCCTCCTCGCCTTCATCCCCCTCTCCTTCTTCCCCTTCATCATCATCTTCATCTTCATCTTCTTCACCTTCATCTCCTTCTTCATCAATATCTTCCAAGCCTTCTTCTTCTTCATCATCATCGTCATCATCTTCTGCCTCTCCTTCTTCATTGTCCATATCAGGAACCAAATAGTACTGCAAGGGGTTTGGCCAGATGTCGTCTTTGGTGACCTCTCCTACCTCATCTGCACCTGCATCAGAGTGGCCAGTAAACCAGGTAAGGAAGCTCTCTGGCTCTTCGTGTTGTCTCTTCCTGCTGGCCTTATTCTGTGTTTGACTCGAGCGTTTTGTCAAATCCTTTCCAGATTTCCATTTGATTTCAGTGAACTTTGAGGATGGGTCACCACTCTCATTCAGATGAAATTCTTTGGAGAGAACTTTATTTTCGAAGTAGGGGTTTTCATCAAAATAAAAATCTATTCTGTAACCTGATTTAATGTCTTCAAATTCTGTTACTTCAACTCTGGTTAAATAATGCAGAGCCTCTTCGTCTTCCTCCCCAAGCAGTGCAGACACTTGTGGATGGTTGACAAATGTGGTTACCCCAAAATTTGGGATTTTAGCGATCAATTCTGACCTCTTGTGAAAAAACGGTTGGCAGAGTTTGTTATACTTTTGTTCTACTTTTAGTATTTCCTCACTGGCTTGTTCATTAAGTCTGTCTATTTCATTTTGTACTTCGTCAATGTGTTCAATTGCTTCTTGCTGTTCTTTTTCTGAGGTCTCGTCGGCCCCGTCGTGGTTGGAGTTGAGCTCCTTTTTACTGGCTTTGGCCGTCGGCGCCGACATGGTGCCCTCCGCGGTCGGGGCAGGGAGCGGGGAGGGGGAGCGAAGGGACGGCCAAGGGGGCGGCCAGCGGCTTCCCCTCATGCCACACGCGCGGCGCCCCTTCGCTCCGGCCGCCTCCTCCCCCTGGCTGCCTGGCGCTGCCCGCGGGGCCTGACGCCGAGGCAGGGCCGAGGCAGGCCGGGGCGCATTGTGGCGGGCCCCGTCGGGGCTCTCGCTGAAGGCGGGAGGCGGCGGCGGCTCGGCTGGACTCCGACTCGCGCTCTGCGCTCCAGCTCGCTTCTCGATTGCCCCGAGCCACCGAGTTTGCTTCTTTTTGTTCTAAAGTTTTCTTTAATGTTCTGTTAATTCACTAGTGTGGGATTTTTACAGCTTCTTTATGTAGGTGTTTAGTGCTATGAACTTTCCTCTTAACACTGCTTTCATTGTGTCCCATAAATTTGGGTATGTTGTATCGTCATTTTCATTGAATTTTAGAAAGTCTTTATTTCTTTATTTCTTCCTTGACCCATTGATGTTTCAGGTGAGTATTGTTTAATTTCCATGTGTTTGTGGGTTTTCTGGAATCAGTATTGCTGTTGACTTCTAGTTTTAAAGTATCTGAAAAGGTACATTGGGTTATTCGAATTTTTTTGTATTTGTTGATGATTTTTTTTGTTACTGAGTATGTGGTCAGTTTTTGAGACGGTTCCATGAGATGCTGAGAAGAAGGTATATTCTCTTCTGTTTGGATGGAATATTCTATAGATGCCTTCAGAGTCCCTGGGTTGAAGTTGGACCTGGAAACATTTCTGGCTCCGGTCTACTGCCTGGGAGGTCCCAAGGTTGGATGTGCCCAGAATCGTAGAGGACCTGCTTACTCCCTCAGAGGTCCCAGACTTACCCTCGAACTTGCAGAGGTTCCAGGTTCCTGCCTATTCCTTTTGATATACCAGACCAATGCTCAGGCCTTCTCCCTCTGAGGACCCAGACTCACACCTGCCACCCCACCCCTTTTCCCCCGGAGATATCTGGTTCCTGCCTATTTCCTTGGAGGTCCCAGGTTCACTCATGCCCAGACTGGCAGAGGTCCTGGCTCAGGGCTAGTTCCTGGGAGGTCCTAGACTCATGCTCAGACTCACTGGGTTCCTAGCTTAGGTCTACTCCCTTGAAGGTCCCAGATTCATGTTCAGACCCTCAGCAGTTACTCCCCTGTAGGTACTCCACCTGTTCTGGTGGAGATTGCTGACTGTGGATCTGGTCGCTGGCTCAATCCTCATCTGCCAGTGTCCTAGGACTGGGTTGGCTTCTGGGACTGGGTTTGCTCCTGGCTTCTGCTCCCGGTGGAGCTTGTTCCCTCTCTGTCCTAGGTAGCTGGTTCTGTCCCATTCCGGTTACACGTGGATATCGCTGACTCTGAGTCAGGTCACTGGCTCAGTCCTGGTCCACCAGTGTCCAGGAACTCCATTTGAGAGATTTTAAATCTTTTTCAGAACAGTTTTTAAAGTATTTAAATTTATAAGGCTACAGCACATTTTTAAGTTTATAAAAGTATAAACTTATATAAGTTTTATATTGTTAATATTTGGACTTAAAATAAAAAGCTAAAAATTAGGGCCATAGCCTTGAACCTCACATACCAGAAACTGGGGTGTTCATTTCTTATGATGCAACAAGACAATGATGAAGCTGCAGGGTGATTGGTAATGAAAAGTCCCCAGACTATCTTGATACAAAATATACAGCTTTAATAAACAGAAGTAAGACTTACACCAGCTTACACCAGAATCCAAACGATCCGTCTGGACGCAGGAGCCAGGCGAAAAGAGAGCTAGCGGAGCACGCTTGCCAGGTTTATGGCAAGCTTTAGCCTGAGGGCGGCACGCCCCCAAAACAGAATGTGATTGGCAGAACTCCCCTATCATCTCCCCCTTTTTTTTCTAAAATAAGACAGAACCAAACCAAATACAACTATATACAGCAGAAGCAAATAATAAATATAAAGTTACAAACAACAAACAATGTTAAGCAAGAAACATATAACAAAAGTTCTGCTAAACATTCTATTTCAGGGAGTCTAAATAATGTAGATGGTAACTGCAACTATCTAATCTTCAACTCCATCAAAGATCTGAGAAGGAAAATAATTTTACTCAAGCAGCCCGGAAGTACAAGCGGGAAACTTCCGAAATGTGCAACAAATGGAGGAGACAACTGATTACCTGGGCAATCACCCAAAGTCTCGTATGCAACGTTGAGTCAACCAACTTTGGCTAAGGCCTGATGTAACTGACATGCCATTTTTCAAAGGCAAGAAACCTTTTAGGACTCTCTCACCCTGTCTTGGCAAGATAAGACAATCCTGCTTTTATCCATTTACAGATATTCTGTAATTCTGTCAGTGGTTGAGGTATGGGCTTTTTCTTTGCCCAAAGGCCAGTTCTGCCAGGAAGAAGACAAGCTCCATGTGGAGTGTCTTTGGTGCTCAACGTTCTCTCGGGAGTAGAGCGGTGATGCCAGGAGCGATTGTGTCTCACTACTATAGAACTATGAGTTAGATTAAAGGCCATTTTCCACAGCTCTTCAAAGAGGTTGAAGATTATACTATCTATACTAAGTATGATCTCTAGGCACCTAAATAACCTGATTAGCCTAAATATAAATATAATAAACACATATGACTATTGATTTCTATCTATCTAACTTGAAGACTAAGAGAATGAACAACTGTGCAATGAGTGAGGACAATGACCTCCAAATGTAAACAATGTACATAAATATCTTAATCAGAGGTAGGCATGTAAATATATGTATATATATTAATACAAATAGAGGTAGAAGCATACTCACATACAATATTCAATATATCAATGTACAAAAATCAACACTGATACAATTTTCTAAAACCAATAACTCACAAATACCAATATATTATTATTATTCCAATCAAATTACATAAATATCTTAATCAAAGGTATGTAAATATATGTATATATATATATATCAATACAAATAGAGGTAGAAACATACTCACGTACAATATTCAATATATCAATGTACAAGAATCAACACCAATGCAATTTTCTAAGAACAATAACTTACAAATACCAATATATTATTATCCCATCACCTATCAATCCCCCCTTTTTTTTTGATAAACACCCCTGAGTTTATAAAATACCTCCCTCATCCCTATATCAATTATAACCAATCCCTAATGATGTCCCTAAACCTAAGGGCAAATTCTACTGGGAGAGGGGATGTTGTCCTCTAAAATTGCTTTCAGCTGTCACGGGGGTGACGTTTCTCTTAGGGGGGGGGTCCTGTGAAAATAATTGATGGTAAAATTCCCATATAAACATTTGGTGTGAGAGAGTTGTAAACAGTCTCTGAATAAGTTGAGGAGGTCTGGCCAGAGTGTTGTCAAATATTGTGCATCATCCGGAACTGTTTTGTGTAGCTGGTACCAAAAAACAGGTCTAAAAAATAGCGCTATCAACATTATGACATCATAGTAACCAGGTGGAGTTGGTGTTGTGGGGCCCCATCTTCATCCTAGAAGCTTTAAAGATTACTGCAGGAAAATTTATTGTTTGTTATGGGAAAGTTAAACATTATCTACGAAGACATATATAGACACACACACACACACACATACACACACACACACACACACACATATATATATATATAAAGATAGAAACAGATGTGGGGAAAGGCAAAGAAAATTTATCAATTATAGTTATTCTGTCCCGTATCTTGGCTCTTGACACAAGACAGAAACTCTGGGATATCTCTTATCAACAGGCTTGGAAATGAAGAGGGACTGAGTCATTGTCCAACTCCAAAACCAGCTCTACATAAATAAATAAATGCACATTAGTACATATTAAAAAAATAGTAATACTTACCTAAACTATTTGGATTCATTGTTGATCCTCTTTTGGTCGTAGGCAGTTTCTATATTCAATTATCCAGGGTCCCTTGGATCCTTTGAAAATGAGTCTTCTCCTGTGGAGACAAGAAGAGAACCCTGCCCCCAACCTTTATATTTCTCTTACCTTTGGTGTGATTATTATCCTTGTAAGTGAGTTATCATTATCTCTTCCAAGAGGCTTCTCCTCTTCAAACCGAACCTTTATTAATTTTGATGGTATCTACAATTTTTCTTCTCCTGTGGAAACAAGAGCAAAACCCCTTCCCCAATGCAGCACATCTCCTGGCTTCCACTGTGAGGTCAGCACATCTTTGAAATAAATTGGTTGATTTAATTCAGCAGACTTTTCCAATATCCAATGTCTTTCTGCAGCCGTTGTCCCCTTCTCATTAGTGTTGAGAAAATTCAAGGTTAATAAAGCATTATGTAACCTATTCCTGGGGGTATTTTCCACCCCTTTCTGTTTGTTCAACATATCTTTTATAGTTCGATTTGATCTTTCTATAACTGCTTGACCTGTAGGATTTTATGGTATACCTGTAACATGCTTAATATTATAACAAGCAAAAAATCATTTCATTTTCCTAGAAACATAAGCTGGACTGCTGTGGGAGCTCTTTCCACTCCTTCAGCCAATCGCTGCTGAGTTACCAGCCCATTGGGGCGTGGTCTCTCTCTTTCAAAAAGCAGCAATTGTCCTCCACTCCCTTTTTGGCTTCCGGCTCCACTTCCGGCTCCTAGACTCCTTTCCTGTTCGCGTGGAGGGGCTGTTGTCTGGGACTGTAATCTGTAAGTTTTTTCCCCTTTGAATAAATAACCATTCTATTAATCATAATTCCAAACTGGTGTAGGATTGTCTGTGACTTACGCCTTCACTGGACCATTATCCGTCTTTATCTGTGTAGGTATACCCATGATGGCCATAACTTCTAATAAATGAGTGATTACTGAATCAGCTTTTTCTGAGCTTAAAGCAGTTGCCCATTGGAAACCTGAGTATGTGTCAATGGTGTGATGTACATATTTTAATTTGCCAAATTCTGGAAAGTGAAACACATCCATCTGCCAAATTTCATTCCTTTTAATACCCTTTGGATTAGTCCCTGCAGGCAATGGTGTTTGGTTATAAAAGGAGCAAGTAGGGCATTTCTTTACAATCTCCTTAGCTTGTTGCCATGTAATAGAAAACTCTTTTTTCAAGCCTTTGCTATTGACATGATGTTTTTTATGAAATTCAGATGCCTGCAGCACACTACCAATCAATAAGTGATCAATATCTGCATTACCTTGTGCTGGAGGACCTGGCAGACCCGTATGGGATCAGATGTGTGTTATATACATAGGGCAAAGCCTGTTCCTGATCATGTCTTGTACCTGGATAAACAATGAGGTCAGTTCTGTATCATCAGGTATAAATTCAGCAGTTTCAATATGCAAGATAACTCTTTCTGCATATTGTGAGTCAGTAATTATATTAAGAGGTTCCTTAAAATCCCTAAGCACCATAAAAATGGCATATAATTCTGCCTTCTGGACAGAATCATAAGGACTTTGTTCCACTTTACTCAATTCTTCTGATTTGTAACCTGCTTTCCCTGATTTATTGGCATCAGTATAAAATGTATGGGCTCCGGTTATTGGAGCATCACGGACAATTCGAGGAAGGATCCAAGAGGTTCTCTTTATAAAATTAAGTCTCTTGCTTTTTGGGTAATTGTTATTGATTTCTCCCCAAAAATTAGCACAAGCTCTTTGCCATGGTTCATTGTCTTCCCACAACTTTTTTTTTATCTCATCAGCAGTGAAAGGCACTATAATTTCTGCTGGGTCTATACCTGCTAATTGACGAAGTCTCAATTTTCCTTTTATAATCCATTCAGAGACTTTTTCCACGTAAGTTTTTAATTTTTTACTTGGTTTGTGTGGCAAAAAGATCCATTCCAAGATAATATCGTCTCTTTGCATCAAAATTCCTGTAGGAGAAATTCTGGAAGGCAATATAACAAGAATACAACTAAGCTTTGGATTTACCCTGTCCACATGAGCCTCCTGTAATTTTTCTTCAACCATTGTCAGTTCTTTTTCTGTTTCAGCTGTTAATTCTCTGGGACTGTTTAAGTCTTTATCACCATCCAAGGTTTTGTTTAAATGAATTATTAGATCAGGTGTTATCCCAACAGCCGGTCGTAGGCTGGAGATGTCTCCTAATAATCTTTGAAAGTCATTAAGAGTTCGTAACCGGTCTCTCCTGATTTGTGTCTTTTGTGTCTTAATTCTTTGTAAACCTATTTTATAACCTAAATAATTAACAGAATTTCCTCTCTGAATTTTTTCAGGAGCAATTTGCAATCCCCATTTAGGTAACACTATTTTTACTTCTTCAAACAGCCTTTCTAAGGTATCTTTGTTTTGATCAGAGATCCGGATATCATCCATATAATGGAATATTATGGACTTAGGAAATTGTTTGCGTATAATTTTTAATGGTTGGCTTACAAAATATTGGCACAGGGTGGGAGAATTTAACATTCCCTGTGGGAGGACGGTCCACTTGCAGGCTGAGAGTTATTATAAGTAGGCACTGTGAAGGCAAATTTTTCTCTATCTTTTTCTTGTAAAGGTATAGTGAAGAAACAATCTTTCAGATCAATAACTATAAGAGGCCATCCCTTTGGTAACAGGGAGGGCAGAGGAATTCCAGATTGCAGAGGGCCCATTGGTTGAATAACCTTGTTGATAGCTCTAAGATCTGTCACCATTCTCCATCTACCAGATGTTTTCTTAACAACAAATACAGGAGAATTCCAAGGGCTGGTAGATTCTTCTATATGTCCAGCATCTAATTGCTCTTGTACCAGCTGTTCTAAAGCCTGTAACTTTTCCTCAGCTAAGGGCCATTGTTTAGTCCATATTGGTTTCTCAGTCAACCATTTTAGAGGCATGGCTGCTGGTACCTCTGAAGGGCCATCAATTGTGTTGTGTTCTTGTATAGTTCTAATGGCTGGTTTCCGCCATCTGTAATATCTTGTAATATTTTCCTCAGAAATATAGGCTCTAGAAGCAGCAGGAATGTTAATTTGGGTATTCCATTGCTGCAATACGTCATGGCCCCATAAATTCACAGCAATATTGGCTACATATGGCCTTAGTTTTCCTATTTGTCCATCTGGACCTATACAATTGACCCATCTCGTGCTTTGTCTTACTCGAGATAGAGTTCCAATTCCTAGGAACTGAATATTTACCTCCTGAAGAGGCCAATGCGATGCCAAGACTCTGGAGTAATAATAGTTACATCCGCACCTGTGTCCAGTAAGCCAGTAATAAATTTTCCATTTACACACACTCTTAGCTGTGGTCTTTGTTCATTTATAGAAGTCTGCCAGAATATCTGTTTACTTTGTCCTCTTAGATTTCTTGATTCATTCACCACATTTAACTCATCCCTCAGGCCGTTATTTATTTTAACGGCAGGCATGGGACATTCTAATTTCCCTGAAGAGGCATGTTCTCTGCAGTGATCGGAAATGACTGGACCACATGTGCCATGGGGACCTTCGAGAGGCCCCCTATTGAGTTTCCCGATGGCAATGGGTTGCCCTGTTTATCTCTTGTTGACCTACACTCATTCGTCCAATGCCTGCCCTTTCCACATCTCCTACATAAACCTGAAGGCTGATTCCTCCTAGTCCTGTTATTCCTAGAAGAGGCATTATTCCTGGAATTCCGTTGTCTGCAGTCCCTTTTCATGTGTCCCATTTTGCCACAATGAAAGCATTTTGTAATCTGATGTCTCCTTTTACCTTTGGAAATTGCTTCTTGCACCCATGTTTCATTGCCATAATCAAATGTATCAACATTCCTTGTATGTAATACCCATTCATCCAAAGGTGCTGATTTGATCTTTAAAGGCCCCAGGATCCTTTTGCATTCTATGTTGGCATTCTCATAAGCCCAAAACTCAATTACTATATTTCTTGCTTCTGGATCAGGTATCCCTATTTGTACAGCCTTAGTTAGTCTTTGTAAAAAGTCACTAAAGGGTTCTCTCTGACCCTGTTTTACCCTGATATATGATTCTACTCTCTGACCTGAGTCTTGAACCCTGTCCCAGGCCCTTAGAGCTGCTGTGGCACATATGGATAAAATGTTTTCATCATAAAGAGCTTGTTCCTGAGGATCAGAGTAAAGTCCTTCACCTAGAATTTGATCCAGAGAAACCTCAATTCCTTTCGCTGATTCCTGTTGTTGTAAAAGTCTGGCCTCTTGTTTGAATAGGCATTTGAAATGCCATAAAGGTCCGTTCTCCAGGACAGCTGAGGTCAGCTGATTCCAATCTTGAGTGGTTGCCCTGCTGCTGAGAGCCCAGGATTTTAACATCTCTCTAACAAAGGATGAATGTAGTCCATAATTCACAATTGCTTGTTTAAATTCTTTCAGATCATTCATACATATAGGCTCCCATGTATGTTCTTTAATGACCTTAGGGTTTTTGGAGCCAGTTATCTTTTCTGATTTTATTACTGGAAAGGCAGGTATAACTGTGTAGACTCAGAGTTTTCGGAGGTAAATGTTGCCTTTCTACCTTTTGCTCTTGTTCATCGGAGTCTATGATTTCCTCAATCTTATTAAATCTGCTCACCATTGCCTTCTGTAAATCCTGAATCTCCTGTCCAGTATTATGCTCCAAAGCCTTCATTAATGATTCTAAGGCATGGAGCTTGTCTGTCAGAGACACCATTTCCTCCCTGGACATTATCACCTTCATTGATAATTCTAAGGCATGGAGCTTGTCCGTTAGAGATACCATATCCTCCTTGGACATAATCCTCATGGCATGTACTGTGCCTTCTTGTATGGAAATCCTGTCAATTAATCTATCATACCCTTTTGATAAAGTCCAATTTTCACATTCAATGGTTTTAATCCTCTCAGCTAATGTTTCAGCACTTACAGTCATGGACTGGAGGTTGCGAGTCATTTTGGTTGTCCCCTCCTCCAGAGCAGTGAAGCTCCCTTCTCAAGAAGGAATATCAGACTGTACCTTCTTGATATTTTGGTCAGTCGACCGAGTCATATCAGACAAAGATTTAGTCTCTTCCTTGAAAACTCCAAACTCTTTTTTGAGGAGGTTGGTGTCAGTCTGAATTGTCCTTAAGGTTTTAATCTCTGCTCTCAGCATTGCTGATTTAATCTTGAAGGACTGCATCATTCTTATAACATATCCAAACACCAGAAAAGCGACAAGTTCCAGAAATAACCAAGTAAGAGGAATATCAGAAACCTCATGGAGGATATCCTCCATGGCACAATTAAAAAGGCCATTGAATTTTTGGATAGTAATATTTTCTGACATGTTCAATCAAAAGAAATTGTATTTATTTATTTGTTTTCAACTGAAAAGAAAAATCTTACCTGTAATGACCCTTGTCTGCCAGTAAGCTGCGGGGGCACACCTGAATCCACGTGGCAATGGCGCCGACCCAGAAAGCAAATTCTAAACTATATACTCTCAAATCCAGAGGTTAAATTCACTGATCGAGTGCTGGGGGAAGACAGTGCCCAATGGGGGTAGCAAAAGCCAAGGAAGTTAGTTGCGCGGCCCCGCTAATGCGGCTAGGAACTGGCTAGACCCCAGGTGCGGTGTGCGCTCAGGCCGCTAGGCTTGCACCATGAGGGGGAAAAAGGCCCACATTCGGGTGCCAGATGAAGCTGCAGGGCAATTGGTAATGAAAAGTCCCCAGACTATCTTGATACAAAATATACAGCTTTAATAAACAGAAGCAAGACTTACAACAGCTTACACCAGAATCCAAATGATCGCAGGAGCCAGGCGAAAAGAGAGCTAGCAGAGTGCGCTTGCTAGGTTTATAGGCAAGATTTAGCCTGAGGGCGGCACGCCCCCAAAACAGAATGTGATTGGCTGAACTCCCCTATCACAATGACCTAAGCAGTCTGGCAAAGGGCTTGAGGTAGCTTCTCAGCCCAGTGAGTCTGAATCTTTAGGGGTTAAACAACCTTTTGACAGGGGTGTGAAAGGACCGCCTGCGTGTCACATGTTTACATTAAGATTCATAACAATGACAGAACTGCAGTTCTAAAAGAGCAATGGGAAAAATTTTGTAATGTGGGGGTCACTATGGGGAGCTATATTAGAAGTTCAAAACATTGGGAAAGTTAAAAACCAATGGCATAGAGAATGCCTCTCCTTACTCAAGGTCTATTTAGGCCTTAGAATGAATGTCTAGCCTCCTTGTCTTTGCTAACTTTGCTAAGTTCAAGCTTTTTGGATAAACTGAGTTATTTAAAATTTTTATTTTAATATTAAAAGATGAAAATAAAGATCATTATTTTTTAGGGCTAAACCTGATAGGAATGGAATATAAAGCCCAAGTCTTATAAAAGTTGCTAACTTATTATAGAATGTTAGGGAACACAAGTAAACAGTCAGTCATCCTTATAAATGATCAAATTCTTTAATTATAATCATGCTAAGTTGGTGTGGGAGAATTGGCTGTATTCTGTCAATCATGTTTTAAATAAATGCTGATTGGCCAGACAGGAAGTATAGGCAGAAAAATCAGACAGGAAGTAGAGGTGATGCAATGAGAACAGAAGAATTCTGGGAAGGAGGAAGCTGATTCCTCCCAGTCCAGCCCAGACCACCGAAGAAACAACATGTGACCTGCTCTGCTGTGAAAGGTATCAAACCTTGTGGCTATCATAGATAAGAACAATAAGTTAATATAAGCTACAAGAGCTAATAAAAGACTGAGCTAATGGACTAATCAGTTTATAACCTAATGTAGACTGTAATTTTCTTTGGGGCTTGCTGGTTGTGGGGTACCAGGAGGGACAGAAACCTCAACAAACAGGCCCCTTCATGTTACACTAAGTCATGGTGAAATTAATTACAGGGCTAAGCCTTTGTTGGGGGAGACTGTTCATTCATTCCCAGGCGCTCAGACCTACGAAGTTTCTGTGGGCTACATCGGAGGCATCTGTCTCCTGTGGGCGGCTACATGGCTTCTCTTTGACTCCACCTTCTTTCTCCCAGCATTCAGTTTAGTTTTCCCTGCCTAGCTCTATTCTGCCCTATCACAGACAGCTTCTTTATTCATTAAACAATAACAGCAACACATACACAGAAGGATTTCCCACACCAAGCCTTACTTAGTCCCCTGTATATGTTCAAAGTTAAGCTTGAAACAAGAAACTAGAAACAAAGTTTGTCTATTCAGATATACCTGGACAGTCTTCAAAACTACTTCAGAGATCTACAAAATATAGCATTTATAATGTTGATTTAAAAGCTTATGATATCATACAGAGACTCCCAGATCCTATCAGTGACTCAAGGTCTCCAAAGAAGATTACGTGCACCACAAGTACTCCACCTGGATTTGGCAATGCTGACCACTGGGCAAGATGCCCCAGTGAAACAACTGCCACCAGGACATGGCCAGGTTGTGGACAAGCAGAAGGACACTGGAGAATTGATCGCACCCCCTTTGTCTAGACAAAATAAGGTAGGTCTTATCCATGTTCCTCCACAGAAAAGACTCTCACCTTATGGGCCTGGTGAAGACTGGTACTATTCTGATACTTCTGCCTCTAGCACTATGGAGACCTGGGTATGGCTCACTGGGTATGGGCTGATCTCTGTCATTTTTAATAGATTTGGAAGCTGCTTGGTCTACACTTAGCTATAATTTAACCTTCTTGGCTCTCTGAGAGTGTTAACCACTGGACTAGCTATGGCTCTGCCAGTTTAGCAGCAGGCAGCCAGGTTCTTCCCCAAGGATGCAGTCAGCTTGTTAGCTCATTTCATATGTAAAAATCAAGAGTTGCTTTTCCTAGAGCTACTAGGTCTGCTGTTGAGAAAAGGTAGACAGGTTTGTCTTGCTTCATAAGAAAAGATGAACAGGCTTCATAATAGTTTGACAGGCTTCATAATAAAAGATAAACAGGTTTCAGATGTAACTTTCCACTAAAGGAATATGATTAGAAAGTGATTAAATATGACTGTTCTCAGTAGTAATGGCCTGTGTCTCTGGTGAACGAAGAAATGGAATAAAAGAATAAAATCTATACAAGTTTTGAGGGTCTAAAAATGTTTTCAGATCTAAAGATATGAAAGTTTATAAATTTGAAGGGTCTCAAAAACGATTTAAGTTATATAAATAAGATATAAATAAATACTTTAAGATATAAAAAGTGTTTCAAATTTCTTCCCCTGCTACGGTGTACAAGTTCAGAACTTAACTTAATAAGGTTAATGATAAGTTAATAAGACTTTAAGGTACTTCTCCCTGGGCTAAGGACATCTCACTGCAATCCTTATCTGGCTCTCTGGAGAGAGGAAAATTTACACGCTTTTAATCCAAATCTGCAGTTTTTGCTAGGACTCAAAGGTATGAGTCTACTCCTGCTGTTTTATAGGTACCTGTTACCTGCTTTTTCTATAATATGGTTTTCAGTAAAGTATCTAAAACTTATATATCTCTTTTTGTAATCAAAAAATTCGTGTAAGTTTCAGGGAATCTGGGAAGTCATAAAACTTGGATTCACTTCCCACAGGTCTAAAGGAATCCAGATAGGTACAGCCTAAGGTTTCCCCATGTGTCTAGTGCTGAGGATGATATTTTTCTCTCTCCTGGTCTTGGGACTCCTCCCTTTCCCACTTATGAGGACTATGGGCCTGAATATTTTCCTTTAAGTTTGTAATTTTAACTTCTGTTCCTAGTTTAAACTTGTCTCAACAGGATTCCACTTGGTTGACAGACACATTTAAGCATCGGCTGCTGACGACAACCTGTTCTAAATGACAGAGCCCTGGACGTGCTGGAAGCTGTGGACCAGTCCAGCCCATGTGAATGCTCCCTTTGTCTTCAGTGCAGTCAGCCAACTAGATGCTCCTGATGAGTGTCCTACTGCCTGAAGTCCCTTTTTCCCTTTTGACCAGCCTTTTTAGCCTTCTTGGGCCCTGATAACAATGCCCTAATGTCAGCTCGAATTAGTTATCGAAAAGAACACATCATTGTGTGCTCCCTTTCCAAAATAGGTTGAGATGCTGAGTCAAGGGGGTACTCCCTGGCTTGGGGATCAAAATGGCTACCTATAATGTCCATTGCAGAAAATAGGCCCAGAGTTGTTAATGAATGGATTTATTAACTAAAATATTTCTGCAATAGAATAAGATACTCTGGTTCTTTATGCAGAGCCAAAGAGGTCATTTAGGATTTTAATTTGGATATACTCAAAGGTCAGAGCTATAAATAAAAGGCCTATAAAAGGCCTGGTAGCCAAGGATGTCACTGCCATAGAAAAATCTGTAAGCTAATAGTTCTTAGGTCCCAATACCATTCCCTTGAACCTTTAGGCAAGCAGGACCCATGATGGGTCCTGTGGTCTGTATTTGTGAAGAGGGGGGATGAATGGCCCAGTCATATTAGGCTCAGTAGAGATCAGTCAGTCAAAGAGCAGGCCTGAGTTTCAGGTTATCCTAAGGCAATACCTGGTTCCAGAAAAGACCACAAACTGAGACCACTCAGGCACCGCCCAGGAATGGAACCTTCAAGGGGAAAATACCTAGGGATCCAAAGAAAATACCTGACATTGCAACCATTGTGGGTAGGATCACCAGGTGTCCCTTAGTCCTGCACACACCCAGTTCCCATTCACCAAGACACCCCAACCTCTGCTGTGATTAAAATCCTAGCCCAATTTGGCTCATCGTTCACCAATCTCACTGCTGTGTCAGATGGATGCAGGGTCGAAGCTCAAGTTTGAATAACAGCTCTCTGCTTTTGTTACAAGGACAGACTCCATAGAGTTTTTTTGTTTTGTTTTTTTTTTGGGGGGGATGACCCTGTGATCTGGGCATAACAAGGTGAACCAGAATCAAACACAGCAGGAGTCAATGGTACTGAGCAGCAAATATGATAAAACTATATTACAATTACATGAGTAGAAATTACATTATAGAACCAGCTCCTTTGTACAATTATTGCATGCTAAATAGAACATTGAAAAGCTGTTTTTCACTGATGCAGGCACAGACAGGGAATTTGTTATACAGGTTATAAGAGAGAGAAGCAACCTAGTGAGAATCCAGGCTTCCTCTCTTCTTAGCTCCCCAGCTTCTGTTCCAGATGAGTGTGGAAGCTACTTTAATAAGGTGACCATTCTGACCAAGGGGGTGGGGACCAATAGGGAGCAGCCACTCCCATTGACTCCCACGAGTTCAGGATTCCAGAGTTTCATGATAGACTAGAAACATGACAAGTCAGAGGGAGGGACCTATGAGACCCCATCCCTTCTTGAAAGTCTAGAGTCCTTCAGTGTAGTTCCTACAGTCCTGTAAATAACCTCACACAGTCTTTCTATAAGCAACTCTAAAGAAACTCAGCATCTCTGTCTGTCTGTCTGTCTGTCTGTCTGTCTGTCTCTCTCTCTCTCTCTCTCTCTCTCTCACACACACACACACACACACACACACACACTCGTACATATATGGTGGAAGAGTAGGGAGTAAGAAAGCCATAAAACTTCATAAGAATCTTATATACTATGACCTTCTTTAATTGAGTCAACCTACAGAGTCTTCAGCTAGAATAAGAAAATGTGACTTTAAACACCTGAGTTTAGTAGATACTTGTTAAGTAGATCCTAAATAACAGAATTTACAAATTGTCATAAATTCAATGCTAGGATGAAGTACAGGATACACTACCTCTTCTTATTGCTAATGTCATGATACCTATCTTAACCTTTGCCCTGTTTTAATCTGGAGCTGAAGGGCAGAAAAGATTTCACAATTCACACTTAACTTCACCTGGATGGCCATAAACACACTGTTCCAGCATGCTCTGGGTTTCTGTGCATCTGGGCATCCCTGCAGTTACTGTTGTAGGAAAGCTGTCATGTCACCATTACCAATGTCATTACAAGACAGTGAGAATTACGGTTACTTTGTGCCAAGTTCACACTCAGGGATCTTATCCACAAACAAGGATATCTGTCACTGACTTCAGTCACAGACCCACAAGTTCACTTGTGATTTTAGTTATAATCATTGGTCCATAGATCTCGGGTTATTAATCATTGCATGCTGACCTCGGTGACTTCAGAGATGCGTGTCACTGCCTGAGTCTGCACACCCTCCCAGTGTCCAGCGCTGACCCCTTTGTATCCTGGTGTGCACTGCTAATTTCTCCTCAGCTGTAGAATCTGCTCCACTGCTCTACAAACAGCTGGCAAAGCAGCAGTGCTGCACTCCAGGGTGATGCGCATGTGCACAGCACTGGGTCTCAAGTCCGTGTAGGGAAGAGCTGTGTCTGACACTGCTCATGAAAGAGGCCATGTCACAGGCAGCGAGCTCCTGACAGGAAGAAAGAAAACCTGTGGGGAAGGCGAGTGTCCCAGGAGAGCACTGTGGAGACTGCTGGGGAGACCTGGGAGATCTCAAGTGCACAGCAAGGGCTGAGTCAGGAGTGCTGCTGAGGGTGCTGGTGCCTCAAAACTGAGTCCATTGTCCCAGCCCTCAGCTGCCTGCTTGTGGTGCCATTTTCCTGGGACCATGTCCCTGTTCTTCCAGCCTGCCTGCACTTTAGTCTTTCCGCAGCCCAGGCTCCGCACTCACCATTTCTTCAGCTGGGCCTGCTCCTCTCCATCCACATGCTGGGCTTCCCCATCAGGTCCCTGTCCAGACAGCACAAAGCCCTGAGCAAGGAGCTCTCCAGGGCTTGGTTCTGAGTTCCCAAGGCTGGCCAAATGCTCAGTACACTGGAAACCTCTGTGAGTGTGTGAGCAACTTTCCTTTAGTGTTTGAGATGTGTTACCGTGTGCAGGTGTAGAAAGGACATTCTAGTGGCCCATGATGTGCCCACCACTGAAATAACAAATGTAAAAGTTCTTTGATACAAATCCTGACCTTTATCTCATTAAAAATGGAACGTGTTCTACAAATGCGTCATTTGAAATAATTTTGCCTGGAGAAAACAGCTGCTTGGCGTTAATATTTGTTCTGGTATGCTTCCAAGAGCCTGCGGTAGAGCCAACGCGACAGTTAGTGTGAATACCAACACCCCCGTGTCATCTTACTCTGAGGCTGTCTGTCTTTGCTTCTTAAGCACTGAAGAGTGCTAGCCATGTTTTAGAAGCATGTTTTGGGCCTTGTTGAGAGTTCACCAGTCTTACACAGACTAATAGAACAGATATGAGAACAGAATCTATCCTTCTGTGGCATATAAGAAACACACCTCAACTTCAAAGTCAAACTTCAACTCAGAGTAAAGGGTTAGGACAAGATTCTTCAATCAAGTGAACCTAAGAAATAAGCTGGTACAGCTATCCTAATATCTAACAAAATAGACTTCAAACTAAAATTAATCAATAGACATGAAGAAAGACATTTCAAAGCTGTCACAGGAAAAATCCATCAAGACAATGTTTAAGCCCCAAATACAAGGGCACACATTTGTAAATGGAACATTACTGAAATTCCCCCAATCTAAGGCTTTCTCAGAGGCCCCAATTACAGAACAAAAGGAACCTAGTTCTATGCCCTTGCTCAGGAGTGGACCTGGTAAGGCCAGTCTGGGGAGGAGGCCTGGACCTAGAAGGAGTCAAGATTTTGGTTCCTGGGAACATGGCTGCTCCTCCTGAAGAGACTTGAGTTATCAGCCCCAAGGTCACTGTGTGCTCTGCCTCTAATGATCTTGAGAACCCTGTGTTCCCTTTGTGTGATGTCATTGATTAGCCTCCTGCTGACTTTGTCCCATTTCTCCCCTAACAGTAGTATATAAGATGCTGTACTTTTTAATAAGTTTCCTTGGCATAAGACAGAACTTGTGTAAGACTTTCCTAATCCAAACTTACCTGTCTCTTTTCCTTCTGATGCCCTCATCCTCTGTATCGAGAACCCGGTCACTGAAGAATGACCGCTGGCTCCGTACAGAGCCTCCCTGTTATTTTCTGATAAATTGATTGAAGTTTTTTTTTTTTTTGCCAAACTAAAGCAAATTAACACTGTTTCTTTCTCAACATGTGATTTCCCACAGGGTCATATGCAATAGAAAGTAGTTTGAGTCTTCCTAGATACTTTCTACAGTAAAGCTAGTCTAGACTCATATTTATTTCTTCTCAAGCCAGGATCTCTGCTGTTTCTCCCAAGATTTTTTTCCGTTCTTGTTCTTTCTTTCTCTATTTAGTTCACATATACAGTGGTGCCTGCCTGTGTGCCTGTGCACTAACATGTGCCTGTTGCCCAAAGAGGAGGGCTTCAGATACCCTGAAACTGGAGTTATGCCTTGTCAATGCTGGAAAGTGAGCGAGTCCTCCTCTAGACCGAGTGCCCTTAACTACTGAGCTGTCGAACTCATGGAAGGGAGCTGAGGAACAACAGTGGTGCGTGCCTGTAACCTCAGCCCATGGCCAGCAGAAGCAGAAGGGGTCAATCACGGCCATCTGATCTGTAGAAAGAGTTCCAGGCCACCTAGGAATACAGAGGGAAACTCTGAATGATTTGGTTTGAAAGAAAATGACCCCAAAAGGGAGTAGCACTATTAAGTAGGTGTGGCTGTGTTGGCGGAAGTGTGTCACTGTGGCGGTGGGCTTTGAGGACTCATATGTGCTCAAGATACAGCCTAGCATTTCATACCACTTCCTGTTGCCTGCAAGCCAACACATAAGACACTTGGCTACTTCTCCAGCACTATGTCTGCTACATGCCTCCATGTTGCACCATGACCATAACAGACTAAACCTCTGCAAACGTAAGGCAGCCCAATTCAATGATTTTCCCTGACAGGTGTTGCCGTGGTCCTGTTATCTGTCTACAGCAGTAGAAACCCCAACTAAGACACTGTCCCTAAAGTAAATATACAGAAGTAACTAATTAGAAATGGGGTCAGAGAGATTGCTGCTCTAGAGGATGAGAGTTGTTTTTCAGCACCCAGGAGGCTCACAACTCTCCAACTCCATCTGCAGAAGATCCAATGCCTTCTTCTGCTTCTATGAGAACCTGCATATTCAATCAACATATATACACAAAGACATGCACACATGAAATAATAATAATAATAATAATAATAACAATAATAAACCAAGGGTGGAAAAGAAGGCTTAGGTTAGAAAATAGTGGGAGAACATGTGTACAGCTTCAACTTCCTGCACCACAAAACAAAATGACAGGAATAGACAGTATGGCACAGGATTGACTTTGCTGTACATCAATCCAATTGGCTCAGTGTCTTATGCTACATGAACTGCATGCGAAGAGCTGGGAACTCTGAGCTCAAGGCTCAACTGCTCACTAACTTAGGCTTGCTGACTTATCTCTGAGCCCAGTGTCTCAGAGGGAAAGCTGAGCTCCTGACTGATAGTGTGAGATACAAATGTGCTACATGGCACACAACTCCCTCAGGGCAGCTGTGATTAGGGTACATTGTGTGTATAATTCGCATGGGCAGAGAGGAGTTGCATATGTCCACAGATTGTAAGAATCTCAGCCGTGGGCCCATAAGGGGGGAGTGAGCAGGTCTTGGAGTCAAGGGAGTGCTGAAAGTTCTAGAAGAGTCCAGTCAGGCAGCATTTTACCAAAGAAGCACTTGAGTCTTGATAGGTATTTATTAGTCAAAAGGCAATCCAAATCTAACAGTGTGCCAAATTTAAAAAAAAAGAAATTAGTACTCAAAGTTCCAGGTCATTAACATCAGGTGTCCTTCAAATTCATCAAATGATCCCAGAGATGACAGTCAATGTTGATGAAGCAAGAGGTCACAGTACCAAAGTTAATGTGGGGCCTTAAAGGGACAGGCTGAATCCAGGTTTGGAAAACACTAGATGTTTGGTGCAAGGTAGGCTAGAAATTTTGTTGTTTTTTTCCCCCACACATTTAATAAATTAAAGAGCCTTTGCACATTTATGAATTTTATTTGCATTTACTGTTTTTGGAGACAGGGTTGTAATACATAGCTGTGTGACTTTTATTCTCCATCAAAGTCTGAGTGTCACCAAATGTCACCAAAAGACAGATGCAGTAGCTATGGCTCTTCCAAGCCATCTACGGAACTTCCCACAGTCTCAACTGTGAACCTGCCATCAATCCCCAACTCCACTCACAGACATGGTTGAACACAGTGATGTTTGTCCAGAAAAATCTCTGAGTTGCTGGTTGAGTGGAAGTGGGGGACATCCCTGTGGTTCTCCTCTCCCACTTCAATGTGTTTTAACACATCTCTTACTCCCCATCCTTCAGGGGGAACTTCCTTGTGGTCTGTAATTGACAAGGATGTTTGTGTTCTTTCTGGCCGGTGGGTCTCCACAGAAGCAGTAGAGGTATAAAAGGTTGCTGGGCAAAATAAAGGTTGCTGTTCTTCCACCTGAAAAGAAGCCTCCATGTCTCAAACTCGGCACCCCCTGCCAGTCTTGGCTATCCAGGCTGCGCTGGCTGCAGCAAGTGGAGGTCCCACCGAGATCTGGAAAGTGGAGATACGTGAACGGGGTCACTCCAGCCACCGGCTAAATCGAGGAGTATATTGGGGAAGGTAAAGTGTTTTTACTTTTCATCCCCAGAGATAACTCTGAGGGACATCCTCCAAAAGATAAGCGAGTATGAAGAGGCAGGAGGGTGAATTGAAAGGCCTCAAAAAGTAACTGAAACTTTTAAAGCAACAAGGCATGGAAGTAACAAGGAAGACGGTCAGAGATTTTGTACAGGAGGGGGTTTAAATGTTTCAGACTGAGAGCAAGCCAAGTCAAATTAAAATAAGTATGTGTTTAATCATCCTCAGAGATGCTCTGAGGGATTCCCTCTGGAAGATAGGCCAGTAGGGAAGCAATAAAGAGGAGGCAGGAGGGTGAATTGAGGGCCTCAAAAGATAGAATGTGTAGAGATATGTTATTGTGTTGATTGTGTTGTCTTTTGTGTTCTGGACTGGAGAAAGACATTTGATTCTGGGAACTGCTAAGAAAAGTATTTTGACTTTAAAAATATGGGCCTAAAGATTTCATGCTTTGGAAAAGAGGTTCTGCTTTTGTCTCCACAGAGGATGTGAACCTGTGGATTCATTGCAAATTTATGTGGTTTGAATCACCGAGACTCCCTGAAATGTTGATGTAAAATACTTCCAAGAATGGAGCACCCCTGTTCAGCAGGAAGTAGCCAGACAGATTGACGATGCCCAAACTCCCTAAAAGATTGTTAGAGTGGGGCCTCTTCAATGGTTCCGGAGCAGGAGCAGTGAGCCTGTTTCCCTGAGTTCTGCTCCACTCCATACAGCAGTTTGGATTCAGACTGAGTGCCACTGGGGCCAGAAGACATCTGGAATAGAGCTTTGCCACCACAGCTACTGCTGCCGGACTTGCTCTCTCACAGACTGTGCAGACGGCTGTGCACAGCCAGCTGGCTGAAAAGAGTCAGCAATGCTTTGGACATATTCAATTGGGCATATTGACCTTGAACCAACAAGTGACTCTGGTTCAGGAGTAAGTGGACTATCTTTGGACTTTTCAATAGTTAATCATGTTATGTGTGTTACTCATGGCACTGTATTGCATGCTTCTGCTACTGTTATGGAACTCGACCGTCATATGAGAGGGGTTTGGAATACTGCTTTTGTTAATTTTACCACCCAGTTAGTGCATGCTAGATGGTTGCAGTGTTGGTCTGGCTCGTTGGTGCTGTCAGTCCTGGGGATACTTGGTTTAGGGCTATGTGTCTGGGTAGCCACGGATGGGCAATACTTTGGGGGCAGGATGTCACCTAAGACAAATTAGAGGGCTATTACCCATGACAGGCAAGGTATTATAAAATAAAATGGGGGGAGTTGTGATCTAGCTGCCTTCACTCCCCCTGACCGGCAGGGGAACTTCCTTGTGGTCTGTAATTGTGTTCTTTCTGGCCGGTGGGTCTCCACAGAAGCAGTAGAGGTATAAAAGGTTGCTGGGCAAAATAAAGGTTGCTGTTCTTCCACCTGAAAAGAAGCCTCCGTGTCTCAATCCCGGCACCCCCCGCCAGTCTTGGCTATCCAGGCTGCACTGGCTGCAGCACTCCTCTCCCACTTCAATGTGTTTTAACCCATCTCTTACTCCCCATCCTTCAGCTTCTCTTCAACAGAGACCCACACTGTTCTCTGACCCCTCAGAAGCCTCTAAGCACATTCTCTGATGCTCTTTGCCTGTAGTTGTGGTACCTGAGATGCTTCCACTTGCAAGTATCAGAAAACTCAAAATATCTTCGTAAGGCAGATCAGCCATCAGCAGGGAACTGCAGAACTCTGGAGTTGGTTAACTTGTTAGCATGGTGATATTATCAGTGACCCTAGAAAGTCTGGGCTACTCTGTCATGTCTGCAGTGGGCTAGAACCGTGCAGATGTCCCTCTGGCTGAGTGGAGGAAACCAGAAAATGCAGTGACGAGAGAAAAGCACAAACCGAAAGAAAAAGAAAGAAAGAAAGAAAGAAAGAAAGAAAGAAAAGCAACTAACCAAACAAACAAAAAACAAACTTGAAAATGATAAGAGGCACATTGACAACAGATACCAACGAAATCCAGCCAAGCATAAGAACAAAATTTAAATACTGCTAACATTTTAAATTAAGTGAACTTCTAAATGCACAGGATGTGACAAAATTAAGCTGAGAAAAAAGTTCTTAAACTGATTCATAACCTGCAACAAGACTGAAGCAGTAATAATAAGACTCCTAACTAAAATATGCCCAGAGCCAGATGGCGTCACTGAAGAAGTCTACTGTACTTAAAGGAGAGTTGACACCAGGTACCCAAATTATTCCATGAGTAGAAGAGGAAGAGAGGTTTCCAAACTCATTTTATGATGCACTATTACCCTGACACCAAAGCCCAGGTAAAGACACAAGCAGTCACCAAGGGTTTCTCTTTCCTTACATTGTCACCAGCCACTTAATTTTATACTGAAGTGTTTACATGTAAGTGTGCACACATGTATGCATGTCACAGTGTATACATAAATATTAGAGGGCAACTTAGTGGAGTTGATTCTCCCCTTCCACTCTGTGGAATCAGGGAATTAAATTCCGGTGGTGAGTCTGGATGACTGTGCCCTTACCCAGTGAGTTATTTTATGACACCTTCACCAGTATTCACTTTGAGATCTTTCTTTTAAAATTTAAGTAAAATGTAATTACGTCATTTTCCACTCTCTTTCCTCCCTACTGTCCCTCCAGTGTGCACCCCTCCCAACCTCTCATAAATTGACAGTCTCATCTTCTTTAATCATTGTTATCCATACATATAAGCAAATAAACATAAATACATTCTGCTGACTCTGTCTAGTGTTTCCTGCATGTGTCTAGGGTTGATCACTTGGGATTGGATCCAATCAAGGACTTCTTCCCTGAGAAAGCCTAATTCTCTCTCAACAGTTGTAAGTTGTATGTAGCTCTTTATTTATGGGTGTGGCCCACAAGATTTTCTCCATCTTTACTGATATGTCAACTGGTGTTGGAATTGTTCAGGTCTTGTTTAGGCCGCCATGTTGAGATTTTCCAGGTGTAGCTTCCCTGCCATAGAAGGCACAGTTTTACATCAGACTTCTGTCTCTTTGGCTCTTATAATCCTGCTGCTCCTTTTTCTGTGATTGTCCCTGAGCTTTAGCTGTGGGAGATGAGTTGTAGATGTATCAGTTGGGTGGGCCTGGGAAGCCCATAGTTCGGTATTCTCTGCATTTTGACCAATTGTGGCTTTCTGTTGTGGTTCCCAACTGCTGCAAATAGAAGCCTAATTCATGATAGGTGATGTTATGAAAATTCTATATATTTGTATAATTTCTCAGCATAGATTTCCAATAAGTTCTATATAATAGAGTAGTAATTTGATTTTGTTAGGTGCATATAAAAGAGTATAAATATATATTTCTGTCACCTCCTCTTCTGTGAGAGTTATACCTATCTGTGGTTATTAGAATAAGTATTTAGAATGCAGTTAGGAATTACACTGAATTAGGAAGATGGCAGTAGTATGTTTTCCTCTAAGATCCCTGACTTCACTAGCCCTGGATGGTTGGCTGATTCTCTCTGTATCAGGAATGATTTCCCTCATGTTGGTCAAGCCTTAAGTCAAATTAGATAGCTGTTGGTTCCTAGAACTTTGGGTCTATCTTGCCATGCTGGTTGCTGTTTCGGGTCATGGGCATCACAGCGAGGTAGGGCTATTGGTTACCTTTCTCCCCTGGCAGATTGCACAGTCCCAGCTGGTGCTATGGAATCTAGTCCTCAGGGGGAGGCTTTCAGGGAAGCCCCAGCTTGAATCCTCCAAGTCCTGTGTCAGAAGTGTGTGGTGTCTTGAGTCATGGGTCTTTACCTTCAAGGACAACATAAGAGCCTATGATGTTTGGGGAGTCTCTTACACTCCTCTGGCCAGCAACTCAAAGGGGAGTGTCTCATACCTGGTAGTGAGACTTGTAGTCGGTAGTCTGGGACTTTGAGGGAGAGCATTATGACCCCAAGTGGCATAACTCCACTGAAAATTATAGTTGTACAAATACCCTATCTGTTGTCTTAGGTTTCTGTTGCTGTGATAAACACCATGACCACTAGAAACTTAAAGACTGAGTTATTTCATCTTACAGCTTATAGTCCATCACCCAGGAAAGTCAGGATAGCAACTCAAGGCAGAGGAGCCTAGAGACAGGACCTGAAGCAGAGGCCATGGAGAATTGCTGGTTACAGGCTGGCTCCTGCAGGCTTCTCAGTCTGATGTCTTCTACACCCACAACCACTTCCCACAGGTGCCACCACTTACAATGGGGTGGGCCATTTTACATCAATTACTAATTAGGAAAATGTGCTACAGGTGAGCCTACAAGCCATATTTTCTCAATTGACATTTCCTCTTCCTACATAACTGTAGTTTTGTCAAGCTGACATAAAACTAGCAGGCACACACATGTGATTTTTAGGTAAATATAAATAATGTAATTCCTTATGATGTTTTCATATAATTTAATGATTCATTCTTTGCCCTCCTTTCTTTATATATTGATTTTCCCCTACATTTTCTCCCTCCCCTTCGCCATTTTCCCTTTCATATCACTCGTATCTTGCTATCTCCTCTCTAGTGCCTCCAAAGATTCTCTAATGTGTTTAATCTGCTAAAGAGCAACAAAGCTTCTAGGCTACCTTGCAACAACATCTAGTGTTTTTTGAGCCTGGCTTCAGCCTGTTCCTTTAAGGGCCCACATTAACTTTGGTACATTGACCTCTTGCTTCATCGACGTTGAATGTCATTCTCTGGGATCATTTACTAAACTTTTAGGAACTCTGATGTTAATGACCTGAGACTTTGAGTTCCAGTGTCTGTTTATATTTTGACACACTGTTTGCTTTGGATTGCTCTTTGACTAATAAATATAGTCTATCATGACTCAACTATTTCCTTGGTGAAATTCTGCCTGGTCGGTCTTTTCCAGAATTTTGAGCACTCCCTCAACTCCATGAGCTGCTCACTCCCACCTTAGGGCCCAGGAGCTTGTGGAGACCCAAATATGTGAGCCTTTGCCACCTTTTTGGAAGGTCAGAGAGTTTGAGATTATTTTGCTTGCTCAAAGTCGTTGACAACAAGTTTGGCTAGACACCCTGAACTAGGGTTGGTTACCTGGTATTTGGACATTACGATGGCCCGTAGAGGTAGATTTGCTCCATCCTGGCAAAAGGTCAGAGAATTCAAGCATCCTCTGTTCCTTCTCTTGAAATAGGAGATTTGACTTGGGGAATGGCTGCCTGCAGGATACTTGGCCTAAGGTATTTTCACTGCACCAACCAACATACGCTTTAATCAGCAGTTAGTGGATAGATGGCTCAAGGTATTGGATCAAGTGACTGTTCTGGTTGTCTTTTGTATCATGGTAAAGCAGTCTTTTGCCTTCTTACCCTCATTTTGTATTGGGGTATAAAAGTCTATGGAAAATTAACTACGGTTGAACTCAGAACACCAAACTCAGTATGCAGCAGCACTGAGTTGCCTTCCCAACACGATCCTGTGTCTCTGTGTTTCTTTCTTATCTCTGTTCCTCCTGCTTAACATTTCTAATCCTCACGCTCCTACTTGGAAGGTACAAACTGTCACAATTGATTACAAAATAGAGCATCTTTTATATTATTGTTCAGGGAGAAATGCGACAAAGTCAGCAGGAGGCTAATCAATGACATCACCCAAAGGGAACACAGGGTTTCTCAAGATTATTAGAGACGGAGAACACAGAGGCCTTTGGACTGAAACTCAAGTCTCTTCAGGAGGAACAGCCACGGTCCCAAGAACCAAAACCTTGACTCCTTCAAGGCCCAGGCCTCCTCCCCACACTAGACTTGCCAACTCTACTCCTGAGCAAGGGCACAGAACTAGGTTCCTTTTGTCCTTTAATCAGGGTCCCTATGTAAGCCTTAGATTTTTGACTCTCCCTAAGGCCAAGACATGCTTCTAAAACATGGCTAGCACTCCTCAGAAGCACAAACACTTAAGAGGCAAAGAGAGACAGCCTCAGAGTGAGATGACACAGGGGTGTTGGTGTCCACACTAACTGTCATGCTGGGGATTTTGGAGATTTTTAAGCCTTTGAATTTCTCTTTTCCATGTTGGCTCTACCCCAGGGTCTTGGGAGCATGCCAGAATACATATTACATCCAAGCCACACTCCCAGCTCTGTAAACCTTTATCCAGCCCAAGTGATTTTAAAGTACAAATTTGTAGAATACATTCTGCTTTTATTAGAGATAATGTTCAGGATTTGCATCAAGAACTTTTATATTTGTTATTTCGATGGTGGGCACATCCTGGGTCACTAGAATGTCCTTTCTACTCCTGCACACGGTAACACATCTCAAATACTAAAGGAAAGTTGGTCATACACTCACAGAGGCTTTCCAGTGTGCTGAGCACTTGGCCAGCCTTGGGAACTCAGAACCAAGCCCTGGAGAGCTCCTTGCTCAGGGCTTTGTGTTGTCTCGCCAGGGACCTGATGGGGAAGCCCAACATGTGGATGGAGAGGAGCAGGCCCAGCTGAAGAAATGGTGAGTGCAGAGCCTGGGCTGAGGAAAGACTAAAGTGCAGGCAGGCTAGGAGAACAGGGACATGGTCCCGGGAAAATGGCACCACAGGCAGGTAGCTGAGGGCTCCCTTCCCTTCAGGGCTGGGGCAATGGACTCAGTTTTGAGGCACCAGCACCCTCAGCAGCACTCCTGACTCAGCCCTTGCTGTGCACTTGAGATCTCCCAGGTCTCCCCAGCAGTCTCCACAGTGCTCTCCTGGGACACTTGCCTTCCCCACAGGTTTTCTTTCTTCCTCTGTCAGGAGCTCGCTGCCTGTGACATGGACTCTTTCATGAGCTTTGTCAGACACAACTCGTCCCTGAACTGACTGACACAGGGACTTGAGACCCTGTGCTGTGCACATGCGCATCACCCTGGAGTGCAGCTCTGCTGCTTTGCCAGCTGTTTCTACAGCTGAGGAGAAATTAGCAGTGCACACCAGGATACAAAGTGGCCAGCCCTGGACACTGGGTGCATTGTAAACTGAACTTCACCTTAGCCTTAAGTTTGAGACAATGTATTAATTCTGTAATTTAAGGCTACTTCACAAAGTGTCCCCCAAATTCAGTAGATCTAAGTCATATCTTATCATCATAGCTGAGTGTTCCGTGGTTGACTCTGTGACACCATTCATGCTTCTAGCTCAGTCCTCCCTCCCTTCTTTCTTCTGCCCTGAGCAATGTGCTTCATTAGGGTTGTTCACAGGAACACACATGAGAGGTTTCTTAGAGGCACAGGAGTATTAATCCCATGAAAACATTGAAGGATCTAGATCTTCCGGAGAGGGTGGTGGCTTGTGAGTCCCTCTGTGATTTGTCAGCTTTCTAGTCTATCATGAAACTCTGGAATCCTGAACTCTGTGGGAGTCAGTGGGAGTGGCTCTGGATCCCTATCCCCTTGGTGAGAATGGTCACCTTATTAAACTAGCTTCCATACTCATCTGGAGCAGAACTTGGGGAGCTGAGCAGAGTGGAAGTCTGGACACTCACTAGGTCAGTTCTCTCTTTTATCATATTCACTGCTCAGTACTACTGATTTTATCTCTGTTTGATTCTGGTGCATATGAATGTTTTTGTGGCTGAACATGGAGTAGCAAGCTATTTCTCCCCCTCTCTTCCTTCTCTCTTTCTGTCCTCCCTTCCTTCCTCCATTCCTCCTTCCCCATTACTCCCTGTTTCCTCTGTCCTGGTCTTCTCTCTTCCCTTCTCTGTTCCTTCCTCCTCCTCCTCCTCCTCTAGTGTCACTGAGCTGAAGGGTGGGGTTTAAGGTGTTTACAAGGGAATCTAAATGCCTGGGGTTTACGACAGTGAGGAGCAGACCTGGATTTTGCTCTCAGACAAACCTGAGATCAATAACGTTCTTCTCTTGAATTGTGTTCCAGTCTCCCAGAGAACATGCAGATTCCTCTCACTTGAGAACTTGAATTCACCCAGAATCTTCCAGGTCTCCCTCCCAAAGCCCTTCCCCAGTTTGGATTTCTACCACATTTGTTTGTGTCCTGTGGATTCTGATTGCTTTGATGATTCTGTTTAAATAGCAGAACAGCAGTTTCCATACTTAGGGTTTATTACATTATTACAATCTTATTATTTAATTACAAACAACAAAACCTTGCTTTAGATGGTAATCCCAAGAAATGAAAAAAAAGTGTTAATCTTGAATTATTGAACCATGGAATGTCCAAGGATGTAGACTTAACTTTGCATTGTATACCAGAGTGGTGGTTGCTTGCATATTTCTTATGTGATCACAACTGTGTGTATGAGGAAATGCATGCGAGACCTGAAAACAGTTTAAAATTCTGTAGGAAGACATGGCATGAAGAAATGAGTCTGTAGACGAATGAGGTTAAACCCAAGCTCTGACCCTCAGCAGTTATGCGGCCAACCCTATGCTAAGTGTCAAAGCATTCATGGCTAATCTGGAGAAGACCAGCGGACTCTGAGACACTGTGCAGCTCTAAAACTGGGAGGGTGAAGGTTCTGCAGGATGGGGAGGGATCTGAGAGCCTCAGCATTTCAGAGTCCCTGTGAAGTCCCCAGTATTGAACTCTCCAGGGCAAAGGAGAGTTCATGGAGAAAACAGAGAAAAGCAAACAGAAAGACAAAAAGAACAGAGCATTATAAAGTGCTGTAGGAAACTGTTAGGTGCCCAGGAGAAGCAGCTGTGACCTGAGGTCAGGGAGGCTGATATCTGAGGGGTAAGAATATTGCCAAGGCCTGGAGATGCTGACCTGGTAGGAAGAGCCCACAGCCCTGGAAGACCTGATGTCTCCTTCTAGCCTTCTTAGCCACTTCAGCCATGGGCACTCACACACACACACACAGACACACAGACACACACACACACACACACACATACACACCACAGACACACACACACTCACACACACACACACACTTATACACACACACACAAACATACACATGCACACACACTAAAGCACACACAGACACACACACTAATGTGTGTGCACACACCCTCACACACACACATACACACACTAAAACACACACAGATACACACACTAATGCGTGCGTGTGCGCGCAGACACACACACACTAACACACACACTCATACACACATAGAGTCATTTTAAAATACAGTCTCTAAAATTTCCTATCATGTCACAAATTAAAAACACTGCCCATGACCAGGCGGTGGTGGTGCATGCCTTTAATCCCAGCACTTGGAAGGCAGAGGCAGGCGGATCTCTGTGAGTTCAAGGCCAGCCTGGTGTACAAGAACTAGTTCCAGGACCGGCTCCAAAGCTACAGAGAAACCCTGTCTCAAAAAATCAAGAGAAAAAAAAAAGACTGCCCATGATCAATGATGTTGACTTACTGCCCACTGAGCAGCAGGACCCAGTATGTGGGCTCCCTGTGCAGGAACTGAGCTGCACTTGCCAGGGTTTCCTCCTCACATGACTGTCTGGACATCTATCTCTTCCAAAAACTGGAAACAGGGGCAAACTCACCAGCAAACTCTGTGGTGATTATATGAAGTTCGCATGAGCAACTGCCCGTTATGTGGTGTGCACCAAAGGCAGTGATTTCCCTGTGATATGAAGTTGATGCATCAGCTACCACCTTCTGGACCATAGAACAGGATCCAGTTTAGCAGTGGGAAACAGACCTGCAACCAAGAGATGGGCCTTTCTTCTGTGGGGAGGATGAGGGTTTGGCACAGCCAGGGTGACATGAAGCCAAGCCATCAAAAGCTTCTGAACTGAGCAACCCAGGGACCAAAAGGCTGGGGATGGACTTTGTCTCATCCCCTCCATGATGGTTCTTTCTGAAGCTCAACAGGCTCCCAGTCCTTCATCACTATAGGATCCGGGATGTTCGGTCTATGTCCTCAAAGCAAAGGCATTTGACCAGCTGAGGCCTGTTTGGTGCAATTGCAAGTTGGCGGTCATTGATGGGTGAGAAATTAGTCATTAGACCTTCCTGGGCTTCTCCAAGTCATCTATGAAGAAGGCAGACTGCCCTGCCCTAGTGCTGTATTACTGACCATATCCCAGAGCACAGTCTCCCAGGGATTGACTTCTTTGCTTTTCCATTCACAGTGTGAAACCACAGTTGCAGCCATGGCAGGGAAGCCCGTGCTTTACTACTGGGATGCCAGGGGCAGGATGGAGTGCATCAGGTGGCTCCTGGCTGCAGCAGGGGTGGAGGTAGGTTGTGCATTGCTCTTCTGGAATGGGACCTAAGATAAGTCTAATACTTCTCTAAGCTGAGAGGCTCCACACCAGGAAATGTATGCAATTTTGCCTTAAATGGTAGTTGTCTTGGCGTTCATGGCACTACCAAGACCAAGATGGCCAGGACTATAATTATGCCTACGGTCAACCCCTACAGCAAGTATGCTGCTTTATCAACCAGGCTACATGCTACCACCACCCAGTGCCTGTGGGAGATAATGGGATCATGCCCAATGTGCTTAGCCAGCACCACGACCCTCAGGGCCCAACCCTGGACTGGTTGAAGAATCAGTAAATACACCTAATGGAAGAAGCCCCCTTTCATGTTGCTCTCCCAATAAAACTGTGAACATCAACCCAATAAAAATTATAGCCATCTTGTACTAAGAAGGAAATGGACTTATTTGAACAAATGAAAATTTTACTTCACTTTATAGCAAAGAACACATTCACATTAAAAGATGCTTTCAATAGAAAAAGAATCAAATACTTATTTGGTTACTTGCTTACTTGAGTTGAATCAGGTTACAAAAAAAGAGTTACAGAAATAGGAACTTGAATATTGATTATTAGGCAATACTAATAGCATATTGTAGATTATAGTATGATATTTTGATTTTAGGTGTGACACTGACTTTCACCCTTTCATTATTGAAAAATTTCTTTAAACTTTTTTAAACCGTGAAAGGAAAAAAGTGGTTGAAACTACTTTAGACAGCTGGAGAGATGGCTGGTTGCTAAAGGTTAAACCATATAGGTCCAGATCCCAGGAAACCATAGAAAAGGCCAGAGTAGATTGTCATTCGGTTTGTGCACCCTCACACAAAAACGTATCTTTTCATAAGCAAAATGAATAAAATTTTGAAAACACAATAGCAATCTCTCAATGTAAGCAACTTTGATGTGGGGCTAGAGTAATGACTTGGCTGTTTAGAGCTCTTTTTGCACGTGAGGACAACCTATTATGGTTTCCAGCATCCACATATGACAGCTAATCACCCCATCTCCAACTGAATCTCTAACCTCTGGCCTCCATGAACTTTGACCTCCAAGATGGATGTAATCACATGTATGAGACCACACATAAACACTTGAAATTATTAAATATAAACCCTGAAAATAAAAACCCAGGTGATCCCAGGTCTATGCAATGGCCATGATGAAGACATAGAAACTTCTATTCTATATCATTAGAGTTGGCTTTCCAAAACCTCAATCTCCCAGTGCTGGTCCTCTAGTGAGATCACTCTCTTCTTAGGACCAAAGCATGAACATGGTGGGTCAGGGTGAAGGAACACTACAGTAATGAGCAGCTTGTAATGATCGACACTTTTCCTTGATGAGTTTAATCTGAATTTTCATGTGGTCACGATCAGATCCTTCATATCTACTGCAAGTCTCAACTTTGGCAGACGTACTAACACAGGGAGCTCTCAGGTTCAAAAGTCTACAGTGATACAGAACGCGCTAATGAGAATGTTTTTCCTTTTTCTGCTTTCAGTTTGAAGAGAAGTTTATAGAAACCCCGGCAGATATGGAAAAGTTAATCAAAGGTAACACCAAGTGTCTGTGGTGCCTACTAGAAGCAGTTGGTGATGTCGTCGGGTGATGGGTGGGAACAGTCAGGAATGGCAGAGGGATGTGATGGAGGGGGTGGGGCTCCTGGAAGGGTCTGAAAATGAAGACAGTGATAAAATGGAATGCAGATTTCTACAAGAATTTGTCTGGGGACTTGGGAATAAATGTTTTCTCATTCTTTCTGCATCAGAGTGAGCTATTTCATTCAAGCTCCCTCTCACTGACTTACTCAGGCAGGGTTTCACCCACAAGGTCCAATAACCACACAAGTACATGACCATTGATTAAATCACAGGAGGAAAAACAGCTGGGGTGATTTTCTTGAGTGTTTTCATCATAACTACTGGCAAGTCTCTATCACCACACAAGAACAGGCTGGAGGAACTCATGGTGGCTCACTGCATAAGAAACTGTCACACATCACCTTAATGTCATGAACATGATGAGATTGTCAAGCATACTAGTTCTGCTTTCATGGAGGCCCTCTGCTGTCCCTCCTCCTCTTTCATGTGCATCCAGGGACATGAACTGAGATAAAAACATGCACTAGAAATATAATATGTGTCTGGATAAAAAAATAAAGATAAATGTGAGAGGCTCAAAAGCCAAAAGAATATGGGTGAGACAGAGAGGAAACAGATGCTAAAGTAAATGGGGTTCAGTGTGAAAGACTGAGAGTCGATCATTTATAGTCCCTTTGCATGATCAGACACTTCAATACAATTTTTCTGCTCCTGAAGTGAGACTTGGACATCTCAGAGACCTTTTCCTTTCTTCTTTCACAGATGGGAGGTTGATGTTTCAGCAAGTGCCCATGGTGGAGATTGACGGGATGACGCTGGTACAGACCAGAGCCATTCTCAACTACATCGCCACCAAATACAACCTCTATGGGAAGGACGCGAAGGAGAGAGCCCTGTACGGTATATTTCCTGTTGTTACTCCAAGGGGAAACAAAGAAAATTTGGGTCCCTCCATGAATAAGCAAGAGAGTGGAAGGGTATGTGTCTAAGAGCAGGCTAGTTATATCACTTAGGCCAAGGATGGAAGAGTCCATGGAGGAGAGGGAAGAGCAAATGGAGTGGATGCAGGTGAGTGTGGCTACAGCCGAGGATGATGTTGTCAGCACAGCACAGGGACAGAGTTGCAAACACTGTGGCCATGGGTCTGAGCATCGGGGAGCCATGACTCTAGATGCTCAAGGCTTCAGTGCTGGTCCTCAGCCAACAGCTTAGGACGAAGGACACAGGGCTTGAGGCTGGAAGAGGAGTCCTAGGGAAGGAAGGGTGAAGGAACTGCCTCCCACATCCCATGAGTAGGAACAGTGCAGAGCAAGAATCTGAATTGCCAGCCAGGTCTCTGGACTGTTCAACACAAGTAGGCTGAGAGAGACAGGTTCCCAAGTGCCAATATTACCTGAAACATTTAATTCGGGACTAAAGCAGTTCTACAGACTGTACCACCCATGCTGGGACCCACTCTGCTTGACTAAATCCTTCACTCATAAACCACTGTATAGGAGTATTGCAGTTGATCAAAAGTTAAAAGTGGTGCTAGCCAAAAACACCAGTGCAGGAAACATATGTCCATGGGAAATAGAGACTCACTTGTAACAGGACTTGTATAGAGATACTTCTAGAGGCATTGTTTATAATTTTCTCATGGTAGAATCAGCCATGATATTCAATAAAAGACGTATGATTTTAGCCATGAACATACATGAAGGGGTGAGGGAAGCAAAATAAAGTGTCAACATTGAATTGTTAGTTCTGAGAATCTCTGCATGGTTTTTGAGACCAAATCATGTCAGAGAGACACAGAAAGAGAGAGGGGAGGAGGGAGGGAAGAAAAGAGGGTGAGGAGAGAGAGAGAGAGAGAGAGAGAGAGAGAGAGAGAGAGAGAGAGAGAGAGAGAGATAAGAGAAAGCCTGCTGTATAGTTTCATGGTTATCTTCTGGGATGCCACCAAGTACATCACGACTGCATCTGTAGATGGGCCAGTGATGCTCTTTGGCCTGGGTTTGGCCATGTGTGTGTAAAAAAATTCTAACACTGTATCAGAACTGTACTAGAGGGAAGGTTAATATTTCTATTAAATATAAAAGATAATGACCCACTATATGTGAGTAACTTTGCAACCACTTTTCAATGTAAATTTCTAAGGCTTTTAGATTAAAATGTAAAATAGGGAACCTTTGAGAATCTTTAGCCATTTGGGTAATTTTGTCTTTAAGGATCGACATGTATACAGAGGGTATTTTAGATCTCAGCGAGATGATGCTGCAAGTGGTCATAAGTCTCCCAGAGCAAAGAGAAGCCAAGATTTCCTTGGTTAAAGAAAAGACCAAAAACCGATACTTGCCTGCCTATGAAAAAGTAAGTAGGCTGTTTGAAAACTGGGGACACTGTGTTCCCAGGACAAGAGAAAGGCAGAGGTTGGGAGGGACAGGGTGCTGCTGCACTGAACTTCCATGAGCCTCCCTGTACAGCTCCCTGCCCACAGGACGCTGTATAAAAATGGCCTGTGAAGGAGCACCACATGGTCACGCCAATCTAGTGTCCACATTCAACAGGGTTCAAGGCCATAACCAGACCTGATCTGTGGAAGGCTGAGCCACACCAGAGATGGACCTAGATCCTGCAGACACACTGGGCTTCAATTCCAGGGCAAACTGCAGAAAAACACAGATGGGAAAATATTTTGTCACATCACACAGGAAGGCCAGAGAGCCACTGGCTGTCAGGAGAATAGAATAGAGCTTCAAAGACGGAGGAGAACCTGACCTAGGACAATGATGCAGGGGAGAAGAGGAGGCTGATAAAGAGATGTAAAGGAACACTGGCCTGCAGGAGTTAGGGTCACAGATGGCAGGCTTGCGAGGGAGCCATGCACACTCCACATGTGAAGGGTTTCCGTGTACATGTGGTGCCTCTTTTAGCCGGGGCTTCTCCTTGGATGCAGATCAAGAACACTTCAGACTGAGTTGATGTTCTGTCAAGTAAAAGCTAAGAACAAAGCTCTGATCTTAGAGGATAAGGGATCCTACACATTCCTCAGAGACCTGACTTTGACCCCATTTCAAATTCAGTGGAAGCTCACTCACAACTGCCTCTGCTCTGTGGAAGCCGTGAGGGATTTAGGAGTCACAGGTCCCCACACAGCCCTCTGGAGTCAAGGCCCTGTATCACAGGACACAGTGTCCAGCCATCACTGCTTGAATCATCTCTGCTGCGTGATTCATGAACTCCACGCACACCGTGATCTCTGTACTGAGAACATTTGATGCTTGCTTTTGTAGTTTATTGTTTTTTTCTTTCCTTCTTCTTCTTTTCCTTTTCTTTATAATAGGATTTCTCTATTGTGTAGCTCTGGCTCTCCTGGAACTCTCTCTGTTTACTGAACTCAAGCTCACAGAGATTCACCTGCCTCAGCAACTTGAGTGCTAGAAATAAAGGTGTGTGCCACCATGCCTGGCTTTCTTTGTTTATGAATGTGGTCATTATATTTTTTTCTCTGTAGACCTGTACACTATGATAAGGTGACCACAAAGTATTTTAATTCTTCTCTACTTATAGCTCGTGATGTAGCAAGTGCTAGTCCTTTTGGTTATTTGTGATTTTTATATAGCTGGGATATTTAAGTAAATGTCATAAACTGTAATTAAGACAGTACAATTATTAAATCTTGACACAACCAGAAATGTTGAAATAAATGTTAAATAAATTCATAGCCACCAATCAGATAGCAAGATTAGTCCCATATGGTGTTGGCATGCTCATCTGTACAAAGTTACTGAGACTCCAACTTAGTTCATCCTGTACAATTCAGCCCTGTCAGTCATGACGCAGTGAAGGTTGGGAGTCAGAGCCAATGCTGTACAGGGAGGATGTATTTAGTTCAGCCAGGTGTATTTCAGATTCCAGAGAACCGAGGCGAGCAGATACAGGAGACGACAGACACAGGGTGGTCTCTGGAGACTGATGTTCTCTGCAGGTGAGGCCTCTGTCCACAGGACTGAAGAGACAGGACAGGGAGAGGAATGTTCTAAACTTCTGGGGCTCTGTCATTTCAAACTAAGGGGAGGGGCGATGATGTGCAAGGGGCTAAGCCGTATCCCATGTGGAAATTATACATAGGGTGGCGGTGTGAAGGCCATGGGAATGTGCAATGACTGAGAAAGGTCACCTGAGCTTTAGAGAGGAGGTCGTGTGCCTGACTTCTCTTGCTGCCTCTTGCATCATAGGCCTGTGTCTGCATTTGTATACCTGCCAGGAAGAGTCGGGGACTCCTTTGGGAGACTTGGGACGAAGTAGTGGCCACAGCTCAACCTTATATGCTCATAATCTGTCTCCTTTAATTTGGCAGGTCTTGAAGAGCCATGGACAAGACTACCTTGTTGGCAACAGGCTGACCAAGGTGGACATTCACCTGCTGGAACTTCTCCTGTATGTTGAAGAGCTTGACTCCAGCCTTCTGGCCCCTTTCCCCCTGCTGAAGGTGAGATCACCTCTGAGAGGCAGCTGCACACACTTGCCTCTGAGACTGTAATATAATACAATATAATATGCCTCTGAGCTGCTGAGGGCCCATCCTTTGGCCTCCAAATGGAATTTCTAGACACTGGTTTCAGGCATAAAAATAATCTTTTTGTGTATGAAGATTTGAGGCTGGTAGCCTAAGAAAAATATATTTTTGCATTGAGAAAGACGCTGAACCCCACAGCTGTCTGCCACACCCCTGTTCCTTGCAGGCTGCTTCTGGCCTTCATCTTCCATCTCATGTAGCCTGTCTCTGCACACTCAGTGTCTGAGCAGGTCTCTGTCACGCTGACCCCTCCTCAGCACTGTGCTTCCCTCTCCACGTTCCCCAACATGCTGTCTCTCCCCCATCCCACCCCAGTGACCCCATCCTTATCTCCCAGTGTGAAATCTGGCTGTAAATTGTTCATGGTCAGACTTTGATATTTTCTGTTCTCATTTCCAACTCAGTTTTTCACGTCTTAACTTTTCTTTGGTAGTCTCTGCTTTCACACCTGAGAGACTCAGTGCTCTGTGCTCTGCACCACACTCTGTTCATGGTTTGTCCAGGGGCCTGAGGAGAAGGCAATTGGATGTCAAAGGAGGTCTTAAGGAAATTATGCGGAGCTTTGGTTTCTAGCTCATGGATTTGTTGTTCTTCTCATGTCTACTCTGGACCTGTTGCGAGGATACAGTAGGTTGTGTTCTGGGAGGTCTCTGTTATTTTGGACCATGTACATAAGCAGTTCTGACTCTCAGGCTGTGTTTTCTCGATCATAGGCTCTGAAGAGCAGAATCAGCAGCCTTCCAAATGTGAAGAAGTTTCTGCAGCCTGGCAGCCAGAGAAAGCCTCCCCCTGATATGAAAAGAATTGAAGAGGCAAGGAAGGCTTTCAAGTTTTAATAAAGCTGCTATGATGGAGCCCACAGACACCAGTCGCTGACGTTAGAAAATAAGAGCAATTGTTCATCCTGGTTCTTGTGATATAATAAATATTAACAAATGGTATGTGCATCTCATGTCTTCAACGTGTTGATCTGGGATTGCAGACATCACTTAGGAAGAAGAAGGCAAACAATAATCCCTACAAATACAAGCAAAGCTTGTAAAAACGAGGACAAACTAAATAAAGAGTACAGTAACAAAAGGAAAGAAGTGACCAACATCATTGTAGAATTACTCAATATGTTTAAAAGTAAAATTAATCTATAAAAGAAAGAAATTAAAAGAAAAATGGGAAAATATAAGGACGAAAATTTAAGGGCCAAAAATAAAAAAGAAAGAAAGATGTCGGAAAAGAAAGACTGCAAGTCGGAGGAGCAAGAACTGGGTAGCTAAAAAAAAATAATAAAAAAAGGAATTGGGTAGCTAGTGAAAGGATTCTTTTAAAGAAGGGAAAAATAACAGAGAAAACAAAATTAAAAAGTTAAAATTAGTGAGGGAGAATCTGTAGAGCTGGCTGAGAGGTGACAGGAACAGCTGCTCTTGCAGAGGACCCAGGTTAGGGCCCAGCATCTACAGGACATCTCACTACCATCTGTCACTCCAGCTCCAGAGAGCCTGATGATCTCCCCTGGCCTCTGTGGTCACTGGACACCCGTGACACACACACACACATACCTGTAGGTAATACACCTTAACACACAAAATAAAAATTTAAATTATTATGATGACAAAAGTAAAAGAAAGGGAAAATACATAGTCCAGCAAAGTAGCAATAACAGAAAATTTCCTTGAAAAGAACTGTCTTTCATCAAGTGGGATTGTACAGGCTTTTAATCCCAACCCTTACGAAGCAGAGCTACATGAACCTCTGTGAGTTTGAGGCCAGCCTGGTCTCTATGATGAGTTCCAGGACATCCAGAGCTACAGAAGAGTGATGCCCTCTCTCCAAAAATGCAGAAGAATATTCTGTCCTTGCCCCCGCTGGAACCCTGACTTCATCCTTTCCAGGCAGCATCAAATATTCAGGCCCAGTCCTATCCTGAACATCTCCTGTTGAGGTCTAGCCTGGTGTGTCCTTCGGTTCCTACTCTCTGCACACCCTCCCCTTCCTCAGATCTAGCCTGGGCTCCACACCATGGCCCTGGTGTATCTGGTGAGCTCCACTTCCATCGCCATCAGCCTCCAGCTCAGGCCAGCGTGCACATCTGCACACACGTCAGACCCTCCCCAGCTGTGGGAGGCACAGAGGCCCTTGTGCTCACAGAGAAGCACTAGGGAACCAGTAATGCCAAACACACAGGCTTGTCCCTTCAAAGAGAGGGAGGCATTACCTGTTTCCTACCCAGGAGGCTGGGAACAAATGTAGTTAACAGCCTGGTAACCTTTGAACTAACTGTGTTTTGAAGATCACACCAGATCCTCCACCAGACCTTATCATGAGTTTGTCAATATATTGAATCCATGTTTAGGGAAGATGTCACTTGTACTTTACAAAGAGTGGAGTAGGTGGTCCTTCTGTCTATGTGTTACTTTCAGTGGTAAATAAAGAAACTGCCTTGGCTTTTTGATTGGGTAGAATTCAGATAGGTGGAGTAGACTGAACAGAATGCTGGGAGAAAGAAAGCAGAGTCAGGCAGATGCCATGATTCCCCTTCCCGAGACGGACGCTGGCTAGACGCATGCCGGTCAGCCATGACCTCATGGTGGCATACAGATTATTAGATATGGGTTAGTCAAGATGTGAGAGTCAGCCAATAAGAGGCTAGAACTAATGGGCCAGGCAGTGTTTAAATGAATACAGTTTCCATGTAATTATTTCAGGTGTAAACTAGCTCGGGAGCCGGGATCCTGGTGGAACACAGCCCACCACTCCTTTTACTACAAAAGAGTCTTGGTTTCTTCTTGTCTTATGCTTTAGTGTGCCCAGGGGATTAAGTTTATCACCAGGAATTTTTTCACCAAATTGTGTTGTGCTTAAATATGCCCCAAATACTCAGGGTCAGACTCCCTTCTTCCCTCCTGTGGGTTCTTACTCTGCTGGCTGTGGTGGTTGTAGAGACCCCCGCACCCAAACCCTTACTATCACCAGATCCATCCCTCCTACAGCCTATCCAATGTCTGGTCTGAGCCATTCCCACACATTTTGTGCTTTTTGCAACCCTGCCGTGTACACATCAGAGACAGAACCAATAAAAGAAGTCTATATACTCAGTTCTCATGGAAAACAATACAAGCAATATGAAAGATGAAGGCAGAATCTTCTCCAAACCAAACCTACCAGCCCTATAAAAAGTTCTCCAATGAGAATAAACCCCAGATCACAGACATTCTTACAGATTTCACCAAAGAATTCTGGGTGTTTAGAGAAGAATCAAAGAAACAACTCAATAAATTTAAAGAGAATAAATGTTTGGGTGATACCCAACATAACACAATCATAAGACTGATAGAAATAACAAAGATAACCCAGGATTTAAAAAATGAGATTAAAAGCAAGAGAGATAGGAATATTGAAGAGAGTTCAAGCTGAAGTGAAGGCAGAACTGAAAATCTTAATGATCCAATTAGAAAACTGAGGGGAAATCTCACAAACAGAATGGGTCAAGTAGAAGAACCTTTATCAGGGCTCAAAGATAAAGTAGAGGGAAGAGATCACACAAAGAATATAAAATTAAAAATACATAAAAGAAACATTCCAGAAATGTGGGACACCATGAATATACTAACTGTTATTTATGGGCACAGGTGAAAGAGAAGAATCCCAGGTCAATGGCATGGACAAGATCTCCAATAAAATCAAAGAAGAAGTAGTTCTCAATCTTCTCAATGCTGCGACCCTTTAATACAGTTCCTCATGTTGTGGTGACCCTCAAACTCTGATGGACAAATTTTCACAAAAACTGTAAAGATGCAGAGTAACTACAATCCAGCACTCATAGTGGGTTCAGTACTCTACAGACAAGTCTTCTTGACCAAAAAAAAAAAACAAAAAAAAAACAAAAAACAAAAAAAACCCCCAGAAAGATCAGAAATAAATGATGTGCACCAAATGGACTTAACAGAAATCTACAAAATATTCCACCCACACACCAAAAAATATACATTCCAGCTCAAAAAATTATTCTAAAACAGACAAAACCATGGACAGATCTTAACTGTAGTGAAACAATTTTATGAAAACATTTCTTGACCTTTGAAAGACTGAACTTTTGACAGACCTCACAGAAAAGGGAATCACACTCTTGACTCTGCCCTGAGGCTGTTTCCCTACTGTGTACTCAGCCTGTTTCAGTTGAAGCTGCCTGTGCCAGCACAGAGATGAAAGAATCAACCTTATTATGCCTGCAATTTTTGTGTAATCAGCTTTGGCAAATATGCTAATATATAGCTTTAATCTCAAATCATGTACTTTCATGCCTCTCACCCAGAAAAATGTAAGTGTGTATATATGTGTGGTTGTACTCATCATGCTGAAAGCAACCATATAAAACAAATACTCAGTCTAAATGTTGGAAAACCATACTTGGATACAGTTTTGTAACATAGGTTTGCAGTGATGTTTGCTGTTCTGAGTCAGTTGTGGTAGGTAAAGCAATTTCCCCTTGAAAAACTGTGGTAAGATTTCTGTAAATCTTTCCTTTATCATAGGATGCTTTCTGAGCTGTTTAATAAGACCAAGTAAAACCCGTTGTTAGGGATAATACAACAGGAACAGAAAGACACAGTGCAGGCCAGCAATCACAAATGACAGACAAGATACAATGAGAGAAGTGAAGAATTCAAATTTGGCGTCACTGTGGTCAAATTCATCCAAAAACACATCTGTGGTTTTACTTCTTTCTTGTTTTTTATTCTTTACATTTTAGTTTTTTTCTTTTTGGTGTTATCACACAAGGAGTTCTCATTTCACGTGGGTTTTTCTTTCCTCTTTTCCCCCCTTCAATTTGAAATCTTTGTTCTGCAATGGCATAGCCACCCGTCTCGCATTTCTAAGACTGTGAGTGCCTGGAACTTATTTTATACATTCCCTTCGCAATGATGTCATGCTAGCTGTGTCCATCTATTATAAAAGTTCCTACTTTTGCTCTCTAATATGTTCCAGCCACCTGGAACAGGGACTGACATGCAGTGGTACTTGCTAAGTCCGTACCACATGTATGACTAACTTGGAGATAGCATACCTTTGTAAGAGACAGGGTAAATTATTCCCAGGCCTTGGAGAATCTGTTGGATGCCTGCATGCTGTACAAGAGTCACACCTGGCCTCCCCTCTGGGGCATCAAGATCTCCCCAGAGCTGCTCCCTTGCACGCTGGGCCTGGACTGTGGGCTCAGGCCGGCAGGGGCATTTCCTTTGCTTTGAGAGCCTGCCTGAGGATAGGCAAGCTCTGTCTCAGCTCAGCCACACTCCTGGCCAGCAAGAGACAGTGATCTTCTAGCAGACATCCATTGGAGGAGGGGTGAGTGTTCTCCTGTCCCGAGGGCTTTGGCTAGGAGGAATTCAGACTTTCCCTGCCCCCCTCGACTTTCTGGTCACCAGGCAGAGGAGGCTCCTCCCTGCAGAGCTCTCCCAATTCCTGTCCCAGTCTTTATCCAGGCACACCTTCCTCTCTTCCCCCCTTCCCTCTGGGGCCACAAGATCTCCCCAGAGCAGCTCCCTTGCGCACTGGGCCGGGGCTGTGAGTGCAACCCGGCAGGAGGGAGTGCCTGTGTTTCAATAGACTGCCTGCCGAAAGGTAGACCTTCTGTCAGTGAAGTCCCTGCCCAACAAGGGTACCTGACCTGGTACCAGAAGATCCAATAGAGAGCATTTGAAGGAAGAGATGGGCAGACGCCAAGGCAAGAACTCCTCCAACAATCTAAAAAACAACATGAAAACACCAGATACCCATGACCCTACAATAGAAGGTCTTGAACCTCTTAATTCAGAAGAAGCAGAAAAAATGCCATTATGAAAGCAATAGAGGCCCTTAAACAGGATATGAATAACTCCCTTAAAGAACTGGATGAGAAGTACAACAAAAAGATTGAAGAAATGAGTAAAGAAATGGATGAGAAATATAACAAAAAGTTCGAAGAAATGAGTAAATCCATGAATGATACACTGGGAAACCAAGAAAAAACAATCAAACAAGTAATGGAAACAGTTCAAGAATTGAAAACTGAAATGGAGTCAATGAAGAAAACACAAAACGAGGGCCGGCTGGATATGGAAAGTCTAGGTAAACGAACAGAGACTACAGAATCAAGTATAACCAATAGGATACAAGAGATGGAAGAACGAATCTCAGAGTCTGATGATACCATAGAGAAAATAAATGCTCTGATCAAAGAAAACAGCAAATCCAATAAATTCTCATCACAAAACATTCAAGAAATCTGGGACACAATAAAAAAACCAAATCTAAGAATAATAGGGATCGAAGAAGGAGAAGAACTGCAGATCAAAGGACCAGAAAATATATTCAACAAAATTATAGAAGAAAACTTTCCCAACATAAAGAATTATATTCCTATGAAGGTTCAAGAAGCATACAGAACACCGAATAGACTTGATCAAAAAAAAAAACATCCCCTCGCCATATAATAATCAAAACACAAAACATACAGATTAAAGAAAGAATATTAAGAGCTGCAAAGGAAAAAGGGCAAGTAACTTATAAAGGTAAACCTATCAGACTTACACCGGACTTCTCTATGGAAACCATGAAAGCCAGAAGGTCCTGGATAGAGGTACTGCAGAAACTAAGAGAGCATGGATGCAAACCCAGACTACTATACCCAGCCAAGCTATCATTCACTATCAATGGAGAAAACAAAATATTCCAAGATAAGAACAAATTTAAACAATTCGTAGCCACAAACCCAGCCTTACTGAAAGTAATAGAAGGAAAATCACAACCAAAGGAATCCAACATTGCCAACATTACCTACAATAACTCAGACATCTAGCGACCCTTCACGAGCTTAACTCAAAAAAGGGACAAATACAAACTCTATTAAACAAATAAACAAAAAATAATAATAAATCCGGAGTCAACAACCACTGGTCATTAATATCACTTAATATTAATGGACTCAATTCACCTATAAAAAGGCACAGACTAAGAGATTGGATACGAAAACAGGATCCAACATTCTGCTGTTTACAAGAAACACACCTCAACCACAAAGACAGACATCTACTCAGAGTAAAGGGCTGGGAAAAGGTTTTTCAAGCAAACGGACCTAAGAAACAAGCAGGTGTGGCCATTTTAATTTCCAACAAAATTGACTTCAAACTAAAATCAATCAGAAGAGATGGAGATGGACATTTTATACTCATAACAGGAACAATTCATCAGGAGGAAGTCTCAATCCTGAATATCTACGCCCCTAATATAAAGCCTCCTACTTATGTAAAAGAAACACTTCTAGAACTCAAGGCAGTCATCAAACCACACACACTAATAGTAGGAGACTTCAACACTCCTCTCTCACCAATGGACAGGTCAATCAGACAGAAACCTAACAGAGAAATAAGAGAATTATTGGAGGTATTGAATCAAATGGACTTAACAGATATCTATAGAACATTCCACCCAAATAGGAAAGATTATACCTTCTTCTCTGCAGCGCATGGAACCTTCTCGAAAATTGACCACATACTTGGTAACAAAGCAAACTTCCACAGATACAAAAAAATATTAGTAACCACCTGTGTCTTGTTGGATCACCATGGAATAAAGTTAGAATTCAACAACAATGCTACCCCCAGGAAGCCAACAAACTCATGGAAGCTGAACAGTCAACTACTGAATCACCCCTGGGTTAAGGAAGAAATAAAGAAAGAAATTAAAGTCTTCCTTGAATTTAATGAAAATAAAGACACAACATACTCAAACCTATGGGACACTATGAAAGCAGTGCTAAGAGGAAAGTTCATAGCACTAAGTGCCCACCTAAAGAAAATGGAGAAAGCACACATTGGAGACTTAACAGCATACTTGAAAGCTCTAGAAAAAAAAGAAGCTGATTCACCCAGGAGGAGTAGAAGACTGGAAATAATCAAACTGAGGGCTGAAATCAACAAAATAGAAATAGAGAAAACAATCCAAAGAATCAATGAATCAAAAAGCTGGTTCTTGGAGAAAATCAACAAGATCGACAAGCCCCTATCCAAATTAATCAAACGGCAGAGAGAGAACATGCAAATTAATAAGATCAGAAATGAAAAGGGGGACATAACCACAGACACGGAGGAAATTCAGAGAATCATTAGATCTTACTACGAAAATTTATATGCCACAAAGTTGGAAAATATACAAGAAATGGACTTTTTTTAAGATAAGTACCATATACCAAAGTTGAACCAAGACCAGGTAAACAATCTAGACAGATCTGTCAGTCGTGAAGAATTAGAAGCTGTTATTAAAAATGTCCCTACCAAAAAAAGCCCAGGACCAGATGGTTTCAATGCAGAATTCTACCAGAACTTCCAGGAAGAGCTAATACCTATACTCCTTAATGTATTTGACAATATAGAAACAGAAGAATCATTGTCAAACTCTTTTTATGAGGCTACAGTTACCCTGATACCAAAATCACACAAAGACATGACCAAGAAAGAGAATTACAGACCAATCTCTCTCATGAACATTGACGCAAAAATACTCAATAAAATACTGGCAAACCGAATCCAAGAATACATTAAAAAATTATCCATTATGATCAAGTGGGCTTCATCCCAGAGATGCAGGGCTGGTTCAACATACGCAAATCTATCAATATAATCCATCATATAAATAAACTGAAAGAAAAAAACCATATATATGTGTGCTTTCTCCGTTTTCTTTAATTGGGCACTTAGTGCTATGAACTTTCCTCTTAGCACTGCTTTCATAGTGTCCCATAGGTTTGAGTATGTTGTGTCCTTATTTTCATTAAATTCAAGGAAGACTTTAATTTCTTTCTTTATTTTTTCCTTGACCCAGGGGTGATTCAGTAGTTGACTGTTCAGCTTCCATGAGTTTGTTGACTTCCTGGGGGTAGCATTGTTGTTGAATTCTAACTTTATTCCATGGTGATCCAACAAGACACAGGTGGTTACTAATATTTTTTTGTATCTGTGGAAGTTTGCTTTGTTACCAAGTATGTGGTCAATTTTCGAGAAGGTTCCATGCGCTGCAGAGAAGAAGGTATAATCTTTCCTATTTGGGTGGAATGTTCTATAGATATCTGTTAAGTCCATTTGATTCAATACCTCCAATAATTCTCTTATTTCTCTGTTAGGTTTCTGTCTGATTGACCTGTCCATTGGTGAGAGAGGAGTGTTGAAGTCTCCTACTATTAGTGTGTGTGGTTTGATGACTGCCTTGAGATCTAGAATTTTTTCTTTTACATAAGTGGGTGCTTTTATATTAGGGGCATAGATATTCAGGATTGAGACTTCCTCCTGATGAATTGTTCCTGTTTAACATCTCAATAAAATGCTTTCAAACTGAATATAGGCATACATCAAGGAGATTATCCACTGCCCTCAAATGGGCTTTATCCTGGAAATGTGAGGATGGATCAGCATATGCAAGTCAGCAATTTAAAATATCAGATTTATGGAGTTAAGGGCAAAAATTACACTGTCATCCCAATAGACACAAAAAGAGATAAAAGCCTTTGACAAAATTCACCATGCCTTCATAATCAAAGTCCTAGAGAAAATGAGACTCGGGGGAAACATACCTCAATGCAATAAAAGCTATATATGTGACACCCATAGTCAACATCACCCTTAATGGAGAAAACTTTTTTTTTTGAAAGTAATTTTATTAAATTATAAAAAGTTTCCATTTACGCCCCTCCTCCCAACGCCCTCCCACTCCCCCCCCTCCTCCTCCCTCTTTGTCCCCAAGGGCAGTCAGGGTCTCCTGCCCTGTGGGAAGTCCAAGTTCCTCCACTCTCCCTCCAGGTCCAGGAAGGTGAGCATCCAAACAGACTGGATCCCAAAAATCCAGTATATGCAGAGGAAACCAGTCCCAGTGTCATTGTCAATGGCTTCTCAGAAAGACTGCAGGCCAGCCACATTCAGAAAATCCGGCCACATTCAGAGAATCTGGTTGGATCACATGCTCGTTCAGTCACGGTCCATCTGGCCTTGGTAAACTCTCATTAGATCAGACCCCTTGTATCAGTGGGTGATAGTATCCCTCACAGTCCTTCGTCATTTTCTTCCTCCTTCTGCTCCTCATTTGGATCTTGGGGGGCTCAGTTCAGTGCTTCAACGCGGGCCTCCATCTGTATCGCCATCCAACGCCAGATGAAGGATCTATGGTGATAAGCAAAATATTCATCAGTATGGTCACGGGCCAAGGCCGGTTCAGGCACCCCCTCCTCTGTCCAGAGAACAATCTGGGGATCTCTCCTTGGACCTGGGATCCCATATATAATCAAGTTTCCTGTAAACTCTAAAATGACTCCCTTAGTTGAAATATATTCTTCCCTGATCCCACATTCATCCTTCCTCCCTTCCCCCCATCTCGGTCAGCCGAGCTTTCTCCATTCCTCCCCTACTCCCTTCTCTCTAACCCTCTCCCCTTCCAACAACCCTCCCACCCACCCCCCGCATGCACCCAAGGTTACCTGGGACTCTTGACTATTTCCTACCTCCTGGTGGATAGCTAAATAATCTTCATCAGGTTCGTCTTCTTATTTAGCTTCTCTAGGATCACGAATAATAGGCTCAAAGACCTTAAATTATGGTTAGAATCCACTTATGAGTGAATACATACCGTGTTCCTCTTTTTGGGTCTGGCTTACCTCACTCAGTAAAGCGTTTTCTATGTCCATCCATTTGCATGCAAAATTCAAGATGTCATTATTTTTTACCGCTGAGTAAAACTCTAATGTGTATATGTTCCACACCTTTTTTAACCATTCTTCTATTGAGGGGCACCTAGGCTGTTTCCAGGTTCTGGCTATTACAAATAGTGCTGCTATGAACATAGTTGAACAAACACTTTTGTAGTATGTTTGGGAATCTCTAGGGTATATTCCCAAGAGTGGAATTGCTGGGTCCTGAGGGAGGTTGACTCCCAGTTTCCTGAGAAACCGCCACACTGATTTCCAAAGTGGCTGCACAAGTTTGCATTCCCACCAACAATGGATGAGTGTTCCCCTCATTCCACATCCTCTCCAACATAGGCTATCATTGGTGTTTTTAACTTTAGCTATTCTGACAGGTGTAAGATGGTATCTCAAAGTGGTTTTGATTTGCATTTCCCTGATCGCTAAGGAGGTTGAGCATGACCTTAAGTGTCTTCTGGCCATTCGAAGTTCATCTGTTGTGAATTCTCTGTTCAGATCAGTACCCCATTTTTTAATTGGGTTAATTAGAGTTTTAGTGTCTAGTTTCTTGAGTTCTTTGTATATTCTGGAGATCAGACCTTTGTCTGATGAGGGGTTGGTGAAGATCTTCTCCCAGTCAGAAGGCAGCCTTTTTGTCCTACTGACAGTGTCCTTTGCTTTACAGAAGCTTCCCAGTTTCAGTAGATCCCATTTATTCATTGTTTCTCTTATTGTCTGTGCTGCTGGGGTCCTACTTAGGAAGAGGCCTCCTGTGCCTAAATCTTGTTGACTACTTCCCACTTTCTCTTCAATCAGGTTCAAAGTGGACGGATTAATGTTGATGTCTTTAATCCATTTGGACTTGATTTTTGTGCATGGTGATAGATATGGATCTACTTTCATTTTTTTACAGGTTGACATCCAGTTATGCCAGCACCATTTGTTAAAGATGCTTTCCTTCTTCCATTGTATACCTTTAGCTCCCTTGTCGAAAATTAGGTGTTCATACGTTTGTGGGTTAATATCTGGGTCTTCTATTTGATTCCATAGGTCGACTTCTCTGTTCTTATGCCAATACCAAGCTGTTTTCAATACTGTAGCTCTATAATAGAGTTTGAAGTCAGGGATGGTAATGCCTCCAGAAGTTCTTTTATTGTATAAGATTGTTTTGGCTATCCTGGGTTTTTTGTTTTTCCATATAAACTTGATTAATGTTCTCTCAAGGTCTGTGAAGAAGTTTGATGGGATTTTGATGGGGATTGCATTGAATCTGTAGATTGCTTTTGGTAGAATTGCCATTTTTACTATGTTGATTCTCCCAATCCAAGAGCAGGGGAGGTCTTTCCATTTTCTGGTATCCTCCTCAATTTCTCTTTTCAAAGGCTTAAAGTTCTTGTCAAATAGGTCTTTCACATCCTTGGTTAGAGTAACCCCAAGATATTTTATGGTGTTTGTGGCTATCGTGAAAGGTGATGTTTCTCTGATTTCCCTCTCCGTTTCTTTATCCTTTGTGTATAGGAGTGCCACTGATTTTTTGGAGTTGATCTTGTATCCTGCCACATTACTAAAGGTGTTTATCAGCTGTAGGAGTTCTTTGGTAGAGTTTTTGGGGTCGCTTATGTACACTATCATATCGTCAGCAAATAACGAAAGTTTAACTTCATCCTTTCCAATTCGAATCCCCTTGATCCCCTTATGTTGTCTTATTGCTATTGCTAGAACTTCAAGCACTATATTGAAGAGGTATGGAGAGAGTGGACAGCCTTGTCGTGTTCCTGATTTTAGTGGAAAGGCTTTGAGTTTCTCTCCATTCAATTTGATGTTAGCTGTCGGCTTGCTGTATATTGCTTTTATTATATTTAGGTATGATCCTTGTATCCCCAGTCTCTCCAACACCTTTATCATAAATGGGTGTTGAATTTTGTCAAACGCTTTTTCAGCATCCAATGAAATGATCATATGATTTTTTTCTTTCAGTTTATTTATATGATGGATTACATTGATAGATTTGCGTATGTTGAACCATCCCTGCATCTCTGGGATGAAGCCTACTTGATCATAATGGATGATTTTTCTAATGTGTTCTTGGATTCGGTTTGCCAGTATTTTATTGAGAATTTTCGCATCGATGTTCATGAGTGAGATTGGCCTGTAATTCTCTTTCTTGGTTGTGTCTTTGTGTGGTTTTGGTATTAGGGTGACTGTAGCTTCATAAAAGGAGTTTGGCAGTGACTTTTCTTTTTCTATATTGTGGAATACATTAAGGAGTATAGGTATTAGCTCTTCCTGGAAGTTCTGGTAGAATTCTGCATTGAAACCATCTGGTCCTGGGCTTTTTTTGGTAGGGAGATTTTTGATAACAGCTTCTAGTTCTTCACGACTAACAGGTCCATTTAGATTGTTCACCTGGTCTTGGTTCAACTTTGGTATATGGTACTTATCTAAAAAAAATGTCCATTTCTTTTACATTTTCCAACTTTGTGGCATATAAACTTTCGTAGTAAGATCTAATGATTCTCTGAATTTCCTCCGTGTCTGTGATTATGTCCCCCTTTTCATTTCGGATCTTATTAATTTGCAAGTTCTCTCTCTGCCGTTTGATTAGTTTGGATAGGGGTTTGTCAATCTTGTTAATTTTCTCCAAGAACCAGCTTTTTGCTTCATTGATTCTTTGAATTGTTTTCTGTGTTTCTATTTTGTTGATTTCAGCCCTCAGTTTGATTATTTCCAGTCTTCTACTCCTCCTGGGTAAATCAGCTTCTTTTTTTTCTAGAGCTTTCAAGTGTGTTGTTAAGTCTCTAATGTGTGGTTTCTCTGTTTTCTTTAGGTGGGCACTTAGTGCTATGAATTTTCCTCTTAGCACTGCTTTCATTGTGTCCCATAGGTTTGAATACGTTGTGTCTTTGTTTTCATTATATTCAAGGAAGACTTTAATTTCTTTCTTTATTTCTTCCTTAACCCAGGGGTGATTTAGTAGTTGACTGTTCAACTTCCATGAGTTTGTTAGCTTCCTGGGTGTACCATTGTTGTTGAATTCTAATTTTAATCCATGGTGATCTGACAAGACACAGGTGGTCACTAATATTTTTTGTATCTGTGGAAGTTTGCTTTGTTACCAAGTATGTGGTCAATTTTCGAGAAGGTTCCATGGGCTGCAGAGAAGAAGGTATACTCTTTCCTATTTGGGTGGAGTGTTCTATAGATGTCTGTTAAGTCCATTTGATTCAGTACCTCCAGTAAATCTCTTATTTCTCTGTTAGGTTTCTGTGTGATTGACCTGTCCATTGGTGAGAGAGGAGTGTTGAAGTCTCCTACTATTAGTGTGTGTGGTTTGATGACTGCCTTGAGTTCTAGAAGAGTTTCTTTTACATATGTGGGTGCCTTTATATTAGGGGCATAGATATTCAAGATTGAGACTTCTTCCTGATGAATTGTTCCTGTTATGAGTATGAAATTTCCATCTCCATCTCTTCTGATTGATTTTAGTTTGAAGTCGATTTTGTTAGATATTAGAATGGCCACACCCGCTTGTTTCTTAGGTCCATTTGCTTGGAAAACCTTTTCCCAACCCTTTACTCTGAGTAGGTGTCTGTCTTTGTGGTTGAGGTGTGTTTCTTGTAGACAGCAGAATGTTGGATCCTGTTTTCGTATCCAATCTCTAAGTCTGTGCCTCTTTATAGGTGAGTTGAGACCATTGATATTAAGTGATATTAATGACCAGTGATCGATGACTCCGGTCATTTTTTTGGGTAGTAGCGTGTATGTGTTCTCCTTCTTTGAGTTGTGCTTGTGAAGGGTCGCTAGATGTCTGAGTTAATGTAGGCAGTGTTGGGAATGTTGGATTCCTTGGGTTGTGATTTTCCTTGTAGTATTCTCTGTAAGGCTGGATTAGTAGCTACGTATTGTTTAAATTTGTTTTTATCCTGGAATATTTTGTTTTCTCCATTGATAGTGAACAATAGCTTGGCTGGGTAAAGTAGTCTGGGTTTTCATCCATTGTCTCTTAGTTTCTGCAGTACCTCTCTCCAGGACCTTCTGGCTTTCATGGTTTCCATCGAGAAGTCTGGTGTAAGTCTGATAGGTTTACCTTTATAAGTTACCTGACCTTTTTCCTTTGCAGCTCTCAATATCCTTTCTTTAGTCTGAATGCTTTGTGTTTTGATTATTGTATGATGAGGGGATGTTTTTTTCTGATCCAGTCTATTCGGTGTTCTGTATGCTTCTTGAACCTTCATAGGAATATCGTTCTTTAGGATGGGAAAGTTTTCTTCTATAATTTTGTTGAGTATATTTTCTGGACCTTTGAAATGCAATTCTTCTCCTTCTTCTACTCCAATTATTCTTAGATTTGGTTTTTTTATTGTGTCCCACAGTTCCTGAATGTTTTGTGATGAGAATTTGTTGGATTTGCTGTTTTCTTTGGACAGAGTGTTTAATTTCTCTATGGTGTCCTCAGAGTCTGAGATTCTTTCTTCTATCTCTTGTATTCTATTGGTTAAGCTTGTTTCTGAAGTCTCTGTTCGTTTACCCAGATTTTCCATAGCCAGCCGGCCCTCGGTTTGTGATTTCTTCATTGACTCCATTTCAGTTTTCAAATCTTGAACTGTTTCTATTACCTGTTTGATTGTTTTTTCTTAGTTTCCCAGAATTTCATTTACGGATTTACTCATTTCTTCAAACTTTTTGGTATATTTCTTTTCCATTTCTTTACTCATTTCCTCAATTTTTTTGTTTTACTTATCTTCCATTTCTTTACGGCAGATTTTCACCTCCTGTTTAAGTTCCTCTATTATTTTCATAAAGAAGCGCTTAGCGTCGATTTCTTCTATTTCTTCTGGAGTAGGGTGTTCAATTCTTCTAGTTTCGAGCTCCCTGGATTCTGGCGATGTCATGTTGCCTTTCAGGTTGTTGGAGGAAATCTTGCATTGGCGCCTGCCCATCTCCCCCACTCTGGATGAAACTCCTCAGCACTTTCTGGATAGAACTCCTCAGCACTCTCTGGGTAGGACTTCACAGCACTCTCTGGATAGAGCTCCTCAGCCCTCTCTGGGAAGAACTGCTCAGCAGGGCAACAGGGCTAGCTGGTCTTCCCAGGACCCAGGAGACAAAGGGCCCGCAGCAGTGGGGGGAGGGGAGGGGTCCCTTGGAACAGCGAAGACCCTGCCACAGAAGCTGAGGGGGGAAGGGCTATGCTCCCTTCCCGGACAGGCAGGCAGGCTGCCCAGGCTAGCACCCACTCACCTCTCTGGGAAGAACTGCTCAGCAGGGCAACAGGGCTAGCTGGTCTTCCCAGGACTCAGGAGACAAAGGGCCCGCAGCAGTGGGGGGAGGGGAGGGGTCCCTTGGAATACCGAAGACCCTGCTGCAGAAGCTGAGGGGGGAAGGGCTGTGCTCCCTTCCCGGACAGGCAGGCAGGCTGCCCAGGCTAGCACCCACTCACCTCTCTCAGTGGAGAAAACTTAAACAATACCATTAAAGTAAGGAATGAGACAGGGCTGTCCACTATCCCTGTTTATTTCAATATAGTGGTTGTACCCCAAGCCAAAGAAATAAGGCATAGGAGGAAATTAGAGGGATACAAATAAGAAAAGAAGTTGAAGTATCATTATTTACTGATGGTCTGATAATATATATATATATATATATATAATATATATATATTTATATTTATATATGAGATCCCAAACATTTCACCAGAAAATGTCTAAAAATGACCAAAAATTTCTATAAATCAACTTACAAAAATCAACAGTTGTTCAAAACACCAGCAACAAACCATACTAAGAAAGGGATCATGGTCATGTTCCCATCCACGAGATAACCTTTAAAAAATTAAACATCTAGGAATAAGCCTAAACAAAGAGATGAAACACCTTTACAGTGAAAGCTATAATTCCCTGGAGAAAGCTATTGACAAAGACACCAGAAAAGGGAAAGACCTTGCATGTTCATGGGTTGGTAGAATTAACACTGTGAAATTGGTCATTCTATCAAAAGCAATTTACTGAGTCAATGAAATTTCAATTAAAATCCCCATAACACTTTTCACAACATTAGAAAAATGCAGTAAAATTCACATGGAACCACAAAAGCAATTCTGAGCAAGACATATATACATATCAAAAAAAAAGGCCAGGAAACAAATTACCCAATTAAAAAAGCCCTGTGGATGTGAGCAAAGAGTTCTCAGAGGAAAAATTAAAGTGGTTAAGAATTGTGCCCCATTCAGAATGTCTAGGTACACCAAACAAACAAACAAAAAACAAAAACAGAAAACAACTGACAACAAATGCTGAAGAGATTGCTGGGAAAGGGAACCCTTACCCACCCCTGAAGGGACTGCAAACCAAGGAAGCCTCTCAGGAAACCATCTACGTGCTACTGCCGTCTTCCTAAACCAGTGTAATTCCTAACTGCATTCTAAATACTTATTCTTATAACCACAGATAGGTATAACCCTCACTGAAGAGGAGGTGAAACAAATACGTATTTTATGTTTTTATATGCACCTAACAAAATCAAATTACTACTGTATTGTAACTTAATGAAAATCTATGTTGAGAAACTATAGAGGTAGTTAGAATTTGCATAACACCACCTCTCATGAATGAGGCTTCCATTTGCAGATGTTGGAAACCATAACAGAAAGTCACAAATGGTCAAATGCAGAGAATGACTGACTGTGATTCCCGGGCTCAACTGATAATCTGTAACCCAGCTCCCATAGCAAAGGCTCAGGGTGCACCATGGACAAGGGGCACAAGGATTGTAAGAGCCAAACAGACAGAATTCTGCTGGGGAATTGTGCCTTCTATGACAGGAAAGCTACACCCATAAAATCTCAACATGGCTGACTAAACAAGACCTGAGCAATTCCAACACTAATTGACATCTCAATACAGGTGTAGGAAATTTTATGGGCCACATCCATAAATAAAGTGCTACAAATATTTTGAGTTTTCTGATGCTTGCAAGTGGAAGCATCTCAGATATCACATCTCCAGGCAAACAGCATCAGGGAATGTGCTTAGAGGATTCTGAGAGATCAGAGATCAGGGTGGGTCTCTGTTGAAGAGAAGCTGAAGGATGGGGAGTAAGAGATGGATTAAAACACATTGAAGTGGGAGTGAAGAAGCCCACAGGTATGTCCCCAACTTCCACTGAACCAGCAACTCAGAGATTTTTCTGGACAAACATCATTGTGTTCAGGCATGTCTGTGGGACTGATGGCCGGTTCACAGTTTAGACTGTGGGAACTTCTATAGATGGCTTGGAAGAGTCACAGCTGCTGCATTTGTCTTTTGGTGACATTTGGTGACACTCAGACTTCGATAAAAAATCAAAGTCACACAGCCAGGGCTATGTAGTAAGACCCTGTCTCAAAAAAAGAAAAAAAAATATAAATGCAAATAAAATTCAGAAATGTGAAAAAATTTTCTAATTTGTCAGATGTGCTAAAAAAAAACCCACAATAACAAAGTTTCTAGGCTACCTTGCAACAACATCTAGTGTTTCCCAAGCTTGGCTTTAGCCTGTTCCTTTAAGGGCCCACGTTAACTTTGGTACTGCTTGCTTCATCAGCATTGGCTGTCCTCCTCGGGGATCATTTACTAAACTTAAAGGACCTCAGATGTTAATGACCTGGGACTTTGAGTTCCAATGTCTTTTAAAAGTTGACACACTGTTTGCTTTGGATTACCTTTTGACTAATAAATATAGTCTATCTTGACAAAACTACTTCTTTGGTGAAATTCTGCCTGGTCAGTCTCTTTCAGAACTTTGAGTACTCCCTCGACTCCATGACCTGCTCACTCCCACCTTAGGGCCCAGGAGCTTGTGGAGACCCAAATATATGAGCCTATGCCACCTTGTCTGAAGGCCATAGAGTTTGAGTTTATTTTGCTTGTTAAAAATTGTTGACAACAAGTTTGGCTACACACCCTGACCTAGGGTTGGTTACCCGGTGTTTTGGACATTAAGATGGCCCATAGAGGTAGATCTGCTCCTTCCTGACAAAAGATCAGAGAATTCAAGCATCCTCTGCTCCTTCTCTTGAAATAGGAGGTTTAACTTGGGGAATGGCTGCCTGTAGGGTACTTGGCCTAAGGTATTTTCACTGCACCGACCAACATGCGCTTTAATCAGCTGTTAGTGGATAGATGGCTCAAGGTATTGGAGAAAGTGACTGTTCTGGTTGTCTTTTGTATCATGGTAAAGCAGTCTTTTGCATTCTTACCCCCCTTTTGTACTGGGGTATAAAAGTCTATGGAAAATCCACTACGGGTAAACTCAGAATGCAGAACTCAGTATGGCGCAGTCAATGAGTTGCCTTCCCAATACGACCCTGTGTCTCTGTGTTTCTTTCTTATCTCTGTTCCTCCTGCTTAACATTTCTAATCCTCATGCTCCTACTTGGAAGGTATAAGCTGCCACAGTTGATTAAAAAATAGAGCATCTTTTATACTATTGTTCAGGGAGAAATGCAATGAAGTCAGCAGGAGGCTGTTCAATATCACACAAAGGGAACACAGGGTTTCTCAAGAGCATCACAGTGGCCTTGGGACTGAAACTCAAGTCTCTTCAGGAGGAACAGCACGTTCCCAGGAACCAAAGCCTTGACTCCTTCGAGGTCCAGTCTCCCTCCCAAAACTGGCTTTGCCAAGGTCCACTTCTGAGCAAGGGCATAGAACTAGGTTCCTTTCGTCCTTCATTGGGGCCTCTGAGAAAGCCTTAGATTGGTGGAATTTCAGGAATGTTCCTTTTACAAATGTGTGTGCCCTTGTATTTAGGGCATAGACATCGTCTTGATGGATTTTTCCTGTGTCGGATATGAAATATCTTTCTTCCTCTCTTTTAATGAATTTTAGTTTGAAGTCTATTTTGTTAGCTATTAGGACAGCTGTACCAGCTTGTTTCTTAGGTGCGCTTGATTGGAGAATCTTTTCCCAATTGTTTACACTGAGCTGAAGTCTGACTTTGAAGTTGAGGTGTGTTTCTTGTATGCAACAGAGGGACAGATCTGGTTCTCATATCTGTTCTATTAGTCTGTGTAAGACTGGTAAACTCTCAACAAGGCCCAAAACATGCTTCTAACACATGGCTAGCACTGTTCAGAAGCACAAATGCTTAAGAGGCAAAGAGAGACAGCCCCAGAGTGAGATGACACAGGGGTGTTGGTGTCCACATTAATTGTCACACTGGTGAAGAGTATTTTATGCCTTTGAACTTCTCTTTTCCACGCCCACGTTGGCTCTACCCCAAGCTCTTGGGAGCATCCCAGAACAAATATTACATCCAAGCTGCACTCCCAGCCCTTAAACTTTTCTCCGGGCAACGTTGTTTCAAAGTACGCATTTGTAGAACTCGTTCCATTTTTATTAGAGATAATGTTCAGGATTTGCATCACAGAACTTTTTCACTTTATTATTTCAAAGGTGGGCACATGATGGGCCACAGAATGTCCTTTCTACACCTACACATGGTGACACATTTCAAACACTAAAGGAAAGTTGGTCACACACTCACAGAGGCTTTCCAGTGTGCTGCACACTTGGCCAGCCTTGGGAACTCAGAACCAAGCCCTGGAGAGCTCCTTGCTCAGGGCTTTGTGCTGTCTGAACAGGGACCTGATGGGGAAGCCCAGCATGTGGATGGAGAGGAGCAGGCCCAGCTGAAGAAATGGTGAGAGCAGAGCCTGGGTTGCAGAAAGACTAAAGTGCAGGGAGGCTGGAAGAACAGGGACATAATTCCGGGAAAATGGTACCACAGGCAGGCAGCTGAGGGCTGGGACAATGGACTCAGTTTTGAGGCACCAGCACCCTCAGCAGAGCTCCTGACTCAGTCCTTGCTGTGTACCTGAGATTTCCCAGGTCTCCCCAGCAGTCTCCACAGTGCTCTCCTGGGACACTCGCCTTCCCCACAGGTTTTCTTTCTTCCTCTGTCAGGAGCTTGTTGCTTGTGACATGGACTCTCTCATGAGCAGTGTCAGACACAGCTCGTCACTGAACTGACTGACACAGGGACTTGAGACCCTGTGCTGTGCACATGCGCATCACCCTGGAGTGCAGCACTGCTGCTTTGCCAGCTGTTTGTAGAGCAGTGGAGCAGATTCTACAGCTGAGGAGAAATTAGCAGTGCACACCAGGATACAAAGGGGCCAGCCCTGGACACTGGAAGGGTGTGCAGACTCAGGCAGTGACATGCATCTCTGAAGCCACTGAGGTCAGCATGCAATGATTAATACCTGAGATCTATGAACCAATGATTATAACTAAAATCACAAGTGAACTTGTGGGTCTGTGAGTGAAGTCAGTGACAGATGTCCTTGTTTGTGGATAAGATCCCTGAGTGTGAACTTGGCATGAAGTAACCGTAATTCTCACTGTCTTGTAATGACATTGGTAATGGTGACATGACAGCATTCCCACAGCAGTAACTGCAGGGATGCCCAGATGGACAGAGACCCAGAGCATGAAGGGACAGTGTGTCGATGGTCATCCAGGTGAATAAAGTGTGAATTGTAAAATTTCTTTCTCCCTTCAGCTCCAGATTAAAACAGGACAAAGGTTAAGACAGATATCATGGTATTACCAATACGCGGGAGGCAGAGTAACCTGTACTTGAGCCCAGCCTTGAATTTAAGACAATTTGTAAATTTTGTAATTTAGGAATAACTTAACAAGGCCTCTGTGGGTTGACTTAATTAAGGAATGTCATAGTATATAAGAGTCTTAGGAAGTTTTTCCTTCTTCCTTCCTCCCTATCACTCCATCTTATGTGTATGAGTGTGTGTGTGTGTGTGTGTGAGAGAGAGAGAGAGAGAGAGAGAGAGAGAGAGAGAGAGAGAAAGAGAGAGAGAGAGAGAGAGAAAAGAGAGAGAGAGAGAAAGAGAGAGAGAGAGAGAGATGCTGGGTAGCTTTAGAGCTGTTTCTGTTAGGTGTTGCTTACAGGACTGTAGGAACTACACTGAAGGACTCTAGACCCATAGGTTTCTCCCTCTGACTTGTCACATTTCTAGTCTATCTTGAAGTTCTGAAACCCCAAACTCTGTAGGAGTCGCTGGAAGTGACTTTTCCCTATTGGGTCCCCACCCCTTTCATGAGAATGGTCACCTTATTAAAATGGCTTCCACACTCATCTGGTGTAGCCAGCTTGTTGGGGTTTCTATCCCGCCCAGTACCCCACAACCGGCATACCCCAAAGAAAATCACACACAAGACTCCATGAGATTATAAACTGATTGGCCCATTAGGTCAGGCTTGTTGTTAACTCTTATAACTTATATTAACCCATTATTCTCATCTATGTTAGCCATAATGGCTCCGTACCTTTCTCTGCTGGGCAAGTTACATGCTGCCTCTTCAGTGGTCTGCGCAGGAGTGGCAGAGGAACCTCCCTGCTTCCCAGAATTCTCCTGTTCTCATTGCATCACCTCTACTTTCTGTCTGGTTTTCCCGCCTATACTGCCTGCCTGGCCAATCAGCGTTTTATTAAAATATGATTGATAGAATACAGACAATTCTCCCACATCAATCTGGAGCAGGAGATGGGAGTTGAGTAGAGTGGAAGTCTGGACTCTCACTAGGTCAGTTCTCTCTCTTATAACCTGTGTAACAAGTTCCATGTCTGCATCAGTGGAAAACAACTTTTCAATGTTCTAGTTAACATGCATTAATTGTACAAAGAAGCTGGTTCTATAATGCAATTTCTACTCATGGATATATAATACAGTATTATCATATTCACTGCTCAGTACCATTGACTCTAGCTGTGTTTGATTCTTGTTCATATTGTTATGCCCATTTCACAGGCCCACCCAAAAAAACCTTGTCTGTCCTTGTATGCAAAAGTCAAGAGCTGTTATTCAAGCTTGAGCTTTGACCTACATCCATCTGACATAGCAGGGAGATTGGAGAGCGATGAGCCAAATTGGCGTAGGATTTTTTTGTTAGCAGAGGTTGGGGTGTCTTGGTGAATAGGAACCGGGTGTTTTGGGCTAAGGAACATTTGGTGATCCTATCTACAACGATTGCAATGTTAGGTATTTTCTTTGGAATGCTAGGTATTTTCTTCTTGAACGTTCCATTTGTGGGTGGTGCCTGAGTGGTCTCAGTTTGTAGGCTTTTACTTGTTTTAAGCTTAAGTTTGAACATATACAGGGGACTAAGTAAAGCTTGGTGTGGGAAGTCCTTCTGTATATGTGTTGCCATTATTGTTTGGTGAATAAAGAAGCTGACAGTGATAGGGCAGAAAAGACACAGGTAGGGAAAACTAAACTGAATCCTTGGAGTAAGAAGGTGGAGTCAAAGAGAAGCCATGAAGCTGCCCACAGAATACAGATGCCCCCGATTGAGCCGACAGAAACTTTATTGGTATGAGTTGCTGGAAATGAACGAACAGCCTCTTTAACAAAGGCTTATCCCTATAGTTAATTATGTCATCACTTAGCATGATCATAATTAAATAATTTGATCATTTATAAGGATGACTGACTGTTTACTTGTGTTCCCTAACATTCTACAATAAGTTAGCAACTTTTATAAGACTTGGGCTTTATATCCCATTTCTGTCATGTTTAGCCCGAAAAGTAATGATCTTGACTTGGATCTCTTTTAATATTAAAATAAAATTTATAAATAACCTCAGTTTATCCAAAAAGTTTGAACTTCAAAAAGTTAGCAAAGACAAGGAGGATAGACATCCATTCTAAGGCCTAAAGAGACCTTGAGTAGGAGAGGCATTCTCTAAGCCATTGTCTTTTAACTTTCCCAATGTTGTGAACTTCTAATGCAGTTCCCCATGCTGTGGTGACCGCCCCCCATTCAAAATTCTCCTGTTGCTCTTTTAGAACTGTGGTTCTGTCACTGCTATGAATCTTAATGCAAACATGTGACACGCATGTAAATATGTGACATGCAGGCCATCTTTTCACACACCTGTAAAAGGTTGTTTAACCCCCAAAGAGTCAGACTCACTGGGCTGAGAAGCTGCCTCAAACCCTTTGCCAGACTGCTTAGGTCTTTGTCTTGCTGCATTATAAGAAATGAACACCCCATTTCCTGGTATGTGAGGCTTATGACTATGGCCCTATGTTTTAGTTTTTTATTTTAAGTCTAAATATTAACACTATAAAAAATTTTAAACCTTTAAAATGTCCTTAGCCTTATAAATTTAAATACCTTAAAAACTGTCCTGAAAAAGTTTTAAAATCACTCAAATGTCTTCCTGCTTTACCAAAACATGAAGTATCCTCTTTTACTTTAGAGGGAGAGAACACGGCATAGCCATAATCTGTATAAGGCAAAATTAAATAGTTCGAGGAATTTAAAGTTCAACATCTGGGATTTCTTTATAATACTTTCGTTTTTTTTTTTTTTGTTTTTGAGAGGAGTTTAGCTGATCTCTTTGTCCCCACCCTCAGCAGTGTATACATAGCCTGCATTCTGGCTCTCAGCCTGCTCCATTTCACTGTGGCTGCTGCTTCTGGTGACTGTCAGCTGGCACTGGCATTTCTCCAACTGTTAAGGTCACCATAGCAACTGGACTGTCTTTGGAACTCTCGCCCTCCCATACATTGGCAAACCTCAGCTCTTTCCTGTGGTCCCTTTCTGTTTTTAAAACCATTATCACCTGGGTGACTCTTAAATCACCAAGTTGCCAGACCAAGGTACATTTTTATGTAAAAAAGCATCGATTGAAATGCAGATTTAATGACTTATTAAACAAGCATTGCTTTTAAATTCTATCTTTTATAAATCTTGTTTTGAGGGTAGTACATGATTTATCATATTTAGAAGGTGGAGTTGCTTGTTTGTCCCAGCAGCCCGTAACCAAATAATCACACAGAAATTGTATTAATTAAAACACTGCTTAGCCTATTAGCACTAGCTTCTAATTGGCTAACACTTATATTAATTTAACCTATTTCTAGTAATCTGTGGCAGTGGCTTACCGGCAAAGATTCAGCATGTCTGACTGTGGTGGCTCCATAGCGTCTTCCTACTCTGCCCTTCTATCTCCCAGCATCCAGTCCAGTTTTCCCACCTATTTCAGTTCTGCCCTATCAACAGGACAAGGCAGTGTCTTTGTCAGTAATTTAAAAACTGTATCTGAACAGACAGGATTTCCTAGAGGAAAGTTAATGTATCTGATAAATATAACAATTTTTATATTTGTACCCACCAGATGAAGTAACTTTGCAAACACCTTCCTAATGAAGTAAGTCACAAAACAATCCCATACCACTTTGGAATTATGATTAATAAAAAGGTTTTTATATAAAGGAAAAAACTTACAGATCACCGTCTTAGACAACAGCCTCATGCACGACGAGGAAATGTGCCTGGAAGCCAGAAGAGGAGTCCTAAGCAAACACAGGAATGGAGGGCTGCAACTGCTTTTTTAAAGCTAAAGATCCCAATCTCCAGTGGGCTGGTATCTCAAAGGCTATTGGCTGAAGGAGCTCCCATGGCACCTTCCAGTGTAAATTTCTCCAATTTTTAGAATAAGATATCAAATAGTCAATCCCTGGAAAACATTGACCTTATGAAAAATTTTGTCTTTCATGTTTGACATATACACAGAGTGTGTTTTAGATCTCACTGAGATGATGCTGCAAATGGTCAAATGTCCCCCTAACCAAAGAGAAGCCAAGATCTCCTGGTAAAAGCCAAGACCAAAAACTGGTACTTGCCTGCCTATGAAAAAGTAAGTAGGCTGTTTGAAGTCTGGGGACACTGCGTTCCCAGGACAAGAGAAAGGCAGAGGTTGAGAGGGGCAGGGTGCTGGCACACTGACCTTCCATGAGCCTCCCTGTGCAGCTCCCTGCCCACAGGACGCTGTATAAAAATGGCCTGTGAGGGTGCACTGCATGGTCACGCCAATCTAGTGTCCACATTCAACAGGGTTCAAGGCCATAACCACACCTGATCTGTGGAAGGCTGAGCCATACCAGAGATGGACCTAGATCCTGCAGATGCACTGGGCTTCAATTCCAGGGCAAACTGCAGAAAAACACAGATGGGAAAATATTCTGTCACATCACACAGGGAGGTCAGTGAGCCACTGGCTGTCAGGAGAATAGGATAGAGCTTCAAAGACGGAGGAGAACCTGACCTAGGACAGTGATGCAGGGGAGAGGAGGAGGCTGATGAAGAGATGTAAAGGAACACTGGCCTGCAGGAGTTAGGGTCACAGATGGCAGGCTTGGGAAGAGAGCCATGCACACTCCTCACATGAAGGTGTGTCAGTGTACACGTAGTGTCTCTCTTAGTCGGGGCTTCTCTTTGGAGGAAGATCACGAACACATCAGACTGACTTGCTCTTCTGCCAAGCAAAAGCTAAGAAAAAGCTCTGATCTTAGCGGATAAGAGATCCTAGACATTCCTCGGAGACTGTTTTTCCTGTTTAGACGCTGTGTGACCTGGGAGACGGGAAGGAAACTGAAGTCTCATGCAACAGACAGCTCAATCCAGAGCATCAGACGGACTTCAGTCTTAGGGCTAAGAAAAGTCAATGAGTAAAGCATGCAGTCACAAAAGAAAACCACACGTGATGGTCAAGCCTAAAGTGCCCAAAACATGTTTTCCACAGAGGCATATAAAGGAACAACATTAGCCTGTCATAGAGAATAGTCTGAGGTAAACTCACTTTTCTCCAGTATAGATATGGGGTGGCACATAGAAGAGTAATCCAATACAATTCAACGATTTTTGAAGAATCTGAAGTCACAAGAGAATTGCCTTTGCGTCTTGGAGTTTTCTCACAAGCACTCACATATCTTCACCTGACTCCATTCTCAGACCGTGTTCCAACAGCGCTGACTGTAAACCTCCAGAGCATCACTCTGAGTCCCATTCCATCCCCTGACCATTCTCACACTTCTGTCCTAGGAATTGCCCAAGATCACACATGGAAACAGTCAAATCAGGACTGCACCCAAGGTTCAGTGGCCAGGGTTCTGCACACAGCGTTCCTGATTGCTTCCAGCTTAGAAGAATTCTGACAACACTTAAGTCCCAGCAGCCTCTTTTTGCTGGTGTCAGAATTCACAGTCCTCTGTCAGGACTGCAGTATCCCCAGCGTGTGTATCTCAGACTCCTGTGCGCAACACACTCACAGGTGTGGCAAATTATTTGCTTCATTTGGCTTGTTAGTGAGGCAGGCAACCTGGAAACAGACTCAAAGGGTTAGGGCGATTCTAAAGCTTCAGAATTGATCTGGCTCCCATAACTCACAGACCCCATCGTGCTCTGGCAGACTACCAAACATGAGCATGCGTGGTTGGGGACACAAGAGAAGCCAGGGTCCCAGTGGACAGGGGGACACAGGAGAGGAGCAGGATGAAAACAGAAAGAGGTAGTGTTGAGTGTGCTGGGTTGAGAGAGGAGTGGGCTTGCTCCAGGTGCCTGCTGTCTTGGGGACTATAAAAAACCATGTGGAAAGGATCCTGCATTCTCATCTCCCCTCAGACTTTGGGGCATGGAGCAGATTCTTTCCCTTCAGGGTTTCAGACCTGGGTTCCTCCTGGGCAATCTAGATTTCTGCCAACAATTAACTGAATGACTTTCAGCCCAACAGAACTGAGGTCTGTGTCCAGGGTCTACAGTGTATGACCGTGGAAATTAGTGTAAGGTTGGGACTGCGGGACAGACCCTATGGGAGGTGGAGATGGACCTCTATGAAACTATGGAGTCTTTGAGGATAAGGGACTCCTCAGAGAAGGTGTGGGCTCCATTGACCACAGCCTCCCCTGACTCTAGATTCTTGGCACGTGGTGTCCCAGGTCAGACAGAGCCCTACATGGCTGATTCTTTGTCAGAAGCTCCTTTGTCGATACCCAGGCTTTTGAAGCCTTGTGTAGTGTTCTAGGGAGCCAGATGGCAAGAGAGACTGTAAAGGGAGAGTAAACTGAAAGAGAAGCACTGGTTTGGGGTGGAGCAATGGGAAGGAGAGGGCAGAGGCACCCTTTAGAAGAAGGTGGGGCCTTACAAGATCTTCTGATGCCCCTTTCTTGCAGGGCAAGGATGCAGTTCAGATTTCCCATGTATTTCCAGCACATTCGTGGTGGTTTCCATGGGTTGTTTCCAACTTTTGAATCCGATGTTAGTGTTCTGACCATCCATCTGGAATTGTGGGTCTTCAAAGGATTGTTTGGTGAGTATGGTGGAAGCCTGTGCCCTTGGAGAATAAGACAGTTGAACATGATCTGGTAATTGTCATCAAACTCCCTGATCCTGTGGATCCCTGATCCAGCCTCTCTTAGAAAGGTAGATAAATGTCAGCCAAACCTAAGGGGGCCCCACGAAATTTCCCTTTTTGTTTTTCTTCTCCCATTTTACCCCGCAGTCTTCCTGGGGCTGCTGCTCCTAACTGAGCATCCTCTTGCCTTTCTAGGTTTGAATCATGAACTAATTCCACTCTTCGAGGATACCTACAGTGTTTTTATACACGTTAAGCAGAACGGAGGTGACATGATCCTCTACCTTATGGGCAGAAAATGGAAAGGGCTTTTGCACTGCTTCTCATTGTGTCGCTGGCTTGCAAACTCCGGATGAAACGAATCCAAGGTAAATGAGTTTGTGTATCCTGTTAGAAGGCATTTTCTTCTCCTGGGATGTGAAAAGGTTGCATTTTCTACTTATGTGTTCCCTTTACTTAGTTCCATTGTTTAGAGTTCTGAGAAACACCACCCAGTCTTAGTTCCATTGAGAGTAGAGTTCTGAGAACCACCAGCCAATCTAATAATCTCTAGGTGTAATCTTTCAGAGTAGGACCAGCAAACTGCAGCCATTTAAGGGATTATGTATTTGACGCAAATAGGGAAGATCTTGCTTATAGTTTTCAGGTGTGGAATTGGGTACCTAGCGAGCTGCTCTCTAGAGGGATGCAATCTGTCAAATCTCTTTGCCTGGCCCATGGCTTAGCTTCACCTGATTGTGCTTCTTAACAGCCGGTTGAGAGGTCCAGCAGCATCAGGATCACCAGGGCACTGATTAAACCTCTTAATCCACCTTCTCCACTACAACAAAACCAGAAACTGGAGAGGCACGACAGCAGCCTGGGCTTTGACAAGCTGCCCAGAGCACTGGGGCTGCCCAAGTCCAAACCCACCCTGTAGAAACCCTGTGCCAGCATGGGCCTCAGTGGCTGCTTCCTTTTTAGCCAGAGCCTGGGCCAGAGGCCTGCAAAGTCCTGTGTGGTGGTCCTTGAGGAGATACTTCATTTAAGGTGGAACTAACTAGAGGGAACCCAAAAAGTGAGGAAAGTGGCCTTTTCAGATCCCCCCAGAAGAAAATGCCTTCTACCAGGATACACGAACTCATTTACCTCGATTTCGTTGCATTCGGAGTACACAAGCCAGCATCACAATGAGAATCTGTGCAGAAATCCTGTTATTTCTCAGCCCATAAATGTACAGGAGCATGTCATGTTCCTCCTGCTCAACGTGTGTCAAAACCCTGCAGGTATCCTCGAAGTGTGGAATGAGTTCATGGTCCAACCCTGGCAAGGGAAGAGGCTGCTCAGCTAGGAGCAGGAGCAGCAGAAGCAGTAAACCCCAGGAAGACTGCCAGTTAAGATGGGAGAAGTAAAAAGAAAAGGGCACTTTTGTGGGGCCCCCTTAGATTTGGCTGACATCTTATCTACCTGTCTAACAGAGGCTGGATCAGGGACCCACAGGGCAGGGAGTTTGCTGACCATTACCAGAACATGTTCAACTGTCTTACTTTCTAAGGACACAGGCTCCCACCATACTCACCAAACGATCCTTTGAAGACCCACAACTCCAGGCGGATGGGCAGAAGACTAACATAGGCATTAAAAGTCGGAAACATCCCATAGAAACCACCACAAATCTGCTGGAAATACATGGCAAATCTGAACTGCATCCTTGCCCTGCAAGAAAGGGGCATAGAAGATCTTGTGAAAGACCTGGATAAATCCAGATCCCCCTAGCAGGAAAACAGAGCCAAAAATCTAGCAGGAAGAGAAGAATCAGAAATCTAGGATTAGCCAATTTCAGGGTTTCAGGAACTAGCTGAAGATAAAGGTAGATTGTAATCTTGAGAGTAATCTTGAGAAACAGGGATATTCCCCCTAGTAATTATCACCCCCTAGTAATTATCATTGGTATAGGAACTAGCTGATTATGACCTTGAGAATGATCTTGAGAGGCAGGGAGTTGCCCCCTTGTAATCATCACTGGAATTTTCTGTGACACCCTCTCTGCCCCCCTTTCAGATTACTGGGCTGCGTGGTTTCTTCCTATAAAAACTACTTCTCCTGGTCACTCTGGGTCGAACTCTTCCCCTGCGTGGGTTATGAGTCTCAACCACAGTGCACTGGTCCCCGTCTTGTCGTCTTGTCATTAAACCTCATGTGATTGCAGCAAGGATGGTCTCTCATGAGTTACTGGGGGGGTTCGCGTCTTCCCGAGGCTCGGGTGAGTCTCCCCAAACCGGGGGTCTTTCATTTTGGGGGCTCATCCCGGGATTAGCGACCACCCTCGTCTCCAAAGACCCACTTGGAGGTGAGACATTGTCTATGTATCTTTGTCTTTGTGTGCAGGCAGGTTCTTCGTGTTTTCGTGTGCCGGCTGAATTCAGGTTCGAGTTTGTACATTAGAGGTTACAGTTGTGCCTTTGTGTTTTCGTGCCGTTCAGGTTTTGTACAGTTGTACCTTTGTGTTTTTGTGCTGGTTAAATTCAAGTTCAGTACATTCGGGTTTACAGTCGTGCCTTTGTGTTTCTGTCAAATTCAGGTTCAGGTTCTGTATTTTCGGTTTTGCAGTCGCCTGTGTCTCAGGAGGAGACAGAGGGAGTGATCAGCAGGCATGCTAGATCACGGACTGCTGCCCTGGGAGACATCCCGGGAAGTGAGAAGGGACCCAGGGACGCCTGGGAAATTCCCATCTGGGTGCTGGTGAGGATATGGAAGTTCTCCTGGATTGGAGGAACTATGTCCTCTCAGCCGTCTGTATTTCTGGAATGGTTTTGTCTGTCTCAGTGGAGGCGGACATCTGCTTGTGTGTCTTGTGTGCCTTTTGTTTTGTCTTACTTGTGACTTTGATGACTGGAACAGACTTGAGTCTTGAGTCAGTGGTTTTGCCTTTCTAAAGCTTTGTTAGCCCTTGTGTATCTTCGGTCTCTGTTTTGTCTTACATGCAGGTAGCATGTTCTGTTCTCTGGTGAGATACGTGGGTGGCGTTTCTCAGTTCTGTGGTATGATACATGAATGACATGGTCAGTTCTCAGTAGAGACTGCATGGATAGCGGTCTCATTTCAAAAGTGGGGCTGGTCACACCCGTGAAGCAGCTTGAAGTTTTTAGTTTGTTTGGCGCCTTTGTCCTGTATGTCTGTGTAATATGTGTTGTGCTTTTGTCCTGTCTTAGACTGACGCTGACTACTCAAATAATGACTTCTTTGACTTTGATATTGTGACCACTTACAAGACTTTAGAGATACGGCCATAAGCATAGGGGTATATTTCATAAAAAAACGAGTCAGCCTCAGCCCCAAGCATGTGGCTGCGGGGCAGCATGCTTATATGGATGGCTGGGCCATTCAGCTTTGCTGTTACAAGGTATTGAGGCTGCCAGACACAGTTGTAGAAGGTGGATGTATCCCAACAGGATTTCAAACACCAAACCAAAAAAATCTGAGGGTAATTGCTATGACCTAAAGAGGTTAACAATCTTTTTTCCTCAGTGCTGTGTACCACCCTGCCCCCCCCCCCATGCTGATGGATGAGTTCCCTCTGTCTGCCATGGGAGCCATGCGCCTCAAACCTTTGGTCAAAGCTGGCCAAGGCTTAACTCCACCTGTGAAGAACTCTTTCAGATTCTATGGGTTATAAGTATTATAAGTATCTGTCATCATTTATAGAGGCTGGTTACAAATTATTGTTGGTTAATGTTAAAAAACATTGCTGTCTCAAATGTTTCACACTGGTACAGGATTTTATGTGTTGTTCTTGTTTAAAAATTATCATTGGTTAATGTTGTATTTTTTTTTTTTAAAAAAGAGCCTATTGTTGATCTCAAATGTTTCACACTGGTACAGGATTATATGTGCTGTTCTTGTTTAAAAATTATCATTGGTTAATGTTTTATTTTTTTTAAAAAAAGAGCCTATTGTTGATCTCAAATGTTTCACACTGGTATAGGATTTTATATGCTGTTCTTGTTTAAAATATAGCCATATATCTCCACTGAGGAAAAACCACAAGAAAGACTTTGGTAAGAGTTTTTATGTTGTCTAAAAAGCAAGAGAAATTTTTGCTGTGTTGTCTAAAAAGCAAGAGAGATTTTGGTTAAAAAAATATGTAAACAGATGGGCCTTATCTAGTTCCCCGTGTATGTTTTTAAGGTCAGACTTAAAGCAGGTAGGGAGCAGCTGACAGTCTATCACCACAGGGCTCTGTCATCTGTGTTTCTTGAGCATTTAAAGGAGGCTTACAGGCATTATACTCCCTTTGACCCAATCTCTGAGGGTCAGTGGTAGCTATGGTCTTGATAGGACAGTCAGCATCAGATATTAAGGAAAGTTACAATGGATAGAAGGGTTGCAGAATTATATCTTGCAGGATTTGGTTAAGAAGGCAGAGATAGTGTTTCATAAGTGAGAAACTGAGGAAGAGAAGCAAGAGAGAAAGAGGTGGGAGGCAGAAGAAAGAGAGGACTGGAGGGATCATAGACAAGAGAGAAATTTGATAGAATTTTGGCCGCAGTGGTAGGAGAGAAAGGGAAGATAGGACCTAGACAGATAGGGAACCTGGGCAACAGAAGACCAAAGATGAGTGAAGATGGACAGAGGCACCCCTTGGACAAAGAACAATGTGCTTATTGCAACGAAAAAGGACATTGGGCAAGAGAATGCCCAAAGAAGAAAGGAAGGGCCTCTAAGGTACTGGCCCTAGAAGAAGATGATTAGAGGGAACGGGGCTCGGACCCCCTTCCCCGTGCCTAGGGTAACCCTGACTGTGGAGGAGACCCCTATGGATTTTCTAATGGACATAGGGGGTGAACACTCTGTGCTGTGATAACCATTGGGGAAGCTAAAGAATAAAAAGACTATAGTATTCAGAGCTACTGGACAGAAACAATATCTGTGGACCACCTTACAAATTGTAGATTTGGGGAGAAGACAAGTGACTCATTCCTTCCTGGTTATCCCCTAGTGTCCTATGTCTTTATTAGAAAGAGACTTGTTAACAAAGTTGAAGGCCCAGATCGGGTTTACTTGAACCAGGCTGGAGGTGATTAAAGCCTTTCGTTGACTGAACCAGTGACCTTCGCTCCCCCTGCTGTCCTCAATCCCGCTACCCTACTGCCTGAGACTGATGACACCTCATCTACTCATCACTGCACTGACATTTTGGCAGAAGAAGCTGGTACCCAAAATGATCTGAAGGATCAGCCTTGGCCTGGAAGTCCGAGCTGGTATACGGATGGCAGCTGTTTCATGGTTGAAGGTAAGCGGAAGGCGGGGACAGCAATGGTGGATGGGAAGCAAGTAGTCTGGGCATAGCCTCCCTGAAGGACGTTGGTGCAGAAAGCCGAACTTGTGGCTTTGATACCAGCTCTACGAATGGCAGAGGGAAAAGTCTCAGCATCTACACTGACGGCAGGTATGCTTTTGCCACTGCCCATATTCATGGAGCAATATACAGACGAAGAGGACTATTAACATCTGCAGGAAAAGACATATACTTGTCCAAGACACCAAAAAGCTTGAGATGCTGTGGCTGAAGGAAATCAGATGGCAGACTCTGTCTTGGCAGAAGTAGTCAAAAACTGCAAGGCCTGTGCTATGGTTAATGCAGGACACTCCGTATATGCTCCTGGGAAGAGGTTCGGGGGCGATCGGCCTGGAGCCTACTGGGAAGTATATTTTACAGAAATTAAGCCAGCCAGAAATGGTAACAAGTACTTATTAGTTTTTATAGATACCTTTTCAGGCTGGGTAGAAGCTTTTCCTACCAGGACTGAGACAGCCAATGCGGTGGCTAAGAAGATCATAGAAGAAATCTTCCCAAGGTCTGGGATACCCAAGGTAATTGGGTCTGATAATGGACCAGCCTTTGTTGCCCAGGTAAGTCAGGGACTGGCTACCCAACTGGGGATCAATTGGAAATTGCATTGTGCTTACCGACCCCAGAGTCAGGACAGGTAGAAAGGATGAATAGAATTCAAAAAGAGACCTGCGGGAATGACTGGACAGCCCTCCTTCCATTTGCCCTGTTCCGGGTTTGGAATACCCCAGGGCGATTTAAACTTATCCCATATGAGATCCTATGTGGAGGACCGCCACTGCTCACTGAGTCGGGTGGAATGTATAATCCTGATGCTATTCTTTCTAGACCTTTATTTTCCCCATCTAAAGGCCCTTGAAGTGGTGAGACGCCAGATCTGGGAACAACTGAAAGAAGTATGCATCTCTGCCTGGATCCACGCCTCCTACATGAAGTGAGCTCCTGAACTACCTGAATTGCAGTATCTGGGGCTTTTGACAACACTACCAGTCAGGAGGCTTATGTTTGGAGGACTAATCATAGACGGACTCTTACTGAGGTTATGTAATGAGACTCTTAAGAGCCCTAAGATTCCTGACACCAGGTACTTGGTTCCTGGTTTAGGTAGATGATGGACTTGTAGTAAAGGCTTGATGCCTTGCGTGTCAACATTAGTTTTTGATGATACCAAAGATTACTGTGTGCTTGTACAACTGGTATGAGTTTGACAGGCACCCAACTCACTTTCGACGAGAACCTATTTCTCTGACACTAGCAGTAATCCTGGGCCTTAGAGTATCTGCCGGTGTTGGGACAGGTACTGCTGCCCTAATACAGGCCCCTCAGTACCTCAATGAATTAAGAATAGCCATGGATGAAGATTTGAGGGCTTTAGAACAATCTGTTTCCAAACTCGAAGAGTCACTGACTTCCCTCTCAGAAGCGGTCTTACAGAATAGAAGGAGATTAAATTTGTTATTCTTAAAGGATGGAGGATTATGCGCTGCTCTCAAAGAGGAATGTTACTTCTATGTGGACCATTCAGGAGTAATTAAAGATTCCATGAGCAAACTTAGAGAAAGATTAGACAAAAGACAGAAAGACAGAGAAAGTATATCAGGGATGGTTTGAGAACTGGTTTAATAGATCTCCCTGGATGACTACTTTGATATCCTCCCTTATGGGATCACTCCTAATTTTGCTTCTGCTACTGATATTAGGTTCATGTATATTAAACAGGCTAATTACCTTCATTAGAGAAAGAATAAGTGCTGTTCAGATTTTGATGTTATGCCACCAATATGGTGCTCTACAACGTCAAAAAGATACTGAAATCTAGTTCTATGATTAGAACTAGGCACTAGAAGAAGTGGGAAGATGAAAGACCTGAATAAATCCAGATCCCCCTAGCAGGAAAACAGAGCCAAAAATCTAGCAGGAAGAGAAGAATCAGAAATCTAGGATTAGCCAATTTCAGGGTTTCAGGAACTAGCTGAAGATAAAGGTAGATTGTAATCTTGAGAGTAATCTTGAGAAACAGGGATATTCCCCCTAGTAATTATCACCCCCTAGTAATTATCATTGGTATAGGAACTAGCTGATTATGACCTTGAGAATGATCTTGAGAGGCAGGGAGTTGCCCCCTTGTAATCATCACTGGAATTTTCTGTGACACCCTCTCTGCCCCCCTTTCAGATTACTGGGCTGCGTGGTTTCTTCCTATAAAAACTACTTCTCCTGGTCACTCTGGGTCGAACTCTTCCCCTGCGTGGGTTATGAGTCTCAACCACAGTGCACTGGTCCCCATCTTGTCATCTTGTCATTAAACCTCATGTGATTGCAGCAAGGATGGTCTCTCGTGAGTTACTGGGGGGGGGGGTTCGCGTCTTCCTGAGGCTCGGGTGAGAGTCTCCCCAAATCGGGGGTCTTTCAGCTTGATTCCTCCAAACATCTATTGTTTCCCAAGACGAGCTTCAACCTGTCCTTTTAAGACCCCACGTTAACTTTGGTACTGTGACCTCTTGCTTCATCCTATGGGATCATTTAAACTGAACTTGAAGGACCTCATCTGTTAATGACCTGTGACTTTGAGTTTCAATGTCTTTTAAAAGTTGACACACTGTTTGCTTTGGATTACCTTTTGACAGTCTATCATGACTCAACTACTTTTTTGGTTAAATTCTGCCTGGTCAGTCTCTTCCAGAACTTTGATCATTCCCTCAACTCCATGACCTGTTCACTCCCTCCTTAGGTCTCAGGACCTTGTGGAGACCCAAATATGTGAGCCTATGCCACCTTATGGGAAGGTCAGAGAGTTTGAGATTATTTTGCTTGCTCAAAGTTGTTGACAACAAGTTTGGCTACACACCCTGACCTAGGGTTGGTTACCTGGTGTTTGGACATTAAGATGGCCCTTAGAGGTAGATCTGCTCCATCCTGACAAAAGATCAGAGAATTCAAACATCTTTCTGTTCCTTCTCTTGAAATAGGTTTGACTTGGGGAATAGCTGACTGCAGGATACTTGGCCTAAGGTATTTTCACTGCACCAACCAACACATGCTTTAATCAGCAGTTAGTGGATAGATGGCTCAAGGTATTGGAGAAAGTCACTGTTCTGGTTGTCTTTTGTATCATGGTAAAGCAGTCTTTTGCCTTCTTACTCCACTTTAGTATTGGGGTAAAAAAGTCTAGGGAAAATTATCCACGAGTGAACACAGAATGCAAAACTCAGTATGGCGCAGTCAATGAGTTGCCTTCCCAAAATGATCCTGTGACTCTGTGTTTCTTTCTTATCTCTGTTCCTCCTGCTTAACATTTCTAATCCTCCCGCTCCTACTTGGAATGTACAAACTGGCACAGTTGATGAAAAAATAGAGGATTGTAGCTACCAAAGTTTCTTCCCTTCTCTCCTGGCGATTTGCAGGGCCATGTGACCTCCGGCTTCCTGGAGTCTCTGCACTAGCTCTGGCTTGAGGGGATAACTTAGCAAGAACCTGGTTCTCTTTGTTATGGTGATTCCACTTGTATTCAAGGTCTTAGCAGTGGGCAGACAGCCTGCCTCCCCTAGCTGACCCTGCCCGAGGGGCCGGGAAGGCTTTAATCTTCCTCCTGCTTCTGGATGGGAGGAGGCCTTGCGTTTTTCGATTCTTCTAGCCCACTGATATAAATACCTGTCTTGAGTTTAATAAAGTTGCCATTTACTCTTGTAGATGAGCCAGGTCTCTTTGTGTGTGTCTTCTTTTCCAACCCTCAGGACAATCGTCCCTTCTCGTGGGCCCGAGTTCAGGAAGCGCGCAGTCTGGGTCGGGCGTGGGTATCCATTGGGAAGTGCAGACTCTTACAGATGGTGTCCCTCGGGTGTGCTTTGAAGAAGAATTGAAGAGTCGCATCCTGCCGTCAGTGGATCCACCACGAGAACCCAAATAGAGGTGAGGGCATTCCCCCACGATCTGGAATCTGGCCAGATTTTGCAGATTTTGCAGTTTTTGTAATGTGCAGTTGTGCATGGGTGATAAGGGGCTGAACAGGTTGAATAGTTTGATTTTTAGGAATATGGGTGCTGAAAGGTCTGATCCAGAGCTGAAGGCCAGTGGGCAAATCAGCTGCTAAATTTCTTTAAGAGACTAGGCGCCAAGATCAAATATGACACTGCACTAGAGACTGCTTAGAATTTAACTCAGTCCCTGGCTCTCACATGCAGGGAACTTTAATCTTTGCCTGAGAGCACAGGCTGGGCGCAGTTAACTCCCAGCGGGAATCCGTTCCCAAGGCAACAGGACCGTACAGGGTCACTCACTGTGGCTGAGATACTGCAAGGTGCACTTAGGAGCAGAGAAACAGGCAGCTGTATCGCGCAGGGAGAAGCACAGGCAGCCACCAGGTCCTGCCTATGAGTGGCGGGGCCATTACAGACAGGCCAAGGAGGGTAAACGCAGCGGTGTGCCAGTACACTCAGCCGCGGGTGCAACTCGTTCGGGAGGCACATCCGCGCTCACCAGACACAGAAAGGCAGTCTCACGGCTTCCTCGCCCAAGGCAGCCAGTGAGCGGCGGGCTGCAAGTACCTGGGGCAGGGCTATGCCGGTTGTGGCTGCGCCTAAGCAGACAGATAAAAAGAGAGTGCTAGGCGGCCAAAAAAAGCGACTATAGCAAGCCTTGATGGTACAAAGAATAGTTAAAATCCGCCGGCCAAATCTCAGGTGACAGTTTGCAGCCAGAGGGAGCGGGTCTGTGTCCCGCCCCCTGCTGTGCAGCGCAGCTTTAGCAGTTTTAGTGGAGACTGTAATAGATTCAAAGGTTTTACAGACCCAAAAGAGGTTAGCTAATCTTGGGATGGTTTGTTGCCTAATTTTCTGTAAATCCAAACTGTGCTAGTTTGCATTTCCACCAGTGGTGGAGAAGTTTCTCTTAAGTACAAGTTATGAGCAGTATTTGATCTTAATCATGTTTAAGGGATAAGATAGAGTCAAGAGTTATTTTGATTCACACTTCTCCAATGATTAAAGATGTTATGTTTGAGGATTTTTTAAATGTCTTTCAGTCATTTTAAGTTTGTCTATTGAGAGTTTTCAGTTTAGGTTTATTGCATATATTTTAATTTTATTAATTGCTCTTTGGAGGACTAATTTATGGAGTCCTAATGTTTTTTATATGGATTGATGACTGACAAAGATTTCCATATCTATAGCCAGATATGTTGATCCTATTAATTATTTCTCTAATGTTGGTGGGAGGCAATGTGCCCCCATAAAGGTAGCAATTTTTATAATTCTGTCCAGTTGTGTAAGTGCTCATGTACTGGATCAGATAATAATTTTCTGCCTCTGGAAAAGTTCCAGGTGGAGCTGATTCTAAAAGATGTTTTGGAGCTGACCATTCAGCCCAGTTCAAGACCTGCTATGATGGTGCAGGCCAATAAAAAATAATATTTTGAGGTTGGCTAATTCAGGCCAATATTTAGGCCGGTTGCAGTAACACAGGCCAATAGAATTTGCTCCTTGGAGACAGAGACCTACAGATCTCTGTATGTCCAAGATCTGCTTGGTTGTAGTTTAGATCCTAAACAGCTAAGCACATTGCTCCCAGAGACTGACGAGGGGAGCCAATTTCAATGGCGCACGCAGGCAGAATTGGCCTCAACTAGCGTCTGACAAGGTCCAGGTCATGTACTGATGTACATGGTCCGGAACAAGTTTGATTTGGGGAAGAGAAGCGGTTTGCATATTTCCACAGGATGCAGAGCTCCCGATCTGGGTTCCTGAACGTTTGGTGCGGACCGTGGATTCCTCTGTTCAAAAACCTGAGGACGAGGCGAGTTCGAGAGATCCCACGGACACGGCGGCAGAGGCAGCAGCGGAGTTGGCAGATTCCTGAGAGATGATCCAGTGCCTGATTTTACCCCTTTCCCAGCTTTCTGTCTCTCTGCCTGATTTGTCCCTTTTAGCCAAGGCTGCTTGGCCCCCTGAGGGGAAAACAGCTCCTTCCCCCTGCCCTGATAGTAGCTTTGGATGCTCAAGGCTAAAACCTTGCCAGATACGTGGAATTACCATACTATTCAAATTCACGATTGGACGTTGTAGTCAATCTTTACAACAGGGTGTGGATTTTAACCTCTGCTGGTCACAGGTTAAGATTGTGCTGCTTTTTCTCGGACCCCGGAATACAAAATTGCTAATTGGCTCTAATTTAGTTTAGCTAGTCACACCAGGGGTCCCATTTGCCGGTGATGTAGCCCTACCCAAGGGCGCTATGCTGAGCCCATGTTTCAGACATTGTGCAAGCACTGTCTCTTCCAGGAATGCTTATGCATGCATATGCTGGAGTGTCTTCTCCTGGCCAGTGGCTTCAGGTCCGCCACGGCCTGGCCCTAGTAGGCGTTCGCCTCGGAATGTCTTTCAGCATAAACTGGCTGAACGTGTTGGACGATGGCATTAACCAGAGACCGGTCTAAATCACTGGGCAGACATTTCCAATCTAAGACAGGGAGCGTCAGACCTGAGGCATTATCCTAAAGACGGATCCGGATCTGTTATGGCTACTTCCGGTGATGCCTAAGACAGGTTGTGTCGTCATATATATATGGAGACTTGTAGCTACCAAAGTTTCTTCCCTTCTCTCCTGGCGATTTGCAGGGCCGTGTGACCTCCGGCTTCCTGGAGTCTCTGCACTAGCTCTGGCTTGAGGGGTTAACTTAGCAAGAACCTGGTTCTCTTTGTTATGGTGATTCCACTTGTATTCAAGGTCTTAGCAGTGGGCAGACAGCCTGCCTCCCCTAGCTGACCCTGCCCGAGGGGCCGGGAAGGCTTTAATCTTCCTCCTGCTTCTGGATGGGAGGAGGCCTTGCGTTTTTCGATTCTTCTAGCCCACTGATATAAATACTTGTCTTGAGTTTAATAAAGTTGCCATTTACTCTTGTAGATGAGCCAGGTCTCTTTGTGTGTGTCTTCTTTTCCAACCCTCAGGACAATCGTCCCTTCTCGTGGGCCCGAGTTCAGGAAGCGCGCAGCCTGGGTCGGGCGTGGGTATCCATTGGGAAGTGCAGACTCTTACAGAGGATCTTTTATAGTATTGTTCAGGGAGAAATGGGACAAAGTCAGCAGGAGGCTAATCAATGACATCACCCAAAGGTAACACAGGGTTTCTCAAGAGCATTATAGATGGAACACACAGTTGCCTTGGGACTGATAAGTCTCTTCAGGAGGAACAGCCACGTTCCCAGGAACCAAAACCCTAACTACTTTGAGGTTCAGGCTTCCTCCCAAAACTGGCGTTGCAGGGTCCACTACTGAGCAAGGGCACAGAACTAGGTTCCTTTTGTCCTTCATTGGGGCCTCTGAGAAAGCCTTAGATTGGTGGAATTTCAGTAATGTTCCTTTTACAAATGTGTGTGCCCTTGTATTTAGGGCATAGAAATTGTCTTGATGGATTTTTCCTGTAACGGATATGAAATATTTTTCTTTCTCTCTTTTGATGAATTTTAGTTTGAAGTCTATTTTGTTAGATATTAGGATAGCTGTGCCAGCTTGTTTCTTAGGTGCGCTTGAATGGAGAATCTTTTCCCAATTGTTTACACTGAGCTGAAGTCTGACTTTGAAGTTGATGTGTGTTTCTTGTATGCCACAGAAGGACGGATCCTGTTCTCATATCTGTTCTATTAGTCTGTGTAAGACTGGTGAACTCTCAACAAGACCCAAAACATGATCAAAAACATGACTAGCACTCTTCAGAAGCACAAATGTTTAAGAGGCAAAGAGAGACAGCATCAGAGTGAGATGACTCAGGGGTGTTGGTGTCCACACTAACTGTCACACTGGTGAAGAGTATTTGGGATTTTATGCCTTTGAACTTCTCTTTTCCATGTTGGCTCTACCCCAGGCTCTTGGGATCATGCCAGAACACATATTACATGCAAGCCCCACTATGAGCCCTGTAATCTTTTATCCAGGCAGAGTTGTTTCAAAAAACTCATTTGTAGAACACGTTCCATTTTTATTAGAGATACAGTTCAGGATTTGCATCACAGAACTTTAACATTTCTTATTTCAAAGGTGGGCACATGATGGGCCACAGAATGTCCTTTCTACACCTGCATACGGTGAAACATCTCAAACACTAAAGGAAACTTGGTCATACACTAACAGAGACTTTCCAGTGTGCTGAGCACATGGCAAGCCTTGGGAACTCAGGACCAAGCCCTGGAAAGTTTCTTAATAGGGGCTTTGTGCTGTCTGGACAGGGACCTGATGGGGAAGCCCAGCATGTGGATGGAGAGGAGCAGGCCCAGCTGAAGAAATGGTGAGAGCAGAGCCTGGGCTGCAGAGAGACTACAGTGCAGGGAGGCTGGAAGAACAGGGACATGGTCCCAGGAAAATAGCACCACAGGCAGGCAGCTAAGGGCTGGGACAATGGACTCAGTTTTGAGGCACCAGCATCCTCAGCAGCGCTCCTAACTCAGCCCTTGCTGTGCACCTGAGATCTCCCAGGTCTCCCCAGCAGTCTCCACAGTGCTCTCCTGGGACACTCGCCTTCCCCACAGGTTTTCTTTCTTCCTCTGCCAGGAGTTCGCTGCCTGTGACATGCAATCTTTCGTGAGCAGTGTCAGACACAGCACGGCCCTGGAACTGACTGACACACGGACTTGAGACCCTGTGTTGTGCACGTGCGCATCACCCTGGAGTGCAGCACTGCTGCTTTGCCAGCTGTTTGTAGAGCAGTGGAGCAGATTCTACAGCTGAGGAGAAATTAGCAGTGCACACCAGGATACAAAGGGGCCAGCCCTGGACACTGTGAGGGCGTGCAGACTCAGGCAGTGACATAAATCTCTGAAGCCACTGAGATCAGAATGCAATGGTTAGTCGCCTGAAACCTGTGATCCAATGATTATACCTAAAAATCACAAGTGAACTTGCTGATCTGTGAGGGAAGTCAGTGACAGATTGCCTTGTTTGTGGATAAGAGCTCTGAGTCGGAACTTGCATGAAAGTAACAGCAATTCTCACTGTTTCAGAAATGACATCGATAGGGCTAGGAATATTGCTCTGAGGTTAAGGGCACTTGTTAGTCTTGTAGAGGACCCGGATTCAATCCCAGCACCCGCATGGCAGCTCACGACCATCTATAACTCCAATTCCAGGACATATGACAATCTCTTCTGGACTCTGGGGGCAAGCATGTGGTGCACAAAAAGGCAGTCAAAACACACACGAACATAAAATAAAGATATATCTAAAAAATGACATTGTCAATGGTGGTGTGACAGCTTTCCCACAGCAGTAACTGCAGGGATGCACAGATGCACAGAGACACAGAGCATGCTGGGACAGTGTGTTGATGGTCATCCAGGTGAAGTTAAGTGTGAACTGTGAAACTCCTTTCTCCCTACAGCTCCAAATTACAACAGGACAAAGGTTTAGACAGATATTATGGTATTACCAACACGCAGGAGACAGAGTAACCTGTATTTCAGCCTAGCCTTGAATTTAAGACAATTTGTAAATTTTGTAATTTAGGATTTACTTAACAAAGTATCTTCCTAAACTTAGTAGTTAAAAATCACATTTTCTTATTCTAGCTGAAGCCTTTGTGGGTTGACTCAATGAAGGAATGTCATAGTGTATAAGAGCCTTAGGAAGTTTTTCCTTCTTCCTTCCTCCCTACCACTCCACCTTATGTGTATGAGTGTATATGTGTGTGTGTGTGTGTGTGTGAGAGAGAGAGAGAGAGAGAGAGAGACAGACAGACAGACAGACAGACAGACAGACAGAGAGAGATATGCTGAGTAGCTTTAGAGTTGTTTGTGTGAGGTTATTTACAGGACTGTAGGAACTACACTGAAGGACTCTAGACTTTCAGGAAGGGATGGGGTCTCATAGGTCCCTCCCCTCTGACTTGTCATGTTTCTAGTCTATCATGATGCTCTGAAATCCTAAACACTGTGGTAGTCTTATGAAGAATGACAAACCTGTCTACCTTTTCTCAACAGGAGACCTAGTAGCACTAGGAAAAGCACCTCTGGATTTTTACATATGAAATGAGCTAACAAGCTGGCTGCAGCCTTGGGGAAGAACCTGGCTGCCTGCTTCTTAGCTGACAGCTATAGCTAGTCCATTGGTCAATTCTATCAGAGATCCAAGAAGGTTAAATTATAGCTGAGTGTAGACCAAGCAGCTTCTGAATCTATTAAAAATGACAGAGATCAGCCCATACCCAGTGAGCCATACCCAGGTCTCCATAGTGCTGGAGGCAGAAGTATCAGAAGAGTACCAGTCTTCACCAGGCCCATAAGCTGAGAGTCTTTTCTGTGGAGGAACATGGGTAAGACCTATCTTATTTGTCTAAGCAAAAGGGGTGAGATCAATTCTCCAGTGTCCTTCTGCTTGTCCACAACCTGGGCCGGGTCCTGGTGGCAGTTATTTCACTGGGGCATCTTGCCCAGTGGTCAGCATTGCCAAATCCAGGTGGAGTAGTCGTGGTGTGGGTAATATTCCTTGGAGACCTTGAGTCACTGAGAGGATCTGGGAGTCTGTATGAGATCATAAGCTTTTAAATCAACATTTTAAATGCCATATGTTGTAGATCTATGATATATTTTTGAGAAATGTCTAGGTATATCTGAATAGAAAAACTTTGTTTCTAGTTACTTGTTTTAAGCTTAACTTTGAACATATACAGGGGACTAAGTAAGGCTTGGTGTGGGAAATTCTTCTGTGTATGTGTTACCGCTATTGTTTAATGAATAGAGAAGCTGGGAAGACCAGGGTGCTGCCACACTGACCTTCCATGAGCCTCCTGTTCAGCTCCCTGCCCACAGGACACTGTTTAAAAATCGCCTGTGAGGGAGCACTACATGGTCATGCCAATCAAGTGTCCACATTCAACAGGGTTCAAGGCCATAACCATACCTGATCTCTGGAAGGCTGAGCCACACCAGAGATGGACCTAGATCCTGCAGACACACTGGGCTTCAATTCCAGGGCAAACTGCAGAAAAACACAGATGGGAAAATATTCTGTCACATCACACAGGGAAGCCAGAGAGTCACTGGCTGTCAGGAGAATAGGATAGAGCTTCAAAGACTGAGGAGAATCTGACCTAGGACATTGATGCAGAGGAGAGGAGGAGGCTGATGAAGAGATGTAAAGGAACACTGGCCTGCAGGAGTTAGGGTCACAGATGGCGGGCTTGGTAGAAGAGCCATGCACACTCCACACATGAAGGGATGTCGGTGTACATTTGGTGCCTCTCTTAGTCGGGGCTTCTCTTTGGAGGAAGATCATGAACACGTCAGACTGACTTGATCGTCTGTCAAGCAAAAGTTAAGAAAAAGCTGTGATCCGAGAGGATAAAGGATCCTACACATTCCTTAGAGACTGTGGTTACTGTTTAGAGGCTGTGGGACCTGGGAGAATGTCTTACTTAGAAAGTAAGACAGTTCAACATGGTATGGTAATGATCATCAAACTCCCTGCCCTGTGGGTCCCTGATCCAGCCTCTGTTAGACAGGTAGATAAGATGTCAGCCAAATCTAAGGGGGCCCCACAAAAGTGCCCTTTTCTTTTTACTTCTCCCATCTTAACTGGCAGTCTTCCTGGGGTTTAGTGCTTCGGCTACTCCTGCTCCTAGCTGAGCAGCCTCTTCCCTTGCCAGGGTTGGATCATGAACTAATTCCACGCTTCGAGAATACCTACAGTGTTTCGATAAACGTTAAAGAGGACGTAGATGACATGCTCCTGTACAATTATGGGCTGAGAATTGACAGGGCTTTTACACTGGTTCTCATTGTGCCATTGGCTTGTGAACTCCGGATGAAACGAAATCGAGGTAAATGAGTTCGTGTATCCTGGTAGAAAGCATTTTCTTCTCAGGGGATCTGAAAAGGGCACTTTCCCCACTTTCTGTGTTTCCTCTAGTTAGTTCCACTGTCCAAAGGACCAGGGCAGAGAGTAGAGTTCTGAGAAACACCACCCAATCTAACAATCTCTAGGTGAGATCTTTCAGAGTAAGACCAGCAAACTGCAGCCATTTAACGAGATTATGTATTTAATGCAAATAAGGAAGATCTTGTTTGTAGTTTTCAGGTGTGGAATTGAGTCCCTAGAGTGCTGCTCTCTAGAGGGATGCAATCTATCAAATCTCTTTGCCTGGCCCATGGCTTAGCTTCACCTGATTGTGCTTCTCAACAGCCAGCCTGAGGCCCAGCAGCATCAGGGTCACCAGGGCACTGATTAAAAATCTTAATCCACTGAGGCACCTTCTCCCCTACCACAGAACCAGAAACTGGAGAGGTGAAACATAGAAGTCTGGGCTTAACAAGCTGCCCAGAGCCCTGGGCCTGCCCAAGTCCAAACCCACCCTGTAGAAACCCTGTGCCGGCATCGGCCTCAGCGGCTGCTTCCTTTTTACCCAGAGCCTGGGCTAGAGGCCTGGAAAGTCCTGTGTGTTGGTCCTTGAGGAGACACTTCATTTAAGGTGGAGGTCTGTGCGGCATCCATTGTTCAGAGGACATGCTTGGCCATGACTTCAACATGGGGACAGGAGCCTTGCTGTGGAAACGCCTGCGCCAGGAGACTGATGCCAAGCTCCAGATCTGTTAGTGCCAATGCAGGTGGGAGGGGTGGGTGTTACCAGTTTTCAGAACTATATCCTGCTTTTATTATTGCAATGTTCCACTTTTAAATAAATTTTAATTAATTTTAGTGGTTTTTAATAAATAAAATGTGCAGCTGGGAAACAGGGCCTGTGCTTTTGATTCAAATGGGAAAGGGCTAGCCTGTTTGGTTTTTGGTTTTATTGGTTTATGTATTGAGCTGGAGGACTTCAGCTCCAGGTTCTTTTCTAGTAATATCTATGAGGACTCTGTGCCCTTCTCCCTAGAGAGCGATGAGCAGCCAGACCAAGCAAGAGAATTGTTCTATAATGATTCTTTACTAGCAACTTCCTTATGCAAGGCATCAATGGTGTTTATAATCTTAATAGGCATGGGGGATTGATAATAGGGAGCACACAGGCAATTCAGTATCAACATTATTAATGCTACTAATCTTAATACATAAAACCCATTCATAACCTTAATCTAACTTATTACTTATCCATAAAACACTTCCTAACCTTAATACAACTTATCCCTACCTATAAAACACTTCTTAAACTTAACACAATTTATCCATTACCTATAAAATACTTCTTAAACTTAACACAACCTATCACTTATGTATAAGCTATCTCTTAACATTCCATATACTAACATATGTATTACCACATCTATGCTCTTCTCCTAACATTTCATGCATGCATTAAATAGCATCATACGACCTGTTATTCTTCAACTTAAAAGGGGCTGGATAGCGAGGCTCGACTCTTGACACCGTGGTCTGCGCTCGGGAGATAAGGTTTCGATGTCCTGCTCCTAGGCTGGTATCGAGTGCTACTTCAATTCTTGACTGCATAGTCTGTGGCCTGGTTCTTGTCTATCTCAGAATGTAGGGCCTTGGGACTCGGCTTTTCGGGTGACTGAGTCTGGGGAGACAAGGCTTTTAGTTCTCCACTCTCGAGATAGCAAAGCATTCTGTCTGCTCTCGAGTCAGAAGACAGAGCTTTGCTCTTGGGATGGCAAAGCGTTCTGTCTGCGTTCGTCAAGGCAGAGTATCTTGTCTGGTCTCGGGAGACAGACCTTCAATGTCCACTCTCAAGAAATGCGACTTTGCTTTTGGAATGCAAAGTGTACTGTCTGCGTTCTGGAGATGAAACGCTGTACTCGGGAGACAGAGCATTAAATGCTTAGGCAAGGCATTAAATATTTTTGCTATTTGGGAGGCAGGCTTAGAGAATCTCTCTTTCCACAGGCTTGATGCTCAAGCCAGTGTGAGAAGTGAGATGACTGCCCTGCTTCTGCCCTCATTTTATGCCAGTTTGAAACTGCCTCACGTTTGATCCTTCCAATAACCGGGTGTCCTAGGTTATCAATATCGACTTGCCACATAAGTGTGGGGGTCCCTCTCGTGTGGCAAAATTACTTCATTACCAAGATTGCTGGGTGCAGCCTCCCCAACTGGCAGGGCCAGATGGGTGTGGCAGCCTTTAAGCTGGCAAATGTTTCTTAATATTTTTCCTTAGTAATTTTCCACATCGCACACTAGAAGAAATGCTTTTACACTACACAAGTTGCATTCATTCTTGTTCTATAAATTTCCTGCTCTATCTACACTACAGATTTCCCTTTATCTATTCATTCAGAGGAATCTGTTTCCATGCTCATTACATTTCTAACATTGCCTTTTTAACTTTATTTTTGTTTTGCTTGTTTGGTTTTCAAGACAGGGTTTCTCTGTAGCCCTGATTGTCCCGGAAATTACTTTGTAGACCAGGCTGGCCTCGAGCTCAGAGATCTGCCTGCCTGTGTCTCCTGAGTACTCAGATCAAAAATGTTTGCACCACCACCTCCCAGTTTAATATTTATCTGGTGAGATGAAGAAGTGAAATACACATTTCTATAGTACTCTGAGTTCCTCCTGGAGTTTAGGGTTGTGTGTGAAGGCTTTCTAGAGGAGTCTTGTGGGTCCCCTCCTGGAGGTGAGCTTCTCACCTGGGCCTGCATCCCAGCAGAGTTTCTGGGTGGTAACTGGGGGATGGGAGAAGAGGTATGGCAGAAGTGTACTAAAAACAGAACTTAATAGGTCCAAAGTAAAGGGTTCAGAGTGATTTTATAACTAGTTTCACAGTTAAGAAGTCAAAACATACCTTACAAGTAGACTGTATTCTTTGTGGTTTCCTATTTTGACCTCTCTGTAAACCTCTCTATAACCAGTTGCTTCTGTGCCCTCCATGTCGCCTGAGAGCAGGTGCCACTGTCTGGCTTTTTATATCTGAGACAGAGTCTTACTAATTTAAGTAATGTTAAATCTTAAATTCATAACACTCTCTTGAATGGTAAAATCTAAAAACGGGAGTGATGGCTCATGCCCTCGATTCCAGCATCTGGAAGGAAGAGGCCGGAAGAATTTGAATTCTCAGCCAGCCAGGCCTACATAGGATGACCCTGCTTTCAAATACAAAATAAAGTAATTTTTTTGTTTCTTTGATTGTTCCTTTTGGGGTTTTTTGGTGCTTTTTTGTTCTGTTCTGTTCTGTTCTGTTTTGTTTTCCAGGCAAATCTTCTCTGTATAACTATCTCAGCATTTCTGGAACTAGCTCCTGTAGACCAGGTTGGCCTCCAACTCACAGAGATCCACTTGTCTCTTCCTCCTGGGTTCTGGGATTAAAGGCATGCACCACCACTGCCTGGCAATAAAGTACTTTTAAAAAGCAGATAGATATAAATGTATATGCATGCATGTATATGCCGTACCAACAGAGAGAAAAAGTCTCTGGGTTTGAAAAAGAGCATGGAGAGTGTGTTCTAGAGTTTGGAGGGAATAAGGGAGGGGAATGATATAATTAGATTATCATCTCAAAAAAGAAAACCAAAAAATTTAAGCAGCTACTTCTCCAGGTGTTTTTGCTGACATTTAGGAGCTAACTCTGCTGATTTTCTCAATGTCGAAACAACCCCGATGACATGGCTCCTGGTCATTTCCTGGGTCCTCAGATAGAGTAGGAGTTGTATCCTTTCTCCAGGGCCACACGCCAGAGAATGGCACAACAAGATTCTTACTATCTTCCTTTTATCAAAGTAAACACACAATAGGTCATAATAATTTTTATTAAATCCAGGCACAACACTGTTAATGTCACAACTTAGAGTTTATTTCTTTATTGCTCTTTAAATTGCAGAAGGAATCTATTTTTAGACTTTGTAGGTAGTCAGGAAGTAACGGGTTTCTTCAGGATGTCTTCAAGCATATGCATCACCCTTGTTCCCTCGCCCCATCACCCTCTCCCTCCAGCTAAGAAAAGCCCTTGCCTTCCAGATGCATTTGGCATGGCAGCTCGACTATTCCCTTGCCTTCCATCAGCCTCTCTCTTTCCACTAGATCTCTCCTCTTCTGTCATAATTCTCTTTCTGTTGTGTGACCTACAAATGTGAACACATCACACATGTTTCTTTACTTAAGAGGGAAGCTGAGACATTTGTCAATCTGAGACTCACTTATTTCACCTAATGTATTAATATCCAGTTCCTTCTATTTTTGTGAAAATGCCACTATTTCATTTTTCTTTTTTCAGAAGTATCTATATTTGAATCAGATAGTAATATGTTATTCATGCAATAGTAGATAATAGATTCAGGAAACTTCTTACATGCCATTTTCAATGGCTCACAAAAATTGACACATTTAACATAGGACTTTTTAACATTCTCTGTGAAAGATTCTTCCATTAATATCTCTTTTTTTTATTTTATCACTTAAAAAATACCAGTCCAAACTCCCTCCCCTCCTCACACTCCCTCTCCCTCCACAGACCCTACCACCTACCACCCTCCAATCCTAAGAGAGGTCAATGCACCCAGTCCTGTGGAATGTTTAAGGACTTCCCTACTACATCTACGTTGAGCAAGGTATACATCCAAAGAGAACAGGATCCCAAGAAGCCAGTACATGCAGTAGAGATAAATCCCAGTTCCTTCTATTTTTGTGAAAAGGTCACTATCTTATTTTTCTTTGCAATTGCATAAAATTCCATTGTATAGCCATACCATACATATTTATCTGATGATGTTCATGTAGGCTGCTTCCACTTTCTGCTGTGTGAACCATGGATATGCAGTTACCTCTGTGGTCATACCCCTGAGACCTTTAGGTATATACCCAGGAATGGAATAATGGTGGTATTATATTCTTAATGAGGGCCAAAGACTTCTTAAGGTCTCAAATCGAACACTACAGCAAGCAAATGGAACTTAGGGAATCTGAGGGTGAGCAAACTCTCATACCATGCTGTTCCAAACATGTCTCTCTATTGTTCTGTCTCTCTTCTAATTCTCCTGTCCGAATTCTAATTCCTCTTAGCTCCTTCTCCTCTAGCCTCAAAAGTCCTCCCTTTTGCGTGGCTTGAAGCAATGAACAAAGTTACAGGAGTTACCTCTCAGTGGTCAAAACACATTCCTAGGGTGTATAAGTGGTAAGTTGAGCCATTTACCATGGCAAAACAAAGTTTCAGGAGTAACTGTGAACACAGCCTGCTGATGCAATGCACAGTGACAGACATGAGACCTAGGTCTTTTGTCAGCAAGACCTGACAAGTGAAGAATTGGCATGAATTTTAGGGTTTTGTGTTCTCTGATGACCTTCTCCGCTGCTCCTCACAGTGATTATATGAGTTTACATACCACAGGCAGTTAATAGGGGTTCCTCTTTGATCTCCAGCAGTGTTATTTCACCCTTCCACATTTACATGTAAATGTGTGCACATGTATGTGTGTCAAGAGTGTAGAGGTAAAGGTCAGAGGACAACTTAGTGGAATTGATTCTCTTCTTCCACTGTGTGGGATCAGGGAATTAAATTCAGGTGGTGGGTCTGGCAGACAATGCCTTTACCCAGTGAGTCATCTCTGCCACATCTACCAGTATTTATTGTAATTTTTTCTTTTAAATTTTAAGTAAAATATAATTACATCATTCTTCACTCTCTTTCCTCCCTACTTTCCCTCTAGTGTCCACACTCCCAAACTATCAAAATTTCAGTCTCCTTTTCTTTAATCATTGTTATATATACATATAAAAAATAAACATAAATACGTTCTGTTGATTCTGTCTAGTGTTGCCTGCATGAGTGTGAATACTTGGTATTGGATCCAATCAAGTGGAACATCCCTGAGAAAGCCAACTTATCCCTCAACAGATGCAAGAAGTTTCTAGCTCCTTATGTATAGGCGTGGCCAACCAGATTTCCTTCATCTATATTGGGATGTCAACTGGTCTTGGAATTGCTCAGGTCTTGTTTAATCAGCCATGTTGAGATTTTCCAGGTGTACGTTCCCTGACATAGAAGGCACAGTTTTACATCAGACTTCTGTCTCTTTGGCTCTTATAATCTTTCTGTTCCTTTTTCTGCGATGTTCTCTGAGCTTTAGGTGTGAGAGTTGAGTTGTAGATGTATCAGTTGGGTGGGCCTGGGAAGCCCATAGTTTAGTATTATCTGCATTTTGACCAATTGTGGCTTTTTGATATGATTCTCAACTACTACAACTAGAAGCCTCATTCATGAGAGGTAATGTCAAGAAAATTCTACATACCTGTATAATTTCTCAGTATAGATTTCCGTTATGTTATATATAACAGAGTAGTAATTTCATTTTGTTAGGTGCATATGAAAGAGTATAAAATATATTTTTGTATCACCTACTCTCCCATGAGAGTTATACCTATCTCTGGATATAAGAAAAAGAATTTAGAATGCAGTTAGGAATTATACTGGTTAAGAAAGATGGCAGTTGTATGTTTTTCTCTAAGATCCCTGACTTCATTAGCCCTGGATGGTTTGCTGATTCTCTCATTATCAGGCACAATTTCCCTCATGTTGATCAAGGCTAAGGTCCAATTAGATAGCTGTTGGTTACTGTCAAGATATGAACTTTAGGTCTATCTTGCCATGCTGGTTGTTGTTTGGGGTCATGGGCATCACAGCGAGGTAGGACTATTGGTTGCCTTCCTCCCCTGGCAGCTTGCACAGTCCCAGCTGGTGTTATGGAATCTAGTCCTCAGTGGGGAGGCTGTCAGGGAAACCCCAGCTTGAATCCTCCATGTCCTGTGTCAGAAGTGTGTGGCGTCTTGAGTCATGGACAACATAAGAGCCTATGTTGTTTGGGGAGTCTCTTACACTCCTCTGGCCAACAACTCAAAGCGGAGTGCCTCATACCTGGTAGTGAGACTTGTAGTACGTAGTCTGGGACTTTGATGGAGAGCATTATTACCACTAGTGACAAAACTTCATTGAAAAATTATAGTTCTACAAATACCCTGTCTGTTGTCTTAGGTTTTTGTTGCTGTGATAAACACCATGGTCCTAAGAAACTTGGGAAGGAAAGGGTTTACTTCATGTTACAGCTTGTAGTCCATCATCCAGGGAAGTCAGGATAGGAACTCAAGGCAGAGGAGCCTAGAGGCAGGACCTGAAGCAGAGGCCATGGAGAATTGCTGGTTATGGGATGGCTCCTGCAGGCTTCTCAGTCTGATGTCTTCTACACCCACAACCACTTCCCACAAGTGCCACCACTTACAATGGGGTGGGCCATTTTGTGTCAATTCCTAATTAGAAAAATGTACTACAGGTGAGCCTACAAGCCATATATTCTCAAGAAAAGTTCCCTCTTCCCTCATGACTCTATTTTTGTCAAGCTGACATAAAACATAGCCAGCACACACGTGTGATTTTAATTCAATATAAAGTAACATAATTCTTTATGATGTTTTCACATAATTTAATGATTCTCTCTTTTCACTCACATTCTTTATATATTGCTTTCTCCCCTACATTTTCTCTCTCCCTTTTGCCATTTTCCCTTTCATATCACTTGTATCTTGCTGTTCTCCTCTCTAGTGCCCACCACGGTCTCCTTTTAATTGTCTCATTTCTGTGATGACTGCAGGCTGTATTGTCACACCTGAAAATTTGGAAATAGGAAACACAGGAGAGAGAGGACACACAGTGTGGTCTATCTGGGTCTAGATGACTTGAACTCAAATATCTTCTAGTTCCATCCGCTAGGATTTCATTCCTTCTCCAGCTGAGTAGTATTCTGTCGTGGGCATACTGAGGCCACTGGGGTTGTTTCCATTTCCTAACTATTGTGGGTAGAGTGGCCGCATCATGTCTGAGGAAATATCTGTGCATGTAATGTTGAGTCCTTTTGGGCAGGCACATGGCTATGCATGGTACAGCGGAGTTTGATGACATATTTATTTTTACTTTTTGGGTATTCCCCATTCTGATTTTCAAGGTGGTTTTCACTGGTTTGCAATCCCAGGAGTAGTGAATAAGGGGTTCCCTTTCCCCACACCAACTTCAGTATTAGTTGTCTGTTATTTGGTTGTGTCCAGCCATTCTAACTGGGCAAAACTAAACTTTAAAATAGATTTAATTTTTATTTCCCTAATGTCTAAAGTCAAATAAAAAATTTTAAAGACATTTTTTAGCTAATTTTATTACTTCTTTTGAGAACTCTTTGTTCAGATCCATAGTCAATTTTTAATTGGACCATTTGGTTTTTTGGCATTTGGGGATATATATATATATACATATATATATATTTGTGTGTGTGTACATGTATATATTCTATAATATATGCTGTATTCATAAATTTTTGCTCAGGATCGTTTTTGTGGGTCCACTGAATTTTAGATGTTAACTTTCAACCTAAGATGTGAGTTTAAGAAGAAGCACACCCATACAGTCACAAGAAAAACACAGAATGCCAAATAGACAAGACGAGAAAAAACTCCCCACCACACACTATAGTTAGACCACTATATCTATAAAACAAAGAAAGAGTATTGAAACTAGAAGAGAAAATAGCAAGTTACATAAAAAGAAAAACTCACCAGAGTAACAACTGATTTCCCTACAGAAACTTAGAAAGCCAAAAAAGCCCAGAATAGTGCGTTCCAAGTTCTAAAAGACTATGACAAACAACCTAGAGTGCTGTACGTAGCAAAAATGACTTCCATAGTTGAGGGAGAAAGAACCTTCCATGATACAAACAAGATAAAAGAATTTTCGATCATCTCTTTGTAAGACTTTCCCTCAGGTTTCTAATTGGATCATTAGGTTTTCAATTCTGTCTTCATTTCAGATTAAGTTCTCTTCAATATTTCTATCTCTTTATTAAATCATTTTTCAAATCGTGGATTATCTCTTTTCTTTGGGCCTATGCATGGACACAGTGTGGTCAGGGTGGAGGAACAACACAAGACTGAACACCCAGGTGTTGATGGAACTAATCTGAATTCCAAGTGGCCATGATCAGTCTCCTTTGTATCTACTGCACGTTTTAACCTCTGCGATTGTTCTACCACATACAGACTGCTCAAGTTCAAAGATCTCCAGTGATATAGAATGTTCTATTAGGCACAGACCACTCAAGTTCAAAGATCTCCAGTGATACAGAATGTTCTATCAGACACAGACTGCTTAAGTTCAAAAGTCTCCAGTGATCCAGAATGGGTTAACAAGAATACCTTTACTTTTTCTGTTTTCAGTTTGAAGAGAAGTTTATGGAAACTTCAGAAGTTTTGAAAAAGTTAATAAAAGAGAAATTTATGGAAACTTCAGAAGATTGGAAAAGTTAATAAAAGGTAGCACCAAGTGTCTGTATGTCCTCCATGTAGAGAAAAAGACAACCAATAGCCTACCTCACTTGATGCCCATGACCCCAAATAACAAGCAGCATGGCAAGATAGACCTAAAGTTCATATCTTGACAGTCACCAACAGCTATCTAATTGAATTTACGCCTTGATCAACATGAGGGAAATCATGCCTGATACTGAGAGAATCAGCCAACCATTCAGGGCTAGTGAAGCCCTAGATCTTAGAGGAAAACATACTACTTCTATCTTCCTAATTCAGTATAATTCCTAACTGTGTCCTAAATACATATGCTTGTAACCACAGATGGGTATAACTCTCACGGAAGAGAAGGTGATACAAATATATATTTTATACTCATTCATATGCACCTAACAAAATCAGATTACTACTCTATTATAACTTAATGGAAATCTATGTTGAGAAACTATAGAGTTAATTAGAATTTTCATAACATCACCTCTCATGAATGAGGCTTCCATTTGCACATGTTGGGAACCATAACAGAAAGTCACAAATGCTCAAATGTAGAGAATGACTGACTGTGATTCCCAGGCTCAACTGATAATCTATAACCCAGCTCCCACACCAAAGGCTCAGGGTGCACCATGGACAAGGGGCAGAAGGATTGTAAGAGCCAAACAGAGAGAATTCTGTTGGAAAATTGTGCCTTCTATGACAGGAAAGCTACAGCCATAAAAAAATCACTGTGGCTGCCTAAACAAGACCTGAGCAATTCCAATACCAATTGGTATCCCAATATAGATGAAGGAAATCTTATGGGTCACACCCATAAATAAAGTGCTACATATAATCAGGATCTGTTTCAAGGAAGAGAATTAGGCTTTCTCAGGGACGAGTCCCTTGATTGGGTCCAATACCAAGTGGTCAACTCTATTGACACACATGCAGGCAACACAAGACAGAGTCAGCAGAATGTATTTATGTTTATTTTTATCTATGTATATATAACAATGATTAAAGAAAAGGAGACTGTGAACATATGAAAGGTTGGAAGGAGTGGACACTGGAGGGATAGTAGGGAGGAAAGAGAGTGGAGATGATGTAATTATATTTTACTTAAATTTTAAAAGAAAAAAGTCAAATTGAATACTGGTGAAGGTGTCAGAGAATGACTCACACTGGGTAAGAGTGTCATCTGCCAGACTCACCATAGGAATTTAATTCCCTGATTTCTCAGAGTGGAAGGGGAGAATCAACTCTTCTAAGTGTTTTAGAGGATTCTGAGGAGTCAGAGATCAGTGTGGGTCTCTGTAGAAGAGAAGTTGAAGGATGTGGAGTAAGAGATGGGTTAAAACACATTGAAGTGGGAGAGAAGAAGCCTACAGGCTTCTCCCCAACTTCCACTCAGTCAGTAACTCAGAGATTCTTCTGGACAAACATCACTGTGTTCAGCCATGTCTGTTGGTGGAGTTGGGGATTGATGGCAGGTCCACAGTTTAGACTGTGGGAAGTTCCGTAGATGGCTTGGAAGAGTCACAGCTGCTGCATCTGTCTTTTGGTGACGTTTGCTGATGCTCAGACTTCGATAGAGAACAAAAGTGACAAAAGAAGGGCTTTGTAGTAAGACCCTGTCTCCAAATGCATGCATGCTTACATAAAAATAAAAGTCAGAAATGTGCAAAGATTCTCTAATTGTTAAATCTGTTAAAGAACAACAAAACTTCTAGGCTACTTTCCTCCATACATCTAGTATTTCCCAAGCCTGACTCCAGCATGTCCCTTTAACGCCCCACATTAACTTTGGTACTGTGACCTCTTGCTTCATTGACATACACTGTCATCCTCTGGGATCATTTACTGAACTTGAAGTACCTCGGATGTTAATGACCTGGGACTTTGAGTTCTAATGTTTTTTTAAAGTTGACACACTGTTTGCTTTGGATTGGCTATTGACTAATAAATATAGTCTATCTTGACTCAACTACTTTGGTGAAATTCTGCCTATCTGGTCTCTTCCAGAACTTTGAGCATTTCCCCAACTCCATGACCTGCTCACTCCCACCTTAGGGCCCAGGACCTTGTGGAGACCCAAATATGTGAGCCTATGCCACCTTATCAGAAGGTCAGAGAGTTTCAGATTATTTTGCTTGCTCAAAGTTGTTAACAACAAGTTTGGCTACAAACCCAGACCTAAGGTTGGTTACCCGGTGTTTTGGACATTAAGATGGCCCATAGAGGTAGATCTGCTCCATCCTGACCAAAGATCAGAGAATTCAAGCATCCTTCTGCTCCTTCTCTTGAAATAGGAGGTTTGACTTGGGGAATGGCTGTCTGCAGGATCCTTGGCCTAAGGTATTTTCACTGCATCAACCAACACATGCTTTACTCAGGGGTTAGTGGATAGATGGCTCAAGGTATTGGATCAAGTAAATGTTCTGGTTGTCTTTTGTATCATGGTAAAGCAGTCTTTTGCCTTCTTACCCCCCTTTTGTATTGGGGTATAAAAGTCTAGGGGAAATTATCCATGGGTGAACTCAGAATGCAGAACTCAGTATGCAGCAGGCACTGGGTTTTCTTCCCAACACGATCCTGTGTCTCTGTGTTTATTTCTTATCTCTGTTTCTCCTGCTTAACATTTCTAATCCTCCCGCTCCTACTTGGTAGGTATAAACTGCCACAGTTGATTAAAAAAATGGAGCATCTTTTATACTATTGTTCAGGGAGAAATGCGACAAAGTCAACAGGAGGCTAATCAATGATGTCACCGAAAGGGAACACAGGGTTTCTCAAGAGCATTACAGTGGCCTTGGGACTGAAACTCAAGTCTCTTCAGGAGGAACAGCACGTTCCCAGGAACCAAAACCTTAGCTCCTCTGTCCAGGCCTCTTCCCTAAACTGGCCTTGCCAGGTCCACTCCTGAGCAAGGGCACAGAACTAGGTTCCTTTTGTCCTGTCATTGGGGCCTCTGAGAAAGCCTGAGATTGGTGAAATTTCAGTAATGTGTCTTTTACTAATGTGTGTGCCCTTGTATTTGGGCCTTAAACATTGTCTTGATGGATTTTTCCTGTGTCGGATATGAAATATCTTTCTTCCTCTCTTTTGATGAATTTTAGATTTAATTCTATTTTGTTAGATATTAGGATAGCTGTACCAGCTTGTTTCTTAGGTCCACTTGATTGGAGAATCTTTTCCCAATTGTTTACACTGAGTTGAAGTCTGACTTTGAAGTTGAGGTGTGTTTCTTGTATACCACAGAATGATAGATTCTGTTCTCATATCTGTTCTATTAGTCTGTGTAAGACTGGTGAACTCTCAACAAGGCCCAAGACATGTTTTGTAAACATGACTAGCACTCTTGAGAAGCACAAATGTTTAAGAGGCAAAGAGAGACAGCCTCAGAGTGAGATGACTCAGGGGTGTTGGTGTCCACATTAACTGTCTTGCTGGTGAAGAGTATTTGGGGATTTTAAGTCATTCAACTTCTCTTTTCGATGTGGGCTCTACCCCAGGCTCTTGGGAACATGCCACAACAAATATTACATCCAAGTTCCATTCCCAGCCCTGTAAACTTTTCTCCAGGCAAAGTTATTTCTAAGAACACATTTGTAGAACACGTTTCATTTTTATTAGAGGTAAAGTTCTGGAATTGCATCCAAGAACTTTTATATTTCTTATTTCAAAGGTGGGCACATGATGGGCCACAGAATGTCCTTTCTACACCTGCACACAGTGACACATCTCAAACACTAAAGGAAAGCTGGTCACACACTCACAGAGGTTTCCAGTGTGCTGAGCACTTGGCCAGCCTTGGGAACTCAGAACCAAGCCCTGGAGAGCTCCTTGCTCAGGACTTTGTGCTGTCTGAACAGGGACCTGACGGGAAGCCCAGCATGTGGATGGAGAGGAGCAGGCCCAGCTGAAGAAATGGTGAGAGCGGAGCCTGGGCTGCGGAAAGACTAAAGTGCAGGCAGGCTAGAAGAACAGGGACATGGTCCCGGGAAAATGGCACCAGAGGCAGGCAGCTGAGGGCTGGGACAATGGACTCAGTTTTGAGGCACCAGCACCCTCAGCAGCACTCCTGACTCAGCCCTTGCTGTGCATTTGAGATCTCCCAGGTCTCCCCAGCAGTCTCCACAGTGCTCTTCTGGGACACTCGCCTTCTCCACAGGTTTTCTTTCTTCCTCTGCCAGGAGCTTGCTGCCTGTGACATGCACTCTTTCATGAGCTTTGTCAGACACAGCTCGTTCCTGAACTGACTGACACAAGGACTTGAGACCCTGTGCTGTGCACATGCGCATCACCCTGGAGTGCAGCACTGCTGCTTTGCCAGCTGTTTGTAGAGCAGTGGAGCAGATTCTACAGCTGAGGAGAAATTAGCAGTGCACACCAGGGTACAAAGGGGCCAGCCCTGGACACTGGGAGGGCGTGCAGACTCAGGCAGTGTCATGAATCTCTGAAGCCACTGAGATCAGAATGCAATGGTTAGTCGCCTGAAACCTGTGATCCAATGATTATACCTAAAAATCACAAGTGAACTTGCTGATCTGTGAGGGAAGTCAGTGACAGATGCCCTTGTTTGTGGATAAGAGGTCTGAGTCGGAACTTGCATGAAAGTAACAGAAATTCTCACTGTTTGAGAAATGACATCGATAGGGCTGGAAAAATTGCTCTGAGGTTAAGGTCACTTGTTGGTGTTGTAGAGGACCGGGGTTCAATCCCAGCAACGCATGGCAGCTCATGACCATCTGTAACTACAGTTCCAGGGCATGTGACACCCTCTTCTGGACTCTGGGGGCAAGCATGTGGTGCACAAAAAGGCAGCCAAAACATTCATGGTCGTAAAATAAAGATATATCTAAGAAATGACATTGTTAATGGTGACCTGACAGCACAGCTTTCCCACAGCAGTAACTGCAGGGATGCACAGATGCACAGAGACCCAGAGCATGCTGGGACAGTATGTTGATGACCATCCAGGTGAATTTAAGTGTGAATTGTGAAATTCCATTCTGCTCTTCAGCTCCAGATTAAACATGACAAAGGTTAAGATTGATATCATGGCATTAGCAGTAAGCAGGAGGTAGTGTAACCTCTACTCTGTCCTAGCATTGAATTTACGACAATTTGTATATTCTGTTATTTAGGATCTACTTAACAAGGTATCTATTAAACTCAGGTGTTTAAAGTCACATTTTCTTATTCTATCTGAAGCGTTTGTGGGTTGATTCAATTAAGGAAGATCATAGTATATAAGATTCTTATGAAGTTTTTATGTCTTCCTTCTTCCCTACCCTTCCACCATATATGTATGAGTGTGTGTATGTGTGTGTGTGTGTGTGTGTGTGTGTGTGTGTGAGAGAGAGAGAGAGAGAGAGAGAGAGAGAGAGGCTGAGTTTCTTTAGAGTTTTTTGTAGAAAGCCTGTAAGAGGTTATTTACAGGACTGTAGGAACTACATTGAAGGACTCTGGAATTTCAGGAAGAGATTGGGTCTCAGAGGTCCCTCCCTCTGATTTATCATATTTCTAGTCTATCATGAAACTCTGGAATTCTGAACTTGTGGGAGTCGATGGGAGTGGCTGCTCCCTATTGGTCCCCACCCCCTTGGTGAGGATGGTCACCTTGTTAAAGTAGCTTCCACACTCACCTGGAACAGGAGCTGGGGAGCTGAAAAGAGAGGAAGCCTGGACTCTCATTAGGTCAGTTCTCTCTTTTATAACCTGTGTAACAAGTTCCATGTCTGTGTCTCCATCAGTGAAAAACAGCTTTTCAATGTTCTATTTAGCATGCAATAATTGTGCAAAGGAGCTGGCTCTATAATGTAATTTCTACTCATGTAATTGTAACATAGTTTTATCATATTCACTGCTCAGTACCATTGACTCCTGCTGTGTTTGATTCCGGTTCACCTTGTTATGCCCAGATCACAGGGTCACCCAAAAAACACTATGGAGTCTGTCCTTGTAACAAAAGCAAAGAGCTGTTATTTAAACTTGAGCTTCAACCCTGCATCCATCTGACACAGCAGTGAGATTGGAGAACAATAAGCCAAATTGGGCTAGGATTTTTGTCACAGCAGAGATTGGGGTGTCTTGGTGAATGGGAACTGGGTATGTGCTAGACTAAGGGACATCTGGTGATCCTACCCACAATGGTTGCAATGTCAGGTATTTTCTTTAGATCCCTAGGTATTTTCCCCTTGAAGGTTCCATTCCTGGGCGGTGCCTGAGTGGTCTCAGTTTGTGGTCTTTTCTGGAACCTGGTGTTGCCTTAGGGTAACCTGAAACTCAGGCCTGCTCTTTAACTGGCTGATCTCTATTGAGCCTATTATGACTGGACCATACATTCCCCGCTTCACAAGTACAGACCACAGGACCCAATCACGAGTCCTGCTTTGCCTAGAGTTTCAAGGCGATGGTATTGGGACCCAAGAGCTATTAGCTCACAGATTTTTCTATGGCAGTGACCATCCTTGGCCACCAGGGCTTATAACTGTTATCTTTGAGTACAACCAAATTATAAACTGAATGCCCTCTTTGCTTCTGCATTAAAGGACCAGAGTATCTTATTCTATTGCAGAACCATTTTATTTAATAAATCCATTCATTAACAACTCTGGGCCTATTTTTCGGCTATGGCAATGAACATTATAGGTAGCCATTTTGTGCCCCAAGTCAGGGAGTTCGCCCTTGACTCAGCATTTCAACCTATTTTAGAAAGGGGGCACAGAATGACATTTTCTTTTCTATAACTACTTCAAGGTAACATTGGGGCATTGTTATCAGGGCCCAAGAAGCCTAAAAGGCTGGTCAAAAGCAAGGAGGGACTTCAGGCAGTGGGGCACTCATCAGGAGCATCTGGTTGGCTGACTGCACTGAAGACATAGGGAGCATTCACATGGGCTGGACTGGTCCACAGCTTCCAGCACGTCCAGGGCTCTGTCATTTAGAACAGGTTGTCGTCAGCAGCCGATGCTTAAATGTGTCTGTCAACCAAGTGGAATCCTGTTGAGACAAGTTTAAACGAGGAACAGAAGTTAAAATTGATGCACTTAAAGGAAAATATTCAGGTCCATAGTTCTAGTAAGTGGGAAAGGGAGGACGCTCAAGACCAAGAGAGAGAAAAATGTCATTCTCAGCACTAGACACGTGGGGAAACCTTAGGCTGTACCTATCTGGAGTCCTTTTGACCTGTGGGAAGTGAATCCAAGTTTAATGACTTCCCAGATTCTCTGAAGCTTACATGAATTTTTTGTTGACAAAAAGAGACATAAAAGTTTTAGATACTTTACTGAAAACCATATCGTAGAAAAAGCAGGTAACAGATATCTGTAAAACAGCAGGAATAGTCTCATACCATTGAGTCCTAGCAAAAACTACAAGTTTGGGTTAAAAGCATATACATTATCCTCTGTCCAGAGAGCCAGATAAGGATTGCAGTGAGATGTCCTTAGCCCAGGGAGAAGTACCTTAAAGTCTTATTAACTTATCATTAACCTTATTAAGGTTAAGTTCTGAACTTGTACACCGTAGCAGGGGAAGAAATTTGAAACACTTTTTATATCTTAAAGTATTTACTTATATCTTATTTATATAACTTAAATTGTTTTCAAGACCCTTCAAATTTATAAGCTTTCATATCTTTAGACTCAAAACATTTTTAGACCCTCAAAACTTGTATAGATTTTATTCTTTTATTCCATTTCTTCATTCACCAGAGACACAGGCCATTACTACTGAGAAAAGTCATTTTTAATCACGTTCTAATCATATTCCTTTAGTGGAAAGTTACATCTGAAACCTGTTTATCTTTTATTATGAAGCCTATCAAACTATTATGAAGCCTGTTCATCTTTTTTTATGAAGCAAGACAAACCTGTCTACTTTTTCTCAACAGGACACCTAGTAGCTCTAGGAAAAGCAACTCTGGATTTTTACATATGAAATGAGCTAACAAGCTGGCTGCAGCCTTGGGGAAGAACCTGGCTGCCTGCTGCTAAGCTGACAGCTATAGCTAGTCCATTGGTCAATACTCTCAGAGATCCAAGAAGGTTAAATTATACCTGAGTGTAGACCAAGCAGCTTCCAAATCTATTAAAAATGACAGAGATCAGCCCATACCCAGTGAGCCATACGCAGGTCTGCTACATCCACGGCTGTCTTGCCAGTGTAGCAGAAATGCTGACTGGGTGGCCAAATATTGCTGGTAGGAGTGGGATTTGTGCTTCTAGGAGCTGTATGTTCCAGGCGGTCCCTTGGCAACCAGTTGTGGTGTAATGCTACCTGAATTGTCATTAATACTGACTCAACCTGGCTGTCCTTGGAGCCATATGTGTGTCTTTTCCCTTGTCTGTATGTTCTTTGTGATTCTTGCATATTGCTAACAGATCAGACTATTCCAGGCAGTTGCGGATACAAACAAGACTGCTAAGGACATTTTTGAATTCTGCTCTGCTATTATTTAAAGCCTTAAAAAAGTAGCCAGTTCTGGGACTTGCCAGAATCATCATTAGGACAATTGCTTGATGATGTGAAACAAAAGGAGTTAATTTTACTAGGAAAAACCTTAGAAGCTTTAGGCATTTGCCTGAGAAATATGTGCAATTGTAAACAGAAGGCCTATGAAACCTTTCTTAGGCTAGAAAAAGACCTAGCCTAAGCTGACATTATCTGAGCCTGAGAATTGAGAAGGGAGGAGAGTTGAAGTTAGTGATATAAAGTAAACTTCAGAGAGATTTAAGACTATGTATTAGAATTTTCCTAGCAGAAAGCTTTCCCAGGGAGATAGTAGCCTTTTTTCTTTCTCACCCAGGCACATAAGGTCACTTAGCTCAAACCAACCAGCCACCTGCAAGCTGATAAAGATGGTCTAGCTCAAGGGCAGTGATCTCTTTGAAGGCAAGAGGAGAGAATTTGTTTTGTAAAGTGTGAGAAATCAGAAGTCCTTGTGCCCAAGTCAAAGCATCTTCAAAGATTCTTTTTGTAAACTATTTTATGCTGTTCTTTTCTGTTTTATGATTTGATGATGTATGCCTTTGCCAAGTTCTTTGATTGTAAAAAAATATATAATCCTGCACTGAAGTAAGTAAATCGCAACAGCATGTCTCAACATTGAAGAGTGTCTGTGTGTCACTTTCCTCGCCGTATCCTGATCTCCCCTGTGCCTTCGCCCTGATTCCCTACGGTCTGAGTGGCTCCCCTGAGCCAGTCCGTAGCACAGGTCTCCATAGTGCTGGAGGCAGAAGTATCAGAACAGTACCAGTCTTCACCAGGCCCATAAGCTGAGAGTCTTTTCTGTGGAGGAACATGGGTAAGACCTACCTTATTTGTCTAAGCAAAAGGGGTGCGATCAATTCTCCAGTTTCCTTCTGCTTGTCCACAACCTGGGCCGGGTCCTGGTGGCAGTTGTTTCACTGGGGCATCTTGCCCAGTGGTCAGCATTGCCAAATCCAGGTGGAGAAGTCGTGGTGTGGGTAATATTCCTTGGAGACCTTGAGACACTGAGAGGATCTGGGAGTCTCTGTCTGATATCATAAGTTTTTAAATCAACATTTTAAATGCCATATGTTGTAGATCTCTGGTATATTTTTGAGAAATGTCTAAGCATATCTGAATAGACAAACTTTGTTTCTAGTTACTTGTTTTAAGCTTAACTTTGAACATATACAGGGGACTAAGTAAGGCTTGGTGTGGGAAATCCTTCTGTGTATGTGTTGCTGTTATTGTTTAATGAATAGAAAAGCTGCCTGTGATAGGGCAGGATAGAGCTAGGCAGGGAAAACTAAACTGAATGCTGGCAGAAAGAAGGTGGAGTCAAAGAGAAGCCATGTAGCTGCCCACAGGAGACAGATGCCTCCAAATCTCATTACAGATGGTTGTGAGCCACCATGAGGTTGCTGGGAAATGAACTTGGGAGCTCTGGTAGAGCAGTCAGTTTTCTTAACCTCTGAGCCATCTCCCCATCCCTAGAGCCAGATTTTTAATAAGGAACAGCATAAAGTAGGTTTAACATTATCTACACCAAAAAGCCATTTGGACTCCTGCCAACCCCAGAGATAAATTTTGAGCCCTGACCATAAATGTAGCCACAGCAGGGCTGGGTGGTAACAGGCTGCTGTTGGTAGCAAAAACAGTAAAAAATAGCCTGACAATTCTTGTTCAGCTCCATGATTGCAGCAAAACTTGCAAACACACCAAAAAACAGACAAAACTTCCCAACAAAACAAGCATACACAACTTTTCAAGAAATAGGCGAAACAAGATCGCAGATCCTTTATCATTATAGGATCAGGGTTACTTACTCTGCTTATGTCCTCAAAGCAAAAGCCTATGACCAGCTGAGACTGGTTTGGTGCATTGTTCATTGTTGGTCACTGCTGAGTGAGAAATTAAGATATAGAAACCTACTGGGGTGCATGCCTTTAATCCCAGCACAGGGGAGGCAAAGGCAGGCAGACTTGTGAGTTTGAGACTAATCTGGTCTGCAAAAAGTTTTCTAGGACAGCTATAATTGTTACACAGAGAAATCTTGTCTCAAAAAACCGAGAGAGAGAGAGAGAGAGAGAGAGAGAGAGAGAGAGAGAGAGAGAGAGAGACGTCTTTGTTCCCCTTCATCCATGAAGAAGGCATACTGCCCTTCCCTAGTGTTGTATTACTGACCATATCTGACCATATCCCAGAGCACAGTCTCCCAGGGATTGACCTTTTTGTTTTTCCATTCACAGTAAAACCTCAGCTGCAGCCATGGCTGGGAAGCCCGTGCTTCACTACTTCAATGGCCGGGGCAGGATGGAGTGCATCAGGTGGCTCCTGGCTGCAGCAGGGGTGGAGGTAGGTTGTGCATTGCTCTTCTGGAATGGGACATAAGATAAGTCTAAATACTTCTCTAAGCTGAGAGGCTCCACCCAGGAAAATGGTGCATGGTTTCTTGTTAATAGTGATCTTCACGTAGTAAGAAGATGGACTGATTCGAACAGTTGAAAATTTGACCATGCTCTCTATCAAAGAACACATTCACATTAAAGGATATTTTCAGGAAAAAAAATAAAATACTTACTTGATTAATTAACTATTTGAGTATTAGAATCAAGTTACATAATGAGACATACAAAAATACAAACCCAAATATTGATTATTAAATAATTCCAATCATTTATTGCAAATTACGGTATGATATTGTGGCTATAGGTATGACCCTGTTCTTTTAACAAGAGTATTTAAGATTCATAAAATTGTTTGTGATGGGGACATTTGACACCTCAAGTCTGACATTAAGGTCAGAGTCACAGAGAAGGTGGGCAGAGATGAACCCGGTGGACATTAGCTGGGGGTTATTGGAGCTGGTGATTGATGGGTGGAGGATCTTTGCATCTTGTGTGTAGTTTTACAGCGTAGAAGCAGAAATTTCCATGATAAAAATGGTTTCAAGGGGACAGGAGACTGAAGTGATGGCTCGGTGGTCAAAACCCCATGGTGTCCTTGCAGAGGACACACCCAGGCTGCTCACAACTGCGGTTACTCTAGCCTCAGAGGGTTCCAATACCTCTGACTTCCATGAGCACTTTTGCATGAATGTACACACACACACACACACACACACACACACACACACACACATATACTCTTTCTGAATATAATATTAAATAAAATTAAAAAGGACAGACTGCACTTTATAGTCAATAAAGTTTAATTTAAAATATACAGCACGAATGGCAGGCCTGACACAGAGGCTTTAGCAAACTGCCATTCAAAACAGAACAAAGTTCAGTAACCGGTTTGTAGGACCCTTGAATGTCACACACAGGGATGGTTGGAAGGGTAAAGCTGGTGAATAACATGGGGTTCCCATCTTCAGGTGGCCCCACATCTGTGAGCTTTCAGGAAAGTGTGAGAAGGGCCCAAGTGAGTGTGGAAGCAACATTCTGAGGTTAAATGTTTTGTTTTCCAGCTTTAGGACAGAAAATTCTGGTAGACCTTAGTGCTTCCCTCTAGAGGCGTCCCTGGGCAAAACACTTCCCAGCTCACTCCAGGAACTGGTATTTCCTGAGAGGAAGTGCTGGAAGCTGCCTGAGATCTTGTTCTCCTCAGACAGGAGAAGAATGGGAAGGGTAAAAGATGAAGTGGTGTCCTGTGAAGGCGGCTTTGGTGTCCTCCCTCAGTGTCATGGCAACGTGTTTTCCTCAGGTGTGGAATCCACCTCCATTCCTAAAGGAACAGGGCTTCAGCTGATCCTTTCTGAATGAAGGAGTGCATAAGAACCAAGACTCGCTAGTGCCAGCCCAGGAGGATTGCTTCAAATACATGAATAGTTGGGTGCCAGTGTGTGTATGCCAGCTCTGTGGCTCAGGGGATGTTCTAAGACACGGGACTGTTGATTCAGTTCAGGAGAAGGGGGTGGGGCGTCTGTACAAGCCTTCCTGTTCCCCGTCCATGGTAACTGAGAAGGCAGTGGGCAGAGGCCGCTAGAGACCCTGGCTCAGACCTTCCAGCTCAATGTGCCCACAGGATGCCACTGACATCATCCCCCTCACACCCCCCAAGCCCATCACAGTTCAGCCTCCCTCTGTGATGATGTCACCACTCCCTGCCCCTCTGTGAGTGTTGTGCACATGGTTGACGTCATTTCATTGTCTGTCAGTCCAATCTGTGGGGTTATGGGATCGTCAGCAAACTACTAATCACATTAGAAACCAATTTTCAAACTTTCATGACTAAAAAGTCCCTTTTAACTATGAAAGGAAAGAAGTCCTTTCTACGGCCCTAGATTGGTAGCAAGGTGGCTCAGGAGATTAAAGTGGGAAGCCCTGGTTTTGGATTTAGAAACCCATGCAACAACCAAAATTTGTATGTCTTTTCACATCGCAGCTTTGTCCTGGTATGTGCGTGCACACACACACACAGACACACACACACAAACACACACACACACACACACAGGCCTTCACACAGAAACATTTATATACTCAAAAGTAAAGGAAGTTTAGATGAGGAGCCAGAAATATGGCTCAGCATTTTGAAGTGCTTACCAATTTTGCAGAACCCCGGTTTGGTTTTCAGCACCTACATATGGTGACTCAGAACTGCCAATAACTCTAGCTGCAGGGGACTTTGCTGCCCCTGTCCTCTGTGGATTCTGTACTAATTTTCACACACACACACACACACACACACACACACACACACACACACACACACACCAGTAATTAAAGATAACAAAAATAAAGAATTTGGATCTTGCTTGACCAGCAAGCACCCACATCGAAGTTCCTGTGTACCTGCTGTAGGCATGTTCAACTTGTCCCTAAATAAAACTTTTCAACGCCCAGAACCTGCAGGTCTATTTTGGAGGTGGACATCAGATAGGATGGATTCATCAACTTATTTTAGAATTGGCTGTAGATATTGTTCCCTAAGCTGCAGAAAATGTTTCTGCTTTGTGTATGAGAGGGAAAGGCACCTGATTCACAGCTGGGAAATCTCTCAGCTTCAAAGGATGTCCTTTCATTACATTACTAAGAAATTTATGACTCAGCTCTGAGACTTCTCAGATCAAAACGGGAAAGGAGTAGCATGTATTTATACGAAAATTTTGAAGATGAAAAATTTCATTATTAGCATGATCGAGAGGGAGTGTTGAGCATGTCAAATCCAAGTGGGGATACGACTGGGTTTTCAGTTCTTGATCATGACAGTTTTAAACTTTCCTTTGGGTGGGAAACATAACATTTGATGAGATAATTAAAGGACCGTGTGAGGTGAGGACGGTTGGATATGCAGAGGGGAGGGTGTAAACCTGCTGATGTGTTATTGCAGGACTGGAGAACTGAGAGAGTGGGGGACTGGAAAAGTCCCAAAGATGGTGACAGCCATCCAGATTTCACAACCACATATATACTGATTGAATTTTAAGTTTTTCTTTTATGTGCATGTGATTTTGCTTGGACGGATTGTGGTGCACCATTTGTGTGCAGTGCCCAAGGAGGACAGGAGAGGGCATTGGATCTGGAACTGGAGGTGCAGACACTTGAAAGGCGTCAAATGTAGGTGCTGGTATCAAGTCTATGACCTCTGGAAGAACACTCGGTGCTCTTAGCCCCTGAACCATTTTCTCCAGCCCCCAGATATGAAATTGAAAGATATAGATAAGGAGAGGAGCAATGTCCTAAGAGGTTTAGAGCACTAGCTATTCATCCAGAGGATTCAAGTTCTATTCCCAGAACCTACATGGTGGCCCACAACCATCTGTAACTCCAGTCCCAAGAGATCCACTGCCTTCTGGCATCTAGGGCCACCAGGCATGTGTGTGGTGCACAGACATACGTAGGCGCAGATTGCTTGTTTGTTTCCCGACAAACACCTATGCACACAAAATATGTAATAACTGAAGACTTAAAAACATTGGATATACATTTTTCAAGTCTCAGAACTGGGAGATGACTATTAAAATAAGCAAGGATTTTCAAGCTATGTTTACACTTCAGGAGCGGTTATTGAGAAAGGCGAAATGCTCAGAGCACAGTCTGTAACCTTAAGCTCAACCTACAAGCACTCAATATCGGTGTGTTTAAAGAGATGTCAAATTGGCAGGGAACAATTGACAGCTGTTTAGAGAATCTTGAAATGGGGCCAATAAATGCAAAAGCACAATATTCAAAGATCAAGGATGGCAAAGATGAAAAGGATATGATTGAATACTGGCTGAATGAGCCATCCAGACAGAACTGCTTTGAGTGAATCCAAAGACAGGGGCACAGACAAAAAAAAGTGAATATAAAAATCGTTTTACTAAGGATTTAATTTCCTTAATTAATATTCACCAATTACATAAAGGACAACGTAAGAGTTAGTCTGATCCCATCCCTTTTGTGTTTCCATGATGTGTTATAAACTCATTGTTTACAGTTGAGAAGTCCCGAAATAGGCCTCTTCTTAATAAAGTATAATGAATATAATAAATATATCTTGGAAATAAGAAATGTAGATGCCCACGGGCCACGCCATGTGCCATGACGGAGACACAGAAAGTTCTATTCTGTTCTCAGTGAAGTCAAAACGCTTTCCCGAGAATCCAAAGCCTCAACAGTCAATTTCCCAGTGACGGCCTGCCAGAGATCACTCCCTTCTTAGGTTCTAGAATGGGGTCAGGGTGGAGGAACACCACAAGATTGTTGTAATAAACACCCTTTTGTTGATGGACCTAATCTAAATTTCTTAGTGGCCAATATCAGACTCTTTTGTATCTACTACAAGATTTAACTTCTGTGAATATTCTACCAGACAGAGACCACACAATTTAAAAGATCTCCAATGATACAGAATGGGCTAATGAGAATGCCTTTACTTGTTTTTCTGTCTTCAGTTTGAAGAGAAGTTTATAGGATGTCCAGAAGACTTGGAAAAATTAATAAAAGGTAACACTAAGTATGTGTATGTCCTCGGTAAGGTGCCGAGTAGAAGGTTTACCAGAAGGTGATGCTGGTGAGCAGAGGGTGGGGACAGGCAGGAATGGCAGAGTGATGTGATTGAGGTGGTGGGGCTCCTTGGGTGCTCTAAAAATGGAGACAGTGATAAGGGTGGGAAAGTTGGTTTCTCCAAAAGTTTGGCCAGTGGGTTGTTACTGTTTTCTATGATTTCTACTCCAGAGTGAGCAATCTCAGTAAGGATGACTCACTCACTTACACAGACAGGGTTCCACATACACTGCCCTGCAAACACACAGACACATCAGCATCAATTACATCATGGAAAGAAAAGAGCAGTGATGATTTTTTAAACTACCTATGAGTTACTATCAACCACCAAAAAAAGGCTGGAGAGCTCATGGTAGTTTCCCTGATGATGAGTTTGTCAAGCATACTAGTTCTGCTTTCATGGTGGCTCTCTGCTGTCCCTCCTCCTCTTCCAAATGCATCCAGGGACATGAACTGACATGAAAACAGGCACTAGAAATATAATATGTGTCTGGATAGGAAATAAAGATGGATGTGAGAAGCTCAAAAGTCAAAAGAATATGAGTGAGACAGAGAGGAAACAGACGCTAAGGTAAATGGGGTTCAGCCTGAAAGACTGAGAGTCGATCATTTATCTTCCCTTTGCATGATCAGACACTTCAATACAATTTTCCTGCTTTTGAGAAGTGAGACTTGGACACCTCAGAGACCTTTCCCTTTCTTCTTTCACAGATGGGAGGTTGATGTTTCAGCAAGTGCCCATGGTGGAGATTGACGGGATGACGCTAGTACAGACCAGATCCATTCTCAACTACATCGCCACCAAATACAACCTCTACGGGAAGGATGCGAAGGAGAGAGCCCTGTATGGTATATTTCCTGTTGTTACTCCAAGGGGAAACAAAGGAAATTTGGGTCCCTCCATGAATGAGCAAGAGGGTGGAAGGTTTTGTGTCTAGGAGCAGGCTGGTTATATCACTTAGGCCAAGGATGGAAGAGTCCGTGAAGGAGAGGGAAGAACAAATGGGGTGGATGCAGGTGAGTGTGGCTACAGCCGAGAATAATGTTGTCAGCACAGTACACAGACAGAATTGCCAAGGGTCTGAGCATGGGGGAGCCATGACTCCAGATGCCCAAGGCTTCAGTGCTGGACCTCAGCCAATAGTTTAGGACAAAGGACACAAGATTGAGGCTGGAGGAGGAGTCCTAGGGAAAGGAGGGTGAAGGAACTGCCTCCCACATCCCATGAGTAGGAACAGCGCAGAGCAAGCATCTGAATTGCCAGCCAGTTCTATGAACTGTAACATGAAGGCTGGCTTGTTGGGGTTTCTGTCCCGCCTGGTACCCCACAACCAGAAACTCCCAAGGAAAATCACACACAGGACTCCATAAGATTATAAACTGATTGACCCATTAGGTCAGGCTACTTATTAGTTCTTATGACTTATCTTAACCCATTATTCTGATCTATGTTAGCCACGTGGCTTGCTACCTTTTTCAGCTGTCAGCTCACATGTTGCCTCTTCGATGATCTGGGCAGGAATGGTGGAGGGAGCTTCCTCCTCCCTAGCCTTCTCCTATTCTCATTGTCCCACCTCTACTTCCTGTCTGGTTGACCTGCCTATACTTTCTGCCTGGCCAATCAGCGTTTTATTAAAATACATGATTGGCAGAATACAGACAATTCTCCCACACCAATGAACTGCTCAACACAAGGAGGCTTAGAGAGATAGGTTCCCAAGTGCCAAGATTACCTGGAGCATTTAATTCAGGACTAAAGCAGCCAGGATTACTGTACCACCCATGCTGGGACCCAGAGCTCTCATAAAATCCTTCAGTCATGAACCACTGTGTGAGAACACCACAGCTGCTCAAATAGCTAAATGTGGTGTGGGAAACATATGTCCATGGGAAATGGACCTGACTGTAACAGTGCTTGTATAGAAATACTTCTAGCGGCATTATTATGATTTCCTATGGTGGAATCAGCCGAGATATTCAATAATAGATGAAAGAGGAGCACAGTGTATGATTTTAGCCATGAACATACATGAGAAAAGCAATACAAAGATACAGCGTGGACATTACATCGTGTAAAGTAAGCAGACACCAGGGCATATGTTCCATGGCTCATTTCTTTTTTGAGGGGAAGGGGACAGGTGAGACAGGGTTTCTCTGTGTAACAGCTCTAGAAGTCCTAGAACTAGCTCTGTAGACCAGGCTGGCCTCAAACTTACAGTACATGGTTTATATCATATGAAATGTTCCCATCCTCACCATGGACAAGAAGGAAGTAGATCAGTCCTCCTGCACTAGCTGCCACGGTGCCAGGACTGGGATATGGGGGAGACCAAAATCTTCTACAATTGAAGAATGTTGTGTTTTAGGATCCTGCAAAAGTACTTACTAAAACAGGAAAACACATTTTGAGGGTATAATAATGGTGATGTGTGACTGTATGATGCTGAACCTCTGTCCAAAAAGAATGGTACAAATTACAGTTTGGAACAAGGGAATGCATATGTCCCCAGTGTGCTGTGGTTTACATGAATGAAGAAGCAGACAAGTCTTGACAAATGTTAGCAAGGCCAGAATCCAGCAGCAGTGTGTTCTGGTTATACAGATATTCTTCCCGAGAAATGAACAGGAGACTTCTACACTGACCAAGAATGACTCTGAGCCATACAGCAGAATGAGAGAGGCGCACCTGAAGGCTCAGCCAGGGCTTGGTGTTGAGCACATGGGAGGCAGTGTTGTGGTATATATGTAGAAGGAGTAGGATACTTTTTGCTCTTTTTGTTCTTTTGGGGAGAGTCCTCTGCCCAGCTCTCAAAAGAATCACACGGAGGCTTATTCTTAGTTATAAACATCTGACCTTAGCTTGACTTGTTTCTTGCTAGCTTCTCTTAAATTGTATTATCCCATCCTCCTTTTGCCTCTGGGTTTTTCTCACTCTCTTACTCTATAAAACTCATTCTTACTCCATGGATGGCTGTGTAGCTGAGTGACTGCCCCTCTTGTCCTCCTATTTATGTGGCTACTTCTATGAACCCCTTCTTCCCAGATTTCTCCTACAATATAATTTTTTCTGCCTGCCAGTCCCTCCTTTCCTTCCTCCTGCCTCACTATTGCCATTCAGAGCTCTATGAAGCCATCGGGTGTATAGAGAAGTGAAGCATCACAGTTTCACAGAGTTAAACAAATGCCACATAGACAAAAGTAACACACCTTCCCATGATATTCCCAATACCACAATTTCGTAGCTCTGAGAATTTCAGCACGGCTATAGAGATCAAATCACGTCAGAGAGCATGCAAGTCTGCTGTAGAGTTTGATGGTTATCTTCCAGGATACCACCAAGTATATCATGACTGCATCTCTAAGTGGGTGAGTGATGCTCTTTGTGCTTGGGTTGGGGCCATTGCGTATAAAAAAAAAAATTAAAACTGTATCTGAACAGATAGGATGTCCTAGAAGGAAAGATAATATGTCTGTTAAATATAAATTTTTTATGTTTATACCCACTAGATGAAGTAACTTTGCAAACATCTTCCAGTGTAAATTTCTTAGGTTTTTAGATTGAAATGTAAAATAGGGAACCTTTGAGAATCCTTAACCATTTGGATAATTTCGTCTTTCAGGATCGACATGTACACAGAGGGTATTTTTGATCTCACTGAGATGATGCTGCCATTGGTCATATGTCCCCCAGACCAAAGAGAAGCCAAGATCTTGTTGGTAAAAGACAAGATCAAAAACCGATACTTGCCTGCCTATGAAAAAGTAAGTAGGCTGTTCGAAGTCTGTCGACACTGTGTTCCCAGGACAAGAGAAAGACAGAGGTTGGGAGGGACAGGGTGCTGCCGTACTGACCTTCCATGAGCCTCCCTGTGCAGCTCCCTGCCCACAGGATGCTGTATAAAAATGGCCTGTGAGAAGAAGAATCTACCTTTGGCGCTGAGCGCCCTAGTCCAGCTTCGCAAACGGTTGACATCTCAAGACTGGGAGAGGGTTCATCTGTTCATGGGTGGTGGTTACAACGATAGGGTCCTGGAAAACGTGGAACACTATAAGGAGTTAAAGAAAATAGTCCAGCAGTCAGACCTTGAGCGCCACGTGACCTTTCTGCCATCCTTCTCAGACAGACAGAAGATCTCGCTCCTCCACGGCTGCTTGTGTGTGCTTTACACCCCGAGCAATGAGCACTTCGGCATTGTCCCCCTGGAGGCCATGTACATGCAGTGCCCAGTCATCGCCATCAACTCAGGGGGGCCCTTGGAGTCTGTCGTCCACAAGGTCACAGGGTTCCTGTGTGAGCCTGACCCTGTGCGCTTCTCAGAGGCAATGGACCAGTTCATCCACAAGCCATCCTTGAAAGCCACGATGGGCCTGGCTGGAAGAGCCAGGGTGGCAGAGAAGTTCTCCACTGAAGTGTTTGCGGAGCAGCTCTTCCAGTATGTCACCAAACTCGTGTAGCCGGGGCACCTCTAGAGCTCAGGGCCAGTATGCAACTTGCGCTGCAATCCTTCCGGGTTGTGGAAGCACCTCTGAAACCAAAAGGAAGGAGCTAGAAACTAGTGCTAGTAAGATCATTTTTTTAAGTAGACTTGAGTCTTGAATGTGAGCCACCTGTCCGCCACTCCTACCTGTGATTTTTCTGACTATATCCTTAATGCTGTAATCATTCCAGATCTCATCAGCGTTGAAAGGATGGTAGAAACCTGCTGCTAGCAGGCTATTTTAATTCTGTTTTCCTGGATTATGATTCCTTTATATATAAAGGTGTAATTATCCACTGTCTTAATTGGCTTTAATAGTTTAGGTCTCATCATTGTCACAGTCGATTGATTTGACTTCAGGGTGTAATGGGAACGGGCAATTGCGGGTTTCATGCTCAGTTCTCTTAAAGTGTTCTCTGTTAGCTGTTAGGAAAGTTTTGTTTGAGTTTTGCCTGGATCCATAACCAGAGAGCTCAGTATTATTTATTGGTGTTTTTTGGGAGGAGGGGGTTGTTTGTTTGTTACTGCAACTGGACAATAAATGATGCTTGACACAGGAAGAGAATAAAGCATTAGGTCTGGAAAAAAAAATGACCTGTGAAGGAGCACCGCATGGTCACGCCAATCTAGTGTCCACATTCAACAGGGTTCAAGGCCATAACCACACCTGATCTCTGGAAGGCTGAGCCACACCAGAGATAAACCTAGATCCTGCAGATGCACTGGGCTTCAATTCCAGGTCAAACTGCAGAAAAACACAGATGGGAAAATATTCTGTCACATCACACAGGGAGGCCAGAGAGCCACTGGCTGTCAGGAGAATAGGATAGAGCTTCAAAGACGGAGGAGAACCTGACCTAGGACAGTGATGCAGGGGAGAGGAGGAGGCTGATGAAGAGATGTAAAGGAACACTGGCCTGCAGGAGTTAGGGTCACAGATGGCAGGCTTGGGAGGAGAGCCATGCACACTCCACACATGAATGGGTGTCGGTGTACATGTAGTGTCTCTCTTAGTCAGGGTTTCTCTTTGGAGGAAGATCACGAACACATCAGACTGACTTGATCTTCTGTCAAGCAAAAGCTAAGAACAAAGCTCTGATCCTAGTGGATAAGGGATCCTAGACATTCCTCAGAGACTGTTATTACTGTTTAGAGGCTGTGGGACCTGGGAGACTGAGAGCAAACTGAAGTCTCATGCAACAGACAGCTCGATCCAGAGCAACAGACTCTTTTCACTCTAAGGGCTAAAAGAAGTCACATGAATAAAGGATGCAGTCACAAGAGAAAATCACATGTGATGATCAAGTCAAAAGTGCCCAAAACATGTTTTCCATTGTGGCATATAAAGAAACAACAGTAGCCCGTCGTAAAGACTAAGCTGAGGTGAACTCACTCCTCTCCACTATACTTGGAAGAGCACGAAAGCTTAATCCAAGAACAAGTCTGCGGTGTTTGAAGAAGCTGAGGTCAGAGGACTTTTTCCTTGGGGTCTTGGAGTTTTCTCACAAGCACTCAGAAATCTTCTCGTGACTCCATTCTCAGACTGTGTTCCAACAGCGCTGACTGTAAACCTACAGAGAATCTCTCTGAGTCTCATTCCATCCCCCGACCGTTCTCCCACCTCGGCCTTGCTCTATGGAAGCAGGGAGAGTTTAGGTGCTCTCACACGGTCCCCTGTAGCCTATGGTGCTGACAGTTAAGACTCTGCCTCACAGGACACACGATCTAGCCATCACAGCTTAACTCATGTCTGAGAATCCTGAGTTCCCTGTATACAGCGCGCTATGAACTGAAGAACACTTGAAGCTTACTTTTGCTTTTGAGTCTATGTCTTACTTAGGGTTTTCATAGCTATGACGAGACACTATGGTCACAGCAACTCTTATGAAGAAAACATTTACTTGGGGTGACTTACTTATCTTTTCAGAGGTTCAGTCCCTTATCAATCTGATGGGGAGCATGGACGTTTGCAGGCATTTGTCATGTTGGCTGCCTCTTGGCTTATAGGCACCAGGAAGTCAGCTCACTCAGTGGGTGGTATCCTGGGCATAGGCACCCTCATAGCCCGCCCCACAGTGACACTTCCTCCAAGAAGGCCATACCCACTCCAACAAAGTCACTCCCCCTAATAGTGACAGTCTCTATAAGATTAGGGGTGTCAATTACATTCAAACTACCACAATGTGGTAATTATAATTCTTTTCTCAGTATGCATGAACAATATACAAACTTGTAATGGCTCTTTACTAGAAGGTAAATAGAGGCAAAGTGTCTTATTGGGAGACTTGGGGAAAGTCAATGGCTCCAGCCCAACTGTATGTTTTCATAATGTGTCTCCTTTAATTTGGTAGGTCTTGAAGAGCCACGGACAAGACTACCTTGTCGGTAACAAGCTGACCAGGGTAGACATTCACCTGCTGGAAGTTCTTCTCTATGTTGAAGAGCTTGACTCCAGCCTTCTGGCCCCTTTCCCCCTGCTGAAGGTGAGATCACCTCAGAGAGGCAGCCTCACACTCATGGCTCTGAGAATATAATGGTGGCCTGTGGGCTGCTGAGGGCCCACCCTTTGACCTCCAAACTGAGCTACTGAACCCTGGTTTGAGACATGACAATAATCTTTCTGTGAATGGAGATTTGGAGGTGGTACCCCAAGAAGAATATTTTGTCTTTTGTCATGAGAAAGGAGCAGTACCCCTCAGCTCTCTCCCTGGACCCCTGTTCCTTGCAGGCTGCTTCTGGCCTTCATCTTCCATCTCTTGTGGCCTGTCTCTGCACATTCAGTGTCTAAGCAGGTCTCTGTCACGCTGACCCCTCCTCAGCTCTGACTCCTCAGCACTCTGCTTCTCTCTCCATGGTCCCCACCATGTTGTCTCCCCCCCCCCCACACCCCAGTGAACCCATCCTTATCTCCAGTGTGAAAACTGACTGTGAGTTGCTCCTGGTCAGAGTTTAATATTTTCTGTTCCCATTTCCAACTCAGTTTTTCACGTCTTCACTTTTCTTTGGTAGTCTCTGCTTTCACACCTGAGAGACTCAGTGCTCTGTGCTCTGCACCACACTCTGTTCATGGTTTGTCCAGGGGCCTGAGGAGAAGGCAATTGGATGTCAAAGGAGGTCTTAAGGAAATTATGCTGAGCTATGGTTTCTAGTTCATAGATTTGTGGTTCTTTTTATCTCTACTCTTACCCTACTGCAAGGATACATTTGGTCATTTGCTGGGAGAGGCTCAGAGGTTTTGCACTGTGCACATGAACAGTTCTGACTCTCAGACTGTGTTTTCTTGATCACAGGCCCTGAAGAACAGAATCAGCAGCCTGCCCAATGTGAAGAAGTTCCTGCAGCCTGGCAGCCAGAGAAAGCCTCCCATTAATGCAAAACAAATCGAAGAGGCAAGGAAGATTTTCAAGTTTTAGTAAAGTTGCATCTACCGAGTCCTTGTATTCCAGCCTCTGGTGTTTTTCAAAACTGAGTAGCGGCTGTGGATACTGATTATTTTGAAATAATAAGCGTGGAAGAACACTGTATGTAGCTAGTGTGTTTGAAGTGTGAGCTGGGATTCCTGGTGTCACACATAAAGAGGAAGGCAAACTGAAAACACTTCAATTAAAAGCAAGCAAACTAGTCTGATTCGATGTCCCTTCCTTTCTCCACCCCCACCCCGACTCCTGTCATCCAGTGACTCTGCCCCTCCAGGCTGAGGCCCAGGAGGAAGCTCCAATCTCCTGACAAGCATACTCCTGACAAGCTGACTCTGGATCCTAAGCAGCCCTGCCCCCATGCTGCCCCTCATGGTCATTGTAGGTACTGCATCTGTGAGATGTCTTGGTTGACTCACAGTAGGTCCCCTCCACCTACTACTCTCCTTCCAGGAGGCCCAGGCTCAAGCAAGATGTAATACTTCACCCTCTCCAGCTGATTCTGACCCAGAATCTCACACTTCTCCACCCAGTCAGGTTACCCCTCTAGGCCCAGGCCCAGGTGGGAGCTATATTCTCGAATTGTCTTGTCCGAGGTGACCTAAGATCCTTGTCTGAGCTGCCTCTCCAGGCCAGGCTGAAGCCATAGCCATGAACTCTTTTGGTGCTTGCTTCGTTCCTTTATTACACAACAGCCCCGTGACCTAAATCCAGTTCATTCTCTTGCTGGGACCCTCACCTGATTCTGCCCCTCAGGCCCAGGATGGAGCAGCTGCGTCTTGAGATCTTCACCAATGTCAAGGGCCCTGAGCTCCCCCTTCCTTTACCTCCTCCATGCTCAGACCCTAAGTGTATCCTGAGCTCTCTTGGGGAGTTTAACTCAGTGTCTTCCTCCCATGTTGCTTCTCTGCCCCAGTGTCAGATTGAGGTTACCGAGACATCCAGCTTTGTGGACTGAATTTCTACTGGTTTCTTTGCCTGTTGGACTACCCAGACCACATACAGTCTAAAAAAATACCCTTTGAACATATACATAGATACACACACACACACACACACACACACACACACACACACACCAGTCACTTAGAACACCCTAATACAGAAGAAATGCTTCAGTACCGAGGAAATTGTTAAACAACAGTATATGTTTTAAAGCTGAGTTGTAGGGCAGGGCAGACAGCTCAGCGGTAGAATACTTGCCGACATTTTTCAAGGCATTGGTAGCCAGGCTGTGGAAAGTTAATTGGGAGATCCTTCTAGTAAGCTTTCTCAGTCTAATATGAGACTTCTCATGGTTGGCCAACCCCCGCGTGATTTGGGTCTGGGGGCAATGTGGGACTTAAGGTCAGGTCTCAGGGTACTTAGTTTGGAACACAGCACAGCATAAGTATTTGCACTCCTTCCTCCCTGATGGGGAACTGTTGCCAGGCACGTGGTTTAAAGAGTCCTAGAGGAAGAGAATGCTCTAAAAGGATTCTTCTGGGCTAATGAGGGCTTAAAGCCAACTCTGGAAACTGTCCTGCCATCACTGGTCCTCTACACCAAGCCAGGGGAGATGAGTGCCCCAACAGGCACAAAGTCATGTGATTCCCAAAGTTTCCCACAGCACACGAAGGGGGTCTGCATCCGCTCAGGTCAGGCGGGTGCTTCTCATTGCCTCTGAATGTCTTCCTGTCTGCTGACCACCAGCTCTGTCGTTCAACACCACAACCCTGGGACAATAGCCTTCCCTTCCTGGTGTCAGGTTGGTCACATGGCCGAGCAGGCATGAAAAAGGACTGGGGGAATGGTTGCCCTAGAGATTGTCACTGCTTAAAGCCACTGAGAAAACTGTTCAGCCGGGTCTGAGCCCAACTTTTGTCTTTCGTAGGGCTGGGCAGGCTGACCGTAAAACCCTCTAGTTGTGGGGAACCCTTGGCACCATGGAAACTGCACTGTGGCCCCATGATTGGCTGTGCTGTGCAAATTCAGGGTATGCTGGTTGAATTCTAGTTAGTTAGAGGTCTGTTGATACCACCCAAGGGCTTTGCCTGATGACTGAAGGGTGCTCGGTGAGACACAGAGGCGGGCAATAGCAGATGATAAACACCAAAGACACCCAAAGATAATTTGTCCTGGATTTGCAACCTTAACAGAGGGCGCTAGATCTACACACACATCTGTGCAACATGAGGAGCCATGGCAAAGCATCAGTCTTTGAAAATATGGTTCTGATCAGGGGTGGAGCATCATGGGAGGTTCTGGGTTCAATTTCCACTACCAAAAAAAAAAATTAAGAAAGGAAGGACAGAAGAAAGAAAGAAATATGAAAGAAGGAATGGAGAAAGACTGTGTCTCAGAACCTTTAGTTCGAGAAGGCTCCATCTTAAAATAGCTTTAGTAAAGGATAGAAAGATGGCTCTGGAGTTAAAAGTACTTAGTTAAAAGTCTTGCAGAGGACTGGATTTCAGTTCCCAGCAGCAGGTCAAAACTGCCTATAACTCCACTTTTGGGTGAAGCATGGGGAAGGGAATCTGATGCCCTCTTCTGGCCTCCCTGGGTACTACATTCTTGTGGTACACATACATTTAGCAGTCAAACACTCAAACAGATAAAATAAAAATAAGTAAATCTCTCCTTTTTAAAGAAGAGGTTATTATAGAGCCAGTGGGATGACATAGTGTGTAAGGCACTTTTCACAGTGCTGGATCCCTGGAAGTCACCTAAAATTGGAATGAAGGAGCCAACTTAAGAGTTGTTCTCTGACCTCCACAGGAATGCACGTGTGTGCATGCACACATACACTAATTAATTAGGTAATTAATTAATTGATAACTATACCGAAAGCAAAGTGTTCAGGCGCAAAGTGACTGCAGCCACCTCTTTCCTTTTTTACCAGAAGGAGAGTTGAATATGCCTGGAATATGCCTAGAAAGAGTCCAGCAATAACTCAGGTACAGCAGTTCTAACTCCTGAGCTCCCTTTCCCGCCCTACTTCTTATTTTACTTTTCTGACTCAAAAACTCCAGTTTCCAAGATTATATATGGAAATGGTCAAATCAGGACTGTACCCTCAAGATTCAGCGGCCAGGGTTCTGCATACGGCCTTCAAGATTGCTTCCAGGTTGGAAGAATTCTGACAACACTCAGCTCCCAGCAGCCCTTTTCTGCTGGTGTCAGAATTCACAGTCATCTGTCAGGACTGCAATATCCCCAGCGTGTGTATCTCAGACTCCTGCATGCAACACACTCACAGGTATGACAAATTATTTGCTTCATGAGGCTTGTTAGTGAAGCAGGCAACCCGGAAGCAGACTAAAAGGGTTAGGGCGATTCCAAAGCTTCAGGATGGATCTGGCTCCCATCACTCACAGACCCCATCATGCTCTGGCAGGCTACCAACCAGAGCATGTTGTGGTTGGGGACACAAGAGAAGCCAGGGTCCCAATGGACAGGAGGACACAGGAGAGGAGCAGGATGAAAACAGAAAGAGGTAGTGTTGAGTGGGCTGGGTTGTGAGGGGGCAGGGAAGTACACACCTGTGAGCAAGCCCACTGGCTTTTTCCAGGTGCCTGCTGTCTTGGGGACTATAAAACACGCACATAGAAAGGATCCTGCATCCTCACCTCTTCTCAGACCTTGGGACAACATGCAGATTCCTTCACTTCAGGGTTTCAGACCTGGGTTCCTCCTGGGCAATTTCCGCCAACAATTAACTGAATGACTTTCAGCCCAACAGAACTGAGGTCTGTGTCCAGGGTCTACAATGTATGACCCTGAAACTTAGTGTAAGGTTGGGACTTTGGGACAGACCCTATGGGAGGTGGAGATAGACCTCTATGAAACTATGGAGTCTTTGGGGATAAGGGACTCCTCAGAGAAGGTGTGGGCTCCATTGACCACAGCCTCCTCTGACTCTAGATTCTTGGCACGTGGTGTCCCAGGTCAGACAGAGCCCTACATGGCTGATTCTTCGGCAGAAGCTCTCTTGTCAATACCCATGCTTGGAGCCTTGTGTAGTGTTCTAGGGACACAGATGGCAAGGAAACTTTAAAGGGAGAGTAACTGAGAGAGAAGCACTGGCTTGGGGTGGAGCAATGGGAAGGAGAGGGCAGAGGCACCATTTAGAAGAAGGTGGGACCTTACAAGATCTTCTGATGCCCCTTTCTTTCAGGGAAAGGATGGGGTTCTGTGTCCCCCTGTATGACCAGAGCATTGATCACGTCCATAAGCTGTTTCCAACTTTCAATGACTCTTTGAAATTTCCACCCACCCGCCTGGAGTTGTGGGTCTTCAAAGGCTTGTTTGGTGAGTATGGTGGGAGCCTATGCCCTTGGAGAATAAGACAGTTGAACATGGTCTGGTAATTGTTATTACACTCCCTGGTCCAGTGGGTCCCTGATCCAGCCTCTTTTAGAAAGATAGATAAGATGTCAGCCAGTTTTAAGGGGGCCCCACAAAAGTTCCCTTTTCTTTTAAAGCCTCAGGTTACTTTTCCCATCTTAACCAGCAATCTTCCTGGGGGCTGCTGCTCCTACTCCTAGCTGAGCAACCTCTTCCCTTCCCAGGTTTGGATCATGAACTAATTCCACTCTTCAAGGATACCTACTGTGTTTTTATAAACATTATGCAGGACGTAGATGACATGCTCCTGTACCTTTATGGGCTGAGAATGGAAAGGGCTTTTACACTGGTTCTCATTGTGTTGCTGGCTTGCAAACTCCGGATAAAACAAAATCGAGGTAAATGAGTTCGTGTATCCTGGTAGAAAGCATTTTCTTCTGGGGGATCTGAAAAGGCCACTTTCCCCACTTTCTGTGTTCCCTCTAGTTAGTTCCACTGTCCAAAGGACCAGGGCAGAGAGCAGAGTTCTGAGAAACACCATCCAATCTAACAATCTCTAGGTGTGATCTTTCAGAGTAGGACCAGCAAACTGTAGCCATTTAAGGGGATTATGTATTTGATACAAATAGGGAAGATCTTGTTTGTGGTTTTCAGGTGTGGAATTGAGTCCCTAGGGAGCTGCTCTCTCTAGAGGGATGCAGTCTGTCAAATCTCTTTGCATGGCCCATGGCTTAGCTTCACCTGATTGTGCTTCTCAACAGCCAGTCTGAGGCCCAGCAGTATCAGGGTCACCAGGGCACTGATTAAAAATCTTAATTCACTGAGGCACCTTCTCCCCTACCACAGAACCAGAAACTGGAGAGGCAAGACATAGCAGCCTGTGCTTTATCAAGCCGCCCAGAGCCCTGGGCCTGCCCAAGTTCAAACCCACCCGGTAGAAACCCTGTGCCAGCATGGGCTTCAGCAGCTGCTTCCTTTTTAGCCAGAGCCTGGGCCAGAGGCCTGCAAAGTCCTGTGCGGTGGTCCTTGAGGAGACACTTCATTTAAGTTGGAGGACTGTGCGGCATCCATTGTTCAGAGGACATGCTTGGCCATGACTTCAGCATGGGGACAGGAGCCTTGCTGTGGAAACACCTTCACCAGGAGACTGATGCCAAGCTCCAGATGTGTTAGTGCCATGACAGGTGGGAGGGGGTGGTGTTACCAGTCTTCAGAACTGTATTTTGGTTTTATTATTGCAATGTTTCACTTTTAAATGAAGTTTTAATTAATTTCAATGGTTTTATAATAAATAAAAGGTGCAGCTGGGAAACAGGGCCTGTGCTTTTGACTCAAATGGGAAAGAGCTAGCCTGTTTGGTTATTGGTTTTATTCCTTTCTAATGTTGCTTTTTTAGCTTTATTTTTGTTTTGTTTGTTTGGCTTCCAAGACATTGTTTCTCTGTAGCCCTGCCTATCCTGGAACTTCCTTTGTAGACCAGGTTGGCCTCGAAGTCAGAGATCTGCCTTCCTATGCCTCCTGAGTGCTGGGATAAAAGGCTTGTGCAAACACACCTGTTTAATCTTTATCTGGTGAGATGAAGAGGTTCTTTATTTAAGAGGGAAACTGAGACATTTGTCAATCAGAGACTCGCTTATTTCACCTAATGTAACGTCTAGTTCCTTCTATTTTTGTGAAAATGCCACTATTTCAATTTTTTTGCTATTGCATAACATTCCATTGTATAGCCATACCATACATCGTTATCTGGTGATGTTCATCTTGGCTGCTTCCAAATCCTGCTGTGTGAACCATGGAGATGCAGTTACCTCTGTGGTCATAGCCCTGAAGCCTTTGGGATTATATCCAGGAATGGAATAATGGTGGTATTATACTCTTAACGAGGGCCCAAGATCTCTTTAGGGCTCAAATCAAACACTACAGCAAGAAAAAGGAACTTAATATATCTGAGGGTGAGCAAACTCTCATGCCATGCTGTTCCAAACATGTCTCTTTATTGTTCTGTCTCTATTCTAATTCTCCTGTCCGAATTCTAATTCCTCTTAGCTCCTTCTCCTCTAGCCTCAAAAGTCCTCCCCCATGTGTGGCTTGAATCACTGAACAAAGTTACAGGAGTTACCTGTCAGTGGTCAAAAGCACATTCCTAGGGGAAGTGACAAGGAGTTGAGTCATTTACCATGGCAACACAAGGTTTCAGGAGTAACTGTGACCACAGCCTGCTGACACAAGGCCCGGTGACAAACATGAGACCTAGGTCTTTTGTCAGCAAGACCTGACAAGTGAAGAATTGGCATGGATTTTAGGGTTCTTTGTGTAGTAACCTTTGTTGGACATCTCTGACTCTGACGTTGTGTATAACTGTAAGGTTTTAAACTTATGATCCATTTACAAGAAGCCTTTAAGTCAAATTTGATTTTGTTCAGAGGTAAAAGTGAACTAATTGTGTGTAGTTAGTCTGAGTAAAAGGAACAAAGCATGTCCCAGTATATAGTCTATATGTCAACATTATATAGATAAATAAAAAGTCATCTTCTTGACACCCGCAGATATATGTGCCCATAAGATTGAAGTGTAATCATGAGATGACATATACATGTCACATGAGATACACACTACTGTGCAGGTATTGGAGAGACACAAAGCTGCTCTAACAAATGTGAGCAACAGACGATGGCCCTGTAGACTTTGCCCGGACAGGATTCTCCTGCATCTGATAACCACTCCTCTGGTGGGGTGACATCTGAACACTAGTTGTCACCTGCTGCAACTCTCAAGACCTCTGGCATTTCGTGTTCTCTGAGGACCTTCTCCGCTGTTCCTCACAGTGACTGTACGAGTATACATACCACAGGCAGTCAATAGGGGTTCCTCTTTGATCACCAGCCATTTTATTTCACACTTAAGTATTTACATGTAAGTGTGCACACATGTATATGTGTCACGGTGTATATGTAAAGGTCAGAGGACAACTTACTGAAATTGATTCTCTTCTTCCACTTTGTGAGTTGTGAGTCTGGCAGACAATGACAATGCCTTTACCCAGTGAGTCAATGCTGACACATTTACCAGTATTTGTTGTGATTTTTTTCTTTTAAATTTTAAGTAAAATATAATTACATCATTCTCCACTCTCTTTCCTAACTACTCTCTCTCCAGTGTCCATACTCCCAAACTATCATAAATTCAATCTCCTTTTCTTTAATCACTGTTATATATACATATAAAAATAAACATAAATATGTTCTCCTGACTCTATCTAGTATTGCATGTGTGTGAAGAGGGTTGACCACTTGGTATTGGATCCAATCAAGGAAAACATCCCTGAAAAAGCCTAATTATCCCTCGTCAATTGCAAGATGTTTGTAGCTCCTTATTTATGGATGTGACCCACCGATTTCCGTCGTCTATATTAGGATGTCAACTGGTGTTGAAATTACTCAGGTCTTGTTTAGGCAGCCATATTGACATTTTACGTGTGTAACTTCCCTGCCGTAGAAGGCATAATCTTACATCAGACTTCTGTCTCTTTGGTTCTTATAATCCTTCTGCTTCTTTTTCTGTGATGTTCCCTGACCTTTAGCTGTGGGAGTTGAGTTGTAGGTGTATCAGTTGGGTGGGCCAGGGAAGCCCATAGTTTGGTATTATCTGCATTTTGACCAATTGTGACTTTCTGTTATGGTTCTCAACTGCTGCAAATAGAAGCCTCATTCATAATAGGTGATGTCAAGAAAATTCTATACCTGTAAAATTTCTCGGCATAGATTTCCATTACGTTATATACAATAGAGTAGTAATTTGATTTTGTTAGGTGCATACAAAAGAGTATAAAATATTTATTTGTATCACCTCTTCTCCCATAAGAGTTATACCTATATCTGGTTATAAGAAAAAGAATTTAGAATGCAGTTAGGAATTGCACTGATTTAGGAAGATGGCAGTTGTATGTTTTCCTCTAAGATCCCTGACTTTGCTAGTCCTGGATGATTGGCTGATTCTCTCATTATCAGGCACAATTTCCCTCATGTTGATCTAGGCTTCCGGCCAATTAGATAACTGGTGGTTACTGTCAAGATATGAACTTTAGGTCTATCTTGCCATACTGGGTTTGTTTGGGGTCATGGACATCACAGCGAGGTAGGACTATTGGTTGTGTTTCTTCCCTGGCAGCTTGCACAGTCCCTGCTGGTGCTATGGAATCTAGTCCTCAGGGGAGGGAGAGGCTTTCAAGGAAGTTCCAGCTTGAATCCTCCGAGTCCTGTGTCAGAAGTGTGTGGTGTCTTGAGCCATGGGTACTTACCTTCAAGGACAACATAAGAATAGAAGACCCGGATATTAACTCACAAACCTATGAGCACCTAATTTTTGACAAGGGAGCTAAAGGTATACAATGGAAGAAGGAAAGCATTTTTAACAAATGGTGCTGGCATAACTGGATGTCAACCTGTAGAAGGATGAAAGTAGATCCATATCTATCACCATGCACAAAACTCCGGTCCAAATGGATTAAAGACCTCAACATTAATCCATCCACTTTGAACCTGATAGAAGAGAAAGTGGGAAGTAATCTACAAGATGTAGGCACAGGAGGCCTCTTCCTAAGTAGGACCCCAGTAGCACAGACAATAAGAGAAACAATGAATAAATGGGATCTACTGAAACTGAGAAGCTTCTGTAAAGCAAAGGACACTGTCAGTAAGACAAAAAGGCTGCCTTCTGACTGGGAGAAGATCTTCACCAACCCCTCATCAGACAAAGGTCTGATCTCCAAAATATATAAAGAACTCAAGAAACTAGACACTAAAACTCTAATTAACCCAATTAAAAAATGGGGGTACTGAAGTGAACAGAGAATTCACAACAGATGAACTTCGAATGGCCAGAAGACACTTAAGGTCGTACTCAACCTCTTTAGCGATCAGGGAAATGCAAATCAAAACCACTTTGAGATATCATCTTTCACCTGTCAGAATAGCTAAAGTCAAAAACACCAATGATAGCCTATGCTGGAGAGGATGTGGAGAGAGGGGAACACTCATCCATTGTTGGTGGGAATGCAAACTTGTGCAGCCACTGTGGAAATCAGTGTGGCGGTTTCTCAGGAAACTGGGAGTCAACCTCCCTCAGGACCCAGCAATTCCACTCTTGGGAATATACCCTAGAGATTCCCTAACATACTACAAAAGCATTTGTTCAACTATGTTCATAGCAGCACTATTTGTAATAGCCAGAACCTGGAAACAGCCTAGGTGCCCCTCAATAGAAGATTGGTTAAAGAAGGTGTGGAACATATACACATTAGAGTTTTACTCAGCGGCAAAAAAACAATGACATCTTGAATTTTGCATGCAAATGGATGAAAATAGAAAACGCTTTACTGAGTGAGGTAAGCCAGACCCAAAAAGAGGAACACGGTATGTATTCACTCATAAGTGGATTCTAACCATAATTAAAGGTCTTTGAGCCTATTATTCGTGATCCTAGAGAAGCTAAATAAGAAGATGAACCTGATGAAGATTATTTAGCTATCCGCCAGGAGGCAGGAAATAGTCAAGAGTCCCAGGTAACCTCGGGTGCATGGGGGGGGGGGGGGTGGGTGGGTGGGAGGGTTGTTGGAAGGGGAGAGGGTTAGAGAGAAGGGAATAGGGGAGAAATGGGGAAAGCTCGGTTGACCAGGATGGGGGGGATGGAGGAAGGATGAATATGGGATCAGGGAAGAATATATTTCAACTAAGGGAGTCATTTTAGGGTTTACAGGAGACTTGATTATATATGGGATCCCAGGTCCAAGGAGAGATCCCCAGATTGTTCTCTGGACAGAGGAGAGGGTGCCTGAACCGGCCTTGGCCCATAACCATACTGATGAATATTTTGCTTATCACCATAGATCCTTCATCCGACGATGGATGGCGATACAGACGGAGACCCACATTGGAGCACCGGACTGAGCCCCCCATGGTCCAAATGAGGAGCAGAAGGACGAAGAAAATGAAAAACGAAATAAGGACTGTGAGGGATGCTATCACCCACTGATACAAGGGGACGGATCTAATGAGAGTTTACCAAGGCCAGTTGGACTGCGACTGAACAAGGAAGTGATCCAACCAGATTCTCTGAATGTGGCCAGATTCTCTGAATGTGGCTGGCCCGGAGTCTTTCTGAAAAGCCATTGACAATGACACTGGGACTTGTTTCCTCTGCATATACTGGATTTTGGGGATCCAGTCTGTTTGGATACTCACCTTCCTGGACCTGGAGGGAGGGGGGAGGAACTTGAACTTCCCACAGGGCAGGAAACCCTGACTGCCCTTAGGGACGAAGAGGGAGGAGGAGAGGGAGTGGGGGGAGTGGGAGGGTGTTGGGAGGAGGGGCGTAAATGGAAACTTTTATAATTTAATAAAATTACTTTCAAAAAACAAACAATACAAAGCCACAAATCCAGCCTTACAGAAAGTAATAGAAAGAAAATCACAACTCAAGGAATCCAACATTGCCAACACTGCCTACAATAACTCAGACATCTAGTGACCCTTCACAAGCACAACTCAAAGAAGGGAAACACACAAACTCTACAACCCCCCCCAAAAAAATAATAAAAATAACTGGAGTCAACAACCACTGGTCATTAATATCACTTAATATCAACGGACTCAATTCACCTATAAAAAGTCACAGACTAAGAGATTGGATACGAAAACAAGATCCAACATTCTGCTGTTTACAAGAAACACACATCAACCACAAAGACAGACATCTACTCAGAGTAAAGGGTTGGGAAAAGATTTTTCAAGCAAATGGACCTAAGAAACAAGCAGGTGTGGACATTCTAATTTCTAACAAAATTGACTTCAAACTAAAATCAATCAAAAGAGATGGAGATGGACACTTTATACTCATAACAGGAACAATTCATCAGGAGGAAGTCTCAATCCTGAATATCTATGCCCCTAATATAAAAGCACCCACTTATGTAAAAGAAACACTTCTAGAACTCAAGGCAGTCATCAAACCACACACACTAATAGTAGGAGACTTCAACACACCTCTCTCACCAATGGACAGGTCAATCAGACAGAAACCTAACAGAGAAATAGGAGAATTAATAGAAGTAATGAATCAAATGGACTTAACAGACATCTATAGAACATTCCACCTAAATAGGAAAGAATATACCTTCTACTCTGCAGCTCATGGGACCTTCTCAAAAATTGACCACATACTCGGTAACAAAGCAAACTTCCACAGATACAAAAAAAATACTAGTAACCACCTGTATCTTGTCGGATCACCATGGATTAAATTTAGAATTCAACAACAATGCTACCCCCAGAAAGCCTACAAACTCATGGAAGCTGAACAGTCAACTACTGAATCACCACTGAGTCAAGGAAGAAATAAAGAAATTAAAGTCTTCCTTGAATTTAATGAAAATAAACACACAACATACTCAAACATATGAGACACTATGAAAGCAGTGCTAAGTGGAAAATTCATAGCACTAAGTGCCCAATTAAAGAAAACGGAGAAAGCACACATTGGAGACTTAACAGCACACCTGAAAGCTCTAGAAAAAAAGAAGCAGACTCACCCAGGAGGAGTAGAAGACTGGAAATAATCAAACTGAGGGCTGAAATCAACAAAATAGAAACACAGAAAACAATCCAAAGAATCAATGAAACAAAAAGCTGGTTCTTGGAGAAAATTAAGAAGATTGATAAACCCCTATCCAAACTAATCAAACGCCAGAGAGAGAACACGCAAATTGATAGGATCAGAAATAAAAAGGGAACATAACCACAGATACAGAGGGAATTCAGAGAATCATTAGATCTTACTACAAAAGCCTCTATGCCACAAAATTGGAAAATGTAAAAGAAATGGACATTTTTTTAGATAAGTACCATATACCAAAGTTGAACCAAGACCAGGTGAACAACCTAAATAGACTTGTTAGTCGCAAAGAATTAGAAGCTGTTATCAAAAGCATCTCTATCAAAAAAAGCCCAGGACCAGATGGTTTCAATGCAAAATTCTACCAGAACTTCCAGGAAGAGCTAATACCTATACTCCTTAATGTATTCCACAACATAGAAACATAAGAGTCATTGCCAAACTCCTTTTATGAAGCTACAGTTACCCTAATACCAAAACCACACAAAGACACAACCAAGAAAGAGAATTACAGGTCAATCTCACTCATGAACATCGACGCAAAAATTCTCAATAAAATACTGGCAAACCGAATCCAAGAACACATAAGAAAAATTATCCATTATGATCAAGTGGGCTTCATCCCAGAGACGCAGGGCTGGTTCAACATACGCAAATCTATCAATGTAATCCATCATATAAATAAACTGAAAGAAAAAAATCATATGATCATTTCATTAGATGCTGAAAAAGCATTTGACAAAATTCAACACCCCTTTATGATAAAGGTGTTAGAGAGATTAGGGATATAAGAATCATACCTAAATATAATAAAAGCTATTTACAGCAAGCCGACAGCTAACATCAAATTAAATGGAGAGAAACTCAAAGCCATTCCACTAAAATCAGGAACACGACAAGGCTGTCCACTCTTTCCATACCTCTTTAATATAGTGCTTGAAGTTCTAGCAATAACAATAAGACAACATAAGGGGATCAAGGGGATTCGAATTGGAAAGGAAGAAATTAAACTTTCGTTTTTTGCAGATGATATGATAGTGTACATAAGCAACCCCAAAAACTCTACCAGAGAACTCCTACAGCTGATGAACACCTTTAGTAATGTGGCAGGATACAAGATCAACTCCAAAAAATCGGTTGCCCTCCTATACACAAAGGATAAAGAAGCAGAGAGGGAAATCAGAGAAGCATCACCTTTCATGATAGCCACAAATAGCATAAAATATCTTGGGGTAACTCTAACCAAGGAAGTGAAAGACCTATTTTACAAGAACTTTAAAGTTTTGAAGAAAGAAATTGAAGAGGATACCAGAAAATAGAAGGATCTCCCTTGCTCTTGGATTGGGAGGATCAACATAGTAAAAATGGCAATTCTACCAAAGGCAATCTATAAATTCAATGCAATCTCCACCAAAATTCTTCACGGACATTGAGAGAACAATAATCAACTTTATATGAAAAAACAAAAAACCTAGGATAGCCAAAATAATCTTATACAATAAAGGAACTTCTGGAGGCATTACCATCCCTGACTTCAAACTCTATTACAGAGCAACAGTATTGAAAACAGCTTGGTATTGGCATGAAAACAGAGAAGTCGACTTATGAAATCAAATAGAAGACCCGAATATTAACCCACAGACCTATGAACATCTGATTTTGGACAAGGGAGCTAAAAGTATACAATGGAAGAAAGAAAGCATCTTTAACAGATGGTGCTGGCATAACTGGATGTCAACCTGTAGAAGAATGAAAGTAGATCCATATCTATCACCATGCACAAAACTCAAGTCCAAATGGATTAAAGACATCAACATTAATCTGACTGCTTTGAACCTGATAGAAGAGAAAGTGGGAAGTAGTCTAAGGGACATGGGCACAGGAGACCACTTCCTAGGCAGAACCCTAGTAGCACAGACAATAAGAGAAACAATGAATAAATGGGACCTCTTGAAACTGAGAAACTTCTGTAAAGCAAAGGACACTGTCAGTAAGACAAACAGGCTACCCTCTGTCTGGGAGAAGATCTTCACCAATCCCGCATCAGACAAAGGTCTCATCTCCAAAATATACAAAGAACTCAAGAAACTAGACACTAAAACTCTAATTAACCCAATTAAAAAATGGGGTACTGAACTGAACAGAGAATTCTCAACAGAAGAACTTCGAATGGCCAAAAGACACTTAAGGTCATGCTCAACCTCCTTAGCGATCAAGGAAATGCAAATCAAAACAACATTGAGATACCATCTTACACCTGTCAGATAGCTAAAATCAAAAACACCAATGATAGCCTATGCTGGAAAGGATGTGGAGTAAGGGGAACACTCATCCATTGTTGGTAGGAATGCAAACTTGGGCAGCCACTTTGGAAATCAGTGTGGAGGTTTCTCTGGAAACTGGGAGTAAACCTCCCTCAGGACCCAGCAATTCCACTCTTGGGAATATACCCAAGAGATGCCCAATCATACTACAAAAGCATTTGTTCAACTATGTTCATAGCAGCACTATTTGTAATAGCCAGAACCTGGAAACAACCTAGGTGCCCCTCAATAGAAAAATGTTTAAAGAAGGTGTGGAACATATACACATTAGAGTTTTACTCAGCGGTAAAAAACAATGACATCTTGAATTTTGCATGCAAATGGATGGAAATAGAAAATGCTTTACTGAGTGAGGTAGCCCAGACTCCAAAAGAGGAATATAGTATGTACTCACTCATAAGTGGATTCTAGCCATAATTAAAGGTCTTTGAGCCTATAATTCATGATTCTAGAGAAGCTAAATAAGAAGGTGAACCTGAAGAAAATCATATAGTTATCCTCCTGGATATTGGTTGTAGACAAGGTTGTCAAGCAAAATTTGGATGCACGGGGTGTGTGTGGGGGGGGTGAATGTAAGGGGAGATGGGTAGAGAGAAGGGAGAAAGGGAGGATTCGGGAAAGCTTGGGGGAATGGGATGGGTGGGATGGAGAAAGTGTGGATATGGGAGCAGGGAAGTAAATATCTTAATTAAGGGAGTCATTTTAGGGTTTGCAAGAGACTTGATTCTAGAGAGGTTCCCAGGTCCAAGGAGAGGTCCAGATTGTTCCTTGGGCAACAGAGAAGAGGGTGCCTGAATTGGCCTTGTCCCATAACCACACTGATGAATATCTTGCATATCACCATATGCAACCTTCATCTGGCGATGGATAGAGATAGAGACAGAGACCCACATTGGAGCACTGGACTTAGCTCCCAAGGTCCAAATGAGGAGCAGGAGGAGGGAAGACATGAGCAAGGAGGTCAGGACCACGAGGGGTGCGTCCACCCACTGAGACACTGGGACTGATCTAATGGGAGCTCACCAAGGCCAGCTGGACTGGGAGTGATGGAGCATGTGATCAAACTGGATACTCTGAATGTGGCTGGAAATGAAGGTGGACTGAGAAGCCAAGGACAATGGCACTGGGTTTTGATTCTACTGCATGGACTGACTTTGTGGGAGCCTGGTTTGTTTAGATGCTTACCTTTATAGACCTGGATGGAGGGGGGAAGACCTTGGACTTCCCAAGGGGCGGGGAAACCTGACTGCTCTTAGTACTAGAGAGGGAGGGGAATGGGGGAGGGGGAGGGGAAAGGGAGGCAGGGAGGAGGTGGAAATTTTTAATAAATTAATTAATTAATTAAAAAAAGAAAAACCCACCAGAGTAACAGCTGATTTCTCTACAAAAACTTAGAAAGCCAAAAAAGCCCAGAATAGTGTGTTCCAAGTTCTAAAAGACTATGATAGACAACCTAGAGTGCTGTGCACAGCAAAATGTCTGCCATAGCTGAAGGAGAATAAGCCTTCCATGATACAAACAAATTAAAAGTCTTTGATCATCTATTTGTAAGAATTTCCCTCAGGTTTCTAATTGAATCATTAGGTTTTTCAATTTTGCCTTCATTTCAACTTATATTCTCTTCAATATTTTTCTCTCTTTATTGAATCCTTTTTTCAAATCCTGGGTTGTCTTCATTATTTCCATCACTCTTATGATTGTGTGTTCTTGAGCATTGTCCAAGTATTTATTCTCTTCAAATTTACTGAGTTGTTTGTTTTTTCTCTAAACCCTTAGAATTCTTTAGTGAAATCTGTGATTTCTCTTTTAAGGTTAATTCTCATTGGACAACATTTTATAGGACTGCTGGATGTGACTTGGGGAAGATGCTGCCTTCATCTTTCATATTGCCTGTATTATTTTCCATGAGAACTGGGTATGTAGACTTCTTTTGTTGGTTCTGTGTCTGATGTGGACACGGTAAGCTGGCACAAAGCACAAAATGTGTAGGAATGGCTCAGATCGGACAGTGGATATGATGTGGGAGAGATGGATCAGGGGATAGTTGGGGTTTGGGTATAGGGGTCTCTACAACCACCACAGTCAGCAGAGTAAGAACCTACAGTAGAGAGGAAGGGACTCTGACCCTGAGTAGTTTATTTTGGGCAGACTTAAGCACAGCACAATTTGGTGAAAAAAATTCCTGGTGATAAACTTAATCCCCTAGGCAAATAAAGCATAAGGCATGACTACACCAAAATTTTTTGTAAAGTACAAGTGACATCTTCCCTAAACATGGGCTCATTATATTGACAAGCTCATGATAGGGTCTGGTGGAGGATCTGGTGTGATCTTCAATACATAGTTCAAAGGTCACCAGGCTGTTAACTACATTTGTTCCCAGCCTCCTGGGTAGGAAACAGGTAATGGCTCCCTCTCTTTGAAGGGTCAAGCCTGTGTGTTTAGCATTCCTGGTTCCCTAGTGCTTATCTGTGAGCACAAGGGCCTCTGTGCCTCCCACAGCTGGGGACGGTCTGAGGTGTGTGCAGATGTGCACGCTGGCCTGAGCTGGAGGCTGATGGCGGTGGAAGTGAAGCTCACCAGATACACCAGGGCTATGGTGTGGAGCCCAGGCTAGATCTGAGGAAGGGGAGGGTGTGCAGAGAATAGGAACAGAAGAACACACCAGGCTAGACCTCAACAGGAGATGTACAGGACAGGACTGGGCCTGGATATTTGATAATGAATGGAAAGGATGAAGTCAGGGTTCCAGTGGGGGCAAGGACAGAATATTCTTCTGCGTTTTTTGAGAGAGGGCATACTATTCTATAGCTCTGGCTGTCCTAGAACTCAGTATGCAGTCCAGGCTGGCCTCAAACTCCCATAGATTCATGTAGCTCTGCCTTCAAAGTGCTGAGATTAAGGTTATGTGTCACCACTCCAGGATGAAGATAAAAAAAAATTTTAAAGAAATTTTCTGTTATTGTTATTTTTGCTTGAATGTGTATTTCCCTCTCTTTTATTATTACTATTAAAATATTTTTAAGTATTTATTTTGTGTGTTGAGGTGTTTTGCCACAGATATATATGTGTATCATTGGTGTCCAGTGACCACAGAGGCCAGAGGATGACATCAGGTTCTCTGGAGCTGGAGTTAAAGATGGTTGTTAGATGTCCTGTAGATACTGGCCCAAACCTGGGTCCTCTGCAAGAGCAACATGTCTTATCACCTCTGAGCTAGCTCTCCAGATTGTCTCTCACTATTTTAAATTTTATATTTTGTCTTGTCTTTCCATCACTAATTTTTCCTTTTATAAAAAGATCTCTTACTACCTGTCTAATGCCTGTCTACCAAACCTGCAGTCTTTAAAAAATATTTTTTTCCACTTTTCTTTTTATCTTCTCCACTTGTAACCTAATTTTACTTTTAAAATTTTTGGTTTATTTTACATCGATGTTAGTTACTCCTTTCCTTTGCTGGTGGTCTTTTAATTAAGTTTTTTTTCTGTTTTCAAAGTTTTGTTTTTATTTGTAGTGATGATTGTTTGCTGAACTCTTCAAATGTGATGCACATAATCCCGGTCAATCATTTGAACACGTGACATGTATATAGCATTTGTTCATCCTTATTATCTCACAATAGCCAGGAACCACACTTGCTTCTCATTTTTGCAAAACATCACAGACTGGTGTCTGTGGCCTCTGTCTACTCAGCTTGGCTGAAACTTGAAAATCTTCTTTGCCTTTTCAATTATTTTCTCATCATAGGGAGGCTTTCTCTGGCTGCCAGGCTGGAGGAACTTCTTCACATTGGGCAGGCTGCTGATTCTGCTCTTCAGGGCCTGTGATCCAGAAAACACAGTCTGAGAGTCAGAACTGTTCATGTGCACAGTGCAAAACCTCTGAGCCCCTCCCAGCACACAATCTATGCATCCTTGAAACAGGTCCAGTGAAGACATGAGAAGAATGACAAATTCATGAGCTACAGCATAATTTCTTTAAGACCTCCTTTGACATCCAATTGCCTTCTCCTCAGGTCCCTGGACACATCCTGCAGATGTGGTTTTGTAATACAGAGCACAGAGCACTGTGTCTCTCAGGTGTGAAAGCAGAGACTAGCAAAGAAAAGTGAAGACGTGAAAAACTGAGTTGGAAATGGGAACAGAAAATATCAAAGTCTAACGAGGAATAACTCACAGTCAGTTTTCACACTGGAGATAAGGATGGGTCACTGGTGGAGGGGGACGGGAGGTGGGAGACAACATGGTGGGGACCATGGAGAGAGAAGCAGAGTACTGAGGAGTCAGAGAAGAGGAAGGAGTCAGCATGACAGAGACCTGCTCAGACACTGAGTGTGCAGAGACAGGCCACATGAGATGGAAGATGAAGGCCAGAAGCAGCCTGCAAGGAACAGGGGTCCAAGAAGAGAGCTGTGAGGTCCTGTGTCTTTTTCATGATAAAAGGCAAAATGGTCTTCTTCGGGTTCCAGCCTTAAAACTCCATATGTAAAAAGATTATTTTCATACATGTAACCAGGATCTAATAGCTCAGTTTGGAGGCCTGAGGTTAGTAACTCAGCAGCCCAGAATATTTTATCCTCAGGGGCAAGTATGTGTGGCTGCTTCTCTGACTCTCTCACCTTCAGCAGGGGGAAAGGGGCCAGAAGGCTGGAGTCAAGCTCTTCAACATAGAGAAGAACTTCCAGCAGGTGAATGTCCACCCTGGTCAGCCTGTTACCAACAAGGTAGTCTTGTCTGTGGCTCTTCAATACCTGCCAAATTAAAGGAGACAGATTATGAGCATACAAGGTTGAGCTGTGGCCACTACTTCTTCCCAAGTCTCCCAAAGGAGTCCCCGACTCTTCCTGGCAGGTATACAAATGCAGACACAGGCCTATGATGCAAGAGGCAGCATGAGAAGTCAGACACGGGACCTCCTCTCTAAAGCTCAGGTGACCTTTCTCTGTCATTGCACATTCCCATGGCCTTCACACCGCCACCCTATGTATATTTTCCACATGGGATGAAGGCTTAGCCCCTTGCACATCATGACTCCTCCCCTTAGTTTGAAATGACGGAACACCAGGAGTTCAGGACATTCCTCTTCCTGTCCTGTCTGTTCAGTCCCGTGGGCAGAGGCCTCACCTGCAGGGAACATCAGTCTCCAGAGAACACCCTGTGTCTGCCCTCTCCTGTGTCTGCTCTCCTCGGTTCTCTAGAAACTGAAATACACCTGGCTAAGCTACAATACATCCTCCCTGAACAGCATCAGCTCTGACTCCCAACATTCACTGTGTCATGATTGACAGGGCTGAATTGTACAGGAGGAATTGAGTTGACATCTCAGTAACTTTGTACAGATGAGCATGCCAACACCACATGGAGCTAATCTTGATATCTGATTGGTGGTTATGTATCTATTTAACATTTATTTCAATATTTCTGGTTCTCTCAAGATTTAATAATAGCACTGTCTCAGTTACAGTTTATGACAGTTACTTAAATATCCCAGCAATATGAATATCACAGATAATTTAAAGGACAAGCACTTGTTACATCGTGAGCTACAAGTAGAGAAGAATTAAAATGCTTTGTGGTCACCTTATCACAGTGTGCATGTCTACAGAGAAAAAATATAATGAATACTTTCAGAAACAAAGAAAGCCAGGCATGGTGGCACACACATTTAATTCCAGCACTCAAGATGCTGAGGCAGGTGGAACTCTGTGAGCTTGAGGCCAGTCCACAGAAGCGTTCCAGGAGAGCCAGTGCTACAAAGTAGAGAAATCCTGCTGTAAAGAAAAAGAAAAAGAAGAAGCAGAAGAGAAGAAAACCTAAAACTACAAAAAGAAGCATCAAATGTTCTCAGTACAGAGCTCACGGTGTGCCTGGAGTTCATGAATCACACAACAGAGATGATTCAAGCAGTGATGGCTGGACATTGTGTCCTGTGAGACAGGGCCTTGACTCCAGTGGGCTGTGTGGGACCTGTAACTCCAAAATCCCTCACTGCTTCCATAGAGCAGAGGCAGCTGTGAGTGAATTTCCACTAAATTTTAAATGGGGTCAAAGTCAGGTCTCTGAGGAATGTGTAGGATCACTCTAGGATCACAGCTTTGTTCTCATCTTTTACTTGATAGTGATGTGACAGAATATTTTCCCATCTGTGTTTTTCTGCAGTTTGCCCTGCAATTGAAGCCCAGTGTGTCTGCAGGATCTAGGTCCATCTCTGGTGTGGCTCAGCCTTCCACAGATCAGGTCTGGTTATGGCCTTGAACCCTGTTGACTGTGGACACTAGATTGGCGTGACCATGCGGTGCTCCTTCACAGGCCATTTTTATACAGCGTCCTGTGGGCAGGGAGCTGCACAGGGAGGCTCATGGAAGGTCAATGCGGCAGCACCCTGACCCTCCCAACCTCTGCCTTTGTCTTGTCCTGGGAATGCAGTGTCCCCAGACTTCAAACAGCCTACTTAGCCTACTTACTTGTTCATAGGCAGGCAGGTACCGACTTTTGGCTTTGTCTTTCGCCAAGGAAATCTTGGCTTCTCTTTGGTCTGGGAAACATGTTACCACTCTCAGCATCATGTCAGTCAGATCTATAATACCCTCTGTATACATGTCAATCCTGAAAGACAAAAACATCCATATGGTCGAGGGTTTTCAGGGATTCACTATTTTGATTTTTAATCTAAAAACCTGAGAAATTTACACTGAAAAGTGGTTGCACACTTACTCACCTATAGTGGCAAATAACACATATATTAACTTTGTCCCTAGAACATCCTTTCTAACAAAATACACATTTAGAGTTTTTGTTGCACACACATGACCCATCCAAAGTACAAAGAGCACCACTGATCCATATAGAGATGAAGTCATGATAAACTTAGTGACATCCAAGATGATAACCATCAACCAAGTGGTGGTGTTACATGACTTTAATCCCAGCACTTGGGAGGCAGAGGCAGGTGGATCTCTATGAGTTCATGGCCAGCCTGGTCTACAAAAGCAAGTCCCAGGACAGGCAGCAAAGCTATGGAGAAACCCTGTCTAGAAAAACAAAACAAAACCAAACAAAAGATAATAACCATCAACTCTACAGCAGGCAGGTTTTCTCTGTCTCTCTCTGTCTCTCTGCCTCTGTCTGTGTGTGGCTGTGTCTCGCTGTCTCTGTCTCCGACTGTTTCTGTTTCTTTCTGTCTGGCTCTCCTCCAGGCCCCACCTCTCCCTGTCCCTCTGTCTCCATGCTATGTTTGCTCATCTTTCATTCTGCTGCATGGCTCAGAGTCATTCTAGGTCAGTGTTCGAAGTTCTCCACTTATTTCTCACGAAGAACATCTGGATGACCTCCACACACTGCTGCTAGATTCTGGCCTTGCTGACATATGTCAATGTGTCTATTTCTCCACTCATTTCAACCACAGCACACACAGACACATACATCCCTTGTTCTAAACTGTACTACACACAGTGCTTATGGGAGAGTTTCACTTTCACACTTCCACACACTTCCCATGTTGGCCCTGCAAAGGTAATATTCTGTGTTCCAATGCATCTGTCACATTCTAAGACTGCTGACGCCCTCTGATGTTAAGAGTCTGATCCTCACTCCCTTCAGACCCCAATCCTGCCACTGTGGCAGCTGCTGCAGGAGGACTGATCTGCTTCCTCCTTATCCGGGGGAGCTCGAGAACATTTCATATGATATGAGCCAGGAACATCATACAATGTTCTTGCTTTACCTTTGTTTTGCTTCCCTCACCCCTTCATGCATGTTCATGGCTAAAATCACACACTGTGTTTCTCTTTCATCTTTTATTGAGTATCATTGCTTATCTACCATGAGAAAATTATAAATAATGCTGCTAGGAGTATTTCTATAGAAGCACTGTTATAACCGAGTCTCTATTTCCCATGGACAAATGTTTCCCGTAGTATAGATTATGGCTAGCATCACGTTTATCTCTTGATCAATTGCAATACTCTTACACAGTGGTTCATGAGTGAAGGATTTTGTCAAGAAGAGTGCATCCAGCATGAGTGGTACAGTCCATAGAACTGTGTTAGTGCTGAGTTAAATGATTCAGGTTATCTTGGTCCTTAGGAACCAATCTCTCTAAGCTTCATTGAGTTGACCAGTAGAACTGGCTGGGAACTCAAGTTCTTGCCCTGCACTGTTCCTACTCATGGGATGTGGGAGGCAGTTCCTTCACCCTTCCTTCCCTAGGACTCCTTCTCCAGCCTCAAGCCCTGTGTCCTTTGCCCTAAGCTGTTGGCTGAGATCCAGCACTGAAGTCTTGAGCACCTGGAGTCATGGCTCCCCCATGCTTAGACCCTTGGCAACGATGTTTGCAATTCTGTCGCTGTGCTGTGCTGACAACATCATCCTCGACTGTAGCCACACTCACCTGCATCCACCCCATTTGCTCTTCCCTCTCCTCCATGGACTCTCCCATCCTTGGCCTAAGTGGTTATCCCTAGACCAGCCTGTTTCTAAACACAAACCCTGCCACTCTCTTGCTCACTGATGGAGGGACCCAAATTTCCTTTGTTTCCTCTTGGAGTAATAACAGGAAATATACCGTACAAGGCTCTCTCCTTCGCATCCTTCCCGTAGAGGTCGTATTTGGTAGCGATGTAGTTGAGAATGGCTCTGCTCTGTACCAGTGTCATCCCGTCAATCTCCACCATGGGCAGTTGTTGAAACATCAACCTCCCATCTGTGAAAGAAGAAAGGGAAAGGTCTCTGAGGTGTCCAAGTCTCACTTCTCAGGAGCAGAAAAGTTTTTTTTGAAGTGTCTGATCATACAAAGGGAAGATAAATGATTGGTTCTCAGTCTTTCATGCTGAACCCCATTTACTTTAGCGTCTGTTTCCTCTCTGTCTCACTCGTCTTCTTCTGGCTTTTGAGGTTCTCACATCCATCTTTATTTCCTATCCAGACACATATTACATTTCTAGTACATGTTTTCATATCAGTTCATGTCCCTGGATGAACATGGAAGAGGAAGAGGGACAGCAGAGGCCTCCATGAAAGCAGAACTAAGTAGGGTATTGGAAAACGTAATCATGTTCATGACATTACAGTAATGTGTGACAGTTTCTTATGCAGTGAGCCACCATGAGTTCCTCCAGTCTGTTCTTGTGTGGTGATAGAGACTCATCAGTAACTATGATGAAAACGCTCAAGAAAATCACCCCAGCTGTTTTCTACCTGTGATTTAATCAATGGCCATGTACCTGTGTGGTTATTGGACCTTGTGGGTGAAACCCTGCCTGAATAAGTCAGTGAGAGGGAGTTTGAATGAAATAGCTCATTCTGAATCAGAAAGAGTGACAAAACATTTATTCCCAAGCCCCCAGACAAATTCTTGTAGAAATCTGCATCCCACTTTTATCACTGTCTCCATTTTCAGACCCTTCCAGGAGCCCCACCCCCTCCATCACATCCCTTTGCTGTTCCTGACTGTTCCCACCCATCACCCACCAACATCACCTTCTGGTAATGTTGGAGGAAGTTGCTTGCTGATTCCTAGCCGTTCAGTCCCGAAATAATCACACAGAAACTGTATTAATTAAATCACTGCTTGCTCCATTTGCTCTAGTTTCTTATTGGCTAACTCTTACATATTAATTTAACCTATCTCCATTAATCTGTGCATCATCATGAGGTCCTGGCTTACTGGCAAAGTTTCAGCACATCTATCTTAGGTGGGGTCTCCATGGCTCCTCTCTAAATCCTCTTCCTTTCTCCCAGCATTCCATTTAGCTTTCCCCACCTTGCATTGTTCCCCTATAGCTCTGCTATAGGCCCAAAGCAGTTCTTTCATTAAACAGTGATAGTCACAGAATACAGAGGAGAATCCCACATTATCTCCCCTTTTTTGTTTAAATGAAAAGGAAGATTTTAGCTTTAATATAGTAAAATTACATATAACAAAACAGTTATCAAGCAAGAATTACAGTTACAATATTTATATCTACTTTCTCTTTTATAATAACTAAGGAAAACTATAACTATCAATTCTTCAACTCCATCAAAGATTAGATAGATAGATATAATATTACCTAAGTACATTGTAATCAACTTTCAAAACTCTAGAATTGACAGAAACATCCCACTACCTGGACAATCACCCAAAGTTCTTTTGTACAACTGGGGCATCCATCTTCAGCCTACAGGCCCATACTATCCAGCAGACTTCTCCAGGAAGCAGGAGATTCTATTTAGAGTTCTTATTTATAAAAAGAGGGGGAGTGTTGTGGGACAATGGTCTGTACCCTGTCACTTGTATGCTGGCTGGCCACTAGCCAGGCAGTAAGTAGGGGTGGGGCAATGAGAATTCTGGGAAGAGGACTCAGTCTGCAGTCGTCATCCAGACACAGAGCAAGCACGATGTGACTGCCTTGCCGAAAAGGTACCAAGCCGTGTTGCTAACAGAGACAAGAATTATGGGCTAATATAAGTTTAAAAAGTTAATAAGAAGCCTGAGATAATAGGCCAATCAGTTTATAACTAATGTAGACCTCTGTGTGTTTATTTGGGACTAAATGGATGTGGGACCTGGTGGGAGAGAAACATCAGTCAACATGGTAAACCATCTAGTAGGTACCACATGGAGGACATACAGACACTTGGCGTTACCTTTTATTAACTTTTCCAGATCTTCTGAAGTTTCCATAAACTTCTCTTCAAACTGGAAGCAGGAAAAGTAAAGGCATTCTCATTAGCCCATTCTGTATCACTGTAGACTTTTGAAACGGAACAATCTGTGTCTGGTAGAACATTCTGTATCACTGGAAATCTTTGAGCTTGAGCAGACTATGTCTGATAGAACATTCACAGAAGTTAAAACATGCGGTAGATAGAAAGGAGACTGATCTTGTCCACTTGGAATTTAGATTAGATCCATCAACAAAAGGGTATTGATCACAACAAAGCTACTCAGTCTTGTAGTATTCCTCCACCCTGACCCCACTATGTCCATGCATAGGCCCTAAGAAAAGAGTGATGTATGCAGGACAGAGGTGGCCCACACCTTTAATCTTGGCACCCAGGAGGCAAAAGTAGGCATGTCTCTCTGAGTTTGAGGCTAGCCTCATCTACAGAGTAAGTTCCAGGACAAGCTCCAGAGATCCAGAGACAGAATACAGAGAAACCTTGTTTCCAAAAACAAAAAACAAACAAATAAAAAAGAGTGATCTCACTGGAGAACCAGCATTAGAAAGTTGACTGTTGAGATTTTGGGCTCCCAGGAAAGCCTGTTAAGTCCAATGAGAATAGACTAGAATTTTCTGTGTGGCATTTCACGGTGCATGGTATGGGCCCATGATTACCTGGGTTTCTTTTCTTCAGGATTTAGTTTTACTAATTTTAATTGTGTGTGTCTTTGTGAATGTGTGTCTGGTATCTATGTATGGTCTTTTACATGTGAATACATCCATTTTTGGAGGACAGATGCTCTTGTGTCTATGTATGGTCTTTCACATGTGAATACATCCATCTTTGGAGGTCAGATGCCACCGATTAGAGATTCAGTTGGAGACAGAGTGATGAGCAGTTATTAGCTGTCATATGTGGGCGCTGGGAACAATAGTAGATTGTCTACTGTGGAGGCCCTAAAATCTGGGCCCATTTCCACCTTGACAGTCAGAGAGTTGGAGGTTGCTCAAATGATCAACATATGTAATTGCATGTCCCAACTCAGGATGTACCTGCTTGATATTTTTGATGTTAAGATAGCTCCATTCAATCATGATAGGTACTTTTGCTCTTTCTTTTGTAACCATGAGGTCTCCTGGGGAAATGGAAGCCTTCAGGATACAGTGATCTGTAGCAGTTTTGCTACCTAGAGATCAGAATGCTAATGATTGGATGTCTCAGAGTGTTAAAGCGACTGACTGTTTGAGTTCTCCTTTGTATCATATTAATAAAGTCTTTTGTTACCTCCCTCCTCCCCCACCCTCATTTACATTGGGTATAAAAGCTATGGGAAAATAAATGGAAGCAAATTTTCAGTAATCACTGGAATACCCTCCCAGTATTAGTCTATGGTTTCTGTCTTATTAATTTCTAGGCATCTTCATATTCTTTACTTATATTTCTAAATTCCCATTCACCTACCTTGACAAGAGGTATTTTTGTCTAAGTCGGTCCTCGACAGCCTACATGTGCAATAAGAACTTTAAACAGCCAAGCCTTTACTCGAGACCCATATCAAAGGTACTTATATCCTAGGGTCACTGCTGTATTCTTAAAATACTGGTTTTATGTATGAGTATTATATGTTTTTGTGGGAGGGTGCACATACCCAATGACAATCCACGATGGCCTTCTATATGGGTACCTGGGATCCAAACCCATGTGGTTTAATCTTTAGCCACCTAATCATCTCTCCAGTTGTCTAGAGTACTTTAAACCACTCTTTTCCTTTCACAGTTTAAAAGGTTTAAAGAAATTTCTCAATCATGGAAGGTGTCACATGTCCCTTTCACAAATTCACAGTAGTGAATCTCCAAGTCTAAATACTCTTTTTAAAAGAATGGTGTCCCACCTAAATCAAAATATCATGCATGACCTGCAAAAATCAATTACTATTGCCTAATTATCAGTATTTAAGTTTCTAATTCTGTTTGTCTCATTATGTTACTTATACAACTCAAATAGCTAATTAACCCAATGAGTAATTGCTGATATGTTTTTCTCCTGAAAACAGTTTTTAAGTGAATGAGGTTTTGGTATAAAGCATAGTAAAATTATCATTTACGGAAATCAGTTCTTTTTCTCAGTACATCAAGATTACAATTGAATTTTATTCTGTGTACAGTTTTCCTTGTGTGGAGCTTCTTATCTTAGAGTAGTATTTAGGCTTATGTTAGGTCCTGGTACAGAAGAGGAATGCACAACCTACCTCCACCCCTGCTGCAGCCAGGAGCCACCTGATGCACTCCATTTTGCCCCGGGCATTGTAGTAGTAAAGCACAGGCTTCCCAGCCATGGCTGCAACTATGGTTTCACTGTGAATGAAAAAGCAAAAAGGTCAATCCCTGGGAGGCTTTGCTTTGGGGTACGGTCAGTAATACAGCACTAGGGAAGGGCAGTCTGCCTTCTTCATGGATAACTTGGAGAAGCCCAGGAAGGTCTATTTCTGGGCTAATTTCTCGCCCATCAATGACTGCCAACCTGCAATTGTACAAAACAGGTCTCAGCTTGTCAAATGCCTTCACTTAGAGAACATAGACAGAACATCCCAGACCTATAGTGATGAAGAACTGGGAGCCTGTTGAGCTTCGAAAAGCAGAGCCATCATGGAGGGAATGAGACAAAGTCCCTCCCCAGCCATTGGTCCCTGGGTTGCTTAGTTTAGAAGCTTTTGATGGCTTCATGTCACCCTAGCTGTGCTAAACTCTTGTTCTCCCCACAGGAGAAAGGCACATCTCTTGGTTGTAGGTCTGTTTCCCACTGCTTGACTGGATCCTGTTCTATGGTCCAGAAGGCGGTAGCTGATGCATCAACTTCGTATTACAGGGAAATCACTGCCTTTGGTGCACACCACATAACGGGCAGTTGCTCATGTGAACTTCATGTAATCACCACAGAGTTTGCGGGTGAGGAGCTGTCCCTGTTTCCAGTTTCCAGGAGAGATAAATGTCCAGACAGTCAGGTGATGAGGAAACCCTGGCAAGTGCAGCTCAGTTCGTACACAGGGAGCCCACATATTGGGTCCTGCGGCGCATTGGGCTGTAAGTCAACATCATGTGTCATGGGCAGTGACTTTAACTTGTGATATGATAGGAAATTTTAGAGTCTGCCCTTTAAAAAGCACTCTACTTGTGTGTGTGTGTGCATGAGTGTGTGTGTTGGTGTATATGAGTGTGTGTGTGTGTTGCGCACCAACTAGTGTGTGTGTCTGTGTATGCAATAGTGTGTTTCTGTGTGTGTGTGTATAAGTGAGTGTGTGTGTGTGTGTGTGTGTGTGTGTGTGTGAGAGAGAGAGTGCCCATGGCTGAAGTGGCTAAGAAGGCTAGAAGAAGACATCAGGTCTTCCAGGGCTGCGGGCTCTGCCTACCAGTTCAGCATCACCAGGCCTCAGCAATATTCTTACCCCTCAGATATCGGCCTCCCTGACCTCAGGTCACAGCTGCTGCTTCTCCTGGGCACCTAACAGTATCCTACAGCACTTTATAATGCTCTGTTCTTTTTGTCTTTCTGTTTACTTTTCTCTGTTTTCTCCATGAACCCTCCTTTGCCCTGGAGGTTCAATACTGGGGACTTCACAGGGACTCTGAAATGCTGAGGCTCTCAGATCCCTCCCCATCCTGCAGAACGTTCACCCTCCCGGTTTTAGAGCTGCACAGTGTCTCAGAGTCCGCTGGTCTTCTCCAGATTAGCGATGAATGCTTTGAGCCTTAGCAAAGGGTGGTCCGCATAACTGCTGAGGGTCAGAGTTTGTGTTTAGCCTCTTTCCTCTACAGACTCATTTCTTCCTGCTATGTCTTCCAACAGAATTTTAAACTGTTTTCTCGTCTCCATGCATTTCCTCATGCACACAATTGTGATCACAGAAGAAATATGCAAACAACTTTCTCTCTGATGTATGATGCAAAGTTCAGTCTACATTCTTCAGATATTTCATGGTGCAATAGTTCAAGGTTTACAGTTTTTTCATTTGTTTCTAGGGATTACCATCTAAAAACAGCTTATTCTGTTTTTAATTAAATATGATGGTAATAAAGTAACAAATCCTAAGTATGAAACCTGTTGTTCTGCAATTTAAACAGAATCATCAAAGCAATCAGAATCCACAGGACACAAACAAATGTGGTAGAAATCCAAGCTGGGGAAGGGCTTTGGGAGGGAAGGCTGGGAGAGTCTGGGTGAATTCAAGTTCTCAAGTGAGAGGAATCTGCATGTTCTCTGTGAGACTGGAACACAATTCAAGAGAAGAACATTATTGATCTCAGATTTGCCTGAGAGCACAATCCAGGTCTGCTCCTCACTGTCCTAAATCCCACACATTTAGATTCCCTTGTAAACACCTTAAACCCCACCCTTCAGCTCAGTAACACTGGAGGAGGAGGAGGAGGAGGAGGAGGAGGAGGAAGGAACAGAGAAGGGAAGAATGAAGACCAGGACAGAGGAAACAGGAGAAATGAGGAAGGAGGGATGGAGGAAGGGAGGGAGGACAGAAAGAGAGAAGGAAGAGAGGGGGAGAAATAGCTTGCTACTCCATGTTCAGCCACAAAACATTCATATGCACCAGAATCAAACAGAGATAAAATCAGTAGTACTGAGCAGTGAATATGATAAAAGAATATATATATATATATCTATTATAAATATCTATTATTTAATTTCCATATATATGGAAATTAAATAATAGAACCAGCTCTTTTGTACAATTAACTCATGCTAAATAGAACACTGAAAAGCTATTTCCCACTGATGCAGACATGGAACTTGTTACACAGGTTATAAGAGAGAGGACTGACCTAGTGGAGTCCAGGCTTCTGCTCCGCTCAGCTCCCCACCTCCTGTTCCAGATGAGTGTGGAAGCTACTTTAATAAGTTGACCCTTCTCACCAATGGGGTGGGGACCAATAGGGAGCAGCCACTCCCATCGATTCCCAAAGAGTTCAAGATTCCAGAGTTTCATTTTAGAGTAGAAACATAACAAGTCAGAGGGAGAGGCTCACAAGCCACCACTCTCTCCCAAAGATCTGGATCCTTCAATGTTTATTGGATTAATGCTCCTGTGCCTCTAAGAAACCTCTCTTACGTGTTCCTGTGAACAACCCTAATGAAGCACATTGCTCAGGACAGAAGAAACACGGGAGGGAGGACTGTGCTAGAAGCATGAATGGTGTCACAGAGTCAACCACGGAACCCTCAGCTATGATGATAAGATGTGCTTACATCTACTGAATTTGGGGGAAAGTTTGTAAAGTAGCCTGAAATTACATAATTAACACATTGCCTTAAATTCAAGGCTAAGTTGAATTTACAATGTCCCCTCCTTACAGTATCTGATAATAATGCTAATATCCTGTAATAGAATATTTGTCTCAACCTTTGTCCTGTTTTAATCAGGAAGTGAAGGGCAGAAAAGAATTTCACAGTTCACACTTAACTTCACCTGAATGACCATCGACACTCTGTCCCAGCATGCTCTGTGTCTCTGTGCATCTGGGCATCCCTGCAGTTACTGCTGTGGGAAAGCTGTAATGTCACCATTAGCAATGTCATTACAAGACAGTGAGAATTATGGTTACTTCCTGCCAAGTTCAGACTCAGGGATCTTATCCACAAACAAGGACATCTGTCGCTGACTTCACTCACAGACCCACAAGTTCACTTGTGATTTTAATTATAATCATTGGTTCATAGGTCTTGGGCTATTAATCATTACCTGCTGACCTCAGTGGCCTCAGAGATACACGTCACTGCCGGAGTCTGCACGCCCTCCCAGTGTCCAGGGCTGGCCCCATTGCATCCTGGTGTGCACTGCTAATTTCTCCTCAGCTGTAGAATCTGCTCCACTGCTCTACAAACATCTGGCAAATCAGCAGTGCTGCACTCCAGGGTGATGCGCATGTGCACAGCACAGGGTCTCAAGTCAGTGTGTCAGTCAGTTCAGGGACGAGCTGTGTCTGACACTGCTCATGAGAGAGTCCATGTCACAGGCAGCGAGCTCCTGGCAGAGGAAGAAAGAAAACCTGTGGGGAAGGCGAGTGTCCCAGGAGAGCACTGTGGAGACTGCTGGGGAGACCTGGGAGATCTCAGGTGCACAGCAAGGGCTGAGTCAGGAGCTCTGCTGAGGGTGCTGGTGCCTCAAAACTGAGTCCATTGTTCCTACCCTGAAAGGAAGGGAGCCCTCAGCTGCCTGCCTGTGGTGCCATTTTCCCGGGACCCTGTTCGTTTAGCCTGTCTGCACTTTAGTCTTTCTGCAGCCCAGACTCTGCTCTCACCATTTCTTCAGTTGGGCCTGCTCCTCTCCATCCACATGCTGGGCTTCCCCATCAGGTCCCTGTCCAGACAGCACAAAGCCCTGAGCAAGGAGCTCTCCAGGGCTTGGTTCTGAGTTCCCAAGGCTGGCCAAGTGTGCAGCACACTGGAAACCTCTGTGAGTGTGTGATCAACTTTCCTTTAGTGTTTGAAATGTGTCACCGTGTACAGGTGTAGAAAAGACATTCTGCTGGCCCATCATGTGCCCACCTCTGAACCAACTAATGTTAAAGTTCTTTGATGAAAATCCTGGACTTTATCTTCAATGAAAATGAATGTATCCTACAGAAATGCTGTAGGAATTCCTGCAGCCAGTAGCCTTTAAGTATTTATTCTTTAAAATAACTTGGGATGGGGAAAAGTTTACAGGGCCGGGAGCATCACTTGGAGGTAATATTTGTTCTGGCATACTCCCAAGACCCTGGGGTAGAGCCAACATCGAAAAGAGAAGTTCAAAGGCATAAAATCCCGAAATACTCTTCCCCACCGTGACAGTTAGTGTGGACACCAACACCCCTGTGTCATCTCACTCTGAGGCTGTCTCTCTTTGCCTCTTAAGTGTTTGTGCTTGTGAAGAGTGCTAGCCATGTTTTAGAAGCATGTCTTGGGCCTTGGGGAGAGTCAACAATCTAAGGCTTTCTTAGGGACCCTGATTAAAGGACAAAAGGAACCTAGTTCTGTGCCCTTGCTCAGGAGTGGACTTGGCAAGGCCAGTCTGGGGAGGAGGCCTGGACCTCGAAGGAGTCAAGGTTTTGGTTCCTGGGACCGTGACTGTTCCTCCTGAAGAGATTGAATTATCAGTCCCAAGGCCTCTGTGTGCTCGTCTCTAATGCTCTTGAGAAACCCTGTGTTCCTTATGTGTGATGTCATTGATTAGCCTCCTGCTGACTTTGTCCCATTTCTCCCCTAACAATAGTATAAGATGCTGTACTTTTTAATAAGCTTCCTTTAATGTAAGACATAGCTTGTATAAGACTTCCCCAATTCACACTTACCTGTCTCGTTTCCTTTTGACCGCTTCATCCTCTGTATCGAGAACCCGGTCACTGAAGAATGACCGCTGGCTCCGTACAGGGCCTCCCTGTTATTTTCTGATAAATTGATTGAAGTTTTTTTTTTGCCAAACTAAAGCAAATTAACACTGTTTCTTTCTCAACATGTGATTTCCCACAGGGTCATATGCAATAGAAAGTAGTTTGAGACTTCCTAGATACTTTCTACAGTAAAGCTAGTCTAGACTCACATTTATTTCTTCTCAAGCCAGTACCTTTGCTGTTTCTCCCAAGATTTTTTTTTCCGTTCTTGTTCTTTCTTTCTCTATTTAGTTCACATATACAGTGGTGCCTGCCTGTGTGCCTGTGCACTAACATGTGCCTGTTGCCCAGAGAGGAGAGCTTCAGATGCCCTGAAACTGGAGTTACACCTTGTCAATGCTGGAAAGTGAACGAGTACTCCTCTAGAACGAGTGCCCTTTGTGGGACCCTCACCCCTTATTCTCAAAGGGACAAGAAGAAATTTCCTAGCAGAATGTTTTCCCAGGAAGAGAGTGGCCTTCCCTCTCCCACCCAGCATATTCTGAGCACAAGGTCACTTAGCCCAGCCCAGCCAGCCACCTGGTACAGGCTGATAAAGATGGCCTAACTCAGGAACAGTGGCCTTGTTCTAAAAACAAGGAAAAAGCTGACTTAACAGAATGTGAGGGAGCAAAAGTCCTTGTACCCATGCCAAAGCATCTTCAAAGATTCTCTTTGTAGTTATGCCTTTAAAAGCTTACCCCACAGAGGAGATACAACTCCTCTCTACCTTGTTGTAACGGGGATGGAGATGAGTTCCAAACATGTTTGTATTATGCTGATTAAACCTTGCTTATTACAGTCTGGGCCTCTCTGGTGGTCTCTCTCTGGGGGTCGTGATCTGGGCACAACATATGGTGCATTGACCGGGAACCCCAGAGATTCTACCAGGATGATGGAAGTCCAGAGGTTTATTAGCATCTACCGGTGAGAGAGCACTCGTTGTCTTTTGTCTCTTGTCTCTTTGTCTCTGTCATTTTGTCTTGTCTGGCAGGCTGTGGCTGCTTTGGTTTTGTACCGGTCGACCAATTTGGGATTTTGTTATTGACAGGTGTTCTCTGAAGTGGACGCGCTTGTACAGAGACCCTGCAGAAGCAAGGGACACCTTGTCTTCCATTTTCAGACAGAGTTGGGAATTCTCCAACTCCCGGGTCATTTCCAGACAGGGGCCTTGCTGGCTCTGGGTCATTTCCAGACAAGGATCGGAATTCTCCCACTCCCGGGTCATTTCCAGACAGGGGCCTTGCTGGCTCCGGGTCATTTTCAGACAGGGAGTTTTGCTCCTGGGTCATTAGACAGGGACTGGCATTCTACAGACCCTGGATCATTTGCAGCCACCTCAGAGACAGCTGTTTGAGTTTCTCCCATAGTGGGAGAAAATGTCACTATGTGTCTTGTCCCTGGAATTTGTCAAAGTCCTTTTATGTTATGTTATGGTAATTGTTACTTTGTTTTCTTTCTTGAGGCTCCTTTGGAGCTCCATCCCCCCCCCCCCCCAGCAGTTAGGCATGGAGAGGAGAGAGGCAAAATCTTGGAGAGCACCCAAAAGAAACTGGGCGCAGAGAGGGTAGGGAATACATGCCTGTGACTTGTAATGTCTTTGGGGCTACTACATTGGGTACGTGGTGATCCCCTGGAGTTCCAGAAAACTGTTGTCTCTTTGTTTATTATGTTTAAGACTGGACTGACGGGACTTAAAAAAAAAAAAGACAAAACTTAAACGTAAAATGCAGATAACTTGACAGAAGCCCATATAGGGTCTGTATCCCTAGCCCTGAGCCAGGTCTGATGGCAAGAGAATACACTGTCTGGGTGCTGAGAGCTAAGCCTTGAGACTGCGAGAAATGCAATGTGACAGAGGATCTGGATGGGGGCTGGGGGACTCTGAGGCCAGGGAACAAGGACACCTGAGACGGAGCAGATGACAAAAATCATCATACACCCAGCTTCTTCAAAAGACAGGCGGTGGAGCTAATGACTGAGAGAGGCCGGCTGCAGCAGAACAGGGCGGCCCCCCTCCCTTGTTCTCTCTCTGTATCTTGAGGGTCTTTGCCTTAGGCAGGAGAGAGGGACCTACACACAGGTGACAGAGAACTGATCGCTTGCAATTAAAAAACTGTGCAAATGTAAAACAAAAAATCTGAGATCACGGTCAAAAAAGTTAACAAAAAACTTTTTAAAGAAAGCATTAACAGCTAAGGACACTCTCTGTGCCCACTGCTGCTGCCCCCCTCTTTTCTTTTCTGAACCAAGTTCTTCAGTATGATAACACTCAAGGTCTCTTCTACTGGCCAGCAGTTTCCCGTCTTAATCCTTTTCTGTCCTGATACTGCTTATAAGAAGTTTTCAATTATACCAACTTGTAACTTTAAAAAATGTTGATTTTTAAAATAAATGTCAAAAGATACATTATGTTTAAAAATGCTTTTGTTTCCACAGGAAAAAAAATATATGGGTTACAAATACTTATCATCTTTAATTAAGATGCATATTTCTGCTTTTGTTTTATACAATGTTCTGCTAAATAAAATCACAAAAAAGACTCTGATAAAAATTTACACATTATCTAAAAAGGTTTTTAATACAGGTTTTTAAAAGACCAAAAGATGTTTGCTATAATTTCTTGTACTTAACTGTTTAACTGTTAATTCTGGTTTTAAAAAGCTTTATTTGTCTTGATAAAGGGTCATGGTTATTTCTTTAAAAATTATATATGTTTATTTTGTTAAAAAATTAGTCTTTGGTACTTATAAATTTTGTACTTGTAATTCTTCTCTGAGCTCTGGTCATTAGATTCGGGTTCGCAAACATTTGGATGCCTTTTTGATACAGATTAATGTTAAAACTGTTTTATGCTGTTCTTTATTGATATACAAGAAAGTCAGTTACCACCGGGAATATTTGGGATTAGACTCCCAAAGGAAAAAAACCAGCTACAAAGTAAACACCAATGCCAGGTAATAGTCAATAGAAATGCCAACTATAATAAAGTAGGTTATAAAACATATATGCTTGTAAAATGTTTCATATTGTTAATATTTAGATTTTAGCCTCATTGTCTTTGCTAAAATCATTAAAGGTTCAATCTAACAAAAATATGATATATAGTTCTAGTCTGTTAAAAATACAAATTAACAATCAGTCATCCTCAAATACTGATATAAGTACATGGATAAGCCTTATTTAGTCCCCTATATATGTTTTAAAGCTTAAAACAAATAATTTTAATAATAAAGTTTGTCTAATCAGAGATACCTGGAGAACCCTAAATACTTCAGAGATCTATAAAAAATGGCATTTCAAATAATATTTAAAAGGCTTATATCAGACAGAGACTCTGAGATCCTAACAGTGACCCAAGGTCTCCAAAGAGACCTTGTATGAGATACCGCAATGTCTCCACCTGGATAACGACGACGCTGACCACTGGGCGAAATGCCCAGATGCTATGACCTGCTGCCAGGACCCAGCCCAGACTGTGGACAAACAGTGGGACCTTGGAGAATTGATTGCACCACTTTTGCCAGACAAAATAAGGCCAGTCTTTTCCATGTCCCTCTTCCACAGAAACCAATCACCTTATGGGCCTGGTAAAGCCTGCTGTTCTGATACTGCTGCCTCCAACGCTATGGAGACCTGGGTATGACTGTATATGGGCTGGTCTCTGTCATTTTTCTGTTTTGTCTGTACTTAAGTATAATTTATTAATCCTTCTAAGATCTCTGATTATATTTAATGGCTAGGCCAGCTATAATATCAATTTAAGAGCAAAAAGGATATCCAGATCCTTACAAAAAGCCATAGCCAGCTTGTTAGCTCATTATATATAAAGGTCTAAGAATATAAAAGTTCATAAACATCAAGGGTTAAAAAAATAATTTGAAATAATACTAATAAACAATAAAACAATGACTACATACTGTTTGGGTTACAAGTTCAGAATTTTCTATGTTTTTGCTGGGACTCAAAGGTATAAGTCTATTTTTACTGTTTTATAAATATCTGTTATTTGCTATTTCTATAATATGGATTTTAATATAGGCCTAAAAGTTTCAAATGTATTAACTTCTGTTCCTAGTTTAAATTTGTCTCAACAGGTTTCCCCTTGGTTGGCGGACACAAACAAGCATTAATTGCTGACTGCAACCTGCTCCAAATGACTGTGGACTTGCTAAAAATTTGATATGGACCAATGTAGCCGATATAAATGCTCCCTGGCTCTTCAACAAAGTCCACAAACCAAATGTTCCTAAAATTTTCTCTTTTTGACTAGCATTTCACCCTTGTTAACCCTTGACCACGACCCCCAAAGTCAGCTGGAAGCAGTTAAAAGAATACATCGTCCAATAACCCCTGTTTAAAATGCTAAGTCAAAAAAAAAAACCATAAAAAGGCTCTAATTTTAAGAGACAATTTGGCCAAAGTTAGAAAAACCAGCTCATGATCGAGCTGATTCTTAGGACCAAGAGGAGTAGGGAATGTGGGACCCTCACCCCTTATTCTCAAAGGGGCAAGAAGAAATTTCCTAGCAGAATGTTTTCCCAGGAAGATAGTGGCCTTCCCCTCTCCCACCCAGCATATTCTGAGCACAAGGTCACTTAGCTCAGCCCAGCCAGCCACCTGGTACAGGCTGATAAAGATGGCCTAACTCAGGAACAGTGGCCTTGCTCTAAAAACAAGAAAAAAAGCTGACTTAACAGAATGTGAGGGAGCAAAAGTCCTTGTACCCATGCCAAAGCATCTTCAAAGATTCTCTTTGTAGTTATGCCTTTAAAAGCTTACCCCACAGAGGAGATACAACTCCTCTCTACCTTGTTGTAACAGGGATGGAGATGAGTTCCAAACATGTTTGTATTATGCTGATTAAACCTTGCTTATTACAGTCTGGGCCTCTCTGGTGGTCTCTCTCTGGGGGTCGTGATCTGAGCACAACACCCTTAACTACTAAGCTGTCTGTCCTGATGGAAGGGAGCTGAGGAACAACAGTGGCGCGTGCCTGTCACCTCAGCCCATGACCAGCAGAAGCAGAAGGGGTCAATCAAGGCCATCTGATCTGTAGAAAGAGTTCCAGGCCACCTAGGAATACAGAGGGAAACTCTGAATGATTTAGTTTGAAAGAAAATGACCCCAAAAGGGAGTGGCACTATTAAGTAGGTGTGGCTGTGTTGGCGGAAGTGTGTCCCTGTGGCGGTGGGCTTTGAAGACTCATATGTGCTCAAGATACAGCCTAGCATTTCATACCACTTCCTGTTGCCTGCAAGCCAACACGTAGGACACTCGGCTACTTCTCCAGCACTGTGTCTGCTGCATGCCTCCATGTTGCACCGTGACGATAACAGACTAAACCTCTGAAAACATAAGGCAGCCCAATTCAATGATTTTCCCTGACAGGTGTTGCTGTGGTCCTGTTATCTGTTTACAGCAGTAGAAACCCCAACTAAGACACTGTCCCTAAAGTAAATATACAGAAGTAACTAATTAGAAATGGGGTCAGAGAGATTGCTGCTCTAGAGGAGGAGAGTTGGTTCTCAGCACGCAGGAGGCTCACAACTCTCCAACTCCATCTGCAGAAGATCCAATGCCTTCTTCTGCTTCTATGAGAACCTGCATATTCAATCAACATATATACACAAAGATATACACACATGAAATAATAATAATAATAACAATAATAATAATAAACCAAGGGTGGAAAAGAAGGCTTAGGATAGAACATAGTGGGAGAGCATGTGGGAAGGTACAGCTTCAACTTCCTGCACCATAAAACAAAATGACAGGAATAGACAGTATGACACAGGATTGACTTTGCTGTACATCAATCCAGTTGGCTCAGTGTCTTATGCTACATGAACTGCATGCGAAGAGCTGGGAACTCTGAGCTCAAGGCTCAACTGGTCACCAACTTAGGCTTAGCCCAGTGTCTCAGAGGGAAAGCTGAGCTCCTGACTGATAGTGTGAGATACAAATGTGCTACATGGCACACAACTCCCTCAGGGCAGCTGTGATTAGGGTACATTGTGTGTATAATTCGCATGGGCAGAGAGGAGTTGCATAGGTCCACAGATTGTAAGAATCTCAGCCCTGGGCCCACAAGGGGGGAGTGAGCAGGTCTTGGAGTCAAGGGAGTGCTGAAAGTTCTGGAAGAGTCTGGCCAGGCAGAATTTTACCAAAGAAGCACTTGAGTCTTGATAGGTATTTATTAGTCAAAAGGCATGTTTATTAGTCAAAAGATGCTGTTTGCCTGTAGATGTGGTATCTGAGATGCTTCCACTTCCAAAGCAAACAGTGCGGCAAATTTAAAAAGACATTGGAACTCAAAGTCCCAGGTCATTATCATCAGGTGTCCTTCAAATTCAGTAAATGAGCACAGAGATGACAGTCAATGTCAATGAAGCAAGAGTTCACAGTACCAATGTTAATGTGGGCCCTTAAACGGATGGGCTGAAGCCAACCTTGGAAAACACTAGATGTTTGGTGCAAGGTAACCTAGAAACTTTGGGTTTTTTTTTAAGCACATTTAACAAATTAGAGAATCTTGCACAAGATTAACAAATTAACAAATTAATTTGTTAATTAATTAACAAATTAGAGAATCTGAATTTTATTTGCATTTGGTTTTTTGGAGACAGGGTCTTACTACATATCCATGGCTGTATGACTTTTAATTTTTATCAAAGTCTGAGTGTCACCAAATGTCACCAAAAGACAGATACAGCAGCTATGACTCTTCCAAGCCATCTATGGAACTTCCCACAGTCTCAACTGTGAACCTGCCATCAATCCCCGACTCCACCCATAGACTTGGCTGAACACAATGATGTTTGTTCAGAAGAATCTCTGAGTTGCTGGTTGAATGGAAGTTGGGGACATCCCTGTGGGCTTCTTCTCTCCCACTTCAATGTGTTTTAACCCATCTCTTACTCCCCATCCTTCAGCTTCTCTTCAACAGAGACCCACACTGGTCTCTGATCTCTCAGAATCCTCTAAGCACATTCCCTGATGCTGTTTGCCTGTAGATGTGGTATCTGAGATGCTTCCACTTGTAAGTATCAGAAAACTCAAGATATCTTCGTAAGAAGGATCACCTATCAGCAGTGAACGGCAGAACGCTAGAGTTGGTTAACTTATCAGTACGGTGATATTATCAATAACCCTAGAAAGTCTGGGCTACTCTGTCATGTCAGCAGTGGGCTAGATCCACACAGATGTCCCCTGCCTCTCAAGGTTCTAAGCCTTCTCTATTCCCTGTCCCTGTGAACATGAACACAAGTGGTCCCACCCAGGGTCCCAGTCACCATTGTTCTGTGGGGAGGAACCCCTCTCCCAGCTCTCAGTGCTTCTGTGGTCTCTCTGGCTGAATGGAGGAAACCAGAAAACACAGTAACGAGAAAAAATCAAAAACCTAATAGAAAAAAAAAGCCAAATGAATAAACAATAACAACAAAAAACAAACAAACTTGAAAATGATAAGGTACATATTGACAGCAGATATTAATGAAATACAGAAAAGCATAAGAATATACTTTAATACCTTTAAGCCACTAAATTGAAAAATTTAAGATAAATGGATGAATTTCTAAATGCACAGGATGTGGCAAAATTAAGCTAAGAAGAAAAGTCCTTAAAATGATTCATAACCAGCAGCGAGACTGAAGCAGTAATAATAAGACTCCTAACTAAAATATGCCCAGAGTCAGATGAAGTACTGTAGAAGTCTACTGTACTTAAAGGAGAATTGATACCAGGTACCCAAATTGTTCCATGAGTAGAAGAGGAAGAGGGGTTTCCAAACTCATTTTATGATGCACTATTACCCTGACACCAAAGCCCAGGTAAAGACACAAGCAGTCACCAAGGTTTCTCTTTCCTCACATTGTCACCAGCCACTTAATTTTATACTTATGTGTTTACATATAAGTGTGCACACATGTTTGCATGTCACAGTGTTTACATAAATGTCAGATGGCAACTTAGTGGAATTGATTTTCCCCTTCCACTCTGTGGAATCAGGGAATTAAATTCCGGTGGTGAGTCTGGATGACTGTGCCCTTACCAGTGAGTCGTTTTGTGACACCTTCACCAGTATTCACTTTGATTTTTTTTCTTTTTAAAATTTAAGTAAAATGTAATTACATCATTTTCCACTCTCTTTCCTCCCTCCCAGTGTGCACCTCTCCCAATCTCTCACAAATTCACAGTGTCCTTTTCTTTAATCATTGTTATATATACATATAAACAAATAAACATAAATACATTCTTCTGACTCTGTTTAGTGTTGCCTGCATGTGTGTGTCTAGGGCTGACCCCTTGGTATTGGATCCTATCAAGAGGATCATCCCTAAGAAAGCCTAATTCTCTCTCAACAGTTGCTAATTGCTTGTACACTTTATTTATGGGTGTGACCCATAAGATTTCCTTCATCTATATTGCGATGTCAACTGGTGTTGGAATTTCTCAGGTCTTGTTCAGGAAGCCATGTTGAGATTTTATGGGTGTAGCTTTCCTGTTATAGAAGGCACAATTTCACAGCAGACTTCTGTCTGTTTGGCTCTTATGATCCTTCTGCCCCTTGTCCATGGTGCACCCTTAGCCTTTGGTGTGGGAGCTGGGTTATAGATTTTCAGTTGGGCCTGGGAATCACAGTCAGTCATTCTCTGCATTTGAGCATTTGTGACTTTCTGTTATGGTTCCCAACATCTGCAAATGGAAGCTTCATTCATGAGAGGTAATGCTGTGGGAACTCCTTTGTGGGACCCTGACCTCCATGATTCTTGAGGCCAAAATACTGGATGCAAATAATGTTTACGCTAACCAGCTAAGCTTTCTGCTAGTTTTGTCCTTGGTTTTGCTATAGCCTGGTACATTAGCCTGAGGGATCTATTTTACTTTAAAATGGTAATTTCTCAACCTGCCTCAAAGAAGCTCAGGCGCCAAGGTCCATCTAACCTGTCTGACATTGCCTTGTACCCTCGACCACCTGCCTGGGGAAAAACTCCCACACAGAGGCCAGTTTCCCCAGCCCCCTCCAGGTGGGAGGAGTTTTCCTTTACTGGGGTCAAAGGTATTTTAACCCTGGATTTAGTTAAATAAAGGGGCATTCTCTTCTTGAGGATGACTGAAACTTTGTATCTGTGTGTGTGTGTCTTATGCTTTAACCCCTAGGACAATATGGAACTCGTGGGATGTGGGTGGCGTGAAAGGACGACCCCTACACTCCTTCAGCCAACAGCCTTTAAAATACTGACCCACTTTGGGTGTAGCCTCATGTACTATATATACAGTTGTAAAAATGTGTGTGGCCCTTTGGCTGTTGGATTCTATTTTTGTTCCCCACTCATTCAGAGGACTGCTGATCTACGAGTCTTCCCCTAAATAAACCATTATTACACTCCATTCTGAATGAGTGTGTAACTATTTTATTATAATCTACAACAAGGTGATGTTATACCTATTTGTATAATTTCTTAGCATAGATTTCCATTAAGTTATAATAGAGTTGTAATTTGATTTTGTTAGGTGCATACAAAAGAGTATAAATATATATTTGTATCACCTCCTCTTCCATGAGAGTTATACCTATCTGTGGTTATAAGAATAAGTATTTAGAATGCAGTTAGGGATTATACTGGTTTAGGAAGATGGCAGTTGTATGTTTTTCCTCTAAGATTTCTGACTTTGCTAGCTCTAGATGGTTGACTGATTCTTTTGGTTTCAGGCATGATTTCCCTCATGTTGATCAAGGCTTAGGTCCAATTACATAGCTGTTGGTTACTGTCAAAATATGAACTTTGGGTCTGTCTTGCCATGCTGGTTGATGTTTGGGGTCATGGGTATCACAGTGAGGTAGGACTATTGGTTGCCTTTCTACCCTGGCAGCTTGCACAGTCACAGCTGGTGCTATGGAATCTCGTCCTCAGTGGGGAGGCTGTCAGGGAAGCCCCAACTTGAATACTCCAAGTCCTGTGTCAGAAGTGTGTGGTGTCTTGAGCCATGGGTCCTTACCTTCAAGGATAACATAATAGCCTGTGTTGTTTGTGCAGTTGATACATAGATTCCCCTCTGTATGCTATGAATATGTTGTAGTGCCATTGGTTAATAAAAACCTGTTTTCAGCCAATGGCTTAACAGAATATAGTCAGTCTGGAAAAGATACATAGAGAGAGTAAGGCAGAGTCAATGGTCTTGTAGCCACCAGAGGAGAAAGACACAAGCTGCCAGCTGGAAACTTGCCAGTAATTCATGAGACTTGTGTTAAAATATAAAATAATAGAAATTGGTTAATTTTAGATTTAAGAGCTAGCTAGAAATACACTTAAGCTTTTGAAAAAACAGTATTGCAAACAATATAATTTCTATGTGATTACTTCAGGTCTGAGAAGGCAGGAACAAATGAACAACCTGCGCCAACAAAATGGATGTCAGATCTGAGTGGCCGGAAACAAACAGGCTATGCCAACAGGAAGTCTCTTTCACTTCTCTGGCCAACAACCCAAAAGGGAGTGTCTCATACCTGGTAGTGGGATTTTTAGTAGATAGTCTGTGACTTTGGGGGAAACATTATTATCACAAGTGGCATAACTCTGTTGAAAATATACAGTTACAAATACCTTATATTTTATTTTAGTTATGGTTTCTGTTGTTGTGATAAACACCATGATCATAAGAAACTTGGGAAGGAAAGGGTTTACGTCATCTATCAGCTTGTAGTCTATCACCCAGGGAAGTCAGGATAGGAACTCAAGGCAGGAGCCTAGAGGCAGGACCTGAAGCAGAGGCCATGGAGAATTGCTGGTTATGGGCTGGCTCCTGCAGGCTTCTTCAGTCTGCTCTGCTTTCTTCTACACCCAGAATCACCTTCCCATAGGTGTCACCACTTACAATGGGCTGGGCCATCTTACATAATTACTAATTCAGAAAATGTGCTACAGGTGTGCCTACAAACCATGGTGTGTAGAGGAGTTTATTCTCAATTGAGATTCCCTCTTCCTAACTAACTTCGGATTTGTCAAGTTGGCATAAAACTAGCCAGCATATATGTATAATTTTAGACAAATAATTCTTTATGACTTTTTCACATATTAATAATTTGTTCCTCTCCCATTCCTTATATATTGCATTTCCTCCCCCTTTACATTTCACCTCCCTTTCCCCATTTTCCCATTCATATCATTTTTTCTTTGTTTTGCTTATTTATTTATTTATTTATTTTGAGACAGGGTTTCTCTGTGTAACAGTTCTGACTCTCCTGGAACTTGCTTGGTAGACCAAACTGGCCTGAGATTCAGTGAGATCTGTCTGCCTCTGCCTCCTTAGTGTTGGGATTAAAAGTGTGTGCCGCCACCACCCGATTCTTTTCATATCATTTGTATCTTGCTATTTTCCTCTCTAGTGGCCCCCCTGGCAGAATTCTGTGTATCCAGGTGGGCCAGCGCTTTTTAAAAATGGATTTTCAAAGCTTTATGGAAGCAGGAGCTGATCCAGTCCAGGGACATAGGTCAATCAAGACTGAACCAGTCACCTTGTCCAGGGCAGACCTGAGACAGCAAACTCCACCAGAACAGGTACAGGGGAGTAACCACTGAGCAAGTAAGCCAGAGCCAGAGACTGCTGAGGGTTCGGATGTGAATCTGGGATCTTCAAGGGAATAGACTTAAGCCAGAACTCCTATGTGTCTGGGTGTGAGTCTAGGACCTCTGAGGAACTAGACCTCAGCCAGGTCCTCTGTGGGTGTGTGCACACCCGAGCCTAGGAACTCTGAGGGAATAGTCCAGAGCCAGAGACCTTTGTAGGACCAGCCCCAAGCCAGGGACCTATGCAGGAACAGACCCAGACCAGGGACATTGACAGAAATAGGTCTGAGCCAACAACTTAGGCTAGAGCAGGCCTGAGACAGCAAACTCCAAGGGAGTGGAGCAAAGACCGGTAGTGCTGAGCGATCTCCAGGAACACGGAGTGACCAATGGGGTAACTAGAACCGTGACACTGACTGTACCATGAGGAACTACTGAAAGACTCCCGTAGGCGTCTTCCCTCGGGAGAGACCCCGTACCCAAAGATCAGTCGAAAACACACAGCCGGATGCAAGCAGCAAGAGGTTTATTGGATACCAGGTACCTGGGGTGACCAAGTCTCTCAGAGGACTTGCGCGCCACAGGTTGGGGGTGAGGGGTTTTTATAGGAAAGCAAAAAGCAAAGTTTACAGAAGCGAGATGCAGGGTGGTAAATTTTTAACCTAAGTAACAATGAGGGGACTATTCAGCGGTTTGCTGTTCCTCCTATCCTGCCCCCTCCCTTCCTGGCTGGCGACCAGATGTCTGATTGCACAGCCCCTGACTCGTGAGAGCCCCGCTTTATACGTGACTCAGGCCTCTCAATTCTCTCTTCCTTTGTTTCTATGGCCAGTCCATAAATCCCGGTCTTGCAGCCAGATAAGGCTGTCCTTGCCCTAACTTCAAGTATCTTTGTTCAGCATTCCGGAGGTCCTGAATTAAGCCTGTTATTTGTTCAGCACTCCGGAGGCCCTGACTAGGCTTGTTATCTGTTCATCCTTTGCAAAACGTTATAACTGTGGTTAAAGTTAAAACGAGTTGGGGTCCTTCACTACAATCTGAGCCTTGGATTTATTGGCAGCTAGAAGATTAATCAACAGAATCACAGACAGCCCCAACCACACCTATTAGAAGAAAAGATAAGTAGAAAAGGTACGAACATATGCAACACCACAAAGAGCAACACGACACCAGTAAAACCTAAAAACCCTACAACAGCAAGACTTGAACAACCAAATATAGATGAAACAGAAGAAAATAACCTAGAAAACTTCAGGAGAATATTTGAAACTCTTAAAGAGGAAATGGAAAATTCCCTCAAAGAAATGGAGGAAAAGACAAAAAATTGGAAGACATCAGCAAATCTCTTAAAGAAAACCAAGAAAAAGCAAACAAACATATGAAAGAAGCTATTCAAGACTTGAAAACTGAAATAGAGACAACGAAGAAAACACAAGCCGAGGGAATCATAGAAACAGAAATCATGAGAAAATAATCAGAAACCACAAACACAAGCATGAACAGCAGAATCCAAGAGGTGGAAGAGAGAATCTCAAGCACTGAAGATACAGTAGAGAAAATAGACTCATCAGTCAAAGAAAATATTAAATCTATCAAAAGTTTAATGTAAAATATTCAGGAAATATGGGACACCATGAAAAGGCTAGCCCTAAGAATAATAGGTATAGAAGAAAGAGAAGTTCAACTTAAAAGCACAGAATATATATTTAACAAAATCATAAAAGTAAACTTTCCCAACCTAAAGAGAGATGTGCCTATGAAGAAGCTTACAGAACACCAAATAGACTGGATCAAAAGAAAAGTCCCCTCACCACATAATAATCAAAACACTAAACATACATAGTAAATGTAGGTACACAGGTCGGTCCCCATTTTGCCCGAGGCGCTATGCAGGGCCGTTCTGCTTCCTGGTTCCACTGCACCAGCTTGAAGGTGTAGCATAGAGAGAACTCACCCTCTCCTATTATGATAATTTCACCTACGGCCCAAGGGTATAGCTTAGAGAGAACTCTCCCTCTTCTGTTATGGTAATTCCACCTGCAAGCAAGGTTCTTGCTGCAGGCAAGGTTCCCGGGTCAGCTTCTCTCTGACCCTGAGCATGACCACCTGGCTTCCTCTTTTCTCTGTTCAGCTGCTCTCTGACCTTGGGTGCAGCCGCCTGGTTTTTCTCTTTCCCTGTTCCTGATGGGGGGCTGGTGTCTTTCTGCCCCACAGTCTATATACCCGACTTATGCTTAATAAAGTTGCCATTTGCCACTTGCTCCTTGGTAAATGAGCCTGGTCCCTTTTGTGTGTGTCTGTTTTAACCCTTTAGGATATTAATCTGTTCTCGTGGGCTCGGTTCAGGAAAACGCGCACCTGTTTCGAGGTTCGGGTGTTCACAGAAAAGTGCGGAGGCAACAAGTAAAGAAAGAATATTAAAGGCTGCAAAGGAAAAAAGAAAAGTAGCATAAAAGGCAGACCCAACAGAATATACCTGACTTCTCATTAGAGACATTGAAAGTCAGAAGGCCATGGTCAAGTATTATGTAGACATTAAGAGACCTTGGATGCCAGCTCAGACTACTATACCCAGCAAAACTTTCAATCACCATAGAATGACAAAACAAGATATTCCATGACAAAACCAGATTTAACCAATACCTAGCCACAAACCCAGCCCTACACAAAATACTAGAAGGAAAACTACAACCCAAGGAAGTTGGCTGTACCAACAAAAACACAGACAATTGATGGTCTCATAGCAGTAAATCCAAAATAAGGGGAAAACTCACAAATTAACATGACCAACAATAAAAACTAAATTAACAGGAGATAGCAATCACTGGTCATTAATATCCCTTAATGTAAATGAACTCAACTCATCTATAAAAAGGCAAAGGCTAACAGATTGGATACAAAAACAGAATCCATCCTTCTTCTGCATACAAGAAACATATCTCAACCTCAAGGACAGACATCGTCTCAGAATAAAGGGTTGGGAAAAATATACCAATCAAATGGACCTAAGAAACAAGCAGGTGTAGCTATCCTAATATCTAAGAAAATAGACTTCAAACTAAAATCAGTCAAAAGAGACAAAAAAGGGCATTTTGATATTAGTCACAGGAAAAATCCATCAAGAGGAAATCTCAATACTGACCATCTATGCCCCAAATACAAGGGCACCCTCATATATAAAAGAAACACTTCTAAAGCTTAAATCATACATTAACCCAATGCACTAATAGTGGGAGACTTCAACACTCCACTCTCACTGGACAGGTCATTCAGACAAAAAAAAATTAACAGAGAAATAAGGGAACTAACAGATGTTATGATTCAAATAGACTTAACAGATATCTCTAGAATGTTCCATCCAAACAGATAAGAATGTACCTTCTTCTCAGCACCTCATGGAACCTTCTCAAAAACTGACCACATAATGGGTAACAAAAAAAAACCTCAACAAATATAAAAAAATTGGAATAACTCCACGTATCTTTTTAGATCACCATGGTTTAAAACTAGAAGTCAACAGCAAAACCAATTCCAGAAAGCCCCCAAACACATGGAAATTAAACAATGCTCACCTGAATCATCAATGGATCAAGGAAGAAATAAAGAATGAAATTAAAGACTTCCTTTAAAATTAAAATTTTAAAATTAAAATTCAATGATAATGACAACACAACATACCCAAATTTATGGGACACAATGAAAGTAGTGTTAAAAGGAAAGTTCATAGCACTAAATGCCTATATAAAGAAGCTAGAAAAATCTCACACTAGTGAACTAATAGAACATTTGGAAACTTTAGAGCAAAAAGAAGCAAACTCACCCAAGAGAACAAGATGACAGGAAATAATCAAATTGAGAGCTGAAATTGACAAAATAGAAATAAAGAAAACAATCCAAAGAATCAATGAGACAAAGAGTTGTTTCTTTGAGAAAATCAACAAAATAGACAACCCTTTATCCAAAAGGCAGAGAGAGAATATCCAAATTAACAAAATCAGAAATGAAAAGGGGGACATAACAACAGACATGGAAGAAATACAGAGGATCATCAGGTCATATTTTGAAAACCTGTACTCCACAAAATTGGAAAAATTAAAGAAAATGAACATCTTTCTGGATATCACTTACAAAAATTAAATCAAGACCAGATAAACAAATTAAACAGACCTATAACTGCTGAAGAAATAGAAACAGTCATCAAAAGTCTCCCCCACCCCAAAAAAACAGGGCCAGATGGTTTCAGCTCAGAATTATACAAGATTTTCAAAGAAGAACTAATACTAATACTCCTCAAATTATTCCACACAATAAAACAGAAGGAGCATTGCCAAACTCTTTTTATGAGGCAACAATTACCCTGACACCCAAACCACAGAAAACATTACTAAGAAAGAGAATTAGAGACCAATTTCACTCATGAACATTGTTGCAAAAATACTAAAAAAAAAATACTGGCAAATAAAATTTAAGAACACATCAGAACCATCAACCACCATAATCAAGTTGGCTTCATCCCAGAGATACAGGGATGGTTCAACATATGAAAATCTGTCAACATAATCTATCATATAAACAAACTGAAAAATAAAAGCTACAAAATCATCTCATCAGATGCTGAAAAAGCTTTTTGACAAAATACAATATCCCTTCATGATAAAGGTCTTGGAGAGAGCAGGGATACAAGGATCATACCTAAACATAATAAAGGCAATATACAGCAGCAGCAAACATCAAACTAAATGGAGAGAAACTCCCAGCAATCCCACTGAAATCAGGAGCAAGACAAGGTTATCCACTCTCCATATCTATTCAATATAGCTCTTGAGGTCTATACTGGCTAGAGCAATAAGACACCAAAAGGAGATCAAGGGGATACAAATTGGAAAAGAAGTCAAACTCTCACTGTTTGCTGATGATGATAGTTTCCATTAGTGATCCCAAAAATTCGACCAAGGAACTTCTACAACTCATAAACACTTTGAGTAATGTAGCAGAATACAAGATTAACTGAAAAAAAATCAGTAGCCCTTCTGTACACAGATGATGAAAGCATTGGGAAAGAAATCAGAGAAACAATACCCTTCACAATAGCCACAAATAGCATAAAATATCTCGGAATAACTCTTAACAAACAAATGGGAGACTTGTATGCCAAGAACTTTAAAACTTTGAAGAAAGAAATTGAAGAAGACACCAAAAAGTAGAAAGATCTCCCATGCTCTTGAGTAGGTAGGATTAACAAAGTAAAAATGTCTATCTTACTAAAAGCAATCTACAGATTCAACACAATGCCCATCAAAATCCCAGCAAAATTCTTCACAGACATTGAAAGTATGGTACTCAACTTCATATGGAAAAGCAAAAAACCCAGGATAGCCAAAACAATACTGTACAACAAAAGAACTTCTGGAGGCATCACAATCCCTGACTTCAAACTCTACTACAGAGCTACAGTACTGAAAACAATCTGGTATTGGCATAAGAATAGATAGCAGGACCAATGGAACTGAATAGAAGACTCAGATATCAATCTACACACCTTTGAATACCTGATTTTTGATAAGCAAAAAATATTAAATGGAAAAAAGAAAGCCTATTTTAAAAGTGGTGCTGGCATAACTGAATATCAACATGTAGAAGAATGAAAATAGACCCATATCTATCACCATGCACAAAACTCAAGTTCAAGTGGATCAAAGACCTCAACATAAAGCCAATCACACTGACCCTTATAGAAGAGAAAGTGGGAAGTACACTTGAACACATTGGCACAGGAGACCACCTCCTAAATAGAACCCCAGCAGCACAGACACTGAGAGAAACAATTAATAAATGGGACCTCCTGAAACTGAAAAGCTTCTGTAAAGCAAAGGACACAGTCAACAAGACAAAACAACAGCCTACAGAATGGGAAAAGATCTTCACTAACCCCACATCAGACAGAGGTCTGATCTCCAAAATATACAAAGAACTCAAGAAAATGGTCATCAAAAGAACACACAATCCAATTTTAAAAAATGGAGTACAGACCTAAACAGAGAACTCTCAACAGAGGAATCTAAAATGGCTGAAAGACAATTAAGGAAATGCTCACCTTCCTTAGTCATCAGAGAAATGTAAATCAAAACAACTCTGAGATTCCATCTTGTACCTGTAAGAATGGCCAAGATCAAAAACACTGATGAACACTTATGCTGAAGAGGTTGTGGGGTAAAGGGAACACTTCTGCATTTCTGGTGGGAATGCAAGCTGGTACAGCCCCTTTAGATGTCAGTGTGGCTAATTCTCAGAAAATTAGGAAACAACCTTCCTCAAGATCCAGTAATACTGCTCTTGGGTACATATCCAAAGGATGCTTAATTCGTGCTACAAGGACATGTGCTCAACTATGTTCATAGCAGCTATGTTTGTCATAGCCAGAATCTGGAAACAACCTAAATGTCCCTCAACTGAAGAATGGGTAAGGAAGATTTGGTACATTTACACAATGGAGTACTACACAGCAGAAAAAAAGTAACATTTTGAATTTTGCAAAAAAATGGATGGAGCTAGAAAGCATCATTTTGAGAGAGGTAACCCAAACACAGAAAGACAATTATCACATTTGCTCACTCATAGGTGGTTTTTCAACATAAAACAAAGAAAATCAGCCCACAAATCACAATTCCAGAGAACTTAGACAACAATGAGGACACTAAGAGAGACTTACATACAACTGATCTACATGGGAAGTTGAAAAATACAAGATCTTCTGAGTAAATTGAAAGCATGAGGACCTTGGGAGAAGGTTGAAGGGAAGAGAAAAGACAGAGAGGGGAGCAGAGAAAAATGTAGCGCTCAATAAAAATCAATAAATTAAAAACTGGATTTTCATTATGGTTTCAAATCCTCATTTGTGATGGGTCTGTTTAGGTTGTTGATCTCCTTTTGGTTTAAATATGATGGTTTAGATGAATCTAGAATTTCATTTAGTTCTTTTGATTTTCCAACTTAATGGAGTAGTTTTCAAACGTAGTTCCTTATAATATTCAGAATGTATTTTGTGTCTGTTGTAACGTTTCTCTGTCCGCTTCTGTGTCTGTGAATCCGGGGCTTCTCTCACCTTTTAGTAGCTGGGCTAACATATGCCAATCTTTCTTATCTTCTCAAAGAACTGACTCCTAGATCCATTGATTCTTTATATTGCTTCTTTTGTTTCTATTTCATTTTTTGATTATTGTTATTCATTTCTTTCTACTAGATTTGGTTTGTTCTTTTTTAAATTCTTGAATTGTAAAAATAAGCCAGTTAATTTTGCTCTTTCTGATTTTTTAAATGTAGGCACTTAATGTTACACATTCCCATGAAGTATTGTTTTCTAGTGTCCAGAATTTTGGATGAATCTTCATTTTCATTTAATCTCAGGATATTTTATTCTTGGTTTCTTCTTCGACCCATTCATCATTCAATAATCGATTGTTTAATCTCCATTAGTTTGTGTACTTACTAGAGGTTTCTTTAGTCTTTGATTTAAGTTTTATTGCATTGTGGTCACATAGGACACATGGACTTACTTCAATTTTTCTGAATTTGTTGAGTACACCCATTTCACATTTAAAATAATGTCAGAGAACACTAAAGTATATTTATGTTACATGAAGAGGTAAAACAACAGGTGTCTTCTTGGATTGATTTGGCCACAGGGACCCCAAATTTGAATTCTTCACTTCTCTCCCTGTATCTGCTGTCTGTCATTTAGATTGCTGGCTTGCATGTGTGTCTTTCTGTTCCTCTTGTATTACCCCGAACCAAGGATTTTACTCAGTCTTGTTGAACAGCTCAGAAAGCATCCCATGATAAAGGCATGAGGGGTCCTTTACAAAAATCTTTTCACAGTTTTTCAAGGGAAAATTGCTTTACCTACAACAACTAACTCAAAATAGCAAACATCACTGCAAACCTGTGTTACAAAACTGTATCCAAGTATTGTTTCCAACATGTAGGGTGGGTATTTGTTTTATAAGGTTGCTTTCAGCATGTTGGCTGTTTTCAATCAATGAGTACAACCACACATATATACACACTTACATTTTTCTGGATAAGAGGCATGAAAGTAGAAGATTTCAGATTAAAGATCTATATTAGCATACTTGCCAAAGCTAATTACATGAAAATCCAAGGCATAGTCAGGTTGATTCTTTCAATTCTGTGCTGCTGCAGGCAGCTTCAACTGAAACAGGCTGAGTACACAGTAGGGAAGCAGCCTCAGGGCAGTGTCAAGAGTGTGATTCCCTTTTCTGTGAGGTCTGTCAAAAGTTCACTCTTTCAAAGGTCAATAAATGTTTTCATAAAATTGTTTCACTACAGTTAAGATCTGACCATGGTTGTAGTCTGCTTTAGATAAATTTTCTTGAGCTGGAATGTATATTCTTTGGTGTGTGGGTAGAATATTTTGTACACTTCTGTTAAGTTCATTACATTATTCATTTCTGATTTTTCTGGTTTTCGATTTTTTTTGTCAAGAAGACTTGTCTATGGAGTACTGAACCCCCTATGAGTGCTGGATTGTAGTTACTCTGTATCTTTACTCTTTTTGTGAAAATTTGTTCATCAGAGTTTGGGAGTCACCATAACATGAGGAACTGTATTAAAGGGTCGCAGCATTGAGAAGATTGAGAACTACTTCTTCTATGATCTTGTTGAAGATCTTGTCCATACCATTGTCCTGGGATTCTTCTCTTTCACCTGTGCCCATAAATAATAATTAGTATATTCATGGTGTCCCACATTTCCAGGATGTTTCTTTTATGTATTTTTCATTTCATATTCATTGGGTGATCTCTTCCCTCTACTTTGTCTTTGAGACCTTCCTAAAGTTTCTTCTACTTGATCCATTCTGTTTATGAGACTTCCCACTCAGTGTTCTAATTGGATCATTAAGCTCTTCAATTCTGCCTTCATTTCAGCTTGAACTCTCTTCAATATTCCTATGTCTCTATTGAATCCATTTTTTAAAACCTGGGTTGTCTTCATTATTTCCATCAGTCTTGTGATTGTGTTTCCTTGGGCATCGCCCAAACATGTATTCTCTTTAAATTTATTGAATTGTTTCTTCTCTAAACACCAATTCTTTGGTGAAATCTGTAATTTCCATATTAAGAATGTCTGTGATCTGGGGTTGATTTTCATTGGAGAACGTTTTATAGGATTGGTGGGTTTACATGGAGAAGATACTGCCATCATCTTTTATATTGTTTGTATTGTTTTCCATGGCAATTGGGTGTATGGACTTCTTTTGTTGGTTCTGTGTCTGATGTGGACACAGCAGGCTGGCACAAAGCACAGAATGTGTGGGAATGACTCAGACCAGACAGTGGATATGGTGTGTGAGGGATGGGTCAGGTGATAGTAGGGGTTTGGGTGCGGGGGTCTCTACAACCACCACAGCCAGCAGAGTAAGAACCCACAGGAGGGAAGAAGGGAGTTTGACCCTGAGTAGTTTATTTTGGGCAGACTTAAGCATAGCACAATTTGTTGAAAAAATTCCTGGTGATAAACTTAATCCCCTGGACACACTAAAGCATAAGACAAGACTATACCGAGACTCTTTGTAAAGTACAAGTGGAATCTTCCATAAACATGTGTTGTATATATTGACAAGCTCATGGTAGGGTCTGGTAGAGGATCTGGTGTGATCTTCAATACATAGCTCAAAGGTCACCAGGCTGTTAACTACAGTGGTTAACAGCCTCCTGGGTAGGAAACAGGTAATGCCTCCCTCTCTTTGAAGGGACAAGCCTGTGTGTTTGGCATTCCTGGTTCCCTAGTGCTTATCTGTGAGCACAAGGGCCTCTGTGCCTCCCACAGCTGGGGAGGGTCTGACGTGTGTGCAGATGTGCATGTGGCCTGAGCTGGAGGCTGAAGGCAGTGGAAGTGGAGCTCACCAGATACACCAGGGCCATGGTGTGGAGCCCAGGCTAGATCTGAGGAAGGAGAGGGTATGCAGAGAGTAGGAACCGAAGGACACACCAGGCTAGACCTCAACAGGAGGTGTTCAGGACAGGACTGGGCCTGGATATTTGATGCTGCCTGGAAAGGATGAAGTCAGGGCTCCAGCAGGGGCAAGGACAGAATATTCTGCATTTTATGAGAGAGGGCATCGCTATTCTGTAGCTATGGATGTCCTGGAATTCATCATATAGACCAGGTTGGCCTCAAACTCACAGAGGTCCATGTAGCTCTGTTTCCTAAGGGTTGGGATTAAAAGCCTGTACCACTCTACTTGACGAAAGACAGAGATTTTTCAAAGAAAGTTTCTGTTATTGTTATTTTGCAGGACTGTGTTTTTTCCCTTTCTTTTACATTTGCCATTAAAATAATTTAAATTTTTATTTTGTGTGTTGAGGTGATTTGCCTACAGGTATGTATGTGTGTCATGGGTGTCCAGTGACCACAGAGGCCAGAGGAGGACATCAGATTCTCTGGAGCTGGAGTCACAGATGATCATGAGATGTCCTGTAGATGTTGTGCCCTAACCTGAATCTTCTGCAAGAATAACTGGGCCTATCACCTTTCAGCCGGCTTTTCAGAGTCTCCCTCACTGTTTTAAATTTTTAATTTTGTTTTCTGTTATTTTTTCCTTTTTTAAAAACATTCTTTTCCTAGTTACCCAATTCCTGCTCCCGCCACTTGCAGTCTTTCTTTTCCTATATCTTTCTTTTTCTTTCTTTCCTTCCTTTCTTCCCTCCATTTTTTCTTTCTTCCTTCCTCTCTCCTTACTTCCTGCCCTCCCTCCACCACTCCTTTTCACCCTCTCTCCTTCCCTTCCTCTCTCCCTTCTTCGCTCTTTCTTCCTTCCGTCCTTTCTTTCTTTCTTTCTTTCTTCCTTTCTTTCTTTCTTTCTTCCTTCCTTTCTTTCTTTCCTTCTTTCTTTTTTTATTTGAGGGAGCAGCTCAATTGTTGGTCCCGACTGCCTTGCTGTCTAACCATGAAATAATCACACAGAAATTGCATTAATTAAATCACTGCTTGGCCCATTAACTCTAGCCTCTTATTGGTTAACTCTTAAATCTTAATTTAATACATTTCTATTAGTCGGTATATCATCAGATATCGTGGCCTAGCTGTAAACATTCAGCATGTCTGACTCTGGTGGCTCCATGGCATCTCTCTGACTCAGACCTTCTTTCTTCCAGAATTTAGCTTAGTCTTCCCCACCTACCTAAGTTCTGCCCGATCAACAGGCTCAAAGCAGCTTCTTTATTCATTAACTAATAAAAGCAGCACATGGACAAAAGACCTCCCACACCATTTCTTTCTTTCTCTCTTTTTATTTTTGGACCTTAAATTTTTCTTCTTTATTTTTTCCCATATTTCTTTTGTTTTCTTCATTTTGTATATTAATTTTACTTTTCAACATTTTGGTTAATTCTACAATGTTGTTAGTCACTTATTTCCTTTCATTAGTGTTTTTCTTGTTTAGTTTTTCCTCGTTTTCACAAGTTTTTCTTTTATTTGTAGTGATTATTGTTTGCCTTCTTCTACCTAAGTGATGTCTGCAATTTCTGATGAAGAAGTTGAAGACATGAGATACATATACCATTGGCTGATATTTATTATATCACAAGAACCAAGACGAAGAATTGTTCTTTATAATTTAACAACATCAGTGACTGGTGTCTGTGGACTCTAACAATGCAACTTTACTTAAGGTTAAAAAGCTTCCTTGTCGCTTCGATTTTTTTCACATCAGTGGGAGGTTTTCTCTGGCTGCCAGGCTGCAGGAATTTCTTCACATTGGGTAGGTTGCTGATTCTGCTCTTCAGGGCCTGTGATCCAGAAAACACAGCCTTGACAGTAGGAACTGCTGAAGTACACAGTCCAAAACACATGACCCCCCAGAATACGACCAACTACATCCTTGCAACAGGTCCAGGGTAGACATGAGAAGAACCACAAATCCATGAGCTACAAAACTTAACTCAGCATAATTTCCTTAAGACCCCCTTTGACATTCAATTGCCTTCTCCTCAGGACCCCGGACACACTCTTCAGATGTGGTTTTGTAATAGAGCACAGAGCACTGTGTCTCTCAGGTGTGAAAGCAGAGACTACCAAAGAAAAGAGAAGACGTGAAAAACTGAGTTGGAAATGAGGACAGAAAATATCCAAGTCTGACCAGGAGCTCCTCACAGTTAGTTTTCACACTGTAGATAAGCATGGTGGGGACCGTGGAGAGGGAAGCACAGTGCTGAGGAGTCAGAGCTGAGGAGGGGTCAGCGTGACAGAGACCTGCTCAGACACTGAGTATGCAGAGACAGGCCACATGAGATGGAAGATGAAGGCCAGAAGCAGCTTGCAAGGAACAGGGGTGAAGGGAGAGAGCAGTGGGGTCCTGTACCTTTATCAGTGCAAAAATATATTCTTCTTGGGGTACCAGTCTCAAATGTCAGTCACGAAAGATTGTTTTCATGCCTGAAACTAGGGTCTAGTAGCTCAGTTGGAGGTTGAAGGGTGGGCCCTCAGCTGCCCAGAGGCATATTATATTATATTATATTATATTATATTATATTATATTCTCAGAGGCAAGTGTGTGCAGCTGCCTCTATGAGGTGATCTTACCTTCAGCAGGGGGAAAGGGTCCAGAAGGCTGGAGTCAAACTCTTCAACATAGAGGAGAACTTCCAGCAGGTGAATGTCCACCCTGGTCAGCCTGTTACCAACAAGGTAGTCTTGTCCGTGGCTCTTCAAGACCTGCCAAATTAAAGGAGACAGATTATGAGCATATAAGGTTGAACTGAAACCATCACTGATATGGGAGAATGGTCTGTAATCTGTTAATTATATTTTTAATAAATGCTGACTGGCCAGTAGACAGGCAGGAAGTATAAGCAGGACACCAGATGGGAAGTAGAGGCAGGTCAAAGAGAACAGGCATATTCTGGGAAGAAGAAAGCTCTCTCTGCAGTTGTGAGCCTGCCACAGAAGAAGCAAGATGTGACTGCCTTGCTAAAAAAGATACTGAGCCGTGTGGCTAACACAAATAAGAATAATGGGCTAAAATAAGTTATGTGTTAATAAAAGCCTAAGCTAATGAGCCAATCAGTTTATAGTTAATGTAGACCTCTGTGTCATTTCTTTGGGACTTAAATGATTGAGAGAAGCAGGCAGGAAGGAAAACCTTCCATTCCCAAGTCTCCCAAAGGTTCTCTGACTCCTCCTGGCAGGTATTCAAATGCAGACACAGGCCTATGATGCAAGAGGCAGCATGAGAAGTCAGGCACGTGACCTCCTCTCTAAAGCTCAGGTGACCTCTCTCTGTCATTGCACATTCCCATGGCCTTCACACCGCCACCCTATGTACATTTTCCACATGGGATGAGGGCTTAGTCCCTTGCACATCATGGCTCCTCCCATTAGTTTGAAGTGACGGAGCACCAGGAGTTCAGGACATTCCTCCTCCTGTCCTGTCTGTTCAGTCCCATGGGCAGAGGCCTCACCTGCAGGGAACAACAGACTCCAGAGAACACCCTGTGTCTGTCCTCTCCTGTGTCTGCTCTCCTCGGTTCTCTGGAATCTGAAATACACCCGGTTGAACCAGAATACATCTTCCCTGTACAGCATTGGATCTGACTCCCAACCTTCACTGTGCATGATTGACAGAGCTGAATTGTACAGGAGGAACTGAGGCTGAGTCCCTAAGTAACTGTGTATGGATAGACGAGCATGCCAACACCATATGGGGCTAATCTTCTTATCTGATTTTGGCTATCTATTTATTTCACATTTATTTCAACATTTCTAGTTGTGAGAAGATTTAATAATAAGCACTGTCTCAGTTACAGTATATGACATTTACTTAAATATCCCAGCAATATTAAAATCACAAATACCCTAAAGGACAAGCACTTGCTACATCATGAGCTACAAGTAGAGAAGAATTAAAATGCTTTGTGATCACCTTATCACACTGTATATGTCTACAGAGAAAAATATAATAACCACATTCAGAAACAAATAAGGCCAGGCATGGTGGCACACACATTTAATTCAAGCACTGAAGATGTTGAGGCAGGTGGATCTCTGGGAGCTTGAGGCCAGTCCACAGTGAGAGTTCAGAGAGGCAGAACTATATAATACAGAAATCCTATTTTGAAGAAAAAAGAAAAAGAAGAAGAAAATTGGAAACCCTAAAACTACAAAAGGAAATGTCAAATGTTCTCAGTACAGGGCACACGGTGTGCCAGGAGTTCATGAATCACGCACCAGAGATGATTCAAGCAGTGATGGCTGGACATTGTGTCCTGTGAGACAGGGCCTTGACTCCAGAGGGCTGCGTGGGACCTGTGGCTCCTAAATCCCTCACTGCTTCCACAGAGCACAGGCAGCAATGAGTGAACTTTCAGTGAATTATAAATGGGGTCAAAATCAGGTCTCTGAGGAATGTGGAGGATTCCTAAACCTGTAGGACCCTAGCTTTATTCTTAGCTGTTACTTGACAGACTTTTTTTTTTACTTGACAACACACTCTGAAGTGTTCTTGATTTAACTCCAAAGAGAAGCCACGACAAAGAGAGGCGCTACGTATACACTGACACACCTTATGTGTGGAGTGTACATGACTCTCCTCCCAAGCCTGCCATCTGTGACCCTAACTCCTGCAGGCCAGTGTTCCTTTACATCTCTTCATCAGCCTCCTCCTCTCCCCTGCATCACTGTCCTAGGTCAGGTTCTTCTCCGTCTTTGAAGGTCTATCCTATTCTCCTGACAGCCAATGACTCTCTGGTCTCCCTGTGTGATGTGATAGAATATTTACCCATCTGCGTATTTCTGCAGTTTGCCCTGGAATTGAAGCCCAGTGTGTCTGCAGGATCTAGGTCCATCTCTGGAGTGGATCAGCCTTCCACAGAGCAAGTCTGGTTATGGCCTTGAACCCTGTTGAATGTGGACCCTAGTTGGCGTGACCATGCGGTGCTCCTTCACAGGCCATTTTTATACAGCATCCTGTGGGCAGGGAGCTGCACAGGGAGGCTCATGAAAGGCCAGAGCCGCAACACCCTGTCTCTCCCAACCTCTGCCTTTCTCTTGTCCTAGTAACACAGTGTCCCCAGACTTAAAACAGCCTACTTACTTTTTCAAAGGCAGACAAGTACCGGTTTTTGGTCTTGTCTTTTACCAAGGAGATCTTGGCTTCTCTTTGGTCTGGGGGACATATAACCAATTGCTTGATCATTTCACTCAGATCTACAATCCCCTCTGTGTACATGTCGATCCTGAAAGACAAAATTATTCAAATGGTCAATGGTATTCAGGGATTCACTATTTGGTATATTAATATAAAAAACTGAGAAATTTACACTGAAAGGTAGTTCCAAAATTACTAACCTATAATCAATCATTTTCTTTTATATTCAATAGATATATTAACTTCCCCTCTAGTACAGTTCTGATACACTTTTAGAATTTTTCAAACCCATACATGGCCCAACCTAAGGACAAACAGTATCACTGGCCCATCTAAAGATGCAATCGTGATATACTTGGTGGCATCCTATAAGATAACCATCAAACTCTACAGAGAGCTCTCTCTCTCTTTTTCTCTTTCTGACATGCTATGTTCTCAATGACTATGCTGAGGTTCACAACACTAACAAGATATCTCCCAGATAAGCTCAAAACAGAGCCCTGAATGAGCCACCAGATGCATCTCTGCACATCTGATATTCTGCTCAGCGGCATCTATGTCAGTGTTAAATGTTCTCCAAACATTTCTTACAACAGCTCACTCTCCAGATGGATTCTGGACATGCTAACATTTGTCAAGACATGCCTATTTCTTCACTCATTTCAACCACAGCACACACAGACACATGCATCCCTTGTTCTTCACTTCACACTTCACACAATGCTTTTGGGAGAATTTCACTGTCACACAACAAAACACTTCAGTGTTGGCCATGCAAAGGTAGTACTCTGTGTTCCAATGCATCTGTCACATTCTAAGACTGCTGACGTCCTCTGATGTCAACAGAGTCTGATCCTCACTCCCTTTGCACTCCAATCCTGCCACTGTGGCAGCTGATACAGGAGGACTGATCTGCTTCCACTTTATCCAAGGGGAGCTCGGGAACATTTCACATGACCAGAGCCAGGAATATGTGCCCTGGAGTCTGCTCACTGAACATCATACAATGATCACACTATACCTTGTTTTGCTTCCCTAATCCCTTCATGTATGTTCATGGCTAAAATCAAACGTTGTGCTCCTCTTTCATCTTTTATTGAATATCATGGCTGATTCTACCATGAGAAAATTATAAATAATGCTGCTAAGGGTATTTCTATACAAGCACTGTTACAGCCGAGTCTCTATTTCCCAAGGACAATTGTTTCCTGCAGTATAGATCATGGCTAGCACCACGTTTAGCTCTTTGATCAACTGCAATACTCCTACACATTGGTTCTTGAGTGAAAAACTTTGTCAAGTAGAGTGTGTCCCAGCATGGGTGGTACAGTCCAAAGAACTGCTTTAGTTCTGAATTAATTGCTTATGGTAAACCAGGTCCGTGGGTCCCTAAGCCTCATTGTGTTGAACAGTCCATACAACTGAGTGGGAATTCAGATGCTTGCTCTGCACTGTTCCTACTCATGGGATGTGTGAGGCAGCTTTTTCATCCTTCCTTCCCTAGGACTCCTCCTCCAGCCTCAAGCCCTGTGTCCTTTGTCCTAAGCTGTTGGCTGAGATCCAGCACTGAAGCCTTGGGCACCTGGAGTCATGGCTCCCCCATGCTCAGACCCTCGAGTCACCGTGTTTGCAACTCTGTCTCTGTGCTGTGCTGACAACATCATCCTCGGCTCTCTCTCACTCACCTGCATCCACCCCATTTGCTCTTCTCTGTCCTCCATGGACTCTTCCATCCTTGGCCTAAGTGGTTATCCCCATGACAAGCCTGCTCCTAGACACAAACCCGGCCACTCTCTTGCTCATTGACAGAAGGACCCAAATCCTTCCTTTCTTTTCCCTAGGAGTAATAACAGGAACTATACCGTACAGGGCTCTCTCCTTCGCGTCCTTCCCATAGAGGTCGTATTTGGTGGCGATGTAGTTGAGAATGGCTCTGGTCTGTACCAGTGTCATCCCGTCAATCTCCACCATGGGCACTTGCTGAAACATCAACCTACCATCTGTGAAAGAAGAAAGGAAAAGGTGTCTGAGGTGTCCAAGTCTCACTTCTTAGGAGCAGAAAAGTTTTCTTGAAGTGTCTGATCATATAAACAAAAGATAAATGATTGGCTCACAGTCTTTCAAGCTGAACCCCATTTACTTTAGTGTCTGTTTCCTCTGTCTCACTTGTCTTCTTTCGGCTTTTGAGCTTCTCACTTCCATCTTTATTTCCTATCCAGACACATATTATATTTCTAGTGCATGTTTTCATGTCAGTTCATGTCCCTGGATGCACGTGGAAGAGGAGGAGGGACAGCAGAGGCCTCCATGCAAACAAAACTAAGTAGGGTGTTTGACAATCTCATCATGTTCATGACATCAAGGTGATGTGTGACAGTTTCTTACACAGTGAGCCACCATGAGTTCCTCCAGCCTGTTCTTGTGTGGTGATAGAGACTCATCAGTAGCTATGATGAAAACACTCAAGAAAATCACCCCAGCTGTTCTTCTACCCATGATTTAGTCAATGGCCATGTACCTGTGTGGTTATTGGACACAAGTTATTGGGTGAAACCCTGCCTGAATAATTCAGTAAGAGGGAGCTTGAATGAAATAACTCACTCTGAATCAGAAAGAGTGAGAAAACATTTATTCCCAAGTCCACAGACAAATTCTTGTAGAAATCTGCATCCTTGTAACATGAGGGGGCCGACTTGTTGGGGTTTCCGTCCCGCCCGGTACCCAACAGCCGGCAAACCCCAAAGAAAATAACACAGAGTCTACATTAGGTTATAAACTGATTGGCCCATTAGGTCAGGCTTCTTGTTAACTCTTATAACATATATTACTCCATTATCCTTATCTATGTTAGCCGCATGGGCTCAGTACCTTTCTCAGTGTGATACCTTACATGTTGCCTTTTCAGTGGTCTGCGCAGGAATGCCAGAGGAACCTCCCTGCTTCCCAGAATTCTCCTGTTCTCATTGCATCACCACTACTTCCTTTCTGGTTTTCCCACCTATACTGCCTGCCTGGCCAATCAGCGTTTTATTAAAATATGATTGACAGAATACAGACAATTCTGCCACATCATTTCCCTCTTTTTTTTTAAACAAAGGAAAATACCCATAGTCCATTTGTTGGGAATGTGGGCATAGTATTTCAGGCTACTTCCTGATGGATGGGGGCGCTGATAATCTTATGGGGACCTAAAGAAAATTTAGAGTTATATTCATGTCCTGATTGGAGTATCCTGTGAGTCTTGATCATCTCAGGCAACATTTTGAATCTGTTCTGGATGTAGAACTTAGACATCTGGGCCATCTATTCCTGTCGGAGATTTTTCAGGTGGCCTCCCTTGGTCAAAGGTGATTTTTCTTAACTCTGAATAAATCCAGAGCCTCTCGTTTTCTGTGGAAGCAAAAGCAGAATCTCTTCTCCAAAGTAACATACCTTTTGACTTCAATTTTGAAGCTAAGGTATTTTCAAAATACCTATCTTGGGTTAGTTCAGCAGCATTTATAAACAAAAGTCTTTTAGCAGCTGTTGCTCCTTCCTCAGCATTCAAACAATTCAAAGAGAGAATAATAGCATACAGTATCAAGATTCTCTGTTTATTTTCCATCTTTATGCAGCTTTATTTCAACCTCTATTTCTTTTATTTTTACTTTTAACTTTTTGAGACAGGTTCTCTGTATATCTTTGTCCTGGAATAACACTGTAGACCAGGCTGTCCTTGAACTCACAGAGATCCTCCTGTCTCTGCCTCCCCAGTGCTGGGATTAAAGGTGTATGCTACCACACCTTGAACTCACAGAGATCTGTCTCTGCCTCCCAGGCATTGGGATTAAAGGCGTGTACTACCACACCTTGAGGTCACAGAGGTCAATCTACCTCTGCCCCTTGAAGTCACAGAGGTCAATATGCCTCTGCCTCCCAGGCATTGGGATTAAAGGTGTGTACCACCACACCCAACTACTTTCTTTCTTCCTTTCTTACCCTAAGAAATTTAACCTTTAGCCTACCTATATTTTTAACACATAGCAAACCATTTAGAGGTTTTTTCCTCTTTGAATCTCTCTTTACTGTATCTCTCTTTTTCTGACTACATGAGCCTTTAATTTACTAAGCAATATGGAGAGCCGTGGCTTTGACGGCTAGAGCCATCCCATTTCTTAGCTTTCCAGCCTCATGGCAGAGGTACCACTGGAGCCTTTTCCTGCCACAACTCTATGGCGTTTCAAGGTCCTTGCCAGCAAGCTGCAGCATTCTGCTCACAGACCACACTCAGTCGGACTGACTGCCTGAAAGAGTCAGAGTTTGCCCTGGTAGGACAGCCCAGAAAGCCGGCATTTTAAAACACCGCAGCTTTTTTCCTGCTACGGCTGAAAACCGAAAAGCATGTGTTCAGCTTTTCATCAACACCGTTTAAGTGTTTCGTGGCAGGACCTCGTAATGAGCTACAAAGTTTTGCAGCTAAAGCTGAGTCAGGAAGCCTTTCTTAGATGAGAGCATTTGCTTGCCTCTAGCAAGCAGAGCAGACCCGAGAAATTGCTGCTACCAACAAAGCATGCTTTACTCTATTCTTTCCCAAGCTTTCTCAAGCTTTCTGTGGATTCAGTTATCCACGTGGGGGCCATTTGTAGCATGAAGGGGCCGGCTTGTTGGGGTTTCCGTCCCACCCGGTACCCCACAACCGGCATACCCCAAGGAAAATCATACACAGGACTCCATAAGGTTATAAACTGATTGGCCCATTAGGTCAGGCTTCTTGTTAGTCCTTGTAACTTATATTAATTCATTATCATTATCTATGTTAGCCATAATGGCTCCGTACCTTTCTCAGCTGGGCAAGTTACATGCTGCCTCTTCAGTGGTCTGCGCAGGAGTGGCTGAGGAAGTTTCCTCCTCCCTAGCCTTCTCCTATTCTCATTGCCCTGCCTCCACTTCCTGTCTGGTTGACCCACCTATACTGCCTGCCTGGCCAATCAGCGTTTTATTAAAATATGATTGACAGAATACAGACAATTCTCCCGCATCACATCCCAATTTTATTACTGTCTCCATTTTCAGATCCTTCAAGGAGCCCCACCACCTCCATCATATCCTTCTGATATTCCTGACAGTTCCCATGCATCACCCACCAAAATCGCCTACTGCTTCTAGTAGGCACCACAGACACTTGGTGTTACCTTTGATTAACTTTTCCATATCTGCCGGGGTTTCTATAAACTTCTCTTCAAACTAAAAGCAGAAAAAGGAAGTGCAATCTCATTAGCGCATTCTGTATCACTGTATACTTTTGAACCTGAGAGCTCCCTGTGTTAATAGGTCTGCCAAAGTTGTGACTTGCAGTAGATATGAAGGATCTGATCGTGACCACGTGGAAATTCAGATTAAACTCATCAAGAAGAGGTGTAGATCATTACAAGCTGCTCATTACTGTAGTGTTCCTCCACCCTGACCATGTCCATGCTTTGGTCCTAAGAGAGTGATCTCACTAGAGGACCAGCACTGGGAGATTGAGGTTTTGGGCTCTCAGGAAAGCCAACTCTAATGGCATAGAATAGAAGTTTCTATGTCTATATCATGGCCATTGCATAGACCTGGGATCACCTGGGTTTTCTTTTTTCCTTTAAGATTTAGTATTGCTAGTTTTAAGTGTGTGTGTGGGGTGGGGGTGGGGTTCTTGCGCATGGGAATACATCCATCTCAGGGGTTAGAGTTCATAGAGGGCAGAGATTAGAGATTCCATTAGAGATGGAGTGACAGGCAGTTATTAACTCTCATGCATGGGTGCCGGGAGAAATAGAAGATTGTCTGCATGTGCAATAAGGACTTAGAAGCCAAACCATTACTCCAGCCCCACAGCAAGTTGCTTACATTGCAGGGCTGCTGTTCTGGTTTTAAAATATTTGTTTTGCTTATGAAAATTACACACTTTTGTGTGAGGTTACACAAACCCAATGGCGGTCTACTCTGGACTTTCATATGGGTTCCTAGGATCAGAACCCATGTGGCTTAGTCTTTAGCCATGTAACCATCTCTCCTGCCATTTAGAGTAATTTAAATCACTTTTTTCCTTTCACAGTTTAAAGAAAATTTTCAGTCATGGAAGGCTGAAAATCAGCTTCTACCCTGCGTAATGAGACATTTGCTGACAATCCCATAATCCGACAGATTGGACTGACAGACAATGAAATTATTGTTCTTTAAAAGGCGGGTGTGTTCCCTGGCAGGCTCGCAGAGCAGCTGCTAGTCCGACAAGGATGGCTGTGGGTCTCTGCAAGATCTCCAGGGTGGCAGGCTGGTCCCGCCATGCAGCGGGCGAGTCATGCGGGCAGGTACAGCCGATAAAAGGTTCATAGGACATAGTAAATAGATATAAGGCTAAAAATAAGCTAAATATTTATTACTTAAAGAAGAGGGAGACATTTATTACTTAAAAAAGAGGGAAACAGAGAAACATGGAGAGAAACATAGAGAGAGACAGACACATGTACACACGCCAAGAGACGGGGGACAGAAGAGAGAGAGTTAAGATGGCAGCGAGGGAGGTCAGAAGTGGCTGGGAGTGGGCGTGGTTAGCCCCTTGAAGGGACTAGACACCAAAAGGAATAACAGAAATGACATCAACAATGTTCTCAGCACTCACAGAGGTGCAGGGAGTGGTGACAGTTTTCACAGAGAGAGGTTGAACTGTGATGGGCTTGGTGCATGTGAGGGGGATGATGTCAATGGCATCCTGTGGGCACATTGAGCTGGAAGGTTCGAGCCGGGGTCTCTAGCGGCCTCTGCCCACTGCCTTCTCAGTCACTATGGACAGGGAAGAGGAAGGCTTGTACAGACGCCCCACCCCTCCTCCTGAGCTAAATCAACAGTCCAGTGGCTTAGGACATCCCCTGAGCCACAGAGCTGGCATACACACACTGGCACCCTACTTTTTATCTATTTAAAACAATATTTCTGGGCTGGCACTAGTGTGTCTTGATTTTTATGCCTTCAGTTCAGAAAGGATCAGCTGAAGCCCTGTTCCTTTAGGAATGGAGGTGGATTCCACACCTGAGGGAAACACATTGCCATGACACTGAGGGAGGACACCAAAGTCGACTTCACAGGACACCACTTAATCTTTTACCCTTCCCATTCTGCTCCTGACTGAGGAGGACAAGATCTCAGGCAGCTTCCAGGATTTCCTCTCAGGAAATGCCAATAGCTGAGCTCCCCTGGAGTGAGCTGAGAAGGATTTTTCCCAGTGGCGCCTCTAGAGGGCAGCACTAACATCTTCCAGAATATTTTTCTCTAAACCTGGAAAGAAAGCTTTTAACCTCAGAATGTTGCTTTGACACTCACTTAGACCACTCTCACACTTTCCTGAAAGCTCGCAGATATGGGGCCACCTGAAGATGGCACCTCTGCATTACATCCTACCTATGACCTTCCGATCAACCCTGCACCATTTGAAAGTCTCTACAAACCGATTACTGAGTATTGCTGTACAGTGTCAGCTAATGTACACTGGGTTCATCTCTGTGTCCACCTTCTCTGTAACTTTGACATTAAGGTCAGACACACCAGAGGTGTCACACGTCCCTATGACAAACACTTTATCATGAATCTCCCATGTTAAGTACTCCTTTTAAAAAAATGGTGTCATAACTAAATCAAAATATCATACCATGACCTGCAACTAGCAATTAGTATTGCCTAATAATCAATATTCAAATTTCTATTTCTATATGTCTTTTTTTGCAACTTGATTCAACTCATATAAGAGAGTAACCAAATAAGTATTTGAATTTTTTTTCTGTTGTAAACATCTTTAATATGAGTGTGTTCTTTGGTATAGAGCAAAGTAAATTTTTCATTTGTTCAAATCAGTCCCTTTCCTTCTTAATACAAGATGACTATCATTTTTGGTGGGGTAGGTGTTCACATTTTTACTGAGGGAGCAACAGGAAAAGGGGCCTCTTCTATCAGGAGATCTATTTATGGGTTTTTCAAGCATTCAGGACTTAGGCCCTGTCCTGAGGGCCTGGTGGTGGTGAGCACTGGGCGTGTTCCCGTTATCTCCCACAAACACTGGGTTTCTGTAGCGTGTGGTCTGGTTGATCAAGGTGGCATGCTTGGTGTAAGGGTTGACTGAGGCATAATTATAGTCCCGACCATCTTGGTATTGGCAGAGTCGTGTGTACCAAGACAACTACCATGTAAGTAAAATTGTGTCCAGAATTCCTTGTGTGGAGTCTCTCAGCTTAGAGAAGTATTTTAAACTTGTCAGAGGTCCTATTTCAGAACAAGGCACAACCTACCTCCACCCCTGCTGCAGCCAGGAGCCACCTGATGCACTCCATCCTGCCCCTGGCATCCCAGTAGTGAAGCACGGGCTTCCCAGCCATGGCTGCAGCTGTGGTTTTACTGTGAAAGAAAAAACAAAGAGATCAATCCTTGGGAGACTGTGCTCTGAGATATGGTCAGTAATACAGCACTAGGAAGGGCAGTCTGCCTTCTTTTACAGGAGCCAGGCAGGTCTAATGACTAATTTCTCACCCATCATTGACTGCCAACCTGCAATTGCACCAAACTGGTCTCAGCTGGTCGTATGCCTTCACTTTAAGAACATAGACAGAGCATCCCGGACCTATAGTGATGAAAGACTGGGAGTTCATTGAACATCCTAAAGCAGAGCCATCATGGAGGACATGAGACAAAGTCCCTCCTCAGGCTTTTGGTCCCTGGGTTGCTCAGTTTAGAAGCTTTTGATGGCTGTGCTGAACCCTTGTTCTCCCCACAGGAGTAAGGCCCATCTCTTGGTTGCAGGTCTGTTTCCCACTGCTAGACTGGATCCTGTTCTATGATCCAGGAGGCGGTAGTTGATGCATCAACTTCATATCACAGGGAAATCACTGCCTTTGGTACACACCACATAATGGGCAGTTGCTCATGCGAACTTCATGTAATCACCACAGAGTTTGCTGGTGAGGAGCTTCCCCTGTTTCCAGTTTCCAGTAGAGATAAATGCCCAGACAGTCAGGTGATGAGGAAACCCTGGCAAGTGCAGCTCAATTCGTACACAGGGAGCCCACATATTGGATCCTGTTGCTCAGTGGTCTGTAAGTCAACATCATGGGTCATGTGCAGTGTCTTCAATTTGTGTTATAATAGGACATTTCACAGTCTGTATTTTAAAATGGACTCCGCATATGTGGGTGAGAGAGTGTGTTTGTGTATGTGTGTGTGAGTGTATGCATTTGTGTGTGTGTGTGTGTGTGTGTGTGTGTGTGTGTGTGTGTGTGTGTATGTGTGTGTGTGAGAGAGTGCCCATGGCTGAAGTGGCTAAGAAGGCTAGAAGAAGACATCAGGTCTTCCAGGGCTGTGGCTCTGCCTACCAGGTCAGCATCACCAGGCCTCGGCAATATTCTTACCCCTCAGATATCGGCCTCCCTGCCTTCAGGTCACAGCTGCTTCTCCTGGGCACCTAACAGTTTCCTACAACACTTTATAATGCTCTGTTCTTTATGTCTTTCTGTTTGCTTTTCTCTGTTTTCTCCATGAACCCTCCTTTGCTCTGGAGAGATCAATACTGGGGACTTCACAGGGACTCTGAAATGCTGAGGCTCTCAGATCCCTCCCCGTCCTGCAGAACCTTCACCTTCCTGGTTTTAGAGCTGCACAGTGTCTCAGAGTCCGCTGGTCTTCTCCAGATTAGCCATGAATGCTTTGAATCTTAGCATAGGTTTGACCACGTAACTGCTGAGAGTCAGAGTTTGGGTTTAACTTCGTTCCTCTACAGACCCATTTTTTCCTGCCCTGTCTTCCTACAGAATTTATACTGTTTTCTGGTCTCGCATGCATTTCCTCATACAAACAGTTGTGATCACAGAGGAAATACGCAAACAACCATCTCTCTGGTGTACGATGCAAAGTTCAGTCTACATTCTTCGGACATTTCATGGTTCAATAATTCAAGATATACACTTTTTTTCCTATATGTTTTCTTGGGATTAACATCTAAAAACAGGTTCTTTGTTTCTAATCACATAATAAGATTGTACTAATGTAAAAAATCAAAGTATGAAACCTGCTATTCTGCTATTTAAACAGAATCATCAAAGCAATCAGAATCCACAGGACACTAGCAAATGTGGTAGAAATCCAAACTGGGGAAGGGCTTTAGGAGGGAGCCTGGGAGAGTCTGGGTGAATTCTAGTTCTCACGTGAGAGGAATCTGCACGTTCTCTGGGAGACTGGAACACAATTCAAGAGAAGAACGTTATTGATCTCAGGTTTGCCTGAGAGCACAATCCAGGTCTGCTCCTCACTGTCCTAAATCCCAAGCATTTAGATTCCTTTGTAAACACCTTAAACCCCACCCTTCAGCTCGGTGACACTGGAGGAGGAGGAGGAGGAGGAGGAGGAGGAGGAGGAGGAGGAGAAAGAGGAGGAGGAGGAGGAAGGAAAAATAGCTTGCTACTCAACATTCAGTACAAAGTAATTTATATGAAATAGAATCAAATACAGGTAAAGTCAATGGTACTGAGCAGTGAATATGTAAAAGTTCATAAATAAATGGAAATTACGTAATAAAACTGGCTCCTTCATACAATCAATGCTTGCTAAATAAAACATTCAAAAGTTATTTTCACTGACGCAAAGATGAAAACTTGCTATACAGGTTATAAAAGAGAAAACTGACCTATGAGAGTCCAGACTTCTGCTCTGCTCAGCTCCCCAACTTCTGTTCCATGTGAATGAGGAAGCTTCTTTAATAAGGTGACCTATCTCACGGACGGGGTGGGGCCCCACAGCCACTCCTGTTGACTCACATAGAGTTCAAGATCCAAAGTTTCGTGATAGACTAGGAACTGGCAAATCAGGGAGGGGCTCACAAGCCCCGCCCTCTTCTGAAAAGCCTGCCTTACTGTCTAGGTACAGTTTGAGTGCCACAGTATTATAAAAGAGCCGGGCAAAGGCCTGGAGATTGAAAGTAGACCCATGGGCCCAACACTCTCCTGTAGATCTGGATCCTTCAATGTTTTCAATGGTTTAACGCTAATGTGCCTCTAAGTAACCTCTTATGTGTGTTCCTGTGAACAACCATAATGAAGCAATTGCTCAGGACAGAAGAAACACGGGAGGGAGGACTGAGCTAGAAGCATGAATGGTGTCACAGAGGAAAGCACGGAACCCTCAGCTATGATGATAAGATGTGCTTACATCTACTGAAATTGGGGGACAGTTTGTAAAGGAGCCTTAAATACATAATAAACACATTGCCTCGAATTCAAGGCTAAGTTGAAGTTTAGTTTCCATTGTCCCCTCCTTACTGTATCTGATGATAATGCTAATATCCTGTAATAGCATATTTGTCTCAACCTTTGTCCTGTTTTAATCAGGAAGTGAAGGGCAGAAAAGAATTTCACAGTTCACACTTAACTTCACCTGGATGACCATCAACACTTTGTCCCAGCATGCTCTGGGTCTCTGTGCATCTGGGCATCCCTGCAGTTACTGCTGTGGGAAAGCTGTCATGTCACCATTAGCAATGTCATTACAAGACAGTGAGAATTATGGTTACTTCCTGCCAAGTTCAGACTCAGAGCTCTTATCCACAAACAAGGACATCTGTCACTGACTTCACTCACAAACCCATAAGTTCACTTGTGATTTTAGTTATAATCATTGGTTCACAGGTCTTGGGCTATTAATCATTACCTGCTGACCTCAGTGGCCTCAGAGATACACGTCACTGCGTGAGTCTGCACACCCTCCCAGTGTCCAGGGCTGGCCCCTGTGTATCCTGGTATGTACTGCTAATTTCTCCTCAGCTGTAGAATCCGCTCCACTGCTCTACAAACAGCTGGCAAAGTAGCAGTGCTGCACTCCAGGGTGATGCGCATGTGCACAGCACAGGGTCTCATGATTTGAAATTGAAGCTAGATATAGATATAGATAGATATAGATATAGATATAGATAGATAATATTTTAACCAAATCGGCTACACGAAAATCCCTGGCATAGTCAGTTTGATTCTTTCATCTCTGTGCTGCTACAGGCAGGTTCAGCTGAAACAGGCTGAATCCGCAGTAGGGAAGCAGCCTCAGGGCAGAGTCAAGAGTGTGATTCCCTTTTCTGGGAGGTCTGTCAAAAGTTCACTCTTTCAAAGGTCAAAAAATGTTTTCATAAAATTGTTTCACTACAGTTAAGATCTATCCATGGTTTTTGTCTGTTTCAGAATAATTTCCTTGAGCTGGAATGTATATTCTTTGGTGTGTGGGTGGAATATTTTGTAGATTTCTGTTAAGTCAATTTGATGCACATCATTTATTTCTGATTTTTCTGGTTTTTTGTCAAGAAGACTTGTCTGTGGAGTACTGAAACCCCTACTGTTAAGAATCCTGCAAGATCCCTGGCAGCAGTAGGCAGCAGGGCCCACAGAGCAGTTAGTCCCAGGCAGAGATGGCTGCCTGTCCCAGAGTAGTGACTGGTCCCAGGCAGGGAGACACAGGGCGAACTGATTCCAGCGAGCCTGGGGATGTGAGCAGGCAGCAGGTAGAAGGCACATGGACAGACACATCCTGTAGAATAGAATTGGACATTTATTACTTAGAGGAGAAGGTGGAGGAGAAGGAGAAGAGGAAGAGAGAGAGACAGAGAAAAGGGGAGTGGGAGAGAGGGAGCTCATGCCAAAAGGGAACAGTGAGAATAAAAATGGTGAGAGGAGTGCAGGGGTCGCCGGAAGTAGGTGTGGCTTGTCTCTTAAAGTAACAATTAACCATAATACCTACAATTGCTGGATTGTAGCTACTCTGTATCTTTACTTTTTTTGTGAAAATTTGTCCATCAGAGTTTGGGGATCACCAAATGAGGAAATGTATTAAAGGGTTGCAGCATTGGGAAGATTGAGAACTACTGTTTCTAAGATCTTGTTGAAGATCTTGTCCATGCCATTGGCCTGGGATTCTTCTCTTTCACCTCTGCCCATGAATAACAGTTAGTATATTCATGGTGTCCCACATTTCTGGAATATTTCTTGATGTATTTTTAATTTCATATTCTTTGTGTGATTTTCTTTGAGGCCTGCTAAAGTTTCTTCTACTTGACCCATTCTGTTTGTGAGACTTTCCCCTCGGTTTTCTAATTGGATCATTAAGATTTCCAGTTCTGCCTTCACTTCAGCTTGAGCTCTCTTTAATATTCCTATCTCTCTATTGAATCAATTGTTTTAAATCCTGGGTTGTCTTCATTAATTCCATCAGTCTTATGATAGTGTTTTCTTGGGCATCGCCCAAGCATTTATTCTCTTTAAATTTATTGAGTTGTTTCTTCTCTAAACACCCTGAAATCTTTGTTGAAGGCTGTAATTTCCATATTAAGAATGTCTGTGATCTGTGGTTGATACTCAATGGAGAACATATTATAGGGCTGGTGGGTTTGCATGGGAGAAGATACTGGCTTCATCTTTTATATTAGTTGAATATTTTCCATGGGAACTAGGTGATTAGACTTCATTGGAGGTTCTGTGTCTGATATGAACACAGCAGGCTGGCACAAAGCTCAGAATGTGTGGGAATGCCTCAAACCAGACAGTGGATATGGTGTGGGAGAGATGGATCAGGGGATAGCAGGGGTTTGGGTACAGGGGTCTCTAAAACCACTACAGACAGAAGAGTAAGAACCCACAAGAGGGAAGAAGGGAGTCTGACCCTGAGTAGTTTATTTTGGGCAGACTTAAGCACAGCACAATTTGGTGGAAAAATTCCTGGTGATAAACTTCATCCCCTGGGTACACTAAAGCCTAAGACAAGATGACACCAAGACTCTTTGTAAAGTACAAATGACATCTTCCCTAAACATGGGCTCATTATATTGATAAACTCATGATATGGTATGATAGAGGATCTGGTGTGATCTTCAATACATAGCTCAAATGTCACCAGGCTGTTAACCACATATGTCCCCAGCCTCCTGGGGAGGAAACAGGTAATGCCTCGTTCTCTTTGAGGGACAAGCCTGTGTGTTTGGCATTCCTGGTTCCCTAATGCTTTTCTGTGAGCACAAGGGCCTCTGTGCTTCCCACAGCTGGGGAGGGTCTGACGTGTGTGCAGATGTGCATGCTGGCCTGAGCTGGAGGCTGATGGCGGTGGAAGTGGAGCTCACCAGATACACCAGGGCCATGGTGTGGAGCCCAGGCTAGATCTGAGGTAGGGGAGGGTGTGCAGAGAGTAGGAACAGAAGGACACACCAGACTAGACCTCAACAGGAGATGTTCAGGGCAGGACTAGGCCTGGATATTTGATGCTGTCTGGAAAGGATGAAGTCAGGGTTCCAGCAGGGGCAAGGACAGAATATTCTTCTGCATTTTTTGAGAGAGGGCATCACTATTCTGTAACTCTGGATGTCCTGGAACTCAGTATGTAGACCAGGCTGGCCTCAAACTCACAGAGGTCCATGTAGCTCTGTTTCCTAAGGGTTGGGATTAAAAGCCTGTACCACTCTACTTGACGAAAGACGGAGATTTTTTCAAAGAAAGTTTCTGTTATTGTTATTTTGCGGACTGTGTATTTTCCCTGTCTTTTACATTTGCCATTAAAATAATTTAAATTTAAATTTGTGTGTTGAGGTGATTTGCCTACAGGTATGTGTGTGTCACGGGTGTCCAGTGACCACAGAGGCCAGAGGAGGACATCAGGTTCTCTGGAGCCTGAGTTACAGATGATTGTGAGATGTCCTGTAGACGTAGATGTAGATGTCCTGTTGTGCCCTCACCTGGGTCCTTGGAAAGAATAATTGTGTCTGTCACCTCCCTGTCAGCTCTCCAGAGACTCCTTCACTAATTTAAATTTTTAATTTTGTTTTCTGTTATTTTTTCCTTCTTTAAAAACATTCTTTTCCTAGTTACCCAATTCCTGCTCCTGCCACTTACATCTTTCTTTCTTTCTTTCTTTCTTTCTTTCTTTCTTTCTTTCTTTCTTTCTTTCTTTCTTTCTTTCTTCCTTCCTTCCTCCTTCCTTCCTCCCTTCCTCCTTCTCTCTCTCTCTCTCTCTCTCTCTCTCTCTCTCTCTGTCTCTCTCTTTCTCTCTCTTTCCTTCTTTCTTTCTTTGAGGGAGCAGCTCACTTGTTGGTCACAACTGCATGACTTTTTAACCATGAAATAATCACACAGAAACTGTATTAATTAAATCACTGCTTGGTCCATTAACTCAAGCCTCTTATTGGTTAACTCTTGCATCTTAATTAAACACATTTCTATTAGTCTGTATATCACCAGATACCGTGGTCTAGCAGCAAACATTCAGCATGTCTGACTCTGGTGGCTCCATGGCATCTCTCTGACTCTGCTCTTCTTCCTTCCAGCATTTAGCTTAGTTTCCCCACCTAGCTAAGTTCTGCCCTATCAACAGGCCGAAAGCAGCTCCTTTATTCATTAACTAATAAAAGCAGCACATCGACAGAAGATCTCCCACACCATTTCTTTCTTTCTCTCTTTTTATTTTTGGATCTTAAATTTTTCTTCTTTATTTTTTCCCATTTTTCTTTTGATTTTTTTCCTTTTGCGGATTAATTTTACTTTTAAACATTTTGGTTAATTCCACAATGTTGCTAATCACTTATTTCCTTTCATTAGTGTTTTTCTTGTTTAGTTTTTCCTCGTTTTTACAAGTTTTTCTTTTATTTGTAGTGATTATTGTTTGCCTTCTTCTACCTAAGTGATGTCTGCAATTCCCGATGAAGAAGTTGAAGACATGAGATACATATACCATTGGCTGATATTTATTATATCACAAGAACCAGCACGAAGAATCGCTCTTTATTATTTAACAACATCAGTGACTGATGTCTGTGGACTCTAACAATGCAACTTTACTTAATGTTAAAAAGCTTCTTTGCTGCTTCGATTTTTTTCACATCAAGGGGAGGTTTTCTCTGGCTGCCAGGCTGCAGGAATTTCTTCACATTGGGTAGGCTGCTGATTCTGCTCTTCAGGGCCTGTGATCCAGAAAACACAGCCTTGAGAATAGGAACTGCTCAAGAACACAGTCCAAAACACATGACCCCCCAGAACACGACCAACTGCATCCTTGCAACAGTCGATAGTTGACATAGAAGAACCACAAATCCATGAGCTACAAAACTTAACTCAGCATAATTTCCTTAAGACCCCCTTTGATATCCAATTGCCTTCTCCTCAGGACCCCGGACACACTCTTCAGATGTGGTTTTGTAATAGAGCACAGAGCACTTGTCTCTCAGGTGTGAAAGCAGAGACTACCAAAGAAAAGTGAAGGCGTGAAAAACTGAGTTGGAAATGAGGACAGAAAATATCCAAGTCTGACCAGGAGCTCCTCACAGTTAGTTTTCACACTGTAGATAAGCATGGTGGGGACCGTGGAGAGAGAAGCACAGTGCTGAGGAGTCAGAGCTGAGGAGGGGTCAGCGTGACAGAGACCTGCTAAGACACTGAGTGTGCAGAGACAGGCCACATGAGATGGAAGAAGGCCAGAAGCAGCTTGCAAGGAACAGGGGTGAAGGGAGAGAGCAGTGGGGTCCTGTGACTTATCAGTGCAAAAATATATTCTTCTTGGGGTACCAGCCTCAATGTCAGTTACGAAAAGATTGTTTTCATGCCTGAAACCAGGGTCTAGTAGCTCAGTTGGAGGTTGAAGGATGGGCCCTCAACAGCCCAGAGGCATATCATATTATATTATATTATATTTTATTATATTATATTCTCAGAGGCAAGTGTATGCAGCTGCCTCTACGAGGTGATCTCACCTTCAGCAGGGGGAAAGGGTCCAGAAGGCTGGAGTCAAGCTCTTCAACATACAGGAGAAGTTCCAGCAGGTGAATGTCCACCCTGGTCAGCCTGTTACCAACAAGGTAGTCTTGTCCGTGGCTCTTCAAGACCTGTCAAATTAAAGGAGACAGATTATGAGCATATAAGGTTGAGCTGTGGCCACTACTGATATGGGAGAATGGTCTGTATTCTGTCAATTATATTTTTAATAAATGCTGACTGGCCAGTAGACAGGCAAGAAGTATAGGCAGGACACCAGATGGGAAGTAGAGGCAGGTCAAAGAGAACAGGCATATTCTGGGAAGAAGGAAGCTCTCTCTGCAGTTGTGAGCCTGCCACAGAAGAAGCAAGATGTGACTGCCTTGCTGAAAAAGGTACTGAGCCGTGTGGCTAACACAAATAAGAATAATGGGCTAAAATAAGTTATAAGTGTTAATAAAAGCCTAAGCTAATGGGCCAATCAGTTTATAGTTAATGTAGACCTCTGAGTGATTTCTTTGGGACTTAATGATTGTGAGAACCAGGCCGAAAGAAAACCTCAGACAACGCACCACCCATTCCCAAGTCTCCCAAAGGTTCTCTGGCCCTTCCTGGCAGGTATACAAATGCAGACACAGGCCTATGATGCAAGAGGCAGCATGAGAAGTCAGGCACGTGACCTCCTCTCTAAAGGTCAGGTGACCTTTCTCTGTCATTGCACATTCCCATGGCCTTCACACCACCACACTATGTACATTTTCCACATGGAATGAGGGCTTAGTCCCTTGCACATCATGGCTCCTCCCATTAGTTTGAAATGACAGAGCACCAGAAGTTCAGAACATTCCTCTCCCTGTCCTGCCTCTTCAGTCCTGTGGGCAGAGGCCTCACCTGCAGGGAACAACAGACTCAGAAGAACACCCTGTGTCTGCTCTCCTCAGTTCTCTGGAATCTGAAATACATCTGACTGAACTAAATACAGCCTCCCTGTACAGCATTGGCTCTGACTCCCAACCTTCACTGTGTCATGATTGACAGAGCTGAATTGAACAGGAGGAACTGAGGCTGAGTGCCTAAGTAACTGTGTATGGATAGACAAGCATGCCAACACCATATGGGGCTAATCTTCTTATCTGATTTTGGCTATCTATTTATTTCACATTTATTTCAACATTTCTGGTTGTGAGAAGATTTAATAATAGCATTGTCTCAGTTACAGTTTATGACATTTACTTAAATATCCCAGCAATATTAAAATCACAAATACCCTAAAGGACAAGCACTTGCTACATCATGAGCTACAAGTAGAGAAGAATTAAAATGCTTTGTGATCACCTTATCACACTATATATGTCTACAGAGAAAAAAATACAATAACCACATTCAGAAACAAATAAGGCCAGGCATGGTGGCACACACATTTAATTCAAGCACTGAAGATGCTGAGGCAGGTGGAACTCTGGGAGCTTGAGGCCAGTCCACAGAGAGAGTTCAGAGAGGCAGAACTATATAATACAGCAATCCTATTTTGAAGAAAAAAGAAAAAGAAGAAGAAAAGAAGAAAACTTAAAACTACAAAAGGAAGCATCAAATGGTCTCAGTACAGAATTTACTGTGTGCCTGGAGTTCATGAATCACGCAGCAGAGATCATTCAAGCGATGGCTGAACATTGTGTCTTGTGAGACAGGGCCTTGACTCCAGAGGGCTGCGTGAGGACCTGTGGCTCCTAAATACCTCACTGCTTCTGCAGAGCACAGGCAGCAATGAGTGAACTTTCAGTGAATTATAAATGGGGTCAAAATCAGGTCTCTGAGGAATGTGTAGGATTCCTAATCCTGTAGGACTCTAGCTTTATTCTTAGCTGTTACTTGACAGACCTTTTTCTTACTTTACAACACACTCTGAAGTGTTCTGGATTTAACTCCAAAGAGAAGCCACGACAAAGAGAGGCGCTACGTATACACTGACACACCTTATGTGTGGAGTGTGCATGGCTCTCCTTCCAAGCCTGCCATCTGTGACCCTAACTCCTGCAGGCCAGTGTTCCTTTACATCTCTTCATCAGCCTCCTCCTCTTCCCTGCATCACTGTCCTAGGTCAGGTTCTCCTCCGTCTTTGAAGCTCTATCCTATTCTCCTGACAGTCAGTGGCTCTCTGGTCTCCCTGTGTGATGTGACAGAATATTTTCCTATCTGTGTTTTTCTGCAGTTTGCCCTGGAATTGAAGCCCAGTGTGTCTGCAGGATCTAGGTCCATCTCTGGAGTGGATCAGCCTTCCACAGAGCAGGTCTGTCTATGGCCTTGAACTCTGGTGAATGTGGACCCTAGATTGGCGTGACCATGCGGTGCTCCTTCACAGGCCATTTTTATACAGCGTCCTGTGGGCAGGGAGCTGCACAGGGAGGCTCATGGAAGGTCAGTGTGGCAGCACCCTGTCCCTCCCAACTTCTGCTTTTCTCTTTTCCTGGAAACACAGTGTTCACAGACTTCAAAACCCTACTTACTTGTTCATAGGCAGGCAAGTACCGGTTTTTGGTCTTGTCTTTTACCAAGGAGATCTTGGCCTCTTTTTGGTCCGGGGGACATAAAACCAATTGCATGATCATTTCAGTAAGATCTACAATCCCCTCTGTGTACATGTCGATCCTGAAAGACAAAATTATTCAAATGGTCTTTGGTATACAGGGACTCACTATTTGATATTTTAATCTAAAAATCTGAGAAATTAACACTGAAAGGTATTTCCAAAATTACTCACCTGTAATCAGTCATTATGTTTTATATTTAATAGATATATCTACTTTTCTTCTAGTACAGTTCTGATACACTTTTAGAATTTTTCAAACCCATACATGGCCCAACCTAAGGACAAACGGTATCACTAGCCCATCTAAAGATGCAATCGTGATGTACTTTGTGGCATCCTATAAGATAACCATCAAACTCTACAGAGGGCTCTCTCTCTCTCTCTCTTTTTCTCTTTCTGACATGCTATGTTCTCAATGACTATGCTGAGGTTCAAAAAGCTAACAAGATATCTCCCAGATAAGCTCAAAACAGAGCCCTGGCTGAGCACCAGATGCGTCTGTGCACATCTCTCGTTCCGCTCAGCGGCATCTATGTCAGTGTTAAATGTTCTCCAAACATTTCTTACAACAGCTCACTCTCCAGCTGGATTCTGGACATGCTAACATTTGTCAAGACATGCCTATTTCTTCACTCATTTCAACCACAGCACACACAGACACATGCATTCCTTGTTCTTAACTACACTTCACACATTGCTTTTGGGAGAATTTCACTGTCACACAACAACACACTTCTGGTGTTTGCTCTGCAAAGGTAGTATTCTGTGTTCCAATGCATCTGTCGCATTCTAAGACTGCTGACATCCTCCGATGTCAACAGAGTCTGATCCTCACTCGCTTTGCACTCCAATCCTGCCACTGTGGCAGCTGCTACAGGAGGACTGATCTGCTTCCTCCTTATTCAGGGGAGCTCGGGAACATTTCATATGACCGGAGCCAGGAACATGTGCCCTGGAGTCTGCTCACTGAACATCATACAATGGTCACGCTTTACCTGCTTTTGCTTCCCTAATCCCTTCATATATGTTCATGGCTAAAATCATACGTTGTGCTCCTCTTTCATCTTTTATTGACTATCATGACTGATTCTACCATGAGAAAATTATAAATAATGCTGCTAAGGGTATTTCTATACAAGCACTGTTACAGCCGAGTCTCTAATTCCCAAGGACAAATGTTTCCCACAGTACAGATTATGGCTAGCATCACGTTTAGCTCTTTGATCAACTGCAATACTCCTACACAGTGGTTCTCGACTGAAAAATTTTGTCAAGTAGAGTGTGTCCCAGCATGGGTGGTACAGTCCATAGAACTGCTTTAGTTCTGAATTAAATGCTTATGGTAAACCAGGTCCGTGGGTCCCTAAGCCTCATTGTGTTGAGCAGTCCATACAACTGACTGGCAATTCAGATGCTTGTTCTGCACTGTTCCTACTCATGGGATGTGGGAGGCAGCTCCTTCACCCTTCCTTCCCTAGGACTCCTCCACCAGTCTCAAGCCCTGTGTCCTTGGTCCTAAGCTGTTGGCTGAGGTCCAGCACTGAAGCCTTGAGCACCTGGAGTCATGGCTCTCTCATGCTCAGACCCTTGGCAACGATGTTTGCAAGTCTGTCGCTGTGCTGTGCTGACAACATCATCCTCGACTGTAGCCACACTCACCTGCATCCACCCTATTTGCTCTTCCGTCTCCTCCATGGACTCTTCCATCCTTGGACTAAGTGATTATCCCCATGACAATCCTGCTCCTAGACACAAACCCGGCCACTCTCTTGCTCACTGATTGAGGGACCCAAATCCTTCCTTTGTTTCCCCTTGGAGTCAAAACAGGAAATATACCGTACAGGGCTCTCTCCTTCGCGTCCTTCCCATAGAGGTCGTATTTGGTGGCGATGTAGTTGAGAATGGCTCTGGTCTGTACCAGCGTCATCCCGTCAATCTCCACCATGGGCACTTGCTGAAACATCAACCTCCCATCTGTGAAAGGAGAAAGGAAAAGGTATCTGAGGTGTCCAAGTCTCACTTCTTAGGAGCAGAAGAGTTTTCTTGAAGTGTTTGATCATTTAAACGAAAGATAAATGATTGGTTCTCAGTCTTTCAGGCTGAACCACATTTACTTTAGTGTCTGTTTCCTCTCTGTCTCACTCGTCTTCTTTTGGCTTTGAGTTTCTCACATCCATCTTTTTTTCCTGTCCAGACACATATTATATTTCTAGTGCATGTTTTCATGTCAGTTCATGTCCCTGGATGCACGTGGAAGAGGAGGAGGGAGAGCAGAGGCCTCCATGCAAACAAAACTAAGTAGGGTGTTTGACAATCTCATCATGTTCATGACATTAAGGTGATGTGTGACAGTTTCTTACACAGTGAGCCACCATGAGTTCCTCCAGCCTGTTCTTGTGTGGTGATAGAGACTCATCAGTAGCTATGATGAAAACGCTCAAGAAAATCACCCCAGCTGTTCTTCTACCTATGATTTAGTCAATGGCCATGTACCTGTGTGGTTATTGGACACAAGTTACTGAGTGAAACCCTGCCTGAATAAGTCAGTGAGAGGGAGCTTGAATGAAATAACTTACTCTGAATCAGAAAGAGTGAGAAAACATTTATTCCCAAGTCCACAGACAAATTCTTGTAGAAATCTGCATCCCAATTTTATTATTGTTTCCATTTTCTGATCCTTCAAGGAGCCCCACCACCTCCATCATATCCTTCTGATATTCCTGACAGTTCCCATCATCACCCGTCAAAATCATCTTCTGCTTCTAGTAGGTACCACAGACACTTGGTGTTACCTTTGATTAACTTTTCCATATCTGCCGGAGTTTCTATAAACTTCTCTTCAAACTGAAACAGAAAAAGGAAGTGCAATCTCATTAGCGCATTCTGTATCACTGTAGAATTTTGAACCTGAGAGCTCCCTGTGTTAGTACGTCTGTCGAAATTGAAACTTTCAGTAGATATGAAGGATCTGATCGTGACCTCATGGAAATTCAGATTAAACTCATCAAGAAGAGGTGTAGATCATTACAAGCAGCTCATTACTGTAGTGTTCCTCCACCTTGACCCACCATGTTCATGCTTTGGTCCTAAGAGAGTGATGTCACTAGAGGACCAGCACTGGGAGATTGAGGTTTTGGGCTCTCAGGAAAGTCAACTCTAATTACATAGAATAGAATGTATTTCTATGTCTACATCATGGCCATTGCATAGTCCTGGGAACACCTGTATTTTCTTTTTTCCTTTAAGATTTAGTATTGCTAGTTTTAAGTGTGTGTGTGTGTGTGTGTGTGTGTGTGTGTGTGTGTGTGTGTGGTCTTGCACATGGGAATACATCCATCTCATGGGTTAGAGTTCATAGAGGCCAGAGATTAGAGATTCCATTAGAGATGGAGTGACAGGCAGTTGTTAACTCTCCTGCATGGTTGCCGGGAAAAATAGAAGATTGTCTGCATGTGCAATAAGGACTTAGAAGCCAAACCATTACTCCAGCCCCACAGCAAGTTGCTTACATTGCAGGGCTGCTGTTCTGGTTTTAAAATATTTGTTTTGCTTATGAAAATTACACGCTTTTGTGTGAGGTTACACAAACCCAATGGCGGTCTACTCTGGACTTTCATATGGGTTCCTAGGATCAGAACCCATGTGGCTTAGTCTTTAGCCATGTAACCATCTCTCCTGCCATTTAGAGTAATTTAAATCACTTTTTTCCTTTCACAGTTTAAAGAAAATTTTCAGTCATGGAAGGCTGAAAATCAGCTTCAATCCTGCTTGGTAAGACAGTTTGCTGACAATCCTATAACCCGACAGATTGGACTGACATACAATGAAATGATATCAACAATGTTCTCAGCACTCAGAGAGGTGCAGGGAGTGGTGACATCATCACAGAGGGAGGCTGAACTGTGATGGGCTTGGGGGTTTAAGGGGGATGATGTCAATGGCATCCTGTGGGCACATTGAGCTGGAAGGTCTGAGCCAGGGTCTCTAGCGGCCTCTACCCACTGCCTTCTCAGTCACTATGGACAGGGAAGAGGAAGGCTTGTACAGACGCCCCACCCCCTCCTCCTGAGCTGAATCAACAGTCCAGTGGCTTAGAACATGTCCTGAGAAACAGATCGGGCGTACACACACTGGCACCCAACTTTTCATCTATTTAAAGCAATCTCCTGGGTTGGCACTAGTGTGTCTTGGTTCTTAAGCACTCTTTCGTTCAGAAAGGAACAGCTGAAGCCCTGTTCCTTTAGGAATGGAGGTGGATTCCACAGTTGAGGGAAACACGCTGCCATGACACTGAGGGAGGACACCAAAGCCGCTGTCACAGGACACCACTTCATCTTTTACCCTTCCCATTCTGCTCCTGTCTGAGGAGGACAAGATCTCAGGCAGCTTCCAGGACTTCCTCTCAGGAAATTTCCATAGCTGACCTCCCCTGGAGTGAGCTGGGAAGAGTTTTTCCTAGTGGCGCCTCTAGAGGGCAGCACTAACATCTTCCAGAATTTTTATCTCTAAACCTGTAATGAAAGCTTTTAACCTCAGAATGTTGCTTCAACACTCACTTGGACCACTCTTACACTTTCCTGAAAGATCACAGATACGGGGCCACCTGAAGATGGCACCTCTGCATTACATCCTACCTATGACCTCCCGATCAGCCCTGCACCATTTGAAAGTCTCTACAAACCGATTACTGAGTATTGCTGTACAGTGTCAGCTAATGTCCACTGGGTTCATCTCTGTGTCCATCTTCTTTTTGACTCTGACATTAAGGTCAGACACACCAGAGGTATCACACATCCCTATCACAAACACTTTATCATGAATCTCCAATGTTAAATACTCCTTTTAAAAACATAGTGTCGGCTGAGAAGTTCTATCCAGAGAGGTGAGTGGGTGCTTGCCTTTGCTCTCTGTCCCAGAAGAGAGCACAGCCCTTCCCCCCTCAGTTTCTGCGGCAGGGTCTTTGGTGTCCCACAGGACCCTTCCCTGAATCCACCGCTGCCAACCTTTTGTCTCCTGGGTCCTGTAAACACCAGCTAGCCCTGCTGTAGTGCTGAGAAGTTCTATCCAGAGAGGTGAGTGGGTGCTCACCTGGGCTCTCTGTCCCAGAAGAGAGTACAACCCCTCCCCCCTCAGCTTCTGCGGCAGGGTTTTCGGTGTTGCACCAGACCCCTCCCTGTCCCCACTGCTGCTGCCTTTTTGTCTCCTGGGTCCTGTAAACACCAGCTAGCCCTGCTGCAGTGCTGAGGAGTTCTATCCAGAGAGTGCTGAGGAGTTCTATTCAGAGAGTGCTGAGGAGTTCTATCCAGAGAGTGCTGAGGAGTTTCATCCAGAGAGGAGGAGATGGGCAGGCGCCAATGCAAGAATTCCTCCAACAACCTGGAAGGCAACATGACATCTCCAGAATCCAGAGATCACGAAACTAGAAGAATTGAACACCCTACTCCAGAAGAAATAGAAGAAATAGACTCTAAGCAGATCTATATGAAAATAATAGAGGAACTTAAACAGGAGGTGAAAATCTGCCGTAAAGAAATGGAAGATAAGTATAACAAAAAGATTGAGGAAATGAGTAAAGAAATGGAAGAGAAATATACCAAAAGGTTTGAAGAAATGAGTAAATCCGTAAATGAAATTCTGGGAAACCAAGAAAAAACAATCAAACAGGTAATGGAAACAGTTCAAGGTTTGAAAACTGAAATGGAGTCAATGAAGAAATCACAAGTCGAGGTCCGGCTGGCTATGGAAAAACCTAGGAAAACGAACAGAGACTTCAGAATCAAGCATAACCAACAGAATACAAGAGATAGAAGAAAGAATCTCAGACTCTGAGGACACCATAGAGAAATTAAATGCTCTGACCAAAGAAAAGAGCAAATCCAACAAATTCTCATCACAAAATATTCAGGAAATGTGGGACACAATAAAAAAACCAAATCTAAGAATAATAGGGGTAGAAGAAGGAGAAGAATTGCAGATCAAAGGTCCAGAAAATATATTCAACAAAATTATAGAAGAAAACTTCCCTAACCTAAAGAACGATATCCCTATGAAGGTTCAAGAAGCATACAGAACACCGAATAGGCTGGATCAAAAAAAACCATCCCCTCGCCATATAATAATCAAAATATAAAACATTCAGATTAAAGAGAGAATATTAAGAGCTGCAAAGGAAAAAGATCAAGTAACTTATAAAGGTAAACCTATCAGACTTACACCAGACTTCTCTATGGAAACCATGAAAGCTAGAAGGTCCTGGATAGAGGTACTGCAGAAACTAAGAGACCATGGATGCAAGCCCAGACTACTTTACCCAGCCAAGCTATCGTTCACTATCAACGGAGAAAACAAAATATTCCAGGATAAAAACAAATTTAAACAATACGTCGCTACAAATCCAGCCTTACAGAAAGTATTAGAAGGAAAATCACAACCCAAGGAATCCAACATTCCTAACACTGCCTACAATAACTCAGGCATCTAGCGACCCTTCACAAGCAGAACTCAAAGAAGGGAAAAACATACACTCCACTACCCCCCCAAAAAAATAATAACCAGAGTCAACAACCACTGGTCATTAATATCACTTAATATCAATGGACTCAATTCATCTATAAAAAGGCACAGACTTAGAGACTGGATACGAAAACAGGATCCAACATTCTGCTGTTTACAAGAAACACACCTCAACCACAAAGACAGACATCTACTCAGAGTAAAGGGCAAGGAAAAGGTTTTCCAAGCAAACGGACCTAAGAAACAAGCAGGTATGGCCATTCTAATATCTAACAAAATTGACTTAAAACTAAAATCTATTAGAAGAGATAGAGATGGACATTTCATACTCATAACAGGAACAATTCATCAGGAGGAAGTCTCAATCCTGAATATCTATGCCCCTAATATAAAGGCACACACTTATGTAAAAGAAACACTTCTAGAACTCAAGGCAGTCATCAAACCACACACACTAATAGTAAGAGACTTCAACACACCTCTCTCACCAATGGACAGATCAATCAGACAGAAACCCAACAGAGAAATAAGAGAATTATTGGAGGTATTGAATCAAATGGACTTAACAGATATCTATAGAACATTCCACCCAAATAGGAAAGAATATACCTTCTTCTCTGCTGCCCATGGAACCTTCTCAAAAATTGACCACATACTTGGTAACAAAGCAAACTTCCACAGATATAAAAAAATATTAGTAACCACCTGTGTCTTGTCAGATCACCATGGATTAAAGTTAGAATTCAACAATAATGCTACACCCAGGAAGCCAACAAACTCATGGAAGTTCAACTGTCAACTATTAAATCACCCCTGGGTCAAGGAAGAAATAAAGAAAGAAATTAAAGTCTTCCTTGAATTTAATGAAAATAAAGACACAACATACTCAAACCTATGGGACACTATGAAAGCAGTGCTAAGAGGAAAGTTCATAGCACTAAGTGCCCAATTAAAGAAAACGGAGAAAGCACACATTGGAGACTTAACAGCACACTTGAAAGCTCTAGGAAAAAAAGAAGCTGATTCACCCAGGAGGAGTAGAAGACTGGAAATAATCAAACTGAGGGCTGAAATCAACAAAATAGAAATACAGAAAACAATCCAAAGAATCAATGAAACAAAAAGCTGGTTCTTGGAGAAAATCAACAAGATCGACAAACCCCTATCCAAACTAATCAAAAGGCAGAGAGAGAACATGCAAATTAATAAGATCAGAAATGAAAAGGGGGACATAACCACAGACACAGAGGAAATTCAGAGAATCATCAGATCTTACTGCGAAAGCTTATATGCCACAAAGTTGGAAAATGTAAAAGAAATGGACATTTTTTAAATAAGTACCATATACCAAAGTTGAACCAAAAACAGGTGAACAATCTAAATAGACCTGTTAGTCGTGAAGAATTAGAGGCTGTTATCAAAAATCTGCCTACCAAAAAGAGCCCAGGACCAGATGGTTTCAATGCAGAATTCTACCAGAACTTCCAGGAAGAGCTAATACCTATACTCCTTAATGTATTCCACAATATGGAAACAGAAGAATCATTGCCAAACTCCTTTTATGAAGCTACAGTTACCCTGATACCAAAACCGCACAAAGACACAACCAAGAAAGAGAATTACAGGCCAATCTCACTCATGAACATCGACGCGAAAATTCTCAATAAAGTACTGGCAAACCGAATCCAAGAACACATTAGAAAAATTATCCATTATGATCAAGTAGGCTTCATCCCAGAGATGCAGGGCTGGTTCAACATACGCAAATCTATCAATGTAATCCATCATATAAATAAACTGAAAGAAAAAAACCGTATGATCATTTCATTGGATGCTGAAAAAGCATTTGACAAAATTCAACACCCCTTTATGATAAAAGTGTTGGAGAGACTGGGGATACAAGGATCATACCTAAATATAATAAAAGCAAGATACAGCAAGCCGACAGCTAACATCAAATTGAATGGAGAGAAACTCAAAGCCTTTCCACTAAAATCAGGAACACGACAAGGCTGTCCACTCTCTCCATACCTCTTCAATATAGTGCTTGAAGTTCTAGCAATAGCAATAAGACAACATAAGGAGATCAAGGGGATTCGAATTGGAAAGGAAGAAATTAAACTTTCGTTATTTGCTAATGATATGATAGTGTACATAAGCGACCCCAAAAACTCTACCAAAGAAGTCCTACAGCTGATAAACACCTTTAGTAATGTGGCAGGATACAAGATCAACTTCAAAAAATTGGTTGCCCTCCTATACACAAAGGAAAAATAAGCAGAGAGAGAAATCAGAGAAACGTCACCTTTCACGATAGCCACAAATAGCATAAAATATCTTGGGGTTACTCTAACCAAGGAAGTGAAAGTCCTATTTGACAAGAACTTTAAGTCCTTGAAGAAAGAAATTGAGGAGGATACCAGAAAATGGAAAGACCTCCCCTACTCTTGGATTGGGAGAATCAACATAGTAAAAATGGCAATTCTACCAAAAGCAATCTATAGATTCAATGCAATCCCCATCAAAATCCCATCAAACTTCTTCACAGACCTTGAGAGAACAATAATCAAGTTTATATGGCAAAACAAAAAAACCAGGATAGCCAAAACAATCTTATACAATAAAGGAACTTCTGGAGGCATTACCATCCCTGACTTCAAACTCTATTACAGAGCTACAGTATTGAAAACAGCTTGGTATTGGCATAAGAACAGAGAAGTCGACCTATGGAATCGAATAGAAGACCCGGATATTAACCCACAAACTTATGAACACCTAATTTTCGACAAGGGAGCTAAAGGTATACAATGGAAGATGGAAAGCATCTTCAACAAATGGTGCTGGCATAACTGGATGTCAACCTGTAGAAGAATGAAAGTAGATCCATATCTATCACCATGCACAAAACTCAAGTCCAAATGGATTAAAGACATCGACATTAATCTGTCCACTTTGAACCTGATAGAAGAGAAAGTGGGAAGTAGTCTACAAGATATAGGCACAGGAGGCCACTTCCTAAGTAGGACCCCAGTAGCACAGACAATAAGAGAAACAATGAATAAATGGGACCTACTGAAACTGAGAAGCTTCTGTAAAGCAAAGGACACTGTCAGTAAGACAAAAAGGCTGCCTTCTGACTGGGAGAAGATCTTCACCAACCCCTCATCAGACAAAGGTCTGATCTCCAAAATATACAAAGAACTCAGGAAACTAGACACTAAAACTCTAATTAACCCAATTAAAAAATGGGGTACTGAACTGAACAGAGAATTCACAACAGATGAACTTCGAATGGCCAGAAGACACTTAAGGTCATGCTCAACCTCCTTAGCGATCTGGGAAATGCAAATTAAAACCACTTTGAGATACCATCTTACAACTGTCAGAATAGCTAAACTCAAAAACACCAACGATAGCCTATGCTGGAGAGGATGTGGAGTGAGGGGAACACTCATCCATTGTTGGTGGGAATGCAAACTTGTGCAGCCACTGTGGAAATCAGTGTGGCGGTTTCTCAGGAAACTGGAAGTCAATCTCCCTCAGGACCCAGCAATTCCACTCTAGGGAATATACCCAAGAGATGCCCTATCATACTACAAAAGTATTTGTTCAACTATGTTCATAGCAGCACTATTTGTAATAGCCAGAACATGGAAACAACCTAGGTGCCCCTCAATAGAAGAATGGTTAAAGAAGGTGTGGAACATATATACATTAGAGTTTTACTCAGCGGTAAAAAAAACAATGGCATCTTGAATTTTGCATGCAAATGGATAGAAATAGAAAACGCTTTACTGAGTGAGGTAACCCAGACCCAAAAAGAGGAATATGGTATGTACTCACTCATAAGTGGATTCTAGCCATAGTGAAAGGTCTTTGAGTCTATAATTTGTGATCCTAGAGAAGCTAAATAAGAAAGTGAACCTGAAGAAAATCATATAGTTATCCTCCTGGATAGTGGAACTAGGCAAGATTGCCAGGCAAACTCGGGTGCATGGGGGATGGGGGGTGGAAGTAAGGGAAGATGATCAGGGAGAGGGGAGAGGGGGAGGATTGGGGAAGGCTTGGGGGAATGGAGGGGGAGGGGAGGGAGGAAGGATGGTTGGGGGAGCAGGGAGGTTTATATCTCAGCTAAGGGAGCCATTTTAGGGTTTGCAAGAGACTTGATTCTGGAGGTTTCCCAGTAAAAAATAAATAAAAAAATAATAAAAAATAAATAAATAAATAATAATAAAAAAAAGAAAAGAAAATGCTTTACTGAGTCAAACCCAAAAAGTCAAAGCCAAACCCAAAAAGAGGAATATGGTATGTATTCACTCATAAATGGATTCTAGCCATAATTAAAGGTCTTTGAGCCTATTATTCGTGATCCTAGAGAAGCTGGATAGGAGGGTGAACCTGAAGAAAATTCAGGTAGTTTTCTTCCTGGAGATTGGAAATAGACAAGAGTCCCAGGTAACCTCCGATGCATGAGGGGGTAGGAGGGTTGTTGGAAGGGGAGAGGGTTAGAGAGAAGGGAGCAGGGGAGGAATGGGGAATGCTCGGGGGACTGGGACGGTGGGAGGGAGGAAGGATAGATATGGGATCAGGGAAGAATATATCTCAATTAAGGGAGTCAGTTTAGGGTTTACTAGAGACTTGATTATAAATGGGATCCCAGGTCCAAGGAGAAATCCCCAGATTGTTCTCTGGACAGAGGAGAGGGTGCCTGAACCGGTCGTGGCCCATAACCATACTGATGAATATTTTGCTTATCACCATAGATCCTTCATCTGGCGATGGATGGAGATGGAGACGGAGACCCACATTGGAACACTGGACTTAACTCCCTAGGTCCAAACGAGAAGCAGAAGGAAAGAGAACGTGAGCAAGGAAGGCAAGATCAGAGGGAACCTTCATCCGACAATGGATGGCGATACAGACAGAGACCCACATTGGAGCACCGGACGGAGTCCCCCAAGATCCAAATGAGGAGCAGAAGGAGGAAAAACATGAAAAAGGAAATCAGGACCGCGAGGGGTGCGATCACCCACTGATACAAGGGGACTGATCTAATGAGAGTTCACCAAGGCCAGTTGACTTGGACTGAGCGAGCACGTGATCCAGCCAGATTCTCTGAATGAGGCCGGATTCTCTGAATGTGGCTGGCCCGGAGTCTTTCTGAAAAGCCATTGACAATGACACTGGGACTTGTTTCCTCTGCATATACTGGATTTCTGGGATCCAGTCTGTTTGGATGCTCACCTTCCTGGACCTGGAGGGAGGGGGGAGACCCTGACAGCTCTTGGGGATGGAGGGGGAGGAGGAGAGGGAGTGGGGGGAGTGGGAGGGAGTTGGGAGGAGGGGCAGAAATGGAGACTTTTGTATTTCAATAAACTTTGAGAAAAAAAAACATAGTGTCATAACTAAATCAAGATATCATGCCATGACTTGCAATAAGCAATTAGTATTGCCTAATAATCAATATTCAAGTTTCTATTTCTATATGATTTTTTTTGTAACTTGATTCACCTCGAATAAGAAAGTAACCAAATAAGTATTTGAAATTTTTTTCTGTTGTAAACATCTTTTAATATGAGTGTGTTCTTTGGTATAGAGCAAAGTAAATTTTTCATTTGTTCAAATAAGTCCCTTTCCTTCTTAATACAAGATGACTATCATTTTTGGTGGGGTTAGTGTTCACATTTTTACTGAGGGAACAACAGAAAAAGGGGACTCTTCCATCAGGGGATCTATTTATGGGTTCTTTAAGCATTCAGGACTTAGGCCCTGTCCTGAGAGCTTGGTGGTGGTTGAGCACTGGGCGTGTTCCCATTATCTCCCACAGACACTGGGTTTCTGTAGCATGTGGTCTGGTTGATCAAGGTGGCATGCTTGATGTCAGGGTTGACTGAGGCATAATTATAGCCCCGACCATCTTGGTATTGGCAGAGTCGTGGGTACCAAGACAACTACCATATAAGGTAAAATTGTGTCCAGAATTCCTTGTGTAGAGTCTCTCAGCTTAGAGAAGTATTTTAAACTTGTCAGAGGTCCTGTTTCAGAACAAGGCACAACCTACCTCCACCCCTGCTGCAGCCAGGAGCCACCTGATGCACTCCATCCTGCCCCTGGCATCCCAGTAGTGAAGCACGGGCTTCCCAGCCATGGCTGCAGCTGTGGTTTTACTGTGAATGGAAAAGCAAAGAGATCAATCCCTGGGAGACTATGCTCTGGGATACGGTCAGTAATACAGCACTAGGAAGGGCAGTCTGCCTTCTTTTACAGGAGCCAGGAAGGTCTAATGTCTAATTTCTCTCCCATCAATGACCGCCAACCTGCAATTGTACCAAACAGGTCTCAGCTGGTCATATGCCTTTGCTTTTAGGACATAGACAGAACATTCTGGACCTATAGTGATGAAGAACCGGGAGCCTGCTGAGCTTCATAAAGCAGAACCATCATGGATGGGATGAGACCAAGTCCTTCCCCAGCCTTTTGGTCCCTGGGTTGCTCAGTTCAGAAGCTTTTGATGGCTTCATGTCACCTGGCTGTGCCAAACTCTTGTTCTCCCCACAGGAGAAGGGCCTATCTCTTGGTTGCAGGTCTGTTTCCCACTGCTAGACTGGATCCTGTTCTATGGTCCAGAAGGCGGTAGCTGATGCATCAACTTCATATCACAGGGAAGTCACTGCCTTATGTGCACACCACATAATGGGCAGTTGCTCATGCGAACTTATGTAATCACCACAGAGTTTGCAGGTGAGGAGATGCCCCTGTTTCCAGTTTTTGGAAGAGATAGATGCCCAGACAGTCATGTGAGGAGGAAACCCTGGCAAGTGCAGCTCAGTTCCTGCACAGGGAGCCCACATACTGGGACCTGCTGCTCAGTGGGCAGTAAGTCAACATCATGGGTCATGTGCAGTGTCTTCAACTTGTGTTATAATAGGACATTTTATAGTCTGTATTTTAAAATGGACTCTGCCTCTGTGTGTGTGTGTGTATGTATGCATTTCTGTGTGTGTGTGTAAGTGTGATGTGTGAGTGTATGCATTTCTGTGTGTCTGTGTGTCTGTGTGTGTGAGTCCCCATGGCTGAAGTGGCTAAGAAGGCTAGAAGAAGACATCAGGTCTTCCAGGGCTGTGGGCTCTGCCTACCAGGTCAGCATCACCAGACCTCGGCAATATTCTTATCCCTCAGATTTCGGCCTCCCTGTCCTCAGGTCACAGCTGCTTCTCTTGGGCACCTCACACTTTCCTACAGCACTTTATAATGCTCTGTTCTTTCTGTCTTTCTGTTTGCTTTTCTCTGTTTTCTCCATGAACTCTCCTTTGCTCTGGAGAGTTCAATACTGGGGACTTCACAGGGACTCTGAAATGCTGAGGCTCTCAGATCCCTCGCCATCCTGCAGAACCTTTACCCTCCCAGTTTTAGAGCTGCACAGTGTCTCAGAGTCCGCTGGTCTTCTCCAGATTAGCCATGAATGCTTTGACCCTTAGCATAGGGTTGACCGCATAACTGCTGAGGGTCAGAGTTTGGGTTTAATCTCGTTCCTCTACAGACTCATTTTTTCCTGCCATGTCTTCCTACAGAATTTTATACTGTTTTCTGGTCTCACATGCATTTCCTCATACACACAGTTGTGATCACAGAGGAAATACGCAAACAACCTTCTCTCTGGTGTATGATGCAAAGTTCAGTCTACATTCCTTGGACATTTCATGGATCAATAATTCAAGATATACACTTTTTTTCCATTTGTTTCTTGGGATTTACATCTAAAAACAGGTTGTTTGTTTCTAATCACATAATAAGATTGTACTAATGTAACAAATCATAAGTATGAAACCTGCTATTCTGCTATTTAAACAGAATCGTCAAAGCAATCAGAATCCACAGGACACTAGCAATAGTGGTAGAAATCCAAACTGGGGAAGGGCTTTGGGAGGGAGCCTGGGAGAGTTTGGGTGAATTCAAGTTCTCAAGTGAGAAGAATCTCCATATTCTCTGTGAGACTGGAACACAATTCAAGAGAAGAATGTCATTGATCTCAGGTTTACCTCAGAGCACAATCCTGGTCTGCTCCACACTATCCTAATTCCCACACATTTTGATTCCTTTGTAAATACCTTAAACCCCACCCTTCAGCTCAGTGACACTGGAGGAGGAAGAGGAGGAGGAGGAAGGAACAGAAGAAGGGAAGGATGAAGACCAGGACAGAGAAACAGGAGAAATGAGGAAGAAGGAATGGAGGAGGGGAGAAGAAATAGCTTGCTACTCAACATTAAGTACAAAATAATTCATATGAACTAGAATCAAACACAGGTAAAGTCAATGGTACTGAACAGTGAATATGTAAAAGTCCATATATAAGTGAAAATTACATAATAAAATTGGCTCCTTTGTACAATCAATGCATACCAAATAAAACATTGAAAAGCTATTTTCACTGATGCAGACATAAAATATTTTTACACAGGATATAAAAGAGTAAACTGACCTAGTGAGAGTCCAGACTTCTGCTCTGCTCAGCTCCCCAACTCCTGTTCCATGTGAGTGTGGAAGCTTCTTTAATAAGGTGACCTATCTCATCGATGGAGTGGGGCCCCACAGCCACTCCTGTGGACTCACATAGAGTTCAAGATCCAAAGTTTCATGATAATCTAGGAAGCTGGCTAATCAGGGAGGGGCTCACAAGCCCCGTCCTCTTCTGTAAAGTCTGCCTTATTATCTAGGTACAGTTTGAGCACCACAGTATTATAAACGAGCCCAGCAAGGGCCGGGAGAATGAAAGAACACATAAGAGACCTAGGTCATTTGAAAGGAGATCAGCCAAATGCCGTTTATTAAAATTTAGGAAAAGCCTTAAATAGCTAGCTGTGCTGTACAATGGAATACCCTCCAGGCAGGTGGGAAATTACCATGCCCAAGGTGGAGTCAACAAAGCCCTATAGCTAATCACCATGCTGGGCAGAGGGAACTCTGGAACAAACAGGATGTTTTGGCTGCCTGGCCAGAGACTGTCCTCAAGATGAACCCCAGGAGCAGGGGTTGACCCATGGGCCCTACACTCTCCTGGAGATCTGGATCCTACAATGTTTTCATTGGTTTAATGCTCCTGTGCCTCTAAGAAACCTCTCTTGCGTGTTCCTGTGAACAACCCTAATGAAGCACATTGCTCAGGACAGAAGAAACACGGGAGGGAAGACTGAGCTAGAAGCATGAATGGTGTCACAGAGTCAACCACGGAACCCTCAGCTATGATGATAAGATGTGCTTACATCTACTGAATTTGGGGGAAAGTTTGTTAAACAGCCTCAAATTGCATAATTAGCACATTGCCTCGAATTCAAGGCTAAGTTGAATTTACAATGTCCCCTCCTTACAGTAGCTGATAATAATGCTAATATCCTGTAATAGAATATTTGTCTCAACCTTTGTCCTGTTTTAATCAGTAACTGAAGAACAGAAAGGAATTTCACAATTCACACTTAACTTCACCTCAATGACCATCAACACACTGTCCCAGCATGCTCTGTATCTCTGTGCATCTGGGCATCCCTGTAGTTACTGCTGTGGGAAAGCTGTCATGTCACCATTAGCAATGTCATTACAAGACAGTGAGAATTAGGGTTACTTCGTGCCAAGTTCAGACTCAGGGATCTTATCAACAAACAAGGACATCTGTCACTGACTTCAATCACAGACCCACAAGTTCACTTGTGATTTTAGTTATAATCATTGGTTCATAGGTCTTGGGCTATTAATCATTACCTGCTGATCTCAGTGGCCTCAGAGATGCACGTCACTCCCTGAGTCTGCACGCCCTCCCAGTGTCCAGGGTTGGTCTCTTTGTATCCTGGAGTGCACTGCTAATTTCTCCTCAGCTGTAGAATCCGCTCCACTGCTCTACAAACATCTGGCAAATCAGCAGTGCTGCACTCCAGGGTGATGCGCATGTGCACAACACCGGGTCTCATGATTTGAGATAAAGCTATATATATAATATGTTTAACAATGTCAGCTACATGAAAATCCCTGGCATAGTAAGGTTGATTCTTTCATCTTTGTGCTGCTACAGGCAGGTTCAACTGAAGCAGGCTGAATCCGCAGTAGGGAAGCAGCCTCAGGGCAGAGTCAAGAGTGTGATTCCCTTTTCTGGGAGGTCTGTCAAAAGTTCACTCTTTCAAAGGTCAAGAAATGTTTTCATAAAATTGTTTCACTACAGTTAAGATCTATCCATGGATTTTGTCTGTTTCAGAATAATTTCCTTGAGCTGGAATGTATATTCTTTGGGGTGGGAGGAATATTTTGTAGATTTCTGTTAAGTCAATTTGATGCACATCATTTATTTCTGATTTTTCTGTTTTTTTTGTCAAGAAGACTTGTCTGTGGAGTACTGAAACCCCTACTGTTAAGAATGCTGCAAGATCCCTGGCAGCAGTAGGCAGCGGGCCCACAGAGCAGTTAGTCCCAGGCAGAGATGGCTGCCTGTCCCAGAGTAGTGACTGGTCCCAGGCAGGGAGACACAGGGCGAACTGATCCCAGCGAGCCTGGGGATGTGAGCAGGCGGCAGGTAGAAGGCACATGGACAGACACATCCTGTAGAATAGAATTGGACATTTATTACTTAGAGGAGAAGGTGGAGGAGAAGGAGAAGAGGAAGAGAGAGAGACAGAGAAAAGGGGAGTGGGAGAGAGGGAGCTCATGCCAAAAGGGAACAGTGAGAATAAAAATGGTGAGAGGAGTGCAGGGGTCACCGGAAGTAGGTGTGGCTTGTCTCTTAAAGTGACAATTAACCATAACACCTACAATTGCTGGATTGTAGCTACTCTGTATCTTTACTCTTTTTGTGAAAATTTGTCCATCAGAGTTTGGGGATCACCAAATGAGGAAATGTATTAAGGGTCGCAGCATTGGGAAGATTGAGAACTACTGTTTCTAAGATCTTGTTGAAGATCTTGTCCATGCCATTGACCTGGGATTCTTCTCTTTCACCTCTGCCCAAGAATAACAGTTAGTATATTCATGGTGCCCCACATTTCCGGAATATTTCTTGATGTATTTTTAATTTCATATTCATTGTGTCATTTTCTTTGCGGCCTGCTAAAGTTTCTTCTACTTGACCCATTCTGTTTGTGAGACTTTCCCCTCCGTTTTCTAATTGGATCATTAAGATTTCCAGTTCTGCCTTCACTTCAGCTTGAGCTCTCTTTAATATTCCTATCTCTCTATTGAATCAATTGTTTTAAATCCTGGGTTGTCTTCATTAATTCCATCAGTCTTATGATAGTGCTTTCTTGGGCATCACCCAAGCATTTATTCTCTTTAAATTTATTGAGTTGTTTCTTCTCTAAACACCCAGAAATCTTTGGTGAAGGCTGTAATTTCCATATTAAGAATGTCTGTGATCTGTGGTTGATACTCAATGGAGAATATTTTATAGGGCTGGTGGGTTTGCGTCGTAGAAGATACTGGCTTCATCTTTTATATTAGTTTTATATTTTCCATGGGTACTAGGTGATTAGACTTCATTGGAGGTTCTGTGTCTGATACGGACACAGCAGGCTGGCACAAAGCACAGAATGTGTTGCAATAGCTCACACCAGACAGTGGATATGGTGTGGGAGAGATGGATCACAGAACAGCAGGGCTTTGGGTGCAGGGGTCTCTAAAAACACTACAGACAGAAGAGTAAGAACACACAGGACGGAAGAAGGGAGTCTGACCCTGAGTAGTTTATTTTGGGCAGACTTAAGCACAGCACAATTTGGTGGAAAAATTCCTGCTGATAAACTTCATCCCCTGGGTACACTAAAGCCTAAGACAAGATGACACCAAGACTCTTTGTAAAGTACAAATGACATCTTCCCTAAACATGGGCTCAATATATTGACAAATTCATGATAAGGTCTGGTGGAGGATCTGGTGTGATTTTCAATACATAACTCAAAGGTCACCAGTCTGTTAACTACATTTGTCCCCAGCCTCCTGGGTAGGAAACAGGTAAAGCCTCCCTCTCTTTGAAGGGACAAGACTGTGTGTTTAGCACTCCTGGTTCCCTAGTGCTTATCTATGAGCACAAGGGCCTCTGTGCCTCCCACAGCTGGGGAGGGTCTGACGAGTGTGCAGATGTGCACACTGGCCTGAGCTGGAGGCTGATGGCGGTGGAAGTGGAGCTCACCAGATACACCAGGGCCATGGTGTGGAGCCCAGGCTAGATCTGAGGAAGGGGAGGGTGTGCAGAGAGTAGGAACAGAACGACACACCAGGCTAGACCTCAACAGGCGATGTTCAGGACAGGACTAGGCCTGGATATTTGATGCTGCCTGGAAAGGATGAAGTCAGGATTCCAGCAGGGGCAAGGATAGAATATTCTTCTGTGTTTTTTGAGAGAGGGCATCACTATTCTGTAACTCTGGATGTCCTGGAACTCATCATAGAGACCAGACTGGCCTCAAACTCACAGAGGTCCATGTAGCTCTGTTTCCTAAGGGTTGGGATTAAAAGCCTGTACCACTCTACTTGACGAAAGACAGTGATTTTTCAAAGAAAGTTTCTGTTATTGTTATTTTGTGTACTGTGTATTTTCCCTGTCTTTTACATTTGCCATTAAAATAATTTAAATTTTTATTTTGTGTGTTGAGGTGATTTGCCTACAGGTATGTGTGTGTATCACGGGTATTCAGTGACCACAGAGGCCAGATGAGGACATCAAGTTCTCTGGAGCTGGAGTTACAGATGATCATGAGATGTCCTGTAGATGTTGGGCCCTAACCCGGGTCCTCGGGAAGAATAACTGTGCCTGTCACCTCCCTGTCAGCTCTCCAGAGACTCCCTCACTAATTTAAATTTTTAATTTTGTTTTTTGTTATTTTTTCCTTCTTTAAAAACATTCTTTTCCTAGTTACCCAATTCCTGCTCCCGTCACTTGCAGTCTTTCTTTTCAAACATCTTTCTTTCTTTCTTCTTCCCTGCCTTCTTCTCTCTCTCTCTCTCTCTCTCTCTCTCTCTTTCTCTCTCTCTGTCTCTCTCTCTCTCTCTCCCTCTCTCTCTCTCCTTCTTTCTTTCTTTGAGGGAGCAGCTCACTTGTTGGTCCCGACTGCGTCACTCTTTAACCATGAAATAATCACACAGAAACTGCATTAATTAAATCACTGCTTGGTCCATTAACTCAAGCCTCTTATTGGTTAACTCTTACATCTTAATTTAACACATTTCTATTAGTCTGTATATCACCAGATATCGTTGTCTAGCAGCAAATATTCAGCATGTCTGACTCTGGCGGCTCCATGGCATCTCTCTGAGCTGCTCTTCTTCCTTCCAGCATTTAGCTTAGTCTCCCCACCTACCTAAGTTCTGCCCTATCAACAGGCCCAAAGCAGCTCCTTTATTCATTAACTAATAAAAGCAGCACATCGACAGAAGACCTCCCACACCATTTCTTTCTTTCTCTTTTTTTATTTTTGGATCTTAAATTTTTCTTCTTTATTTTTTCCCATTTGTCTTTTGATTTTTTTTCCTTTTGCAGATTAATTTTACTTTTAAACATTTTGGTTAATTCTACAATGTTGTTAGTCATTTATTTTCTTTCATTAGTGTTTTCCTTGTTTACTTTTCCTCGTTTTTACAAGTTTTTCTTTTATTTGTAGTGATTAGTGCTTGCCTTCTTCTTCCTAAGTGATGTCTGCAAAACCGATGAAGAAGTTGAAGACATGAGATACATATACTATTGGCTGATATTTATTATATCACAAGAACCAAGACGAAGAACTGTTCTTTATAATTTAACAACATCAGTGACTGGTGTCTGTGGACTCTAACAATGCAACTTTACTTAAGGTTAAAAAGCTTCCTTGCTGCTTCGATTTTTTTCACATCAGTGGGAGGTTTTCTTTGACTGCCAGGCTGCAGGAATTTCTTCACATTGGGTAGGCTGCTGATTCTGCTCTTCAGGGCCTGTGATCCAGAAAACACAGCCTTGAGAATAGGAACTGCTCAAGAACACAGTCCAAAACACATGACCCCCCAGATCACGACCAACTGCATCCTTGCAACAGGTCCAGGGTAGACATGAGAAGAACACCAAATCAATGTGCTACAAAACTTAACTCAGCATAATTTTCTTAAGACCCCCTTTGACATTCAATTGCCTTCTCCTCAGGACCCCGGACACACTCTTCAGATGTGGTTTTGTAATAGAGCACTCTAGAGCACTGTGTCTCTCAGGTGTGAAAGCAGAGACTACCAAAGAAATGTGAAGACGTGAAAAACTGAGTTGGAAAAGAGGACATAAAATATTCAAGTCTAACCAGGATCAACTCACAATCAGTTTTCCCACTGTACATGCATGGTGGGGACCGTGGAGAGGGAAGCACAGTGCTGAGGAGTCAGAGGTGAGGAAGGGGTCAGCGTGACAGAGACCTGTTCAGACACTGAGTATGCAGAGACAGACCACATGAGATGGAAGAAGGCCAGAAACAGCTTGCAAGGAACAGGGGTGAAGAGAGAGAGCAGTGGGGTCCTGTACCTTTATCAGTGCAAAAATATATTCTTCTTGGGGTACCAGCCTCAAATGTCATTCACGAAAAGATTATTTTCATGCCTGAAACCACGGTCTAGTAGCTCAGTAGGAGGCCGAAGGGTGGGCCCTCAGCAGCCCAGAGGCATATAATATTATATTATATTATATTATATTATATTATATTATATTATATTATATTATATTATATTCTCAGAGGCATGAGTGTGTGGCTGCCTTTCTGAGGTGATCTCACCTTCAGCAGGGGGAAAGGGGCCAGAAGGCTGGAGTCAAGCTCTTCAACATAGAGGAGAAGTTCCAGCAGGTGAATGTCCACCCTGGTCAGCCTGTTACCAACAAGGTAGTCTTGTCCGTGGCTTTTCAAGACCTGTCAAATTAAAGGACATAGATTATGAACATATAAGGTTGAACTGGAACCACCACTGATATGGGAGAATGGACTGTATTCTGTCAATTATATTTTTAATAAATGCTGACTGGCCAGTAGACAGGCAGGAAGTATAGGCAGGACACCAGATGGGAAGTAGAGGCAGATCAAAGAAAACAGGCATATTTTGGGAAGAAGGAAGCTCTCTCTGCAGTTGTGAGCCTGCCACAAAAGAAGCAAGATGTGACTGCCTTGCTGAAAAAGGTACGGAGCCATGTGGCTAAAACAAATAAGAATAATGAGCTAAAATAAGTTATAAGTGTTAATGAAAGCCTAAGCTAATGGGCCAATGAGTTTATAGTTAATGTAGACCTCTGTGTCACTTCTTTGGGACTTAATGATTGTGAGAACCAGGCCGAAAGAAAACCTCAGACAACACACCACCCATTCCCAAGTCTCCCAAAGGTTCTCTGGCTCTTCCTGGCAGGTATACAAATGCAGACACAGGCCTATGATGCAAGAGGCAGCATGAGAAGTCAGGCACGCGACCTCCTCTCTAAAGGTCAGGTGACCTTTCTCTGTCATTGCACATTCCCATGGCCTTCACACCACCACCCTATGTACATTTTCCACATGGGATGGGGGCTTAGCCCCTTGCACATCATGGCTCCTCCCTTTAGTTTGAAATGACAGAGCACCAGAAGTTCAGGACATTCCTCTCCCTGTCCTGTCTCCCAGTCTTGTGGGCAGAGGTCTCACCTGCAGAGAAAAACAGACTCCAGAGAACACCCTGTGTCTGTCCTCTCCTGTGTCTGCGCTTCTCAGTTCTCTGGAATCTGAAATACACCTGGCTGAACTAAATACATCCTCCCTGTACAGCATGGACTCTGACTCCCAACCTTCACTGTGTCATGATTGACAGAGCTCAATTGTACAGGAGGAACTGAGGCTGAGTCCCTAAGTAACTGTGTATGGATAGACGAGCATACCAACACCTTATGGGGCTAATCTTCTTATCTGATTTTGGCTATCTATTTATTTCACATTTATTTCAACATTTCTGGTTGTTGTGGGAGTAACTTTCGCTGCCTCAACCAATAATCATTGAAACAGGAGCCCACAATGCAGCGGGGAGCGACTTCTGCTCCGTCAGCCAATAGCTGCTGAAATACCAGCCCACTGGGGCGTAGTATATTTCTCTCTTAAAAAGAGAAGCAGTTCCGGATAAGGCCCTCTTGGTTCCGGCTCTTGGTTCCGGTGCTCGGTCTCAGCTGCTGCTCCCGGCTCCTGCTCCAGCGACTAGGCTCCCTTCCTGACGGTTTATGGTGTATGTAAGTTTTACCCCCCCCGCCAAATAAATAACCCCTTAAAACATAACTGGTGTGGGATTGATTCGTTAATAATTGGCGCCCAGCGTTGGGTATAGGGTTGAGGGTTGGGGGAGGAATTTTATAAGCACAATAATCAAAAAAAAAAAAAAAAAGAGGGATAATTGGATTATGGGATAATAGCTTTGTACTTGTGAGTTATTGTTTTTGACAAATATATTGGTATTGATTCTTATATATTGATACAAAGTTAAATTATGTTGACTATTTTATGCATACATGCTTCTACCTCTGTTTAAAACATTTTTATGTATTGACATATATATATTGTATTGATATATGTATATTTTACCATATTGCATTGTACACTTCTACCTCTGATTAAGATACTTATATATTGTTTATATATTGATATATATATTTACCATATTGCAATGTATACTTGCACATTGTTTATATTTGGAGGTCATATTGTCCCCATTTATTGCACAGTTGTTTACTATTTCAGTCTTTAAGTTAGATAAATATTGAGAATAATATAGATCAATAGTCATCTAAGTTTGTCATTTATAATTAGACTAATCAGGTTCTTTAGATACATAGAGATTATATTCAGTATAGATAAATAATCTTCAACCTCTTCAAAGAGCTGTAGAAAATGGCCTTTAATCTAACTCAGAGTTCTATGGTAGGGAGACACAATCCTTCCTGGCAACACTGATCTATTCCCGAGAGAATGTTGAGCACCAAAGACACTCCACCTGGAGCCTTTCTTCTTGGTAGAACTGGCCTTTGGGTAAAAAAATGCCCATACCTCAACTACTGACAGAATTGCAAAATATCCGTAAATGGATAAAACAGGACTGTCATATCCTGCCAAGACAGGATAAGATAGTTTTGAAAAGTTCCTTGCCTTTAAAAATGGTATGTCAGTTACGTTAGGCCTTAGCCAAAGTTGGTTGCTTCAACGCTGCAAACATGATTTTGGGTGTTTGCCCAGGTAGCCAGTTGTCTCTATGATTTGTTACATGTTCTGGAAGTTTGATTGCACTTCCTAATTACTTAGATAACATTATTTCCCTTCTCAGATCTTTGATGGGATTGAAGATTATATAAACGTAGTTACTTTCCTTTTATGACATGGCCAAGTTATTTCTTATACAAGACTTAAGCTAGTTAGAATAGGATATTTGTATTTATTGTATATAATTATGTAGGTTTGTACTTACTGTATATAATTTCGTAGTAGGCTTAGAACTCTCTTACTTAAACAAGAGGGGGAGGTGTTGTGGGAGTAACTTCCGCTGCCTCAACCAATAATCACTGAAACAGGAGCCCACAATGCAGCGGGGAGCGACTTCCGCTCCGTCAGCCAATAGCTGCTGAAATACCAGCCCACTGGGGCGTAGTATATTTCTCTCTTAAAAAGAGAAGCAGTTCCGGATAAGGCCCTCTTGGTTCCGGCTCTTGGTTCCGGTGCTCGGTCTCAGCTGCTGCTCCCGGCTCCTGCTCCAGCGACTAGGCTCCCTTCCTGACGGTTTATAGTGTATGTAAGTTTTACCCCCCACCAAATAAATAACCCCTTAAAACATAACTGGTGTGGGATTGATTCGTTAATATCTGGTTGTGAGAAGATTTAATAATAGCACTGTCTCAGTTACAGTTTATGACATTTACTTAAATATCGCAGCAATATTAAAATCACAAATACCCTAAAGGACAAGCACTTGCTACATCATGAGCTACAAGTAGAGAAGAATTAAAATGCTTTGTGATCACCTTATAACACTGTATTTGTCTACAGAGAAAAAATTATAATAACCACATTCAGAAACAAATAAGGCCAGGCATGGTGGCACACACATTTAATTCAAGCACTGAAGATGCTGAGGTAGGTGGATCTCTGGGAGCTTGAGGCCAGTCCACAGAGAGAGTTCAGAGAGGCAGAACTATATAATACAGCAATCCTATTTTGAAGATAAAAGAAAAGAAGAAGAAAACCTAAAACTACAAAAGGAAGCATCAAATGGTCTCAGTACAGAATTTACTATGTGCCTGGAGTTCATGAATCACACACCAGAGATCATTCAAGCGATGGCTGGACACTGTGTCCTGTGAGACAGGACCTTGACTCCAGAGGGCTGCGTGAGGACCTGTGGCTCCTAAATACCTCACTGCTTCTGCAGAGCACAGGCAGCAATGAGTGAACTTTCAGTGAATTAAAAATGGGGTCAATATCGGGTCTCTGAGGAATGTGTAGGATTCCTAATCCTGTAGGACCCTAGCTTTATTCTTAGATGTTACTTGACAGGCTTTTTTCTTACTTGACAACACACTCTGAAGTGTTCTTGATCTAACTCCAAATAGAAGCCACGACAAATAGAGGTGCTACGTATACACTGACACACCTTATGTGTGGAGTGTGCATGGCTCTCCTCCCAAGCCTGCCATCTGTGACCCTAACTCCTGCAGGCCAGTGTTCCTTTACATCTCTTCATCAGCCTCCTCCTCTCCCCTGCATCACTGTCCTAGGTCAGGTTCTCCTCCTCCATCTTTGAAGCTCTATCCTATTCTCCTGACAGTCAGTGGCTCTCTGGCCTCCCTGTGTGATGTGACAAAATATTTTCCCATCTGTGTTTTTCTGCAGTTTGCACTGGAATTGAAGCCCAGTGTGTCTGCAGGATCTAGGTCCATCTCTGGTGTGACTCAGCCTTCAAGAGATCAGGTGTGGTTATGGCCTTGAACCCTGTTGAATGTGGACACTAGATTGGCGTGACCAATCTGTGCTCCTTCACAGGCCATTTTTATACAGCGTCCTGTGGGCAGGGAGCTGCACAGGGAGGCTCATGGAAGGTCAGTGAGGCAGCACCCTGTCCCTCCCAACCTCTGCCCTTCTCTTGTCATGGGAACACAGTGTCCCCAGACTTCAAACAGCCTACTTACTTTTTCATAGGCAGGCAAGTACCGGTTTTTGGTCTTCTCTTTTACCGAGGAAATCTTGGCTTCTCTTTGGTCCGGGGGACATTTAACCAATTGCATGATCATTTCACTCAGATCTAAAATCCCCTCTGTGTACATGTCGATCCTGAAAGACAAAATTATTCAAATGGTATTCAGGGATTCACTCTTTGATATTTTAATCTAAAAATCTGAGAAATTAACACTGAAAGGTATTTCCAAAATTACTCACCTGTAATCAGTCATTATGTTTTATATTTAATAGATATATTAACTTTCCTTCTAGTACAGTTCTGATACACTTTCAGAATTTTTCAAACCCATACATGGCCCAACCTAAAGACAAACGGTATCACTAGCCCATCTAAAGATGCAATTGTGATGTACTTGGTGGCATCCTATAAGAGAACCATCAAACTCTACAGAGAACTCTCTCTCTCTCTTTTTCTCTTTCTGACATGCTATGTTCTCAATGACTATGCTGAGGTTCACAGAGCTAACAAGGTATCTCCCAGATAAGCTCAAAACAGAGCCCTGACTGAGCCCCAGATGCGTCTGTGCACATCTCTCGTTCTGCTCAGCGGCATCTAGGTCAGTGTTAGATGTTCTCCAAACATTTCTTACAACAGCTCACTCTCCAGCAGAACTCTGGACATGCTAACATTTGTCAAGACATGCCTATTTCTTCACTCATTTTAACCACAGCACACACAGACACATGCATCCCTTGTTTTTAACTACACTTCACACAATGCTTTTGGGAGAATTTCACTGTCACACAACAACACACTTCTGGTGTTGGCCCTGCAAAGGTAGTACTCTGTGTTCCAATGCATCTGTCGCATCTAAGACTGCTGACATCCTCCGATGTTAGCAGATTCTGATCCTCACTCCCTTTGCACTCCAATCCTGCCACTGTGGCAGCTGCTGCAGGAGGACTGATCTGCTTCCTCCTTATCCAGGGGGAGCTGGGGAACATTTCATATGACCTGAGCCAGAAACATGTGCCCTGGAGTCCGCTCACTGAACATCATACAATGATCACGCTTTACCTTTGTTTTGCTTCCCTCCTCTTCATGTATGTTCATGGCTAAAATCATACGTTGTGCTCCTCTTTCATCTTTTATTGAATATCATGGCTGATTCTACCATGAGAAAATTATAAATAATGCTGCTAGGAGTATTTCTATACAAGCACTTTACAGCCGAGTCTCTATTTCCCAAGGACAAATGTTTACCACAGCATAGATCATGGTTAACACCGTGTTTAGCTCTTTGATCAACTGCAATACTCCTACATATGGGTTCTTGAGTGAAAAATTTTGTCAAGTAGAGTGTGTCCCAGCATGGGTGGTACAGTCCATAGAACTGCTTTAGTTCTGAATTAATTGCTTATGGTAAACCAGGTCCGTGGATCCCTAAGCCTCGTTGTATTGAGCAGTCCATACAACTGGCTGGCAATTCAGATGCTTGCTCTGCACTGTTCCTATTCATGGGACGTGGGAGGCAGCTCCTTCACCCTTCCCTAGGATTCCTCCTCCAACCTCAAGCCCTGTGTCCTTCGTCCTAAGCTGTTGACTGAGGTCCAGCACTGAAGCCTTGAGCACCTGGAGTCATGGCTCCCCCATGCTCACACCCTTGGCAACCATGTTTGCAATTCTCTCGCTGTGCTGTGCTGACAACATCATCCTCGGCTATAGCTCACCTGCATCCACCCCATTTGCTCTACTCCATGGACTCTTCCATCCTTGGCCTAGGTGGTTATCCCCATGACAAGCCTGCTCCTAGACACAAACCCGGCCACTCTCTTGCTCATGACGGAAGGACCCAAATCCCTCCTTTGTTTCCCCTTGGAGTAATAACAGGAAATATACCATACAGGGCTCTCTCCTTCGCGTCCTTCCCATAGAGGTCGTATTTGGTGGCGATGTAGTTGAGAATGGCTCTGGTCTGTACCAGCGTCATCCCGTCAATCTCCACCATGGGCACTTGCTGAAACATCAACCTCCCATCTGTGTAAGAAGAAAGGGAAAGGTCTCTGAGGTGTCCAAGTCTCACTTCTCAGGAGCAAAAAAGTTTTCTTGAAGTGTCTGATCATATAAACAAAAGATAAATGATTGGTTCTCAGTCTTTCACGCTGAACCCCATTTACTTTAGTGTCTGTTTCCTTTCTCTCTCACTCGTCTTCTTTTCGTTTTTGAGGTTCTCACATTCATCTTTATTTCCTATCTAGACACATATTATATTTCTAGTGCATGTTTTCATGTCAGTTCATGTCCCTGGATACACGTGGAAGAGGAGGAGGTACAGCAGAGGCCTCGATTCAAGCAGAACTAGTATGCTTGACAATCTCATCATGTCCATGACATCAAGGTGATGTGTGACAGTTTCTTACACAGTGAGCCACCATGAGTTCCTCCAGCCTGTTCTTGTGTGGTGATAGAGACTCATCAGTAGCTATGATGAAAACGCTCAAGAAAATCAGCCCAGCTGTTCTTCTACCCATGATTTAGTCAATGGCCATGTACCTGTGTGGTTATTGGACACAAGTTATTGGGTGAAACCCTTCCTGAATAAGTCAGTGACAGGGAGCTTGAATGAAATAGCTCTCTCTGAATCAGATAGAGTGAGAAAATATTATTCCCAAGTCCACAGACAAATTCTTGTAGAAATCTGCATCCCAATTTTATTACTGTTTCCATTTTCTGATCCTTCAAGGAACCCCACCACCTCCATCATATCCTTCTGATATTCCTGACAGTTCCCATCATCACCCACCAAAATCACCTACTGCTTCTAGTAGGCACCACAGACACTTGGTGTTACCTTTGATTAACTTTTCCATATCTGCCGGAGTTTCTATAAACTTCTCTTCAAACTGAAAGCAGAAAAAGGAAACACATTCTCATTAGTGCATTCTGTATTACTTTAGAATTTTGAACCTGAGAGCTCCCTGTGTAAGTACGTCTGCCAAAATTGAATCTTGCAGTAGATACGAAGAATCTGATCGTGACCTCATGGAAATTCAGATTAAACTCATCAAGAAGAGGTGTAGATCATTACAAGCTGCTCATTACTGTAGTGTTCCTCCACCCTGACCCACCATGTTCATGCTTTGGTCCTAAGAGAGTGATCTCACTAGAGGACCAGCACTGGGAGATTGAGGTTTTGGGCTCTCAGGAAAGCCAACTCTAATGATACAGAAAGGACGTTTTTATGTTACTTCATGGCCATTGCAGAGTCCCCATGATCACCTGGATTTTCTTTTTTCCTTTAAGATTTAGTATTGCTAATTTTAAGTGTGTGTGTAGGGAGGGGGTCTTGCACATGGGAATAGATCCATCTCAGGGGTTAGAGTTCATAGAGGCCAGAGATTAGAGATTCCATTAGAGATGGAGTGACAGGCAGTTATTAACTCTCATGCATGGGTGCCGGGAGAAATAGAAGTTTGTCCGCATGTGCACTAAGGACTTAGAAGCCAAACCATTACTCCAGCCCCACAGCAAGTTGCTTACATTGCAAGGCTGGTGTACTGTTTTTAAAATATTTGTTTTGTTTATGAAAATTACACGCTTTTTTGTGAGGTTACACAAACCCAAAAGCGGTCTACTCTGGACTTTCATATGGGTTCCTGGGAAAAGAACCCATGTGGTTTAGTCTTTAGCCATGTAACCATCTCTCCAGCCATCTAGATTAATTTAAATCATTTTTTTCCTTTCACAGTTTAAAGAAAATTTTCAGTCATGGAAGGCTGAAAATCAGATTCTACTCTGCGTGGTAATACGTTTGCTGACAATCCCATAACCCGACAGATTGGACTGACAGACAATGAAATGACATCAACAATGTTCTCAGCACTCAGAGAGGGGCAGGGAGTGGTGACATCATCACAGAGGGAGGCTGAACTGTGATGGTGTTGGTGCTTGTGAGGGGGATGATGTCAATGGCATCCTGTGGGCACATTGAGCTGGAAGGTCTGAACCAGGGTCTTTAGCGGCCTCTACCCACTGCCTTCTCAGTCACTATGGACAGGGAAGAGGAAGGCTTGTACAGACGCCCCACCCCCTCCTCCTGAGCTGAATCTACAGTCCAGTGGTTTAGAACATGCCCTGAGCCATGGAGTTGGCGTATACACACTGGCACCCTACTTTTTATCTATTTAAAGCAATCTTCCTGGGCTGGCACTAGTGTGTCTTGGTTCTTATGCACTCCTTCGTTCAGAAAGGATCAGCTGAAGCCCTGTTCCTTTAGGAATGGAGGTGGATTTCACACCTGTGGGAAACACATTGCCATGACACTGAGGGAGGATACCAGAGCTGCCTTCACAGAACACCACTTCATCTTTTACCCTTCCCATTCTGCTCCTGTCTAAGGAGGACAAGATCTCAGGCCGCTTCCAGGACTTCCTCTCAGGAAATAACAATAGCTGACCTCCCCTGGAGTGAACTGGGAAGGGTTTTTCCCAATGGCGCCTCTAGAGGGCAGCACTAACATCTTCCACAATATTTTTCTCTAAACCTGGAAAGAAAGCTTTTAACCTCAGAATGTTGCTTTGACACTCACTTAGACCATTCTCACACTTTCCTGAAAGCTCGCAGGTACGGGGCCACCTGAAGATGGCACCTCTGCTTTACATCCAACCTATGACCTCCCGATCAGCCCTGCACCATTTGAAAGTCTCTACAAACCGATTACTGAGTATTGCTGTACAGTGTCAGCTAATGTCCACTGGGTTCATCTCTGTGTCCATCTTCTCTGTGACTCTGACATTAAGGTCAGACACACCAGAGGTGTCACACGTCCCTATCACAAACACTTTATCATGAATCCCCAATGTAAGGACTCCTTTTAAAAAAATGGTGTCATAACTAAATCAAGATATCATGCCATGACCTGCAATAAGCAATTAGTATTGCCTAATAATCAATATTCAAGTTTCTATTTCTATATGTCTTTTTTTTGTAACTTGATTCAACTCAAATAAGAAAGTAACCAAATAAGTATTTGAATTTTTTTTCCTGTTGTAAACATCTTTTAATATGAGTGTGTTCTTTGGTATAGAGTAAAGTAAATTTTTCATTTGTTCAAATCAGTCCCTTTCCTTCTTAATACAAGATGACTATCATTTTTGGTGGGGTTAGTGTTCACATTTTTACTGAGGGAACAACAGAAAAAGGGGCCTCTTCCATCAGGGGATCTATTTACGGGTTCTTCAAAAATTCAGGACTTAGGCCCTGTCCTGAGGGCCTGGTGGTGGTGAGCACTGGGCGTGTTCCCATTATCTCCCACAAACAATGGGTTTCTGTAGTGTGTGGTCTGGTTGATCAAGGTGACATGCTTGGTGTAAGGGTTGACTGAGGCATAATTATAGTCCCGACCATCTTGGTATTGGCAGAGTCATGCGTACCAAGACAACTACCATGTAAGTAAAATTGTGTCCAGAATTTCTTGTGTGGAGTCTCTCAGCTTAGAGAAGTATTTTAAACTTGTCAGAGGTCCTATTTCAGAACAAGGCACAACCTACCTCCACTCCTGCTGCAGCCAGGAGCCACCTGATGCACTCCATTCTGCCCCTGTGATCCCAATAGTGAAGCACGGGCTTCCCAGCCATAGTTGCAGCTGTGGTTTTACTGTGAAAGAAAAAGCAAAGAGATCAATCCCTGGGAGACTGTGCTCTGGGATACGGTCAGTAATACAGCGCTAGGAAGGGCAGTCTGCCTTCTTTTACAGGAGCCAGGAAGGTCTAATGTCTAATTTCTCACCTATCAATGACAACCAACCTGCAATTGTACCAAACAGGTCTCAGCTGGTCATATGCCTTCACTTTGAGGACAAAGACAGAGCATTCTGGACCTATAGTGATGAAGGAATGGGAGCCTGTAGAGTTTCAGAAAGCAAAACCATCATGGAGGGGAAGAGACAAAGTCCCTCCCCAGCCTTTTGGTCCCTGGCTTGCTCAGTTCAGAAGGTTTGAATGGCTTCATGTCATTCTGGCTGTGCCAAACCCTTGTTCTCCCCACAGGAGAAGGGCCCATCTCTTGGTTGCAGGTCTGTTTCCCACTGCTAGACTGGATCCTGTTCTATGGTCCAGAAGGCGGTAGTTGATGCATCAACTTCTTATCACAGGGAAGTCACTGCCTTTGGTGCACACCACATAATGTGCAGTTGCTCATGCGAACATCATGTAATCACCGCAGAGTTTGCGGGTGAGGAGCTGCCCTGTTTCCAGTTTCCAGGAGAGATAGATGTCCAGACAGTCAGGTGAGGAGCAAACCCTGGCAAGTGCAGCTCAGTTCTGGCACAGGGAACCCACATACTGGGTCCTGCAGCTCAATGGGCTGTAAGTCAACATCATGGGTCATGAGCAGTGTCTTAAAATTGTGATCTAATAGGACATTTCACAGTCTGTATTTTAATATGGACTCTGCATGTGTGGGTGAGAGAGTGTGTTTGTGTATGTTTGTGTGAGTGTATGCATTTCTCTGTGTGTGTGTGCGTGTGTGTGTGTGTTTCTGTGTGTGTATAAGTGTGTGTGTGTGTGTGTGTGTGTGTGTGTGTGTGTGTGTGTGTGTGAGTGCCCATGGCTGAAGTGGCTAAGAAGGCTAGAAGGAGACATCAGGTCTTCCAGGGCTGTGACTCTGCCTACCAGGTCAGCATCACCAGGCCTTGGCAATATTCTTACCCCTCAGATTTCGGCCTCCCTGCCCTCAGGTTACAGTTGCTTCTCCTGGGCACCTAACAGTTTCCTACAGCACTTTATAATGCTCTATTCTTTTTGTCTTTCTGTTTGCTTTTCTCTGTTTTCTCCATGAACTCTCCTTTGCCCTGGAGGTTCAATACTGGGGACTTCACAGGGACTCTGAAATGCTGAGGCTCTCAGATCCCTCCCCGTCCTGCAGAACCTTCACCCTCCCGGTTTTAGAGCTGCACAGTGTCTCAGAGTCCACTGGTCTTCTCCAGATTAGCCATGAATGCTTTGACCCTTAGCATAGGGTTGACCACGTAACTGCTGAGGGTCAGAGTTTGGGTTTAACTTCGTTCCTCTACAGACTCATTTTTTCCTGCCATGTCTTCCTACAGAATTTTATACTGTTTTCTGGTCTCGCATGCATTTCCTCATACACACAGTTGTGATCACAGAGGAAATACGCAAACAACCATCTCTCTGGTGTACGATGCAAAGTTCAGTCTACATTCCTCGGACATTTCATGGTGCAATAGCAAGGTTCACACTTTTTTTTTCATTTATTTTCTTGGGATTAACATCTAAAAGCAGGTTGTTTATTTCTAATCACATAATAAGATTGTACTAATGTAACAAACCCTAAGTATGAAACCTGCTACTCTGCTTTTTAAACAGAATCATCAAAGCAATCAGAATCCACAGGACACAAACAAATGTGGTAGAAATCCAAGCTGGGGAAGGGCTTTGGGAGGGAGCCTGGGAGAGTCTGGGTGAATTCAAGTTCTCAAGTGAGAAGAATCTGCAGGTTCTCGGAGATATTGGAACACAATTCAAGAGAAGAACATTATTGATCTCAGGTTTGCCTGAGAGCACAATCCAGGTCTGCTCCTCACTGTCCTAAATCCCAAGCATATAGATTCCCTTGTAAATACCTTAAAACCCACCCTTCAGCTTGGTGACACTGGAGGAAGAGGAGGAAGGAGCAGAAGAAGGGAAGAATAAAGACCAGGACAGAAAAAAACAGGGAGAAATGAGGAAGAGGGAATGGAGGAGGGGAGGAGAAATACCTTGCTACTCAACATTCAGTACAAAATAATTCATATGAACTAGAATCAAATACAGGTAAAGTGAATAGTACCGAGTAGTGAATATGTAAAAGTTCATATATAAATGAAAATTACATTATAAAACTGACTCCTTTGTACAATCAATGCATGCTAAATAAAACATTGAAAAGCTATTTTCACTGACGCAGACATGAAAAATTGCTACACAGATTATAAAGGAGAGAACTGACCTATGAGAGTCCAGACTTCTGCTCTGCTCAGCTCCCCAACCCCTGTTCCATGTGAATGTGGAAGCTTCTTTAATAAGGTGACCTATCTCACTGACCGGGTGGGGACCCACAGCCACTCCTGTGGACTCATATAGAGTTCCTGATCCAAAGTTTCATGATAGACTAGGAACTGACTAATCAGGGAGGGGCTCCCAAGCCCCGCCCTCTTCTGTAAAACCTGCCTACTATCTTGGTACAGTTTGAGCTCCACAGTATCATAAACGAGCCTGGCAAGGGCCTGGAGATTGAAAGAACACACAAGAGACCTAGGTCATTTGAAAGGAGATCAGCCAAATGCCGTTTATTAAAATGTAGAAAAAGCCTTAAATAGCTAGCTGCTGTAGAATGGAATACCCTCCAGGCAGGTGGGAAATAACCACGCCCAAGGGGGAGTCAGCAAAGCCCTATAGCTAATCACCATGCTGGGCAGAGGGAACTCTGGAACAAATAGGATGTTTTAGCTGTCTGGCCAGAAACTGTCCTCAAGATGAACCCCAGGAGCAGGAGTAGACCCATGGGCCCTACACTCTCCTGGAGATCTGAATCCTTCAATGTTTTCATTGGATTAATGCTCCTGTGTCTCTAGGTAACCTCTTATGCATGTTCCTGTGAACAACCCTAATGAAGCACATTGCTCAGGACAGAAGAAACACGGGAGGGAGGACTGAGCTAGAAGCATGAATGGTATCACAGAGTCAACCACGGAACCCTCAGCTATGATGATAAGATGTGCTTACATCTACTGAATTTGGGGGAAAGTTTGTTAAGTAGCCTGAAATTACATAATTAACACATTGCCTGGAATTCAAGGCTAAGTTGAAATTCAGTTTACAATGTCCCCTCCTTACTCTATCTGATGATAATGCTAATATCATGTAATAGAATATTTGTCTCAAACTTTGTCCAGTTTTAATCAGTAACTGAAGAGCAGAAAGGAATTTCATATTCACACTTAACTTCTCCTGGATGGCCATCAATACACTGTCCCAACATGCTCTGGGTCTCTGTGCATCTGGGCATCCCTGCAGTTACTGCTGTGGGAAAGCTGTCATGTCACCATTAGCAATGTCATTACAAGACAGTGAGAATTACGGTTACTTCGTGCCAAGTTCACACTCAGGGATCTTATCCACAAACAAGGACATCTGTCACTGACTTCACTCACAGACAAACAAGTTAACTTGTGATTTTAGTTATAATCATTGGTTCACAGGTCTTGGGCTATTAATCATTACCTGCTGACCTCAGTGGCTTCAGAGATGCATGTCACTCCCTGAGTGTACACACCCTCCCAGTGTCCAGGGCTGGCCCCTTTGAATCCTGGTGTGCACTGCTAATTTCTCCTCAGCTGTAGAATCTGCTCCACTGCTCTACAAACAGCTGGCAAAGCAGCAGTGCTGCACTCCAGGGTGATGCGCATGTGCACAGCACAGGGTCTCATGATTTGAGATTAAAGTTATATATAGAACTTTTATGTATTAAAGTTATATAAAATATGTTTACCGATGCCGGCTACACGAAAATCCCTGGCATAGTCAGGTTGATTCTTTCATCTCTGTGCTGCTACAGGCAGGTTGAGCTGAAACAGGCTGAGTACACAGTATGGAAGCAGCCTCAGGGAAGAGTCAAGAGTGTGATTCCCTTTTCTGGGAGGTCTGTCAAAAGTTCAGTCTTTCAAAGGTCAAGAAATGTTTTCATAAAATTGTTTCACTACAGTTATGATATGTCCATGGTTTTTGTCTGTTTCAGAATAATTTCCTTGAGCTGGAATGTATATTCTTTGGTGTGTGGGTGGAATATTTTGTAGATTTCTGTTAAGTCCATTTGATGCACATCGTTTATTTCTGATTTTTCTGGTTTTTGGTCAAGAAGACTTGTCTATGGAGTACTGAAACTCCTACTGTTAAGAATGCTGCAAGATCCCTGGCAGCAGTAGGCAGCGGGCCCACAGAGCAGTTAGTCCCAGGCAGAGATGGCTGGTCCCAGGCAGGGAGACACAGGGCGAACTAATCCCAGCGAGCCTGGGGATGTGAGCAGGTGGCAGGTAGAAGGCACATGGACAGACACATCGTACAGAATAGAATTGGATATTTATTACTTAGAGGAGAAGATGGAGGAGAAGGAGAAGAGGAAGAGAGAGAGACAGAGAAAAGGGGAGTGGGAGAGAGGGAGCTCATGCCAAAAGGGAACAGTGAGAATCAAGATGGTGAGAAGAGTGTAGGGGTCACCGGGAGTAGGCTTGTCTTGTCTCTTAAAGTGACAATTAACCATAACACCTACAATTGCTTGATTGTAGCTACTCTGCATCTTTACTCTTTTTGTGAAATTTGTCCATCAGAGTTTGGGGATCACCAAATGAGGAAATGGATTAAAGGGTCGCAGTATTGGGAAGATTGAGAACTACTGTTTCTAAGATCTTGTTGAAGATCTTGTCTATGCCATTGACCTGGGATTCTTCTCTTTCACCTCTGCCCATGAATAACAGTTAGTATATTCATGGTGCCCCACATTTCCGGAATATTTCTTGATGTATTTTTAATTTCATATTCATTGTGTGATTTTCTTTGAGGCCTGCTAAAGTTTCTTCTACTTGACCCATTCTGTTTGTGAGACTTTCCCCTCCGTTTTCTAATTGGATCATTAAGATTTCCAGTTCTGCCTTCACTTCAGCTTGAGCTCTCTTCAATATTCCTATCTCTCTATTGAATCAATTGTTTTAAATCCTGGGTTGTCTTCATTATTTCCATCAGTCTTATGATTGTTTTTATCTTGGACATCGCCCAAGCATTTATTCTCTTTAAATTTATTGAGTTGTTTCTTCTCTAAATACCCAGAAATCTTTGGTGAAGGCTGTAATTTCCATATTAAGAATGTCTGTGATCTGTGGTTGATTATCAATGGAGAACATTTTATAGGGCTGGTGGGTTTGCATGGGGAAGATACTGCCTTCATCTTTTACATTAGTTGTATGTTTCCATGAGAACTAGGTGAGTAGAGTTCTTTTGTTGGTTCTGTGTCTCATGTGGACACAGCAGGCTGGCACAAAGCACAGAATGTGTGGGAATGCCTCAGACCAGACAGTGGATATGGTGTGGGAGAGATGGATCACAGAACAGCAGGGCTTTGGGTGCAGGGGTCTCTAAAAACACTACAGACAGAAGAGTAAGAACCCACAGGAGGGAAGAAGGGAGTCTGACCCTGAGTAGTTTATTTTGGGCAGACTTAAGCACAGCACAATTTGGTGAAAAAATTCCTGCTGATAAACTTTATCCCCTGGGTACACTAAAGCCTAAGACAAGATGACACCAAGACTCTTTGTAAAGTACAAATGACATCTTCCCTAAACATGGGCTCAATATATTGACAAACTCATGATAAGGTCTGGTGGAGGATCTGGTGTCATCTTCAATACATAGCTCAAAGGTCACCAGGCTGTTAACCACATATGTTCTCAACCTCCTGGGTAGGAAACAGGTAATGCCTCGTTCTCTTTGAGGGACAAGCCTGTGTGTTTGGCATTCCTGGTTCCCTAGTGCTTATCTGTGAGCACAAGGGCCTCTGTGCCTCCCACAGCTGGGAAGGGTCTGACGTGTGTGCAGATGTGCACGCTGGCCTGAGCTGGAGGCTGAAGGCGGTGGAAGTGGAGCTCACCAGATACACCAGGGCCATGGTGTGGAGCCCAGGCTAGATCTGAGGAAGGGGAGGGTGTGCAGAGAGTAGGAACAGAAGGACACACCAGGCTAGACCTCAACAGGAGATGTTCAGGACAGGACTGGGTCTGGATATTTGATGCTGTCTGGAAAGGATGAAGTCAGGATTCCAGCGGGGTCAAGGACAGAATATTCTTCTGCATGTTTTGAGAGGGGATCACTATTCTGTAACTCTGGATGTCCTGGGACTCACTATGTAGACCAGGCTGGCCTCAAACTCACAGAGGTCCATATAGCTCTGTTTCCTAAGAGTTGGGATTAAAAGCCTATACCACTCTACTTGACGAAAGACAGTGATTTTTCAGAGTAAGTTTCTGTTATTGTTATTTTGTGTACTGTGTATTTTCCCTTTCTTTTACATTTGCCATTAAAATAACTTAAATTTTTATTTTGTGTGTTGAGGTGATTTGCCTACAGGTATGTGTGTGTATCACGGGTATCCAGTGACCACAGAGGCCAGAGGAGGACATCAGGTTCTCTGAAGCTGGAGTTACAGATGATCGTGAGATGTCCTGTAGATGTTGTGCCCTCACCTGGGTCCTCGGGAAAAATAACTGTGCCTGTCACCTCCCTGTCAGCTCTCCAGAGTCTCCCTCACTAATTTAAATTTTTAATTTTGTTTTTTGTTATTTTTTTCCTTCTTTAAAAACATTTTTTTCCTAGTTACCCAATTCCTGACCCCACCACTTACAGTCTTTCTTTTCCAACACCTTTCTTTCTTTCTTTCTTTCTTTCTTTCTTTCTTTCTTTCTTTCTTTCTTTCTTTCTTCCTTCCTTCCTTCCTCCCTGCTGCCTTCTCTCTCTCTCTCTCTCTCTCTCTCTCTCTCTCTCTCTCTCTCTGTCTCTCTCTCTCTCTCTCTCTCTCTGTCTCTCTCTCTCTCTCTCTTTCTTTCTTTGAGGGAGCAGCTCACTTGTTGGTCACAACTGCGTGGCTCTTTAGCCATGAAATAATTACACAGAAACTGCATTAATTAAATCACTGTTTGGCCAATTAGCTCTAGCTTCTTATTGGTTAACTCTTACATCTTAATTTAATACATTTCTATTAGTCTGTATATCACCAGATACCGTGGTCGGCAGCAAACATTTGGCATGTCTGACTCAGGCAGCTCCATGGCATCTCTCTGACTCTGCTCTTCTTTTTTCCAGCATTTAGATTAGTCTTCTGCACCTACCTAAATTCTGCCCTATCAATAGGCCCAAAGCAGCTTCTTTATTCATTAACTAATAAAAGCAGCACATGGACAGAGGACCTCCCACACCATTTCTTTCTCTCTCTCTCTTTTTATTTTTGGACCTTAAATTTTTCTTCTTTATTTTTTCCCATTTTTCTTTTGTTTTCTTCATTTTGTAGATTAATTTACTTTTAAACATTTTGGTTAATTCTACAAGGTTGTTAGTCACTTATTTCCTTTCATTAGTGTTTTTCTTGCTCAGTTTTTCCTCGTTTTTACAAGCTTTTCTTTTATTTGTAGTGATTATTGTTTGCCTTCTTCTACCTAAGTGATGGATGTCTGCAATTTCTGATCAAGAAGTTGAAGACATGAGATATATACCATTGGCTGATATTTATAATATCACAAGAACTAGGATGAACAATTGCTCTTTATTATTTAATAACATCAGTGACTGGTGTCTGTGGACTCTAATAATGCAACTTTACTTCACGTTATAAAACTTCCTTGCCGCTTCAATTTTTTTCTCATCAAGTGGAGGCTTTCTCTGGCTGCCAGGCTGCAGGAACTTCTTCACATTGGGTAGGCTGCTGATTCTGCTCTTCAGGGCCTATGATCCAGAAAACACAGCCTGAGAGTCAGAACTTTTCAAGTACACAGTCCAAAACACATGAGCCTTCACAACACGACCAACTGCATCCTCGCAACAGGTTCACGGTAGACATGAGAAGAATGACAAATCCATGAGCTACAAACCATAGCTCCGCATAATTTCCTTAAGACCTCCTTTGACATCCAATTGCCTTCTCCTCAGGCCCCTGGACAAACCCTGTGCAGAGTGTGGTGCAGAGCACAGAGCACTGAGTCTCTCAGGTGTGAAAGCAGAGACTACCAAAGAAAAGTGAAGATGTGAAAAACTGAGTTGGAAATGGGGGCAGAAAATATCCAAGTCTAACAACTCACAGTCAGTTTTCACACAGGAGATAAGGATGGGGTCACTGGGGTGAAGAAACAGCATGGTGGGGACAGTAGAGAGAGAAGCACAGTGCTGAGGAGTCAGAGGTGAGGCAGGCCACATGAGATGGAAGATGAAGGCCAGAAGCGGCCTGCAAGGAATATAGGTCCAGGCAGAGGGCTGTGGGTCCTGTACCTTTATCAGTGTAAAAATATATTTTTCTTGGGTACCAGCCTCAAAAGTCAAACACGAAAAGATTATTTTCATGCCTGAAACCAGGGTCTAGTAGCACAGTTGGAGGCTGAAGGGTGGGCCCTCAGCAGACCAGAGGCATATTATATTATATTGTATTATATTATATTATATTATATTATATTATATTATATTATATTATATTCTCAGAGGCAAGTGTGTGCAGCTGCCTCTATGAGGTGATCTCACCTTCAGCAGGGGAAAAGGGGCCAGAAGGCTGGAGTCAAACTCTTCAACATAGAGGAGAACTTCCAGCAGGTGAATGTCCACCCTGGTCAGCCTGTTACCAACAAGGTAGTCTTGTCCGTGGCTCTTCAAGACCTGCCAAATTAAAAGAGACAGATTATGAACATATAAGGTTGAACTGGAACCACCACTGATATGGGAGAATGGTCTGTAATCGGTCAATTATATTTTTAATAAATGCTGACTGGCCAGTAGACAGGCAGGAAGTATAGGCAGGACAACCAGACAGGAAGTAGAGGTGGGTCAAAGAGAACAGGAGTATTCTGGGAAGAAGGAAGTTCTCTCTGCAGTTGTGAGCCTGCCACAGAAGAAGCAAAATGTGACTGCCTTGCTGAAAAAGATACTGAGCCGTGAGGCTAACACAAATAAGAATAATGGGCTAAAATAAGTTATAAGTGTTGATAAGAAGCCTAAGCTAATGGGCCAATCAGTTTATAGTTAATGTAGACCTCTGTGTCATTTCTTTGGGACTTAAATGATTTCGAGAAGCAGGCCGAAAGAAAACCTCAGACAACACAACACCCATTCCCAAGTCTCCCAAAGGTTCTCTGACTCTTCCTGGCAGGTATACAACAGGCCAATGATACAAGAGGCAGCATGAGAAGTCAGGCACGCGACCTCCTCTCTAAAGCTCAGGTGAACTTTCTCTGTCATTGTACATTCCCATGGCCTTCACACCGCCACCCTATGTACATTTTCCACATGGGATGAGGGCTTAGCCCCTTGCACATCATGACTCCTCCCCTTAGTTTGAAATGACGGAGCACCAGGAGTTCAGGACATTCCTCTCCTTGTCCTGTCTCTTCAGTCCTGTGGGCAGAGGTCTCACCTGCAGGGAACAACAGACTCAGGAGAACACCCTGTGTCTGCCCTCTCCTGTGTCTGCTCTCCTCGGTTCTCTGGAATCTGAAATACATCTGACTGAACTAAATACATCCTCCCTGTACAGCATGGGCTCTGACTCCCAACCTTCACTCTGTCATGATTGACAGGGCTGAATTGTACAGGAGGAACTGAGGCTGAGTCCCTAAGTAACTGTGTATGGATAGACGAGCATGCCAACAACATATGGGGCTAATCTTCTTATCTGATTTTGGCCATCGATATATCTAAATTTATTTCAACATTTCTGGTTGTAAAAAGATTTAATAATAGCACTGTTTCAGTTACAGTTTATGACATTTACCTAAATATCCCAGCAATATGAAAATCACAAATACCCTAAAGGACAAGCACTTGCTACATCATGAGCTACAAGTAGAGAAGAATTAAAATGCTTTGTGATCACCTTATCACACTGTATATGTCTACAGAGAAAAAAATATAATAACCACATTCAGAAACAAATAAGGCCAGGCATGGTGGCACACACATTTAATTCAAGCACTGAAGATGCTGAGGCAGGTGGATCTCTGGGAGCTTGAGGCCAGTCCACAGAGAGAGTTCAGAGAGGCAGAACTATATAATACAGAAATCCTGTTGTAAAGAAAAAGAAAAAGAAGGAGGAGGAAAGAAGAAAACCTAAAACTACAAAAGGAAGCATCAAATGTTCTTAGTACAGAGCTCACGGTGTGCCTGGAGTTCATAAATCACGCAGCAGAGATGAACAAAGCGGTGATGGCTGGACATTGTTTCTTGTGAGACAGGGCCTTGACTCGGGAGGGCTGTGTGAGGACCTGTAGCTCCTAAATCCCTCACTGGTTCCACAGAGCACAGACAGCAGTGAGTGACCAAACTTTCAGTGAATTAAAAATGGGGTCAAAGTCAGGTCTTTGAGGAATATGTAGGATCCTTATCCTGAAGGACCCTAGTTTTATTCTTAGCTGTTACTTGACAGATCAATGCACTCTGACATGTTTTTGATCTACATCCAAAGAGAAGCCACGACAAAGAGGCGCTACGTATACACTGACACACCTTATGTGTGGAGTGTGCATGGCTCTCCTCCCAAGCCTGCCATCTGTGACCCTAACTCCTGCAGGCCAGTGTTCCTTTACATCTCTTCATCAGCCTCCTCCTCTCCCCTGCATCACTGTCCTAGGTCAGGTTCTCCTCTGTCTTTGTAGCTCTATCCTATTCTCCTGACAGCCAGTGGCTCTCTCGGCTCCCTGTGTGATGTGACAGAATATTTTCCCATCTGTGTTTTTCTGCAGTTTGCCCTGGAATTGAAGGCCAGTGTGTCTGCAGGATCTAGGTCCATCTCTGGAGTGGATCAGCTTTCCACAGATCAGGTCTGGTTATGACCTTGAACCCTGTTGAATGTGGACACTAGATTGGCATGACCATGCGGTGCTCCTTCACAGGCCATTTTTATACAGCGTCCTGTGGGCAGGGAGCTGCACAGGGAGGCTCATGGAAGGTCAGTGAGGTAGCACCCGGTCTTTCCTAACTTCTGCCTTTCTCTTGTTCTGAGAACACAGTGTCCTCAGACTTCAAACAGCCTACTTACTTTTTCATAGGCAGGCAAGTACCGGTTTTTGGTCTTGTCTTTTACCAAGGAGATCTTGGCTTCCATTTGGTCCGTGGGACATATAATCAATTGCGAGATCATTTCACTCAGATCTAAAATCCCCTCTGTGTACATGTCGATCCTGAAAGACAAAATTATTCAAATGGTCAATAGTATTCAGGGATTCACAGTTTTATATTTAAACTAAAAATCCTATAAATTTACACTGAAAGGTAGTTTCAAAGATATTCACCTGTAATCAATCTTTTATATTTAGTATATATATTATCTTCCCCTCTAGTACAGTTCTGATACACTTTTAGAATTTTTCAAACCCATACATGGCCCACCCTAAGGACAAACGGTATCACTGGCCCATCTAAAGATACAGTTGTGATATACTTGGTGACATCCTATAAGATAACCATCAAACTCTACAGAGGGTTCTCTCTCCCTCTCTCTCTCTCTCTCTCTCTTTCTCTCTCTCTCTCTCTCTCTCTCTCTCTCTCTCTCTCTCTCTCTCTCATGATTTGTTCTCAACGACTATGCAAAGATTCTCAGAGCTAACAAGGTATCTCCCAGATAAGCTCAAAACAGAGCCCCAGATGCGTCTCTGCACTTCTGATATTCTGCTCAGCGGCATCTATGTCAGTGTTAAATGTTCTCCAAACATTTCTTACAACAGCTCACTCTCCAGCTGGATTCTGGACATGCTAACATTTGTCAAGACATGCCTATTTCCTCACTCATTTCAACCACAGCACACACTACATCATTTACATGTATCCCTTCTTCTAAAATGTACTTCACACGGTGCTTTGGGAGGAATTTCACTGTCACACAAGCACACAATTCCGGTGTTGGCCGTGCAAAGTTAGTATTCTGTGTTCCAATGCATCTGTCGCATTCTAAGACTGCTGACATCCTCCGATGTTTACAGAGTCTGATCCTCACACCCTTTGCACTCCAATCCTGCCACTGTGGCAGCTTAAACAGTAGGACTGATTACATCCTTCTTATCCATGGGGAGCTTGGGAACATTTCATATGACCAGAGCCAGGAACATGTGCCCTGAAGTCGGCTCACTGAACATCATACAATGTTCATGCTTTACCTTTGTTTTGCTTCCCTCCTCTTCATGTATGTTCATGGCTAAAATCATACGTTGTGCTCCTCTTTCATCTTTTATTGAATATCATGGCTGATTCTACCATGAGAAAATTGTAAATAATGCTGCTAGGAGTATTTCTATACAAGCACTGTTACAACCGAGTCTATATTTCCCATGGACAAATGTTTACCACAGTACAGATTATGGCTAGCATCACGTTTAGCTCTTTGATCAACTGCAATACTCCTACACATTGGTTCACGAGTGAAGAATTTTTTTCAAGCACAGCTGGTCCCCGCATGAGTGATACAGTCCATAGAACTGCTTTAATAAATAAGCTGAAATAAATGCTTCAGGTAAACCAGGTCCTTGGGACCCTAAGTCTTATTGTGTTGAGCAGTCCATACAACTGACTGGCAGTTCAGATGCTTGCTCTGCACTGTTCATACTCATGGGATGTGGGAGGCAGCTCCTTCACCCTTCCTTCCCTAGGATTCCTCCTCCAGCCTCAAGCCCAGTGTCCTTCGTCCTAAGCTGTTGGCTGAGGTCCAGCACTGAAGCCTTGGGCACCTGGAATCAAGACTTCCCCATGCTCAGACCCTTGGCAACGATGTTTGCAACTCTGTCCCTGTTCTGTGTTGACAACATCATCATCGACTGTAGCCACACTCACCTGCATCCACCCCATTTGCTCTTCCCTCTACTTCATGGACTCTTCCATCCTTGGCCTAAGTGATTATCCCTGGACCAGCCTGCTCCAAGACTCAAACCCTGTCACTCTCTTCCTCACTCATGGAGGGACCCAAATTTCCTTTGTTTCCCTTGGAGTAATAACAGGAAATATACCATACAGGGCTCTCTCCTTCGCGTCCTTCCCATAGAGGTCGTATTTGGTGGCGATGTAGTTGAGAATGGCTCTGGTCTGTACCAGCGTCATCCCGTCAATCTCCACCATGGGCACTTGCTGAAACATCAACCTCCCATCTGTGAAAGAAGAAAGAAAAAGGTCTCTGAAGTGTCCAAGTCTCACTTCTTAGGAGCAGAAAAATTGTATTGAAGTGTCTGATCACACAAAAGGAAGATAAATGATTGGCTCTCAGTCTTTCACGATGAAACCTATTTACTTTTAGTTTCTGTTTCCTCACCCATGTACCTTTGGCTTTTGAGCTTCTCACATCCATCTTTATTTCCTATCCAGACACATATTATATTTCTAGTGCATGTTTTCATGTCAGTTCATGTCCCTGGATGCACGTGATAGAGGAGCAGGGACAGCAGAGGCCTCCATGAAAGCAGAATTAGTTTGCTTGACAGTTTCATCATGTTCATGACATTAAGGTGATGTGTGACAGTTTCTTATGCAGTGAGCCGCCATGAGTTCCTCCAGCCTATTCTTGTGTGGTGACAGAGACTCATCAGTAGCTATGATGAAAACGCTCAAGAAAATCACCCCAGCTGTTTTCTACCTGTGATTTAATCAATGGCCATGTACCTGTGTGGTTATTGGACCTTGTGGGTGAAACCCTGCCTGAATAAGTCAGTGAGAGGGAGCTTGAATGAAATAGCTCTCTCTGAATCAGAAAGCGTGAGAAAACATTTATTCCCAAGCCCCCAGACAAATTCTGGTAGAAATCAGCATCCCACTTTTATCACTGTCTCCATTTTCAGACCCTTCAAGGAGCCCCACCCCCTCCATCACATCCCTCTGCCATTCCTGACTGTTCCCACCCATCACCCGACAACATCACCTACTGCTTCTATTAGGCACCACATGGAGGACATATAGACACTTAGTGTTACCTTTGATTAACTTTTCCATATCTTCTGGGGTTTCTATAAACTTCTCTTCAAACTGAAAGCAGAAAAAGGAAGTGTAATCTCATTAGTTCGTTCTGTATCACTGTAGACTTTTGAACCTGAGAGTTCCCAGTGTTAGTACGTCTGCCGAAGTTGCAACTTGCAGTAGATATGAAGGAGCTGATCATGACCACTTGGAAATCCAGATTAAACTCATCAAGGAAAGGTGTCGATCATTACAAGCTGCTCCTTACTGCAGTGTTTTTCCACCCTGACCCACCATGCTCATGTTTTGGTCCTAAGAAGAGAGTGATCTCACTAGAGGACCAGCACTGGGAGATTGAGGTTTTGGGCTCTCAGGAAAGCCAACTCTAATGATACAGAAAGGACGTTTCTATGTTGCATCATGGCCATTGCATAGTCCCCATGATCACCTGGGGTATTTTTTTTCTTTAAGATTTAGTATTGCTAATTTTAAGTCTGTGTGTGTGTGTGTGTGTGTGTGTGTGTGTGTGATCTTGCACATGGGAATACATCCATCTCAGGGGTTAGAGTTCATAGAGGCCAGAGGTTCGAGATTCCATTAGAGATGGAGTGACAGGCAATTATTATCTCTCATGCATGGAAGCCGGGACAAGTCAAAGGTTGTCCGCATGTGCACTAAGGACTTAAAAGCCAAACCATCACTCTAGCCCCACAGCAAGTTGCTTACATTGTGGAGCTGTTGTTCTGTTTTTAAAATATTTGTTTTGCTTATGAAAATTACATGTTTTTGTGTGAGGGTGCACATTCCCAATGACAGTCCACACTGGACTTTTATATGGGTCCTGGGATCAGAACACATGTGGCTTAATCTTTAGACACCAGCCATCTAGGATAATTTAAACCACTTTGTACCTTTCACAGTTTAAAGAAAAATTTCTTCCATGGAATGTTGAAAATTACCTTCTACCCTGCGTAATGAGATGTTTGCTGACAATCCCATAACCCCACAGATTGAACTGACAGACAATGAAATGATGTCAACCATGTGCACAGCACTCACAGAGGGGCAGGGAGTGGTGACGTCATCACAGAGGGAGGCTGAACTGTGATGGGCTTGGTGCATGTGAGGGGGATGATGTCAATGGCATCCTGTGGGCACATTGAGCTGGAAGGTCTCAGCCAGAGTCTCTAGTGGTCTCTGCCCACTGCCTGCTCAGTCACTATGGACACAGAAGAGGAAGGCTTGTACAGACACCCCACCTCTCCTCGTCAGCTGAATCAACAGTCCCGTGTCTTAGAACATGCCCTGAGCCACGGAGCTGGCGTACAGACACTGGCACCCAACTATTCATGTATTTGAAGCAATCCTCCTGGGCTGGCACTAGTGAGTCTCGGTTCTTATGCACTCCTTCATTCAGAAAGGATCAGCTGAAGCCCTGTTCCTTTAGGAATGGAGGTGGATTTCACACCTGTGGGAAACACATTGCCATGACACTGAGGGAGGACACCAAAGTCGACTTCACAGGACACCACTTCATCTTTTACCCTTCCCATTCTGCTCCTGTCTAAGGAGGACAAGATCTCAGGCAGCTTCCAGGACTTACTCTCAGGAAATGCCAATAGCTGAGCTCCCCTGGAGTGAGCTGGGAAGAGTTTTTCCCAGTGACGCCTCTAGAGGGCAGCACTAGGTCTTCCAGAATTTTTTTCTCTAAACCTTGAAAGAAAGCTTTTAACCTCAGAATGTTGCTTCAACACTCACTTAGACCATTCTCACACTTTCCTGAAAGCTTGCAGATGCGGAACCACCTGAAGATGGCACCTCTGCTTTACATCCAACCTATGAGCTCCCGATCAGCCCTGCACCATTTGAAAGTCTCTACAAACCGATTACTGAGTATTGCTATACAGTGTCAGCTAATGTACACTGGGTTCATCTCTGTTTCCATCTGCTCTGTGACTCTGACATTAAGGTCAGACACACCAGAGGTGTCACAAACACTTTATCATGAATCTCCAATGCTAAATACTCCTTTTAAAAAGAATGGTGTCATAATTAAATCAAGATATCATGCCATGACCTGCAATAAGCAATTAGTATTGCCTAATAATCAATATTCAAGTTTCTATTTCTATATGTCTTTTTTTGTAACTTGATTCACCTCAAATAAGAAAGTAACCAAAATAGTATTTGAATTTTTTTCTATTGAAAATATCTTTTAATATGAGTGTGTTCTTTGGTATAGAGCAAAGTAAATTTTTCATTTCTTCAAATCAGTCCTTTCCTTCTTAATACAAGATGACTATCATTTTTGGTGAGGTAGGTGTTCACATTTTTACTGAGGGAGCAACAGAAAAAGGGGCCTCTTCCATCAGGAGATCTATTTACGGGTTCTTCAAGCATTCAGGACTTAGGCCCTGCCCTGAGGGCCTGGTGGTGGTGAGCACTGGGTATGTTCCCATTATCTCCCACAAACAATGGGTTTCTGTAGTGTGTGGTCTGGTTGATCAAGGTGACATGCTTGGTGTAAGGGTTGACTGAGGCATAATTATAGTCCCGACCATCTTGGTATTGGCAGAGTCATGCGTACCAAAACAACTACCATGTAAGTAAAATTGTGTCCAGAATTTCTTGTGTGGAGTCTCTCAGCTTAGAGAAGTATTTTAAACTTGTCAGAAGTCCTATTTCAGAACAAGGCACAACCTACCTCCACCCCTGCTGCAGCCAGGAGCCACCTGATGCACTCCATCCTGCCCCTGGCATCCCAGTAGTAAAGCACGGGCTTCCCAGCCATGGCTGCAGCTGTGGTTTTACTGTGAAAGAAAAAGCAAAGAGATCAATCCCTGGGAGACTGTGCTCTGAGATACGGTCAGTAATACAGCACTAGGAAGGGCAGTCTGCCTTCTTTTACAGGAGCCAGGAAGGTCTAATGACTAATTTCTCACCCATCAATGACTGCCAACCTGCAATTGTACCAAACAGGTCTCAGTTGGTCGTATGCCTTCACTTTAAGGACATAGACAGAGCATCCCTGACCTATAGTGATGAAAGACTGGGAGTCCATTGAACATACTAAAGCAGAGCCATCATGGAGGGGATGAGACAAAGTCCCTCCTCAGCCTTTTGGTCCCTGGGTTGCTCAGTTCAGAAGCTTTTGATGATTGTGCCAAACCCTTGTTCTCCCCACAGGAGAAGGACCCATCTCTTGGTTGCAGGTCTGTTTCCCACTGCTAGACTGGATCCTGTTCTATGGTCCAGAAGGCGGTAGTTGATGCATCAACTTCTTATCACAGGGAAATCACTGCCTTTGGTGCACACCACATAACGGACAGTTGCTCATGCGAACTTCATGTAATCACCACAGAGTTTGTGGGTGAGGAGCTGCCCCTGTTTCCAGTTTCCCGGATTGATAGATGTCTAGACAGTCAGGTGATGAAAAAACCCTGGCAAGTGCAGCTCAGTTCCTGCACAGGGAGCCCACATATTGGGTCCTGCTACTCAGTGGGTTGTAAGTCAACATCATGGTTCATGTGCAGTGTCTTCAACTTGTGATATAAAAGGACATTTCACGTCTGTATTTTAAAATGGACTCTGCCAGTCTGTGTGTGTGTGTTAGTGTGTTTATGTGTGAGATTGTGTGTGTGCATGTGTGTGTGAGTGTGTATGCATTTCTGTGTGTGTGTGTGTGTGTGTGTGTGTGTGTGTGTGTAAGTGCCCAAGACTGAAGTGACAATGAAGGCTAGAAAAAGCATGGCCTCCCTGCCCTCAGGTCACAGCTGCTTCTCCTGGGCACCTAACAGTTTCCTACAGCACTTTATAATGCTCTGTTCTTTCTGTCGTTCTGTTTGCTTTTCTCTGTTTTCTCTTTTGCCCTGGAGAGATCAATGCTGGGGACTTCACAGGGACTCTGAAATGCTGAAGCTTTCAGATTACACCCCATCCTGCAGAACCTTCCCCCTCCCGGTTTTAGAGCTGCACAGTGTCTCAGAGTCCACTGGTCTTCTCCAGATTAGCCATGAATGCTTTGACCCTTAGCATAGGGTTGACCGCATAACTGCTGAGGGTCAGAGTTTGTGTTTAACTTCGTTCCTCTACAGACTCATTTCTTCATGCCATGTCTTCCTACAGAATTTTATACTGTTTTCTGGTCTCGCATGCATTTCCTCATACACACAGTTGTGATCACAGAAGAAATATGCAATCAACCTTCTCTCTGGTGTAGGATGCAAAGTTCAGTCTACATTCTTCGGACATTTTATGGTTCAATAATTCAAGATTCACACTTTTTTTTTCATTTGCTTTTTTGGGATTACCATGTAAAAACAGGTTGTGTTATTTATAATTAAATAATAAGATAGTAATAAAGTAAAAAATTCTAAGTATGAAACCTGTTACTCTGCTATTTAAACAGAATCATCAAAGCAATCAGAATCCACAGGATATGAAAAAATATGGTAGAAAACCAACTGGGAAAGGCTTTGGGAGAGTCTGGGTAAATTCAGGTTCTCATGTGAGAGGAATCTGCACGTTCTCTGTGAGACTGGAACACAATTCAAGAGAAGAACGTTATTGATCTCAGGCTTGCCTGAGAACACAATCCAGGTCTGCTCCTCACTGTTCTAAATTCCACGCGTTTAGATTCCTTTGTAAACACCTTAAACCCCACCCTTCAGCTCAGTGACACTTGAGGAGGAGGAGGAAGGAATAGAAGAGGGGAAGAATGAAGACCAGGACAGAAAAAACAGGAGACATGAGGAAGAAGGAATGGAGGAGGGGAGGAGAAATAGCTTGCTACTCAACATTAAGTACAAAATAATTCATATGAAGTAGAATCAAACACAGGTAAAGTCAATGAAACTGAGCAGTGAATATGTAAAAGTTCATATATAAATGGAAATTACATAATAAAACTGGCTCCTTCGTACAATCAATGCATGCTAAATAAAACATTGAAAAGCTATTTTCACTGATGCAGATAAAAACTTTTTACACAGGTTATAAAAGAGAGAACTGACCTAGTGAGAGTCCAGACTTCTGCTCTGCTCAGCTCCCCAACTCCTGCTCCATGTGAGTGTGGAAGCTTCTTTAATAAGGTAACCTATCTCATCGATGGAGTGGGGCCCCACAGCCACTCCTGTGGACTCGCGAGAGTTGAAGATTCCAGAGTTTCATGACAGACTAGGAAGCTGACAAATCAGGGAGGGGCTCACAAGTCCCCGCCCTCTCCTGTAAAGCCTGCCTTACTGTTTTGGTACAGTTTGAGAGCCACAGTAACAAAAGTGAGTGGGGCAAGAACCTGGAGATTGAAAGAACACACAAGAGACCTAGGTGATCTGAAAGGAGATCAGCCAAATGCCATTTATTAAAATGTAGGAAAAGCCTTAAATAGGTAGCTGCTTCACAATGGAATACCCTCCAGGCAGGTGGGAAATCACCACCCCCAAAGGGGAGTCAGCAAAGCCCTATAGCTAATCACCATGCTGGGCAGAGGGAACTCTGGAACAAACAGGATGTTTTAGCTGCCTGGCCAGAAACTGTCCTCAAGATGAACCCCAGGAGCAGGAGTAGACCCATGGGCCCTACACTCTCCTGGAGATCTGAATCTTTCAATGTTTTCATTGGTTTAATGCTTCTGTGCCTCTAAGCAACCTCTTATGCGCGTTCCTGTGAACAACCCTAATGAAGCACATTGCTCAGGACAGAAGAAACACGGGAGGGAGGACTAAGCCAGAAGCATGAATGGTGTCACAGAGTCAACCACAGAGCTCTCAGCTATGATGATAAGATGTACTTACATCTACTGAATTTGGGGAAAAGTTTGTTAAACAGCCTCAAATTACATAATTAGCACATTGCCTCAAATTCAAGGCTAAGTTGAATTTACTGAAAGACTCCTGTGGGCGTCTTCCTTAGGGAGAGACCCCGTGCCCAAAGATCAGTCGAAAACACGCAGCCGGATGCAAACAGCAAAAGGTTTATTGGATACACAGGTACCTGAGGCGACAAAGTCTCTTGAAGGACTTGCGCACCCACAGGTTGTGGGTGAGGGGTTCTTATAGGAGAGCAAAAAGCGAGGTTTACAGAAGCAAGATGCAGGGTGGTAAATTCTTAACCTAAATAACAATGAGGGGACTACTCAGCGGTTTACTTTTCCTCCTATCCTGCCCCCCTTTCCTGGCTGGTGACCAGATGTCTGATTGCACAGCCCCTGACTCATGAGAGCCCCGCTTTATACGTGACTCAGGCCTCGCAATCCTCTCTTTCTTAGTTCCTACTCATGCCAGTCCATAAATCTCCTGTCTTGCAGCCAGATAAGGCTGTCCTTGCTCTAATCTCAGGTGGCTTTGCTTAGCATTCCGGGGGGCCCTGAGCTGAGCTTGTTATTTGTTCAGCATTCCGGAGGCCCTGAGCTTGTTATTTGGTCAGCATTCCGGAGGCCCTGAGCTTGTTATTTGTGAATCCTTTGCAAAACGGTATAACTGTGGCTAAAACGAGTTGGGGTCCTTCATTACAATGTCCCCTCCTTACAGTATCTGATAATAATGCTAATATCCTGTAATAGAATATTTGTCTCAACCTTTGTCCTGTTTTAATCAGGAAGTGAAGAACAGAAAGGAATTTCACAATTCACACTTAACTTCACCTGAATGACCATCGACACACTGTCCCAGCATGCTCTAGGTCTCTGTTCATCTGGGCATCCCTGCAGTTACTGCTGTGGGAAAGCTGTCATGTCACCATTAGCAATGTCATTACAAGACAGTGAGAATTATGGTTACTTTGTGCCAAGTTCACACTCAGGGATCTTATCCACAAACAAGGACATCTGTCACTGACTTCACTCACAGACCCACAAGTTCACTTGTGATTTTAATTATAATCATTGGTTCATAGGTCTCGAGCAATTAATCATTACCTGCTGACCTCGGGTGGCTTCAGAGATGCATGTCACTGCCTGAGTCTGCACGCCCTCCCAGTGTCCAGGGCTGGCCCCTTTGTATCCTGGTGTGCACTGCTAATTTCTCCTTGTTGGACTAGAAGTCCAAACATCAGGAAGGAGTTACTCCAAACACCATTCTCATAATCACAATTGATGCTAAAGCAAGAGGATTTTTATTCTGTCATGACAGGGCCCTTCAGGTTCGGGATATGAAGGAACCCCGATAGCTGTTACAGTCCATCTTTTAAAGCAAAAAGCCACAGACACAGGGGGGAACCTGTAGGTTGTTTTCCAACTTATGGGATTGGCTTATTTAAAAGGTCACTAGCAGTGATTGATCTATTCCAGGGCAGGAGAACAGCTGCGTGGTCAGGTGAGATAAGGGGAGCATCTGTGGCCTTCCTGACTTTGTTCTAGTGACTAAATCAAACGTCAGGAACTGAGTCAACATCTGTGGATTGTCTTTGCCTTAATTCCCAGAATGGAGTTACGTTTGAAGATTATTCACAAGGACACAGGAGGGTGAACAGTCCAGCATGTGTGTGTGGGGGGGGGCAACTGTCCCGTTTCCAAGAGAAAGTGAGTGTAAGGTTTTAGAAAAACGTCTTAGGGCTGAGGAGGCTTACAAATGCATTTAGAGTCTTTCATTCCCTCCACTTGTTTTGTCAAATCCCAATCTTTGGATTTTCTGAGGTCTCTCTTGAGAACCTGATATTGGTGGGTCAATACTAAAACTTGGGTAATACAGAGTCGTTCATGAATGAACGTCAGGAGTTGGTATTTTCTGCAGTCCTGGGACTGGGAAGAATCTAGCTGGGGTTTTTAGGGAGGGAGCTGGGAAATAGCGGGGCCTTAGGACTTGGTGTGGCGTTTAGGGCCCCTGCAGGAGGGGGCTAGTTCAGGCCCCCTCCACCTTTTCGAGTTTGCTTACACCCCCCCTCCCCCAGACAAATATATCAGTCACAGTGTTTACATGCAGAATAAGAGTCCCAGAGAGTTCGTTTGGTATTATTTTTTTAAGTCCTCTGTTTAGCTTTGGGTGTGCTGAAGCTTTTATCTGGAGGGTCCTGAGTCATCCTGTGGAGATGTCAGCTTCTCGTGAGATGCGTGGATCCAGGTTGCAATGTCGTCTACTTTGAGAACTGTGGGTGTCATAAGGAGCATGGCATAGGGTCCCTTTCAGGGAGGTTTAAGGCTCTGGGACTGACATCACTGGACATACACGGAATCACCAACGGATGTGAAATCTCTGGGTGTCCGACCTGGTAGGCAGCAGCCAGAGGCTTTCACATCTGGGCTTGGACATTAAGGAGGGCTTTTAGCTGGATAGATAACAGTCTGAGAAGAACAGCATCAGGATTATGTACCTCATCTGCCTTAGTGAGCAGTGGCAGCCCTCACATAGGATCTCATAAGGAGTGAGTTTAAATCACTCTGGGGTGTTTTGAACCCAGAACATGACAAAGGGAGGGAGGTCTGTCCAGTCATTTTTGCTGGTCTCTAGGGCCAATTTTGTCAATTTGTAAAAATTCTCTTTTAAAATTTTATTTATCCTATCTATCTGACTTGAGCTTTGGGGTTGGTAAGCACAATTTAATATTTAATTGATCCCCAGTGTCTTGGCCACGCCCTGACTTACCTGGGCAACAAAGGCATGTCTATTATCGGACATAATTACCTTGGGCATTCCAAACCTTGGGAAGATTTTTTTTTATGATCTTTTCAGCCATCATATTGGCTGTCTCAGTCCTGGCCAATGTATGTTGGCTATCTTCTTTTGGCAAATGTGTGGCCTCGAGGAGGCTCAAAATTTCCGCAGATGTCAATAGTCCTCTTTGTCTGTATATTGTTCTGTGTATATGGGTGGTAGCAAAAGCATACCTGCTGTTAGTGTAGACGTTTCCTCTGCCATCTGTAGAGCTTGTATCAAAGCCACAAGTTCAGCCTTCTGGGTGGGCCAACGTCCCTGAAGGGAGGCTACTGGCCCAAATCATTTGCTTCCTGTCCACCACTGCTGCCCCCGCCTTTTGCTTACCTTCAGTCTTGTATACCTGCTGGCTCAGACCCCCAGCCTTGTGCCCCAGTCGCCTGTCCTTTCTGCAGATGCTAGTAGGATCCATAGTCCATCGACGTGAGTGGGGCACAGGAGCAGCAGCCCAGTGCAGGAGGGCACCTGTGGTAGCATTGTGAGCGCTCTATTGCAGTCTGACATGGGTGAGGGGAGCAAGACTGCAGGGTGAGCAGCCAGGGCTCATGCAGTCTTTAGGGCAAGCGCAGCACCAAGGCAGTTGCTAGGAGGCAAGATTTCTAATAATCTACACAGATTATTAGAAATGGGTTAGATCAATATGTAAGTTTTAGCTAATAAGAGGCTACAGATAATGGGCCAAGCAGTGTTTAAAAGAATACAGTTTCTGTGTAATTATTTCAGGGGTAAAGCTAACTGGGAAGTGGGCAGTGGGAAGCGGCCCACCGCTCCTTATTACAAGTCAAAAGGGCCATTTTAACTCAACCTCATCACAAGCATTGTGAGCAGTTAAGTGTCAAATTCAGATCTAATCATGGGCCGGCTTAGAAGCTCAGCTGGGCTGTTTACATGGCTCTGGCCCAGGGCCAGGACTCCTACAGTGATAGTTCCTGAAGACAGTGTAGTCCTGTATCCATTTAAACAGAGCTGGGAATTTTTTTTTTCTGGATACACTGCATAGTAAGCATTATAGAAACCAACAATCTGTAGTTTTTTTATAAGCACATTTTTTTAAAAGTGACTCAGCTTTGTTAGTCTTCTGCTGCCACTTTAAGAACCACGCCCACCCCAGCCACTTTTGGACCTCCTCTGCCGCCATCTTCTCTCTCTCTGGTGTGTGTGGGGGAGGGGGGGCGCGTGTGCGTGGGGGGGTGCGTGTGCGTGTGTGTGTGTGTGTGTTTGTGTTTGTCTCGTCTCGTATGTACGTGTGTCTTTGTTTTCTCTCTGTTTTCTCTTCTTTAAGCAATAAATGTCTCCCTCTTCTTTAAATAATACTATGTCCTGTGAGCCTTTTATCCGCCGTAACCGCCCGCCTGACTCCCCTGGCCGCATGGCGCTGCAGGGACTCACTGCCATCCTTGCCGGACTCTGCGAGCCGCCCGGGACATCCCATCATCATATTCTTTTTAAAAGAACCAAAAGCTTAACTTTTTCCAATTTTTAAACCAGAAGCTTTACCCTGGACACAGCATGTGATGACTGAAACAGAGCATCCCTAGAAGAGAGATGCTATCAGGACTGGGAGGCCCTTGAAGACATACCTGCCAGTAGGATCTGGGAAGACCTTGGCATTGGCTATAGGGGGAGGGAGCACCCTGGACTGTCTAAGGCAGCCCTCCTCCCCCCAGTCCTCCTGCATGGTGCTGGTGGACTCCAGGTCAGAATGGAGCCCTGCTGGAGCAAGGGAGGATGTCACATTCAACACAGGGACTTCAGTGGGGCAAGCATTCCCCTCTCGTGGATGCTTCAGCCCCAGTCTCTCCCTGCTGTAGCAGGAAGAACTAGCTGTGAGCAGAGGTGGGCAGGATTACACAGCCCAAGAGGAGTGAGAGCCACCAGCTGGGTTTATTCCTGAGCAGCTGCTAAGGGAGCCAAAGCCTTTGTTTGGTTTTAGTACAGCAAAGAGGGCTCTCCTGTTAGTGAGCTCCCCTGTGGAGTGGGGTGCTGTAGAGGCTCAGTGCCAGAATCCGGTACTGAGGGGAGAGTTATGCGCCCTGGGCTCAGGCAGGCAATGGTGCTAGGAGTTCGCCTGGGCCTGCCTTTTCGCCCATGGAGAACTGCAGAGGCAGAGGGGCCCGGCAGTGGCAACAGCGACAGGGACGGTAGGACTAGGTGTCAGGGAGGCAGGGTTTTCTGTTTTGTGGCTCCTGCCCGGGAAAAGAAACAGGGGAGGGGCAGACTGCCCTTATCAAAGTCAGAGGGAAGCCAGCCACAGTGCCTGTACCCTGCTCTGTAACAAAATGGTTTGACCCAGAGTAGGGGGTTCTCTGGACAAGCTCTCCCAGGTGACAATATAGGGAACCTGGTCCGGGTGGCCATAACGGTCAGCCTGGAAGACTTTTTCTTTTAACTTGAAAAATAGTATCTAGATTGAATGTCCCACCCTGTGGCCAGTCCACTTTAAAAGTGGGCCATCCCGGGGCTGGAGAGATGGCTCAGCGGTTAAGAGCATTGCCTGCTCTTCCAAAGGTCCTGAGTTCAATTCCTAGCAACCACATGGTGGCTCACAACCATCTGAAATGAGATCTGATGCCCTCTTCTGGCTTGCAGGCAGACACACAGACAAGAATATTGTATACATAATAAATAAATAAATATTTTTTTTTTAAAAAAAAGTGGGCCATCCCAGGAAGCAGACTTCTTGCCCCGTTTCTTTCAGATTTCTACAGCTCTGTCTGCAGCTTCCCTCTAAAGTTAGAGTTAAGGTCAGAAAGGTGGTTACTTACTGCCCCATGGTACCAGATTTAGACTCAAGTACAAGCAGATATACAGAAACAAAGACACGAAAAGTCAAAACCAAACTCAAAATCAGAAGTTGCGCAGCACTGCAGATTCAGATGGAGGTGAGCAACAAAACGTCATGCCTCCTGGGAACTAGAGGAGTGACCTGGTCACTCTTAGCCCCTTCGGATACTGGGGCGTCCCCCAGATTTACAGATTACTGGAGCATCCCCCAGTACAGATACTGGCCCTACTTAGGTACAATTTCAGAAGCTACACAGCACTACCATAATGACAGAAGCAACTCACTTCCTGACCAATGCACCAAAATGTTGGACTAGAAGTCCAAACATCAGGAAGGAGTTGCTCCATACACCATTCTCATAATCACAATTGATGCTAAAGCAAGAGGATTTTTATTCTGTCATGACAGGGCCCTCCAGGTTCGGGATATGAAGGAACCCCGATAGCTGTTACAGTCCATCTTTTAAAGCAAAAAGCCACAGACACAGGGGGGAACCTGTGGGTTGTTTTCCAACTTATTGGATTGGCTTATTTAAAAGGTCACTAGCAGTGATTGATCTATTCCAGGGCAGGAGAACAGCTGCGTGGTCAGGTGAGATAAGGGGAGCATCTGTGGCCTTCCTGACTTTGTTCTAGTGACTAAATCAAACGTCAGGAACTGAGTCAACATCTGTGGGTTGTCTTTGCCTTAATTCCCAGAATGGAGTTATGTTTGAAGATTATTCACAAGGACACAGGAGGATGAGCAGTCCAGCATGGGGGGGGGGGGGTAACTGTCCTAAATACCTCACTGCTTCCGCAGAGCAGAGGCAGCAGTGAGTGAACTTTCAGTGAATTATAAATGGGGTCAAAGTCAGGTCTCTGACCAATGTTTAGGATGCTTTTATCCTGTAGGCAGCCCTTTTCGTTTGTGTGTTTTGCTTTGTTTTTTGAGACAGGGTTTCTCTGTCGCTTTGGAGCCTGTCTTGGTACTATTTCTTGTAGACCAGGCAGGCCTCACTGCGATATGCTTGCCTCTGTCTCCCAAGTGCTGGGATTAAAGTGCAATACCACAGCCTGGTTTAGGATCATAGCTTTGTTCTTAGCTTTTACTTACAGAAGATCAGGTCAGTCTGACGTGTTCTTGATCTACATCCAAAGAGAAGCCCCAACTAAGAGAGACACTGCATGTACACCAACACCCCTTCGTGTGTGGAGTGTGCATGGCTCTCCTCCCAAGCCGGCCATCTGTGACCCTAACTCCTGCAGGCCAGTGTTCCTTTACATCTCTTCATCAGCCTCCTCCTCTCCCCTGCATCACTGTCCTAGGTCAGGTTCTCCTCCGTCTTTGTAGCTCTATCCTATTCTCCTGACAGCCAGTGGCTCTCTGGTCTCCCTGTGTGATGTGATAGAATATTTACCCATCTGCATATTTCTGCAGTTTGCCCTGGAATTGAAGCCCAGTGTGTCTGCAGGATCTAGGTCCATCTCTGGAATGGATCAGCCTTCCACAGAGCAGGTCTGTCTATGGCCTTGAACCCTGTTGAATGTGGACCCTAGATTGGCGTGACCATGCGGTGCTCCTTCACAGGCCATTTTTATACAGCATCCTGTGGGCAGGGAGCTGCACAGGGAGGCTCATGGAAGGCCAGTGCGGCAACACCCTGTCTCTCCCAACCTCTGCCTTTCTCTTGTCCTAGTAACACAGTGTCCCCAGACTTAAAACAGCCTACTTACTTTTTCATAGGCAGGCAAGTATCGGTTTTTGATCTTGTCTTTTACCAACAAGATCTTGGCTTCTCTTTGGTCTGAGGGACATATGACCAATTGCATCATCATCTCAGTGAGAACTAAAATCTCCTCTGTGTACATGTCGATCCTGAAAGATAAAATTTTCCATATGGTCAATGGTTTTCAGGGACTCACTATTTGATATTTTAATAAATATCTGAGAAATTTACACTGAAACTAGTTGCTAAGTTACTCACCTTTAATCAGTCGTTATCTTTTCTGTTTAATAGATATGTTAACTTTCCCTCTGGCAGAGTTCTGATACACTTATAGAATTTTTCAAACCCACACATGGCCCAACCCAAGGACAAAGAGCATCACTGGCCCTTTAGAGATGCAGTCATGATATACTTGGTGGCATCCCAGAAGATAATCATCAAACATTACAGAGGGTGCTCAGTCTCTCTCTCTCTCTCTCTCTCTCTCTCTCTCTCTCTCTCTCCCTCTCCCTCTCTCTGTCTCTCTGTCTCTGTCTCTCTCTCTCTCTCTCTCTGTGTGTCTCTCTCTCTATCTGAAATGATTTGTTCTCAATGACTAAGCAGAGATTCTCAGAGCTAACAAGGTATCTCCCAGATAAGCTCCAAACAGAGCCCTGGCTAGCCACCAGATGCGTCTGTGCACATCTCTCACTCTGCTCAGCGGCATCTAGGTCAGTGGTAGGTGTTCTCCACCCATCTGTCACAACAGCTCACACTGCAGGTGCATTCTATCCTTGCAAACATTTGACAAGATGTGGCTATTTCTTCACTCATTTCAACCACAGCACACAGAGACACATGCATCCCTTGTTCTAAAATGTATTTCACACGGTGCTTTGGGGGGGGGGGGTTCACTGTCAGACTTCCGCACACTTCCGGTGTTGGCCCTGCAAAGGTAGTATTCTGTGTTCCAATGCATCTGTCGCATTCTAAGACTGCTGACATCCTCCGATGTTAACAGAGTCTGATCCTCACTCCCTTTGCACCCCGATCCTGCCACTGTGGCAGCTGCTGCAGGAGGACTGATCTGCTTCCTCCTGATCCAGGGGGAGCTCGGGAACATTTCATAGGACATGAGCCAGGAACGTGTGTCCTAGAGTCCGCTCACTGAACATCATACGATGTTTACTCTTTACCTTTGTTTTGCTTCCCTCCTCTTCATGTATGTTCATGGCTAAAATCATACGTTGTGCTCCTCTTTCATCTTTTATTGAATATCATGGCTGATTCTACCATGAGAAAATTATAAACAATGCTTCTCCGAGTATTTTAATACAAACACTGTTACAGCCCAGTTTCTGTTTCCAACTGACAAATGTTTTTTGCACTGGGATTCCTGGCTAGCATCATGTTTAACGTTTGATCAACTGCAATACTCCTACACAGTGGTTTATGAGTGAAGGTTTTGTTGAGCTGAATGGGTCCCAGCATGGGTGGTTCAGTCCATAGAACTGCTTTAGTCCTGAATTAAATGCTTCAGGTAATCTTGGTCTTTGGGACCCTAAGCCACATTGTGTTGAGCAGTCAATACAACTGGCTGGGAATTCAGATTCTTGCTCTACTCTGTTGCTACTCATGGGATGTGGGAGGCAGTTCCTTCACCCTTCCTTCCCTAGAACTCCTCCTCCAGCCTCAAGCCCTGTGTCCTTCATCCTAAGCTGTTGGTTGAGGTCCAGCACTGAAGCCTTGAGCACCTGGAGTCATGGCTCCCCCATGCTCAGACCCTTGGCAACAATGTTTGCAACTCTGTCCCTGTTCTGTGCTGACAACATCATCCTCGGCTGTAGCCACACTCACCTGCATCCACCCTATTTGCTCTTCCCTCTCTTTCATGGACTCTTCCATCCTTGGCCTAAGTGGTTATTCCACAACGAGTCTGCTCCTAGACAAAAACTCTACTACTCTCTTTTTCATTGACAGAAGGACCCAAATCCTTCCTTTGTTTCCCCTTGGAGTAATAACAGGAAATATACCATACAGGGCTCTCTCCTTCACGTCCTTCCCATAGAGGTCGTATTTGGTGGCGATGTAGTTGAGAATGGCTCTGGTCTGTACCAGCGTCATCCCGTCAATCTCCACCATGGGCACTTGCTGAAACATCAACCTCCCGTCTGTGAAAGAAGAAAGGAAAAGGTCTGCGAGGTGTCCAAGTCTCACTTATTAGGAGCAGAAAAATTGTATTGAAGTGTCTGATCACACAAAGGGAAGATAAATGATTGGCTCTCAGTTTTTCAAGCTAAATCTCATTTACTTTAAGTTTCTGTTTCCTCTCTGCCTCATCCATGTTCCTTTGGCTTTTGAGCTTCTCACATCCATCTTTATTTCCTATCCAGACACATATTACATTTCTAGTACATGTTTTCATGTCAGTTCATGTCCCTGGGTGCACATGGAAGAGGAGGAGGGACAGCAGAGGCCTCCATGAAAGCAGAACTAGTATGCTTGACAATCTCATCATGTTTATGACATTAAGGTGATGTGTGACAGTTTCTTATGCAGTGAGCCACCATGAGTTCCTCCAGCCTGTTCTATGGGGTGATAGAGACTCATCAGTAGCTATGATGAAAACGCTCAAGAAAATCACCCCAGCTGTTTTCCACCCATGATTTTATCAATGGTAATGTACTTGTGTGGTTATTAGACCTTGTGGGTGAAACCCTGCCTGAATAAGTCAGTGAGAGGGAGCTTGACTGACCTAGCTCTCTCTGATGTAGAAAGAGTGAGAAAACATTTATTCTCATGTCCCCAGACAAATTCTTGTAGAAATCTGTGTCCCACTTTTATCAGTGTCTCCATTTTCAGACCCTTCAAGGAGCCCCACCCCCTCCATCACATTCCTCTGCTCTTCCTGACTGTTCCCACCCACCACCCGACAACATCACCTACAGCTTCTATTAGGCACCACATGGAGGACATATAGACACTTGGTGTTACCTTTGATTAACTTTTCCATGTCTGTCGGGGTTTCTATAAACTTCTCTTCAAACTGAAAGCAGAAAAAGGAAGTGCAATCTCATTAGTTCGTTCTATATCACTGTAGACTTTTGAACCTGAGAGTTCCCAGTGTCGGTACGTCTGCCAAAGTTGTGACTTGCAGTAGATATGAAGGATCTGATCATGACCACATGGAAATCCAGATTAAACTCATCAAGGAAAGGTGTCGATCATTACAAGCTGTTCATTACTGTAGTGTTCCTCCACCCTGACCCACCATGCTCATGCTTTGGTCATAAGAGAGTGACCTCACTAGAGGACCAGCACTGGGAAATTGGCTATGGAGTTTTTCAGCTCTCAAAAAAGCCAACTCTAATGATATAGAATAGAAGTTTCTATGTTACATCATGGCCATTGCATAGTCCCCATGATCACCTGGGGTATTTTTTTTCTTTAAGATTTAGTATTGCTAATTTTAAGTGTGTGTGTGTGTGTGTGTGTGTGTGTGTGTGTGTGTGTGTGGTCTTGCACATGGGAATACCTCCACCTCAGGGGTTAGAGTTCATAGAGACCAGAGATTAGAGATTCCATTAGAGATGGAGTGACAGGCAGTTATTAACTCTCATGTATGGGAGCTGGGAGAAATAGAAGTTTGTCTGGATGTGCAATAAGGACTTAGAAGCCAAACCATTACTCCAGCCCCACAGCAAGTTGCTTACATTGTGGAGCTGTTGTTCTGTTTTAAAAATAGTTATTTGTTTTGTTTATGAAAATTACACGCTTGTGTGTCAGGGTACACCTACCCAATGGCAGTCTACTCTGGACTTTTATATGGGTTCCTGGGATCAGAACCCATGTGGCTTAGTCTTTAGATACCAGCCATCTCTCCAGCCATCTAGGGTAATTCAAACCACTTTGTTCCTTTCACAGATTAAGAAATTTTTCAGTCGTGAAAGGCGGAAAATCAGCTTCTACCCTGCCTGGTGAGATGTTTGCTGACAATACCATAACCCCACAGATTGGACTGACAGACAATGAAATGACGTCAACCATGTGCACAGCACTCACAGAGGGGCAGGGAGTGGTGACGTCATCACAGAGGGAGGCTGAACTGTGATGGGCTTGGTGCGTGTGAGGGGGATGATGTCAATGGCATCCTGTGGGCACATTGAGCTGGAAGGTCTGAGTCAGGGTCTCTAGCGGCCTCTGCCCACTGCCTTCTCAGTCACTATGGACAGGGAAGAGGAAGGCTTGTACAGACGCCCCACCCCCTCCTCCTGTACTGAATCAACAGTCCCGTGTCTTAGAACATGTCCTAAGAAACAGATCAGGCGTACACACACTGGCACCCAACATTTCATCTATTTAAAGCAATCCTCCTGGGCTGGCACTAGTGAGTCTCGGTTCTTATGCACTCCTTCATTCAGAAAGGATCAGCTGAAGCCCTGTTCCTTTAGCAATGGAGGTGGATTCCACAGCTGAGGGAAACACGTTGCCATGACACTGAGGGAGGACACCAAAGCCGCCTTCACAGGACACCACTTCATCTTTTACCCTTCCCATTCTGCTCCTGTCTGAGGACAAGATCTTAGGCAGCTTCCAGGACGTCCTCTCAGAAAATAACAATAGCTGAGCTCCCCTGGAGTGAGCTGGGAAGTGTTTTTCCAGTGGCGCCTCTAGAGGGCAGTACTAACATCTACAAGAATTTTCTGCTCTCAAGCTGGAAAGAAAACATTTAACCTCAGAATGTTGCTTCCACACTCACTTGGGCCCCTCTCACACTTTCCCGAAAGCTCACAGACTGGGGGCACCTTCTGCTTGGTATAAGATTTAGCCCACAGTCCTCTGATTTCTCAGGGTTCAATAGTTCAAGATTCATACTTTATTTTTCATTTGCTTTCTTGGGATTACCATCTAAAAACAGGTTGTTTTGTTTGTAGTTAAATAATAAGGTCTTGGGTTTTTTGTTTGTTTGGTTGGTTTTGGTTTTGGTTTTTGGTTTTTTTCGAGACAAAGTTTGTCTATAGCTTTGGTCTTGTCCTGGAGCTAGCTCTTGTAGACCAGGCTGGCTTCGAAATCACAGATATCTGCCTGCCTCTGGCTCCCTAGTGCTAGGATTAAAGACGTGTGCCACCACCGCCCAACAATAATAAGATTGTAATAAAGTAACCAATCCTAAGTATGAAACCTGCTGTTCTGCTATTTAAACAGGATCATCAAAGCTATCAGAATCCACAGGACACAAACAAATGTGGTAGAAAATCAACTGGGGAAGGGCTTTGGGAGGGAGACCTGGGAGAGTCTGGGTGAATTCAAGTTCTCAAGTGAGAGGAATCTGCACGTTCTCGTGAGACTGGAATACAATTCAAGAGAAGAACGTTATTGATCTCAGGTTTGCCTGAGAGCACAATCCAGGTCTGCTCCTCACTGTCCTAAATCCCACACTTTTAGATTCCTTTGTAAATACCTTGAATCCCACCCTTCAGCTCGGTGACACTGGAGGAAGAGGAGGAAGGAACAGAAGAAGGGAAGAATGAAGACCAGGACAGAGGAACGAGGGAAAAAATAGAAAGAAGGAATGAAGGAAGGTTGGAGGACATAAAGAGAGAAGGAACAGAGGAGGAGAGCTAGCTTGCTACTCAACATTCAGTAATAAAATTATCCATATGAACCAGAATCCAATGCAGGTTAAGTCAATGGAACTGAGCAGTGAATATGATAAAAGTGATAAAAGTATATGTATATATATATATATATATGGAAATTACATAATAAAAGCAACTCTTTTGTACAATCAATGCATGCTAAATAGAACATTGAAAAGCTGTCTTCCGTTGATGCAGACATGGGACTTGCTACACAGATTATAAAGGAGAGAACTGACCTATGAGAGTCCAGACTTCTGCTCTGCTCAGCTCCCCAACTCCTGTTCCATGTGAGTGTGGAAACTTCTTTAATAAGGTGGCCATTCTCACCAACAGGGTGGGGTCCTGCATCCACTCCTATGGATTCACATAGAGTTCAAGATTCCAGAGTTTCATGACAGAGTAGAAAGCTGACAAATCAGGGAGGGGCTCACAAGCCACCACCCTCTCATGAAGATCTGGATCCTTCAATGTTTATTGAAGGTTTGATGCTCCTGTGCCTCTAAGTAACCTCTTATGTGTGTTCCTGTGAACAACCCTAATGAAGCACATTGCTCAGGACAGAAGAAACACGGGAGGGAGGACTGAGCTAGAAGCATGAATGGTGTCACAGAGTCAACCATGGAACCCTCAGCTATGATGATAACATGTGACTTACATCTACTGAATTTGGGGGAACGTTTGTTAAATGGCCTTAAATTGTGAGGCCCTGTCCTCCCTGTTCCTTGAGGCCAAAACACAGGATGCAAGTAATGTTTACACTAACCAGCTAAGCTTCCTGCTAAGTTCCTTGTTTGCTTCTGCTACAGCCTGGTACTATAGCCTGAGGGCTCTATTTTACTTTAAAATGGTAATTTCTCAACCTGCCTGAAAGAAGTTCAAGGCGCCAAGGTCCATCTGACCTGTCTGACATTGCCTTGCACCCTCGACCACCTGCCTGAGGAGAAGCTCCCACAGACGCCAGTTTCCCCAGCCCCCTCTGGGTGGGAGGAGTTTTTCTTTACTGGGGCCAAAAGTATTTAACCCTGGATTAAGTTGAATAAATTGGGCATTCTCTCCTTGAGGATGACTGGAACTCTGTATCTGTGTATGTGCATCTTGTGTTTTAACCCCTAGGACAATACGGAACTCGTGGAAGGTGGGTGGAGTGGAACAGCGACCCCCACATTAAATTACAGAATTAACACATTGCCTCAAATTCAAGGCTAAGTTGAAGTTCAGTTTACAATGTCCCCTCCTTACTGTATCTGATGATAATGCTAATATCCTGTAATAAAATATTTGTCTCAACCTTTGTCCTATTTTAATCGGTAACTGAAGGGCAGAAAGGAATTTCACAGTTCACACTTAACTTTACCTGGATGGCCATCAACACAGTGTCCCAGCATGCTCTGGGTGTCTGTGCATCTGGGCATCCCTGCAGTTACTGCTGCGGGAAAGCTGTCATGTCACCATTAGGAATGTTATTACAAGACAGTGAGAATTACGGTTACTTCGTGCCAAGTTTACACTCAGGGATCTTATCCACAAACAAGGACATCTGTCACTGACTTCACTCACAGACCCACAAGTTCACTTGTGATTTTAGTTATAATCATTGGTTCATAGATCTCGGGTTATTAACCATTGCATGCTGACCTCGGTGGCTTCAGAGATGCATGTCACTGCCTGAGTCTGCACGCCCTCCCAGTGTCCAGGGCTGGCCCCTTTGTATCCTGGTGTGCACTGCTAATTTCTCCTCAGCTGTAGAATCTGCTCCACTGCTCTACAAACAGCTGGCAAAGCAGCAGTGCCGCACTCCAGGGTGATGTGCATGTGCACAGCACAGGGTCTCAAGTCCGTGTGTCAGTCAGTTCAGTGACGAGCTGTGTCTGACACTGCTCATGAAAGAGTGCATGTCACAGGCAGCGAGCTCCTGGCAGAGGAAGAAAGAAAACCTGTGGGGAAGGCGAGTGTCCCAGGAGAGCACTGTGGAGACTGCTGGGGAGACCTGGGAGATCTCAAGTGCACAGCAAGGGCAGAGTCAGGAGCTCTGCTGAGGGTTGCTCGTGCATTTATCCCCAGTGCATGAACTGGCGTTTTGGATTTCATTTCCTATGGTGGAATTCCTTGCTCAGTCAAGATCCCGGGGTAGAGGGGCTTGGTCCTGTTTCAACCTGATATGACAGACTTTGTAGACCTCCCATGGGAGGTCTTACCCTTTCTGAGGAGTGGATAGAGGTTGGTGGTGGGAAGGTAGGGGTGCAGTGAAAGGAGAGGAGGGAGCAGGAAATGTGGTTGGTAAGTAAAAATGAAAAAAAACTTTAAATAAATTTTTAAAAGCAAACAAACAAAAACAAAAGCAGAAAACATAACAACAAAAACTGAGTCTATTGTCTTAGCCCTGAAAGAAAGGGAGTCCTCAGTTACCTGCCTATCAATGCCTTTTCCTTGGAACCATGTCCCTGTTCTTCTAGCCTGCCTGCACTTTAGTCTTTCTGCAGCCCAGACTCTGCTCTCACCATTTCTTCAGCTGGGCCTGCTCCTCTCCATCCACATGCTGGACTTCCCCACCAGGTCCCTGTCCAGGCAACATGAGGCCCTGAGCAAGGAGCTCTCCAGGACTTGGTTCTGAGTTCCCAAGGCTGGCCAAGTGTGCAGCACACTGGAAAGCCTCTGTGAGTGTGTGACCAACTTTCCTTTAGTGTTTGAGATGTGTCACCGTGTGCAGGTGTAGAAAGGACATTCTGCTGGCCCATCATGTCCCACCTCCAAACCAACTAAGGTTAAAGTTCTTTGATGAAAATCCTGGACTTTATCTTCAATGAAAACGAATGTGTTCTCCAAATACATTTTTTAAAATAACTTAAATAATACCATCTACCTTTTGTCTTTGGGCTTTTACCTTTCTCTATTCTATATACCTTTCTTTCTTTCTTTCTTTCTTTCTTTCTTTCTTTCTTCCTTCCTTCCTTCCTTCCTTCCTTTCTTCCTTCCTTCATTCCTCTCAGGCTAGTTGTGTGGCTGGGTGACTGACCCATGACATTTTCCTCTCCTTTTCTTGCTCCTCTCTCTCTCTCTCTCTCTCTCTCTCTCTCTCTCTCTCTCTCTCTCTCTCTCTCCTCCCCCTCTCCCCCCTCTTTCTCTCTCTTGCTTAGATTTATCCTTCTATTTATTCTCTCTGCATACCAGCCTCATCTATCATTTCTCCTGCCTAACTCTTGGCTCTCTGGTGCGGGACAATTGTCTATATTCTGTCAGTTATGTTTTAAATAAACGTTGATTGGCCAGTAGCCAGGAAGTATAGGTAAGACAACCAGACAGGAAGTAGAGGTGAATCAATGAGAACAGGAGAATTCTGGGAAGGAGGAAACCCAATCCCCCCCAGTCCTGCCCAGACACGGAAGAAGGAAGATGTGACCTGCCCCGCCAAAAAAGGTACCGAGCCATGTTGCCAACATAGATAAGAATAATGTGTTAATATAAGTTATAAGAGTTAATAAGAAGCCTGAACTAATGGACCAATCAGTTTATCATTAATGTAGACCTCTGTGTGATTTCTTTGGGGCTAAATGGCTGTGGGACCTGGTAGGAGGACAGAAACAGGGCAGGACAGAAATCCCCATCAACAGCTATCCAGCTTTTGATTAGACCAATCAAGTGTTTTAGACAGGCAAAGTAACACAGCTTCACAGAGTTAAACAAATGCAACCAACATAAAAGAATGCAACACATCTTTGCTTCATCAAATAAATATTTCACAGCATAAACAAATGTAACACATCTTTAACTAATATTCCACAGCACAATTTCATGCACAGTGACCCTATTGTGTGTGTCCTACTGTCCCATGTATACTATTCTATGTGCAAGGTTCCTAGCATGTGTGTTTAAGCCATTCACACATACAAGGCTATGTGCAATGACACCAGAGCATATGTCTAACAACTCATCTATGCACACAGTTCTACATGCAATGATCCTAGCATGTATATACAGTTCTATGTACAGAGATTCTAAATGTGTCTTTAACCCATGTGTATTTTGCTCATATGTACATACAATTCTGTACACAGTGATCCTAGTGTGTGTGATTAACCCAGCTATACATACAGGTCTATGTGAAATGATACTAGGATGTGTGTTTAACCCTAATCTGTGGTGGTTTGAGATTGGCCCCTGTAGGCTCATATGTTTGAATATTTGGTCCCCAATTTGTAGAACTGTCTGGAAAGGATTAGGAGGTATAGCCTTGTTGGAGGAGGTATGGCACCGAAAGCAGGCTTTGATGTTTCCAAAGCCCACATCATTTCCAGTTAGCTCTCTCTGCTTGGTGCTTGGTGGATCAAGCGTAAGCTTTCAGCTTACTGCTCCCGTGCCTTGCCTACCTGCCTAGTGCCCTGCTCCCAGCAGGAGAATCATAGCTTCACTCACTGAACCTGTAAGCCCTCAACAAACTCATCATTCTTACGTTGTCTTGGTCACAGTGTCTTATCACAGCAATAGAAGAGTAACAAAGATGCATGGGTATGGTTCTACATGCGTTTCTGGATTTGTGTGTACATATGTGATTTAATGGCAAGTTTATACCAATATTTGTCTTTCAATCCAACAGATTTCATTAGTTATCAATGAAATCCTATCTGATGGGTGCCAAACCTAAATCAATATATAAATGATACAGTGTGCATATTTTCACGCCCTCTGTGTATAAAAGCGTATCATCACAGTTAATGCAAACAATTGGAGGAAGTGTTATGGACTATTGAGTAATAGCATTCTTTATCTATAAAATTGATTTTGTTGTTCTGTTTTGTTTTGTCTTGAACTGGGCACTCTGCTCCAAACACTGCTTCCTAAGGTTTCTGGAGTTGCCGCCTGTCTCCCCTAACTCCTCCTGAAGGGTGGGTATTCATTGGGAATGCTTCTGTATTCTGCCTTGGCATCCAGTTTGTTTTTTTGTTAGTCTTAATTTCCTGCTTTACATTTTACCAAGGTTCAAAAAGTCAGGGTCATCTAGAGTGCACCCTGCACCCCGCTCCTCACCACCACCTTGTTCCCACTCCCTTCGGTCTGGCCTGTCCTGCACTTCATGGCACCCTATGCCATTCACTTCTGGCCTTTCCTTCTTTCCAGAGCTCACGTGTGCTTCTTCATGGCCTTGCCTTCTCTCACTTGGGCAGCACGCTGCTCACGCTCCTGCACTTCAGTTGTTTTTGCTAAGATCACAGGATTCTCATCCTGAGGTTACAGAGAACTCCACCTGTTGTTTTGTTTGATATCTGCAAAGTCGGTCATGGTTCGGATGCACATTTTGGACATTCTTTCTCCTCAGGATGTTGGAGTTCCAAGCAGTGCTGTGTGTGTCAGTGTGGATCTGTGTAGCTTTCCTTTTTGTTTGTTTTGGTTTGTTTTGTTTTGTTTTTTAGAGACAAGATTTCTTGTGTAGCTGTGGCTATCCTTAAACTCACTGTGTAGCCCAGGCTGGCCTCGAACTCAGAGATCAGTTTGTCTCTGCTTCCTGAGAGCTGGGATTAAAGGCGTGTGTGACACCCAGTGTGGATGTATATTTTCAAATTGTAGGCGGCAACTGTAGCCACTGCTTTAAAAAGAAACTGTACTTCCCTAGATAGAACTGTATACGTACTGTAATACTGAGTTTCTTTTCTCCTCTCTCTCATTGCTTCTTTCTCTCAATCTCTGTGTCATCATCGTCCCCCCCCCCGCCCCCACGTTCCTCCCCCATCCCGCCATCTCTACTCCTTTTTTCCTAATGGCTCTCACCATATAGCGAAGGCTCCCATGAACTAGCCATTCACGGCTCACTGTCTTTCCCTTTCTAGTACTGGTATTACGGACATGGTCCACCATGTCCACATGTAAAAGTTCATGATTTCTTATTTTCACTGAAGAGCTAGCAGCACCCAGATTTCCTCGGTTGTGTCAGAACATTCATTTTCTTTTACTTGATATTTTTTTTTCCTAGTATCCAAGCAAGCTTCTTTCAGTGTCTCAGTGACAGGAATGAAAACCTTCTGTAGACATGGGTGGTGAATGAACACAGAGTCAGAGGATGTGGGGAGAAGTGAGGAGTCCCCAGCTCTGCCACATGTCCCCTTGTGTCTTCCAGGTGTGCACAATGCTGTGCACTCTCATTGGTGATGAGCACTACGACCAACAGCGGGCCCACAGGATAGGTACAGGTGACAGGCAGCCTTTGGGTGCTAGGAGAGACCTCTGGAGCTTCCTGGGGAGTCATCAGACAGACCAGACCCATACTCCTGGTGAGCAGCAGAGTGTGGAGTTAAATGTTGAAGGTTGGGGATAACTTGCCAGGCAAGGCTAAGAGGGAAGAGAACCCACAGGGCACAGGTGACAGCTTGTCCTGGAGATCAAGGGAGGGACAGGGTATTAGGAAACATTCTTTAGGAAGCACACTCAGGGAATTTCAGGAAAAGCAACTATATTTAGAATTCCACCTCCAGAGGAACCATATTTTAGACAAGGCTGAAGAATTTTGTACCCATACAAGCTGTCTCAGTGTCCCCGTTAAGCCCCAAATCCAGAGCCATGCCCCCTCTGGTTTCTAGTGGAAAAGGTACTGGAGAAAGTGAAGTGACAGTTAGGGAGTCATACCGAGGTGGCCTTAATATGGTAGGGATGAGAGACCATGAGACTCTGATCTCCAGCAATGGAGGAGGGGGCAGGGATGTCTGGGCAGTTGTTAGTTGGATCAGCTGTGTTCCTCTCAGAGGGAGAGAAAGGATAGCAACACAGAAATAGGCCCTGTTTGGCTTCCTATGGTGCCTGGGCAGAGATGGGTGGGTATCAACTTTTGTTCACTGGAGCCAAACCCAGGGTCAACAAACCACCTTGTTCTGGTGACAGCAGCCCCACCCACTGTAGGAGTGCCTACAGTTAGCCAGGTAATGGTGGAGAACTGCCTTTGATCCCAGCACTCAGGAAGCAGAATAGGGCTGATCTTTGAGTTCAAGGCTAGCATGGTCTACAGAGCAAGATCCAGGACAGCAAGGACTGCACAGAGAAACCCTGTCTGGGTGAAAAAAAAAAAAAGTGCCTACATTGAGCATCCAACTCCCTCAGACCACAAGAGCTGATGACTTCAGCAACTGAATAGGTTCTGAGAAACACCAGACCAACACTTGGAGCCTGTCCGTCTGCTTCCTGGGTGTGTCTACCTGGCACCTCTTCAGTGAGCCACATCTTAGTCCAAGATCAAGTTTCCAGTCTCAGAGACACATGATCCATGCTTTTGATGCCTGCTGATGCCTAGGCTGGAAACTTGCTATGACCCAAGTACCCCAGTATCCTCAGGCATCTCCTACTTTCTCCTCAGGTTCCCTTTACTAGGAACCCTCACTTCAAAACCTGTACTACAGGTTTTGCCCGGGTCCTGCATACAGAACCCTGTCTTGGAGGCTCTGTAAATTTATGCCATAAAATCTTCCAGGGAGCTATTATTGCCTCCAGGATGAATCCCAGATCTTGAGCAGTTTGTGAAGAAGCCTAAATGGTCCAGCCCTCTTTATTAGCCCTCCTGACTTTAGCCACTCTTCCTCCCAGACAGATAGATCTCCATCGGAACCTCCGCCCACCCACCGGTTCTCCCCGCAGAGCTGTGAAAACAGTGTAGAGTGTTGGGTCTCTCCTGCAACCTTTCCCCTTCTGGCGCCCTCATATTCACTGAACATGCCTGCTGGGAATCTTTCCCTGGGTCAGGGAACAGCTCTATATGGGTGTAGTGTTTACAAGCTAAGCCTTTGCAATTTAGACTGCTCGTATTTGAGTCTGTGCTGTCTACTGGTATCCGTTTCCCATCTGTAGAATGGGAAGATGGTAACACATCATAAAGCAAGAGAGAACCAGAAGCAGAGTGGTGAGGGAATGAGTGTTAATCATGACATCCCTGTCCCTGCAGCCATGTTTCCTACACATCAACCTTTAATAAGATCTCAGGCACTGGGTAGAAAGATATACTAACATGCATTTTGATGAGTAGCAATGAATTCTTAGGGTTGTAGAGTTAGATATGAGGTGTGAGTGTGTATATTAGCTACTGTGTGCTTGTGTATGCCTGTGTACAGCTTGTCTTTTTCCTCAGTTCTGGGCATTAATTCTATGCTGTTACTGAAATTTAAGGAAAAATGTAATGGAATATTATTAATAAATTCTTTTAATTAAAATTCTTTTAACTAAGAACCAGTATATTCAATTAGTATAATGATCATAAGAATATAAGGACATAAATAAGCACATAAATATGGAAAGGAACATGAAACAGCATTGTTAGAGTTGGGAAGATATGGAAAATCAATTTCCTTTAAAAATCCTACAGTTGTAAACGTATGTGCACCTATCTTGATCCTGTGTTGACAAAGAATCTATTGGATGCTTATACACTCAGAAGTGGTGTAGCTGGGGCCTACAGCCAGAGCAGCCTGTCACAAGATACACAAAGGAACCCACTCAGTGACCTACTTCCTCCAGATATGCCCCACAAGTTCCCAGAACTACCTAAAATAACATCATACTGGAGACCAAACGTTTAACATAGGAGCTTCTTGTTTGTTTGGGGTAACGCAGGGAAGATTTTATGCCCAGCTCCATCAAACAGAATGCAGCTGCAGCGGCAAAAGTGAAGCATAATTAGGACAGTGTGCTGAGAGGCAACGTGTGTGTAACATTTATGTTACTGATTTTTAACTCAGAAACTTCCTGGCTCATGCTTCTACCTGGTCAAAACGCTATCTACAAAAGACACTGGTTTGGGCTAGAGAAATGGCTCAGCGGTTAAGAGCACTGACTGCTCTTCCAGAGGACCCAGGTTCAATTCCCAGCACCCACATGGAAGCTCACAACTGTCTGAAATTCCAGTTCCAGGGGATCTGACACCCCTGCACCAATGCACATAAAACAAAGATAAATAAATCATAAAATTTTTTTTTAAAAAAAGGCATTGGCTTTACAACATAAAAGCTGCTCACATCCCATTTTATGGACTATAAGAAATATAAGATTTCAATATAGGAAAAAGACTGGGAACCCTGTCTGCTTGGGCTCCCAAGGATTTCTTTATCAAGAGATAATAGAATACCGCTTGGAAACTTGAACTCAGGGTCAGGCGTCAACTAAAAGATGTCAAGAGAGCTACTATCTGCATTTTACAGGGAAAGTGCCAGAAGTTCAGAAAGATAATGTCTTGTCCAATAACCTGCCGGTAGGCAAAGCTGGGTCTCCAGGCTGCTAAGGTCAAAGTCTAGGTTTTCTCATATTGCCACTTGTCTGTCACCCACAGTGGAAGGAAGAGGCAAAGCACGGCCCTGGGATCAAAACTCTACGAAAGCTACCACCTTTCAAAAGCAAATGAAGGTTTCAAACCACAGCAAGCAGATATGGGGAGGACTTCTCCAGTAAAGACAGCAGTCGGGAGATAGGAAGTCCAATACCTCGCAGCTAGAGAGTTAGCACGCCATCTGGAAAGCCAAAATCCAGTGCAGATTTGATAAAACAGCTAGTATGAAAACAGTTGTACATGCTAACAGAGAAAAGAATCACTGTGTGTGTGTGTGTGTGTGTGTGTGTGTGAGAGAGAGAGAGAGAGAGAGAGAGAGAGAGAGAGAGAGATGCCCGCGTACACGCATGTCACATTCACTCCCCTCCCTGTGCAGAGGAATCCTACACCAGGTGTGAGGCAGTTCTGCTCATAGACAGCAGTAGAGGCGTCTCAACCGCTGCATCAGCAGAAACTGCCAAGACTTGAGGTGTGACCAGAGCCACAGGCTGGTGTCTTGAGGAATTCTGGAATCTGTTTTCTTACTTTTAGACTCATTTGAAAACCAAAGATTAATGTTTAAAAATGCTAGGAGATCGGATAGAGGTGGAGATAGTCACACTGCTTCTGAGGAACAAAGGGGGAAGGACAGGGAAGAATTGCAAACACTAACAGAATCTCAACGGCAAATGTCTTCTGAGGCCCATGTTCACCTGGCAGAGTCAAACATGTGCCATCTCAAAATAACGTCCATGGTCCATGAACTACTTCAGGCCTGGAGTCATTGTCCTGTAACTTCAGAGAGGGCCCCTTGATCCTTTTCCCTAAAGGCAGGGACGTGTGGCGATCCTTTGGGAGAAGGATAGAAACAGCTCTGATCACAGGAGGCTGCTGGTGAGGCTGTGGTGAGAGCAGAGGAACCCAGCAGTAACCCTGAACTTCTGCTAGCCTCCCCCACTGTCCCCCACTGCTACCACCCCACCCCTCCTACAACACAACCAGAATGATCTGAACTCTGAGACCTGTGTGTCCTGACATTCTTTCACAAATGCATTGTCCCTTGTCTTAAACATCTGTGATCACCGTGCTTTGGAGCTTGTCTCCCATGAAGGTCTCTGTGTGTATGGACTGTAATAAAAGGGTTGTGCTTTTCTCTCGTCACTGTGTTTTCTGGTTTCCTTCATTCAGCCAGAGAGACCACAGAAGCACTGAGAGCTGGGAGAGGGGATTCCTCCCCACAGAACAATGGTGACTGGGACCCTGGCTGGGACCACTTGTGTTCACAGTCCTTGTGAGTCACAGGGCTATCATTGCACAACTCGATTTCTGTCTAAATGGCTTCCTTTTCCAGCACCTTCTTTACAAATGTGAATGCAACTGGGTCAGCAGTGACAAGGCAGCAAGTGGTTGAGAGGTCACTTTGTGGTCACTGAGTGGAAGGTGTGGAGGACCGCACAGTTCGGAGACATTAACACACGGATCTAAATGAGTCCATAGGAGAAAGAGCCATCGCATAATTACTTTATTATATTAGTTAATAATTCATTAAATAACAACTAATTATTAGTAATTGAGTTTGACAGACAGTTTTGCTGCATATAGTAATATGGGCTGGCAATTACTGTCTTTCAACACTTGGAATACGTCATTCAGTGCTATCCTTTCTTGTAATGTTTCTGTTGAAAATCTGTTGTAATTCTCAAGTGTTTGCCTTTGTATGTAACTTTAATACTTTATTCATGCAATTTTGAATGTTTTCTTTGTTCCCTATGTCTAATACTTTAACTCTAATGTAACATGGGGTTCTTTCTTGGCTTTGTCCATTGAGTGTTCCTTGTGTCTCTTGAGCCCAGATGATCATCTCTTATTCTGAGTTTGGGGAACTTTTCTCCTATGATTCTATTGAATATATTGTTTATGCCTTTAGCTTGTTCTTTTTTTATATTGACAATTTGTAAATTTGGTCTTTACCTGCTGAGACATCTCACTGGCCCATCTTTGGTCTTCCAATGGTATATACTACAAAACCCGAGTGTCCACATATTCTCTTTAGCTGATGTTCTGTTTTTTCTATGTTCTCTTTCATTCCTGGTACTCTGTCTTCTACCTGATCTGTTCTATTTCTGTTTGTTTGTTTGTTTGTTTGGTTTGGTTTTTTTTTTGAGACAAGGTTTATCTGTGTAGCCCTGACTGTTTGGGAACTCTCTTTGTAGAGCAAACTGGTCTCAAACTCACAGAGATCTGCCTCTGCCTCCCAAGTGCTGGGATTAATAGGGTATGCCACTACCACCTGTCCTATCTGATCTATTCTATTGATGAGGCTTTATTGAACTTTTTCAAAAGACTTATTAAACTTTACATATATAAATTTTCTGTTTGATCTTTTAGTATTTCAGTCTCTTTATTGAAGAGATATTATTTCATATCCTGTATCGACTTTCTCGACTTTATTATTTTATTCAGCTATCTATTTGCATTGTCTTTGAGTTTGAGATCTTATTGTATATTCTCTTGTTTCAGTAAACATTCTTATAACTACATTTTTATTATATCTTTTAATTAATTTATCATTTGTGTAAACGAATGCCACAGCATGTATGTGGAGGTCAAAGAACACCTTGCAGGATTTGCTCTCTCCTTGCCATGAGGGTTGTAGGGATTGAATTCAGGCCATCTGCTTGGTGGCAAGGGCCTTTACCTACATACAGAAACATTATAGGCAATCATTAAAAGCATAAAGCAAGGAAAGACTCCTCTGCCTCCACTTCAAAAACAAAAACAAACAATCAAATCAAACCTGGTCCATTCTGAGAATAGCAGCTTAAACGGGAGTCTTCTAATCATTCCTTAAATTCTTTGTTCTGGATTTTGTCTAATTTGTTCTTTGGGGGAATTAATATGGAATCAGGATGGGAGGGAGTGTACCGCTTCTGCAGGGCTGTGGCTGTGAACAGTAGAGTGTGCTTTTTCTGCAGGGCGGCTTTGGTACTCAGCAACTGCCTTAGTTGGTGTTATTCCATTGGAACACTTTAAGAACCAACCACGCCCACCCCAGCCACTTCGGACCTCCCTTGCCGCCATCTTTTCTCTCCCTCTTCTCTCTCTCTCTCTCTCTCTCTCTCTCTCTCTCTCGCGCGCGCGTGTGTGTGTGTGTGTGTGTGTGTGTTTGTTTCGTGTCGTATGTACGTGTGTCTTTGTTCTCTCTATGTTTGTTTATGTCTCCCTTTCCTTAAGTAATAAATGTCTAGCTTCATGTATAGCCTTATGTCCATTTACTCTGCCATCCACCGCATCCAGTTGCCTGACTCTGCCGCTCGCCTGGGGACCCTGACTCCCCCGGCCGCATGGCGCTGCCACCCCGGAGATCTTGCGGGGACCCACAGCCATTAGCAGCTGCTCCGCGAGCTGCCCGGGACATCCCATCATGGTATTATTTTTAAAAAAGAACAATATTTGGTGCCGGGACTCGAGAGATTCACCCGCCAAAGGCCAGGGTTCCAGCTTTACCTTTCGTCCGGGACTCTGACCACCAATTTCTGGGACTGAATCGGAACCGAGGACTCCTCAACACCGCCAACTGCCTGGAATCCTTCCTACAAACAACACCAGCTTCTAATTGTAAGTTTCCTCACTCCAGTCAGCTTATCTGAGCCTTTTTAACCCAGGATTGACAGGTCCTCCCGGTGTTTCTGGGCTCGGGGAGGGGTACTTCTTTGCCCCGTCGCTGGCGTATGGCTTGCATCCTGTTAAGCCCATGCATTCCCTCACCTGGTGACCCCGGGCCTCCAGTCGTCTCCCTCTCTTATTTCATTCTGTTCTTCTTTCTCATCTTTCTCACGGAAAAGGCTGATCCGGTTCGGCCTATTACCACCCCACACGTGGATTGAGGATGCTCACCCACACGTCCAGGGTGGTCAATTACGATTTGCATCTCACCTAAACAGGGTGCCGTTTCCCATAGGCTCGAGATGCCACGGTTTTTGCGGGATTTTCATGGTCTTGACCTGGGAAAGCAAGTCGTACCAACCTAAATATGCCTTAAATTGTCTGTTTATGCGGGTTTTTCACGATTCAACAACCAGGAGGCCCCTGGCTTTTAAAATTCCCGCGGCTTTCCAATCAAGCCACAACACGTGGCTGCCGCCATGTTCACTGGGGTCAGGTGACTTTATCGCTAGATTCACTGAGAGCCAGATCATGCGACCAAGCTTTCTCATTCTTATGTATGTCCTGCCTTTCCTCTCCCCCTCCTCGGTATTCCCGTTAACTCTGATTACAGGTGTTTTGCATAGTGACGTGCTTTCTGATAGGGCCCATCAGAAACATACACTTTGCCTAATTCCTGTTCAATCTTTCTATGTAAAATAATTGTTCATTTCATCTCGTTTCAGACTACAAAATCATAAGTCTCATATTTTAAACTGGTATGTACTTTTAAGCTGTTTTCTACCATTGTCAGTTCTGCCACTAATCTTAATGTTACAAACAGTTTTTTTCTTTCTGTCTGTCTTTTTACAAATATGGATCTTACCTGTTAAGAGTCAATACAGTCAAACTCAAATCCATTCTTCCAGACAGATTCTATACTGCAGCTATACCTAATAATCAGCCCTCAACTGCTCAGAGATCTGGGGAATGTGATATTTAAATGTTTAATTATTTAAAAAACTTTTCATAACAAAAAGAGACAAGTTGGCTCCTAGCAAGCACTCTGTTTCCTCCGAGAAGACAGAAGACCAATGTCCATCTGCAGTTTGCTTCAACTGCCAAGCGCTGACCATTGGGCAAAGACTGCCTTTCACCTAAACTAGAGACCTCCAAACGTGGACAGGATCATTGGAATCGACAGCCTAGCTGCTCAGGTCAAGGTAGGCCTGTCTTCCTAAAGATTTCTTAGTCCACAGGGTCTTCAAAAGCCTGGCAGGCTCTACATTAAACAACAAAGGTCAAATGCAACCTTCAGCGACCAGGGAGGACCAAAGAGTAGCTCTGGGTGCCAACCAAGTAAGTTCTCTGTCATTGTTTAATCAATAACTCAAATAAAATCTTATCCTTCTCAAAGATCTCTGACAGTCTGATAGCTAAGAGGCTTTGCCAGATTGTCTCACCAAATAAAAATACTTTTCATTATAATTTCTGTTTTTACAAACCCAAGGAGTTCTTAATACAATATATATATATATATATATATAAAACTTCTATTTTTCTTGTGAGTTCCAGGGAACTGAATTAAAAAACCCACCATAAACAGGTCAGGTACAAACCTCTCAATTCCCTGGTCCTAAAAATTTTTTTCTCAATTTAACTTTGTCCTCTGTTCTGCCAATACCCTAACCAGGTACAAGGGACACCAGACATTTCCATGCCACAGACACCTGTCCTGTCAGGAGCAGAGACCAACTATGCCAGGATGTGACCAGCACCCAGCCTTCTCTCGGATCCCCCCACACACCCCCAAAGACAATGCCCACAAATCAGCCGGAAGCAGCCTTGAGAATTCGCTGCCCCAATTTCTTCAACCTGTAATGTCTAACCTTCTACTTTTTATTATAAAAAGGATCCGGGAATGTTATTCCATTGGGACACTTTAAGAACTAACCACGCCCACCCCAGCCACTTCGGACCTCCCTTGCCGCCATCTTTTCTCTCCCCCTCTCTCTCGCGCGCATGTGTGTGTGTGTGTGTGTGTGTTTGTTTCGTGTCGTATGTACGTGTGTCTTTGTTCTCTCTATGTTTGTTTATGTCTCCCTTTCTTTAAGTAATAAATGTCTAGCTTCATGTATAGCCTTATGTCCATTTACTCTGCTGTCCACCGCACCCAGCCGCCTGACTCTGCCGCTTGCCCGGGGACCCTGACTCCCCCGGCCGCATGGCACTGCCACCCCAGAGATCTTGCGGGGACCCACAGCCATTAACAGCTCCTCTGCAAGCTGCCCGGGACATCCCACCATCATATTATTTTTAAAAAAAACAGTAGTTGGTTCTTTGCTTTCTTGTTTTGTTTATTTTATTTTATTTTTTTTCTCTTTCTTAAAATCGTTTTTTTTCTGCCAGGCAGTGGTGGCGCACACCTTCAATGCCAGCCCTGGGGAGGCAAAGGCAGGCAGATCTCTTGTGAGTTCAAGGCTAGCCTGGTCTACAAAGTGAGTTCCTGGACAACCAGGGCTGTTACACAGAGGAAACCCTGTGTCAAAAAACAAAAACAAAAATCTTTTCCTTCTATGAAATTTAAAGGGTGGCTTTCCTTGATATAGACATTTTGATGAGAATCTGTCTGCTTTCAGGACTTGAAATATATAATTTCCTGAATTTAGATTTTAGAGTCCCTTCTGAGAGCACTGATATCTGCTTTTGTAAATAAGTTTATGCTTTTCTTTTCTATAGCCTCTGTGTGTGTGCACACGTGTATATGAATATGTGTCTATACATATGAATGTACAAGTGCCTGTGTGCACTCCTACAGAGGCCATAGTGGATGTTAGGTATCCTGCTCCAGCACTCTCAAAAAATATTTTAGATGCCCATATTTAAATTGTTTATTTTCTTTATGTATTTGTGTGTGCATGTCTGTGCGTGTATGCTCTGTGTGTGTGCTGTGACATGCATGTGGAGACAATTTTATGGCCTCGGTTCTCTCTTTCCACCTTTACCTGGACTCTGGGGATCACACCCAAGTCGTTGGACTTGCATGGCAAGAACTTTGGCTACTGCCCATCCCACTGACTCTAAATATACACGCGCAACAAAAGGTGGAACTCAGCATTCTCAAAGTTAGATGGTTAAAAAAAAAATCTTAGAAACATACTCTCGCCATCTTAAGAACCTGTGTCTTTCCCAAGGAAATTAATGTGTTCATTATGATTCAGCAGAAGGAAAGGGAGAGTCAAGTTTACACTAACAGGTGATAAGTGAGTAACTGTTGATTACACAACACTGAAATTCCTTAGTCATTGGCAGAAGGTCACCGTACAAAAGGGTCTGAGTGTTGACTGCACTCACTCATTATCACAATTGTCTTTCTAATAAGTAACTTTTCCCAGTTGCAGCAGGGAACTTCCATTGGCCAGGCTGAGTCAGGGACAAAGGTTGCACAGGTTTTGCTGAGACAACACAAATAAGAGCAAGAGATTAGATGAAGTGCTGGGGCTCACACCCATTCCATTATCCACTGTGGTATCTAAGAGTGACTCTCCCTTCTACCAGCAGTTTAGGAAAGAGCTAACAATCTCCTTAGTAGATGAGGGCAGCGAAGTTCAGAGGAAAAAAGGAAACTTGACCAGGTTTAAAATCTTTGAGTATCAGGTTCCTCCTCCTGGTTTAAAGTCAGGGCTCCTCTACCCTAGTCTGGAGCCCTATCCATTCTGTGTGCTGTTTTCCAAATACTGTTCCATATTTATCCCGAGGAACTAATTAATTAATATAATTCCATGTGGCACCACTGAAAGACCCCCGATATTGGAAGACTCTCACTCAAGCCTCAGGATAATGCGACCCCCCCCCCCAGTAACTCACGAGAGACCGTCCTTGCTGCAATCACACGAGGTTTAATGACAAGATGACAAGATGGGAGCCAGTGCACTGGGGCCGAGACTCATAACCCACGCAGGGGAAGAGTTCGACCTCGAGTGACCAGGAGAAGTAGTTTTTATAGGAAGGAACCACACAGCCCAGTAATCCGAAAGGGGGGAAGGGAGGGTGTCACAGAAAATTCCGAAAATTCCAGTGATGATTACAAGGGGGCAACTCCCTGCCTCTCACATCATTCTCAAGGTCATAATCAGCTAGTTCCTATTCTAAAAGTACCAATGATAATTACTAGGGGGTGATAATTACTAGGGGGAATCTCCCTGTTTCTCAAGATTACAATCTACCTTTATCTTCAGCTAGTTCCTGAAACCCTGAAACTGGCTAATCCTAGATTTCTGATTCTTCTCTTCCTGCTAGATTTTTGGCTCTATTTTCCTGCTAGGGGGATCTGGATTTATCCAGGTCTTTCACCACCAGAGGCTTGTCACTTGACCCCGTCAAACTGACAATCTGAACCACCACACAAAAGGATGCACCTATGATTCTAGATTAGTAAACCAAGTAACATTCTCATCTTGAAAATTTTATATTTAATAATCAATTTTCTACTGTCTTATTAGTCATTTGCCTAAAACTTCCTTCAACAGCTTGTTCTCAAATTTATTTGGCAATCTGATATGAAAACATTTTTAGAAGCCCGTAAACTTGCTATATGCTGCATGCTCTTCTTGTTGGGATTTTAGAAAGGTGTTCCATAGTGCTTTCGACCTCTGTCCACTCCCAAAACCTCAGCAATGACTGGTCTGGCAGGACCAATCACTGATACAATAGTGGGAGAGGACCGTGGGAGTAATCAGCCTACTGTGTGATTGGATTTAAGTCCCATTCCACAAGATGGAACCCATACCTGGTACCATTACCTGGCCAAGAACTGGGGCCCCTAAGGGGAAACCTACTGTTCTGATGCTGCTAAGTAGACATAGTATTAAACTGATTCCTGATTAGTTATACCCTTAGATGCATCTCTCAACTCTCATCGGAGGAGATTCCATTTGCGGCAGGCAGTGATTAATGCAGAGACCCTACAACTAGCCAAGGTGCAAAGAGTAAGAGACCACAGAGTGCTCGGGCCTAATGGAACCTCTGTCTTGTACCCCACCCCAAAACGCTCGCTACCACGCACACACAAAGCTCAGGGGTTGCTATTCCTTTGTGTCTGGTCACTTTAAGAGCAAGCCACGCCCATTTCCCAGCCACTTCTGACCTCTCGTTGCCATCTTTCTCTCTCTTATGCTTGTCTCTTGTTGTGTGCACATGTGTCTTTGTTTCTCTCTATGTTTCTCTTTATGTTTCTCTTTATGTCTCTCTGTTTTTCTCTTCTTTAAGCAATAAATGTCTCCCTCTTCTTTAAATAATACTATGTCCTGTGAGCCTTTTATCTGCCGTAATCACCTGCCTGACACCGCCGGCCACATGGCGCTGCCACCCTGGAGATCTTGCAGGGACCCACAGCCATCCTTGTCGGACTAGCGGCTGCTCTGTGAGCCTGCTAGGGAACACACCTGCCTGTTTTTTAAAGAACAATATTTGGTGCCGCGGACTCGAGAGATTCACCCACCAAGGGCCAGGGTCCCAGCTTCACCTTTCGTCCGGGACTCTGAGCTCCAATTTCCGGGACTGGATCAGGACCGAGATCTCAAAACAGACCCACCTGTTACAAACAACACCGGCTTCAATTGGTGAGTCGCTCCTCCTTCTGCTACAGAGGGTTGCTTTCCTTTACCAGAATCGTGTTTGGACGACCCCGTGGGTTGGTCCGCCTGCGTTAGCACTGCATACTTCCCGTGCTGTGCATTCGACATTCGTCTGGGGACCGGTCCTCAGTTTCTTAGTCTTTTTTCATTTTCACTTCTTTTCTTTCCTTTTTCTCTCCTCTCGTCCTACCGCCACTACGGAGTGGCCCCGGCCTCTGGTTTATCCAGCTAGGCCCATAGCTCCAGACCCATGAATCGAGGACACTCGCTCACATGGTCCTGGGCGCTCGTTCGTTGCATGGGTTTTCACGATTCGGACTCTGGATAGCAATCGTCCATGGCAGGCAGCCGCTGGCTTTTCCATCCCAGCCGTGACATGGTGCAGTTTTTTTTTCAGTTCCAGACTTTTGCTCCCCTCTGTGGCTTATGGTTCGGCATGTCAGCTCAACAACAGCTCAAAAATTGTAACTCCCCCCCCCCCCCCCCGCAACACGTGGCCGCCGCCATGTTCATTGGGGTCAGGTGACTTTATCGCTAGATTCACTGAGAGCCAGATCACGCGACCAAGCTCTCCCACTGTTATGTATGTCCTGCTTTCCCCTCCCCCTCCTCAGTGTTCACTGAAATCCTCTCCTTAACTGTGATTACAGGTGTTTTGCATAGTGACGTGCTTCTGATAGGGCCCATCAGAAGCATGCAGTTTGCCTAATTCCTGTTCAATCTTTCTATGTATAATGATTGTCCATTTCATCTCGTTTCAGACTACAAAATCATAAGTCTCATATTTTAAACTGGTATGTACTTTTAAGCTGTTTTCTACCATTGTCAGTTCTGCCACTAATCTTAATGTTACAAACAGTTTTTTTCTTTCTGTCTGTCTTTTTACAAATATGGATCTTACCTGTTAAGAGTCAGTACAGTCAAACTCAGACCCAACCTTCCAGACAGATTCTATACTGCAGCTATACCTTATAATCAGCCCTCAACTGCTCAGAGATCTGGGGAATGCGATATTTAAATGTTTAATTATTTAAAAAAAACTTTTCATAACAAAAAGAGACAGGTTGGCTCCTAGCAGCAAGCACTCTGTTTCCTCCAAGAAGACAGAAGACCAACGTCCATCTGCAGTTTGCTTCGACTGCCAAGCACTGACCCTTGGGCAAAAACTGCCTTTCACCTAAACTGGAGACCTCCAAACGTGGACAGGATCACTGGAATCGACAGCCTAGCTGCCCGGCTAAGGTAGGCCTGTCTTCCTACAGATTTCTTAGCCCACAGGGTCTTCTAAAGCCTGACAGGCTCTGCACTAAACAACAAAGGTCAAATGCAACCTTCAGCGACCAGGAAGGACCCAAAAGAGTAGCTCTAGGTGCCAACCAAGTAAGTTCTCTGTCATTTTTTAATCAGTAACTCGAGTAAAATCTTATCCTTCTCAAAGATCTCTGACAGTCTGATAGCTGAGAGGTTTTGCCAGGTTGTCTCACCAAATAAAAATACTTTTCATTATAATTTCTGTTTTTACAAACCCAAGGAGTTCTTAATACAATATATATATATATATATATATATATATATATAAAATTTATATATATAAAACTTCTGTTTTTCTTATAAGTTCCAGGGAGCCAAATTAAAGAACCCACCATAAACAGTTCAGATACAAACCCCTCAATTCCCTGATCCTAAAAATTTTTTCTCAATTTAACTTTGTCCTCTGTTCTGCCAATACCCTAACCAGGTACAAGGGACACCAGACATTTCCATGCCACAGACATCTGTCGGGAGCAGAAACCAGCTATGCCAAAATGTGTCCAGCATTCAGCCTTCTCTCAGATTCTTCTCCCCCCACAAAGATGATGCCCACAAATCAGCCGGAAGCAGCCTTGAGAATTCGCCGCCCCAATTCCTTCAAACAATAATGTCTAACCTTCTACTTTTTATTATAAAAAGGATCCGGGAATGTTATTCCTTTGTGTCTGGTCACTTTAAGAGCTAGCCACGCCCACTCCTCAGCCACTTCTGACCTCCCTCGTCGCCATCTTTCTCTCTCTTGTGTTTGTCTCTTGTTGTGTGCACATGTGTCTTTGTTTCTCTCTATGTTTCTCTTCATGTCTCTCTGTTTTTCTCTTCTTTAAGCAGTAAATGTCTCCCTCTTCTTTAAATAATACTATGTCCTGTGAGCCTTTTATCCGCCGTAATCACCTGCCTGACACCGCCGGCCACATGGCGCTGCCACCCTGGAGATCTTGCAGGGACCCACAGCCATCCTTGTCGGACTAGCAGCTGCTCTGTGAGCCTGCCAGGGAACACACCTGCCTGTTTTTTAAAGAACAACAGGGGTCAGTGCAGTAGTGAGGGGCTGTAACAGCAAGAGGCTGTGGATGATTAGAAGGAAATAGTGTTTCTGGGACACAGCAGGGTAGTTGCACATATGAACTCACAATGATTGTAGTAGCATGCAAAGAGCCTGTGCAAACTCAAGCCCCAGCCAGAATCTCAGCATGGAGACGTGAGGTGGGTGCAAAGTCACACACCTAACTGAGTAGCTACTGGCTATTGACAGCTACTTGGAGAGGGAGAATCAACTCTCTCCAAAAGTGTAATGCCTGGCAAGTTGACCACTGTGTTGATTTGAACGAGAATGACCCCCCACAGGCTCATATGTTTGAATATTTAGTGTCTAGTTAGTGGAACTCTTTGAAGGGGATTAGGAAGTGTCACCTTATTGTAGGAGGTGTGTCACTGAGAGGCAAGTTCGAGGTTTCAAAAAATTCATGCCATTCCCTGTATCTCTTTCTCTGTCTTAGTGTTGGGTATCAAGAAGTGAGCCGTCAGCTACTGCTCCAGGGCCCTACCTGCTTGCCTGCTACCACTTCCCACCGTGAACTCTAACCCTCTGAAGCTGGGAGCCCCAAATTAAACACCTTCTTTATAAGTTGCCTTGGTCATGGCATTTTGTTACAGCAATAGGAAATTAAGACAACCCACTCTCAAGTGGAAGGTCATACATACAACAACACATGGACAAGGGACTAGGGAGATGGCAAAGTTAAGAGCAAGTCCCAACTCGCTAATGGCCATGGTCTCCCTGCCCTGGCCCTATTCATTCATGGTAGGAAGCACACCATTCCTACATTACTTGGAGTGAGAACAGAAAATGTATCGTGTATGACTCTCCTTTGTATTGTTCCCATGGAGTTTTTACTGTGTGTGAATGTGGCTGAGAAGGGCTCTGATCTGTACTGACCTCTACCAGCCTCTACTTTGGACCCTTGGTTGAAACAAAAATGTCCCATGTTTTGAGGGTGGGGAGAGTGAAATGTCTATGGGTCTCAGGCTCTCAAAATGAACAAAATATTTTTTGAAATGACTAACGATAAAAAAAAAATTATGTTTGTGGTGCCATGGGCTTAGATCCGTGGCAGAACACTGGCCAGGTACACACAAAGTTCTTCCTTGTCCAGGTGCCAGCGCCAGCAAGAGAGACTTACATAATTACCTGGTAAACTTCCAACTGAAATAGTTTTGTTTTAGCTTCATGCAACTCTTCCTTTAACTGTGAACTCCTTTTTAACCTATTTCATTGGTATTTTTATTTTCCATTGAGATTCACCGTGGCCCCCACGTATGTTTACGCTGATTCCTTCCTCAGGTATTTGGGGAAAGAAACTGAGGGGGTTTTCAGTGAGGCTTCCAGATGGATATCATTTCACATGGGAGGTTCCCAACATAAGTTTCATGGCACTCACAGCATCTGAATGACTGCCACACAGGAGTCCCATTGTATGTCCTTCCAAACCTCCCCTCTCACTGGGATAGTCACTGTCATAAGCCATCAGCGAAAAAGACCCAGGCATTACCCCGCCACTCTACACTTGTTTCATGCCCTAGCCTGGCGTTGGCTTAGAGAGCAGTGTGGAATCCTGGGAGTAAAGCAGTTTATCAGCACGAGATAAGCTGCACTGGAGAAAACCCTGAGAGATCACACACAGGGTGTGGTCCCTTAGTAAATATTCAGGTTTCTCTACTCCATTTGTCCCTGTGGAAGTGGCCAGACTTGACTGGGGAGCCTTATACCATAAGAGAGTCCAGGAAACAGCATCCTCAGCTGTCTCAGATGGTGTGTGGATTGCTGAAAGCAGAGGGAAAAACAGGGGCTTGAGGTGAACATTGTCTGGATTTCTTTGCCTGATTCTAGGCAGATCCTCTGGACACAGCCCACTTAGGATGGCAGCTCTGTGTGCAATTCTTGTCTACCAGAGACAGTCAACATATTACAGGAGGAGGGGACCAGAATTTTACATCTGACCCAGATTATCTGGATCTATTCATTTGAGGGTCTATGCTGCTTGGTTAATGTAAACTTGACACAAGCTAGAGTCTTTGGAGAGGAAGGAACCTCAGTTAAGAAAATGTCTCCAAGGCTGGAGGAATTAAGAACACTGACTGCTCTAGAGGTCTCTTGAGTTCAATTTTCAGGAACCACATCACGGTCACAATCATCTGTAATGAGATCTGTGCCCTCTTCTGTTCTGCAGGCATATATGTAGGCAGAACACTGTATATGTGATAAATAAATAAATATAAAACCCTTAAAAATGATGACTTTAAAAAAAAGAAAATTCCTCCATAAAATCTACAATACGGCATTTTCTTAATTAACAATTGATTAGGAGGACATAGCCTATTGCTGGTGGCTCCATCCCTGGGCCGTTGGGCCTGGGTTCAAAGGAGCAGGCTGAGCACGCCATATGGAGCAAGCCAGTAAGCAGCACTCCTCCATGGCCTCTGAATCAGCTCCTGTCTCCAGGTTTCAGCCATGTTTGAGAGTTCCTGTCCTGGCTTCCTTCAGTGATGAATAGTAATGTGGAATCATAAGCCCAAGAAACCCTTTCTTCCCCAGCTTTTGCTCATGGTGTTTCACCGAAGCAATAGAAAGTCTAGCAAAGACAGGGACCACTGGTGATGACAGAATTGCTGTCCCAGTACCTTTTGAGCATGACAGAGGGTCTCTTGAATTCCAAACCTCTATTCCTATGGCCATGCAGACTTAGTACCCCACTCTCTATCCAAAACTCAGACCCTAACAGTGGAGAAGGGGAAGTAGAGCCTCAAAAGCTCCTTCACGCTGCTGACTTTTCTGAGATTCGCTTTTCCTTAGAAACCCATAACTTCTGCAGGTTTAGATGAGGCTCCACCCAACATATAGGCAGTGGAGTCCAAAATAACCACAGAGGAAGAATGAAGAGGCACAGCTGGTCCCCGGCTTATGACAGTCGGAAGTACAGTATTTGACAGGATGATGAAAGGGATATGAATTTAGTAAATTAATTGCTTTAGGTACACGGTACAGTTGCACAAAGCTGATGACTACAGAACCACTCTGGGGCAGGGCTCTTGTTCACGGGTACTGGGGTGGGGTCTGCTGTCATATTGATCCGCTCGCTCATCAGCGGAAGAAAGGCTGAGGAATGAGTGGAGCAGGGTGTGACGTTTGTGCGGTTGTGCTCGGTGGTGGCCCGAAGGAAACACAAATCGTGAAGTTATAAGGCAAGATAGGCGTGAGAAAATGACAGGACAGGGGCTGGTCGGATCACTGAGCAGGTGGAAGACCTTGGACAAGCCTGACCACCAGAGTTCAATGCCTATCCCTCAGGGTGACTCCCAAAGGCTGTCTTCGATCTCCACATGTACTCTGTGTCATATGTATGCACACATACACACACACACACACACACACACACACACACACACACACAAGTGTAATTTTAAAGAATAGATGGCTGTCTTAGAAGTTTGGAACTGGCAGTCACATTTCCCCAAACCACTGGCAGGGAATCTCTCCAGACCAGAGAGGCCACCAGAAGTCACAGCTGTCTGGGGCCATCACCAACTCCTCTAGTCCCATTCAGTGTGCCCTGCATGGGGTCCAGCTTCAGTGTATGACTTGGGAACAGAATAGTTCCCAATAGCTAAAGAAGGTACGTCAAAGCCGAGGAAGCTTTTGTTCAGTTTGAATAAGGAAGTATTGCGTTGGCTTTGGGTTGATCCCAGTGGTCTCTGGGATTGTCTCAGCAAAGCAAAACCCAAGTTTCAGTGGCTCTGGTTGAGGGCTGCCTGATGTCCAAGGTTCTTTTCCTTAAGAGGGTTTCAAAACTATCCCAGACATCCTTTTTACTCCCACTTTTGCACAGGGCTTACTAGACAGCACTGCTTTTCCAGTATTGATTGTCCTATTTCCAATCCCTAGTTCCCAGAAACCAATGCAGGTATTGAAGTGATCCTCTGCTCCCACGTCTGCAGTCTTCCTTCCCCGGCCACCATCTGCTCTTCTTACAGACATGAATCATGCCCCACGTAGGCCAGTGTCCTGAGTATGTCTGTCTGCTGATCACCTCTTCATAAGGACCCCTGCTTTCATGACTCTTGGAGACTGTCATCCACAACCGACAAGCTTAAAACAAACACCAAATCAAACAGAACAATTTTTCACCATATTTAATTGGCATGTGTCGTTGATAGCAGAGGGGTTTTTCTTCTCGAAGCCTCCTGGGATCTATACCTTGCTTTGGAATGCTCTGTGGCTGGCCTACGGTGACGCTGCAATTGGATACTCGCTGTGGCCACCTTAAGGCCTGCTGCCACTAGAACTTCAGAACGTTCCTGACCACCTCAACATAGTGGTCATCTGGAGGTGGCTTCCTCTGACTCCCGGGTTGCAGAAACTTCTGAATTGTAGGAATGTTGCTGATTCTTGTCTTAAATGCCTGAAACAGGAAGCAGTGGCGTCAGGAGCTCAATAGCTGTCACAACCGCTAAGAAATCAGTTTTCCCATAGAAGAGGAGCTCAGGCCTTTAGCTACAAAGCCCTGGGTGGCGGTGCTGAAGTAATTTCTTGGTGTGTTTGCTGACTTTTCTTGGTGTGGGCTGAAATGTCTTATTAAAAAGATATAATAAACATGACCAGAGCATATCAAAAGCCTTTAAATATTTATATTCTTTAGCCTATTAAGTCTTATTTTAAGAGTTTATTAAAAGGGAACAGAAATAGCTTCTGGGCAGTCATGACGCACACCTATAATCCTAGCACTTAAGAGGCAGAAGTAGGAAGATCTCTGCATTCAAGACCAGCCTGGTTTACAGAGAGTTCCAAGACATCCAAAGTTACACAGAGAAACCCTGCCTCAAAAACAACAACAAAACCCAGAAATAGCTAGAAGAATTCTAACACAGTAGCAATTTGTAAATAACGGGTGTTTTCAAAGCAGGGAAAACAATTGATGCTTGGAGACATCTCAGAGGTTAAGAACACTGGCTTCTTCCAGAGGACCAGGCTTCAATTCCCAGCACCCACATGGCAACTAACCACCATCTGCAATTCCAATCCTAAGGAGTCCAATATATTCTCTCTTTTTTTGTTGTTGTTTTGTTTTTGTTTTTTGAGACAGAGTTTCTCTATAATTTTGGAGCCTGTCCTGGAACTAGCTCTTGTAGACCAGGCTGGCCTCGAACTCAGAGATCCGGCTGCCTCTGCCTCCCGAGTGCTGGAATTAAAGGCATGCACCACCACCGCCTGGCTATGGAATCCAATATATTCATCTGGCCTCTTTTGGGCACTGTGTGCACATGGCACATTGATTTACATACAGGTAAATACTCATACACATTAAGAAGAAAAAGGTATTTTAAAAATGAAAAGGCTGGTGATCCGGGTGTGATAGCACATGCCCTTAATCCAAGCACTTAGGAGGCACAGCCAAAGGAAAGTCTGTGAGTTCTAGGCCAGCTTGGCCTTTATAATGAGCTCCAGCCAACCAGGACTACACAGTGAGAACCTATAAGAAAGAAAGAAAGAGAGAGAGAGAGAGAGAGAGAGAGAGAGAGAGAGAGAGAGAGAGGGAGGGAGGGAGGGAGAAAGGAAGGAAGGAGAAGGGAAGGGAAGGGAAGGGAAGGGAAGGGAAGGGAAGGGAAGGGCAGGGCAGGGCAGGGCAGGGCAGGGCAAGGCAAGAAAAGAAAAGAAAGAAAAAAGGGAGGGGACCCATTGTCTTTAGCTACATAGTCACTGCTGAGCCCACCATGCCCCAATGTTCCACATCAATATTCATGGGATGACCTGGTTAAACTCAGTGGTCACAAAGCAAAACAAAGGGATTTGTGGGGAAGGTTGATGAGGGCACAGGAGGGATGGGAGTAATCAGAAAGTATTATACACGTGAAAGGAATTGTCAAAAATAAATTTCACAAAAGAGTCTTTAAAGCAACAAAATAAATAAGAAAAGGAAATGGTTACACATATAAAAATGCATACATGAAAACATTTCATGATCACTGTGAAGCTATATAAACAGGCCACAGAAGAGTGTAATCCTATCTTTTGGAACATACAAAATGATAGGTGTCATGCCAATAACGTCTGTGCAGGAGGATTCAGGTGTCTGCATGTGTGTGCATGCATGTGTGCATACAATTCTTAAAGGAAATTTAAGCCAGGAACTCTAAACATAACATATGAAAGGAAAAAGGAGTTTTTTTATATTGGTAGATGGATAAAAATATCTACAAAGCATTTGTTTTTTACTTTTTTATTTTTTTGGTAAAAACAAAGGGAGCAGAGAGTTGATTCAATGGTTAAGAGCACTGATTGCTCTTCCACAGGACCTGGATTTGATTTTTCAGTACCTGTGTGGGAGCTCACAGCCATTTGTAATTCCAGTTGTAGGTGAGCTACCACCCTCTTCTGGCCTCTGAGGACATCTGCATACATGTGTACACAGACATACATGCACATGAAATTAAATTTGAAATGAAACAACAGTATTGTGTAAGAAAATTATAGCTAGGGCAAGAGTACTTTTGAACATTTGCTTATATCTTATAAATAGGAACACTGAGAGAACACACGAGAAACAGTGAAAGATCATGGGGACAGGAAGACGGGGCCACTACAGAGACGGGGTTTCTCAACTGGTTCCTTTCTTATACGGCTCTGCTGGGATATATATATATATATATATATATATATATATATATATATATATATATATATATATATATATATATGGAAAATATGCATTATATATATGGAAATATACATTATGCCACAGAAGAATACTTGTTGACATACAGATATATTCATTATTCATGGTTATTGAAAAGAACATTAAAAGCAGACCACAAATCAAATGTTTACTATAACCCTATTTTAGGGACAATACAAAGGGATAGATAAATAAGTTTCCTGCCTGTAGAATTATATTTTTTTTTCCTGTTCATCTTTTGGTTTAGATACTGTAGGAGCACAAATACACCTTTTCTTTTGTAGTAAGAAGGAAGAAATGCTGGGGTTTTTTGTTTGTTTGTTTTTATTTTTTGTTTTTTCTCTGTAGTTTTGGAGTCTGTCCTAGAACTCACTCTGTAGACCAGGCTGGCCTCAAACTCACAAAGACCCTCCTGCCTTTGCCTCCCAGGTGCTGGGATTAAAGGCGTGCACCACTACTGCCCAGTGCTGTTCTTTTTTTAAATACACATTTTTTATTTATAATTCAGAGTACCTAAAATTCTTTACATCAAAAGGACAACTAATTCCTTTTTAAATAATTTATTGAAAATAGTTATTTTCTTACAATATATTCAGATTATGGTTTTCCCTTCCTACCTCCTTCCTCAGATTCTCCTCACCCATCCAACTCCAAGCCTTCTCTCTCTTTTTTTCAAATTTATTTATTATGTATACAGTGTTCTGCCTGCATGTGTGCCTACCCGCCAGAAGAGGGCACCAGATCTAATTACAAATGATTGTGAGCCACCATGAGTTCAAAAAAAAAAAAGAATGGAAATTGAATCAAGATCTCTGGACCTCTGAGCTATTTCTCCAGCCTCCCCTGCTCCAAGAAAATGAAAGGCAAATAAAAGACAAATAAACAACAATAAAAAGGAAAAAAAACTAAGAAAGAGCAGGAGAAATGCCTACACACACACACACACACACACACACACACACACAAAACCCATAAAAAAATCTCAAAATCAGAAACCATAATATACAAGCAAAAGATTAGTAAGGTTAAAAAGAAAAACCTCCAAAAATGCCATTGAGTTCATTTGGTGTTGGCCATGTACTACTGGGCATGGAATCTGCCCTTAAATGTGGTCTGTATACCCGGTAAGACACCCTTAGAGAAACTAATTAAAAACATTGTTCTTAATAGACACAACCTAATGGTTCTGAGAAAAATGGGAGGAGCTAGAGCAGAGGCCAAATAAGTATGGCAACTGTGGGATTCTTTGTGCAAACTGAGGCAATGTGACCAAGAGATGACCCAGCATCAGGACCACTAAAAGTGGGCATCATTATCTGATAGGAACCAGGCTGAAAGGACAAAGACTCTTGTAGCGAGTAAAAAATGTTAAGAGTGCTGAAAAAGAAGAAGAAAAGACAGCCCTGAATGTTCATTCTTTGTTTTGCAACTACCAGGGACTGAATCCAGGACCTCGTACACGTGCATCACGTGCTCTGCCTCTGAGCTGTGTGCCCCAGCAGTTTAAACGTTCATATTAGAACCTCAAACACCCATTTTCCCATCATGTAAAGTGCCATTCTCTAACAGATCCTACAGTGTAAGTGCGACGGAATATCCGGAGTGAATAAAACGATGCCCTTTGAGATGGTTTCTCTTCAAGTTTTAAGTCCGGCTCCATTGGAGGCGCATCTGTGTGGACACGCATCCTACCTGCAGCAGAGGGAAGTCAGACAGAATGGGAGCGCTGAGTTCCTCCACCATCAAAATGGCTTCTAACAGCTGTATGTCTGCCCAGCTGAACCGGTTGCCAACAAGAAAATCCTCCCCGTGGTCTTTCAAAATCTACAGAAAAGAAAGACATATTTTAATGGAAGTAATGATGATTTGCCCATCTGAATGCTTGTACTGTGAGGCTCACTGAAGAGTCTTTGATGATCTCCAGAGCTAGCAAGAACAGATGAAGTCAACTCTCTTGCACGTACCATGAAATGACGGAATCTTTTTGGAATGAGTCAGCGATTATCAAGGCCTATGTGGTGAAGCGCTGGCACTTTCTGGAAAGCATGGAGGGAGAGAAAGAAAACTGTACCCGCCAGTACAGGGATACATGGGAGCTAGGATTATTGAGGACCCAGCTGTTGGGACACAAATCAAAATAAGTCACCAATGGAATCGGAAACCCAAACCAGAAAAAAAGCTAATTTTTCAGTACCCAGTGGAAAGCAGACATAAAAAGATACTAGAGTATAAAAAGCTTTGAGTAGCAAATATGTTAACAACTATGGTTAACTCCACAAAGAGGATAAGTGACTCAGAGATTAACATACACCCCTGTAACTCCAGTTCCAAGGATCTGGCGCCCTCTTCTGGCCTCTATGGACACCAGATACACGCATGATACCCAGACATGCAGGCAGGCAGAATACTCATACATATAAAATTCTTTTAAATCTAAAAAATAAAAAAAAAAAAATTTAAAGAAAAGAAAAAGGTCTTAAGCAATTAAGTAACAAAATTGACATTTGTAAATGCCAAGTAGTAGCTCCATAGAAACTCTACTTTGGAAAATCATCTAAATGATAGAACAGTGGTGTAAGAAACTTCAACAAACCACAATTATCTATAATTGAAAAGAAAACACCTCTATTTATATTGAAAAATTGGGTGGAAATACATGAAAACAGTTCTTCCACTTATCTTTTGGTGATGGGGAATAATTATCATTTCTGTTTATAGCCTGTGTTTCTGAATAAGATCTTCAAATAAATTAAGCACAGTTAACGTTTTGGTGATTTAAATGAGAATGACTCCCTCCCCATAGATTCATAGATTTGAATACTTGGTCACCAGGGAGTAGCACTCTTTGAAAGGATTAGGAGGGGTAGCCTTGTTGGAAGAAGTATGTCACTGAGCTTGGGCTTTGAGGTCTCAAAAGCTCATTCCAAGCTCCTCCTGGTGCCTGTGGATCCAGATGTAAAACTCTCAGCTATTTCTCCAGCACCACATCTGCTTGCATGGCACTATGTTCCCCACCATGACGGGGGTCTAAACCTCTGAAACTGCAAACTGTAATGGTCCCAGTTAAATGTTTTCTTATATAAGAGTTGCCATAGTCATGGTGTCTCTTCACAGCAATGAAACAGTGACTAAGACAAACATGTTAAGATCTATGATAGATGCTAAGATCTATGATAGAAAATAGTATCAAGCTACTTATAAGATAAAACCAAAATAATACAAATAGCACCCTAATTGCTCCTATTTGGATATGCTAAGTAATTTTTTTAAGTATTAAATAAAAAGAAAACACGCATCTTCATTGTTTATAGAAACCATACTCCAGAGTTAACTAAGTATGTCAGTTAGGAGAGAGATTCACGTTCTCTCTGTCTCTGTCTAGGTATGTAGTTCAGGCTGATCTTGAACTCTACATTCTCCTGTCTGATCTCCAAAGTTCTGAGAATACAGGAGTGTTCTATTGCACTTGGTTTGGGAGAATCTTTGTGTAGAGAATAGTCTATACAATGAGTGAAAAGAGCTGGGCACGGCACCTGCAGTCACATACGTAGGAGGAGACAGGAGGACTGATGTCATAGCCAGCTTAGGCTACATAGTTAAATATGAGGTTAGGCTAGAGTACATGGAACCTGTCTCAGATGGATAGGTGGATAGATATAGATAGATAGATAGATAGATAGATAGATAGATAGATAGATAGATAGACAATAGATAGATAGATAGATAGATAGATAGATAGATAGATAGATAGATATACATAGACAGACAGACAGACAGACAGACAGACCGATAGACACATAGACAGATAGACAGACAGACAGACAGGCAGGCAGACAGATAGATAGATAGACAGACAGACAGATAGAGAAGGAGGTCAACGTTTCACATCTACTAATAAATCAGCAGGTGCTGGCATTGTCTGTTGTACAAAGAACGGTTAACCACCAGACAACTTGTGTTCCTTGACGATTTACACAATGTCATCTATGAAGTGTGCTGGGGGCCAAATAATTGGACCTGAGTCCAATCAAGATAATAATTCCAGATTCCAGTACATTCAGGAAGAGAGGAGCACGTTGTGTTGACTAAAAATCATGAACTCACATAAAAATGCAATAGAAACGAGGAAGGGAAATAAGAAAGGGGTAGCTAACAGGGAAAAGGGAACCCTACATCTTCTAATCAGGGCTGTAAAGTTAAATTTGATCCAGATTCGAATAAATGAGTTATTTTTAAATGTTTTGAGAAGTATTGGCGTAGACTCCCTGGTTTACAATCTACAGCATAAGCAGACTAAGCTGTGCGACATTTTTAATGAAAGTGCTTCGCTAGCACTGGCCTTGTCCCTGGATCAAAGGAACTCGTCTAGAACACTGAAGGACTGACGGACTCGCATCTCAGTTGACACAGTATCCTACAAACCTTTAGGTGTGGGCCCTGCCATTCCACACACTGCCCTAGAGGCTTGCAGTCTTTCAAGATGTGTTGTGAAAACAGTTTTCAGTAGCATTTCCCACTGAATGCTGCACAAAAGTTTCCAATTTAAAAGCTTTTGTCTTTTTTACCAAGGCACAGTTAGCCTCCAGTACCGGATTCAAGGTGAATTCACGGTGGTTGATACCTTGGATTAGCGGCTTATTGAGTCTTTAAAAAACAGAACAGAAATTGTTTTATTAGGGGTTCTATAGTTTTGGAACCCATTTTGTTTAAGTTTGACCCTAGGGGCTAGAAAGATGAATCCGTGGTTAAGAACATTGTTTGCTCTTCCAAAGATCTGGGTTCCCAAACCCGCATGGTGGCTCACAACCACCTGTAATCAATTCCAGGGGATCAGATGCCCTCTTCTGGCCTTCAAGGGCACCAGGCATTCATGAAGTTCATGGCATACTTGCAGGCAAAACACTCATTCACATAAAATGAAAAAATAAATATTTTCTTTTAAGTTTTGACCCTGTCTTAGTTACTTTTTTATTGCTATGATAAGATACCATGACTAAATCAGTCTCTAATGGAAGAGTTTATTTGGGGCTCACAGTTTCAGAGGATTAGCATTCATGATAATTGTGGTGGGGAGCATAGCAGCAGGTAGACTGGAATAGTGCTGTAGCAGTGGATGACACCTTACATCTTGAGACACAAGCATGAGGCAGAGAGAACTCACTAGAAATGGTGTGGGCTTTGAAACCTCAAAGCCTGCTCCCAGTGACATACTTTCCCCCCATAAGACCACACTGTCTAATTCTTCCCAGACAGTTCCATAAAAAGGGAACCAAGTGTTCAAAATATACAAGCCTATGATGTAGGTGTTGCTTTCATTGGTTAATTATTAAAGAAAACTGCCTGGCCTGATAGGTCAGAACATAGGTAGTTGGGGAAGACAGAACTGAATTCTGGGAGAAAGAAGCAGAGTCAGGCAGAGTCAGAGAGCCACCCACCATGAAGCTGCTAGGTCAGACATGCTGAATCTTTCCAGGTGAGCCATGACCTTGTGGTGACATACAGATTATTAGAAATGGGTTGAATCAATATGTAAGAGCTAGCCAATAAAAGGTAATAACCAATGGGCCATGCAGTGTTTAAATGAATACAGTTTCCATGTAATTATTTCGGGTAAAGCTAGCCGGGAGCCAGGCCTCAGACCGCCGCCTCATCTACTACAAGCCTATGGGAGCTATCTCATTCAAACCGCCAGAGACCCCACAGCAGGAAAGCTCTCACACAGCCAGTCCTTTAATATATGTGTTTTATTTTGTGTGACTGTATACGGGGGCGGGGGGATATGTTTGCCATGGTATGAGGAGGCCAGAGGACAATTTGCAGGGGTTGGTTTTCTCCTTCCACCATCTGAGCTTCCAAGATTGAATTCAAGTTTTTAGTCCTGACAGCAGGTGCCTCTACCCACTGGTACCCATTTTACTTATCTTTTTGAACACTCATTCTTAAATATTCTGTATATTAGGAAATATACAAACTTACCTTCTCAAAGACAGGGAAGTAACGGGTTTTAGCTCTCTTCACTATTAAAGCATAGCTCTCCTCTTTTTCCTTCGGGGGTTTAAATGCAGCCTGGGCAATCATTATCATCAGGTCCAGGGTGCCATCAGTATACATGTCAATCCTGGAAAAACAGCATAGACTCCCATTGGAAAGGAGCCTTCAAGAGCAGGCTTCCCAGTGCAACACTGGACAGGATACATAGTGTTAGCAAGTGGTGTTTGATTCTCCCAAAAATCTTCCACTCTCAGGAATGATTTCCAGAACCAAATCTAGCCAGGTGATACAGTAGAGACTCTGAAGATGTTTACTGAACGCATGAAAGGTAATAGATGCCTCTAAGTCAAAACCTGCCACAAACAGAGTGGGACTGTGATGGTTTGGAGATTTAAAAACACTTAATAAAAAATAAGCATCAGGCTGAGCAGTGGCGGCACACACCTTTAATCCCAGCACCCGGGAGGCAGAGGCAGGTGGATCTCTGTGAGTCTGAGGTCCACCTGATCTATAGAGCAAGTTACAGGACAGTCAGGGCTGTTACACAGAGAACCCCTATTTCAAAAAAACCAAAAGAAAGGAAAAAAGGAGGAAAGAAAAAGAAAAAAGTATACATCAAAACAGTGAAACTGCACAGTATTTATAGGTCATGGAACTGCTTCTCCATCTGTTTCCGTGGGGAAGGCGTGGGAGTGTAGAGATAGACTGCTGCTTCTGAGCTTCGCACATTCCCATGTGAAACTTTCTCTGTTTTCTAAATAATGGAACTTGGCCTTTTCTACTACTGCACTTTCTATACGTACTGATCACTCTACCACGTCCATGTTTGCCATGATGAGATTTTAGGGAGCCTGTACTTAACCCCAAACCTAGATTAAATTTTATAACTGAAAGTATTTTTCTCTACTCTACATTTACTTATCTGTCATGAAAACAAACTATTTATAATACAACTATAATAATACAACTATCCTTAGCCAGGTCTCGAACAGCATATAACATAGCAGATATCTGTGGTATATAGATGCAAAACAAAACAACAACAACGAGAAGAAACCCTACAGCTTTTCGTCCTCCAGTATTTATGATGGGACCTGTCAGGCCCTTCTCTGGGTGCGTGTTTCCAGGCTGACCTTGTGAGTGACAAATGAACACAGTAGAAGTATGAGGGAATAGTTCTGGGTTGAGCTTATGACACTTACATCCTTTCCCTTTCACTCTTAGAATTTTGTCTGTGTTCCATGAGAAGATTAGAATGACAGTATGGAAGCTCTATGGCCTATTCTTCCCCCAAACCAACAATCTGCAATACCTAAACCCAGAACTGCCTAGCTCACTACTGATTGGCAGACATGTGAGTCTAGCTTGGATAAACCCAGCCTAAGCCAGATAGAGGCCACCCAGAAACTTATAGACAAATGCTTGCTCATTGAAATTTGCTTCAAGTTCATAGCTGCTGTGGAAATTTCTTCAGGCAATAGCCTATTGGTGACTGGCACATTTTGGGCATGATCAAATGTACTATATAAATAGATGTAAAATCATGTGTAGCCCATTGGCTGCTAGATTAGGTTCCTGTTCCCTGCTCATGCAGAGGACTGCTGATCTGTGAGTCTACCCCTAAATAAAGATATCTTTATTATACTCCATTCTGAGCTAGTGTGGTACTTTTTTAAAATTGTAATCAACACCAGACTGGTGCCCAATGAACAGACATCAAAATGCCAAATGTTTTAATTAAGGTAGAACAGGACATCTAAGAAGGGATTATAGACAGGCATTCCTAGAAATAATGTCTCCCCTGGAAATGACAAAATAGAAGGTCTCAATCTTGAGGATTATGTAGAAGATGCGGCAAAGTCTGACATTGGACCAATGAATGTAGATCAATAAGAGACAAACAAGGCAATACATTACCATCAGAAAACTCCTTGTGGGGTCTCTCACAGGCCCACAGGTCAAATGTGGTCCAGTCATTCCCAGCCACTGTGAAGGACTTGTCTCCCCAGGAAAATTTAAAATTCCAGTGCCTGTTGTAAAAAACCATACTGTGGCAGACGCCATGAATCTCCTACCTGAGTTGGATGTAGGTTAAAATTCTGCTGGTAAGCCACAATCATGTGGTGATACACAGACTTAATAGAAATGGGTTAACCAAGATGTGAGAGTTAGCCAATAAGAGGCTAGAGCTAATGGGCCAGGCAGTAATTTAATTAATACAATTTCTGTGTGATTATTTTGGGTGTAAAGCTAGCTGGGCGGCAGGACGCGGCCTGCTCCTCCTACTACACATACTGTTCTGGATGATAGAATAAATATGGAGGATGAGTAAAAAATTCCAGTAGAAAATAGGAAGCGTATATCTTGGTAGACGTCTATAAATGCTCAAAGACCAAAGCTGAGAGTACTACTAAATAACATTGTAATTGAGGGATTATTGGACAAGAGTGCAGATACATGAGTATCATTACTCCAGAATCTTGGCATCCATATTGGCCTCTTCAAGAGACAGATATTCAATTCCTAGGATTTGAAACCCTATTTCAAGTGAAACAAAGCATGAGATGGGTTGAATGCATGGGGCCAGAAGGATAAAGAGGAAGGCTGAGGCCATAAGTGGCTAATATACCAGTGACTCTCCGGAGCCATGATCTGCTACAGCAATGGAATACTCGAATTAACATTCCTGTAGTCCTAGAAATGGGACATAAACCAACTCATGTATCTGGGATTGATATTATAAGGTACTATAAAAAGCAGTCACTGGTCATCCAGGCAGTACAAAAACACAAAACAACTAGCAAACATTCAGAGATACAAATGGCCCTACCTTTAAAATGGTTACCTAAGAAATCAATATGAATTAAACAATGACCTTTTACAGAAAAGAAACTACAGGTTTTAGAACAGGAGTTCTAAAGGATACAGGAGCAACTAGGTGAAACAACCAGCCCTTGGAATTCTCCTGTATTTATTGTTAAAAAGAAATCTGGAAAATGGAAAATGATTACAGATCTAAGAGCTATCAACAAGGTGATTCAACTAATAGGCTCTCTACAAACTGGAATTTTTTTGCCTTCCCTATTACCTAAAGGATAGCTTCTTATAGTTATTGATTTAAAAGATTATTTCTTCACTATACTTTTGCAAGATAGGACAGAGAAAAACTTACCTTGACAATGCCTATTTATAGTAATTCTCAGCCTTCTAGAAAATATCAATGGACCATCTCCCACAGGGAATGTTCAATAACCCCACCTAGTCAGCCATTGGAAATAATACATAAACAATTGCCTAAATCTTAATTTACCATTATATGGATGACATTTTGCTATCTGATTCAAATGTAGATACTTTAGAAAGAATGTTTGAAGAAGTAAAGAAAGTATTGCTTAAATGGGGATTACAAATTGCTCTTGAAAAAATACAAAGAAAAGATTCTATCAATTACCTAGGTTATAAAATAGGTTTACAGAAAATTAAAACACAAAAAGCACAAATTAGGAGAGACCCATTGTGGACTCTTAATGACTTTCAAAGATTGCTAGGAGATATTTCCTATCTATGACCCATTGTTGGGATAACACCCAATCTAATAATTCATTTAAACAAAACCTTAGATAATGAGAAAGACTTAAATAGTTCCAGGGAATTTGCAAGTGAAGCTGAGAAAGAATTAACTTTGATTGAAGAGAAATTACAGAAGGCACATGTGGATTTGGTGGATCCAAATCTTAACTGCATTCTAGTCATATAGCCCTCCAGAATTTACCCTATAGAAATTTTAATGCAGAGGGAAAATATTATCTTATAATGGATCTTTTTACCACATAAACCAAGTAAAAAATTAAAAACTTATGTGGAAAAGGTCTTTGAAATAATTATAAAAGAAAAATTTAGAATTCATCAGTGAGCTGGAATAGACCCAGCAGAGGTTATAGTACCTTTTACTAATGAAATTAAAAAACTATGGGAAGACAATGAACCCTGGCAAAGAGTTTGTGCTAATTTTTTAGGAGAGATTAATAGCAATTATCTCCAAAGCGATAGACTTAACCTTATAAAAAGAACTACTTGGATTCTTCTCCACATTGTATGTGACACAGCAATATCCATAGCCCAGACATTCTATACTGATGCAAATAAATCAGGAAAGGCAGGTTACAAATCAAAAGATTTAAGTAAGGTGGAATAAAGCCCTTATAATTCTGTCCAAAAGTCAGAATTCTATGCTATTCTCATGGTACTAAGGGATTTTAAATAAACTCTCAATATAGTTCCTGATTCACAATATGCAGAAAACGTTGTTTTGCATACTAAAACCACTGAATTATATCAAATGATACAGAATTGACTTCATTATTCATTCAAATTCAAGATATAATTAGGAATAAGCTTTGTCCCGTATGCATAACATAAATCTGATCCCATATGGGTCTGACAGGTCCTCTAGTTCAAGGTAATGCAAAAATTGATTAATTATTGATTGGAAATGTGCTGAAGACCTCAGAATTTCATAAAAAATATCATGTCAATAGCAAAGGTTTAAAGAAAGAGTTTTCTATTACTTGGCAACAAACTAAGAAGATTATAATAAAATGTTCTATTTGCTCTTTCTATAACAAAATACTGCTACCTGCAGGGAATAACCCAAAGGGTACTCAAAGGAATAAAATCTCACAGTTTCACTTTGCAAAATTTGGAAAATTAAAATACGTACATCACACCATTGACACCTATTCAGGTTTTCAATGGCCAGCTATCTTGAGCTCAGAAAAGGCTGATTCAATAATCACGCATTTATTAGAAGTTAGGGCCATCATGGGTATACCTGCACAAATAAAGACAGATAATGGTTCCACATATGTCTCCAAGAAAATGAAACAATTTTTTGGCTATTATAATATAAAGCATATTATAGCTATACCAAACAATTCTACAGGTCAGACAGTCATAGAAAAATCAAATTGAACTATAAAGGATACATTAAACAAATAGAAAGGGATGGAAAATATCCCCAGAATTAGATTGCATAATGCTTTATTAACCTTGAATTTTCTTTTTTTAAAAAAGATTTATTTATTTATTATGTATACAACAATCTGTCTGCATGGATGTCTGCAGGTCAGAAGAGGGCACCAGATCTGATTACAGATGGTTGTGAGATGTAGAAGGCCGCAACCACACTCTCCACCATAGATGGCGCTGCACTGTCAGGTGAGCTAGAAAGCTCACACGTGTTGGTATTTTTCCACTACTCCCAAGGTATCACCTGGGACTGGGAGCAGTTGACCAATCCAAGAATGACACGTTCCAAAGCAGGGTCTGTTTCCTATATAAGGGATGGGTTCCATCTTATCTGGGTCTCCGCCATGTGGCTTATGCTCTAGCTCCCAAGAGGATTAAAGCCTTTCTGCAGAAGTATCCTATGTGTACCGCGTGGTTCTTGCTGGCGAGACGGTAGCGCGGGACAGTGAGCCACCATGTGGTTGCTGGGAATTGAACTCAGGACCTTTGGAAGAGCAGCCAGTGCTCTTAACCTCTGAGCCTTCTCTCTAGCCCCCAACCTTGAATTTTCTTAATGCTAATAAGAAAGGAACAATGGCAGCAGAGTGACATTAGATAATAGAAAAAACTTCTGAATTAAATCATCCAGTGTATTTCTAGGATGTGTTGGCCTCATAATAGAAACCAGGAGATGTGCTATGTTGGGGAAGGGGTTTTGCTCTTGTTTCCACAGAAGAAGAGAGGCTACAAATACCATCAAAATTAATAAAAATTTAATTTGAAAAAGAGAGACCTCTTGAGAAAGAAAAAAAAAATGACAGCTCATCCACAGAGGTGACAATCATACAGGTGGTAAGGAAACCTCATAAGGATTGGGGCAGGGTTCTGATCTTGTCTTTGCAGGAAAATCCTCATCTTTAAAAAGTCGAGAGAACTTGGATATCTAGATGCCTAAAGAAGAAAAGATAGCTATCGAAAAATATTCACCACCAAAGAGGAATCTGACTTATGGTACCATACCCTCTACAGGGCAAAATTTTATTATATATATGATGTAGGTGGCTCTTCTGTCGATGGTTACTTTCATTGGTTAATAAAGAAACTGCCTTGGCTTTTTGATAGGGCAGAATTCAGATAGGTGGAATAGACAGAACAGAATGCTGGGAGAAAGGAGCAGAGTCAGGGAGACACCATGATTCTCCTTTCCGAGACAGATGCTGGTAAACCACGACCAATTATTAGATATGGGTTAATTAAGATGTGAGAGTTAGCCAATACGAGGTTAGAACTAATGGGCCAGGCAGTGTATAAATGCATACAGTTTCTGTGTAATTATTTCGGGTGTAAAGCTAGCCGGGAGGTGAGAAATGACCCACCGCTCCTTTTGCAACATATATACATATATAATTTTTTTCTTAGTATAATAAAAACATAAATCACTTAAAAATCAGAGATGACTTTGGAATTGGACAGTGTCTATTCTTCTCTAAATCCAAGCATGTTGTTTAAAAAATCAGAGTTTCTGTCTCATATCAAGAACCATCTGGTATGGGACAGAAAAAAAAAAGAATTTAGAAAAAATTTTACTTTTTCCCATACCTATTTTGTCTCTATTGTACCTTTCATTAAATATATGTCTATATGAATAATGGTTAAGTTTTCCCCAATGAACAATAAATTCTCCTGAAGTAGTCTTTGAAGTTTCCAGGAAGAAGATGGGACCCCGCAACAATGATTCCACCTGGTTGATATGATGTCATGCTGCTGATAGTGGTACTTTAAGATTGGTTTTGGGTACCAGCTGCTCAAGATGATTCCAACTTGGCTAGCTGAAATGGTGCACCTTCTTACAACATTCTGGCCAGAACTTCAAATAAGAACTTCAGAGAAACCCTACCAACTACTTAGAGACTATTTATAATTATACCAGACAGTAATCTTGAAACTTAACCATCATTTTAGTTTTTACAGGATCCCATAGCAATAACATTGCCCCCATGACAGCTGAAAGTAATTCTAGAAGACGATATACCCTCTCCCAACAAAGTATGTCCTCAGGGTTAGGTACAGGGGTTAATTACAAGTGGTATAGGGTTGGAGTTGAGGTAGAAATTATGTGGCTCAGGGGTCTCTTAAAAAAAAAAGAAATTGGATGGGATAATAGGTAGATCAGTGTGAGTTTATTCATAATAATAGTAATAAAGTGAATACTTGTGAGCTACTATTTATAGACAATCTACATTGCTATAAATTATTGTATATTGTTACAAATTTAAATTGTATGTTACATTGAATATGCTATTTCTGTTTATAATATTTGTAAACCTATGCAAAGTTATTTTGTCATATTGTGTGCATGCATGTTTCTACCTTGGCTTAAGATATTTTGCATATTGATACAATTTCAGGATATATTTATCATATTGTACTATGATACATTTCTACCTCTGATCAAGATACTTATACACTGTTTACATTTTGGGGTCCTTGTCTTCATTTACTGCACAGTTGTTTAAAGATTGTCTAATATTTTAATATAAAGCCTTAGTCTTGGGGCTGGAGAGATGGCTCAGTGGTTAAGAGTACTGGCTGCTCTTCCAGAGGTCCTGAGTTCAATTCCCAGCAACCACATAGTGGCTCACAGCCATCTGTAATGAGACCTGGTGTCCTCTTCTGGCATGCAGGCATACATGGAGGCAGAATGTTGTATACATAATAAATAAATAAATCTTTAAAAAAAAAAGCCTTAGTCTTTTAAGCTATATAGGTATTAAGATTATAGGTCAATAGTCATCTATGTTTGTTATAGTTAGACTAATCAGATTCTTTAGATACACAGAGATTCTATTCTGCATAGATAGGTAATTTTCAACCACTTCAAAGAACTGTAGAATATGGGATTTAAATAACTTAGGGTTCTGTTGACGCGAGACATCATTGCTCCTGGCAGATCCGATGTATTCCAGAGAGAATATTGGGCGCCGAATACATTCCTCTTGGAGCTTATTTTCTTCTTGGCAAAACTGGCCTTTGGGCAAGGAACTGCTAATGCCTCAACCACTGACAAAATGCACAGTGTCCAAACTGGACAAGCAGGATACAAGAAAAAAGACTGCCAAACCTTGCCAAGACAGGGTAAGATGTTTTTAAATTTTTCCTGCCTCTGAAAATAGTCTGTCAGTTACTCTAGGCCTTAGCCAAAGTTGGTTGCTCCAACATTGCAAATGAGATTTTGGGTGATTGCCCAGGTAGCCAGTTGTCTCTGTCATGTATTGCACCTTTTGGAAGTTGCTTGATTGCACTTCTTGTTTACTCAAGTAATATTATTTCCCTTCTCAGGTCTTTGATGGGTTTGAAGACTAGATAGTCATAGTTACTTTCCTCTCATGACTTAGCCAAAAAATTTCTAAGATAAGACTTAGAGTCCATAGGATAGGATAAGTATTGAAACATTTAGCATATGTTTCATGCTTGATATTATTTATGCTGGTTATAATTCTAATTTTTATATTTGATATTTGTTTTTATTATATATAGGTTTGTATTAGGCTTAGAACTCTTTTATTTTAGATAAAAGGGGGAGGTGTTGTGGGAATTCCCTCAGCCAATAACCTTTAAGATACTGGCCCATTCTGGGCTTGGTCAAATGTACTATACATACAGATGTAAAAACGTGTGTGGACTCCTTGGCTTGCTGGATTCCATTCCTGTTCTCCGCAAATGCAGAGGACAGCTGATCTGTGAGTCTACCCCTAAATAAAGAGATCTTTATTACACTCCATTCTGAGCTTATGTGGGACTATTTTATTGTAATCGACAACAGATAACAAAATAGATCATCGATAAGATGTTCAAGGTTTGTTTGCTGAATCAGTCATTCGCACCTTCATGTAAAATACTTTACTAGGTTAATTTCTGAGATCATAGTTTTCTAGGCATGAATATGAGACTATTATAAGCTGACTAGTATGGGTTATATCCAAGGAGAGGGTAGATATGTGCTCAGAATTCTGCACAAGCCCTGTCTCCTCTAGCCACAGTGCCTCCCCTTTGTTCCCTTACTCTTCCCGTTTAGTTCTGGTTGAACGATGCAATCAAATCAGGTTTCGGTTGGTATAAGATGCTTGATTTAAAAATCTAGTAGAGGAATGAGCACTAAAGTACCTGAGTCTCTCCTTCAGGTCCTTCCCGTACAAGTTGTACTTGGCAGCGAGGTAGCTGAGGATGGCTCTAGACTGTGTCAGCGGCATTCCATCAATCTCAACCAAAGGGACTTGATCAAAAAGCAGACGGCCATCTGCAACATGAAAGAGAGGGTAAGATAACGTCTTCAACGATTTCAACGGTTGCAGCTCATCTGCAGGATGGCCCAACTAATTCCACAGAACGGTTTTTGCTTAAAATGATAATGACAGGTCACAGTAGGTAAGAAACAACAATCATTTATTTTATGTCAAATCCGAGCTTTGTTTGATTACTTCGTGCTTTTTGTGTGTGTGTGTGTGTATTGAACAACAGCAATTTTAAAAAGATTTTTCTGGAGCTGGAGAGATGGCTCAGCAGTTAAAAGCACTGACTGCTCTTCCCAAGGAGCCGGGTTCAGTTCCCAGTACCCACATGACAGCTCATAGCTGTCTGAAAATCCAGTTCCAAAGGTCTAACACCTTCACACCAATGCACATAAAATAAAGTTAAATTAGAAAAAAATTTTAAAAAAGATTTTTCTGTATTCATTCTAATATATATATATTTATAAACTGTTTTATACAAATACATATACATATATTTTTACAATATATTTGTACATATGTTTATACAAATACATATACAAATACAGAGTAAATTTTACATGTATATAAAAAGATCTCAAAGCTTAAACTGTGTAACAGTGTTTGGGCATAAAGGTTGCCAAGAATGCCTCATCCTCAGATATTCTGAGTGGGGACTGAGGTCTGAGAATATGCGTCTATTAAAAGCACATCACTTACTGCTGTAGGGCATGACAATAGGAAGGACGCAGCCACAAGAGCACATCGCAGGCAGTCATGCATTACTAGACATGCACGCTGGAACGTCGGCATCCTGTCTCTAACAATAATATCTATTTAGCAGGACTTTGAAAGGAGATAATATCACATAACAATGCCAGGAATCCAAGTAAATCAAAACCAAGTTTTCATTGGTGACTGCTTACATAACTGTAGTTTATTGTTGCTCACCAGCAGGAAAACCTTTTGAGACTTGTGTATTAGGTAATTTTGTCCTTGTGTGGATACTGTAGTGTGTACACACACAGACTAAGATGCCTACGGAGTCACTAGGCAAAATAACCTCTCCAAGGCTTAGGCTGCATCATGAAGGAGGGGCCAGAATGGATGCAAGAGTGAGAGGATGGGGGAGGGATGCTGTGAGATGGTGCCTCTGGGTCAAATGCATCAGAGGAATCACAGCAGTTATGGTTACTGGGACTAGCTTAAGACTGGGCCCATCAGCATTCCATCACGGATAGGAGGGACACTAGGGCTCCATTCTTCCCTGAGGAGCCATTGATAGTTAATGGATCCTGGAGGAGGGGGAGTCATTGTCTTTAGTGGTGTGGTGTAAAATGTCTGTGCTCTAGTAAACAACCTCTGACCCATGCTCATGCAAACAATTCTAATTAAATTCTGTGAGTCCAAAGGAAAAAAAAGAAGACATAAAAGTAGGAAGGGGGCTGACAGAAAGAAGAAAGCATTCAGTGGGGGGATGGGGAGATTGGAGAGGGTAATGGGGTGTTATCAAAATAATTCATATACATGAATGGAATTGTCAGAGAATAAATTTTAAAAGTAAAAAAAAAAATGGGCATGGTTCAGTCTCAAGTATATCCTGTGTGTCACAATTTGATAGATTTATTAAAAAACACAAAGAAAAATTAGGTGTGAACCACAAAACGTTGGGGCTAGTCTCCTTACCCTGCCCCTCAGCCATGGAGACAAGGTTAAGCCTTGCTAAAGGGTGCAGAGCTGCTAAGGAACGTATACTATTAATTAATTGAGGCCGGTGCTGTCAGATACTTTGTTCGTATGAAGTCTACAGAGATCCGATAGTTGATGCATTAGCTTTGCATCAGGAAAACGAGGATTAATCAGCCAGCATTTGTAGGAATGTTGGTGCCAGTCCCTTCCAGTAGCTGCCATTCCTGAGACCTGTGTTCTATATGATGACTGACTATATTTCCAGAAACAAGTTTTGATTTTTTTTCCGATAAGACAGCATTGAATGAATCAAGGCTCACCTTTTAGCAACTTCTCATATTGTTCTCTTGTCTCCAGAAATTCTTCTTCAAACTAGAGTAAGGAGAGACATGGTTATAACTTTTAAGATGGGAAGCAGGGAGACAGAGATTTCAGTACCTTTTGGAAATATGTTATAGCTTTCAGAATAAAATCTAAAAGGGAACCGCAAAGCTGTCGGCTCCCACCTAAAAGTAAGATGGGGCACGTATTTAGAGATTAACTGTCAGGGGTGTCCAGCCTTTTGACACTGTGACATGATCTTGTCATCTACTAATGCATTGGCTGCATTCATAGCTATCCTGGGATGCATGTGGCTGGGGGGCTTCTGCTTGGATGATCCTGAGGGATGAAAGGGACCGGAAGACCCTACATCAAGGATTTACCTACATCAAGGATCCCCAAGCCCCTCTTTTCCCACTTTTGTTTGCCTGGACTAGCTCTTCCCTTACTCCAAACACTTGTCTTTACCCCAAACTTCTCCAGTGATTTTCCCTCTGCCCCACCCCCCTCTTCTTTCTATTTGGTTTTTATAATGTTTCCTTCCTACCAGATCAAATTCAGTTTATCTTTAGGACTGATGTATTCAAAGAAAGAGATCCAAAGATCCCACTCAAGTGAGGCTGTGGTCATTTCCTGCTAGGTTTTCTAAAGCTTTGCGAGGGTAGTTTTGTCCTTCATGTCTTGAGATGGTGTGGGACAGTTGGGCAAGCTAAGGAAGAGTCCTTATAGGGAAAAGTGGAAAGCAAAGGCAGCAGAGAGCCCTTATTCCGAAGGGCATGGTATGTATGCAGACTGAGAGACACAATTCTAGGCCAATTCTATATTCGGTGGCAGGGGTTAGAGATAAGGGAAGAGCCAGTTGACATATCGCACATCTGGGCTGGGGCTCCAGTGGGCAGCCATGAACATTCCATTAGTGAGGGGCTCAGAGAGGGGTTAAATGGCCTCAGAAAAACCAACCAGTCCAGTGGAGAGAATGAGCTAGATGTACAGTTCTTCCTCTAAGATCTTTTCATCTCTAGGAGCTTCAGACTACCCCAGGCCTTCATCTTCCCTCTTCCCTGGTGACTCTAATCTCCTCCCTGCTTTTCTCTTATCTAAGAACACAGCTGGAAAAAAGGGGAAGAAGGAGCTGGGCCTTAAGTTCCACCCCCATCCAGGAACTAACCTCCACTCCCGCCGCAGCCAGCAGCCAGCGGATGGACTCCATCCTGCCTCTGCCCTGAAAGTAGTAGAGCTTGGGCTTGGCTTCCATGACTCCTGGTTCAGTTTCCTAGGGGGCAGCAGTAAAAAGTACAAACTAGCACAGTGTATACTTTGTCTCCATTCATAGCCAGGATGAAACAGGGTAAGCAAAGTCCTTGTGCAGGGATGTGTCCTTGTGCGCGCACACGCGCACACACACACACACACACACACATACACACACACACACACACACATACACACACACACATACACACACACACACATACACACATACACACACACACATACACACACACACACATACACACACACATATACACACACATACACACACACACATACACACACACACATACACACACACATACACACGCACACACACACATACACACACACACACACACACGAGGTAAAGCTACGGAGAAAAAGCACACAAAGGCAGGATAAGGGGTGACTCTTATGAACATCTGGCTAGGACTGGGGAGGGGCATTTGAGGTTTCTTGGCTGTCAACAAGGTTCTGCTTCTGGAACAGAAATAGCAGTCTTTAAAATTAGCCACTGAAATGTGTATAAATTGTTTGCTTTATGCTTTATAAAATGCTGTCACTCACAACTTGAGACACAAGAACAAACTATACTCAACAAGGGTATATTATTTGAGATCACCTCTGATTTTTGGAGAAAGGAACCAGGAATTGATATAATAGTTTCCTGAATATCTCTGAAAAAAAATATCTTTTCTAACATCAGCAAAGAGTCGGGCCTGCTTGAACTGGACTGTCCAGTAGGAACTTGGAGCCTTTAATTGGTGCCAAAGACTTTATTTTTCCAGGTAATAACACGGCAACAAAATAGCATACAATATGTTAATCATAATGACAAGTTAGAAAATACCAAGTTGGGGCTGGAGAGATGGCTCAGTGGTTAGGAGCACCGACTACTCTTTCAGAGGACCTGGGTTCATTTCCTGCACTCAGATAGCAGTTCACAACTGTCTATAACTCCAGTTCCAGGGGATCTGACACCCTCATACCAATGCACATAAAATAAAATTAAATAAAAAAAGAAAAAAGTGCCAAGTTAAGAGCTAGCTAACTTCATTACCCACTTTCTCCAATAGACAGATCATCTGAGCGAAAATTAAACATCTGAATTAAATGACATCATAAATCAAACGGACCACAATGTAATAAAGCCTAAAATCAATGAATTACTAGTAGTTATACAAACTCATGGAGATTAAAAACCACATTACTGAATGATGGCTGGGTTTAAGAAACAACCAACAACCATACAACCATAGGAAAATTTATGAAAATTCCTAAAATCAAATGAAAATTAAAACAAACACAACAAAATATCTGGAACACATTAAAACCAGCCCTAAGAGGAAAATTTATGCTCTGGAAATTAGAAAGAGTTGGAGATATGGGTAGGCAGTTATGAGCACTGGCTACTCTTGTTTAAGACCCTAGTTCAATTCCCAGAACCCATCTGGCAGCTCATAACTATTTGTAACTCCAGTTCCAACCCCCAGCTCCAAGGTAATCAAATGCCCTCTTCTGGTCTCCTTGAGCACTGTATGTATTTGGTGCACTTATACACATGCAGGCAAAACACTCATACACATAAAATATACATACCTAAACATATGTATATATTTTACTTAGAAAGAGAACAAATAGATGACTTGATAAATCTCCAGAATTTGGAAAAACAAAAACAAATCAAACCCAAGTCTAGTAGATGGGAAGAAATACAATAAATTCAAGCAAAATGAATGAAATAGATACAAAGAAAACACAAAGAATCAACAGATCTAAGAGCTGGTTCTTGAAGAAGCTAAACAAGCTCAATAGACTGTTGATCCAATTAATCAAAAAAAAAAAAAAAACCAAAAAACAGAATCAGCCTTGAATAAGAAAACATTACCACAGAAACCAAAGAAAGTCAGACTCGCGTAAGGGAATACTTTAGAAACCTATATTCAATTAGGTTGCAAAATCTTAAAGAAATGGATGAATTTCTAGATGCACCCAAACCACCAAATTTAAACCAAAAAGAGGTCAGAAACCCAAAGAGATCCATAACAAACAAGGAAATTGAAGTAGTAACGAAGAGAGGTCCCCAACCTACAGACCTTTAATAAGAAGACTGAAGCAGGAACGAGAAGTCTTCCAGCTAGTAGAGAATGGCTGGACCCAGAGGGACTCGCCGCGGAATTCCATTAGACATTCAAAGAAGATCTACAGCCAACATTTCTTGTATTAGTTAAAAAAGAAAGCGATAGAAAGACACTCAAAAACCCCTTCAAACCCAGTCCGGTATACAAAAGAGCAAAGCATTTAAACAGTGGTAAGAAACCAAGGCATTGCCAGTCCTGTGTCTCTCATCCAGGTTCTGCTTGAGTTGGTCTGAATTAAATTATTTTTAAATATGCAAAGTGCGACTGTTTTCAGTAATCAGTTCTTCGTGCACAAAGAAAAAAGTGGCACCTGGGCATAGACGCACACATCCCAGGCTGAGGCAAGAGAATCCTGTTGCACGTCTCCAAGTGTCTGGTCATTTATCAAAATTATTTAGCATCTGCTCTGTGTATAGAAAGTTCCCTTAGATATGCTGTTCCCCCTTTTCAATCCGCCATCTGTGGTGGCACCGCTGCCAGGATGCAAATTTTCGTGAAGACCCTTACAGGGAAAACTGTCAGGCTCGAGGTTGAGCCCTCGGACACTATAGAAAATGTCAAGGCCAAGATCCAGGATAAGGAAGGAATTCCTCCCGATCAGCCTCTGATCTTCCCTGGCAAGCAGCTGGAAGATGGCCGTACTTTGGCTGACTACAACATCCAAAAGGAGTCCACCCTTCATCTGGTGTTGAGACTTCGTGGGGGTGCTGAGGAAAGGAAGAACAAGTCTTACACCCCTCCCAAGAAGAACAAGCATAAGAGAGAGAAAATTAAGATGGCTAGGCTATATTGAAGTACTATAAAGTGGACGAAAATGGCAAAATTAGTCGTCTTTGTCAAGAGTGTCCTTCTGATGAATGAGGTGCTGGAGTTTTCATGGCTAGCCACTTTGACAGACAAGTGCTGCCTCACTCACTGCTTCAACAAGCCAGAAGACAAGTAGCTGCGTATGAATAAATAAAAAGACAGGAATTGATGTTTAAAAACAAGGTTTGCTGTTCCTAAATATATTTTGCTAAAATACATTACGATCAATCAGGTAGGCCTCACACATAAAGATTAAAGTTTTTACCAGAAGAAAAATTATCACACCTTTTTTTTTGGTTAAGTATATTGAAAGAAATAGTATCATTAAAGCAAAAACAACAAAATACCACATTGTTGGCGTGTGTGTGTGTGTGTGTGTGTGTGTATATATATATATATATATATGTGTGTGTGGGCGCGCGTGCGCAGTGATAGAATATTTGCTTCACAAGCAGAAAGTCCTGGGTTTCACACACACACACACACACGCATGCACACACGCACGCATGGTGAGTACACATATAACACAGCATTACAGAAATTGCACAGAGCCTTACAGAATGTCTTAGGTCACTTTCTGCTGTTCTTTGCTTTCTGTTGCTCTGCTAAAAACTCTGACCAACAACACTTCACTTTTCCTAGACATCGTCTGCTGAGGGAAGCCAAGGCGGGAACGGAAGCATGGAAGGTACACTTTCTACTTACGGGCGAGCTTCTCGGGTCTTGCTTAGGCTGTAGCTTTAGACTAGCACTCTGAGAGGCAGGAATGAACTTGAGAACCAACAGATCGAAAAACTCCAGTTCGTACTCCTCAAGAGTTGTCCAAGTATGAACCGAGTTAAACAGAGCTGGCTCACCAAGTGGGCTTTTGGTGCGCCGACCTTGGGGGGTGAGGTTTCAGAATGGGAGCCGGTGCACAGCGGTTCATCCCAGAGCTCATTTGGCTTGAGCAGAGCGTAGCCGTGTGTGATAGCTTTGGGCTAACTGGGTTACTGCTTAGAGAAAAGGAAGTAAGTCCAAAATCTTCTAGAAGACGGAACGAGTTAAGCCACAGGTCCTAGCTGAAATTTCAGCTCTAAGCCAGGCAGGAGGATGGTCTAGGGCTGCCTGGGCTACAAAGAGAGTTCATCGCCAGCTTGAGCACTTTAGTAAGACCCCCATGTCAAAATAAAAGTAAAAAGTGCGCTGGGGACATAGCTCAGAGCGGTTACTGAGTATAAACAAGGCCCTAGGTCAATAGAGGAATAAAAGAAAAAAAATAATTGCACCTCTCTTTTCAACTAGGTTCTCAAATTCTGTGAGCCTCAATCTTCTCATTCGTTCAAGACCAATGGTGTTCTTCGTTTCTGTTCATTGATAACTCATTTCGTTAGCTATGTCGTTGAGAGGAGATATCAAGTGCAAATCGCTGAACAGAGCAACTGAAAATTGACCCTCCTTCCTCTCAGATGACGGCAACATTTGCATGTGGGAAAAGAGGAACCTTGTTTCTGTCAGGAGGGAGCAGCTTTCTCCAGAGTACACTTGTGGGCCACCAGAAGCAGTTTCTAGGTGCCTCTTAGGAAGGTAGAGATCGGGGCTGAATAGATGGCTCAACTGTTAACAGCCTTGGCTGCTCTTGCAGAGGAATTAGCTTTATTTTCCAGCACCCACATGGCGGCTCACAACAGCCTATAAGTCCAGTTTCAGGGGATCTGACACCCTACTGTACAGATGTGGTGCCCAGACATACATGCAGGTAAAACATACACGTTATTTTTTTTTTTTTTAAGGAAAAGAATTGAGGAGACCTGGTTCAGATAAAGTTTGGGAAACTGAGTCTAGAAAGAAAATTCAACCAGCCTGCCCTGGTCTACTTTTCCCATAAACTAACCACTGGGCCAACACGGGGACATGGGTCTTCGTGTTGGATGTCGCCAGCTAGCATAGGCTCCTGCTTGAAATCAGCCCCTCCAAATAGCTCCCAATAAGTTATGTGGATTTTTTACTGCAGCCACACAGCACCCCTGTGGGACAGAGGGTCTAACCCGGGTGCTTGGATCATCTACTCCCCATCTTTCTGACTCAGACACTACACTTTTTATCAATTAAGTGGATTGATTGGTTTGTGTTCCCCAAATGCCAAGGGCTTACACACTTTCTTAGATAAAAAACATAAAGCCAAGCTAGAGACTCTTACCTACGTAGGTCCTCATAGCTACTCAAGAATAAACCAAGTGAGCTGCCCTGTGGTATTTAAAGGCTGGGCAGGCAAGTCCGAGAGACCAGCAGCAAGTGAATCAGAGCTTTTTTTTTTTTTTTTAGAGCCCCAGCTTCTCAGCTCAGCACAGCTCCCTCCCTGCCCGTAGGGAGGAAAACTCCAGAGTTGGATTGTTTGAGTGGAATCTTCCCAACACACGGAGTAGATACATAGATGCAGAAAGATTTTGTTTACCATTGAAGCGTTACGGCATGCTATGGCAGCCGCCTCTCTCCTTCTTAAATAGGAAAAAAAATATTTGAAATTTTTCTAGGGAGGAACAAATATGTATATAGTGGCTCAAATACTAAAAAAAAATTTTTTTAATTTTCTGCTTTGTATCTTATGTCAATCAGTCAATTAAAACCCCACTTAAATCTTACGTACTTACTTTTGAAGTTAGAGCTAACGTATAATGAGTGAGGGTGTCTTAGCACGCCCAGTCATATAAGAGCTGTGTACAGACAATGCAAGCCTGTAGGCCTTGAATGGCTGTCCATCTGCTAGTTTCTTGTGTTACACACACTCCCCGGTAAGCAGGGAGGAAAGTTAGGACGAGTAATAAAGATGAACTTTCAAGATGGCTGGCTTCTTCTTCACCCTGCTGGCTGAAGACAAAGGCCAGGCCCCTTCAAACAAGGCCTTGGAGGCTTTTGTTCTCCTACAAGCGGGCCCACTGATGAAAAACTAGCTCAGCAAATTCCAAGGGGGATCAGGGTGTGTTTTACATAACGGTTGCAGGCCTGCAAAACACCTTTCTTTCCAACTGACCGACCCTAAATTAGGGGAGGAAAAACAACTCTTCAGAGACTTAAGACCCCAGCCCTGTGGACGGCTTTCACTCCGTGCATGCTGCGCGTGCGTGGCGCCTCATCCCCAGTAAATGCCTCTCTTCGACTGCAGATTCTCTCTGCTCCTGTCTGTGGTGTTTGATCTCGTCACGGCCACCTCTTGAGGTCGACGTTTTCCCTGCCTTTTAATAATTTAATTGGCAGAGAAAGCGAACCCTAACAAGACCCCTGGATCGTATCAATCACTTATCTTCCATGCAGAAAAATTCGTGCCTTTTATCTGGCCTACACAGCTTTGAAATAATGGCCATCAAATAATCACAAATTAAAACAATTGCAGATTATAAACTGTAGATTTAGTGTAAATAGTCAATGCAAGAGGAGTACACACACACACACACACACACACACACACACACACACACACACACTAACCTTATTCTTCTAAGACCGGTCTCCAGGCACTGGAAAAAGAAGCTGCTAAATCTGTTAAGTGAAAGTTCAGAGCCCTTCAGATTTGATTGCAATCTTCTCCCATCAGCCAGTGAGCTTTTAGGAAGTGCGCAAGCCTCCAAGGCTTCAGTTTACACTCAGTTCAGTTAACTCTTTGTTCCCTGGGGAGAACTGGTGTGCTGGAAAAACTGGTGTGCTGGCTCATTCAACAGACATTACTGAGTACCCTCTTTTGCAGTGTTGGCACTACAGAGGGGCATGGCGATTCCACTTCTTGCGCTGGCAGTGTTTACGTTCTCTTTGGGGAAAGTTAGGTAATATAAACATAAAGATAAATGCACCATATTCAAAATAACCATAGCAGCAACATATTGAATGGTTATAGCTTGTAGATTCATGGATTAATTGTATGTCAACAAAATCATGAAGAACAGTAGAGAAGAACAGGCAAATGGGAACATTATGCTATGGTTCATTTTTGTGCTGCTAAAACAGAATCCTTGAGACTCAAGAGTTTACTTTTGAAAACAAACAAAGTTTACTGACAGTTCAGCCGGTTGGGCAATCTGAAATTGAGGGGCTTTCACCCAGAAAGGAAGGCTATCTTATTGCCTCATTCTACAGTACAAGGTAAAATGAAAGAAAAAAGTGTATCCTCCTTAAGGAGAAAGGGAGGGGGCAAAGCCATGCAGGCACCTTAGGAGTGGATTCCTAAGGACTGTAAGAATTTGCCTCTCCCTTCCTGTCTCATTAATGAGGCAGAGGCATAAACAACTGTTAGAAACAAAGACATGATTGTCGGTCCTGGAGCAGGCAGTGCAGAACCATGTGTGGTTAAGGTTTCAGGTGGAGACATAGCCCAATCCTTGGGAAACAGAGTGTTAATCATACACAGGAATCAACCTAGTTTGTCTTAATATAAGATGACTTTAAAACCGAAGATGGAGGCACGCTGGTTCTTCAACCCATCCCCACTCCTCAGTAACATTAACCCACTCATGACAGCAGAGCCCTCGTGGATCTCTTCACCTCTTAAAAAGTGCCACCCCTCAAAACTTGCACAATGAATGCATCGTGGGTTAAGTTTCCTCTGTAACAGGCCTGGCAGAGATAAAGATACTAGAAGACACTTTGTGTCTCCAATCTGACTATTGAACAAAGGGCCTCAAAGAAATGGGGCTCTCCCCAGGAATCTCAGAAGGGCCTGGCCAGAACCGGGAGGCCTTGCCTTCTGGGAAGTGATTTCTTTCTCACAGTCTCCAACAGCTTGTCAGAGCACCTTACAAGATGCCACCGAAATCCAGAAAAATGACAAGTCTTCGTGGAGAGGACACCGAGACCAGGACTGCTTGGATGTGCATACCTTGGACTCTGTTTAAACTTTAATCTCACTTCAGGACCTAGAAGACAGACTGGGAAGATGCGGTATGGCTGGATGCTGTGTCCTTCTTCCCAATATGACCATAAGGACCAAATCTCCTTTTTCTGCTTTCCACGTTTAAATAGGCCATCTTAATGTGCTCATTGAGGGTGGGTAGCTAGGTCTGACTAAGGAAGAAGCTGATCATCTTGGAAATGTACTATCTTTCTTATCCTTTCCCTCTCTGTCTGCCTACCGGGGAGTCTGTCTGGAGTGTAGACTCTAACTCCTAATCTCTCACTTCCACATCGGAATACAGAATTTGGGATAAACAGAAATCTGTGTTCCCCAGCCATGGTCACTCAGGTTTGGCTCTAGAAGAACCATCTTATCCTCTTTAAGGTGAGAACTGTCTGCTTTGTTTTGTTTTGCACTGAAGAATCCTAGTAGGATGATGAGGCTCACAAGAGCCAGAGAAATTATTAAATTTGCAAGACTCATGAAGTTACGCCTTGAGATTGACTTAACAAACAGTGACTACGGGGAGGAGACTCTTTGGGGCAGCTGGCTTCAAGCTGCCCAGTGAGCTCTGGCGATGCAGCTCTCATTGCCTATGCTGAGGCAGACTTCTCAATGATGCAGCTACCCTACTCCTGAGAGACCATCCAATCAAGCTCCTGTACGTAGCCACGACCCCTGTCAACTAATTGGCTTACGAATATAAATAGGGTTCTAGATCGGCTCCTTCTGTCTTTCAGTACCTGGGATGAACAGGCATTGTCTGCGTCTCTCCAGCAAAAGCCAGAAATCACAGCGGAACCCGCACAAGGACCTACAGATCCAAATGTGTGTTGGGGAGAAACAGTCCTGTGCTCCCTGCTGTGGGAGCACAAGCTGTCTTAGGGCGGGACAACCTTTTGGGGGACCCAGGGTGTCTCCCTCTAGGTGTTATGAGGTGACACGACTCCTTGATGAATGGGATCTACCATGTGAGTACAGGGGTGTCGTCCAAACAGCTGATGGACTAGAGAACAGGTTTCCATCCCTAAAAGTATCATGTATGGGCTCTGATCTCAGGCAGCGCTGTGTGGTCACTGCCATGGGAGACAGGAGATGCAGCTGTAGCTGAGCTATCTGCCTAGGAAACAAGTGGGGAGGGGGGCTTATGATGAGAAAAAAGATGCATGGAGAGTATTACACATGCCACTCCGATTTGGTAGGAGAAACAGAAAAAAGAGTGAAGGAGAAGGAAGAATTGTCTTACTGTGTCTCACAGCTGGTGGTCTATAAGGGAAAGAGTACATATTAGAATCTATACTCAAAAGCCCTTCCTTATATCCAAAGATGGTGTCCTAGTTAGGGTTTCTAGTGTTGTGAAGAGACACCATGACCACAGCAATTCTTTTTTTTTTTTTATGGTTGAGGAGATAGATTTATTGTAAATACGAGGGAGAGAACAACCAGAGGCATCTGGAAGAGTCCAGACTGAACATGAGCATGGCCAGCAGAAGAGACCTGTCCATGAGAAGAGAGAGAAGGGGAGATGTGAGAGAGGGAACGAAAGAAGGGCTAGAAAGGCCCGGGAGCCAAGAGAAGAGCCCAGAGCAATTCTTATAAAGGAAAACATTTAATTGGGGTGGCTTACAGTTCAGAGATTTGGTCCACTATCACCATGGCAGAACACGGTGGCATGAAGACAGGCATGGTGCTGGAGAAGGAGCCGAGATCCTACATCTTTATGGGGGGGGTGGAGTTCAAGACAGGGTTTCTCTGTCTTTGGCTGTCCAGGAACTCACTCTGTAGACCAGGCTGACCTCCGACTCACAGATCTCTCCCTGCCGCTGACTCCCGAGTGCTGAAGTTAAAGGTGTGTGCCACCATTGCCCAGCTGTGTCCTGTGTGTTGATCCACAGGCAACAGAAGGTAAAACAGTATCACACTGGCCAGACTTGAGTTTATAAATCCTCAAAGCCCACCCCTACAGTACAAGCTTCCTCCAACAAGGGCGTTCCTCCTAACAGTGCCACTGCCACGGGCCACGCATTCACACACATGAGTCTGTGGGGCCCGTTCCTATTCAAGCCACCACAGACGGGAAGAATCGGTACTGAGAAAGCAAGGTTGAAGAGGTAGGTAACACCTCTCCAGGTCCGACTTTAACGGGGAGGATGGAGAAACCCATGTTCTGGCCTGCAGACGAGGACAGGACTGTTCACAGCAGAACTGAGAAAGAACTTACCTCTGTAGGGACAGTGAGGTTGCTATGGGGCTTTAGTGGTCTGGTTGGACCCCATGGGGTGTGGTCTTTGTGCCATAGGATAGGCTTCGGGGTTTGTGCGATTTAGACCAGCATACAAACTGGGTTTATCATGAGAGACTAAAACATTTAGGAGTGGGTGAAAACAAGGGAAAGAAGACAATGGGGCCTGTCGAGGTCACTCAGAAGAACATGTGGCATGACTTATGTCAAGGCAGAATTTCTAGAGAAAGGACTGACCTAAAGTTCTCTGCTCATCTGCTCTGGAATGCTAGAGCCTGAATGGAAGCTTCCTAAGGTGGTGAAAGGAGAAGTTAGAATGGTACCGGTGAACAAGATTAAACTAAACCTATGGGTTAAGTACATCACACACCCAGTGGAAATTGTACGCAAGGTGGAAATGTATACCCAGACCTAAGCCATTTTAGCAGCCAGGGGTGGCTAACCATGGCAATGACCACAGTCCTGGGCCATGACCTGTCAGAACCAGAGAGCTGGCTCCAGTAACAGACGTAGCAGGAAGAGCGTAGCCCTCCTCTATCACGATCCTGGACTGAGCTAAGCACTTTGAGCGGTCTTGCTGAGCTATTGTGGATAGGAAGATGTGTGATGGCCTCCTGACAGCAGCATATGAGCATGAGGGTGAGTATCCCTCCAGCCAACATTCCCCTTGTCACAGCTGGTGACAGCAATGACAACATCTTTTCATCCTTTTTTTAAAGAAAGATTTATTTTTCTTTTGTGTGGAGGAGTGTTTTGCATACTTGTCTACCACATGTGTACAATGACCACATATCCGAGAAGAGGGCGTCATCAGATCCCCTGGAACTGGTGATAAAGACAGCTGTGAGCTGCCATTTCAGTGCTGGGAACTGAACCCAGGTCCTCTGCAAGAGCAGCAAGTGCTTTGCATGGCCGATCCAGCTCTCCAGTCCCGAGAGAGAGAGAAAGAGAGAGAGAGAGAGAGAGAGAGAGAGAGAGAGAGAGAGAGAGACTCATTCTACGCTAGACGTTAGTAATGCTTCCTCTTTAGTACCCCTTTAATTATCCAAGCCTTTTGCTGCTATGGAGTGGAGAATGCACTGAGTTCGAACCAGTTTTATCCTGTTGATTTCAACCGTGGGCAGTTGCTGAAGCCGCAGGTGATAACAGGAGGAAGTCCAGAGTTAATAGTAACTTCTCCCCCACACCCCAGCCCCCAAGAAGGTGTTTTAGTGGACAAAGGGGGGCTCATAAAGCTCCACAGGGATAGATAACCTTAGCTTCCTTCAAGGGAGTGGAGCTGCTCATAAAAGACACCTGGAAACTTTTCCATTTCGTTTCCAACAAAGAAAACTACCTATCCACAAGGGGAGGGGCAGGAAAGGTGAGCACCCACACTGACATCAGCGTGTCACATTTCAAGTGCCCCACAGACACAGGGCTGCCATAAGGGAGAGTGCAGAATAGAGCATGTCAGTCTGCCACTGCAACCCCAGCGGGCACCAGTCTCTCTGTAGACCACTTACTACTAAGTTTGGTGTCACTGGTTGGGAAAACAGCCCTGTACTTTCTTCAACACCTGTGCCTAACCCTTTAACTGTCAAACCCCGGGTGAGGTACAGGTATGGATTCAATTGGGCTTTAGAGGGGTCAGGCATTGAACACAGGTGAAGACAGGAGGCTCACGCCCTGTAAGCTGAGCTGGTGTTACACTTGAAAGTGGAGTCATAGTTACGGAGATCTGTTGTCCCTCAATAGAAGCTTAAGTTGGGCCGGGCCCCTGGCTGCTGGTGGTTAGCCAAAAAGATGGCTGCGGAGGAAGCAGGCTGCCCAGAGGTTTAAATGGGATCCTTGGCTGAATTAATTCTCTATAGGAAGCAGGTAATGACCTCAGATAACATAAAGGAGACAGAAATGGGAGGAATGGGGCACAGGAGAAAAAGGAAGGGGCACGAAGAGGTTAGCTGGAGGTGGAGAGTCTAATAGGGAGAGAGAGAGGGAGGGAGGGAGGGAGGGAGGGAGGGAAGGAGGGAGGGAGAAAGCTGGGGAGTGGGGAAAGGCCACTTTCATTCTTCAGCTATGGAATTCCTGAACACAGAGTCAGGATCATTTTAAATCTGCATTCCCTCTTGCCAGTAGGGCTTTAGGGACATGGTTTTTCAAATATTCAGCCTTTGCTCTTCCACAGAAACATCTTTTTATTTTCTTAAATCAGCTCTGTCCATGGTTCTTTCACTGCTACGCTCATCATTCTGCAACACGTGAACTGCTCTTCTGACACTGAGAAGGGCAAGGTAACACCAGAAAAACCAACCAACCAACCAACCAACCAACCAACAAAACAGCAACAACAACAAACCCAACACAAACAGGCCTGCAACCACAAGGTAGAAATCAGGCCTATCCAGGACAGGGGACGTTCTGTGAGCTAACAGCCTGGAGTCAAGGTCAAAGACGTGGTGGGAGGCAGGTATTAGTCTCAGTGAACTCTTCTTGATGGTCTCAGTACTGTCAAGGTGTTGAAATAAGGGAAAGGCTGAGAAACCATCAGAGCTTTGGGGAAACTGAGGAAACAAGACTAAATACAACAGTGGATCTCTGGAATAGCAAGAGGACCTCAGTGGAAAGGCATCGTGAACGTCTAATTCAGCCTGCCATCCACTTACTCACGCACCAGTGACTTCAGTTCTCGGTTGTTGCGGTTATGCAAGGTGATAGCACCAGGGAAGGCTGGGGGCTCGGTGGCACCACGTCACAGGCTTTCTATAAATCTAAAGTAAATCCCAAGGGAAGGTTTAGAGACCTTGTTCAGTGGACTGTGACATGCTACTAAAGGTTCTGCACAAGACAGACTGCTTTGATGATATCAGCCTGCTAATTTTGGTGGGTGTGATAATCCTTCCTGCCAGAAATACTTATGTGTGGCACTCCCACGGGAAACAATGTCTGGATTAAAATACTTCAGCAAATCAAGAAAAGGCACACCGAACAGGATCAGCATAAGCTGATTACTGTCAATCAGGGTAGGGCTGCACATATAGAATTTATGCAATGTTTTGTTTGCTTGTATCTGAACATTTCCATAGGGAACTGAAAGAATAGGACAGAAGCAAAAATGCAATGCAGCCAAGGAACCACGGTTGACAGCTGGGCACCAGGAAGAGAAAACTCGCCTAGAGAGTGTATAATTAATAAAACTGGCAAAATTCACGTTATTCCTCTTTGTCCTTATTAACTAATAGATATTCATTGACCATGACTCAGAAACCAAGGGTAACATAAGGGGTGTGTGTGTGTGTGTGTGTGTGTGTGTGTGTGAACCTTCCGTTAATTTCCGTTAATGGGACCTGCTGTGATGTGAACGGAAGACTCGTTGTTAGTGGCCTGGTACCTCTAGCTCCAGCACCAGCGAATGCTCATCTCACGGAAAGCAACTATTCCCTTCGGATAGAGGACGTCTTGATGGCTTTCTGACTCTCGAAAAATCGAAAGCAGCACAGAGCGGCGAGGCTAGGTCCTATCCTCTACAGTGTGCTGGGCATAATAAAATGTTCAGGATTTGAGAACATAAGTGTTTTCTTTTATTGTTGCGTTTCCTCTCACACAAAACGTGAAGAAAAGAGCAAAACCTTAGCCTTGGCTTTTATATTGTCTGTTTCATATTCTGGAACCGGAAAAATTGGGGCCATTTGTAAAGATATTATCCTGCCGGGGCAGAACTCCAGAAATTCTACACACAAGACCACGGTCCGCGCCGGGCCACGTGAGGGTCACGAGGCCGGAGATGCTCGGGGTCTACCTTCCACCGTCCAGACCGCCTCAGCAGAGCTGCCAACAGACAGTGGGACACACAAGAGGCGGGGTGCACACGGGACGCGGCTGTCATTGCAAAGAGAGGGCACCGAGCTCACCAAGCGCAGACAAAGCCGGGGGCGGGGCTCCGGGAAGGCCTCACCAATCCAGACGGCTGCGTTTAGCATACTCCGCCCAGCTACAAAGCATTCTGGGTAATTTTAAAATAGCCTAAACTTAATCACTTTTACCTTAATAGCAGAAGGAAGTAAATTTCACCTTTTATCACGAGAGACTATTTAGGTTTTGTTACAAGGTTATATAATGGCTAGGAGGGCAAGAAAAGTCGACCTATCTGTAAAGAGCTAAATTTCCACGGGTTTATAAGGCAGCCATGCTGCAGCGTTCTCTCGGATGTGAGGGCGATCTGGCTGCGACATCTGTCACCCCATTGATCGCCAGGGTTGATTCGGCTGATCTGGCTGGCTAGGCGGGTGTCCCCTTCCTCCCTCACCGCTCCATGTGCGTCCCTCCCGAAGCTGCGCGCTCGGTCGAAGAGGACGACCTTCCCCGAATAGAGGAGGACCGGTCTTCGGTCAAGGGTATACGAGTAGCTGCGCTCCCCTGCTAGAACCTCCAAACAAGCTCTCAAGGTCCATTTGTAGGAGAACGTAGGGTAGTCAAGCTTCCAAGACTCCAGACACATCCAAATGAGGCGCTGCATGTGGCAGTCTGCCTTTCTTTTGTCCCTAAAACCTCATAAATGTTTTTTAAAATAGGGTGTGTATAAAAAATTTTGTATGTAGGGGTATGAATATGAGTACAAGCCTTTTTAAATTTAAATTTATTTAAATAGCCCTAGCTGTTTTGAGAGTCTCGGAGATCTTCTGGGATTAAAGGCGTGAGCGACAGTTTAACTGTATTTTCTTAAAGCAATGTTATTAGGATAATATTATTATACGTGAAGGAGCACACCCCCATTTAAGTCATCCCATTTAACCTAGCATGGACAAGCAGCCTAGTGGTGAGAGGGGAACTTTAGAGAAAGGGTAAGAAAACCTGAAATGTTGAAGGATTTCAAAGTATTATGAACTTAAATTAAATTAGAAAAGAGATTTTAAAAAACAGGAAAAAAGCTTAAATTAGAAAAGAGATTTAAAAAAGAGAAAGAAAAATGGGGGGAGAGGAAGGAAAGAGGAATTTACACTTTTCTGTAGAATTTAGAAAAGTAGGCCGACTTGGGAAGCTGCAGGCATTCTGAGAAGGTAAAGCCTTGTGACATTGTAAGGCTAATTACTCTGCCTTTTTAGCATGGCTTACAGTACCCCTCCCTAAGGTGGTCCTTTATCCAGGTGATTGACCTGACCCAAGTAGAATACCAGCTCTTCACCCAGAGGAGAAATTCTATTCTCTTAATCAGGAGTTTTTTCTTAATATGCATCTATTGCTATACACTAATACCCACCCCGCTCAAGAGGTAACCCTTAATTACTAATATCTGGCTTCTGGCAAGAACTTGGCTGCCAAGAGGCCCCATTGTCATGTCTGGCTTTTATTTTTTTATTACATTACTTATTATTTATTTCTATGTTGATGGACTTTGTTAAGTTGGGAGCCTGGCTCCAGACCCTTGCATCGATCCCAGCCCCCAGGCCTGGTCTGGACTCCAAATCCCAGCAGGCCAGGTCCTGACCCCTCCCTGGGGGTGGAGTCAGGTAACGAGCTCCCAGAAAAGGAACAGGTGGTCTCCTTTTCCTTCCTCCCGGTGGTCACGTTCCCGTGGCTTCCTGGTTCTCCCTTGGGGCCACCTGAGAGCACAGAACTCCTATTAAACCTGGATATTTTTAAATTTGGCTTGATTGTGAATTTTGCGTCGACAGGGAGCTCGCGTAAGGAAATATTCGTAACAGACTTCTTGCCTATGTGTATGTGTGTGTACCGCATGTGTACCTGGTGCCTGAGGAGTTTACAGGAGGGTGTTGGATCTCCTGAAACTGGAGTTCCTGATGGTTGTGAGCCACATATGGGTGCTGAGGACGGAACCTGGGTCCTCTGCAAGAGCGGTAAGTGCTGGTCCTTTGTTTCTGGCTCTTAGCCAAGAAATAAACCGGTTACTTTTCTTTGGGATCCTAGCCTAGGCAATTTCTATCTCCTGTTCTCATCAGCCCCTTTAAAGAGGTAACCCTAAATGCCACTGGGAATCGGAGTGATGACTGACCCTGCTGCTTCCAAAAGATTGGAAGCTTTGGGTGAAGGAACTCTAGCTGGTCCAAGGATCTGACAGGCCCTGCCCTTCCTCCATTCCCTCCTCCTTGCTGAACTGTTGATTACGGTCCTGTAGCTAGTAGTCGCCAAGGTCTATTCCCTTATTTTCTTTCTTTATCCACTTCCTCCTCCTGAGGCTGACTATCAAGGTCCAGCTGTTAGGAAGCTCCATCCTGCCCCAGTCCTCCCATTCCAGACCCTGCCCCTGTCCCTGCCCGTGTGTGTGTGTGTGTGTGTGTGTGTGTGTTAGAGAGAGAGAGAGTGTGTGTGTCTGTGTGTGTCTCCCCACGCTCAGGAGTTGCTTAATTCATTAAACCTGGACTTTATATTCTGCCTAATCTGATTCATTGCACTGACTGGCGGAGAGACTTAATATTGGGGTACAGAAACCTTTCACCAGCTATTGTTATGCCCAAATCCGCGAAGTCCCCGCAAAGGCCAACAAGGAAACCGAGTCCCATATGTAAAAACAAAGAGCCTTTATTTTAATCAAGCTTGCAAACTCAGTCTCTCCCGCATGCCCAATTTATTGGAATAACCGGAGAACTCCAAGCTCAATTAGAATTGGGTTTTTATAGTAGTAAAGGTGGGGGTGAGGGGCCTCTGAGGTTTAGGACCCCTGATTGGCTGACATTTGTCTAGGGGTGTCCTGGTGAGGTGTGTTGGCAGGTGATCCTATATCTACAGCCGCTGGAATCTTAGGCGTTTCCTTTGGATGATCCATTCTTGGGTAGTGCTCTGCTAATCTGTTTGTGGTTCTTCCTGCAGCCAGGTATTGCTTCAGGGTAAACTACTGAAACTCAGACTTCTTATTAAATTTATCGAGGGCCGAGTTCTACTCTGGCAGGTGATAATGGTTGGAAATAAAGAACTTCCTTTGGGTGATGTGTCCATACTTAGTTTATCATGGCTGATCCCCACACTATCAAAATATTAAAGTCCAGTGTTAGGGTTCAAAAGAAGCCCCCAAAGAAGACCAACAGCCACGTATGCAATAACAAGAGCGCTTTATTAATTCCAACATTGGGCTGGCACTTGGTGACCCCTAAAGAAGGTCATAAACTCCTTTTAAGTGGAGCTAGGGGAATTCCAGAGAGGAGGGATTAATCAGGGGCTGGCTGATTGGTGGAGGAAAGATTAGCATGGGGGCTGATTGGTGGAACGTGCTAGTGGTTAGGGACCTTCCAGTAGCAGGGTAGGGAAAGCTATCTTTAGTTTTGAGGAGACTGAGGGGGGGCACCTGCTGAGCCAGCAAACGGACGTTGGGGGCCTGTTGAGACTGCAGAAGGGGACCATGGGATGCCTGCTAAGCTAGCAGAAGGCTGTGGTTTTTCTGAGGATTGTTTGTTTAGCTCTGCCCCATTTTAGTGAACCAAAACTAAAGCTCATTTCTGTCAGGCCAGGGAAGCCTGGTCTGCACCTCCCACGCCCACATCCCCCAGCTCTTTCACCAGCAATTGATAGTGCCCTTTTGACTCATCTAATTAACATGCCCAATGAAAATTAAACACCTCATCCTAACATGGGGTTTTCCCTTTTATATTTGCATGTGGCCACTTTGTCTCCTCTATCCAGAGGCAGCTTTTTTTTTTTTTTTAAGATCTATTTATTATGTACACGGTGTTCAGCCTCCATGTATCCCTGTACACCAGAAGAGGGCACCAGATCTCATTACAGATGGCTGTGAGTCACCATGTGGTTGCTGGGAATTGAACTCAGGACCTCTGAAAGAGTAGTCAGTGCTCTTAACCTCTGAGCCATCTCTCCAGCCCCAGAGGCAGCCTTTTGTCCCCCCAGGACAAACACCCCTTCACTATTTCCCTTGTTCCTTTTCCCTTCTATTTCCTGCCTTTTGTCCCTCTGGGGTAAATAAATCTTCTTTGGTTGAGGATTTGGCCTTGGGGGTATCTTGTGCTGATTTTGAGATTCCTTCATTGGATGTAGCAGTTGGGGTACCCCTAAAAGACCCCATCTAAAAGACTTATCTAAAAGTACATCAGTGGTTTTGTACAACTTTCAAGTGTAGGGAAGAATGGGTGTCTGGAAACAGACTTAAGGGAGATATGTAGAAAGTCTTTCTCTGTCCCACCAGCCAGTTTCCAAATCGCAACACGGAGACTTAATAATTATGAATGCTCAGCATTTTGCTTAGGCTTATTTCTAACCAGCTTTTATAACTTAAACTAACCCATTTCTATTAACTTATTTTCTGTCTGGTGGCTTTATTACCTCATCTCTGTATGAAGAGTCCAAGAATAAGAAAATAAAAATGTGGATTCTAAAAATAAAAATGTAGAAATAATAAAATATAAAGTTATAAGTCTAGGAGAATGAGAACAGACTATCAACAGCTTTCTCAGCGGATCAAGGTTCAGTCATTCACAGTGAGCTATTTTCTGGGATGCTTGGGAAGCCTCCATCAGCTTTGATCATTTCATTTTACAACCTGCTGTTTTATTTACACGGCCAGAGCTTCTCCCTGTGAATTGAGAGTAGTGTCCTGGTCATCCTTGATAAATGACAAATGTGAACTGAGTTAACCTAAGAGACAGAGATGTGTGACCTCTGAGCTAGGCACTGTCTCTGTATGGGAAACTGGCATCACTAAAGGGGAGGCATGGGGCTTCAGTATACACTGCCTGGAGGTACCAGGAGAGACAGTGACCATGGTGCAAACACCTGGTTTAACTAATGAGCTCTGATAAGGATGGAGGTTGTAAAGTATGGCAGTCTGTATATGAGTTTTATCTTGAGATAATGTAAAGAATGAAGAGTCCAGGCATAAGAAAATAAAAATATAAAAATAAAGAAATATAAAGTTATAAGTCTAGGAGAATAAGAACAGACTATCAGCAGCTTTCTCAGCAGATCAAGGATTATTCATTCACAGTGAGCTATTTTCTCAGATGTTTGGGAAGCGTAGGTCATTTTACAACTGGCTGTTTTATTTACAAGGCCAGAATGTCTCTCTACAAATTAAGAGCAATGTCCTGACCATCCTTAATAAACAGTAGATATGAACTGAGTTTAACCTTTAGGAGACAGAGATATGTGACCTCTGGGTCAGACACCGTCTCTGTTATGGGAAACTGGCACCACCAGAGGAGAGGCATGACCTCAGTTTACACCCGGAGGTACCAGGAGACAGTGGATAAATAAAAAGGTTTAATTAATGAGCTCTGATAATGGAGATTGTAAAGTATGTCAGTCAATATCTAAAAATAATGTGAAAGGCTTTTCTTCTAAGTTCTCAGCCCAAGAACCAGTTAATCCTAATTTATTAACCTTCTAGTGTTACAAGCAGCCCCTTTTCTGACGAATTGCTAAAGATATCTGTTTTCTCGCAATTAGTGACTTTCGTTGTAATCTCCTCTGAAACATATTTCATGATGGCTGCCTAGTTACCCATTGACATTAGCACTCACTCCCTTCTTTAGGGTCTCCGCTGACCAACCCAAGGGTCAGAGCAAGGTTGTAAAATTCTTTTGTTCAGGGATAATGCCTGGTGCCCCTGCTATAAAAAGTAGGTTCAAAAACCAGCCGTTTGCCACAGCCTAACAAACACCATTTCTGGCTGTGGTCTCAGCTAGCTGATAAGCTTCTGTGCCCCGCGGTGTTTTAGTTTTATTTTTTATTTTTAAGTTTGCTTCTGGTTTTCCTAGGATCTGGTTTCTGGAATAAAGTTTGCTTCTGGTTTATTAGACTTAGTGGTGTTCTCATCTTTGTGCGACCCCTCTGGACCCAACAAAGAACTTTCTGCTATCTTCTAAGTTCTCAACCTAAGAACCAATTATTCTGATTTATTAACCCTCTGATATTACTAGCAGTCCCTTTTCTGACTAATTGCTAAAGACATCTGTTTTTCTGCAATTAGTGACTTTCGCTGTAATCTATTCTGAAACATATTTCACGATAGCTGCCTAGTTACCCATTGATGTTAAAACCCACTCCCCTCCTTAGGGTCTCTGTTGACTGATCATGGGTCAGGGCAACATCGTAAAAATTTTTTTGTTCAGAGCTATTGCTTGGTGCCCCTACTATAAAAAGTGGACCCAGAAACCAGCCTTTTGCCACAGCCTAACAAACACCATCTCTGGCTGTGGTCTCAGCTAGCTGATAAGCTTCTGTGCCCTGTTTTTATTTATTTATTTAAAGTTTGCTTCTGGTTTCTGGAATAAAGTTTGCTTCTGGTTTACTAGACTTGGTGGTGTTCTCATCTTTGCACGATCCCCTGGACCCAACATGTATTGCATATCTTGCTTGCTCTGCATCTGGCTAGTGACTCTGCCTTCTTCTTTCCAGTACTCTCTAAAACCCTGCCCAGCTGTTGGCCATTTAGTTTTTTATTAAACCAATAACAGTGACAGATCTTCACAGTGTAAAGAAATATTCCACAATAGAAATGTAAAAGCTAGAGCGTGTGGTTGGCATTATGAGTTCTGGAAAAGGCATCAGGAGAAGCCAAACCAATATATATATTCCAAGACAGGGTTCCTCTAGCTTGGGAGACTGTCCTGGAATAATCTCTTATAGACCAGGCTGTCCTCGAACTCACAGAGATCCACCTGCCTCTGCCTCGCGAGTGCTGGGATAAAAGGCATGTGCCACCACTGTCTGGTTACCAGGAGATATTTTTTAAATTTTCGAGTCAAAACCCACTGGAACTCTGGATGTTTTCAGGCCATGGGTTAACTGACTAAAAGCACAATGTGTGGTCCCTTCTAGATGACTCCTGGAAAAGCAGAGAGAGAAGGAAGTGACCCATCATTTAACTTAGATTAAAACAAAAGAGGACCTGTCTCTCTTGGCTACAGGCAGGTGCTGCAGTGTTGAACTGAGCTGAGGTCATAACGTTCTATACTTGGGTAGCATTTTCCTTAGCAAGAATAAAATCCTTAGTGAGAACTAGTTGTGCAAATTAACATCTCAAATGGACTTAAGCCTGAGGAGTGGGGAGTGTTATGATTTCAGCCACAATAAGGCTGACAGTTACGGATTCTAGGGCCCTGCATGTGCAGACCAGCCCTCAGGCAGAAGTGCCTGCCGGGCCCCGAGGATGTTAAAGGGCCACATGTGAGCCACGTGTGGTGGTGTTGCATCATTCACGTATGACTCAGCTAAGCCCTTGCAAGCATGCGTGAGCCCCATCATCTGTGTATGACGTAACCACATCATCCCCCTGTGTGCATGCGCTAGGTAGCCCTTAAAAGCTGGAGGCACCTCATCTTCAGTGCTCCTCTCCCCTTTCTCTCCCCCTCTTCCCATTTCTCTCTCTGCGCACTGACCTTCACCAGGCCTGTACACCTCCCCCAGTAAACTCCTAAGTGGGTTTGCGTGTTCTGGGTTTCCTTCTCACTTGCGCAGGTAATTTCACGGAGTTTCATCCCTTGGACTGTAAAGAGACATATCAATCATTTTTGTCTTTGTTTATATTTTTGTTGTGTAAAAATTTCCTTTGAGATAGAACCTTTCATCTTTCAACTGCTTATGACACAGGATATTAAAGGGGAAGGTGAAATATTCTATTCTGCAAAGAAGTTCATTAAGTTCAGAAGTAAACAAGGTTTCTAGAAGTCCCTAAAACCAACCAAATACACTAAGCCCCTCCCACCCCAGTAACGCCCACTAAGAGCTGCTTTCAGACAAACTGAGTTGTCTAAAAGACAGCCTCTAGCCGGATGTGGTGGCACTTGGGAGGCAGAGGCAAGGAGGTCTCTGAATTAGAGGTCAGTTTGGGACCCATGATGATGCTGTCTGGAATGCAGGCCTTTAATCCCAGCACTCAGGAGGTAGAGGAAAGTGGATCTCTGTGAATTTGAGGCCAGCCTGGTCTACAGCATGAGTTTCAGGACAGCCAGAAACTTGGTTTGGAGAACCCAAACCAGACTAAACCAAGCAACAGCAAAAGCAACAACAGTTAACAGCATTTTCCTCTCAGTTACTGGCTAGTGAAACGTACAAAAAAGAATCAAAACACTCAAATCTATTTTTCTTAAATTGTAGCTTTATTTGGAGGAGAAGTTTCCATATGTAATGTTAACACCATCAAACAACTTCGGATAAACCATTCAAAAAGTAACATTTTGTTTTATAAGGGTCTCTCTTTACTTCCTGTGCTTTGCCTTCTAGTTAAGGGAAGATCACTTTATAGTCAAAATTACTTTATAGTACAAATGAGCTAAACCCCATTCTGTACTGAGAATGTGGGAGATCAGAGGCTTCATCCAGGAGGTGTTAAAGTCACATTATCAGTATTCAAGGAAAAACCAACACCAATTAAGACGACACAAGACCCTATTTTTGTCTTGATAATTTACACGAGCCGGTCATCCCAATAAATTAATACAAACATACAGTACATTTGATTGGAAATTGTAAGAACAATCCTAAAAAATACCTACCCACATATATTAAATAAACACATCGCTACAGTATGATTAAAACGTAAAACAATGAGCACGTCTAATGTTTTCTTATGAACATATTGCTTCTGGTCATACAGTTGAAAGAATCTGTGTCACACCCACACCCCCATACCCTAATGGCACAAAGCAATGGCTTGATGTTATGGAAATGGGACTTTATAGGACAATATGGTGCCATTAACTCCAACCGTACTTATACTGGAATTGAAAGTGAAAGTCTTTCTTTGACACACTTTGGCTTTATGTATTCAGGTCTTCATATTTCTAGAACGTGACAGTGACATTCTTACATGTATGTGGTCCTAAGATAAGCACTATGTGTGAAACATTGTTTTAGGATCAGTTTTCTACACTCATGGGACTTATAGTAAAGAAAACACGATTAACAGTGGCTTTTATGCAAATGAAGTTTCCCTTGTCTCTGTGAGGCAAACCCTGGCACCTCAGCACCAAAACTGGCCCCAAATGAGCCACTCTGAACCATTTTCTGACTTGCCAGAAAGCTGGTTTTGGTGTTTTTGCTTTGTTTAAATAATAAATCTCTTTTATTTAAAAAGCATTTGATTTAATGCAGTGTAATTTAAATTTTATCTCTATGGGTGTTTCATCTGCATTCATAACTCTGCACATGTGCATGCCTGACCTGATGCCCTCAGGCCAAAAGAGAGTCAGAGATGCTTGTGAGCCACCTTGTTTGTGCTGGGAAATCTAACCTGGGTTCTTTGGAAGAGCAGTGGGTGCTCCACCTTGAACCACTCTCCTGAACCCCCCAAAGCCATGTGATTGTAAATGAGATCTAGTCATGGCTACGTGCAGCCTAACTCCTCACTCCTGTCAGTGTTTGCTTTACATTGCATAATTCCACAATAGCTAAAAACACATGCAGCAGGCAAACTTGGCGATTAGCGTTTAAAGAGGTCCACTTCCTTCTATAGTACACAGCTTGTATATAATTTCTCCTTTACCCATTTTGATGAGGGAGAAGGACTTCTGAGGTCTTTTGATAGTTCTTTAGAACTTGTTTTTTTTTGTCACCTAATTTTCTTAGCTACTAGCTGCTTCTTTCATGTAAACGAGTATATTTAACTCCTCAAGGGAAGCTGTTTGCTTAGTAAAGGAAGGAAAGCGAAGGCAGGGCCCACAAAGCATTAGGAAAACAATTTTAATGTTCCATAACCAGGTAGCTAGGATTTTGTCAATTAAAAAGGAATGTAATGACCTTAGTTAACAATAGCTAGATTACAGAGAATGTGGTATTAATGATTTATTTGTATATCTAAGTGGTATCTACAATTTAGAGGCAACTTTCTAGCTAACTGAGCAGGATTTGAGATTATCTTTTTATATATAATATAGAAAAGAGAAAATAAATATTAGCCTCATAGTAAAGGACTCATGCCTGAACACACAGTTTGTTGGTTTTGAATATAATACAGAAACGAATTGGTTTCAAGTTGTGCTTGCTTCTACATCTTCTAAAGCTTTGCTGCTGGCTTGCTGACAGGGAAAAACATCCCCATCAAACCCATGCCCACTATGTGCCTTCTTTATGCCCCTCACGATCAAAGTGCTTGGTCAAGTGTGTTTTTGAGTCAGATTCTCCAAAACATCAATTACTTTCTGATTTTAGGGCAGACAGAGCCCACTGGAAGTCATTACTAATACATCAAAGTTAACATTAACCCATTTATTTGGTTGGACCATACAGGAATGTCTGCATTTACCTTACCCTACCATTTCAACCTCTAGAAACGATCATTGCATATGGTTTACTTTGCTGTATTTTGGAAACTGTAATCAAAAGAGTCATTTGGGCCCTGGGAGAACATGAATTAACACACCATTGGGGATTGCTATTGCACTTATTGGCGGTGACCCTTCCTTTTGTCAGGTAACCACAAGTGGAGGCAGATGTGCAACACAGAGATGGAAGAACAGGGATCCTCCACATTGTTCTGTCTTCAAACTAGCTTCGTCACTTGTAGGATTGCTGTAAACATTCCTCTCAATGGAATAGCCTGTCCAACAGAAGTCTCACCCTTGAAAGAGACCACGCAAGGTAGGGGTTGAGATGTGGCACAGTCTGGACATGACATCGTCGCAGTTTTGACTTCTCAGGTAAGTTGAAATTCTCCCCCCCAAGTCCTTCCCACTCCTAAAATTGTCCTGAGAAGTTGATTGGATAGTTTAGGAGCTGCCTCTCGTCGGGTTCAGAGAGCTGGACGTAACATTCATTCTCAGTTAAAAAATGAAATGGCATGTTAGTGCACGCCTTTAATCCCAGCACTCAGGAGGCAGAGGCAGGCGGATCTCTGTGAGTTTGAGGCCAGCCTGGTCCACAGAGTGAGTTCCAGGACAGCCAGGGCTACATAGAAGACACTTGGCTCTTTTGGTCATTCATCTTGGCAGGGATAAAAGTTTAATTGATTGCATTGACATATGTTAGGAACTTTTTACAATAAAACAATGAAAAATTATAATAAAAAGGTACATTTGACATAAAAAAGCTTCCCTTTTAAGGGATTTGAACAAGATTTTATGAAGATTGTATGTGTGTTTGTGTTGGGGTGGGTATTTACACTCACGCCAGTGCCTCCAGAGGCCAGAAGAGGGCATCGGATCCCTTGGAACTGGAGTGGCTGAGTCATCTAAACCCAGAGTTTTTAAACATGGAAAAAAGCATGGACCCCAGGGGTGGGAGGGAGCCTCCTCTCTGGCTCTAGGGAGGTAGGTGTAGACAGCTGCAATGGGCTGCAACCTCCCCACCCTGCCTCCGTGGCTCGGCTGACTTTTAGCTAAGTGATGTTTTCTGCATCTTTAGTCTGCTGTGGGTGAGGAAGGCTTGCTGGCAGTGCTGTGCTGTGTAAGTCCTGGCTGGTAGGCCCCACCGAGCAAGGAAAGCACACCTGAACAATGCCTGGTGATCACAGTTACTGCCATCTCCCTCGCTGTCCCTGCCCAACCCCTCCCTTCACCCTCATCCCCAGGTGTGAAACTGGAGGCCAGTGGGGATTTTAACCAATGGAAAGCAACCTTGTCAGTCCAAAAAAAAAAAAAAAAAAAAAAAAAAAGCAGAAATGTGATAGTTTAGCATGATTATGCTTGGTTTTTTATCTGAATATTTGCAACCGTATTTATGAGTGCTATAAAATTTCAAAAACTTCTCTGTTCTGTGACGGCGTAGAGGAGAAGGGTAGTATAAGGATGGTGGATTGGGGCTGTTAGGCATGTACAAAGCCCTGGGTTAAAACCAAGCACGGCAGCACTCAGGAAGCTAGAGGCAGGAAGATCAGAAGCTCATGTGATCTTCAGCTACCCATGAGTGGTTGGTAAGCCTGGTTACATAAGACCATGTCCCAGAACAATAACAACAACAAAACAATTTCCGCCCCCAGAACAACCAATAAGTGCTGTTAAGAAAAACAGGAGATGGGCCGCTTTCCTAAGATCAGTCCAAGAAAGCCGAAAGGGCCAAATGAGCCACATTTAAATGCAGCCACTTCACAATATTCGAATATATTGAGTAAATAATCCCTTATCGTACAGCATTAAACTGCACCGTGTCACAATACTGCATCAGTATCATATATTTCAAAATCTGTATAAAATATTATGTGGAACAACAAACAAAAATTACTTAATCTTTAAAAAGTTCATTACAAAGTTGACTGTATAAAGTGCTAAAACATAATCCATATATACAAAATGTTGTTGTTTAAGAAAATAATGAGACCCAGTTTTAGAATAAAATAATTTTATACAAAAGAGGGTATTGCAGTCAAATCAATATTTTTTAAAAAAACATTTAAAAGAAATATTGAAATGTGTTAGTTCAGAACAGCTGTAAGCGCGAGCGCTTTCACACCAGCACGCGGTTCGGTTCTGCAGGTACCACGGGGGCTGAGTGAGAATGGCCTCCCGGCCGAGACAGTCACCGACGGGATGGGTACTTGGAAGACCAGTCTATCCTGCCGTGCACAGGCTGGGCGGCTGGAGGTCGTGGAATCAACCCAGGAGTGCTCCTAGGCTGGGTGTGAAAAAAAGGCCGCCCCGGGTGAGGTCTCATGGCCTTCAGGGAAGAATAGCCTGCAATGGAAGAGAAACGCTGAACTGACCCACGTGGGACCCAAGCAGGAAAGCGCGGCACAGGACAGATGTCTGGGACATCCAGGAGGAACATTAGTCTGCCTCCTGCAGGCAACAAGAAATCTTCCAAAGAAGACTCGTCTAGTCAGAATCCCAGTGCTACTTTTGGCCACTCCTTTTCTCTCATCTACAATCTGTCAGAAAATCCTGTTGGCCCTCGGTCCCCTGTGGACTCAGAAGCTGGTGAATTGTTATCAGCCGTTAACAACCCTGGCCTAAGCTATGGCTCCTGCGTCTAACATTGCTCCCATTTACTCTGCTGGCAACTACCAGCTGGAGGGCACCTGTGCAAATGGCGGTCCACACAGAACCTCCTGCTGATCCCAACATCAGCCAATGACAATACGCTCAGTGCTTTCTACAGGGGCTCATTCTCCCGGCTCTATCATCCCTGACTTCCTCTGCTACTCCCCCTGTCTCTTTCTTGCCCCTGTGCAGCCTGTATTTTGGCCTCTCCACTGTTCCCTGGATTTGCTAAGCTTGAGATGCTCAAAAGCCTGTCTACTTAGGAATCCCATGCCAGTCACAGTGCTGGAGTGCTGGTCCACTGACCTCCTCCCCGTCTTTGGCTTTTTCCTTAGCACTTATGAACATAGGACTTTAGTATATATAATTATACATACACACACATTTATGTAATGTAAAAGCAAATGTAAATATATATTTACATTTATTCATTGCACACGTGATCTATAGACGGGCAGGGAGCGCTGCCTGCCTCCTTCTGTCCACACTGTTTCTGCATAACAGCTGTTAGGTAACTACTGAATGACGTCACAGATGTTTGGAAACGTAACTCACCAGGGGAGGGGTCGGCCAGGGGCGCCAGGTGTACCCTCTGCATAACAGAACCGATTTCTTTTTTCAGGAAGGAAGGGATGTAACCTCCAGTCAGTCCGCTGGAACTCGTGGAGCCTGAGCCAACTGAAGTGTGGAAAGGAAAGTCATTACTACAGAGACACACTCAGTGACACCAGAGTGCACAACAGTTTATTTTTAACTTTTTGGGAAAGAAAAAAAAAAAAGAACGAGGAGAGTTCTGAGAACGCGATCCACTATACTACAGTCAGAGAGGCCAGCCCCACACAATCCACCATCCCACAGTCAGAGAGGCCAGCCCCGGCACAGAAGCGCCTTCCCTGACATAGCATCTATGCAGGTGGCTGTTAAACTAAACAAGGAACCTATTGGATAATTTCCATGTTGTTTTCCAAAGAATTGGTTTAGCCTGTTCTGAAACTTTTTCTACCCCATCCTATAGGATATCCTTTATGTCAGTTATATATAAAGTACAGTTGAACATAATTCACTTAACTGATCGTACACATAGGTAATCTTATTTGTTTAGGATATATATATACCAAATATCCTGTTGATAATTAGAAAAACTAACCAACAATAAAAATATTTTTAAACTGTACACGCCTTTAGTCCCAACACTTGGGAGACAGAGGCGCGTGGATCTCTGTGAGTTTGAGGCCAGCCTGGTCTACAAAGTGAGTTCTAGGACAGCCAGAGCTGTTACACAGAGAAACCCTGTCTTGAACAAACAGATATATACATATATATTTAAATTTATTATTATTGTGTCTGTATGCTGTGTGTGGCTGTATGAATGCCATGGCGAGCACGTGGACACCGGCGGGGTTAGTTCTCTCCTTCCACCTTGACATAGGTTCCAGGAATTGAACTCAGGGCTCCAGGCTTGCACAGCAAGAACCATTAGCTGCCGAGCCATAGCATTGGCCCCTAATAAAAATGTCCTAAAAATTCATCGGTTATGTCTACCTGCCATTACTCTTTCCCTCATTCCCTGTCCCTCTCTTTTCTGACGTAAAGTCTCACTACAAGAGCCCAGGCTGGCCCCACACGGGCAGTCTTCCTGCCTTAGGTTCCCAACTGCTGGGATTGTAGGTGTGTACCATCAGCTCATGTATATCATTTCCATCTGAGAGTGGGGTGAGGGCGGACCACAAGCTGCCCTCTTCTGTATCCCAGGAGGTTAATGGTATAACGTGAAATAGCAGGTAACCAGCTAACACAGACAGAAGAATGAGTGTTTCTAATACTGACCATCATGACTTAAAAGCATGCAGGGATGATGGAGAATGATATTACTGGCCACTGAACAGACACAAGTTGCACCTGTGAGGAAGTGCTAATGGTACAGTTGCTTTGTCTTGACAGCAAAAAAGGCATTCAATAATTGCTTAAGGCAGAGTGGGAACACGTCCTGGGGTGTACCTATAAGGTTGGTCAGATATAGTCATTGTGCAGTACTGGTTAATAAGGAGATAGGAAGAAAAATGAGAGGAGAATTTGAGCAAGTCTTCACTGCCCCCTGAGGGGGGAAAATCAATAAACATGAGTGGTGTGGAATGTCCTTCTGTCTATATGTTGCTTTTATTGGTTAATGGATAAAGAACTGGCTTGGCCTATAGCATGGGAGAAGGAAGGTGGAGTTAGAGAGACGCTATGGAGCCACTGCCGGAGATAGACGTGCTGAAACTTTGCTGGTAGGCCATGGCCTCATGGTGATATACAGATTAATAGAAATGGGTTAAATTAAGATGTAAGAATTAGCCAATAAGAAACTAGAGCTAATGGGCCAAGCAGTGTTTTGATTAATACAGTTTCTGTGTGATTATTTCCAGTCTAAGCTAGCTGGGTGGCCGGGAAGAACAAGTGGCCTCCTTCCAACACACGAAGAACAAACTTTATTCTTAAAGACATACAAGTTTAGACACAGGATACCATTTTACATCAGATCAAGACTCACTTTAGTCTTGGGTACCAAATGTCACCAAGGAGGCACAACTCCTTCACCTAGCTGGGGAGCAATCTGACAAGATCTTTAAAGCCCAAGATGGTGCACCCTTCATCTAAAATGCTGATTCCAGCAGAGGACCTGGTGCCTGTGTGCACACCAACATGGACACAGTAGTGTATGGTGTGGGGTGGTGCATGGCAGTGCAGGGCAGTGGGGGAATGGGGTGGTGTGTGGGAGGGAGGACTTAGGTAGACTCTGGGCCTTGAGTGTGTTCTTAGGTGGCATGATGGGAACCTGGACACTGTATTCCTAAGTGGAATCTAATGGAAGAAGGGGAGTGGGGAGGGTTAGGTGTCTACTAGGTGCTGTGGAAGAGGAGCTAGCTCTCAGCAAGGGCTCGGAAACAGCATGGGGAAATTGCACCTGGCTAATCAGTATGGAGGACTTTATTTTTTAATATGCAAACAGGGGGTGGGTGCTAATAACCTGTCCATCTTCCAATCAGAAGGGATTCCGATGCTGTGGGAAGGGCAGGCTTACCAGTCGGAAAGTCCAGTTGGCTCAGAGAAGACCAAACCAACATTGACCTTAGGGCCCGGTGCCCAAAGCACACCAGGGTCAAATTTGCTAAGTTTTTAAACTTGTTTTTGGTTTTCCCCTGGGTCAGGGACTGCTCTGCTTCCCATCTCCCTGGAGGACAGAAAGCTGTGGGAGCTGAACCCCGAGGGCTACTGTCCAGAAAGGGAACAAGAGAAGAGAAGAGAAGCCCAAGAGAGGCCCGTGTTTTAGACCAGGAAGGCCTCATCTCACAGTTCTCGATGTGCCCTTCCCTCAGCCCTGCAGCATCCAGAGAACCATTACTTACCTGAAGTTATTTTGCTCACTACCGAAACTGTTCCTGAAGATTTCCCAGACAAACCAGAACTGGACCATGGGTTTGATGGAGGAAAGTCCTTGCCTGGATTCGGAAGGACGCCATTTCTTAGATTTATTCCTAGTAGAGAAGAAAATGAACTTAAAATGCAAAATAAACCAGACAGACAGAAGCAGTGGTACATCTCACAATGAAATATTAGTCGGCCCTAAAAAGAACGGGGTCTTGCCATCTGCTGTGACATAGACGTTAGCCCACAGGAAACAAGCTGACACACAAAGAAAAAGATTGCATGATCTCACTCACATGGGGAATCTAAAAAAAAAAATTTTAAAAATATAGAGATTATAAAATAAATACATAGAGATAATTGACAAAACAAAACAAAACCTAAAACCCTAAAAACCAAGCCTACAGTTGTTGCCAGGGGGCACAGGGACAAACAGAAGGAATGTGAAAGTGACAGTCTGAGACCAGAGTTGGATCTGCTATCTCGGCACGGCTCTAAAAGCCAATTACCTGAGGACCACAGGTAACAAAACTCAACTACATATGAAAGCTTTCCTAAAAGTGTACATTTTTGTTGTTATTGCCATAAAAACAAATAATAGTAACTCCATAAGAGAGTGGATACTTTGTCACTGTTAGGTCCAAAGCAGCCCCACCCCCGGTGGCATAACAGCTGACAGTGAGGTAGATTACAGTCTGGCTCAGGTCAGGCTGGACTCTGACTAGGTAAACAGAAGGATTGCAGGTAGATAACAAAAGCCCCAAATCAGCATTCCTTGGACACATGTGAAGTGGGATTCTGTTTATCAGGAAGAGCCAATATTTCCTTATCTCCCACTACAGAAGACAACCTCCAGTAATGGGTGCCTAGTTCCCTACTAACACACACTGTAATACATATCAGAGTCCCCAGACTAGCTCCCAGGTTATTTTGGCTTGCATGCCTCTCCCACCCGCAGCTACCTGCTCCCCTTAAAACTGGCTAGTCTTTCTGACTTCCAATAGATAGTCACAGCAGATTTGAATTTCCCCAGATAAACGGTTCCTTCTACCCATGGAGTGGTCCAGTTTGGGGGTCCCACTGCACCCTTGCTGTGGTGGTTTGAAGAGGAATGGCCCCGTAGGCTCATATATTTGACTGCTTGGTCATTTGGGACTAATGCTACTTGAGAGGGATTAAGAGGTGATTTTGTTGGAGGAAGTGTCACTGGGGGTGGGCTTTGATTTCAAAAGCTCAAGCCAGGTCCAGTGCCCCTTTCTTCCTCCTGCCTGTGGATCTGGATGAAGAACTCTCCCAGTTCCTTCTCTAGCACCATGTCTGTCTGGGTGCCACCATGCTGACAACAGACTAAACTGCAAGCCAGTCCCAACTAAATGTTTTCCTTTATAAGAGCTGCTGTGGTCACTGTTATGGTTAATTGTCACTTTAAGAGACAAGCCACGCCCACTCCCGGCGACCCCTGACCTCCTCTCTCCATCTTGATTCTCATTGTTCCCCTTTTGGGCAAGCGCTCCCTCTTTCCCACTTTCTCTTCTCTGTCTCTCTCGTTCTCTTCTCCTTCCCCCCTCAAGTAATAAATATCCAATTCTATTCTGTATGATATGTCTGTCCATGTGCCTTCTACCCTCCGCCTGCTCACACCCCCGGGCTCGCTAGGACCAGCCCTGCTCTGTGGGCCCGCTGCCTACTGCCACGGGGGATCTTGTAGCATTTTTAACAGTCATGGTGTCTTTTCACAGCAGTAGCACACTGACTAAGACACTTACAGCCACCCTAGTGTGTTTCTTGCTATTTATGTGTAACCTGTGACATGATGTTAGATGTCTTGATCAGACACAGTAAAGATCATTTGAAATGTAAAATAAATCTTATATGAAATTTCAAAAATAAAATATAGAACACACGAAATTTCTGTGGTACAAAACCCTCTAGAAACTGATGATGATGTCATCTGACAGAGGCAAAGGGAAGAGGCCATCTTTGCATGGAGTGGGTTGTCTCATTTGAGAGTAGTCTGAGAAGTTTTCTTAGGCCTCAACTAACAGATCTGTCCACGTCTTGACTTTCTGGTGCTCTCCCTCAGGAGGACTCCTTCAGGACTCCTAAACATTCTCATTTGCCCTCTGCCCAGATGACTTCTTATCACTCAAGTTCTCTCCATTCCCCACCCCCACCCCATGCTCTGCAGCCCTCAGTTTCTTTCTGTGTCTGTTGCCTGAGGCTCCACCTTCTCAAGTGGCCTGGACCACCCTCGATGTTAGCTGCTGCTGACTTCACTGTGCCAACAAGCCTCATTAATACTGCTTCTTCCCACGCAAGGCCACCCAGGACAGAAGAGAGTAGCCTTGAAGCTGACCTCAGGACAAACCTCTGCCATGCTCCATGTCCTTGCTGATGCCAGGCTCTGCAGTTGCTCTTTAGAGCTGAGGCTCACCCACCCTTTACCACCCTCCTTCCGCCTGGATCCCTCCACACTTGTCACCCCGGGAACTATCAGTCTAGACGTCTAGGACCGCAATGTCAAAACCCCGATAGCCGGCCTGGATTCCCCATACTCCCAACCACAGGGGAACACTTTAATGCATCAGGACTGTACTCCCAGACCGGCTTCTGTGCCTCTCACCCAGGTGACAGCTGCAGCCTGCAGGCTCCTAACTGCATACTCTAGTCCTCCAATTAAGAACTTTCAAGGATTCTCTTATCTCAAAAAATTCTCTGGAAGAGAATCTATAAACACATGCGATCCCGGGGACAAAGACTGGTATTGGTGACCAGAGGCCAGGCGCGGGCACCCTCTCGGTTACCAGGCAAGTAGCGAGAGTGCTTCAAGTAGTGCTGCTTCGCTGCAGAGCGCTGGGTTGGCGTGTCTCTCCTCTGGGAGGAAGCCTGGGTCGAGACACTGGTTCCTGTGCCCACCGGCTCTGATGGCTTCAGGTCCAAAACGCTTTCAAACCTGAATCAAGAGAGTGTGGCTTAAGTCAGGAGACAGAAGCCATGACACATCATCAGAGAGATCCTGGTGACCCCAGATCCGAGTCAGCCTGCTCACAAGGCTGTAAGACACTTGCCTGCAGAGGGTGTCATCACTCTGTCTCTTCTTGTTTTTCACATCTATCCTGGTGAGAGAGGGACTGAAATCTAAGTCATCCAAGTCGGCCCATTCATCGGAGCCCTTGGTGGACCTGGAAATGAGACCCCATCTTCTCCTGCTCTTTGGCTTGATTTCGCCATTCTTGTGTTCCAGGCCAGCTAGAGTTTTCTGTGTATAAAGAAGAAGGAAAAGAAAAACCAACATTAACGGGGTTCATCTACCAATAAACTGTGCGTTTGCTTGAGAGTGTGAGTGTGTATGTGTGTGTGTGTGTGTGTATGTGTGTCTGTCTGTCTGTGTGCATGCTGGGGACGGAATCCGCAGCTTGTACATTATAGCTAGGTGCTGTATATTACCCTGAGCCGTAACCTCAGCCCATGTTCAATTTCTATTCTGCATTTCCTTTGTTACAGCAGGAAGGACCTGGAGTACCCACCAGGCCTCATTCATCTGCAGGGGCACCTGTGGAAAGTGCAGACCCACACTGCCTGCCTCTAACTCATCCTGCACCAACCACAGTTTTTCATTTTTCCTTTTGTAAACAAAAGTTCACAAAGTTACATGGAACAAGAATGTAAGAAGGAAGATATAATAAAGTATCCCTAGTATCCTCCTGATGCTGTGACAGAGCAGAGCAATTCCATGTTCCGGTCTGTCCTGGCGAGGAAGCTGAGATGACAGGAACCCGAGGCAACAGTCCCGTTAACATCCATGGTCAAGAGTAGACAGCAATGAACGAATACATGTGTGCTCATGCTCAGTTCACGCTCTCCATGCATAAAGGCCAGTGCCTAGCCGTGGACTGGTGCTGTGCACATCGAGGGTGGGGCTTCCCACCTCAGTGCACCCAGTTAGGAAAGCCCTTGGGCTGGGGAGGTGGTGCTGCGGCTCTAAGCACATGCTGCTCCTGCAGAGGACTGGAGTTCAGCTCTTAGCACCCACATCAGACACCTTGTAATCATGACCGTAATTCACCAGAGAATTCAACACTTCTGACCTCGGAGCATGCACACACCACACACACACAGACATACACAGACACACACACACTTTTACATAATGAAAATAAATCTTAAGAAAAAAAGATTCCCTCCTAAGCATGCCCAAAGGCTAACCTAATTGAGACAATTCCTCACTAGACTTGGTCTCTGGATGGGTCTACATTGCGTCAGGCTGACAAAGCAAACCACCATAGGGCATACAATTCTTCTGACATATTAGAAAGATGGCTAAATTCTAACTTGGGCCTTTGTTATAACAGACAAGCGATTATTGTAAATCTTGGTCATCCTGCTGTATTATATCTAACGATGCAAGCGATGGCTTTTCAGTAGCCTGGGAATTATCTCTGATAAAATCTTTGATGTACAGAATTAGTACAACGGGATTTCCAAACAGGTCACTTCCCAGTCTTGAGAAGGAGTAAAGTACCAAGAGATGGATGCCCACAAGCCCTGGGACATACACATTGTTCTGGTGGACAGTTGTCCAGAAGAGGGCCCTCTTGTGCATGAAGGTATAGGGTGTGAGACGTGACAGCATTGTGAAGCAAAGGGTAACTCCAGCCCTTTGGCAGGTTGTCATTCTACTGATCCAGCACACACTGTTTATTTAAAAATCAGCTGAACAAAGATTTGTGCTCACTTAGCAGCCCAGCATTGACATCAATTCATAATAATAATATAAAACAGTCTACAGACAGAAGAATGATTTCAGTTCCTTAGGATTTTCATTACAGGTATTAGGACCTTCCATTGTCAAACTGGTCTGGGAGAGGGGATATAAATTAAGATCTTCTTCCTCAGATGAAGAAACTGACTCCGTGGGAACGAACAACAGTGCCCAGTGCTTACTGACATATTAGTTAGGGTTTCTATAGCTGTGAGAAAACATCGTGACCAAAAGCACGCTATGGAGGAAATGGCTTATTTCATTTTCCAATTCATCTCTGAGGGAAGTCAGGGCAAGAGCTCAAGCAGGGGAGGCACCTGGAGGCAGGAAAAGGAACAGAAGCCATGGCAACTGTCTTGTTCCTCAAGTCTTGCTCCCCACTCTTTCTTATACATCCAGAATCAACAATGGTGGGACTACTATATGTCACCCACATCAACCACTAATTAAAAGAATATACCACAGGCTTGGCCACAGGCCAATATAATGGGGGACATTTTCTCACTTGAGGATCCCTCTTCTCAACTAACTCTAGCTTGTATCAACGGTGTGGGAGAATTGTCTGTATTCTGTCAATCATGTTTTAAATAAATGCTGGTTGGCCAGGAAGTATAGGTGGGTCAACCAGACAGAAAGTAGAGGTGGGGCAATGAGAACAGGAGTATTCTGGGAAGTAGGAAGTTCCCTCCCCAATCCTGCCCAGACCACGGAAAAAGCAAGATGCAATCTGCCCGGCTGAGAAAGGTACTGAGCCATGTGGCTAACATAGGTAAGAATAATGGGTTAATATAAGCTACAAGAGCTAATAAGTAGCCTGAGCTAATGGGCCAATCAGTTTTATAACTTATGGAGATGTGTGTGTGATTTTCTTTGGGGCTTGCTGGCTGTGGGGAACTGGGCAGGACATAAACCCCAACAAGTCAGCCCTCATGTTACATATCAATCTGACATAAAACATGTTAGCACTATATATATTTTGATATTATATACTAGGTACTATTCTAAATTCTTCTCAAGTATTAACAAATTCAGGCCTCAAAACATTTACTTTAGGTGAACATTATAATTGTTTCTATTTAACAGGTGAGATATATGGAGCACTGAAGCCAGGTAATTTGCTTAAGGGTACCAAGCTGTTGAAGAACAGAAATCTGGTTATAGAGTCCAGCTTGCTATCATTACTCCAGTTACTAGCAGGAGTGTGTGATGGTTTGAATTAGAACGACCATAGGCTCAGATGTTTGTGTACTTGGTCTTCAGTTGGTGGTGCTGTTTGGGTAGGGTTAGGTCACGTGCCCTGGCTGGAGGGAGTATGTCACTGGGGTGGGCTTTGTGGTTTTAAAGTCATGCACCATCCCAGCGTGCTCTTTTTGCTTGGTATCTGCAGCTCAAGATGTAAGCCCTCAGCCTCCTGCCCCTACTGTCATGCCTTTGTTCTGCTGTCATGGGCTCTGGAAACATTCACCCAAATAAACCCCTTCTCTAAGTCACCTTTGTCATGGTGTTTACCAGAGCAACAGCAAAAGACCTAATACAGAACGGTACTGTTAATGGAAAAGCCAGAAACTGAATTCAGACTTTCTATTAAGGGCCTTCTCACAATGCCATGGTACTGGGGAAATACAAGTATAAGATTTCATGCACCGAAAAGGAAAATATTTCACACAATATTTGTATCCAGAAGAGAATTAACTGAGACTACAGTTTCTTTGTGAACACATGACACTCACTGGCTGAAGAGTCTTGTTGTGGAGGGATGGGAAGAATGTTGGGCTTGGCTTGCCCTCCTGAAGATGGCTGAGCTGATGATCTGTCCTGGAAGTTTCACCTTTGTAGGGGTACACAAAATGCTGAGGGGGCTGATTGGTTTGGTTTGGTCGTGAAGAAATCAGTGTTTGTGCCTTGGGTGGGGGCTGGGCAGGAGGGGCTGGCTTGATGTGAGGAGGTGGGGCTGTCTTGTCTTGGACATCTTTCTGTGGTTTTCCTGAATCCCGTGTGATGCCGCCCAGTGGGTGTCCAATCTGGAAGTAAGGATATCGAAGTGCCTGGAATGATAAATGAGGTATTAGAAGGAAAAGTCCAGAAGGGACAGTAAACACCATCAGGACCAATGGACTATAGCTCATGTGGCCAGTTCACTACAGGCTCTTAGCCCCAACCTGCTATAAAATAATATACTGTATTGGTAACCCCCTTCTGTCTTTCTGTATCTGAGTTAATATAAAATTTACATATTCGTTGCAATACTTAAAATTATTTGGATAAAGCAGATGGTATGAATCTGGGAATGGTGGGACATGCCCATAATCCTAGCACTCAGGAAAGCGGAGGCAGGAGGATCAGAAGTTAAAGGCTAGACTTGGTCAAACAGAAAGTTCAGGCTGGATTATATATATAAGATCTTGTCTCAAAACCAGCTAACCAACAACAAGAACAGCAAAGCAGGCAGGAGGTATCTCTGCCATACCCAGGCTGCACCAAGAGTACAACACAGGACACACTCAGACCTTCCCAGAAGACAAGGGTTGGCTGCCAGTTGATCGATAATTGAGTTCCCGGTTAACCAACGCATAAACCTTAATGTGCAGAAGCTTACAATTCTTTATGAAATTCTATTTGTAGTCTCTGGATTTGTTAATGGAAACACTGAAAATAACAATATTTTCTTAATGAGTCTGGATCATAAACATCTATAATTAGTGTGTGTTAAGTGCAGCCTCAAAGGCCTGGACTATGGCATGTAACTAGAAAGAATACTTTGCAGCCCCTGGCACTTTTGAAAGTCTGATCTGATATGGGGGCATTTTTAGCTTTTCTGATACCATTCCTCCATTGGTTTTAGTTATATGAGTTTTCTTGTGATTTGTTTAACTTAATATTTTATAGGTATTTTATAGGAAATAAAGTGGCTCATCAGAAATTTTCCTTGCTGCCCTAAAACCATTTGTGAATTTTACCATCAGAAGTGCATGGCTTTTCTAATCGTGTCTGATCAGCCAGAGGCTGCTGGCACTAGGCTGTGGCTGCCTCTTTAGGACGTCAGGAAAGAACTTCCCACCCCTTTTGCTATCCCCAGCTATTACTTCTCCAGCTACCACAGATTCGACCTCCACACGGGCATCTTCTTCCGACAGCTCCGCCGCTTCTACGATAAAGGCTTACAGATCATCTTCTCTGGTCAGAGCTGGTATTTGATGGGATTAATTGTTCATGAGCCAAGCTGACAAAGGCTCAAACAGAACTAATGCAAAACCAGGCTTGCAGGCGGCAGGTGAGGGACAAGGGCTACCTTGGCTCTTTTGGGTACATTTCGTAATTTAGCAGTGTAGCTCAGGGGAAAGTAGGTGGAAAGACATTCAGAAGCCCTGTCACCTGGATTCTAGGCAGCTGCACTATCTGTACCAGTTACTGAATAAGTGAGTAGGGAAAATCATTCTCACTTTCTAAGATTTAATTTTCTTACCTACAGAAGGGAAAACAAAACTATTTACTGCATGGAGTCTTCATTAGGTAGAAATCACATGAAACATACCATGGCATGTACAGAGTACATAAAAAGGCCAGCTGCAGTTACTTGCCTAGCTGTGTCTGCCGGCCGTTCTGTCTCTGCTGTCTGTACACGAGGGAGCTGGGTTTGGTAAGCTACCTTTCAACAGTCAGTGCTGGCTCGTCACCAAACTACAGGGCAATCTGAACTCATAGAGAACACTTTTAAAATACCTTCGAAGACAGACAGACAGACATATACACACTTCTTTTCTGAGCCATTCTTTATTCCTTGACAATTTTACGTTTATCTTCATTTGTTGTTTTTTTTTTTTTTTTTGTTTCGAGACAGAGTTTCTCTGTGTAGCCCTGGCTGTCCTGGAACTCCTCTTGTTGACCAAACTGGCTTTGAACTCAGAGATGTGCCTGTCTCTGCCTCCTGAGAACTGGGACTAAAGGTGTGTGCCACCAAGCCCTGCTGACAATTCTATACTTATTTTCGTTTGCAGATTACATATATATTACACATTGTGATATATGTTGTATCAGATACCAATGTTAATGTTCAAAGCAAATAAGACTGTTTAATCTTAACTATTTTAATTATTTCCAACAAGTTTCAGATTACTTTACATCCCTCCAGTATTTTCAGTCATGTTACCAAATGAAATCTTGCCATGCAATTCACTGAAATACCCAGTGTGAGGTGCAGTTTTCCTAGGCAACACTTCAAACAGAACAAACCAGGCAAACCTGACTAGCGGTCGGTCGTTTCTTGGGATCCCACTGCAGCAGGTCTCTCAGGAGCTGAATGGCTTCACTGCTAGCATTTGGAATCAGAGTCTTTAAGTTATTGGGTATGCACTGGGGCCAGAGGAAATTCATAGCACTCGACAGCTGGTAGCCTTCAGGCCAGTCAGTCTGCAGGAAAAGACAGGAAACGCTGCTGAGTCGGTGCAGTGACTGGGGTTAGGAGTCTTCACGAGTGCCCGGAACCAGAGGCGATGGTCGCGTGACTCCACTAGGCAGGTGTTGATGGTGAGGCTCAGCTCCCCTAACACAGACTACAGAGCATGAAATCTGAGAGACAGCGGGAGAGACAGTGACTTGCCACCAGCTCAGCTTGTTTTACAACCTTTACAGAAGACTGTCCACCTTGGGAGGACAGGGGATTGAAGTCCATAGCATTTTCCCTGCTGTGCGCCCTGACACACGGGTTTTGGAAAATTGCTAGCATAGTATCTTTGAGGGGGAGGACCAAATAAAATAAAGTAAAGCAAAATACCTATTCCTGGCCCGGTAGATCTGTGAAACTCCATGTGTTCCTGTATCACCAATGACTAAATATTTACGCCGGGAGGACTACCAGAGACACAGCTGTCCTCTCCACACCCCGGTTCTCACGCTTCACATCTGGGGCCCTGGAGGCTGGAGCGAACGGTGGGAAATCTGGACGGAGAGGCTCGAGGCTCCTCCATCCTAACACTACTGTTCTGTAACGCATACCCTGATAGAATTTTGACCTCTCCCTGGAGCCAGCAGGCACCATGCACACCATCCACTCAGACAGTTCTTGGGTGAATGCTGAGTGTCCTGAAATAATTCAATATAAATCCTTGTCTTAAAAATGTCACTGTCCTTAAAAGATAAAAATAGGACATTTATTTTAAAATACAGCAAGGAAAAATGACAAAGGCCACCAGAGGGGTAGATATGAACACAAAGAGGAAGGAAGCCAGCAGAGGACTTTGAGAGCCTTATCATTAAAAGGGTGGCAGTAATGACCCATTCAAACAATTTAAAAAAAGATAAACTTTTTCTAGCATGTTTCAGGCCCTAGATTTGATACCTAGTGCCACACACAGATACACACACACACGCACAAAAAAAAAAAAAAAATGGAGAGGAGAGAGGAGAGAAAGAGAGATAGAGAGGTAAAATAAAGACAGATGAAACAGCAATAGTACTGAGAGCTGGGGAGATAGAGACAAGACGAATCTATTAACAGCAAAGAACACAGATACAGTGGAGAATGGAGAAGCAGGGAGGAGGAGGAGTGCCACTGAGCCCTATGGAGGAAGAGGGGGTCTTGACGGTCACTAAAGAGACATTCACTCAGGCGAGACACAGAAATGGGGACATTCCAGGGTACAGAGCTGGGCTGGGCACTGCAATGAAGCAAGAAGTTGAGGGGCTGGGCAATGAATGAATACTTTCAAGATTGTAACCAGGAAGGAAAATCTAGTTACAGACTGTCTGAAAGGTAAACTGAAGGGGAAAACCTGGAAGGTGGGCGGGGGGAGGGGCGGGAGAGGGGGCAAACAATGATGCCCACAGTTCCAGCTCCGACTCTGCAAAGACAAACAGCCTCAGCTGAGCATGGTGGTGCAGGCCTTTACTCCCGGCACTTCAAAAGGAGGCAGAGGCAGAGGCAGGCGGATCTCTGTGGAGTCCAGGCCAGCCTGGGCTACATGGTGAGACCCGTCTCAAAAATCCAAATCCAAACTCAAACCTAACAAACTCCAGAGTGATATGACACTCAGTCTCAAGACTGGCCCTCTAGGGACCATGATGAGACCACAGTTAGAAATGGACCACGAAGAAAGGAAGCAAGTTAAATGGTAAGCCCTGAGCTTCAAGGGATTTCAGTCAGAGACGATGGAGCAAGAAGAAAAGCCCCAAACAATGTTAAGGATCTGAACAGCTGTATAGGAGAGAAGCAGGGGTGCAGATTGCCTTCATGCCCACATAAATGGAGAAATTCTGTAAAGGGATGAGATGATACCCAGAGGAAGGAGAGAGATCCATGACAAACACCGCAGCTGTAAGCAGAAGGAAGGGGAGAAGCTGGCTCTGCCAGAGGACCTGGGCAGAGGAGTGCGGTCAAGGTCAAGAGAGAGACTCTAGAGCAGTCTGTGTGTTGGTGCTGCGCAGCACTGTGGAGAGGCCGAGCAGGAAGCTGCTGCCTATGGCTCATGGTCTATGGCATTACCTTCTTCGGTGTTCCCAACACTTGGCAAATTTTGAAAATCGTGTCAATTTCACTGGCCCCAGGGAAAAGAGGCCGAAGGGTGTACACCTCTGCCATGATGCAGCCCACTGCCCAGACATCAATGGGGGAGCTGTAGTTGGTAGACCTCAGGAGTACTTCTGGAGCCCTATACCTGAAAAGAAAAAGTTAACAGCTAGCTATTGCTTCTACTGGTCAGAAGGTAAATCCATTAACAAGTAACTCTTAATTAAAGTATATATATTTTCCTAAATCCAGTGTGATACATGGGCTTACATGGACTTGACAACTGTTATGGCCAATAATAAAAAAATCATAGTTTTAGGGTTGTGGAGATAGCTCAGTGGGTAAGGAAACTTGCATGCAAGTATGAGGACCTGAGTTCAAATCCCTAGCACCCAAGTAAAAAGTCAGGCATGGCTTCATGTGCCTGTCACTCCAGCATTCAGGAGTAGAGACAGGGGATTTCATGCACTTACTGGCTACCCGGCCCAGTCAAAAAGGTGAACTTTTCAGCTCACTGAGAGACCCTGTCTCAAGGAAATAAGGCTGACAGTGATAGAGGAAGACACTCAATGTCCTTCTCTAGCCTCTCCATGAGTGTGAGCACCCACACCCACTTGTAAGTACTATGTACACATATACAATACATATACTCTATACACACATGAGAGAGAGGGAGGAAGGAAGGACAGAAGAGAAATAGAAGTTGGGATCTACTCTAAGCCTTCTTAAACCTTTTCCATTTGTGACTCTTCTTCACGAGAAATTTTTATACCTCCTCAGGTATATAGGCATATTAAATAGGCATAAAAATTTAAGAAATTAATTTAATTAATTATGTAGTATACATATAATTTTACCATTTATTAAAGATGAAAGCAAAAATTTACCTAATGATTTCTTTTTTAAAGACAGGGTTTCTCTGTGTAGCCTGGTTGTCCTGGAACTTTCTATATAGACCAGGCTGGCCTTGAACTCAGCTATCTGCCTGCCTCTGCCTCCCAAATGCTAAGACTAATGGCGGGCACCATCACATTTGGCAAGACAGAGTGTTATGTAGCCCAGGCTGGCCATTATCACTCTGTAGCCAAGGGTGACCTTGGACTTCTGCTCCTCCTGCCCCCATCTCCCTGTGCTGGGATTTCAGGCACGAGCCAGCACACCTGGTTTAATGAGGTGCTGAGGGTTGAGCCAGGACTTGATGCATGGTTGGTGGGTACTCTATTCGCTGAGCCATAGTCTCAGCTCCATCTAATGACTTCCTTTTTTTAAAAAAAAATCTTATTTATTTATTATGTATACAACATTCTGCCTCCACGTATGCCTACGCACCAGAAGAGGGCGCCAGATCTCATTACAGATGGTTGTGAGCCACTATGTGGTTTCTGGGAATTGAACTCAGGACCTCTGGAAGAGCAGCCAGTGCTCTTAACCACTGAGCCATCTCTCCAACCCTGACTTCCTTTAAATGAAACTCAACTAGCAAATCAAACACCAACTTTAAAAGTCAAACACTCTAATACAATCCAATCCAAAGAGATACTGGAAATGGTAGGAAAATATTAAAAGTCTTTGTTTTCTACAGTTAAACTATTATGTTATTTTACAAGAGCAAAAAATTCATTCACATCACTGCAGTTACAACATATGATAGTCCTGAATCTGAGCTGCAAGGCTTTGGGCAGCCTCACTGGCACTGTGTGGCTGGCAGCATACGCACTGAAGAGCACACACGCCATGTGTTTGGAGCCAAAGCAGCAGTGAAGTGTGGAGGGCCGGACCACATTCTCCATTGCTTCTAGGAACAAAGGTAGAGATTGACCTCTGTGACCCCAAGGTGTGGCGGTACACGCCTTTAGTCCTGATGCCTGGGCGGCAGAGGCAGATTGACCTCTGTGACCTCAAGGCGTGGTAGTATACGCCTTTGGTCCCAACGCCTGGGAGGCAGAGACAAGCAGATCTCTGTGAGTTCAAGGTGATGTAGCACACGCCTTTAATCCCAGCGCACGTGCTTGGTAACTCTCTACCGCTGCGTCCCTGCCTACTCCCGAGGCATCATCTGGGATAATGGGCAGTGGACCAATCCAAGAGTGACACGTCAGAAGCGAGGACTGTTTCCTTTATAAGGGCTGGGTTCCCCTCATTCGGGGTCTCCGCTTTGGAAGCTGATGCTCTCCCTCTCAAGAGGCATTAAAGCTTTACTACAGAAGTATCCTAAGTGCCCCGCGTCGTTCTTGCTGGCGAGACGGTAGCGTGGGACAGTGAAGTCCTGCATGCAACCTGGGGTCACAGCCAGAAATCCTGACCCATTGCACAGCTGATTCTGAGTTAGTTCTCAGCTGTACACTCAGAAGCCTTTCACCATTGCCCAATTTATCACAACCCCTCATTCGGTTACCTGACCACATGCGGGACTGCAGCCCACAGTTTTAAAAGCTAGACTCCACTCCCCCCGAGTTGTCTACTAAGCATGTGTCTACTGGAGTGCCTCTTCCTCCTTCTCTTCCAATGCCTTTAAAGAATTCTGTGTGGGGGTGTGTGCACATGAGACAGGAGGTGTCGGGTCCCTCTGGAGCTGGGGTTACAAATGGCTGGTTATAAGCCACCCAATGAGGGTGGGGACTGCACTTGGGTCCTCTCTGAGAACAGGACCAGCTCTAGTGTTCAGCCACCTCTCTTGCACACAGGAATCCCCTCGGCATCTTCAGAAACACAGGACGGAATTGGGTGGGGAAAAAAAGAGAGAGCAGGGAAGAAGGTTGTGGGGGAAATACCCTCAGAAAAACTTTCATACAAAAATTATTTAGACAAGGGCTGGTGAATTGGCTTGGCCATTTAGAGCACAGGCTGCTTTTGCAGAGGAACCGGGTTCCGTTCCTAGCACCTACATGACAGCTCACAGCCATCTGTAATTCTAGTTCCAGAGGAGATGACCGCTCAGGCACCAGGCATGCACATGGTACACGTACACACATATATGCAGGCAAACACTCATACACATAAAATAATAAATCTAAATCTTTAAAAATTATTTAGACTGTGGACAGCATGTTGGCTTTCCTTTTAAAACTGCTTTGAACACAAGCTTATATCTTCATTCAGTAACAAAATACCTGTAGTGTTTGAACTATTGGTGTCATTTTAGTGAGAAGTTAATGTTTATGATTAATACTGTCCTCAGCATAAAGTTTTATTGTTTCTGTTGTTTTGATTTTTTTTTTTTTTTGAGACAGGATCTCACTATGTAACCCTGGCCAGCCTGGAACTCATGCTGGACCAGGCTGGCAAAGAACTCACAAAGATCCACCTGCCTCCTGGGATTAAGAAGTATGTGTCACCACAGTAATTTTGAGAGAAAAAGCCTTTACCATCTAGTAGACACATAGTCTGTGTATGGAGGTCTTGATCGGATTTCTCGGGCCAATCCAAAGTCTGCAATTTTCACAAGTTCTGGTCCCATGCAGAGGAGGTTCTCGGGCTTTAGGTCCCGGTGGAAGAAGCCTGCAGAGACAGTGAAGGAATCTAAATGCATGCTCCTTTCTGTACTGCACTCTGCAGCTCTAACATCTGACAACATCTGTAACAAACAACTCTAACATTGGCATTAAATGTATACTGTAACAACAACAAATACATACATACACACACATATAAAATCAAAAAATTTTTTTTAAGAGACCAAGGATTAGCCGGGTGAGGTGGAGCACACCTTTAATCCTAGTATTTGGGAGGTACAGGCAGGCTGATCTCTGTGAGTTTGAGGCTAGCCTGGTCTACAAAGTGAGTTTCAGGACAGTCAAGAGAAAACCTGGTCTTAAAAAACCACAACACACACACATACAGAGAGAGAGAGAGAGAGAGAGACAGACAGACAGACAGACAGGAAGGGAGGGAGGGAGGGAGAAAGACAGAGAGGACTGACGGGTATGGTCTACTCAGACCTATGATTCTGATACGGCTGTGACACTGTTTAAGAGGATTTACTAATTTGCCCAATGTGTAGCTCACATCGTGAGGAGCGAAGATCACTGACTGAATGAGAAGTCTCAGCCTCAGCAGTGCCGTGGAGACGCAGCAAGGACGATGTTTAATGTGAGAGTCTACCAGGCACACACAAACATACAGTGTCTAGCAAACCCAAACCACCTCCTCCCTGAGCTACCACCCACAGACATCACTCAGGGAGCTTCTCCATCTTACCGCAAGGCTTGAATAGAAAAGACAACTTAGCTGATGTCGCTGATGGTGTTATTAGTCATGCGTTATCATCTCTAACGTTATATCCTGTACCATCCTTGAAAGCTGTATCTGTAATAGGATCCTGACTGGATGTCGCCATTTTCATCCCTACAGCAGCTTGGCCAAAACTACCTAAAAACAATCTCTCCTTCTCAAACTCTAATACTATCATCAAGTACCCGGTAGTTCTGTTGAATATGTTCCTTTGGTAGTGATGGGCAGGCCCTGAATTTCCTTTAGAATACCTCTTGGCCTTTCTCCCTTTCACTCCGCCTTCCAAGCTGCTCTCCCTGCCTGGGACTGCACCATCACTTTTTCATAGTTCCTTTCTCCAGCTTCTTTGGACTCTACACATTCTAGTAATTTAAACACTGTCTCCCCCCCCCCCCCAACACACACACACACACCTTTGCCATAGCCTCTTTAAGTAATTTAATAAATCTGATCTCTTTTATTTCTACCTAAAGAGATAAATGTATTTTCTAACTGGGAGAGAACTCTGTGGTAAAGGATTTGACTAACATCCATGATGCCCTAGGTTCAGTCACCCATACTGCAAAGCGTATTTCCCAATACTGATCACCAGTTATATAGAGCGTGTTTCACTCAGGTGAAATTCGTCATTCTCTTTAAGTTTACTGTATTTACCTGCTGTGGAATAATCCTTTTATACACTGCAAAGATTTGTCACTTGGATTGGTTTCATAAAAGCCAGAGGCCAGGCAGGAATTATAGGCTGGACAAGTAAACTGAGAGGATTAGGAGGATGATGGGAGAAGGATGGAGTCAGAGGAGATGCTAGCCAGCCAAAGAAGCAGGACATGTAGAAATGAGGTAACAAGCCACGAATCACATGGCAAAGCATAGATAAGAAATATGGGTTAATTTAAATGTAAGAGTTAGCTAGTAAGAAGACGGAGCATTTATAATTAATATTAAGTTTTCGAGTCAGTTATTTGGGAAGCAGCTGCCGGTTATTTATTTGGGAGTAGATGTCAGGTCAGGAAAACTCTGCCAATGTTTACCCCGTTAATAATGTGCCCTTGTTCCTTTTTATCTATATCAATCCCAATCTTAACCATTCTCCAAGATTGATTGAGTTGTCCTTTGTCTGAAAAAACACCTTATAGGTGGGTAGTCATGGCACATGGCTTTAATCCCAGAACTGAGGCCAGTCTGGTCTACAAAGTGAGTTCCAGGACAGCCGGGGCTATACTGAGAAATCCTGATATCAAAAAACCAAAACCAAACAAACGAACAAACATTTCATATGCTGCCATTCTTGCATTCTTCCACTCTGTAAAAAAAATATTTGAAGGCCATAACGAGTAATGAACTGGGCTCTGTGGATTCAAAGCCACCTAAATGTCATGGTTCTTGGTCTTTCCTTCACAGGGAGAACAGGCCTTTCCCCTGATCCTGTGTAGAGTTCTACCGTTTACAGATACGGTTACCATTTTCCCTGAGTAGAGGAAAGCACTTAACAGTCAAGACCTTTTACATTTCTGGACACCTTGCCTGCGAGAAAAGCATGGCAGTCTCACAACATATGACTGACAACTGAGCTGAGGGAAGGGTGTAGGAACCACAGTGACGAATCTACATGGACCAAATACGCCGGATCAATAGAGCGATCAGAGCAGTGAGGAGGATGGAAGAGAGAAAGTCCTAAAAGACAGCAACTGAGAACTGGGGGACAAGTGCAATGGCTCAGAAACAGGGTGGGGACAATGAGGGCTCACTGTTGGATGTCCGTACGACAGAGGGCATTCCTATAGCACTAAACAACTAGCCAAGGCTATTTTCCAAGCTTGCCTCTGCTCTAGCAGGAAGTAATTGTGCTGTATTTACATGTCAAAATGCAGAATATGCAATGAATGACGGAAAGTAGCCATGGTTTAATAAAAGGGCATTGCTCTGTGTTTGTTATCTGGGAGACAGCTGGGCTTAGCATCAGGTCAATTTCCAAACACATAGTTGTATAGCATAGTGACGGGTCTGCAGACCAAGTGGCTGGCTTAGCTGAACTCCATGCCTACAGGAAGACTAAGGCACAAAAATGATCACAGAAATTCAAGGGGAACATAGGCAAGAGTAAGAAGCACTTCCTTCACAACACAGGGCCACCTGTTTTGCACATCTCAAGGAATTGGGATCAGAGTCAGGTCTAGGTTAGACAGGAGACAGATACAACAGGTTGTCTGCTTTACAGCGTACATGGATTTGTAGGTATCAGTTCGTGCACTGAGATTCACTAAGATTTTAGGGCTTCATCTTTATTCTGCCACTGTCCTGACACAGACCTGATGGCCTTCCATAGACCAATTTCAAGAATTCTAACCAGCTTTGTAGTAAACCAAATACAAATAATTATAAGAACCAAACTCGAGGTTCTTAGTTTACGAAACTTAAGAGTGATTCAGTATTAGTCAAGAATGGCCTTTTCAATAAAAGAAAAAAAAATCTGACTGACAGCAAAATCCAGATGGTTTATCAGCCCAATAAAACATTATCTGCCCACCAGATGAGTGGTGTCTGTTCTAAGTCTTGGTATAACCGAGTCACTGTGTTGGGAACCTTTCTTCTTGCAAACACTTGCCAGTTCTCAGAAGGCCTGACTGTACGTACCCATCTTGGAAACTAATTAAGAATTATGCAATTGTTAGAATCATCTTTCGTCAACATACCTAGGACCCTTGAAAACTGTGAGACAATTTCTCTACCTAAAAATTCTAAAAATTCAAGCACTCTAAAAACTTCCCAGTGAGGGGGCTGGAGAGATGGCTCAGAGGTTAAGAGCACTGATGCTTTTCCAGAAGTCCTGAGTTCAATTCCCAGCAACCATATGGTGGCTCATAACCATCTGTAATGAGATCTGGTGCCCTCTACATGGAAGTTGAACACTGTGTACATAATAAATAAATCTTTTAAAAAAAAAAAAAAACAAAAAAACTTCCCAGTGAAAGAAGAAATGGCAGGCATCATTTTCTTACTGAACAGATGGGAAAACCCAATCATGGGCAGGGGGCAAAGAACTGCTCACAATCCCACCAAAAAGTGTGTCACAGCCTAATGGTGTCAAGCACTACTACTCGCTCCCTCTCGGCTCCCACACCTAAACCTTTGTGGCTTTGATCCTCTCAAGTCCAGATCAACACTGAGACTTCTAATAGAATTTTCCTTCCTCCTCTAATTGGGGATAATTATTATTTATAAACTGATATGGCATTTCTCTTACAGTGACTCATTTGTTCTCAAACATCCTCCACCCATAGCAACTCACTCCGTCTAGAACACCTACACCAGCTCCCATCTTCTCCAGGTCAGTTCTTCCTATCACACTGGGGCTCACACAAGCATCACTTGAACACGCTTCACCTTGTCTGTGTCCACTGTGAGCCATGCTCTTTTGTGCACCAAATACCTTCCCCCGACAGACAGACTTCATCCTTTCCCTCATGGCTTACTCGTCCTAATTCTAGTTTCACAGAGAATATGCACACTTATCAAAAGGGGAATGAGGCATCAGATTCCTCACTTATTCCTCTAAGTAGGTTCTTTCCATACATCATCTGTTTCAGTGAAACATGACTATTTCCATTTAAAGAGACAATGCAGCTTAGGATGTGAATGTGTAGACAAGCAAGAACGCCTAGTCATTTAAAACTCCGGTGCCTGAGTTTCCTCATGGGTGAAATAGAGCCTAGCATAGCTCACAGGCTTATTCTGCAGGATGAAACACATTGTATCCATAAAGCTTTTAGAGGGTAGTGTCCACACATGAGACCCTTGCAAGAGCCCGTCATGCGAACGGCTAACAGAAAGTTCTCTCTGGCAACCTCCCCCAAACTGTCAACGTGAGCCTGTGTATGTGCTATCATTTTTTTACAGATAAGAATTAAGGCTTGTGAGGCTGGTGACAAGTGCCACTTGTGAGGAGGTGGCACTAGCGCTTTGCTCCAATTCCTGCCTGGATCTGTGCTCTGCTGAGGTGTGCAGTGTGGCCCATAAGCCCCTTCTGCCTCCTGACTTGACAATGGGAATCCTAGCCGTGCCATTAGACATCACACAACAGCAGAGTTCTGCCACGATCTGCCACAGTAGGAGCCTTCCTGTCCAAATGCCTTTCGAACACAGAAAAAAGACCCTTCATTTAAGTTCAGGACCCCACCTGCCTGCTCAGCAATAGAAGAATTTCCTCTTTCATTCTGATAGAAGATTTTCATGAATAACTTCAAGGAAGAAAGGAAAACCAAGGAAGCCTCAAGGAAGACTTTCCCCTGTCCATATTCTATTACTGAGGATACTGATTAAACAAAGAGGAAATGATTAAAGAGTAATTAAATGTGAATTTATGTAGCACATCTTCCTGCTGTAGAGGTGATTTCAGATAATTTTCACCCTTTTTCCCTTCCGCCCTTCCTTGAATCTAAACCTATGGTGCTCACATTGAGAGAAAAAGTAGGCCACAGGAGCAGCAGCAGGCGGAGAGAGAAGGGCTGTGTCAAGGTCACACACTTAAGACAGAGGGGAGGCTCAGAGACACAGCCCCACCTCTAGGGCAAAACACTGCCCTTTAAACCACCAAATGCATTTCCAACACCTGAAGGGGAAGTGGGCTCTGGAAAGTTGTAAGGGGAAGGTCAGGAGGAGATACGCAATTTGTATTATATTCCTGCAAGGACATGTGTTTTGGCATTGTTCAGACAGTATCAAGTATAGCCATGTGCTCTTGCCCCATGGGGGTAAAATACTCAGTGACATGAAATATGGCCATAGCAACTACATGCTGTGCTGTTCTTCCCTCTCTGAGGAGTAGACTCCCCAGGGGCAGACTGTACCTTCTCACTGTGAGAATGAGCTATGGGGAAGGGCTGGACAGCTCTTCCAGAAGACAGCTCTATGAAGTGTGTTAGATGATCCTCTTGTCACGACAGGAGAGGGGTACTTGTGCACGTAACTAACCAAAGTCATCAACACACAAACCCTCTAAGTTAAAAACAAAATCAGATTTATTTATTAGTCGTGTATGCGTACACGTGTTACCAGGGCATGTGTGTGGAGGTCAGAGGGCAACTCACTCCACTGAAAATGAACTCGTTTTGCCAGGCTTGGTGGTAAGTGCTCTTACCCACTGAGCATTTCTTTCTCTGTCCCCAGACCCTTGTTTTATATATTAAAACAATGTAACAAACAAACAAAAGGAGCCAGGACTTGAGACTTTAGTGTCTACTCCATTATAACCATCCTCTTCCTCTAAGACGCCCCAACAGACTGCCCTGCCATGGCTGCGGTGAGATCTCTGCAGAGCTTTAAGCCTCTCAGAGATGCAGTTGCCTCTTCTTTGAAAGTCATAGTTACTGTCTGTTCTTTCTACCTGTGAAGTTGACGAGGAAATGAGAAAGGTAATGGATGAAGTTAGCTCCAATCAGAACTGGGCGTACAGCTGTTTGCACAAATGTCAGCCACCACCTCTGGAGATGACCAGGGTAGTGAGGCTGAGAGGACAGCCTAACTGTCTCCATAGCTGAATCTTCTTCTGCGGTCTTTGCACACACACTCTCAATGTGTAAGGCCTGAAAGTAATGGTAGTACAGAGCTCCAAAGGACCCTTGAGGGGTGCTAAATTGTTACCTGAAGGTAATTATACCAGCCGGGTGGTGGTGGCACATGCCTTTAATCCCAACACTTGGGAGGCAGAGGCAGGCAGAACTCTGTGAGTTCGAGGCCAGCCTGGTCTACAAAGCAAGTTCCTGGACAGGCCCCAAAGCTACAGACAAACCTTGTCTCAAAAGAAAACCAAAAAAATTAAAGAGAGAGAGAGAGAGAGAGAGAGAGAGAGAGAGAGAGAGAGAGAGAAAGAAAATATTTACACTAAATCTAGTAATTGCCAAAAAGGTTTAACCCAGTCTCCTTACTGAGTAATGAATCCATTTGTTTGTGCAATGTTTACAGCGACAACATCCATAGACTGAAAGTGTATGGGCTTCTTCCTGTGTCTACATGCTAAGATGACCTCAAATGACCTTCTCAGAGCACTTCTATTTTCTCCCACAGATGTCCATGTCCTGGTTACTATTCATGGGAAAGTTTTCAATCCGGCCTCATCTGATCTGCAGTGGTTAGAACCAGCGAGGTTCCGGGGAGGAAACCAGCGAGGTTCCAGGGAGATTACTGCCTCTATTCACTGCTGCTTAACTTTTCACAAGCTCAGCGAAGAGGAAAAACACAAACGCAGAGTTTCCTGAAGGGCATAGAGCATGCTTCCCTTTGGACATTCTAAATCTCTCTGTGGAATACCCACACCATCCCTGAAGTGAGACACACTGTAGCAGGGCAGAATTGCTTTCTCTGATCAGGTGACAAAACTGGCCTACAGTGAAGGCATTGAACAAAACTAGTCTATGCAGCCTGCCATGTGTTCATATAAAATCATGTGGCATACTATCCCCTGCAAAGGGTCCATGAGAAAGTGCTTTCCTGGCCAGGGTATCAAGAATAATTCTGGGCCCAGTAAGATGGCTCAGCAGGTGAAAATACTTGCTTCCAAGCCTGATGATGTGAGTTCAAAACCCACGTAGGGGTGGAAGAAAGAGGATCTATTGCAAGATTTCTGCAAGCTGTCCTCTGCATCCATGCTGTAACACATGTATGTGCATACAAACACACACACACATGCATGCACAAATTAGATAAATAAATGTAAGATGAAGGTCTTAATTTAAAAATAGTAGTTTTGCTTTTGGTAACTAGTTAAGTTTTAAATCAAAAGCTACACATGTTCTAACTGATTACATTTCACATTTTCCATTGTATAACAAGCTCAGAAAAAAATCTGTTGTCTGCTTCTTCTACTGAAATAAAATTTGCTGGCATACTGACAAATCCTCCAAACATTATAAACTATTACGAATGCTATTGGTTACACTCCATAACCAGAGTATAAGACCCTACTGCTGAAGTCACCATTTACTTATGCCATCAAACATGGAGAAATCAAGCTAGTGTCAACTAGAAGCTTCAACCCTACAACCTACAACCATGACCTGCCTTCAAAATATACTGGTGCAATAGTGGCACAAAGGTAATGGGAGCAACCAACCACTGTTTAAAAAATGAGATTTAAGGCCTGTTCCATGAGATGGAACCCACACTTGATACCACCAATGAGGCCAAGAAACTAAGACTAGATAGGTCATGAGCCCAAGATGAGACTCTACTACTACAGCAATAAAACAACTTGTAATGATATATTGCTATATGTCCATAGATCAGTGTGTGGGTCACCCTTCATTGGAAATGCTTCTTCTTGCAGTAGATGGCAACTAACACAGAGACCCACAACTGGACAGTGTGCAGACAATGGGAGACCTTGGAGCACTCAGCCCTGAATGGGATGTCTTTATCAAACCCTTCTCCTCAGGGCTCAGGCGTCTATGCAGAGAGGAGGCAGAAGGATTGTGAGAGCGAGAGGTGGGGGATGACTCAAAGAAACAGCATCCTCAGACACAACAGGGCTGACACACACCATTTCAACTCACAGAGACTGTGACAGCACACAGTAGACCTGTACAAATCCATGACAGACAAAATCTGGGCAGAAGTGGACACCAAGTCCCAGCCCTAATCAAATTCAGAAATCAAAGTCCCGAGGGAACATCTGAATGCCACTGTCGGCCTGTCAGCTCTACAGCCATTAATACTTCCTGTGTTATCCACCTGATGACATTTCACTGCTATTGAGAAACACAATATTGCAAATATCTTACCATGTTTATGAATGAATGCCAGTCCTTGCAATATCTGATACATTATATTCCGTATAGCAGACTCTGGAAACAACTTATTTCTGTATGGGCCAGAAGAAAACAAAGTTAAAAAGCTGAGTTTCTGTAGTAAAAGGAATCTACTCTATTATGTAGTATGAAATTAAGAAATTTTTACAAGATCCTTTGATGATAAACAGAGAAAAATAATCTCTTTTTGATACAGTGAAGCTAAGTAATATGCACCAATTATATTAACTCTATTACAAAAAGAATAAACTTTTATAATAATAATAAATAAGAAACCTGTAACACTGAGTCTAAAAACAAGCTAGGCATAGCAGCCACACCTGTAATCTCAGAACTCAGAAGGTTCACATAGAAGAATCTTGAGTTTCAGACCAGCCTAGGAAGGAAACATTCTCAAAACAAAACAAAACAACAACAACAACAATACAAAATGAATTTTTGTATTTCAAGTTGCTTCCTGGGAGTTGTCTCAGGGCTCCCAGGCACAGGAATATGGTTGGATCCTTCATCTAGCTGGCAGATTGTCATAAAATCCAGAGGCATGACTGTGAAAGGACTACAGAAAGAACTAGAAAACTGAAGTAAGCGAAGCAAAATATACATCGCCTTTGCAATATTAATTCATAAGAATGTTCTGACTACGAGGCTGGAAAGACGGCTCAGAGGTTAAGAACACATATTGCTCTCACAGAGGACCCTTGAGGGTTCAATTCCCAGCGCACACTGGAGTGGCTCACCGTAACTCTATCGCTACTGGGAGCTGTCACCTCTGGCCTTGGTGGGCACTCACACACATATGCATGCCTACACAAAGAATTAAAAAGAATAAAAATAAATCTCAAAGACACTTGGTTAAAAACTAAGGTCATGACTAAGGCACACCCGTTCTTTAATGAGCTGGTAAAGGTTTTCCTTCATGTACTCGAAGATGAAATAGAGATGATCGTTTTCCCTGATGACTTCTTTCAGCTTTACAATGTTGGCGTGATTGAGCTTCTTTAAAGACTGAAACAAGGCGAGAAAGAGAAACAAACAAATCAGAAAACAAGTATCTCTAACAGGGAAAGCCACCCTAAGCACAGTTAGAAAGGAATTTCTATTTGAGAATGCAAACATGGTATGAATTACATCTGATTGACAAACTTAGTAAAGTACTTCTCTGAAGTCAACATAACTTTATCTAGAAATATGACTTTGATGACTTGACTAAAGGGTAGGCATATGATCACTAGCTGGTATTCCTGGCTGCACCCAGCCTGGAGCAGTAGGGCAGGACTATTTTTTGTGGCAATAGGCCCAGGCTATTTTAGGCTCACTCCCTCCAGATCATGAAATTCAGGTTGTGCAAGTGGCTAGAGGGGAACCAATAAAGAAATCCATGGCTTTAAATCTTCCAGTGCTGGGGGATGCAGTCAGTTAAGGGTGAGGTCACCAGACAGCAGCCTGCAGACACGGTCAACAGGAAACACCTCAAAGGACTGAGGCTGATAGCCTGATTCTCTAGACTTTCTTCAGACTTGTGTGCCTGAGACGAACACTCCTTCTTACAATGTGTGTTGTGGGAATTCATTCCACCAATAGTTTTGGGGTACCCGGTCTTACAGGGTGGCTTCTGTGTGTGGACACTATCTCTTATATAAAAGAGGAGGGGGCTCTCTTCCTCTCTTGTGTGTTGGTTGGAGATTGGATCGCTGCATCAATTGACCCCAAGGCAGAACGGAAGACTGTGGCGTTTCTATACCTTGTTGGCCTGTTGTTATTCGTAGATGTTCCCTAATAAATCTTTGCTATCCTTTTATTTGAGCTCTTGTGGCTTCACATAACATTGCCTGCAAATGTGATTTCTAATTATTGGGGCAGTCGGGGGGGAGGGAATGAAGACATCGTTGACAAATACTGAGTGAAAGGTCTAAGGGCAATGCAGGTGAGAGAGTCAGGCAGCAGCCGAGGAACATGGACATGAGTCAGAAGATGATACACAAGCTTCTGATTACTCCTCTTACACATGTAGTTTTCTAAGACCACTTCAGTGTAGCCCTGTACATACGACTTTCCATAAACACTACCTGCCAATGATGAACAAAAATGCTGCCCTGTTAGTGACCAGCAATCAGTATCCAGAGACACCCAGTCATTGGGAGGGCTACCTGGATAATCAGAATCTAAACCTTAAAAAGTGTTTGCCCCCACAGGGCAATGAGGTCAACAATGACAAATTACAGAAGGTTCTCTATCTTTTCATTAAAAAGAACATTCTTTTAATAAAACAAACAGAATGTGTGCAGAAGGAAGAGTTAAAGTGAACATCCAAATCCCAAAGGATCCAAATATCAGACCTCAATCCGCGTAGCTCAGAAAGAGAGGAAACACAGGTAGTGGATAAAGCCCAGGTTCGGCCCTCAGGCTGTGGTCTGTCTAAAACATGACTGACCTCCCAGGCCTAGGAGCAGCTTAGAGCTCCAATTTTAGCGAGGCTATTGAGCGAGATAAATTTTCTGTCCATCTAATCTGTAGAGTTCATAGAATTTTACAGTATTCACTTTACAAATATTTCCAGAAAGAAGCATCTTATGTGGTCATAGCAAAGTCTCTGAAGGAGCCGAGACAAACCACTTGTGTAAGGGCAGCAGTAGTGACCTAAAATGAACCAATAGTTCCCACAGGGACATATGCTACAGATGAATCAATAGTATCAATTTTGACCCCTTCAGGGACTGGTCAACACTTTCCTCCCTGTTAAAACTATAATGTATTATACCCTGGTGTAAGCCAGGTGTAAGGCAGTGTCTGATTCTCAGAGGCCAGCAGCCTCACTGGGAGCATAGCGTATGAATTTAAAATGCATGTAATACATGGCTTGGCTTGGTGGCATGTGTTGCACGCCTTTGATCATATAGCACTTGCTTGACAGAGGCAGGTGGATCTCTCTAAGACCAAGGTCAGTCGGGACTACACAGTGAGACCCTGTCTGAAAATCAAACAACTAATGAATGTAACAAATAGAGAAGACATATTAAAGGTCAAAGGTGAGGTAGAGACAAAAGCACGCTATCAACTTGATGGGACTTACAATCACTTAGGAGACACAACTCTAGGCATGACTTTGAGGGAGTTTCCAGAAAGATTTAACGTGTGAAGAAAGCCCCACTCTGAGTGTGGACAGCACCAGGCTTAGGGTCCTGAATAGAATAAAAAGGGAAAAGAGGAAGGCAGGCATGATGATGGACACCTATAAGGCCAGTATTTGGGAGCTGAAGCCAAAAGAATCAGGAGTTCAAGGCCAGTCATGACTACATAGTGGACTTGAGGCCAACCTGATTACATGAGATTTTGTATCAAGGAAGGGAAAAGGCAAGCTAATACCAGCATTCATTGCTCTTCTCCTGACTACAGACTCAATACAGAACAATGGCATCACTCTACCTGCCATGCCTTCCTTACTTGTACCCTGTGATTCTCCTCAACCTGAGAACCAAAATATGATCTTTGTTCCTGAAGTTGAATTTGTAGGAGTATCAACGAAGGCAGTCATGGTATGCATTTCCCAGATAGTCAATGTACAGGGTATTTCTGGGAGAATCAAGGTACAGTCAGTTGGCAGGGTGTGCATTTCTGGGAAAGCCAATGTACAGTCAGTTGGCAGGGTGTGCATTTCTGGGAGAGTCAATGTACAGTCAGCTGGCAGGGTGTGCATTTCCGGGAGAGGAAATGCAATGTACAGTCAGTTGTACAGAAAAGTGAAAGTTTATCATCCAAACTGAGGGCACCCTCAAAGCTTCATGCCATCAACAGAGTGCTGATGGTCACGCTTTGCTCTTTACCTGTGATGCTTTGGGATCCCAGAGCTTTTACTGTCTGAGGAAGAGATTAGCATACTACTGGAGTCACTGGAAAAATCTGCGCTCTGCCTGTTCTTGGAGGGTCCGAGGGCTAGGAGCGGATTCTACAGATGAGTATTTACAATCACTTTCGTGACAGAGAATACTACTCTTATGATTTTTTATTTTATGTGTGCTGAAGCCCCAAGAACTGGTGCAGTTCTGAGCCATTCATGTGTGCGCTGGGAAGGGAACCAAACTGGGCCCTCTACAAGCGCAAGTGTTTTTAGCTTCTTGTCATCTCTCTAGCCCTGAACATCTTGAACCTTAATTAAGTTTAATTTTTGGGGGGGCGGGGGAGAGGGGGGTTTGAGACAGGGTTTCTCTGTAGCTTTGGAGCCTGTCCTGGAACTTGCTTTTGAAGACCAGGCTGGCCTCAAACTCACAGAGATCCACCTGCCTCTGCCTCCCAAGTCCTGGAATTAAAGACGTGCACTACCACTGCCAGGCCTAGTTAAGCTTATAGTCTCCCAGCAAATAGATACTATTTTTTCCACTGGAAGACTTGCAATAAAATTATATTCAATTATTATTTTTATATGCTATAATTTTTTCTTCTTTTTTTCTTTGTGTGTGTGTGTGTATGTTTTTGAGACAGAGTCTCTCTAGCTGTCCTGGAATGCATTATGAAGACCAGGCTGTTCTCAAACTCACAGAGATATACCTGCCTTAGTCTACCGTGTGTTGAGATTAAAACTGTGTGCCACCATGCCTGGCTGCACTTCTACTTTTTTTTTTTTTTTAAAAAAAACAAGGTCTTACCATGTAGGTTTGACTGGCCTGCAGCTCACTACAAAGACCAGGCTGCCCTTGAACTCCCAGAGCCAGTCTCGGCTTCCTGAGTGCTAGTATTAAAGTCATGCACCACCATACCTGACAGAATATTTTCTACTTGTTACATACACAAGCCATATCCTTTATGAACAAAGTGTGCATGTCCCTGCTCTAGGCTGGAAGCCCTATTCATGTACTAAGGGGCTGGTTCCATATCCTACTGCGCTTTTCTAACAGTGCCGAGTGAGAGGCCAACAATGGATGAATCCCCCTCCAGCGCACAAGGAAAACCTAGTGGTCAGTCTACCTGGGGAGATGTTACAGGAGGACTAAAGCAGAATGGAGAGGAGAAAGGAAGAAGAGAAAGAAAAGGGAACAAAAGCAAAGGTAAGGGCTGGGTTGGACCTCTGCTCTAGAGCACCTTCCAAGTAGGCATGAGGTCCTGGGATTGCGCACCAGCACTGGACAGAAAAACAAAACAAAACAAAACAAAAAACCAGGCATGGTGGAGCCTGCAAATTAAGCAGCTGGGAAGGAAAGGAAAGGAAAGGAAAGGAAAGGAAAGGAAAGGAAAGGAAAGGAAAAAGGAAAGGAAAGGAAAGGAAGGAAGGAAGGAAGGAAGGAAGGAAGGAAGGAAAGAAAGAAAGAAAGAAAGAAAGAAAGAAAGACAAGAAAGAAAGAAAGAAAGAAGGGAAAGGGAAAGGGAAGGAAGGGAAGGGAAGGGAAGGGAAGGGAAGGGAAGGGAAGGGGAAGGGAAGGGAAGGGAAGGGAAGGGAAGGGAAGGAAAGGAAAGGAAAGGAAAGGAAAGGTAAAGGAAAAGGAAAGGAAAGGAAAGGAAAGGAAAGGAAAGGAACCAGTGAAGATACACCCTATGCAATGCTGGCAAAGCCCTGTTAGAGGATTCCATCACACACTGCAACAGAGTGAAGGAAATGCAGGAGGTGCTGCTTTGTATCCAGGAAAGCTACAGGGAGACAGATCTTCCTGTGCCTCAGTGGCTAGGAAGGACACCTATGGCGGCAACAGTCCACCAAATCAACACTTACTGAAAGATACTGGTTGAAGAAATCCATCAATGACAAAAGTATTCTAGTACTAATACATTCATTAAGTAATGCAGTAATTTTCCACTTTCGGATACCAGCTGTATCATATTCTTTCTCTTTCATAGCATTAGCGAAAAAATGCAAATGGAATGACTACCGCAACTCTAAATCTAGCCACGAATACAGCTATGCTAATCAGCCAAACAGAATTATTCCCTGGTAAATTCATAAATACCTTAACTTCCCGAAGGTTCATACATTCTTCCCAGGAGTAAAACTTTCTTTTCATTCTGAAAGAGAAGAAAAAAAATAGCACGCTTATTCCAAGTGACAGCCTGAACACCATTTCTTAAAAATGTTTTCATCCAGGGCTGCAGAGGTAGCTGTGCTAAGAGCACTGCATTCTCCTGCAGAGAACACATTTAGTCCCACACCCATGCAGGCAGCTCGAATTGCCTGCAACCCAGCTCCAGGGGACCCAATGTCATTTTCTGGCCTCTGTGGGCACACATGTACACACTTGTGACAAGCATACATGAATGCACACACAAATAAAAATAAAAAATTAATTTTTTTCATTCTGATTCTAACCAATGTTGGTTTCAATTTTTATAAAATATTATACCATCTAAAGAAGCCTTTATTTTAAAACATGGCAAATCAGTCCAATCTAAGCCAGTAATCTTCCCAGTTGCAGTGGGAACCCAGCGGACTGGTTTTTTGTCAGCCTGACACAAATCCAGATGTATTTGGAAAGAAGGAACCTCACCTGAGAAAACACCCCATTAGACTGGCCTGCAGGGAAGTCTGTGGGCCACTGTCTTGATTAGTGATTGAGGCTAGTGGGCCCAGCTCACTGTAGGCATCCTGAGCAGCTGGTTTGGGTTGTATAAAAAAGCAGGCTGAGCTGAGCAAGCCACAAGGGGCAAGCCTCCTCTCTGGCCTCTGCTTCAGCTCCTACCTCCAGTTGAAAGAAGAAATAAGCCCTTGCCACACCAGCTGGTCCTGGTGTTTATCACAGCAACAAAAACCCTAACCAGGCTACCTGCTGTAGTACAAAGAGTCAGGTCTGCTGTCCGACTCTACCACTAACAAACTAACTTGGCCCAAAGGAAACTCCTTCAGGTTTACTCTATCTAGGCTAGTACTGGCCAACAGAACTTTTGTTGTTGGCGGAAATCTTCAGTGATATCCACAAATACGTTGCTACAGAGTAAGGTAGAATGTGCTGGTTAGGCGTTATAAAAAGAGAAGGGAAAGGAGGAGGAAGAGGAAGAAGGGGAGATAGTGAAGGTGGGAGGGACACACATTGGGAAGGTCCATGGGAGAGTTGGGAATGGATAGGACCAAGATACATCATACATATGTATGAAACTTTCAAAGAATCAATTAAATAATAAATTAACTATGTGGCTATATTGAGTTAGTACACCACAGGAAGTGGGTTTTAATGTACATGCAGATCCAGATATGGCATCTTACCATTTGTGGTGGCTGAAGGAGATGTCTATGCCCAATGGTCTAGGATACTGGAATACATGGTCTCAAGTTGGTGGCTGTTTAGGAAAGTTTAGGAAGTGTGGCTTTGTTAGAGAAAGTAGGTCAGGTGGGTGTGCTTTGAGGTTTCAAAAGCCTTGCCCCATTTTGGGTGAGTACACCTGGCTTTTGTTTGTGGTTCCAGATGTAGCTCTCAGCTGCTGGTCTACTTGCCTGCAACATGCTCCCTCAGCTCTGCCACCACGGAAGTAAGAATTAGTACGATGTAGCTAGGCACCTGCAGTAGGGCCAACCACAAGACCATCTGGGCAGAAAGGTGTTAGGGAAGTTCATGACACTGAAAGGCTGGAGAGGAGAACAAAGAAGCGAGAGAGCAGTGACAAGAGACAAAGCTAGGGAAACAGGCCAACCGCGTTGGAGGTCACCGAGTTTGATGACTCTGAAAGCAAGTGATGTCACACTGGACTCTCCCAGGCTTCGGTGTAGGAAGTCCATTTAGAAGGTGATTCCCAGAAGCCAGGGCAAAGGGCACCAAAACTAGAGGAAAGTTGAAGGATCAAGTAAAAGATACGTGAGTGTGCTGGTGCCAGGAGCAGTGACCCAGCCCAGCTCTGCTATGGGCACTAAAGGCAGAGGAGACAAGAGACTTGTCTATTATGATGATGAACCGCAAGACCAAAAGCAAGCTGGGGAGGAAAGGAAGTCAGGACAGGAACTCAAACAAAATGGAAACCTGAGGCAGGAGCTGATGCAGAGGCCACAGAAGGCTGATGCTTACTGGCTGCTCCATCTGGCTTGTTCAGTTTGGTTTTTTTTTTTTTTTAAAGAACCCAGGACCACCAGCCTAGGGTGGGCACCACCCACAATGGGCTGAGTCTCTCCCATCAAGAGCTTATATGACTGCCCACAACCGGATCTCATGTAGACCTTTCTTTTTTCCTTTTTATTCAAAGATTTATTAATTATGTATACAGTGTTCTGCCTGCATGCATCCCTGCCTGTCAGAAGAGGGCACCAGATGGTTATGAGCCACCACGTGGTTGCTGGGAATTGAACTCAGGACCTCTGGAAGAGCAGCCAGTCAGCACTCTTAACCTCTGAGCCATCTCTCCAGCCCTGGAGGCATTTTCTGAGTTGAGGTCTCCTCCCCTCAGATGACTTTAGTTTGTGTCAAGCTGACAGAAAACCATCCAGCACAGGGCTGCAAAGAGCAGGAAGACAAGGAAAATGTTTAACACTAGTGGTTTTAATGAACTGTCTTTTCAGTTTGGTAAGAGCAGTGATATGACCAGAAGCCAAGAGTTGATGTAGGAGGATCATCTGTTACAAAGAGTCCTATAGAGGATCTGGTGGTCAGATGGTAAATGGTAATAGGTTGGAAGTGAGGTTCTAGTAGGAATGGAGTAGGTAGAACAGATAGACATTTAGTACAATCGACAGAACCAGATGAGTGAAGGTGAGGCATAAGTGGGAGTGAAGTCAAGAGAACTCAGGCTTTGAGTTGGCTAGAGATAGGGAGACCAGAGTCATAAGGAACATTACACTTCTGTAACCTGTGCTTTGGAGACAAGGCAGAAGAGTGTGGCTTCAAAGCCAGCCTAGACCACAGAGCAAGACTGTCTCATAGAAACAAAACAAAGCAAAGACAAGAAGGATAAACAAGTCTGGAATAAAAGTAGAACGTGCTAAGCTGGATGTTAAGTTCAGTTTGGATGTAAGAAAGAATTATTCTTAAATGGTTACAGGACTTAGTGCCCAGCAGGCAGACTCTAATTTGGTCCTCAAAGAACTCTATCTTCGTGTATTTATAACTGTGCATACCCTTTCTCCTTCAATAACTTGCTTCTGGCCAATAAGGGCACATCATTTTGAGAGGAAGTCATTTCTATGATTGATTTATAAGAGTAAAAAGATCTGACTTCCATGTAAGAAGACTTTTTCTTAAAAAAAAAAGAATTATTTAATGTATATTTGTACAACAGGGCACTATGTGTAGTATGTGTGTGAAAGTAGTCACAGAAACCAAAAAAGAGTATTAGATCCCTTGGAACTGGAGTTACAGGTTGTTGAACTGTATGGTTCAGCTGGGGCTGAACTCCAATCCACTATAAGAGGAATAAGAGTCTTTTTTGCTTTGTTTTGTTCTGTTTTCTGTTTTTTTGGAGACAAGATTTCTCTGTATCTTTGGAGCCTGTCCTGGAACTAGCTCTTATAGACCAGGCTGGCCTCAAACTCACAGAGATCCATCTGCCTCTGCCTCCCAAGTGATGTAGGAGGTCCTTTCATGTGTTGCTTTCACTGGTTGAATAAAGAAACTGCCTTGGCCTTTAGATAGGGCAGCAGCTTAGGTAGGTGGGGAGGCAGAATGGAATTCTGGGAGGAAGAAGGGCAGAGTTGAGACACCATGATTCTCCTGCCTGAGACTTATTAGACTCATGCTGGTAAGCCACAGTCAAATGGCGATGCACATGAATGGAAATGGGTTAAACTAATATGTGATAGTTAGCCAATAAGAGGCTAGATTTAATGGGCCAGGCAGCAATTTAATTAATACATTTTTTCTGTGTGGTTATTTCAGGGTTAAGTTAGCTGGGCAGCCGGGAGCTGGGCAGCGGGACGCAGCCCGCTCCTCATACTACACCCAAGTGCTGGAATTAAAGGCGTGAGCCACCACCACCTGGCTGGAGTAAGAGTTCTTAACTGCTGAGCCATCTCTCAGCCCTTTATTGCTTTCCTACTGCCTATATCTCAATGGTGCAAGTCACCGTATTGTGAACTACTCTTTGGAGCAGTCCACATGGCAAAGGACTAAGAGGCAGCCTCTGGCTGACAACTAGCAGAGAACCTAGACCCTCAGGTTCTAGACCCTCAACAATGTACAAGGTTCTAACTGCAACCTAAAGTCACAGGAGTGAGCTTGGAAGCAGAGCCTTTCCCCGCCCAGCTGCCAATAACACCATAGTTTGAGCAACATTTTGATTGCAGCCTAAGAAGAGACTTTGGACCAGATAACTCTGCTAAGTTGTGCTGACCCACAGAAACTGAGATAGAATGCGTGTATGTTGCTCTAATCTACAAGTTTGGAGTGAATTGCTATATGGTCACAGGTAACTAATGCAATAGGTCTGAACTCTGGCTGTAAAAGCTAAGTATGAGGTTGGAGGAGTGACACAGGCAGCAGGTACCAGATAAACACATTTCCTCTTCTGGAAAATGAAGTTTATTAAACCTCATCAGAAGTCGGACAGTTTCTTTATGACTTTAGAATCATCACCTAATGTTCTTTATGGCTCCCATCCGTTCCCCTTTAGAAATGTTTCAAAGACAGGGAATGGACAGAACAGAGCTGAGCTGAAATCAATGTGATAGGTAGAACTGACCAGGAGTTCACAAGAGTGAAGAAGGAACTTACTTTTTAATGGCAATCAGTTCTCCAGACTCAATGCTTCTTCCCAGCAGGACAGAACCATAGGTTCCATCCCCAAGCTGCTTGATCGTTGTATATCTATTCATGGTGCGCCTGCTCTGTCAGGACACTCATCTCAGGGCCGAGATGGTCCAGTCCTGCAGCAGTAGCAGGCCTCCCCAGACTGTAACCAGATTTTTCGATGGCAGCACCAGCACAGGGTATTCAATAGAACGTGATTATCTCCCAAATACATATTTTCAAAGGTCAGTCTTCTGCCTGTAGAAAAACATGGAGGATTAGGTCAGATGCTAATGAATGTTTTGGATCTGCATACTTTTGTGGTCTAAAACAATGGTTAGTAAACTGTAGTCACTAGACTGTCATTTATTCATTTAAATAAAGTTTTATCGGGACAAAGCATATAACACAAAACAATAAAACACCTCCCAACCAAACCCCAAAAACAAACCAAAAAATGTTTCCTTAGCTGCTGGTAGTGGCATACTCAAGCAAGAAGAGGGAAGATAGATCTCTTGTGAGTTTGAGACCATCCTGGTGTAAAAGGGACTTTCAAGTCAGCCAGAGCTACACAATGAGGTGGTCTTGAAATAAAGCAAAACAAAAGCCCCAAACATCCTTGTGCCAAGGTAAGTCCAACATTCTCACTAATGAGACGTGATTAATAAATTCTAGATACAATGCATGAGAAAGGCACAACACCAGTCAGTGTGCTTAAAAATGCAGTCTACAGAATTCACTTAAGAATGCAAAATCTCAGCTGGGTGTGGTGGCACATGCCTTTAATCCCAGCACTCAAGAGGCAGAGGCAGGTGGATCTCTGTGAGTTTTGAGACCAGCCTTGGTGTAGGAGGATCGTCTTTTTATGTGTTGCTTTCATTAGTTGAATAAAGAAAACTACCTTGGCCTTTAGATAGGGCAGCCCTTAGGTGGGTGGAGTAGACAGAACAGAACGCTGGGAAGAAGGGAAGTGTGGCAGACACCATGATTCTCCTTCCCAAGATAGACATTGGTCAGACTCATGCTGGTAAGCCACAGTCAAGTGGCGATACACATTAATGGAGATGGGTTAAACAAGATGTGAGAGTTAGCCAATAAGAGGTTAGAACTAATGGGCCAGGCAGTGTTTAAATGAATACAGTTTCCGTGTAATTATTTAGGGGTTAAGCTAGCTGGGTGGTGGGATGCAGTCCGCAGCTCCTCATACTACAGATTGGTGCCTCAACATGATGGACTAAATCTACTTAAAATCCTGAGAGGGCTTAAAAAGGAGAGAGGGAGAGAGAGAGAGAGAGAGAGAGAGAGAGAGAGAGAGAGAGAGAGAGAGTTTAACACAGCTTTTGCTGTTTGTTGGTGGCGTGCCACAGAGAGATTTCCTGACTCAGCAATAGCAGCAGAAAAAAAGCTGCGCCATTTTAAAACGAGGCTTTCTGGACCCTGCCACCAGCGCAATCTCCGGCTATGGAGCATTTGTGGGCCCGGATGTTGGTGTGCCCACTTAGGATCAGAAAGAAAGTACTCTGAGGTCATGCCAATGGCTTAGCGCTCCCCGCCTGCACCTGGGCAGGCAGCAGAATCAGGTCTACAAAGCGTGCACAAGCAGGAGAGCATGGCGGATTTCTGCTGCCCTACAGAGAGGTTTCCAGGCTGCACAGTGCTCTGCATGGCAGATTTGGCTGTAACTCAGAAAGAAAGAGTTTATATGATGCACACTCAGTCTCAGAGTTAAAGTGCTAAGTGTGGCTCCTACCTGGTGGCCCCAGAGCTATTAGAAATGGTATGTTTACTATTTTGAAATTGGAGAGAGGTGGAGCCAACATCCAGAGCAGCCCGGCCATGCTAGTGGTGCAGTGAGCACAGCTCAGAGGCACAAGCGGCTCTGCCATGTTGGACTGGGCGGGGCAAGCAGGCAGTACCTGTATTTGACCTGGGATTGTCACAGCTTAGATTCTTAAGAGTTTAGCATTTTAAAAGGTCTTCAAGACAGTAGAGAATTAAAGACAATGCAATAGGACAGTTTCAGACATAAAAGATCTCTAAATGGGTCATAGTGTTAGATAGACATATGTAGGTTTGGGAGAGAGAGAAAAAAGAGTATTAAAAAGTCATAAAGTAAAGTCAATGCTTTAAAAAAAGGGTAAAGTCTTTAAAGAGACAGAGTACAGATAATTATAGATTAAAAAATAAAGAAAAATAAGCCATGTAAAAATGGAAAATTCACAGAGTCTGGATTATATGTATTGCTGTATTTTCTTTGAAATTTTTGAGTGTGAAGGAGATAAGTACAGAGAGACCTTTCATTGTGTGGGCTGCTAAGCCAAACCATCCTGCATATTATAAAGGTATTATGACTTCAAAATTTGGATCTAAGTATATGATGCTTTGGAAAAGAGATTCTTCTTTTGTTTTCACAGAAGATGACATCCTGTGGATTGTTTCTAGACCAATATGGTATGGTAGACCACGCCCTACTGAAAGGTCACTGTAAACACCCTCAGAAAAATTACTTCACTCAACTGCCAACTGAGATGAATCTGGCACACAGGATTCACCATGAAAGACTGATTAACAGTGCCCCCATACAGCATGAAGCAGTTTGGAGAGAAAAAAGTACACCCATATTCCCAAATATTATTTATAAATGTTCTTTTATATTTAAAGGGGGATATGATATAGATATGAATAATTTACATTGGTATAAATTTTACTTTATTGATACAAGTTTAAGGTCAATTTGTTATATGTATATGTATTTCTGATTTTGATTAAGGTATTGTGATTGTGTAGTTCATTTAAAAATGTAATGTATATTTAAGAAATATAGATTAATAGATAGTCATCTATAATAGTCAAGTTTGTAGTCATGTTAGTTAGATTTTCTAGATATATAGAGATATATTTCAGTTAGATAGACATTCTTCATATCTCTCAAAGACTACAGAATATGGCATTTAATGTTTTAATAACTTAGGGCTTTTTATGACAATGAGACACGTCTGCTCCTGGGAGCACCAATCTACTTCAAGAGGAAGATGGGCATCGAAGAGGCTCCTTATGGAGTTGGTTAGCCATTTGGGCAAGAAACTGTTCTTGCCTGGACTGTTGCATAAACTGGACATGAAGAATCTGTAGAGAGAGGACTACTGAACTTGCCTAAAGGTGAGATGATCCTTCGGAGTTCCTGTTTCATGAAAGAGTCTGAGAGACATTCTGCAGGACACAAAAGAAAATGACTGAACTGTCTTTGAAATTTCCTGCTTCATGGAAATGTCTGCTGGATGCTATGGGCCTGTAGGTTGAAGATGGATGCCCCAACGGTACAGATTAACTTTGGGTGACTGTTCAGGAAGCGAGATGTCTCTGTCATTTCTAGAGTTTTGGAAGTTGCTTACAATGCACTTCCTATTTCCTTAGGTACTGTTACATCCTTCTGGAGTCTTTGATGGAGTTGAAGAATGGATAGCTACAGTTATAGTTTTCCTTTGTTATCATAAAAGATAACATAGATATAAATATTGTAACTGTAATTCTTGCTTGATAACTGTTTTGTTATATGTAATTTTATTATGTTAAAGTGAAAGCCTTCCTTTTTGTTTAAACAGAAAAAGGGAAAATGGTGTAGGAGGGTCTTCTTTCAATGTGTTCCTTTCATTGGTTGAATAAAGAAAACTGCCTTGGCCTTTTGATAGGGCAGCCCTTAGGTGGGCGTAATAGACAGAACAGAATGCTGAGGAGAAGGGAAGTGTGGCAGACACCATGATTCTCCTTCCCAAGATGGATGCTGGTTAGACTCATGCCAGTAAGCCACAGTCAAATGGCAATACACATTAATGGAGACGGGTTAATCAAGATGTGAGAGTTAGCCAATAAGAGGCTAGAACTAATGGGCCAGGCAGTTATTTAAATGAATACAGTTTCTGTGTAATTATTTTGGGGTTAAGCTAGCCGGGCAGTCAGGAGCCTGGATGAAAAGCAGGCGCGCATCCTCTTACTACACAGCCTGGTCTACAAAGTGAGTTCCAGAACAGCCAGGGTTGATAGACAGAGAAACCTTGTCTCAAAAATCCAAACCAAACCAAAACAAAAGCAGAATCTCAGTCAATTTTATCACGAGGAAACAGCATGCAGACCCCAAATGAGGGACACAGTATAGTCTATAATCAACTGGCCAGTAATATTCCAAAGAGTCCAGATCATAAGACAGGAGCAGACAGAGAAACTGTAAGGTTACAGGCAATACAGGCAATTAAGGAGCTGAGACAGCTAAATTCAAACACGGGATCCAAGATAAGATCTTCAGAGGAGGCTGACAACGGAGACGATGAAATGCACCTACGGTGTGCAGTTTAGTCAGTAATGTTACTATCTCTATAGTCAGTCCCTAGTCTTGATCACGGCTCTACAGTTACCTAAGATGGAGATGACAAGTGCAGTTTCTAATACTTTACTATGTTTACAAATTTCCTCTGTCTAAGATAAGCTCAACACTAAGAAACAACAATAAAAAAAACCTAGACTGTGTTCTTGTAAAAAATTGTGCATGGCTTGAGACTTCTTGGGAATTATACCAGCAGTCCTGACTTCCCTACTCGCCCTCACACAACTGAGAGAGCATGCAGCGCTCCAGCTCAGCCCACTCCCACTCCATTCCTTCCCCCTGCAAGGGCATTTTGTTTCTTCCTGCCCTTCAGGATCAGATTCCCTACAGCTCCTTTGTATTACTCTTTACAGTGAAGTGTTCCACTGCTGGTTGATACATATGCATAAAGCACATAAATATTAATAAATATTTGTAAATAAGGGCCCTTCTTTCAAAGATCTTAACCATGGTAAGGAATGAGGGGGGTGGTATTTCAAGTAGGTCCAGAATACTGGGTGTTTGGGAGGGAATATGGAGCAGGGTTAGTTGGCTTGGTTTCCACATGGGTCCATTCCAATTGGGCTTAGGAGGCAATAAGAAAAGCAAATAAACTGAGGCATGAAGGAAAGTTAGGTGTGTTGTATGACAAATAGGAATGCCAGCAGCACGAGGAACAGAGAGGAAAGCATCAGGGTTTAAACTTAGGATAGAGGAGGAAAAATGGGTAACCTAAAGGCATAATTTCAGCATTTCATTCTGGAGAACCTCAGATACCTTTGTGTAAGTGTGTGTGTGTGTGCGTGTGTATGTGTGGTATCTGCATATGGCATAGGTGCGCTGACCCGCACATGCACTCATGAAGACCAGAGGTCAACTCTGACTATCTTCCTTTACCTCTGTCCACCTTGTTTCTTTGAGACAGGGTCTCTCATTGAGCCTGGAGCTCAATGTTTTGGCTGCACTGGCTAAATAGTGAGCTTCAGGATCCGTTTTCTCTGCATTGCCCCCTTTCCTAGCACTGGGATCACATCTGCACACCCAGACTTTATAAATAGGTGCTAAGGACCCAAACTCAAGTCTTCATGTTTGCACAGCAAACTCTTTACTCCCTGGGCTGTATCTTCTCAGCTGCCCATGTTTATAAATATAGCTTTGACTGAATTCGACTCTGAAAAAGAAGAAAATGCTGTATAAAAAGACATTATCCAGTCAATGGAAGCAACCAGATAAATGCAAGTAAATTAGATAAATATTGTATCTGTCTTAAATTTATTGGAGTTGATGCCTATGCTGGGCTCAGTAATAGCACTTGTGTTATCATTGGAAAATACACAGAAAGATCTAGAGATAAAGGACAATGATGGATGTGACTGCAGTTTCATATGGGATGATGTCCGGATAAAGCCACCGGAAGCTGAAAATAATGTGAATTGAGAAAGCATCTGATATTCCTTGCCTACAAATGCTATCCCTTAGCCTTGCCCACCTTCTATCAGCTCCAAACACAGCTGGGCTACTTTATCAAGTATTAAATATCTTCTATACCTAGATATGTGCATTTTCTGTAGACATGAAGGAATGTAAACACAAACACAATACAATGCCAGCAACACCCTCTGTAGAGATCAGCTGTTCACCCTCTGATGGAATGACTGCCTGGGAGCTGTGGCTTGCTGTCATTACTCAACATCAAGAGAGTATGGTACCACATAATGAAAGGCTGGGAAAAGATCAAAACTGAGAATTCAAAGTACAGTTTCTATGGAATGTAAGTCACTTTGGGCAGCATCCTAAAGCTGGAACTCTGTAATTATACTATTGTGAAATTGAGCACCATCAGTGTTCTGTGTGTATGCGTGCATATGTGCAGGTCTGAGACAAATAGGATAAAAGGGTGGAGAAAATCAGAGTAAAGGGTGTGCTATGCTCTGAACTGTACTCCCCTCCTTCCCATTGAGAAGTAGAAGTTCTAACTCCCAAGGTTATTTGGAAGTTAAGTCTAAAAGAGAGGAGATTGGGTTAAAAATGAGGTCCTAAGGGTAGGGCCTTGGTATGAAAGGCATAGTGTCTTGTCTCCTTTGCCCCACCTTACCGTGTGAAGGCCATCTGCAAGCAATCTACAGATTAAGGACCTCATCTGCTGAATCCATCAGAACCTCGGCCGTAAGTCTTCCTGATCCCCAGAGCTGTGAGGTGTCAGCTGCAGGCGGCCGAGCTTCTACAGCTCGCAGCAAGCAGAGGTAGGTATGGGAGCTTCTATAAACTCCTGTCACTTTTCTATAAATCTAACATTTCTACAGCTTAAAAGTTTAAACGCTTCTCCTCAAAGAGGTAGAAAGAGGGGATCTTTTAAAAAGGCACATAGACCACAACGAACAGTTTACCAACATTCAGAACATATGAATGCAGATTTTCTTAATATGACCTTTCCAGACTCCCTCATCCTTCCATGTATAATCAGCATGTGGTGGACTGTTTGCATTGAGGACTTGCTTCAAGCTGACGCAAAGAACATCTGGCCACAGCCAAGAAACTTCAGCGGTGCCACGCCTGACCCCTCCTTCACCACAGTCATCCTCATCTGCTTTGCAGTTTGCTTACTTTCTATGGGCACCCATAGCTACTTCTGTAGTGGATTTAGACTCCCAAGCCACCACGGTATGTCATTGTCCAGAAACCAACCAGTCAGCGCACCCACCCACCCACTCACCCAACAAATAACAACAAAAGCAACTCACTGGAGCTCTGATTGGTCAAGAATCACCTAACTAGTGAACTACATTCTTTAATTTTAAGTGTTTATTATTATTTTATGTCTTTGTGCGTGTTGTGTATTTTAAGGGCACGATGTTGGGGAAGTGGGTAGGTGTGGCATGGCATGAGTGTGGAGGTCAGAGGTCGACTTTGTGGAGCCAGCTCTTCCGCCTTTATGTGGGTTCCTGGGATCAAACTCAGGTCACCAGGCTTGTGCTTTTGCAAGTACCTTTACCTGCTGAGCCATTCTACCAGTCCCATAAATAAACATTTATTACTTATTTATTTTTTATTTAGGTTATATCTGCTCCGTTCTTTAGATAATGGTAAGTTGTTGCTTTTTAAAACTAGGGTACTGCTATGACCAGGCTGCATTTTTGTCATTGTTGTTTTCTAGTTCATTAGACACTTTTCTTCCTCTCCACCCAATCTTGCATGCTGCTATTCAGGCTAATCTCTACATGTTTAGTGTTTGGAAGAAACCATGTCATGAAAGTGTGTATGCACATAAAGTTAGTAATCAAGTGTTGCTTGGCTTCCTGCGGCCTTAACTGCACAGCTTCCCTCATAGGACCCATTTTCCATTCCTTAATTATCTCTGGCACTCACCTCTGAATCCTCTCACGCTTTTCCACCTCCTTGATGAACTGTGTTGACTAAAGCTCAATAACGATTATATTACAGTGCTGTGTGGGTGCCTCCGCTTCTCTTTTTGCAATGGCCTTATACTACCAATTATTAACAAAAACCTTTGCTTTGTTAATGTACCACTGTTTCCTTATCCACATAAATTGATAATTGCAACAATGCCTTCCTGGATCACTAAGAAAAGGACACACTGAATTATCCAACACACAAATACCCTAGCAATTTCTTCTTGTTACAATTTGTCATTATTATCAAGAAACAAAAATCAATTATTGTGACAAGATCTGACTAACACTGTGTCAGGGTAGAAGCTTTGTATGCTGGTATGTCAAGAAATTACATAATGATTGTATGACAGATTAGTCTAGTGCCTCTTTATGCACTGATGTCAAATTGACTATGTACAATTCTAGTCAAATTTTGCTGGCCCACCTAAGAGGCAGGTTGAGTGGGAACCAGTTTTGATAGTTTTAAAAGCTCTCCAGGGAGGTCTATGGCGCAGGGAAGGCAAGGGCAGTGGAGGGAAATAGCACCTCAGAGTGGGGCCCAGTTATGAAGGAGGTTGTGTATCATATAGGAGCTTTAGTCTTTATCCTGCAGAGGGAAACCTCCAGAGTCTTGCAGAGAAACACAAGAGGAAGATTCCCCCAGAGACTGAATAGTTGTTAGAGCGGAGAAGGCAAAGACAGAAAGTAGGGGCCACGCCATGGTTGAGTGACACATGACAGAGGCCTAAATGAAGGTAATCGACCTGACTTAGTCAGAAACACGAGTAGACACAAGTTTGGAATGTGGAATATATAATTATGTTATTTGGACAATGAAAAGAGATTTATTTTTTAAAAGTCTTACTACCTGGGGTGCTGAATTTGAACTATACAGAATACTTCTCATCTAAGGATGTAGCTAAGTGGTACAGCATGTGCCTACGTGCACACAGCCTGGGTTTGATCCTTATTGAACTGCAAACTAACTATCAAACAAACTAACAAAAACCAACAAAACCACCCCTAAAACCAAACAACCGTTGGACATGCTCACTGGGCAACTGCAGATAGGTTTCTAAAAGTCCCACCTTCCCCCTCAGAGAGCACACTAGTAGAACCTAATTTAGAAACATACTACTCAGACTAAGCTGATATATTTCGAGATTTCATGGCATTTCATTTACATAAAACACAAGAGGAATGGTGCCTATTGGATTGCGCAACATAGCAATGCTGGGCTCAAACCAAGCTGAACTGCTGTTCACTTCTAGATGCCAAACTTTAAAGAGATACATTAAAGAACACAGTGAGAGTTCTCAATGAGAGCACAGAATGCTGGAGGCACAGGAGGTTGGGGAGCCATAAAATTTTCTCAAGTATGCAGAAACGATATTAGAGAAAAGGTGAGTTGCATTATGTGTGGATCCCGAGAACAGAGCCACTCACCACAGGTAGCCATTTCCTTCTCCAACCTTAATTACTTTCCACACTAGAAAAATAAAGTGGTGCTAGTTAAACCAGCACCATGCAGAAAGCCAAGTAAAAATCAATTCTAAGCGTATCCAAGCAAGAAGAGGTTAAACATCTGAGATCAGGATTGTTCCGTTACTACTTTTGTGACCCAAACAGGGAGAGGATGCTCAGTTACTCTGGGACACAGCGGGGTGACTGACAGACAACAACACAAAGAGAAAGAGAAAGAGAAAGAGAGGGTGTTCTGGCAGATGCCGTAGCTGGCCCACTCAACAGCAGCTTTACCCTTCCTTGGCTTATAGGCCCCTGATTTTATGCCAGATCAGCAGATTCAGGTCTAGAAGCCACCTGCTCTAGTCCTAGGCTTTAATTTAAACCCAGCAAAGACACGGCACTTCCTACTAAAAACAGTTTAGAGATGGGATGACAGCCCCAGCACATGACATCAAAAGGGAAGTGAGTGGGTGACGGCAGAGGAGGGTTGTAAGTCAGAATGAGCCCAGTTACCGAGAAGCAGCCTGAGATTTGTCTTGATCATGGTTGTATAAAGCTGTGCTATATATACTGGAGAAGTCAATGCAAAGATGAGACCTCATCTGTTAAGGGTGAACAGAAAGACATGAGTTCAATCCTGTTTGCCACCAGCAGGGCTGCCGTACACTCCCTGAACATACCAGCCTTTGAGTCTTGCTGGATGACCTAACTAAAGATCCTTGATGCTGGATGACCTCATTAAATGTCCTTGATGCTGAACTCACTCTTCTGTCAAGAACAGGCAAAGGCGCTCCAGATACAGGAGGGCAAGGCTACACCGGCAGGAAGGTAATGAACTGACTTTCATTCAGCATTATTATTGAGTCAGTTTTTCATCACTGTGAAAAAATACTTGGCACAAACAGTTTAAAAGGAGAAATGATACGTCTTGGTTCAACCCACAGTTGGCTGCCTTTGTTGTTTCTGGGCTGTGGAAAAGCTGAACATTGTGACAAAGGATGCGTTATCAGGCATGTCCAACCTGTAACACTGGAAATGATGTTCTCTACAAAGCTCACACTCAAGAAACACACGATCAAGTTACAAAAAAATAAAAAAAAAAATCAACCAAACAAAGCCACAAAAATACTTTAAAGTTTTAAGCTTACGATTTATGTTGGATGTATGCATAGTTATCATCTGCCATGTGTCCTTTGAATCAAACAACGAACACACCACTAAAGCAAAGTTGTGCTCAGGGCCGACAGAAAGTAGAAAGAGAGACAGTGGGAACCTAGGGAACATGTCCTCAGTGATCCACTTCCTCAGCTAGCTCTGACCTCTGAAGGTTCCCATCACCACCGGATGCTGCTGTCAAATCACGAACCCACTGGTTAGGTCAGAACCCTCGGGACCCAAGCAGCTCTCAATGACTGCATCCACTAGCTGGGGACCAAGCCTTGAGCTCATGAGCCATTTTCTTTTTAAGCCATAACAGTCATAAGGATTGAAGAGGCTGTAGTGAGAGACACGCAGAAGAGGTTACTATCTACTTGCCTGAGGTTTTCTTTGTGCTTGAACCTCCGTGTGTTTTCATTTTGAAAAAACACATGACATAAATACAACACAAAGCTTCAATTAGAAATGTCCAGAATTTACTCTGATATCAATCAGAGATGCCTGGAGAACTAGCTGGCCCAAACAGAGGGTTCCTTTCTTCACCCTAAGTATTTTTACATGCAATTTCCCGTGGGCCTTTAAGATCCCTGTGTGGTGGGCTCGATCCCCAGTACAGCATAAACTGACCATGGTGGTGCACGCCTGTAATCCTGGCACTCCTAAAGTGGTGGCAGGATGTTCTCAAGTTCAAGGTCACCCTTGACCACCTGAGTTTGAAACTAGTCTGATACACATGAGACCCTGTTTCAAAACAACCAAAAGAAACCACAGCACTACTGGGTATCTTTAATTGTTATGGAACCCGAACTCCGAGTCAAGTTTCTCTACTCCTCTCCACATTTACGTATGATTCACTGGGATTTCAGCCTGAAAGCAGAGGGCAGCTTCAAACGGCTGCGTTCCTCACAGTTTGCTTAAAAGACCAACGATTGCCTTTTCCATAGTTGTGAGGCAATCCATATTTGTGTATCCACATTGTTGTGCAATAGAGATGGTTATTGTACTTTTTTTGTTTGTTTGTTTTTTGAGACAGGGTTTCTCTGTAGCTTTGGAGCCTGTCCTGGACCCTCCTCCGTAGACCAGACTGGCCTTGAACTCATAAAGATCGGCCTGTTTCTGCCTCCCTAGTGCTGGGATTAAAGGCATGCACCGCTAGCACTGTCCAGCTTGCATTGGTTAGTTCTGCCTTTGTTATAATGTATCTGACTAAAGTGAGGTGGTGAGGAAGGCTCTAAGTTAAGAACTGCCCCGTCTTTCCCAGATCAGCTCACACATCCATTTTAGACCTCCTGTCCTGTCCCATGGACAGACACAGCAACCGATCCTTGCTCACAATGTCATATAGCAGCCTGTCCTCATCTGTGCCAGCCCTGCCCTGTGGTGAGTGACCCAGTGGACAGTCCTCTGCAGGGTACAGCCCACACCTCTCTATCCTTTGGACTTTCACAATGCACACTCCTTTTGCACACAGCAGGTTCTCGAAGACTGGTCCAAATTTGAAGTTTAGACTTCACTACTTATTTTCTGTACCTCCTTGGGTACAGAAAACTCGCAGCGTGTCTCCTTCTTCATGGTCGAAACAAAGATCAGGTAGTCGTTTGAGCTCTCTGGAAGCATTATGAAGTTCTAAAGCAGAAGAGTGAAGAGCACAGGGCTGTTGGAGCTGCAGGCCTCTTAGGCCTCCAGTCACAGGGAGGGTCTCCCATGCTGTTTGGGGAGCCTTTTGTATTTGGGTAATGCTCTATTTAAACAGAAAAAGGCTTTCTTTCAAAGAGTTCTGGCAAATGCTTGAAATAAATGTTAGCATTTTCCTAGCGAGGTGACATTGGCGCAAACCTTCCTGTGCCTGCCCCAGTTCCCTCCTCTCTCTGTTCATAACTGTGTGGCATGCTCATTCACAGCCTGGACACCAGGCCTGGGACAGAGCAACTCTAGTCCATTCTTTATTTTGGAACCTTGACGGTCAAGGAGTCGTGTCACAGCTACATAGAAATCTAAAATTATGTACAGACTGGGAGTTTCTAGCTGTCATCTCCAAAGTCACTTACACTTTCCAGCTCCGAGAAGAGCTTGCAGCCCTTGGCCTTGTGGTTTTCTGCTGAGGTTCTGTTGGTTTCTCCTGCCCCACAGTTAAGTCTGCTTGTATGCAAGCCCCTAACGACCCTTCTCACAAGCCTTCCAAAGTGCACTGCACTTACAGGTTTCTAATTACTTTCTGGTTCTTAGTTCAACTCTGGAACAACTTTATGAGTAACTTAAAACTGTGAAGTTCTTTTATAAGCTGCCTAAAAACAGTCCACATCTTTTCTGTTTCTCTCCCAGGACCTAATTCTTCCACCCATACACACTTAAACAAATCTTATAAGCATTTTGATTCTGGACAGCTACTTTTTCCTGTTAGGAATAGTAGCTGTGAGACTGACCAAAACTTCTTTTCGGAGAACTTGCTTTGCCTGCACCTGGACAAAGGAGAGCATTAAAGATGCCTCCGGCCCCTGCACTGACGGCACGAGAGAAGAGGAAATCCATCATCTGCTTGCCTTCTTCTACGCCCGGGGATCTGTGAAGAAAGAGTTCTTTTAGGCTCAGTTTGAAGATGCAGCTGTCAGATGGGGAAAATCATGGCAGAAGGAAGCAAGTGGTCACATGGCATCCTCGGAGGGAAGCAGGAAGAGACACAGCCAATGCTCAGCCCTTTTCCCACTTTTATCCAGTCTGGGACTCCAGCCTTGGGACGGTGCCACCCACATTCAGGGTGGGTCTTCCCTGCTAAGTTTCTGGAAACGCATCCACAGACTTAGCCAGTGGCATGTTTCCATGGTGAGTCTAAATCTTGTCAAGTTGGAATTCCAACACATTTAACCCAGTTTACGATCCTTCACTAAAACGCATTAAGGATAAATGGCAGCTTAACATGAAAATAAGAAAAGAGCGGGGACCAGTAAACGTTTTCTGTGAAGGACCAGTAAATCCTCGAGGCTCCAAGGCTCCACGTCCCTTGCTCACCCCTGCCACTGGAGGAGAGGAGCAGTCACAAATGACATGGCTGCAGTCCACCACAACTTTATTCACAAAAACAGGCAGACAGCAGGACCTGCTTCCCAGGCCATAGTTTCCTAATCCCACCAAACAGGAAATCCCTATGTAAATAGAAACACTCTCCATATAAATATTTTACAAGGCCACATTGATCAAAATATAGTTATCCCCAGATTCCACCTCCAGGAGGGTAGAGGTTTTAGCATAATCATAATTGCATCCCTAGTACTGGGATCTGGCAGACAGTAGGGGACACAAAATAGCCATCAAAACAGTGTGCTGATGAGCACTTCACAGACCTGTAAAGTGTCACTCTCTAGGTGATCTCCCTGCTTCATTAAGTCACTCCCACCACTATTCCTCCCAGACCCCTTTCTGGAAACATGGGTCAACCATATTATGACTCAAAGTATGGGCCCTTCTAAAATTGTTGCAGTAATTTTACATGGATATCTTGATAGATCCTGTTTTCTTTTCCCTCAGCTTCATCTGAAATCATTCTCTAATACTTACTTCTGAAGAAAAATAATCCAAAAAGATGGAAGAATTAACCATCATTTTTGTGAACTACAAGTCTATGAAGAAGCATAGTATTTTGGAATATTTGTATATACATGATATTTGTATATACTTTAAACGTAGACCACAGCTCACAGGCACAGTTAAGAGGGTAATTTCATAGAGTATTTTTTATTATGTCTGCATTTCAACCACACTCTATTAAAGAATCAGCTGTGAAAATCATACAAGTTTGTTGGCGGCTGTGGACCCCCAGACCCTGAATTTCCTGTTACAACTTATTATGCTTGCAGCTGCTCTGAGCAGGAGACCCTCAGGAGTTCCTGATGGCAGGGGAGTGGTTTCTGTGGGTTTGGCTGGGGCGTGGCTATAAGTTAAGGATCCCTATATAAGCTGCCCTGGACCACAATAAAGGGGGCATTCTTGTTTCAAAGATGACCCGTGTCTCTGTCTGTCTCTGTCTCTGTCTATCTCTCTCTCTCTCTCTCTCTCTCTCTCTTTCTCTCTCTCTCTGTGTGTGTGTGTGTGTGTGTGTGTGTTTAAGTCTCCAGCCCCTTCCCCAGCCCGCAAACTGTACTATAGCTTGTAGCACGTAGAACAGGCGTAGTATGCTGCACAAGTTCAACTGTGGGTGTTATGTTGGAGCTTAAAAAGTTTCACATTTGGGGGCTGGAGAGGAGAGATAGCTCAGTGGTTAAGAGGACTGACTGTTCTTCCGAAAGACCTGGGTTCAATTACCAGCACCCATATGGCAATTCACAACCGTCTGTAACTCTAACTGCTGGGCGTTGGACATCCTCACACAGACATACATGCAGGCAAAACACCAATGTACACAAATAAAAATAGTTTAAATAAAGTTTCACATTTTTGAAACATCAGATTTTTGTTGTTTTGGTTAGAGATGGTATGGTCAAGTAGGTAACTGGATATTGTAACCCTTCAACTTAGTTCTGAAGAATTACATTTTTTTATTACTTTTTAAGTTTTAGATTTACTTACTTCATGTGGATGAGTGTTTCACCTGCATGTATGCATGTCTCCGACGTGTGTGCCTGGTGCCCAGGAAGGTCAGAAGAGTATATTAGATCCCCCAGAACTTTAGTTATAGATAATTGTGACCCACCATGTGGGTGCTGGGAATCGAACCTGGGCCCTCTGCTCAAGGGACCAGTGCCCTTAACTGCTGAGCCATCTTTCCTGCTTGTGAGCATTACATTTTAATGTGGTCTCTATGGCCACCATATTAGCAGTACTTTATCCTGTGTTATGCTATGCCTATAAACATTACATTACAAAACTACTTATAATAATCTTTACTCCAAAAAAAGAAAATATGTCTCTGCTGGGTATGGTAACTCCAGTACTTGGGAGGCAGAGGCAAGTGGTTTACTATGAGCCTGAGGCCAGCCTAGACAAGATGACAAGTTCCAGGGCCAGCAAAGGCTAAAGAGTGAGACTGTCTTAAATAAATATAAATAAGATAAAATAAAAATAAAACCAACATTTTTTAAATGTGTGCTTCTCACACACCCTCAGCCACCACTAGACTTAAGTGGCCACAGAAGTCCTCTACCATTAGGGGAAAGAATCAAATGAAATATGAAGCACTACTGTGCCCATTCCATCTTAAAAACTGAGGATAAAAAGCTGAAAAGCTATTTAAAGTATTAAATATTTTATAATATGAGCTATAAAAATCCTTCTCTTGCCCATATCCAATGCTAACCTCTTGAATCCTGTCTTGGGGGAGGCAGCCAATGAAGACAAATAGAAAAGCTTGCTTTAACTAATTTGGTATGATGATTTGGGTTGGTGGTCTTCTTCTGGCACATCTGGAATTAACACAAGAAAACTGAAAAGTCATTCTGTATATAAAGTTGAAGACCATCCAGTACCACGACTTTGCAAGAGAGGTCAGAGACTCCACATCAAACCTTTACCATCTTCAGAGTGGTATTTTTAAGGCGTGAAAGTGAACAGCCTTTCATCTACGAAAGGTGCATCAAATGCTCCCGCACACCTCTGTAAAAGGCTTGAGAATTCTTTTCTAATCCTGAACCCTCACCTGATTTCATAGATTTGCACAGAATGTGCGGTCTGCGCAGTGAGCTCGTGAGTTACCCTTCCTGTGAAGAGTCCACCTCTCAAAGAGGACGAAAGACACTTCAGTAGCTTCATGGGGAAATTAGGAACATAAGGGTTCAGCTTGGGCTGAACATTTCCTTGAACTGTTCAACAGGGCTCTGATCCTCTCATTGGCAGGTAGCTCAGCTGAGCAGAGAGGAGCAGGGTGCCACAGCATTAAAGTTACCATCTCTGGTATAGGCTGACCTGCTTCTTTTATTTCCTGGGCTTCAAATACAGGTAGCTTCTTCTTCCCACACTATTTCCCTGGGATTTTAATGCAATTTGTCCTAGAAATTAGTTGTTTCGCCAAAGTCATTTTACAAAATAAGTTGTTGGGGTTTTGTCAGAGATAGGATCTCACTCTATAGCCCAGCCTGGCCTAAAGCTCACCGTGTAGTCTAGATTGATCTCAAGCACAGAAATCTACATGCCTCAGCTCCTTGAGTGCTGGTATTACAGATGTGAGCCACCATACCTGGCCAGAACATGTGTACTTCGACAAGGAAGTTAGCGTTTTAGTCCAAAGGTAAATCCTAACATAAGTAAGGGCATGGCTCTTACTACGACCTCAGAATAACATGTCTATCTTCCAGTACACGCCTCTGCACACTCTTAGTCAACCACATCATCTATAAACACTAAGGTCCAGCCAGAGTCTGACACTCTAGTCACAGGATGCCATGCCCAGGCCAGGTGTGGCATCTTATATCTGAAATGTCAGCACTCAAGAGGCTAAGGCAAGACTGCCTTGAGTCTGAGACAAGCTTGAACAACAAGGACCCTGTCTTTAAGAAAAGACTGCCATGGAGCCAGGTGCAGCGGTGCTGCATGCCTTTGATTTCAGTACTCAGAAGGCAGAAACTGGGTAGATCTCTGTGAATTCAAGGCTAATTTGACTACACAGCAAGTTCCAGAACTGCACAAGGAGACCCTACCATAAAAATAAATAAATTAGTAAATAAATTTAATTTAATTGTAAAAAACTAACATGGCCTTCCAAGAATGCTAAGGAAGAATGAACAGTTAAGTGAGATACTGCTTCTTAGTCTAGACATCGGCTTGTCCAGAAAGGTCACTGTCCTAGTCAGTCTGACACAGCCTAGAGCCACCGGAGAAGGGAGCATCAATTGAAGGACTGCCTAGATTCAGCTGTGGGGGGACTGTCTTGACTTTGGATATGGGAGGGCTCTGCCCACTTTGGGTGGCACCGTATCCTGAGCAGGTGGCCCTGGGCTGCATTAGAAAGTTCAGCAAGTATGAACTGTGGGCCAGTCAGCAAGCGGTGTTCCTCCATGGTTTCTGCTTCAAGTTTCCGCCTGACTCCCTTCAATGATGGACTGACTGCAAGCCATAGGTAGAACAAACCCTCCTCCCCTAAGCTGCTTTTAGTCAATGTGTTCTATCGCAGCAACGGGGTGAAACTGCAATGGTCACCCTACCCAGAAGTGTGTCCAGAAACCACCCGGTGAGTAGTCTTTGCCTAAACACACACAGGCTGAGGGCTCACCTGGCTCCCTGGACTACAGAACAAGACTGTGTCTTAGTCAGGGTTTCTATTGCTGTGAAGAGACACCATCACCATGGCAGCTCTTATAAAGGAAAACACTTAATTGGGGCTGGCTCCAAACAGTTCAGAGGTTTAGTCATGGTGGGAAGCATGGCAGCATGTGGGCAGATGTGCTGGAGAGGTAGCTGGGAGTTCTACATCTGGATTGGCAGGCAACAGGAAGAGAATATTACACTGAGCCTGGTTTGAGTTTCTGAAACCTCAAAGTCCACCCCCAGTGACACACTTCCTCCTCCAACAAGACGACACCTACTCCAGTAAGGCCACACCTCCCAAGAGTGCTACTCCCTATGAGCCTATGGGGGCCATTTCCATTCAAACCACCACAGCCTCTGTCTCAAAAAATTAAAACAAACAAATAAATATAAATAGACAAATACATATAATCATACATCTTCCACAAGCAGATAAATACATTGGACAGGTATATTTTTTGACTTGACAAGATCCCACAAAATGAAGTAGAAGAGGTTGCTGATTTTTTCTTTTTAAAGGCAGAAATATTCCTGACAAGGTTCAGAAGGAAAAATAGCAACAGATCCCAGAAGCAGAGCTGTAGCCAGGAATAATGTAATCTCCAGCATTTTCAGTAAGGGTAAGATTCACTGCAAGGTTAGTGTGGTCCTCCTCTAGGCTCGACTATGAAATGTCTACTACAAATCTACCAAATGTTTGTCTAGGACTCTGCCAAGCACTGTGAAGGGATAAGCAGAGCTTGGTCAGCCATTACTGAGTAGGTACTGTAGACCGCCTTCACACTACAACTGGCTTGAAGAGAAGAGTAATGCTGGAAGAATCCAACATAGCCATGTGACTGAAAAATAAATCAAGCCCAACCGTAATTTTTCCTGACTTTAAAACCACAAGGACAGACTGCCGTGCATAAAATAAGGTTCTACGTCTCAAAGACTAAAAAACTAAACTAAACTAACTAGATAGCAATATAATGACAGGCGAGTGAACAAAGTAAAGAAAAGGAGGAGAAATGAGTAATTAAAAAACAATAGGACTCACGGCCCTGGGGAGTTGATGAAGAGCTGGCTGTGCAAGCATGAAGACCCGAGTTCAATCCCCAGCACCACACATAAAGCAAAACCAGGCACAGAGGTGCACCACTCCTCATCTAACTGAACCAGTGAGACCCTCTGTTTCTAGACACGAGACAGCGACTAAGAAAGACAGCCCATGTTGACCTCTGGCTGTACACATCTACACATATATGCGTCTGCACACACACATGAGCATATTTAGAAACACACAAAACAGTATCCTCCCCCAGGGATGGGTACTAGTTGCCCAAATGTGTGTGGTTATAGAGAGTAATATGATAGTGATACTTGGGTGACGGAGTCTGGCCCCCACGTAAGACACTAAAAACAAAGAATTTAGATATGAAGGATGAGGTCCACGATGAAAGGCCCTGAAATATCAGATGGACTAGTGTAGAACTAAGATAACAGATGGCAGAGATAACTAAAGGCTGCTAGGCCAGAAGAACTATAACAAAGTCATCACATGAAAAACTTAGACTGGCAAGGGCAACAGAACGACGAAGGGAATGGAGATGGAAGCTTCTCACTCATTCACTCCCTGGGCACACATTCGATGAGGGCTTATGAACAGGCGTGGGATGCTAGCTACAAGGTGGTTCCAGTGTCCCAAGCTGCAGGAAGGGAAGGGCAGAATTAGATTAGCTGTAGAGAAGGATCTATATGAAATACATTTCAAAGGTCTTGATGACTCACTGACACCAAGGATGACGGGGAGATGGTTAAAGATAGTTCAAATGCTTGGAAGTTGAAACAATCCTAGTGTTATTGGGACCTTAAAAAGCAAGAGGGGGAAAGAGAACAGTGCAACTATAAAAAGGGCTTTGGTGGGGTTGAACAGCCAGTCAGCAGAACTCCAGATGGTCAGCTCCTCACTCTGTAACAGGGAAGAAACTTCAGTAAGAGAGACGGTTTCTTTGTCACTAGTATAAACACTCAGTTCACTTGGCAAGCATGGCAGGAGTCTGCCTACTAAGGCAGGCTCCATGGACCCTACAGCACATCCCTTCATTATCAGAAACTGGTTGGTCTCACTGAGAATTGAGGCTGCCCTCTTCCCTCCCAGTCACTAGTGGGACCGAAGAAAGGGGTAAGGCAAAGTAGAAAGGGAAGAACAGAAAGTGTTTGGGGCCACTGTAAGCTTTTACCTCTGAGGCAGGGGCTGACCCAGGATGCCATTTGAAAACAGGGAGGCAGAGGCAGGCAGATCTCTAATCCCAGCACTCAGGAGGCAGAGACAGGAGGATCTCTGTGAGTTCAAGACCAGCCTGCTCTACAAACCAAGTTCTAGGACAGCCAGGGCTAGAAACCCTGTCTAGAAAAACCCAAAACTCCCAGCACTGTCCTGAGTTCTACTGTGACTTCCCAGTGTTCTATAATCCTAGGCCCTTAGGAAGGCCTTAAAGAATCTACCAGATTGTAGTGCTTTTTTGTTCAGAAACTATTTCAGATTTGCATATTTATGCATACATTAACTCCTGGAACAGTCATGCATACAGTCAGTACACAGATTTCTCAAATAACTTATATGCTGACTACACTAATTTAAAGCTCTTTTAGATTTGTATGATGCAAGGGCACCATGTATTCCTGGGACACACCCGAAGCCCCAACTCACCAGGAAATGGGTGCGATGAAAACTGTTATTAAACTCCTCTTACTACAACGAGCGCTGGGGCCACATTTATAAAACAAAACTATCAACAGCTCAGAGATCTAGTTTAGTATGCAAAATCCAGTGTAGACTGTCCTCAGCTTAGCAAAAGCTACTCTTTAGTAAGAAGTGGAAACGAATACCCTCCTGTGCAGAAAGACACATTAATTTTACCCCCTCTACAAGCCATAAATGCTAGTGTCAAACTTTTAACAGGTTAACACCACAAAATAAATGGTTGCTCTGAAAAAAAAAAAAAAAAAACAAAAAAAAAAAACCTCTCAATATCTTCCTCCAAACGTCTGGTTGGAGTGGTGGGAAAGAAATCAGAGTAGAAGGAAATCTGGGGGAAAATGGTTGCGAGTAAGTGTTGAGTGTTCTTGCTCAGACCCCAGTGCGGCTGCCACGGGCCTAGTTAGGGAAATGGTAAACCCAAGTCATCAGCACCGACCCACCCGCATCCCCACCCGGATCCCCCCAACCCGCGAGGGGTTTTAAGTCGGCTAGGATGCTCAGTTTCTTCAGACGGAAAGGTAAACACACCCATCAAGAGCCCGGGGGTCGAGAGTTTTCTCGGCAAAGAGACGAGATCCACAGGAAGGCGAGGTCCATGGAGAAAGCCGCAGTCCCTAGCCTTCCAGGCTGTGAGTTCGCTCCGGTCAGCCGGTACCGCCCAACACCCAGCGACAGGTCGCGGCGCAGCCCTCCAGCCCCAGCCCCACTTACTGGCGGCGATTGCAGCCTGGCGGCGCGTGCACTCGAGCGGCCCGGCAGGCAAGGGTAGTGGGATCCGAGCGGGCAAGCCCGGCAAATCCACACCCGGCAGCGCGTGGCATCCAGCAGGCACCCGCCGCTCCGCGGCCTCTGGTAGCAAAACAAACAAAAGGCAGAGAGTGGCTTCTAGTGGGGACGACCGGCCGCTTTCCCTGGAAAAGCTGCCCTGCAGCTCCCCTCGCTGGCCCCGCGCAGCCCTGCACCGTCACCATCTTCCGGACGCTCGGCAGAGGGCAGTGCTGAGCTCCCGGGCTCCAAAGAGCCCACCTTGGAGTTGCAGACCCACCACCACCTGCCAGGCAGGTTGAACCGGTACACCAAAAGAAGGGGAACCCGGCTGAAAACATTTTCCCGCTTGCGATTAAATTGTATACTCACAACAAATTTTGGTGTCTGTATTTAACCACAGTAGAAAATCGCTTTCAGCATTATTTTAACTTAAGTTTGAATGACCGAGTGAATACCTTTCCACGTGGGAAACCATCCAGTTGCAATCTGCGTTTGTTCTCCTTCCCACTCAGCTATAGGAAATCTAACACTATTTGCAGCAGTTCTCAACCTGGAAGTTGCGACTCCTGGGGGGAGGAGGGGACCTACGACCCTTTCACAGGTGTCTCCTGAGACCAATGGAAAACAGATATATACATGCACTGGGGAGATAAGGGCAGGCAGGGCTATGTGAATTCTAGGTCAGTTTGGTCTAGGTCAGTGTGTTCCAGGATAGCCGGGACGATATAGAGACCCTTTCTCAAAAATTCAGAAAAAAAAAATATAATACTGTAGAGGTCACCTGAAATCATCTTAAGGGATGACTCTGCAGCACTTTGAAAACTCCAAACTACCCCCCTCTCCCCCTGCCCCTGGAGTTCACTGTTCCACAGAGGAACCCTTAAAAGGCTACTAAAAACAAATTGCTAGGCCTCACACCAGAAGTTCCTGGGGTCGATGCTGCTAGTCTGGAGACCCACGCCGTTCTAAACAACACTATTTTGACCAGTAAATCAGTAGCCGTTTTCCACGGTTGATCTTTGTGAGTTTAACTCTCCCAGTTTGGGCTTGACCTTGACACTGAGATGGTGGAAGCAGAAAGATCAAGCGTGTACAAAGCCAACTTGGGCTACACCAGAGCTTGTCTTAAAAATCAAATCAAATAATCCCCAGGTCATCACCCTAACAATTTCCTTTCATTACTTCTTCTGAATTCCACCCCCCCCCCCCGAATTTACCAAAGCTGCAAGCACGTACTACGTCTGTTCTGTTGAAGAAACCTAGAAGACAGTCAAGTTCCCGTAGACTTCTGCCAACATTTATCTACCTCTTTGCTTACCTCTATGACAGCCAACCCATACGGCAAGTGAAAAATCACAAATCATCATCAGTGAACATAAGACAAAGAGCCTAGTCATATGGTGTCCATAAAAGGCAACTTTAAAAGTAACTAAAATGATTAAGTTTTAGTATAATTTAATGGACCAAGCCAGTCTACCTTGCAAATAGGGGAACTATCTTGGTCTACTTTTCTCAGAGGCCCACTGGGTTACTAACTAGCTTGGATTAGTAATTCTGGCCCTTGGGAAATGATAACCCTGTAAATATATGTTGAGCTAAGAAAAACCAGTGCTGAGGGCTCCTGAATAGTTCAACTAAAATTGAATCAGCAGCTGTGAGTTATAACTGTGCTTTAATAAAACAGGCTCTCTCACTATGAAGCAAACAGAGCTTCAATAAAGCAGGTACGCAATTTCTCTTCACAAATATTTATTTTATTAAGCTTTACTATTTCATTAACTGTTAGGAGAGCAGAAAACATCTGTGTTAGTTGGCCAGCCTACTTTGACCGTTCAACACTTTTCAACGAAACCGACTAGTTCTGAAACTATTTCACATCTTTTTTTTCTTTGAAAACTGGTCTTTAAAAAATTCCAATCTCTTTTGTTACAACCCCCTTGTTTTTCATTTAGAACCTATTTTAAAAAGACAATTAGGAGGAAAAATTTTCTTGGAAGACCTAAATTTTAGAGTCTCCTTAAAAACAAAGAGAACTATTGAATTTTTGACCCCATTGAATAGAAAGGTAGTTTTAATAGATGTCTAATTTAATGTACAAATAAAAACATCCATAAGAGAGGACCTTTATAAAACATAGGATTTAGGCAAGATGTGTCCACTGGTGCAATAGTGACAGGGAGAGTATCGGTAAAATCAACTGCTTTCTGATTAGCTCTGAGACCTGCTCCACAGGAAGGAATTCATGTTTGTTACAGTAAGACCTGTCAAAAGTCTATGGCTTAGGAGGTTATAGGTTCTATGGAGGAGACCCATGAGTGTTGGTTTATGAAATGGAAATGCTGTTAAACTGCCTTTTCAATGTTTGTTTATACCCAGAGACTAGCACAACTCTCAACCTTACCTAGTCAGGCAAGTGTCTTCTGCGGTGGGCAGCAGTTAATGCAGACTCGTAACTGGTTAAAGGGATGCTGTCTGGGGTGGAGGGTCAGCATCCTTTCCTTTGCTGACTAAAGAATTAAGAAGCAGGGAGCTGGAGAGACAGTTTGGCCATTAAGAGCACTTACTGCTTTTGTAGAAGCCTGGATTTTGGTTCCCAGAATCTATGTGAAATGGTTCACCACTCACCTGTCCCTCACACATGTGGTGCACATAAACTTATGCACATGCACACACACATAAACATACAAAAAAGTAAGGAAATCTTTTTAAAAGGGGAATTAGCCATGTATGGTGGCACATGCCTTTAATTCCAGCACTCCGGAGGCAGAGGCAAGTGAAACTCTGTGAGTTCAAAGTCAGCCTGGTCTACAGAGTGAGTTCCAAAATAGCCAGGGTTGTTACACAGAGAAATCCTGTCTAGAAAAAAAAAAAAGATTAAAAAAGGAATTAAAGGGCAGGAAAGAAATCTTGGGAAGTCTGAGCAGTGTTATGCCCAGATCCATGAAGTTCCCCCAAAACCAACAAGGAAACCGAGTCCCATATGTAAAAGCAAAGAGCCTTTATTTTATACAAGTTTGCAAACTTGGTCTCTCCGTGTGTCCAACATATTGGAATAATTGGAGAGCCCTGAGCTGAGTTAGAGTTGGGTTTTTATAGTAGTAAAGGTGGGGGTGAGGGATTTTCAAGGTTCAGGACCTCTGATTGGCTGACATTTGCCTAGGGGTGTCCTGGTGAGTGTGTGCTGGCAGTGATCCTACCTACAACAGTTAGAACATTAGGAATTTCCTTTGGACAGTCTGTTCTTGGGTGGTGCCTAGGTAATCTTAATTAATGTGGTCCTTCCTGCAACTAGGTATTGCCTCAAGGAAAACTACTGAGACTCAGGCCTCTATAAAGCTTCTCATGGCTGGGTCCTACACTGGCAGGTAGTAATGACTGGAAGTAAAGAACTTCCTTTGGGTGGTTGGTTTCTGTTAAGCTTAGCATGGTTTGCTGAGTCCTACGAGCAGAGTCTTTAATAAAAGAACTTAAAAGTGAACACAAGCAGAAGTTCAAGAACAAGGAAAAGCCTAGGGTTGGCAAGCTGTAAACTCCGAACGGCCAGGAGGAAGAGAACAGAACAGACCAGTAGGTATGGATGGTGTCTGCAGTCACATGACAGGAAGGATAACTCTGGAGAAGGAGCAAGGAAGCTCAAAGCCTTGGAGAGTTTAAAAGCATGCTTAAGTTCTGGCTACAGTCTTAAAGAAAAAGAAAGGGGGGAAAAAGCGTTCAGGCAGACCTGAACAGACAGACGGGGGGGGGGGGGGGGGGGCACATCGACACATTATGCTGTCTTCCAGAGAATGTATGAGAGATGGGAATTCTGGGAAGGAAAATTACATTATCTTATGAACGCATCTTCCTTGGGGTGTTCCCTTAGCCAAGTGTCTGACCTATCTCACTAGATTAATTCTTAATGCAGGAAACAAGGACAGTCTCCACGTAGAGGTGGATTCCATATTTACAAAACAGTGGTGCATGCTTTTATTTCCAGCACTCCAGAGGCAGAGGCAGGCAGATCTCTGAGTTCGAGGCCAGCCTGGACTACAGCGGTCCAGGATGGTCAGCGATACACCACAGAGAAACCCTTTCTTCAAAAACCAAAAACCTGTAGAGAATAAGTGACAGCACTCGGCCGTAAATGGGACATCTACATCCGTTCCCCAGCTCTCAGCTCCAGGAACATTAGAGAAGATGGAGTGGAGAGAATAAGAGCCTTTGGGATTGGGAGGAGTGCTCGGAAAGGCTGCTTTCTGGACACGATATGATAGTTGTCATTAACCCACTGCAGTTATGATTATTTCTACAAAACCAAGTCAACAAGACCGGGCAATATCCCAGCAGGCAACACTAACTGGACTCGGTGGATGACAAACTAAAAGAACAACACACATAGGATTTGCAATTTCTTACTGCAATCAAGTTGTACCCCTTCCCTTTTACCTCCATTTCTTTGCCGGAGACGTACTTCATTTATGAGCTCCAGAATAAAGTAGCACAATAAAATTTTAAATTCTGTGAAGTCGGATGAATGTAGCGTCCTGGTGGTTAGGTCCTGACACTTATAGAAACTCAACAAATGTTGTCTAAATGTCTGTGTAAGGCTACGAAGTCCGTAAGTTTTGCTAGCATATGTCTGTAGGTGAAAAAGTTCTAAAACGTGCAATCCAAGTGCCTTCTATTGACGTGGAATCGGATGTTTGGGCTTTAAGAAGTGGCACAGGGCTGGGGGTGGATGAGTGTAAGTTCCGGCTCAACGTGGTACAGCCGACTACAAATCCCGGCGTGCCTCGTTGTGTCGTCCCTCCTTCAGGAATCGGGTTTCGGGCCTAGGAAAGGCACGTCCTTTCTCCGTGGTATTGTGGGATCTGTAGTTCGACCTGCTTAGCGTTGGCAGGTCCTACTCGCCGGCTGCACGCACGAGCGCCTGTTTTCTTCGGTCCTGAGTCTGTGGGGTGCAATGACTGTTACTGTTCTTCGCATTCCGACGGGGCCCCCAGTGCCCCAGGCCGCCTAAACTACAGTTCCCTAGCGTCCGATTAGGATCGCCTCAGGGACTCAACTCCAAATTCAGGTTTAAACATTTGAAGCTAACGTCTGCTCCCTCCTGCCTGGGGTGTCCTCAGAACCAAAACCAGACAGGTTGAGCGAGGCGGGGCAGCCCGGCCATGCGGAAGGCTGCGCACAGTAGGCCCATCAGCCTTGCCTGCCGCCGCGGGCGGCTGCTAACCCGGCAGGCGGTGGCGGCCGTGCGCATGCGCGGCGCGGCGGCGCAGTTTCCGCAGCAGGGCAGGCAGCTCCGTCGCTGCGTCCAGATCGCTCGAGTCGGGCCGACGCTCGTTTCCTCGCTCGGTGCTCGGCCTCCGCTGGCGACCGGCGACCCCTCCGCAGCTCGAGTTCCCGGCCGCCGCAGCGCGCCTACCCCCGGCCCCCTGTCCCGCGAATATGGCTGCCGTACGCCGGGCCCGCAGTTACTGCCGCTGCTTGGTGCGCTTCTCCGACCGAGAACTCTGCTAAGCCCCACTGCAGCAGACGGACAGGAGTAGACACCGGGCAGCCGCCACCCCTCTGGGAGCCGGGCGCGGGGAGCCCCTCGATTGGGCCGGCCACCCGCCAGCATGGTAACCGCGGGGGGCGGGCAGCGTGGGCTGGGCCGTCGGGGCGGGAAGGCGGCCCCGGGTGAGGGTAAGCTTTGAAGGCCAGCGGAGGAAAGGCCCGCTTCGGCGCCCCCAAACCGTCGGAGCACGGAGTGGGGGCTGAGGTGCGCGGTCCTGGCCTCTGCGTCAGGGAGGTGGCCCTGGAAAGCGGAGACACTTGTTGATCGCTCCTGTTCTGGCAGCCGGAGCCACAGACGATCTCTGCGTCTTCGGGAGCCCAGAGTTTAGGACGCACGCACGCCCCCGAGGTTTCAGTGGCCCGGCTAGGATGATGATATTCCTGGCAGACTTGGAGGACTCCGATCTAATTTCATGGTAGCAAGGGCCTAAGCCTCTTCTCTATGTGCAGATGGAGCGACTGTGCTAAGCTGCTCCCTGTCTGACAGCTCAGGTCTCACGGGACTGTGGCGTGGAATGTGTAGTCTCTGCAGTGACTAAGAAACTAATCTCCGGCTAGGGCTGAACGAATTAAGAATAAAAGGTACAGACTGACTAGAACACTCAAGTGATTGTCGTTCCTTAAGTGAATTGGCTGAAACGATTTATTTTTATGTAACTAATCTGGAACAGAAAACGTACTAATTGATTATTCTAAACTTTCAAAAGTGGTTCTCTGACCAGGATTAAGCCCTTAACCTTCGTATTTAATTGATCCCATTGGTGAAGAAACTAATTCAAGTATACAGTAACGCTTGAGTAATTTTCTATTACGAAAAAACTGAAAATTTCTTAAGCGCCTATTTCAAGTGGCATTGAAATTGAGCAAATGTAGTAAAATCCCAGGTCATACTTTCAAAATCAGGTTAATAGTGGATTCAGGGGGAAAACTCGAGAGAAAAGAGATGTCTTATTTCAGGTTTCCCATTTTCTTGTCTTTGAGGTAGGCATTCTGTATGGTGCGGATTTTGGTGCAGTACCTAATCTTCTCCAATTGTCTTTACAGATCTCTCAGTCTCCTTAAATTAAATTGTTTTTAAATTCGTGTGTGTGAATGTGAGTGTGAGTGTATTTGTATGTGTGCAGGATAGTTTTATGTCAACTTGGCACAGTCTAGAGTCGTCTGAGAGGAGGGAGCCCCAATTGAGAAAATGCTTTCGTTAAGATCCACTGTAGGGCATTTTCTTAGTTAGTGATTGTTGGGAGAGAGCCCAGTCCATTGTGGGTGGTGCCATCCCTTGCCTGATAGTCCTGTGTTCTATAACAAAGCAGGGTAAGCAAGCCATGAGAAACAAGCCAGTAAGCAACGCTCCTCCATGACCTCTGCATCAGCTCCTGTCTCCACATTCCTGCCCTGTTTGAACTCTTCTGACTTCTTTAATGATGAACAGTGATGTGGACGCATAAGCCAAATAAACGATTTCTTCCCTAAGTTGCTTTTGGCCATGGCATTTCATCACAGCGATAGTAACCCTAACTAAGACAGTGTGTCATGGATGTGCAGGTGTCCACAGAGGCCAGAGGAGGGTTCCAGTCCCCTGGAGCTGTTGTGTGCTGCTGGACATGGGTGCTGGTAACCAAACTCAGGTTCCCTGGAAGAATATCAAGTCCTCAACTGCTGAGCCATCTCTCCAGCTCCACAGAGTTCCTCCAAAGAAAATGGACAGATTCCAGCGTAGTGGCTTACACTTATAATTCTGTTCCTCCTAGCATTCAGGAGTCCAAGGCAGGAAAATCTCTGCCAGTTCAAGGCCAGCCTTGGCTATATAGAGTGAGACTAAGAATCTTGGAGTGTGTTTGGTCCTAAGGGTAGCAGAGGTGACCAAGATATGCTCTTTGTCTTCAGTACACTCAATCCACTGAAGGGAATAAATACTTTCAATCCAAAATTAAGGTAACAAAGATAATTGGGAAAAGCTGCTAAGATGAACTTTTACCTGAATTTTGATGATGAGCAGGAGCAGCTAAGTGAGGAAAATGGTAATCCAGATCCAGAGAGCAAGCAGCGCCAACTGGCGTGAACAAGGGAAGCTCTTCAGATCCAGTTAGCTTAGTCTGACTGCCAGGTAATAGCTAGAAGGCTGCCCGACTTAAAGGGTACTCGGTTGGACTCTGCCTTCTCTTATTAGCTGAGTGAGGGTTTGCAGTGATAAGTTGACTCTTAAAAAAGAGAAGCATGCTTCTCAGAGGGATCTATGCATTTCAGAGTCCCTTATGTATTTCCTAGTAGATCAGTTTCTTACTACAACAGAATTCCCTGAGATCACTTATAAAGAATTCATTTTGGCCCAAGGTTCTGAAGGATCAATTCTGGATCCAAGTGCTTTGAGCTTCTAATGAAACAGCACATCATGGCAGGAACACATGAACAAAACTGCTTACCTCGTGAATCGGGACACAGAAAAGAAAGGGGCCCCACAGTATGTTTCAAGGATTTATCCCCCGTGACCCAGGCACTCCCACTAGGTCAGATTCTACAGGTAACCTCAATCTTCAATGCCCAGGAGTGCCAACCTAAGGGATTTACGCAGGGACCTTTTGGGGGTTCTAAGTCCTTTTATCCAAATCCAGGCTCCAGACTTAGAACTGATGTGTCTTCATTTATGTCTTCACTGATATAATCTCTATAGAGCAGCGAGCATTTCACTGTGTACCAGCTAGTCAAGCGTTATTGGCTCCCTGCTTGGAGTCTGGTTGCCCGAGATAAGGGATGAGCAGAGCTTGTTTATGTTGCTCTGTGTGTGGTGCAAGTATGTCTCGTTGCTCTGTTCAGAGATCTGTGGTAACAAAACCTTTTCTCTCCTGAAATAATTTACCCCTAAAATTTGCTATTATAAAAGTTGCTGTCTTTGGAACTAGATGGAATCATTTTTTTTTTTTGGCTTTTCTTTTCTTCTGGGGTGGTCTGTGTGTGTGTGTGTGTAGGTACATGTGTGTATGAAACTGTACATGTAACTTTCTGCATGTGTGTATACATACTTGAGGCAGGAAAATTGGTTTTGTTCTTATTCTTAGCTAACTTTCAGGGTTCTTTCCCTCATTGCCACATTTCTGTGTAGGACTGATCACACTGAGTGTTGAGCAAGTTCCCCTTGCTGGTAAGTTATTAGCTAACAGGCTGAGCTGAGGCAATGCTTCATTTTCCTGGGAAGTAGGGTTATTTTAATTATTTGGTTTACTGAAACGAAAAGGATACAATGGAAATAGTAAACTGAAACATGGTTTAAGCCCAAAGCTGCATACTATAATCCAATTCACTTTTATTCCACTTGAAGTCACTCCAGTGTAAAAGATTGGGTTTATAGTAGAGATAAAATAGAAGAGGTTGATTTGGTTGGGATATAACTAAGTGGCCCAGTGGTAGAGTACTTGTTTACCATGTACAAGACTCTGGACTCAATTTCTCAGCACTGAAAAAAAAAAAAAAAAAGGAAAAAGAAAAGAGCTTCCTTCTTTCCCTGCCTCTTTCCTTGCTTTCCTTTTTTCCTTCAGACAAGGTCTCACTGTCACTCTTTCACTGGCCTAGACTCTGTAGACCAGGCTGGCCTCTATCTCAAGGAGATTTGCCTGCTTCTTTCTTTGTGGAGATTAAAGCATGCGACAGCATGCCAGGCTGAGGTTGGATCCCCTGGATGTATGCCACCATGTGGGTACTGAAAATGGAACCTGGCTCATCTGGAAGTGCAGAATGCTTTTAACTGCAGAGTCATCTTCAGCTCCCAAACTGAAGCCTAGTGGTTGATTCTACAATATTACAAAAATTAAAGTCCAAATTTTCTTTCATTGGCATCATTTAAACTTACCAAAGTAGATATCTGGAGAGAAACAATTATATTTCGTTGGCACGAGACGTCATAGTCTCCTTAACTTGCTGAACTTTATGAACGAACTCAAAATTGTTCTGAAAATGTTTTGCTTTTAGTTAGACTGAAATAATTGTGTTTGAAACACTGGTGAAAGGACTTATTGGCTGCATTTGAGGACACCTCGGTCCTGCTGGAAAGCACGTCACCTATGAGGTGGTCTTCAGAGAGCAGCGACTCACCAGACTTTATTCCATTTCCTCTTCTAGATCCAGACACAGCTTATGGAAAATAAGAGGCCAAAGAAACATTTACAGATAGCAAATTCTAGACTCAGAATGACTTGTTTGTTTGTTTGTAGACAGGCTTTCTCTGTGTATCCCTGTCTGTCCTGGAGCTCACTCTGCAGACCAGGCTGGCCTTGAACTCACAGAGCTCCGCCTGTTTCTGCCTCTCAAGTGCTGGGATTAAAAGTGTGTGCTGCCACTACCTGGCTCAAAATGACTTTTGGATGAGTGGACTTGATATTACAGTTTTGGGAACAAGATTTTAGGATTTATGGTGATATTGACACACTCTTGTGGTGTAGAGTAGAGAATATTTCAGGCACGTTTTCCTTTGGAATAAACAGCAGGGTCCTAAATGCACTGTCCAGCCTCTGTCTTCAGAGTGGGTTCCACAAACTCAAAGGTACTAGTTGACAGTTGTCACCAGTTAGCAGTTGCCAGTTTCTGATGTTGTTCTGGTTTGTTCTCAGGCAGAAGCGGAGGAAGATTGTCATTCTGATGCCGTCAGCGTGGGTGATGATGAAAATGAGAGTCCTGCAGAGGGAAACCTGCAGGCACGTATCTCCAGTTCTGTATTGAACGCTTGTCTCTTGTGTAAAACTGGTCCCCATTGGGAGCATCTATCTGCTCTTTGCATGGAGTTTAACTGGACTTTCATATTCTTTTTTGTTTGTTTTTTGAGATGTGGTCTGGCTATCCTGGAACTTCCTCTGTAGACCAGAATAACCTCGCATGCACTACCATTGCCTGGCTTGGACTTTCATATTCTTTTTTTTTTTTTTTTTAAATGAAATGTTTATTTATTATTTGTACAGTGTTCGGCCTGCATGTATTCCTGCAGGCCAGAAGAGGGCACCAGCTCTCATTACAGATGGTTGTGAGTCACCATATGGTTGCGGGGAATTGAACTCAGGACCTTTGGAAGAGCAGGCAGTGCTCTTAACCACTGAGACATCATATTCTCAGCCCGACTTTCATATTCTTTATAGCATACATAAATCATACTTTTTATGTAAAAATAGATATCAATAACTGAAGCTTTGGAGTTCAGTATGTAATTTAAAACTTTTTTATTGCTTTTATTTGCATGTGCGTGTGTGCACGTGTATGCCCATGTGGAGGTTCCAGAGGACAATTTGTGGGAGTCATTTCTTTCCTTCTACCGCATGGATCTTAGGGATAGAACTATCAGTAGGCATGGCAGTAAGTGCTTTTACCTACTGAACTATTGTTTTGGTCTCCAGAATGTAGGTTTAAAGTATTCAGTAGTACGTAAGAATGACTCAAAACTTGTAACCTTAAATAACAAGATTGATGTTTACTCACTTAGAAGTTCCAAGCCTGTGCATAACAAAAGGCATCATAAGGTTGAAGGAAATAGCTTGAACCACTGCTTGCCATGTGAACAAAAGTTTAGAATCCTGAGTATATAGATTTTGTGCATAAATCAGAGGAACACAAGACAGAAAGATAAATGGACAGTTAATGGAAAAATATGAATGGCTGTTAAATATTTGAAGAGATAATATGCCTCATTAATAATTTAACTGGTATATTGAATAATGTCCATTTCTGTCTGAACTGTGAAACCACTTGCACATTACACTTGAGATTATAAATGGCCATTATTTTTCTTGCAGGTACACAAGCAATGTGTGTCAAAATTAAAATTATGCCTTCCCTTTGATACAGCAATTCTCCAGAAAATTAAATCTAAGGAGATAACGGGAAAAAAAATGAATAAATATACATGTTAAAAGATGTTTATCATAGTGTTACTTATATGGAAAAGTGTCACATGACCTAAATAGCCATTACTCGTTCTAAGGAATGGTGGAAACATGATAGGAAATGCAATATAACATTTCCAAGGATGAGATAAATCTTGTATATTACACTCAACTTAAAATTACTGTAGTTAAATTAATTATTAAACTTAATTATTATTAAACTTCTAAACTTTATAATACTTGTCTATTTGGTACATGTCATTTAGTAAATAATGAATGTAGGTCTGCAGGTCAGACATGACTAACATGTTAGAAGAGAATGGGAACCAAAGTCCTGTACAGAACATTCTTAGGACATCTATGACACATTTTCAAAAAGTTACCCACAAATATCATACATGATTCTGTTAGAAGTAGTCCTCTTCTGGAGGAGAAGGTACTGGCTTGCGCTCCTCGGGAGGAAGGAGGGAATGGAGGCAAGAGGAAGATGCCCAGCTGTAGTGCAGTCTTAATGGACTTCCTGAGGCGGTCTTGTGGGCTTCTGAGGACAAACTGCCCTCACCGGAGCCAAGGCATCACCTGGGGAGCCTGAAGGCAACCTGCTGAGGCAGTACCCAGATGGGGTAAAAACTTGGCTGGTATTAGAAGTTGGGGTAACAATTTCTTCCTTAAAATCAATCAGCCACATAAGGGGTTTGACTTTGTGTGTGTTTTATATTGAAATGACCTGTGTTTAGAAGAATTTCCTTTTTGAGTATAGAATGTTTATTAAAAGAGAAGAACTTTGGGCTGAGCTATAGAGCTTCTCAGCTTTGTAATATCTACTGAATGTGCGTCATTCACAGAAGTTCAGCCTGCACGCCAGGGCTTATTCTCCAGTACTTTCAGACTTTCTATTGTATAGACAGACTTACTTTCAGCTGATATACATACTTTAAAGTTTTAAGCAGAAAATGATTTTTTAAAGTATGTTTATCAGGTATTTGGTTAGAGAGAGGGGGGAGAGAGAGAGAGAAAGAGAGAGAGAGGGAGACAGGGGGACTGATTTTTCTGGCCTTAGAATTTCAAGAAAGTACATTGACATAAATACTGGGCATATTATTAAATCACTCCAGAGTCTCACTATCTTCTCTTGATGGGTCCTCAAATACCCTTTTGTTACAGGCACAGCTCCAGATGTTCAGAGCTCAGTGGATGTTTGAACTTGGCCCAGGCGTAGGTTCTAGTAATTTAGAAACTCGGCCTTGCAGAGCAGGAAGAGGCTCCATACTGAAAGCAGCTGCAGACACCAAAGGAAGGCAGGAACTGGCAAAGGAAGAAAAGGTAAGTGCTAAACAGATCTAATAATTTATCTTTAGTCAACTCTGGTGATATAGACGTGTATTTGTAAAGTTAAAATGACGTTTTTCTGATGTGGAGACATTTTTACTAGTGTTCCCGCTTACCTGTTCTGCACTGCTTCTGACTGTTTGGGGTGATGTTATTACTGTAATGAGAAGCATCTCCTATAGTTTTGGGCGTTTGAAGTGCCTGGTCCCTGCTGACATTGTTGGAGGAAGTGTGTCGCTGAAGCTGGGCTTTGGAGTTGAAAGACTCATGCCATTTCAAGTTTGCTCTCTGCTTCATGCTCGCTGTTTAGATCTGAGCGCTCAGCTTCCCGTTCTTGCAGCGTGCCTTCACTCCGTCCCGCCATGGACTCCAGGCCTCTGGAACCGTGAACCCAAATAAACCTTTTCTTTTCTAAGTTGCTTTTGTCATGACATTTTATCACAGCAATTAATACCAGCTTATTTTCCTATCACCTAACATTTTTATGTAAAGTTTGTTGTTTATTTATTCTTCTTAAGATTCACCTAGTGTCTGAAAAAGTAGATGTCTGGAATTGACAGCACAAGTCCTAAAGACAGAGGTGGAAATTTTCAAATGCTCTAGCCTTTTCAAAGGATGCTTGTTTGCTGGCTTTGTTTGTTTGTTTGTTTTGTTTTATTTTTGTCTTGGGACAGGTTTTCACCCTGAACTCCCTGTGTCGGTAGAGTGGCCTAGAGCTTGCCGCGCTCTCCCTGCCTGGCCTGAGCCTCCTGTGTGCCTTGCCGCATCTCACTTGGCTCCTGGGCACCTGGTTCTTTGGGAGCTATAGTTGGGTGTTTTGTTACACTTTAAACTGAACATGTTGTCATGTTCTATCAATCATTACCTTAATCTGGAGAGTACTCTGCGTGCTAGCTGCTTGCCTGACCTCTGTCACTGTCTTCCTCTCCGTGGGGGCTGTCCCCACCCTGTCATCACATCCCAGCAGGGTGCCCCTCAGAGCGTCTGTCTCTAGAGGGTGGAATGTGTGTTTTTGTGTTGTTCACACATAAGAGTTGCCTACGTCTCCAAGATTTTCATTTTCCCTCAAGTGGTTTTTTTTGGTTTTGCTTTTGAGTTGATAATCCATTTTGAGTTATTTTTATGTAAACTGAGAGGCTTAGGTCAAAATCCATTATTTTACTTTGGATGTACAATTCTTTAGCATCATTTGAAAATGTCTATTATAAATTTACTTCCTATTGTTTGTTTATTTATTTTTGTATAGGGTTTCATGAAACCCAGGCTGTCCACATGTATGGATGACCCTGCCGCCTCTGCCTCTCGAGTGCTGGATTGAGGTCTTGTGCCATCACACCTGGTTGTCTACCCACCATACAGATTTTCAAAGCCTTTTTTTTAAACCTTTTTATTTCACAGGCTCGAGAACTCTTCCTGAAAGCAGTAGAAGAAGAACAAAACGGAGCTCTCTATGAAGGTAAAACCCAGCTTCTAAATTGCAGCTTGTTAGCCATCAGTATTCACTTGTGCTGGAATTTATTTGCTATAGAGCATTCTCCTCCTGTCATGGAAATTATTTCTTTAAGTTAAGAACAAAAATTTAGGCACAATAGTGCATGCCTGCAGCTGGAAGATCCTTGCAGGTTTGAAATGATCTACAAAATGAGTTCCAGGCCAGCCAGGGCTACATAGTAAAGACCCCTTCTCACCAAAATAATTAAAATGAATGAATTGTATATAACTTGTTTCCAAAATACATTGCAGGACAGTATTATATTTGTAGAATGAGTAAAATAAATTTTCTATATTTAGTTTTGTATTAGTTTTCATTAGTAAAATAAAAATCACATTGTGTTCTTTTTATGTGTGAAAGTATTTCAGATGCATGAAATACAAAGGATGAAATCAAAGAACACCAGTTGGTCTTTCTAAGCTTGGCTTTACATGCTACCAAGGCAGGTGCTGTAGCTTTTGTCTCTATCAACCTTATGGAAATGCATTCGTGGAATGGAGAGGTGGCTCAGTGGTGGAGTTCTTGCTTGCTGTGTATAATACATGACCTAGGCTCTACCTCCAGCAAGGAGTGGGGTAGATAATGTACACATAAACAGAGTGGTTGCACTCTTTTCTTTATGAAATTTTTTTTTGGTGGTAATGATAGTAATTGGGGCATGAAAAACTCTTTGAGATTAAGTCTTTTGAAAACACATGGAAAATAACATCATTTGAAGTTACTGTATTTGTTTTGAAATTTCTACTTTTATTTTTACCCATGTTTTAAGTGTCTATCTGGTCAAGTCTCTGTGTGGTCTGCATTGGTTTGTGAGGCTCCCCCCTGTAATTAACGTGTGGTCCTAGATTCAGAGTATGGGAACATGGCAATGGAATAGCTTACTTCATTCTGAAGAAAGAGAGCTAGTCAGCTTCTGCAGCTGAGTGGGAGAGGTGATGGAGTGTCCCAGCCATAAACCTCTTACCCACAAGAGTTACGGAAAGCAGGATTTAAACTGGACATAGTGGTGCATACCTGTAATCAGTGCTTGGAGGACTGAGGCAGGAGGATTGCCACAAGGTTAAGGCCAATATCAGCTATATACTGAGTATACAAGACCCTGTCTCCAAAAAAAAAAACCAAAACCAAAACCAAACCAAAAACAAAACAAAAATCAAAGCAGCAAAAATAAGTTTTATGGGTCTATAGAGATGCTCAACAGTGTTCACACTTCCTGTAACTCTACCACCAGAGCATCTGACTCTCTCTTCTGTCCTCCTTGGGCACCCACACATAGACAGAAATAAAAATAAATTGGGTTCTCCAGGAAGCCTGAACTCTACACACACAGACACATACACACACACACACACACACACACACACACCAAAACAAAACAAAAAACCACAGGAAACTAAAATTTTCTGAGAAGGGAAGAAAAAAACCATCCCCAGGTTGGAGTACACAAATACCAAGTAGTCAGCCCTGAGAACATACATACAGGTAGCATACAGCTCGAGCAGCTTATATCTAGGAATATATATGTTTCTACATGAATATATACGTATTTAACAATTAATTAAAAGAAAGAAGCCATGAATTTGAAACAGAGAAAGGTGAGGTATATGTGAGGGTTTGGAGAAAGGGAAGGGAAGGAGGAAATGTTTTAATTATATTTATATTCTCAAAGAGTAATTTAAAAAGTAGAAATAAAAATTTCACATAAAATAATAATATTTAAAGTTTATTTAGCTGAATAAGGGCATATTGGGTTGAAGGAAATTGGATTTGAAGAAGGAATTATATCTAGCATTTCATTTTCTTCAACTTTGTGATACAAGGAAAAATTCATCCAGAAGTAATTATTTAGACCTATAACAATTGCATTTTTTTGAACCCCACAAAGAAACACCCACATAGAATCAATCTGATGAGTCATAGATGGTGAGAAAAACATGGGAAGGATGAAAAGATAGTTTGTAAAACACATCTTAAGTTACATAACCTCTTAGTCTTGAGAGGATAGGAACCTGAGCAGCATGGCTTGGAGATGTGTTTGTTCGGTGTGCTGCTATTGCGTGGTTGAAGTGTCCAGCTGTTCATAAAGAAGTCTGCCATTCACAGTTAAGGGCAGCCAGAGTAACTGACAGAAATGTGTGGCCATAACTAATTTAGCTTTGTCTCTTCTTTTAGCCATCAAGTTCTACCGTAGAGCTATGCAACTTGTACCTGATATTGAGTTCAAGATTACTTATACCCGGTCTCCAGATGCTGATGGCGCTGGAAACAGCTAGTGCGTATATAATTTGACAGACAGTAATGTATAAAGATAGAAGCTAAGCGCTTTTTGCCATTCTGACTCTGAACTTGCTAAGATGGTGATGCTGTTTCTGTTAGTATCATGTTTACTGTGTCCACATTTATAAGTAGACTTATTTAATCAGAGAAATTTTAAGATTTATATCTTGAGTAGATGTAACAAGCATAAGGTGATGAAAGTTTATTTATTTATTTATTTTTAAAAGATTTATTTATTATGTATACAACATTCTGCCTCCATGTATGCCTGCACTCCATAGGAGGGTGCCTGATCTCATTACAGATGGTTGTGAGCCACCATGTGGTTGCTGGGAATTGAACTCAGGACCTCTGGAAGAGCAGTCAGTGCTTTTAACCTCTGAGCCATCTCTCTAGCCCCAATGATGAAAGTTTTTAAAATTAAATTGACGATTATTTTTGAAAAGAATAAAGAATATCTTTCAACCTTCTGAAATCTATTTGAAGTAGAAAGTACTAAATAAATGTTGTTAAGCTAGTTGGTAAATATGATAACTATGCTTGAAGTTGGGTGATAGGTGTATAGAACGTCATCAGACTACTTTCTGTGTGTGAATCTTTTGACATTCAAAACATGTATCTTGTTAGGAAAATGCTAAACTATAGTGAGTTCATTCTCTTACTGTATATAGAATGAGCAATATTAAACCTGTCAGATAGCATTGCTTAAAAGCATAGGTGTAAGGTGTAAGCATTGAGAAAAGTCATGTTTCATTGTACCTGACAGCACTTCCATCAGTTATGAAGGAGCAATGATGGTTTAAACTGAGGAAAGATTAAGAGTATATTTCAAAACCAGTAATTTTTACCAATGTGGTTATAAAATTGTTTTGGCCTAACTTTTCTCCAAAGCCCAACTTGATGACATTAAAAAGAAAAATGTTTGTGCCCAGGAGGAAATGTCAGGGCATTCAAAATGGGCATTACAGGGCTAGGAATATAGCTCAGTAGAGTGCTTGCCCAGCATGCACAAACTCCAGTGTTTGATCCCCAGCACCATGTAAAGTGGGTGTTGTAGACAGACATTTCTGTCCTGCCTGGTTCTATAGCCATTAAGTCCCAAATAAACACACAGAGGCTTATATTAATTATAAATTGTTTGACCTGTTAGCTCAGGCTTATTTTTAACTGGCTCTCATAACTTAAATTAACCCATAATTCTTGTCTTATGTTTAGCCACATGGCTTGGTACCTTTTCTCAGGAAGGCCTTCTCATCTTGTGTCATCTTCATCTTGCTGGTGACTGACTCTGTCTTTCCTCTTTTCAGAATTCTTTTAGTCTGGTTTCCCCACCTATACTTCTGCCTGGCTACTGCAGTCAGTCAGCGTTTTGTTAAACTAATATGAGTAACAAATCTTTATAGTTTACAAGAGCATCATCCCACATTATTTCCCCTTTTTTTCTTTGCAAAATAAGAACTTGGAATCTAATCTCCTTTGTTTAGCTTTTTTCCCTGACCATTATCTGTAACAGTTTGTAATCAACACTCTAAACAAAGACAAACATCCATAATCCATTTTTGGGGGAATGTGGATGAAGTTTTCTGTGCTGCTTCCTGCTGTTTGGTTGTGCTGGTAATCTTGTGGGGACCCAAAGAAAATTTAGGATTATGGTAAAGCCATGACTGGAATATTCTGTGAAACTTGATCATCTCAGGCAGCAGCCTTGAAGCTGGTCTAGATACAGGAATCAGAAGAAACCACACCAGAGGTACTCTGAAATGTTGGATCATCTGGGCCATTCATTCCCATTGGAGATTTTCCAGGGGTTCTTCCTCGGTCAAACCTTATTATTCTTAACCCAGAATGACTCCACAGCCTCTCATTTTCTGTGGAAATAAAAGTAGAACCTCTTTCCCATAGTAACATTATCCTTTGACTTAAATTTTGAAGTCAGGATATTTTCAAAATATATAGGTTGGATTAATCCAGCAGCATTTATAATCAGATGTCTTAGCAACCGTTACTCCTTCCTCAGCAGTCAAATAATTCAAAGACAACACAATAACATACAGCATCTAGACAGATTCTCTCTGTAATTTCCATCTTCACATGGCTTGTTTTTTTTAAAACTCTATTTCTTTTATTTTTTATTTTTTTTAATTTTTGGGTTTTTGAGACACAGTTTCTCTGTATCTTTGGCTGTTCTGGAACTCTCTCTGCAGACCTCGACTGCAGACCTCGAGAGTTAAGCACGCAGCAGAGTGTGATGGCACATACCTCTGATCACCACCTTTGAATGTATAGAGAACTGAGGGGTAGCCTGAGCTATGAGACTCTGTCTCATTAAGGGGTAGGGAATCATTCGATAGAGGGATGGGGTTTTTTGTTGTTGTTGTTATTGTTGCTATTTGTTTTGGTGTGTGTGTGTGTGTGTGTGTAACAGGGCTTCACTGTGTAGCCCCAGCTATCTTAGAACTTACTCTGTAGACTAGGCTGACCTCAAACTCATAGAGGTCCACCTGCCTCTGCGCCCCCCCCCCCAAGTGCTGGGATTAAAAGTTTGTGTCACCATCACCTGCTTTATTACATAGAGTTTACTAAGGAATCATTTAGTGCTTTATTATTTGCTCTGTCATGAAATAATTAACTTACATTTTTCAGTATATATGCTTAAAATGACAAACAAAATGGTGGCCTTCATCTTTGGGTGTTTGCCTGTGGTGTAATTAAACTTTGTTCTTTTTCCTTCCTTCTTGCTGGTCTTCTTCTTCCTAGAACCAGTGTTCTTTAACACAGAAAAAATTAGCATTTAAGAATTGGATAAGCCAAATTATAGACATCTGCTGAAGTCAGTATTAATAATTGCCATTTTAAACTTTCCAGCCTCTGAGGGCTCTGCATGCCTCAGACAAACTCCTCCACACAAAAAATTCACTAAAGAATTTACACAAAATTTTTATTTTTTATTTTTTTTTTATTAAAATATTTTTTTATTTATTATGTATACAATATTCTGTCTGTGTGTATGCCTGCAGGCCAGAAGAGGGCACCAGACCCCATTACAGATGGTTGTGAGCCACCATGCGGTTGCTGGGAATTGAACTCAGGACCTTTGGAAGAGCAGGCAATGCTCTTAACCTCTGAGCCATCTCTCCAGCCCCTACACAAAATTTTTAAATCAATGTTTTCACTAATTCATAAAATATCTACAATTAAACTAATTAAATCTCAACACCTGAGCCTAAAAATCTTAACTTTTTGCATAATTACTAAAACCTTTTTGTTTGGGGAAGCGTGGTATGGTACTTTGCAGCAAGGCAGGACACACATTAGCACATCTTTTTACCGTAATAAGAAGGTGTGTTTCTTAGATGAGTTTCTGAAGCCGTTTGAAGGTGCTGTAGCAGTTTTAACAGTGTGCGCTTCTGATCTGAGGCTCTGAGTTCCCTCACTCCTCTTGTTGCAGCATGGAAGACAGCGACGATGGCAGCAAGATGGAAGATCTCTTGTCGTACTTCCAGCAGCAGCTCACATTCCAGGAGTCTGTGCTCAAACTGTGTCAGCCTGAGCTGGAGACCAGTCAGACTCACATATCAGGTGTGGCTTCTCGGTTGTTTTCACTCAGAAACACTCCAACCTTGGTGTACAGTCCGATATGATGGGCAATCTAGTTATGATAGAAATAGCTAGAGATGTAAATCTGTGCTTTTTGGAATCTGAAACAACAGAACTGGTAATGCAGGAGTTTGGGGAGCCATACTTTTTTCAGTGAAGCCCTTTGGAAGCTGGAGGAACACTGGTGCTAATAAACATATCAGGCAGAGTGTACAGTAGTACTCAAATGTTCAGAAGTTATCATTTTCATTTACTAAATACTGCTTATTTATGGGAGGACTGTTTAAAATTTTCTTAAATAAGAATAACTTTAGTCATAACTGTAGGCCGAGTTTTTTGTGGGGACTGCTGATGATCAGCTCTGTCCTGCCAGCCACCCTCAATAACCACAGAGACTTAATATTAATTGTAAATGCTTAGCTAATAGCTTAGGCTTGTTTTTAGCTAGCTTTTATAACTGGAATTAACCCATTTCTATTAATCAGTGGGCTGCCCTGAGGCTTGTTTACCTCATCTATGTACTTCCCATCCTGCTTGCTCTGCAGCTCATGGCTCTGCCTGTCTTTTTACAACATCCTCTCTGCCCCCCAAATCCTGCTTAGCTACTGACCATTTAGCTTTTTTTATTAAACCTATCACAATGACATATAATCACACAATGTAAAGGAATGTTTCACATTTCCCCCTTTTTGTCTAAATAAAAAAGAAAGGTTTTAATTTTAACATAGTAAAACTACATATAACAAAAACAGTTATCAAGTGAGAATTACAGTTAACAATATCCAGTTGATTTGTATTTGGCAAATTTAGAGAAAATATTCTATTATTTATCTTGTTTTTGTGAGTCGAACATTTTATACCTAATTTGCCTTTTATCATAGCTATGAAAACCTTTAAGTCTAAGTGTTTAGTCTTTAACTTGATCAAAGACCTCAGAAAGGTGTAATGTTACCTAATGACAGGGACATCTGGCTGCCTGGACAGTCAACCAAAGTTCTTTTGTAATGTTGGGACATCCATCTTTGGCTTATATGTCTAGTATTTCTGACAGACTTTCCTGAGAAGCAAGGAATGTCCTACCTTGTCTTGGCAAAGTTCGACAGTCGCTTTCTTTTGTATCCTGCTGGTCCAGTTTGGACAGCAACTGAGGCAAGGGGAGTTTTTTTTGCCCAAATTTTATCATAAAGACAGCAAACTTCATATGGAGGTTCTTTGGTATCGATCATCTTCTTTTGAAGTAAATTAGTGCTGTCAGGAACAGACATGTCTCACTGTCATGAAAAGCCTTATGTCATTAAACATAATAAATACCATATTACATAGGTCTTTGTAGTGTTTGAAGAACTTTTATCTATCTAAATACATCTGTTAACCTTAAAAACATAACCTAATGTGACTACAAGTTTGATTATTATTATAGATGACTACTAATCTGTATTTCCTGATTATACATTACATTTTAAAATGAGCTGCATAAGTACAATACTCCAAATAAGAGTAGAAACACACAAATAGTATAACAAAATTAACTTTAGATTTGTGTCACTAAATTAAAATCCATGCCAATTTAAAATATTTTGAGATCAATAGTTGTTTTTGGATTAAAGTAGATTCAGCAATCTACCATTTTATCTCATCATTTCTATATCATATTCTCCTTTTTTCCATTAAAAGAGGTCTTTGAATTTAACTCCTTTGTTTTGTTTTTTTTTCCTGACTGTGACCAATAACAACATGTAACCAACCCCGCAAACATTAGCAACATCCATAATCCACTTTTTGGGAATGTGGGTGTTTTTTTTTTAAAACTACTTTGTGCTCTCTGTCAGTGCTAGTATCTTTGGGGGTAATCTTAAGAAAATCAGGATAATTGTTAAGTCTGACTGGAGTAGTTTGTGAGGCTGGACCTTCTCAGCCAGCAGCCTTGAAGCTGTTCTGGATGCAGAATTCTAGGGAGACTGTAGCAGAGGCATTCTGAGATGCTGAATCACCTAGGCCATCCATTTTCATTGGTGTCTGGTCCCCTTGTTTTGAAAATACAAATAAACTTTAAAAGGTAACATACATGTCTGTATTAATCCAAGTATAGACTGTGTGTTGTACTCAGGCTAATCAAAGATGATTATTTTTTGTTTGTTTTGTGTTTGAGCAGGTAAAATAAATATGTGTTCTGTAGTTTTTCTAGGTTTATTTCTTTATGTCTGTAGCCAGGATTTTCAGGGGATCTTCCCTGATCAAACCTGATCCATATCAATGTGGAATCAACTCATAGCCTAAAAGCATAACCTCTCCCTGAAAGTAACACACTTTTTGACTTCCATTTTGAAATTGATAATTTTTTAAAATATATTGGTTGGTTTAATCTAGCAGCTTTAATAATAAAATGGTTTCTAAGTTACTATCGGTCCTTTATCAAGAGTCAAAAAATTCAAAACAACACAATGGCACAATAACATATAGGATCCAGACCCTGTGTATTTACCATCTTTACATGACTTAATACACACACACACACACACACACACGCACGCACGCACACACACACACACACACACACACTTAAGGACTTTATTGTTTTTAAACTATTTTTTATTCTATAACTGTATTTATCCTTTTTTTCCCTCTCCGAAGCCTGTGTATATTCTAAATTCACTGTAACCTATCTAGAGGTTTCCTTTGTCTGGATCTGTCTTAATATGTATCTGTAATCTTTTTTGTCTGCATGAGCAAAACTTAAGCCACTGTGTAACTTAGCTCATGGCATGTTGGCGGCTGGCTCCTCCCCTGTTGATTCCCTGAGAGCTTAGCCTCATGCTATAGGTGCCAGGGAGCCACATTTATGCCCCAACTCTGGGAAGTTTTGGGGTCCATGCTACCACTGAGAACTGCAATGTTGAGTATCAGGACCTCTTAAAAGAGCCATGACTTTGTTTGCTGCTAGCACTGAGCCAGGAAGCTGCCTCTTCTAGGAGCCATGCATCTGTTTGTTGCTAGCACTGAGCCTACCTGAGAGAAGGCAGTTACCAGGAAGCCGACTTTGACTCTGTTTTCATGTGTTTAGAATCTTTTTTAAAGCTTGATCTCAGATTTTATGTGGCTCTGTGTTGCCTGACAGTGGGCGCCATTTGTAGGCTAAGTTTCTCCGAATGACCACAAATCAGTTCTGTCCTGCCAGGCACTCCCAAATAACCACACAGAGATAGGAAATGCTTGGATTTAGGATTGTTTTCAGCTTGCCTTTTTTGTTTTGGTTTTTTTGTTTTTGTTTTTGTTTTTGTTTTTTGAGATAGGGTTTCTTTGTGAAACAGTCCTGGATGTTCTGGAACTCACTCTGTAGACCAAACTTGCCTTGAACTCACAAGAGATCTATCTGCTTCTGGCTAGGACTAAAGGCATGCACCACCACCACCTGATTTTAGCTAGCTCTTATAGTTTAAATTAACCCATTCTATAAATGGGTTATTAAATTAACCCATTTCTATTAATCTATGTGCTGCCCCAAGGCACATTTACCTCATTTACTTCCCATCCTACTCACTCGGCATCTCCTGGTGTCTTCTCAGACTCTGTCCTTCTTCCCAGCATTCTCTCTGCCTTGAAAATCTTACCTCACTACTGACTGTTTAGCTTTTTATTAAACCAATCACAGTGGCATATATTCACACAGTGTGAAGAATATCCACAGTTACCTATATGAATCACATTGTTTTTAACATTTATTTTAATATATTTTAATAATTTATTTTAATATAAAATAATTGTGCAGGGGAAAATGGTACTTTAGGTAGCATCAAATCTTTCCCGAAAAATAAAGATTCCCATGTATCAGTGTAGAAGCCATTGTTTACTGCTGGGTAGTTAGGTATGTTCAGTCTGTGTCTGAGCAGTATGAGGCTGTGATGTACAGGGTTCTCAGAATGCACAAGTGCACCAAGAGAATGAGGGAGTCACTGAAGGCTGATTTTCTGTTGCAGTCCTGCCTATGGAGGTCCTGATGTACATCTTCCGATGGGTGGTTTCAAGTGACTTGGACCTCAGATCGTTAGAGCAGTTGTCACTGGTGTGCAGAGGATTCTATATCTGTGCCAGGTACTCGTTTTTAGAAATGACTCAGACAGTAAGAAAAAGATGATAGCCTTTTGTCACTTTTGACAAAAAAAAAAAAAAAACAAAAACAAACAAAAAAACCTTGATGTTCTGAATAAAAGCTTAAATAGAAACTGTGCAAAACTGTACTTAATGTGATTTTTTTCTTGAATAACATTTAAGAGTTAGAATCTGCCTGGTTTCCAGAGTATAGACACTGAAGCAGATGTGGTCACATTGACTATTTCCACGGCTCCCATGACAGTTCAGCTGATGTGGAAGAAAATGCATTCACAGTGTTCATATAATAACTCTAAACCCATTAGGTGTTAATGACTTAGATTTAGCTCTACTAGACTTTTGTTTTGACTCCTTAAATTAACGAGTGCATACCTTAAAATGTTGTTGTATGAAGAGTATCATAGCGCAATATGAAGTCATTTGTATCTGATCCTCCACAGGTTTCTTATACAAAAATGTATACTTAGTCCTTAGCATCTGGAATTTATTTTATAACTTTAGCCCTTAAAATTCAAATGCATTGTTTTTAAATAGCCTAATTCCATTTAGAATCTAATATTTTGCACAAACTATTTGAATTAAAACCTGGATTTGTAGTAATTCTGTATGTTGGTCTGTTGCATAAATATCTACTAAGCAGTATTGGATTGCTGCCAATCCTTTTAAATTGGCCAACCAATCAGTATTACTTCATTAATTATAGGTGGGAAGACATGACAGTTTGGTAAATAAAGCAAAATTTCTGGAATGAAACTTGATATACCATCATAAAATGAGTAATTGTTAAAAGGAGGAAACATGGCGCTGGAGGAGTGGCCCAGTGGTTAAGAGCATTAGGACTCCGGAGGACCCAGACATTTGTATTTCTTTTGAGATATGTTTAGTTTCTTGCCCAAATTTTTAGTGATTAGTTATTTTCTTGGTGTTTAGTCAAGAAACAAATCTTGATGAGTTATTTGTGTATTTTAGATACTAATCCTCTTATCAGATATGTAGCAGGTAAAGATTTTCCATTCTGTAGGGATCTCTTTACTCACATGATGGTGCCCTTTGTTCTACAGGAACTTTCCAGTTTTATTAAGTGACATTTATCAATTATTGGTCTTTAAACATTTTTAAATATTTTTATTTTACGTGCATTGATGTTTTGCCTGCATTTATGATTGTGTAAGGGTATTGGATCCCCTGGAACTGGAGTTGCAGACAGTTGTGAGCTGCCTTGTGTGTGCTGAGAATTGCGTTGGTCATCTGGAGGAGCAGTCAGTGCTCTTACCGACTGAACCATCCCTCCAGATGTTAATAATTGTTGCTCTTACTGCCTGTACTGTCCCAATTATGTTCAGAAAGTCCTTTCTGTGTCTATTAGTTGGAGTGTATTCTGTTCTTTCTTCTCTATCAGATCTTGCTTGATTGAGGTTCTTGATCCAATTGGAGTTGAGTTTTGTGTAGGGCAAGAGATAAGGATGTAGCTTCATTCCTCAACATGTAACTATCCAGTTTGACTAGGACCATTTGTTGAATATACTATCTTTTATCCAGTGGGATTTATTTATTTTTTTAAAAAGATTTTTATCTATTATGTAAACAGGGTTCTTCCTGCATGTATTCTGCAGTACAGAAGAGGACACCAGATCTTATTACAGATGGTTGTGAGCCACCATGTGGTTGCTAGGAATTGAACTCAGGACCTCTGGAAGAGCGGCCAGTGCTCTTTACCTCTGAGCCATCTCTCCAGCCACCTCCAGTGGGATTTAAAAGTATTTTGAATTATAACAAAATATGTCTTTTTAATACAGCTTACACTTAATTTTTTGCATTTATGTGGTGTAGGTGAGTATGTATTCGCATGTATTTGAACACATGTGTGTCTGCGCATGCACAGACCTGAAATTGAGTAAGGAGTCTTCCTCCATCATTTTCTTTTTTCTTTTTTGAGACAGGGTTTTCCTGTAGCTTTGGAGCCTGTGGACTCCTGGAATTTTCTCTGTAGATCTGGCTGGCCTTTAACTCACAGAGATCCAACTCTCTCTGTCTCCTGAGTGCTGGGATTAAAGGAGTATGCCACCACTGCCTCGATCCTCCATTATTTTTAACCTTATATATTGGAGACATAGAACTTGCTTAGTTGGCAGGTTTGACTAGCTAGCTTGCTGTGGGGCTCCTTTGTCTCTGCAGGGCTGAGTGTGCCGGGTGTGTGTGTGTGTGGCAGCTATGTCCACCTAGCATTTATATGGATGTTGGGAATCAACTCCAGACCACATAATTGAATGATACACCCTTTACCATTGAGCCATCTCCTCAGCCTCTCTTATTTTCACTGTAAAAAATTCTGCTGCTATCTTCAAAATGTATTTCCAATCAGCCATTTCTTTACTACTGCTACCATTCAGCTTTGACCACTGTTTCCCCTGGTCTCAATAAATTTGGTGACATTCTATATGGCCTTGCTTTTATTCCTGGACCCATAGAATATTTTTTCTGTAACCACCAGTGGGTTTTTTTTTAACTTACAGAAAGAAATTGTATGTTTATTGTTTATAGTGTGATGTTTTAAAATATATTTGCACTGTGGGATGCAGCTTACAACTACCTATAACTCCAACTCTGAGATCTGATGTCCTCTTCTGGCCTCTGAGGGCACTGACACACCCTGGCGCGCGCTCTCTCTCTCTCTCTCTCTTTCTCTTTCTCTCGTGGGCATACACAAATAAAAGTAAATGCTTTAATTTTTTTTTTTAAAAAAAGATACCCAATAGTAGGACTCCTAGATCATATGATTATATTTGTAATATTTTAGCCTCTACCATCTTCAATAGTGACTGTACTACTAGTGTACATTCATTCCAGAAGGTACAGTGCTTTTCTCCCCATACTGGCTAATATTTGCCATTTTCCCCTTATTTCAGAATCTAACAAGAGACAAGTGACAATTCAACATGAGTTTTTAAAACAGTTTTTATTATATTATTTATTTGTGTGTTTGTATGTGTGTGGGTGTCCAAGTACCGCAGCATGAATGGAGGCCAGAGGTCAATTTGCCAGAGACAGTCCTCTGTTCAGGCGTTGTCTTTCAGTTGGAAAGTTAAGCTTCTTGTAAATAAGGTAATTCCCAATATGAGAGAATTTATTGTTGTCATTATTTTCTAGTTAGCCTGTAGTCCCCTTCCCCTCTCCTGTCTGTTTTGGGTAAGGTGGTTTTGCCTAACAGCATGTTTTTATATCCTGCTTTTTATGTTTAGTGTGTCTATTACAGGTTTGTACTTGGATTTACCATGAAAGCTACAAAAGTCATCTTAATAAATTATTTGAAGCTGATACTAGTTTGCACACAGACTCTGCCCTCCACCCTTTGATTCCACTCCCTCTATATTCAAATTCTTAAAAGACATTAAGACTTTATTTCACGTGTGCGAATATTTTGTCTACATGCATGTCTGCACCATGTATGTGCCTAATGTCTGAAGAGGCCGGAAGAGGGTATTGGGTCCACTAGAGCTGAAGTTCCAGATGGTTGTGAGCTGCTGTGTGCGCTGGGAACTGAGCCAAGATCCTCTGCGAGAGCAGTCAGTGCCCTTGGCCCTATATTTGACTTGTTGATGTTGTAGTTTGAACGTGAGGTGTTTGTGTTGTTCATCAGTACTGTTTTCTTCCCTCTTAGGAGACTCACAGGTCTGCTAGGGAAAATTTTGGGGCAACTGCTTTCTCTGGGAATAGCTCTACCTGTGTCTGAAGGGTGGTTCTCATAGGAACAGGACCAGGTGGCGTTTTTGTTTCTAAGAGTTTGTTTGTTGGTTTCTTTTAGGTTTTGAGGCAAGGTCTGGCCTGGTACTCACTGTGTAGCCCAGATTGGCCTCAAATGCAAAGCAGTCCTCTTGGCTCAGCCTCCCAAGTCCTGGTTCTATCGGCATGCACCTAATTTTATTATTTTAGCAAATGCATAAAAAGGTAAAAGTAATTTCTATATTAATAGTACTATATAATGTATGATATGTGTATGTTGCGTACTGTATAATTACATTAACCATATTTACTTCTGTTTTTGTACTAGGCAAGTACTTTTTATAAAACTACATCTTAGCATTTGTTATTTTGAGACTAGGTATGTAGCCTAGGATGGCCTTGAACTATATATATTTATTTCAGGTTGTCTTCTAATTCCAAATCTCTATGCTTCAGCCTTTGAAGTGCTAGGATTACAGATTAATGCCACCATACCTGGCTTATTTCTTTCTTCATGGTGGAAACTCAAAATTCTTGTACTCTTTGAAAGTACACAGCATATTGACCTTTATGCCCACCCTACTATGTCACAGCACTGGCCCTTCTTGTCCTAACTGTAACTTCGTGCCATTGATCAGCCCCTGTCCCCACCACACCCTTTCCTACTTCTCTTTCCAGTGACGTAAGCAGGTAGCCACCATTGTACTCTCATCTTTTATAGGATTGACTGCTAATAATGCATAATGAGTGCATAATGAGTGAGATATGTGGCAGTTGTCACTACATCTCTCATAACTTAGTGACCCGTAGTTCCATCCAAGTTGATACGAATTGTGTGATTTTATTCTTTTTATGTCTAAATAGTGTTGCGGTGTATATATGTGGTATGTTTTTTTTATTATTATTGTTTTTTATTGAGCTCTACATTTTTTCTCTGCTCCCCTCCCTGTATCTCCCCTCCCCCCTTCAATCCTCCTTCAAGGTCCCCACACTCCCAATTTACTCAGCAGATCTTGTCTTTTTCTACTTTCTATGTAGATTAGATCTGTGTGAGTCTCTCTTAGTGTCCTCATTGTTGTCTAAGTTCTCTGGGATTGTGGTTTGTAGGCTGGCTTTCTTTGCTGTGCTATGGTTTTTAAAGTCCATTCTCCTGCCGTTTGTTATCTATGTGAACAGTGCTGCAGTGAAGTGAGGTATAGATACCTCTATACACGGATTCATTTCCTGTGGATGCTTACCCATTACTGGGATTGCTGCATCATGTGACAGCCCTGTTTGCATCTCTCAAGGAACCTGCGTGACTGTACTAGTTTATATTCTTCATATGGAGTATTCTTCATGAAGTATGTGATACCAATGTTTTGTTTGCCTCTCCCTGATGATTAGTGGTATAAAACACTTTTTTCATGTTCCTGTTTATCATCAGAATATCTGTTTTTGAGAAATGTCTGTTTAGATTTATTGCTCATGTTTTAATTAGGTTATTGGTGTTTTTTGCTATTGAGTATTTAGAATTTCTTAAAAATGTCACCTCTGTCATGTGCAGATTTGGCTAGTGTGTTTCTCCCATTCTATAGGCTGTCTCTACATGTTATTAGATGTTTTCTTTGCTGTGTAAAAAGAAACCTTTTAAATTATTATATTTGGTTATGTGTTCATATGTACATGTATGTGGGCAACATTTGCCATGCCTGTGCAGGCCGGGGACAACTCATGGAGTCAGTGTTCTCCCCCACCATGTGGACCCCAGGGACCAAATTCAGATAATCAGTTTTAGTAGCATGTGCCATCCCTTCTGAGGGATGGCATCCCTTCTGAGGTCAATGGCATCCATTGACCCAGAAAGAAACCTTATTTTGAAGTAATCTCTCTCATCTCCTTTGTTTTTATTTCCTGTACTTCTTGGAAACATTTTTCCCCCATTTAGATGGGATATAGAGTTGGCTGGGGCATTGGCTCTGCTTAGAAGCTTAAATGTATGACGTATTTGTGATTGATTTCTTTGGCTCTGCTTGATGTCAGCGGTGTCTTCGAGCACCTGATCGTCTAGACTGCAGTGAGTCACCAAGGCAAGATACAGCTTTACAGTGGGCACAGACTCATGTGTCCTCAAGCTCCTCTGGGTCCTGATTGTATGAGATGCCCAGAGGGCTGTCCTTAGGTCCGTCCTGACAAGCACCGGCAATACCAAGGACTGTGATGCCCACAGCTGTGGTTCTTGAACCATAGATTTGAAAAGGACCTTGTCACAACTCTTAGGATAGATGTGGGAGATGCCTGGACTTTGGTGCCAATGTCCAGTTTTGGGAGCCATGAGGTAGGATGTCACCTTGCCTAGATTCCATGTGATAAAAACCAAATTAGTAGTGAGGTCTGTGGCATCAGTAACCCCAGAAGTTATAGGATGCAAAGAGACAATTGTGGGTGGCTCTGGGACTTGGACCTCTGAAAGCCGCTTATGGGAACCAGGTCTCAAGTGACAAATACAGGTTATCTTTTGGTACCAGCAGCTGTGGTCCCATGTACACAGACCTTATGGGGCTTATGTGGGTAAGAGTTGGGTTTGTGATTCTGGTGTGTCTATACTCTTGGGGATACCAGATGTGGTGGCTGTACTAGATCCTTTGGGTTGAGTGTCTATGGTTCTGGGACTTGTGGTTTTGGTATCTGTTGTCTGCAGGATGTGGATAAAATGTCCCTAGGTCATGTGGGGCAAACATTGGTAGTCAGTCTTGGAAGTGCAGGGCATGAGTAAGACAGGCTTGGGTCCTGGCACTACCAGTGCTTTTCTGGCCCCAGCAGCTGCAGCACCAATGCTGTGGACTGGGGAGGAGGTCTTTCCTAGTTTCTGTTGGGGAGCCCCATGTGTATGACAGCTTTGGGGGTTTCTAGAGCGATGGGCACAGATGGGACTTGCGGTAGAGTTCTGTCACTGGCAAAATGTGTGAGATAAACAACTTACAAGGTTTATTTTGGGTGATGGTGTTAGTCTTTGGTCTGTTGCTTCGAGGCCTGCAGGAAGGCAGAACGTAATGGCTTGGAATATGTGGTGTGGGCAGCTGTTGACTTGATGGTAGCTGGAAGAAAGGGGAGGAAGAAACAGTGTTCTGTTAATCCTTTCAAGGGCACAAAGCTTCTACCTGCTAACATTCTGCCCCCTCCCAGTAGCCTTTAACGTGAAGGTCAAGCTATAAACACACAGGGCTTTGGGAAACCTGGGTTGAAAATGTATCAGGTTTTTTTCCCCCCAGGTTCTGAGAGATAGTGGTGGATGGTACTGGGTTTTGGCACTCACAGCTAGCTAGTCTCAAGGCAACAAGCTGGAGAAGAACCCTTGCTCCACAGAGTGCAGACGGCACCAGGTAGTGGAACTTAGGAGTTGCCTTCCTGGAGCTGCTAGAAGTGGGCAGACACAGGTAAAGCTGGGAGTCTATCATCAGCTGCAGTGCCAAGAGACCCCCCAAGTACCCCCAGAAAAATGCAGATGGGACTCTAGCTTGAGATAGTGCCACCTACTGATCTGAGAATGCTGAGTGGCTAGAAGGTTGGGAGGCCCACAGACCAGGGCTTCGGCCAGCATCAGATGTTCCGCTCACCCTAAGGCTGAAGGATATCTAACATTGGCTGTTGTTGTAGCAGCTTAGATTCTGTGAGTTTCCTTATGAGTTTCCTTGTGAAGCATGGCAGCCACTCTTACACCAGCCAACTCCTGGAACTAACTGTATTAAAACCCCTGTAGATAGTGCAGTGGCGGTGTGCTTGTTTAGCATGTGCAAGGCCTTGGGTTCAATTCCCAGCACACAGCCCTTCCCCCAAAGCCTGTGTGAGGTCCCACAGTTAGAGCTGCCAGCCTGCTCTTGAACTGCTGTTGCCAACACTAAACTACTTCCTTTTCCTGGCAGCACAAAGACAACCTGTCCCCAGCAGCTGGCACTGAAAACCTGTCCCCAGCAGCTGGCACCAAAGCTGCAGTTCTTCCATTCTCTTTGTTGCCTTTCCATTTAGGGCTCTTGCCACTTCTTGCTGTTTGCATTGCTCTCCCTCACCCAGTGACAGGATGCTGTCTCCTTTGCTGTTGGATTCTCGGCAACAGTCGTGGCAGGGACTCTCCAGCTCCCTTGGCTCCTTCATCTTTGCTTAGCAGTTTGTTTGTTTCCTTCAGTGTTTAGATTGGGTCATCCCTTCCCTGATCTTTAGTAGACGTTCCTGTTGGAAGTCTATTGCTAGGCACATTGGAACTTCTTTGTTGTATTTTGGTTGTATTTGGTTGGGATCCTTTGTTCTTCCTGATTCCTGGGTGTTTGTTTCCAGGTTTGGGAAAGTTTCTGTTATTTCTTTAAATTGGCTTTCTGTCCCTTTATCATCCTCTCTTGTCTTGAATGCACTGACTTTGCTCTGTTGATGCTGTCTCAGATTCTGTCACCTTTCCTTACTCCATTTCTCTCAGAGCTATCCTTTGAAAGCATAGTCATGCTCTGTTTCTAGTGGCGTGCAGCTCTTGTAAGCCGTCACTCTGCAGCCGTAAGCTCTTGTAAGCCGTCACGCTGCAGGCGTCCTCCTCCGTCTTGCTCAGCTTGCTCTCTTCTGCAGCCTGTGCTCCTACTGGCTCTTTGCTGAGCCCATCATTCACACTCCAACCCAAACCTTGCACTGGCCACACCTGCCAGGGTAGTCTTCCCTGTCCCTGTGGTGACCATGCCCAAAGGGCCATTTTATTGAACAGTGTCATTCCTGTCTGACTACTTTTGTGGTTGGATTTTACACTGAGCACGCTCTACCTGCATATTCCTCTCACCAGTAAACAAAAGGTCCTTTACACTTATTGGTGATGTGCTTTCTACCTAGAGACCCTGAAATATGGCGTCTGGCTTGCTTGAAAGTGTGGGGCAGAGGCTGCATGAAACTCGTCCCGTACTCATCCTGGAGAGAGATGTTTTTAGAACGGCCTCGTGTTCGCTTTGATGGTAAGTTCAACTCAGCAACTCAGGAGATGTCATGACCTGCAGTGATCATTTTGATAAATGCACTGTTTTAAGTCCATTTCTGTAATAGACTAAAGTGTGTATGAGCATAATTAAGGGAGACAACACTATGGTATATGATTCTGACTTAAATTGTATTTATGTATTTTTAAGACAACTACTCTTTTTTTCTAGGCGTGTACATCAGTAAAACCACATATATCCGTCAAGGAGAGCAGTCTCTGGATGGTTTCTATAGAGCCTGGCACCAAGTGGAGTACTACAGGTAGCGAGGGCTGGGTAGAGTTGTGTAACGGAGCGAGTGAGAGCTCCCGCCAGGATGAGCTCCTTAGTTATTCAGTCTGTTTTCTGTTGCTCATGATTTATCCACAAAATGATCCTCGATATTTTTATCCAGTATTATGACAGGAACTGCACTCAAAAACCAAAAGATTAATATAAATTTTATAATTCCTTCAGCCCCTAGTTGCAGTCCAGAGCCCTTTTTCTTTGTTATGATTATAACATACAAGGCTTGTCCCCCCAGCCCTAGTGTTACCACGTGTGACTGCTGCTGAGAATAGGTAGACTAGTGCTGGTATATTGATTATTGGGTCCCACTTTGTTGGGTGTTCATTAGTGCCTTAGGGAAATAGAGAACTTTAAGAAAAGAGCCAAGTTTTTTGTTCTGTTTTGTTTTGTTGTTGTTTTTGTAATTTGTTTTATTGTCTGAAACTTGCTGCAAACTCACTACATAGTTAAGGATGACCTTGAACTTCTGATCCTCCAGCTTCCACCTCCTGATTGCTAAGAATTGCAGAAGTATACCACCACGTGCAGTTTTATGCTGCTGGGGGTCAGCACAGGGCCTTGTCTGTGCTAAGTGACTACTCTGTCAATTAAGCTACATTCTGGCCTACATCTGTAGCTTTAAAGAATCTGGGTCAAAAAGATCCAAGTTAATGTTTATCCAGTGAGTAAAATGAAAAGGTCAGCAGATCCCTAAGGAAGTTCATAGAATGCCTTAGTTGTCCTTATAGGCTGACTTTGTCGTGCATGTGTTCCTATCTTAGCAGTGCTTTGCTGGTGGTATTTCAGTCTGGGTTTCACAGCTATGACCAAGTGTAGGTACTGCAAACCAAGGGCATGTTTTATATTGTATGTGTAGTGGTGTTGGCGTTTTTCTTTTTATGTAGGTACATAAGATTCTTTCCCGATGGCCATGTGATGATGTTGACAACCCCTGAGGAGCCTCAGTCCATTGTTCCCCGTTTAAGAACTAGGAACACCAGGTAGTGTTTTTATATAGCTTTCTAGCCAGTCCATATTTTCAGATTTAACGTCCTCTGGCTGAATATGTATGACTTAAAAGCAGGCACAGGGCATGGGGGAAACAGTCTCCAGAAGCCTTTCCCTAGACAGCCTGCCTGTATAATAGACTTGGGACTTCAGAGTTAAAGTTCATTCTCGTCCTAGTAACCCTTTGCAGGCGAGTTGAGCAGGTGGTGGTATAACTCAGTTTCCTAGATAACTCCAGTAACTATAACTGGTTGATTTAAGATGTGTTTATTATTTCTTAGAACGGATGCAATTTTGCTGGGTCATTATCGCTTGTCACAAGATGCAGACAATCAGACCAAAGTGTTTGCTGTAATAACTAAGAAAAAAGAAGATGTGAGTATGCCCCGTGGAACTGGTGATGTTCCTGTTCCGTAGCTCATTCATCCATGCGTTCCCAGCTAGGAAAACAGTGGTATTCCGGGGTAAAATGTGTGCTGACCTCTAGCAGGTCTACCAGAACAGCTGGAGTTTTCTCCTCTTTTATCTGGAACAGTGTGTTTGTCTTTCCAGAAAATTATTCTAGGATTCTTACACGTAGGAATGTCTCTGTCCACCAGGGGGGCGGCTGCTTCTTGGGCCACCTGCACAGACTACTCTTTTGCCAGGAGACTTGCAAGGAGAGCATTTTATTGAGAAAAAAAGCTACCCACTTTGTTTTTGTGAAGAACTATGTCACATATATGTTACTGATATATGTCACCTTCTGCAGTGCTCCAAATTCTTGGCAGATTACAGAGCTATTATTTTCACACCTTTCTCTAAGTTCCTTTGTCCAGTCCTGGTGAAAAGTCACAGTGCATATCTGTCACATCTCTTGTGAGGTAGCTGGAGCAAGTACGGTCTGTTGCCTGTGTAAGTGGTAGTTTTTGTGGGACCCTTCTCTCTTCCTAGTGTCACATAGTAAGACAGTGCAGGGGCTTATCTGTGAGTCCCATCATCCTGTGACCACATCCCTGGCTTCCCTGCCTCCTTTGATAGGCTCCTGGACTGTTGTGGTGCAACAGTCTGAAGAACAGAGATAATTACTTTGACTGTGGCTGTGTGTTTCCTGATGACATCATTAATTTATTTCTAATAAAAGCATTTAGGAATTCCCATGTAGCATGCTGGTATCCTTTTATAATGAAACTAGTCACAGTGTTCGTAATTTGCAAAAGTATTATTAGAATGAAATCACGTCCATCTGTCTATGGACTATTTTATTGTTGTTGTAAAAGATGAGCTGTACTCTGTGCTTTTATATATAAACATATATATATAATTATATATAACAAATAATACTATATATGTATATATAACATATATACGTATATATGTATATTGTGTGTGCAATGCATGTATATATGTGATAAGGTCTTACTCCATAACCCTGACTGGCCTGGAACTCATTCTGTAGATCGAGGAATCATCAGATTCACAGAGATCCACCTGTCCCTGCCCAGAACTGGGATTAAAGGCGTGTGTCACCATGCCTCAGTCCATGCTTTCTTTAATAGCCTTCAGCAATTTATCACTTTCTGCCTTAAGATTTTTTTTAACTTTGCTTATTGTTTGTATATGATATTTTGACTGCATGCTTGTCTGTGCACCATGTGTATGCCTGGTAGCTGCAGAGGCCAGAAGAGAGCATTGAATCCCCTGGGACCAGAGTTGCAAACAGTTGTGAGCTGCTGTGTGGGTGCTGGGAATTGAACCCAAATCTTCAATAAGAGGAGCCAGTGTACTTAACTGCCAAGCCATCTCTCCAGCCCTTAAAAAGTATTTCAAAGGAGTTTTTCCTAATAGAAGAAACTATTAAGATCAGGAGATAGAAGTTTGTGAAACTGCTGGGTTTAACCTCCCTAATCCTCATTTCTTCAGCCGTGTATTTAACATGAAGTTACTGTGATGGTGGGGGACAAACCTGGTATTTTACTTGCTGCTTTTTCAAGTCTGCAGTGTGTAATTATGAAGTTACGTGTAGTGTGACTCTGACATCATATGTCCATACACGGTTATCATAGCTCACGAGTCTTTTCTTTTACAGAAACCACTTGACTATAAGTACAGATATTTTCGTCGTGTTCCTGTACAAGAAACAGATCACAGTTTTCATGTGGGACTGCAGCTGTGTTCCAGTGGCCACCAGAGGTTCAACAAACTCATCTGGATCCACCACTCTTGTCACGTTACATACAAGTAGGTGAATGCAGGAAAGACTGCCAAGATTAGGGCCTGGAGAGACAGCTCAGCAGTTAAGGCCGCTTGCTTATTTTTCCAGAGGACCCAGGAATCTGCAGTACCCATTTGGCAGCTCACAGCCATCTGTATCTCCAGTTCCAGGGCATCTGATGCTTTCTTATGGCCTCCACAGGCACAAGACATATGTGGTGTACAGACACATGCAGGCAAAATAACCATGCACATAAAAGCCAAAAAAAATTTTTTTAATATTTATTTATTTATTATGTATACAATAGTCTGTCTGTGTGTATGCCTGGCCAGAAGAGGGCACCAGACCCCATTACAGATAGTTGTGAGCCACCATGTGGTTGCCGGGAATTGAACTCAGGACCTTTGGAAGAGCAGGCTGGAGAGATGGCTCAAAAAACCTCTGAGCCATCTCTCCAGCCCCTGAGAAAATTTTAAAATAAAAAAAATAAAAAAATAAAATAAAATAAAAAAAGAAGCTAGGACTAGCATAAAAGTATACTTTATATTTAGCTTGAGAGGCTTGATATGTTTGAAATTCTTCAGTATCTTGTTACAAAGTAAAACCACAGTGTAAAACTACAATGAACCTAAAAAAAAAAAAAAGAAGACAAAAGAGAGGCTCAAATATAAAACAGTTGAACGTAAGTGAGGAAGTGGAGCCCTGCTGCTCCTGCCCAGTCAGTGCTTCTGCTTCAGGAGTCAAAGTGCGGAAGGCCAAGCTTCAGTGCCCACAACCCCTCCATAAGAAGGGGACATTCCTTCCATAGAGCTGAGGCCCTGAGACTGTGAATGCAGTGCTCCTTCATTGACTGCTGTAGGCTCATCTCAAAGGTTGTTTTCCCACAGGTCACATTAATGCCTTTTACTTCATTTCTGTTGGATTGTTCTTAGAGATTATATAATGATTTTAAGAATTATATTTGCATAATTTTAAAAATTATCTGTTTTAAAATAGTGTTCAGTATAACCCAAGGACAAATGTTAATATTAGGTAGGTGATTCCTGTTTAAAACTTTTAATTCTGTGAGATAGGATTTAGTCTGATTACCTAATTGTTGTAGGGGACCGCTTGTTGTTTCTCAGCCTCCCGGTTAGCTTAGACCCAAAATAACCACACAGAAACTGTATTAATTAGATCACTACTTGGCCCATTAGCTCTAGTTTCTTATTGGCTAACTCTTACATATGAATTTAACCCATTTCTATTTATCTGTATATCACCACAAGGTTGTGGCCTACCAGGAAAGTTTTTAGCATGTCTGTCTCTGGCTATGGCTCCATGGTGTCTCCCTAACTCTGCCTTCCTCCTCCCATGCTATAGGCCAAGTCAGTTTCTTTATTCATTAACCAATAAAAGCAACACATAGACAGAAGTACCTCCCACACCACCTAATTAATCAAGAATATCAAAATGAGCAGTACAGAAATAAGAAAAAGTTTAGAAATGCTAGGTCATGTGACTGCCAGTGTTATTGGTTGCTGACTTGAGAGAAGATTAGTGTTCTGGGGCTCTTCATGCAGGTTGAATCCAGAATTCTGGGAGAGAAGTTTTGAGGCAGGCTACCATGGATGTCCTCTACAGACTTGACCTTGCAGGGCCAACCTTCCTCAGTGCTCATTTGGAGGCTCCGCCCACCAACACATGCCAGCCTTTCCCCTCTTGATTCTATCTGTGATCTGATGGTGGTGGGTCCTGCTTTTCACAGTAAAACCCTTAAGTAGAAGGCAGCCAGTGAGTGGTTGCTGCAGTTTGTGTTGCCACAGTTTATGCTTGCCTCAGTAGGAAATAAGAATCATTCTCCAGGAGGGAAGTGCTTTTAACTGCTTGTGACCACAATCTTGTACTCGTCAGAGTCACTTGATTTTCTGCCCTGGCTGACTTCTCTTCAGGAGTGCATACTTTGGCTGTAGTGGCATATCTAGTGCCCCCCTCAGCATGCACATGCTTAGGACTTTGCCATTAATCAAATACTAAATCATTAGTTCTGTTGTATTTAACACTGGCTGCAGGTTTGTTGGTAGCCTTTGACTTGGAAATTCTTTTACATATATGTAGAGGGTCATGATGAATAATAACACATTACTATAATTGCCAAATATCAGAAACAACCTAACTTTCTAAAAAAATTATTTAATAAGTTATGATACAAGCAGGGGTTTTATGTTATGCAGCTAGTACAAATGGTTTCTGAAGGAAGTTTTTAAATGTTTTACAGTGTGCCTCCATTGTTTATACTTTAAACCCACCCTGTATGAACATGCAGGGATTTCACGTAAACTGGAATTTCTTCATTCTAGTGGTTTTGTACTTTGTTTCTAGATCAACTGGTGAGACTGCAGTCAGTGCTTTTGAGATTGACAAGATGTACACCCCCTTGTTCTTCGCCAGAGTGAGGAGCTACACCGCGTTCTCTGAGAGGCCCCTGTAGAGCCTCGCCAGCATGCTGCTGCTGCATGAACAGAGAACGCCAGAATCCCTAAGTTATATGTACATAATGGAGTTGGAACTGTTTTAAGTTGTTGGAATTCCTTTAAGAAGAGCATAAATTATTTTTTTTTATTTAAAGGGTAGTTGATTCCTGGGGTAATTTGTTTTGAAATTAGAAGTTGTTAAGTACATTTATGTTGTAGTAAACTGTAATGTGGGGTTTTAAATCATGTTTTCAAGCAGGTTTCTGAGCAGATCTGCCATGTACACCCGCACACTCGCATACGTCAGGGAGCACACTGGGTAGTTCTTATTCCCGCATGACCTGTGTCCTCGCATCAGACTCAGAATGTGAAACTTGGTCTGGATTTGTTTGAAACTCTTCAATAAAGATCACAAATGTTTCTTTCAAGATGTGGTAGCCTTTAAAAAAATGGGAGAGTATTTAATAAACAGTCCTGGGATAGCCAGCAAGGGCTTAGGAGCCTCAGTCATCTTCACCTTCACTCGAATCTCATCTACAAGACTTAGAGATATGTAAGTGGGGGACAGTTGAATTCACTCAGGCGGAACTAACAAGCTCAGCCAACTGACTTGGGTCTTTCTTCAGAAGTGAACACTGCAGCATCCCATAAGTCGTATACTGTGAAAATAAAGGGCAAATGTGGACCAACAGGAGAGATAAGATGCATGAATGAAACAGTAGAGCAGATTATAAAACAGGAAGAAAACATTGGAAAACAGGTGCTTTTAAAAAAAAATATTGATTCTTTGGGAATTTCACATCATACACCTCAATTCTGCTTACCTCCCAATCCCCGCATAGCCTCCCCTCTCCTCTGCAGTGGCCCCCCAAAAGAAAATTTTAAAAAAATCAAAGAAAGCAGATAAAAGCAAGAACAAAACAACCAATAAACAAAAAAACCTCTTTGCTTCTTATTGCTCGCCTCTCCAATACCTCTTCATTGCACTGGGGCAGTGTCCACACAGTAGACCTCTTCATTGCTCTGGGGCAGTGTCCACACAGCAGACCTCTTCATTGCTCTGGGGCAGTGTCCACACAGCAGACCTCTTTATTGCTCTGGGGCACTGGGGCAGTGTCCACACAGTAGACCTCTTCATTGCTATGGGGCACTGGGGCAGTGTCCACACAGCAGACCTCATCATTGCTCTGGGGCACTGGGGCAGTGTCCACACAGTAGACCTCTTCATTGTTCTGGGACAGTGTCCACACAGTAGACCTCTTCATTGCTCTGGGGCAGTATGCCATACAGTAGACCTGCTGGTAGTGTTGCACGGCACCAGTTCCTTCACCAGCTCCAGCAGGTCCTAGATGGGGTAGATGTAAGCGTGGGCCAATCCTAGGCCCAGCTGTGGGTCTGGGTGGTAGCTGAGTTGGTCATTTCAGGCCACTGAGGCCACCCTCCTCAGATGACGGGGTGGAGCCAGTTCCCCTACATACCATCAGGGTCAAGTCTCTCACCTGTGGTGAGGGGTGGGGCCATCTCTCTGATAGCATGGGTCAGCTCTCTTGCTGTAGAGTCCAGCAAGGCTGAGCCAGCTTTCCCTGGGTTAGTGAAGGGTGGGGCCAGCTTAGCATGGTGCTCTGGTTTCATTACCCATGGTTCCCATGGCCTCCTGACACAGGCTGTAGACATCAACACAGATCCCAGCTGCAGCTGGACCACGGACCCAGACCTGGTACTCGGCAGCAACTCGGGCCTGGATGACATCCTGGCTCTGGGGGGAAACACTGGACACTCAGATTGGGATTGTTCTGGCAGTGGCGTAGCCCCTAGACACCACAAGGCCCCAACCTCATGTTCTGTGCAACCTTTGGCGGCAATATGGGACTTGGACATTAGCAGAGACGCCAGCTGCAATAGGACCACAGACCCAGACATGGTCCTTGGCAGCAGCTGGATCTGGATGTCACCATTGGCCCAGGTGGCAGTGCAGGCCACTCAGGTCGGCAAGGCCTCAGCAGTAGTGTGGCCCTCAGTCCCCAACATGGCCTGAGACCTTAGGCGTCTGCATGGGCTTCTGTGGTAACACAGAGTCTGGCTGCACCAAGGCCACAGATCCAGACACGGCCCTCAGCTGCAGCCCTGGCTCAGATGTCACCACGGCATTGGGTAGCAGCAAAGGCCATTCAGATCTGCATGGCCCTGGCTGCATTGTGGCCCTCGGACACTAACATGGACTCAGGTGGCTGAACTGACCCTGGACATCCACGTGGTCCTCGGCGGCAGCAGGAGCCGCATATGAGAAGACAGGTTTATTAAACATGACAAATATGGCTGATTTTTGGATTTCAGATGAAGTGTGAGATGCCAAAGCTACAAGTTACCTTAGACATTGTTAATTGGCTAACTGTCTGTTGCAGGAGGCGGACTACTTGTTCTTCCCAGCTGCCCAGCTAGCTTATACCCGAAATAATCACACAGAAACTGTATTAATTAAATCACTGCTTGGCCTATTAGCTCTAACTTCTTATTGGCTAACTCTTACATCTTAGTTTAACCCATTTAACTATTCATCTGGAAATTGCCACGTGGCAGTGGCTTACCAGCGAAGATTCAGCATATATGACTCTGGCAGCTCCGTGGTGTTTCTTTTGCTCTGCCCTTCTTTCTCCCAGCATTCAGTTCTGTCTTCCCTGCCTACCTAAGTTCTGCCCTATCAACAGGCCAAGGCAGTTTCTTTATTAACCAATGAAAGTAACACATAGACAGAAGGACCAACTATCCTCATGGAGGTGGTGAGGAAAAATTTAAATAATTTAAATTTAAATTTTTTTGAGATAGTGTCTCACCATGTAGCTCTGGCTATCTTGGAACTCAGTATGTAGACGAGGCTGGCTTTGAACTCATTAAGATCCACCTGTCTGCCTCCCAAATGCTGAGATTAAAGGCATGTACCCTATTTTATTTTTTTTGAGATTATAATATAATTACTTAATTTTTCTTTTCCCCTTTCCCCCTTTAAAGTCTCCCAAAGTCTGTCCTTGCTCTCTTTCAAATTCTTGGTCTCTCTCTCTCTCTCTCTCTCTCTCTCTCTCTCTCTCTCTCTTTAATTATTGTTATATACATTTATGTGCTCCCCCTCCCCTCTCCCTGTCCCTCTCATCCGTTAGCACACCCTGCTTTGTCTGTATGTTACTCCTGTATGTGTTTTGCGGGTTGGCTGCTTAGTATTGGATAACCAATTGAAGTGTTCTTCCTGGGGAAGACTGTTTGTTCTGGTCTCAGCATTTCTCAGCTTCCTGTAGTTCTTCGTGTGGATTTGACATCTCCTGGGCATTCTGACATCCATGTAAGCATGTCTATTCTCTGACTCTTACAATCGTCTGCAATTTTCCCTGAGCCTTGGGTGTGGAAGGGAGTGCTTTGTGGTTGTATCCACTGGGACTGGGGCTCACAAATGCATTTTGATTGGTTGTGATTTTCTGTAATGGTCTCTGCTGGAGAAAAGTTACCTTGGTGACAGTGACAGACTACTCTTATCTGTGGGAAAAGAACAAATATTTTAGAATGTAGTTAGGGATTATGCTGGTTTGATAGAATAGCCTCCCCTTCCACAATGTTTTCTGAGCCTTTTGAGTGGGGAAGGAGTTGAAAGAGCCTATTTTTTTAAAAACAGGGTCTCAGTGTGTAGTCTGGCTGGCCTGGAGCTCACAGAGGCCTGCCTGCCTCTGGTGGGATTAAAGGCATGTATACCTGAACAATTCCTTTAAAACCTTGACTCCAGTGTCGTGTGAAAGTAACTACTAAGTCGATACAGTAAAATGTGTTTTCGCCACTAGGTGTCAATCTTGTCCCAGGTTTTTGATCTTCATGGTGTTGACCAGAGTGCTTGTGTCAGACTGAGGAAATTTCATCAACATCCCAGCTTCTGACTTAGTTCGAATCTCTGTGGCTGTGTTAAAACACCACTATTAAAGCTACTTGGGGCAGAAAGGGTTAGTTCACCTTCCAACTCTCAGGTCATGCCCATCACTGGGGGAAAATCAGGGTAGGAACCTGGAGGCAGGAACTGATGCAGAGGCCACGGAGGGGTGCTGCTTACTGGCTTGCTCCTAACATTGCTATCTTATAGCACCCAGGACCACCCATCCAGGGGCAACTCCTACAAGGACTGAGCCCCCCCATATTAATCACTACGAAGATGCACTACATCAGCCTTTCATCAGCTATGGCCTTGGAACAGAGGCTTCCTTTTCCTTGTTCCTACTATTATCCTTATCCCAGCATATGAGAGTACAGTGAGTGCCCCAGAGCTCCGCTCGCTTCCGGCGTTCCTGTGAAACTACTTTGTAGGAAGTCACGGCGTCTCTTTCACTGCCGTGACTCCGAGGCCTTGCGAACATGCATGACTGAGTTGTTAGGATCGGCTAGCGGCCATTTCCATTCAAGACCCCATGCCGATTTCTTCTTTTCTCATTTAGTTTCTGAATTCAGTCTGATTTCCTTGATGACTGACTCGGACCAATCCAGGCTTCAGACACGGAAAGGCAAGTCTTTGGACAGGTTCTTCGGTGTGCCGTCTCTGAGATGACATGATTATAGAGAACCTAGGAATCATAGTTTCTCCCAGGCTTGGGCCAAATCCCATCAGCATGGACATTGCCAAGAAAGGTCTTCCCCTTGTCTTATGATTTGTATTTTCTTCCTTTCTTCCTTTCTTTCTTTCTTCCTTCCTTCCTTCCTTCCTTCCTTCCTTCCTTTCTTTCTTTCTTTCTTTCTTTCATTTTTCTGAGGCAGAATTTGCTCAGGCAAGCCTCAAATTCACTATGTGTCTGAGGATGAGTTTGAACTCTTGATCCTTCTGCCTCCACCTCCACATTGCAGGCAAGCACCTCTGTGCCCACTCTGTGCAATGCTGGGGGTGGAAATAAGGCCCTCGCGCACGCTAAGCAAGCACTCTACCAACTGAGCTAGGTCTCTGCCCCGATTTGTATTAAAGTTTAAGACTAAAGGCAAAGTTTCTCCTGCCTTATCCAGCTTTATCCCATGTAAAACAGCCCATGGCTTCAGAGACAAGGAATCTATGCGGAGTGCCAGAGTGTGGAAAGCTAGCTGGGTGGTACAATGCAAGGGCCATAAGCCACATCAGAGTGTGTTTGCACCTAGCACAAAATGTCATGCTGGCAAATGCTCAATAATATGAGCTGACCCCTCCTTAGACCCCCAGAGTATGCCTCTGAAGTCAAGGAGACTCTGGTCTTCTCTACCAACAGTGTGTCAGTGGAGGGGGCCCCAATCTCGAGCTCCCAGGACTCTTTGCTATTGCTAGTACCACTGAGGGCAAGAGATGTTCACAAACACGGCCTTCTTTAGACTGAAGAAGTTTTGTCTATGGATCCTTTGACATTTAAAATGTTTCTTTTGAGTAATTGGGGTTCTGACTAAGAAACATGGGGCCAAGTTCCTTCCACTAGGATGTGAATAATTTGGGCTCTGACTAGGAAACATGGGGCATGTTCCTTCCACCTGGAGGTGAGGCCTTTTGTTAACTTGGCCTTGACAGAAGGGAGAAAGCAGAAGACCTGTGAGCTTGCTTAGACTGCTCTGGGTAGGACTCCCACTTTTACTAGAATTCACTGTCTTATCAAGGCCAGCCTCAAAAAGCAGAAAGAACAACAAACAATGTAAACAAAACCCAGCTGGAAGAGAAACAAAACCCGACAGGCACAGAAACACAGGAAACCCCAAAAGCAAGCAAAGAGACACATTCAATAGAGCAGAGCCTTCAGCTCCTCCGAATGCTGAAAGAGGTAAACTACAAGAAGAAGACCTCCAAAGTTTTCTAGTAGAAATTGATCATTGACCCGTAAGAGTTTCAGATTCAGGACCCAGGGACAGGAGGTATTGCAGAGGGAAAAGTCAGAAAAACAGATAAACAAGGAAGCTCGTGATGCAGATGAAAACAGCAGGCGTGTAGGGACATTTTCAGCTAGGAAGTACAGACTGAAAAAATGATGTAAGTGGTTGAGAATCTTGATGAGTCAGAGGTGAACACCAGCAACAGACTCAGCCGAGCAGCAGAAAGAGTATCAGGGATGGAGGATAAAGTCAACGGCGTATTGCATACAAACATCATCAGGGGAAGAAACAAGCATGGCCGCCACACCCAAAAACCCTGGGCTATTTTAAGGTACCAACCTAAGATCACACAGAGTGCAAGGATAAATGCATAGAGAACCGGCTCCACAAAGCTATAGCAGAGAAGTTCCCAAATCTAGAGAAAGAACTAGATTTTCAAAACATAAGAGACATTTAGAATCCTCTATAGACGTGACCAGAAAGGAGCCATACAACATATTGTAGTAAAGATGGCAAAAATGAAATCACACACACACACACGCACACACACACACACACACACGCAGAGTCTCCAGAGAATAATCCAGGGAAGGCTGGAATATGGCTATCTTTTGAAATGCAATGGTCACTCTAAATGGCTTGGGGAAAGGTCTTATACCTCAACAATGATCGCTCAGCACTGGCACCAGCGGAACAGAAACAAGGCATCATTTAAAGCAACAACAAACAAGCAGAACGACAACCAGCAAAACAAACACATGCTCCAAAACCTCCCCCCTCTGCCTCTGGGCAGCTCAAGGTCTAAGTAAACCATGCAGAGACTCAGATCAAGTGGCACTGGGCGGTACATGGTAACCCGACAAACAGACCCCGGCAGGACTGCAGGGAAGTAATTTCTTTCTTTCTTTTTTTTTCTTTAAAGATTTATTTATTTATTATGTATACAATGTTCTGTCTGTATGCTTGCAGGCCAGAAGAGGGCACCAGACCTCATCACAGATAGTTGTGAGCCACCATATGGTTGCTGGGAATTGAACTCAAGACCTGTGGAAGAGCAGTCAGTGCTCTTAACCTCTGAGCCATCTCTCCAGCCCGGGGAAGTAATTTCTAAGAGTATTGGAAAACATTTGGGAGGCTGAGAATACGGTGGAACTAAAGTCACACCTGTATTTTCTCGGACTCCAAGCAACATGTAGGACTGGCGACAGACAGCCACGCCACGGGAGTAGGGCAGCATTGTCAGCCGAAGGGCAGAAGGACTTCCCGGAGCTGTGACCACAGCGGACTCCACCTGTGAAGCGCTGTAGCCAAACGCCGATCATCCACAGGCCGAATCAGAGCGGAGAGCAGAGCCGTCTCAGAGGGCCTCCTAGCATCAGGGAAGGAACGCAAACGAGGACAGAGGACAGCCAACCACCAAACTAGGTAGTTTTTACATCCTAGATCCCCACCCGCGTTTAGCTTCCACTATATCTATACCATCTGCATTTAATACCCAACTTTGTTTCAGCAGGTCGCCTCGCCACCCTGGTTCTAGATTACATCCTTTTCTTTCTCTTGCTTTTTTACAGTTTTACTTTTCTTTCCCTCTCTTCTATTCTTTCCTTGGTTTGTAGGATACCTGGACTTCAGCCTCCTGGAGATGTGCTTCTCTATGGTACCTGACAGCACATCTTTAGCGCTCTCTCTCTGGTCCACCTTTAGCGCCAACTCCAGCATCTCCCCAAGTCTTTCTCTCTACAGTCCCCCTCCTGTTTACGTTCCCTTCCCCCACATTCTCCCTACCTCCCTACTACTAATTACTAGTCTTACTGTGCTTTCTTTCTTTGTTCACTCTTCTCGCCCCTCCCCAACTTGTACCCTCAATAACTAATGTTACCACACACACAGTGCTGTCAGTAACTAATGTTACCACACACACAGAGCTGTCAATAACTAATATTACCACACACACAGAACTGCCAATGTCCCTTTGCTTCTGAAAATGACCAGCACCTAAGGATTGATTGTTGTATGGTCACAGTCGACTTTGCTTTCACAGTTGGTCTACCAATAGATAGCCACCGCCATTGCGGGGGGGGGGGGGATGGCTGGGGAAGCACCTGGGGCCCTAGACAGATGTCATACAGGGGACAGTGACACGTCAACCCGATTATAATCTAGTCCCACCTGAAGGTTACAAATGCTTCTGACCGAAAGAAGAAAGGTGATCTAAATAACTAAGACAAAATTCCAACAACTCTCTGACTCTTGATGCGCAAACCCCAGAACAAGCCACAAACGACACGAGAACCACGGCAACAGGTCTCCTTCAAGATGTACCAGTCCCGGAGTATCGGACCCAAGGAGGAGGACCTAGATGAAATCCTGCACAGAAAGTTCAAAAGAATGATGGGTGATAAGTACGTTCGAAGAGATGAATAAATGCCTGAATGAATTCCAGGAGAAGACAAACATCTGCATGAAGCAAGGAAGTTAATGCAGAATCTGAAAATGGAATTTGGGGAAGAGCTAGAGGGCAGAAGACGACTGTGGTATGGCTCAGCAGGTGAAGAGCCTAGTCTCTGTGTCTCATGGCCTGCTTTGAGCCCCAGAGCCCACGTGGTGGAGGAGAAAGCTGATCCCTGCAGGTCGCCTTCTGACCTCGCCATGCCCTCGTGGGACTGCCCTGCTGTGTGGCAGCTGCTAGCACACTCAAGGGCCAGTCGACCCAGAAAGGGGTGCTGTGGCTCTCTTCCTCCTTGTCTTGAGACAACCAGTATTCCTTCCCAGTCCCCCCACCACCCCATTTCACAGTGGCACAGTGTCTGGAAAGGATCTGTGACTTTTGCAAACTTTTTTGAATCAGCGAAGCAAGAGAAACACAATATGTCTCAGAGACTGACACCCAAGTTCCCACCCCGCTGCGTGGATAATGAAGACGGAGTCCAGGAAAACCTCACCAATGCTGGTTGCTGGCAATCCTATCAAAAAGCTTCGCAACCCTCACAGGCTGTGGCACCCTGGGAAAAGTACCTCTTACCAACAGGTAAAGTTTTCAGTGCTTGGCTCAGTTTGAAAATATGTAGGAAAGCCAGGTGGTGGTGGCACACACCTTTAAATCCCAGTGCTAGGGAGGCAGAGGCAGGCCAATCTCTGTGAGTTCCAGGTCAGCCTGGTTTCAGGCAGGGTCCAAAGCTACACAGAGAAACTCTGTCTCAAAAAACCAAAGAAACTATGTAGAGAAGTTCCAGAAGCATAATTGGTTAGCGTGCGGTATTTACGTGAAAATATGTAGGCTCTGGATCTATTTCTCTCCTACGTTGTTTCCTGGGAATATATACTTCAAAACATCTTTCCAATAGAGAATTAATAAAGCCCTTTTAGAAAATACTGTAAAGCATTAAGAAGTGAGGAATTGTTCATAAACACAAAGCAAAGGTAACCACCATTCACATTTGCCAGCCTGATCTGACCCGTGTCTGGTACAGGGCACCAGCATGTTCTAAGGAAGATACTCTTAGCATCTCTTTGACAGGTTCTTTTCTTTTTCTTTTTAAACCAGGAACAAACCCTGTAGTGACAGGGTTTGGGGTAGGAAGAAGGACAAAAATGGTGATCCCCACAATAATGAGAGGTGGATATGGAAAATGAGCAGGGAGAGGTGCAGCTAACACACGGTGACTACGGATGCAGCCACACTAACGGGTGGCAAGATTGCTCTTTTTGGGGGTGTCAGTGTGGAGGATAGGTAGCTGGGGACTAGGACTATTGTCAGATTGTGAGGAAGATTATCTGTCAAAGCTTCGTTTCTTCATATGCAAGGTTGGAAAGCCTCTGTTTATACCATATTGGGTTTTTGATTCCTGCCAGCTTCAGTGGAAATTAATTTCAAAGCCTACAATTTGCTAATTGCCTTTAAACTTTAACATTGGACTCTCCCCTCCCCCATCACTAAACCAAGTTTCTCTGGGCAGCAAATGACCACTGGTTTGTTTTTTTTTTTGACAGATGGAAGTGATAAGAGAATATAAAGGAAAAACTAGCAACTTGCCGAAGGTTTGCGCTATATATTATCTCCCAGTTCCCCTTTGAGGCAGGGTTTCTCTATAGGAAGCCCAGGCAGACCCATGGTCCTCCAGCCTCTGTCTCCATAGTAATGAGATTGCGGATATACTCCACTATAGCTGTCATTGCTTCCAATCACTAAAAGAGTCACTAGAAATCTTTGATTGGTCCTGGAAAGATACGATCAAGGGAATCAATTCTCAAAATGGACAGGCATTTCAGGCAAAAGAATGGATACTGTACAAAGTGATTGAGATGTCTTTTACAGAAAGACTCCTCCTTTGCAGCTAGTGACACCTCCGAGTTGACAGTGACTCCCGGGATGCCCGAGTTAGAGTTGGCCTGAGACTTCTAGAACTTGGGTAACAGAAGGGAGATTGAGTGGAGCTGCCTCCTGGAAAGTGTTGTTTGACCTTTGACCTCAATAACACCTCTCCATCACTGATCTCACTCAAATTCTTAGACCCTCTCAAACCTCTCTGTGCCATTGTTTTGTTTTCCATGGTTTTGGGAGGGTTTCCTTGTAAGTGGAGTTTTCCTGTCCCGCAGCCACTCTCAAACACACAGAAGCTTATATTAATCATAAATGCTCGGCTAATGGCTCAGACTTATTACTATTTCTTACATTTTAAGTTAATCCATATTCCTTGTTTACTGTCTGCCACGCAGCAGTATATTTATTAGCATGGCATGTTCATCTCCTGTTCCCTCTGTGTCTGACGGGCAACTCCTGACTCCATCCTTCTTCCTCCCATCATTCTCCCAGTCTGGCTCTCCTGCCTAACTTTATCTTGTTCCGCTAATGGCCAATCAGCTTATTTTTTTAAACCAATCACAGCAACGAATCTTCACAGTGTACAAAAGGATTTATCCTACAGCATTTCCTGCACTGTGGGCTGCCTCCTGCAGACAGGGAAGGGTTTTTGAGTACTTGCTTATAGCATTATTGGAGATTTTTAGAGGAGGAGAAACTCGAGGTAGCTGTCCAGTACTCACCTCCTTCTTCGCAGAATCCAGCGAAGGCACCAGGCATACAGCTGCATTTGAGGTGAGGGACCATGCAAAAACACTGGGAGTCAACGTGAAAGAAAACAGAAGAGCTAAAATTCAGAGACTTGGGATCAGCATAGTAAGAGAAACAGAAAGCCCTAGGGACTGCCACCCAGGTCCCCTCCCCTCTGCAGCGGTGATAATGAAAGAGAGGGACTGAGAAAACGCCATCAATGCAGATATGAGCAATCCCAGCTGAAAGTTTCACAATGCTACCAGGCTTGTAGCTCACTGAGATTGGTCCCCAAACTCTGCATGGTACCTTATTTTAGGGGAAAAAAATATGTCATCTTCCAGGGAATCCTCAGGGTACTGCAGGCCGTCGCTGTCTTGAAGAGGGAATTGCAGACTCAACTCTGGCTGCTTCAAGGTTTAGGAACCCTTGCATACTCCCTTTCCTGGCCTTCCGCAGACATTTCTATTGCACTGATTCGGGGAACAAAGTATCCTCATGACCCAGCTTGACTCAGTGGAGTAAATGTGATGGAAGCCCAAACACAGCAAACAGGTATCAAAACATGGAGGAAAACCAGAGGGGCATTGCTCTCATGAAGCAGGCGTTCACAGCACTTGCCCTCTGAGTCCAAGGGCGTGGCCGGCCCTATGCAGATGTGTAGCAGGACCCAGGGCAGATGTCCATGTGGTCTCTCTACCCTTTCTTCGGTTCTACACTCAAGCAACCATTACTGACAGGATCAGGCGATAATTCTGACTTCTTACGACTGTACTGCCCCAGAGGGATCGAAGGGCAGGACTGAACAACACCATGGCTTTACCATCTCCTCATTTTCAGGCATACAGAACAGAACGGGCTTCTTATGAGGATTCTAGAAATGGAACTCAGGCATACGTGACTAGGTTTTACTGCTTAGCCAGCTCCCCCAGGCTTCTCCTTTTTAATTTGTCTATTTACTTATCTGTCTATCTGTCTGTCTATCCTGAAACAGTCTCTCACTGAACCTGAAGCTCATCTGTTAGGCTAGTGTGACCAACCAATGGATAGCAGCCCTTATTCAGACACGTGCTACTACGCCAGGCTTTTACAAGGTTTTGGGGCTCTGTGCTCAGGATCAGGTGTGTATGCATAGCAGGCACCTTTCTGGCTGAATTATCTCCTAGCCCCAGTTTCATTTTTAATGGCTTAAATGAGGCTAGGCATGAGGGCTAGGATAGATAATAACAATAAGCCAATGATCAGAAAGAACTGGTCACCATACAGAAGTTATAAGACTTTATAAGGCTTTGTGACCTCCAGCCCAGTGGAACTCATATTCTTAGATCTGTCTTGCATTTCCACCTCTGAGCCTCTTCCCTTCTTCTGACCCCAAATCTAATAGAGATCTAATCAGTTTTCTATGCTTATTGGATATTGGAGATGTCACTTCCTTTAAGGTTTACAGGCTTCACTCCCCAACCAACCGTATTGGAAAACTGCGTGTTTCTGTAGTAAACTATACTTTCCCACTCAGATCACCCTAGTCTAAACTGTTTGTTTAATTAGAATCAGAGATGAAACGGCCAGCTGGGAAAGTGGGCTGCTGTCTCAGGAAGGGGTGTGCCTGCTGCTGCTTCGGCAATGCCTCAGGCTGCCTGGCCACATAAAGTGAATATATGCAGCTCTTCAGTCAAACCTCAAAACCCTGCTTCCTGTGAAAATATATTTTTACTAAATATCCACCCTAGAGATTTAAAAATAGAGGAACGCAGACTTGCCTTCTTTCTTCTCCTTTGTGGAGTAGCCGCCAAAGCAAGGTGGGTAAACACGATTTGATTAGAAGGAGTACATAGGCCTTTGTTAAGACCTAATTAAGGGGAGCTGGAAGGAGTAGAGGGAGGGGAAACTGTGGTCAGGATGCATTGCACAGGAGAAGAATCTATTTCAATAAAATGACTGGATTAAGTATACTTTGAAAATGACACTTTTAATTGAAAAAGAATTCTATCACTTTTCCCCTTCCTTTATTCCCTCCAATACCTCCCAGTCACCCTCCCCGCCCCTCCATTCTCAAGTCGATAGTATTTTTCTTTGGCTATTATTGTTACATACATGTATGTGCATGCACAATTAAAAATTCAAAATCACATTTATAGGGAGAGTTTTCCTTAAGATATCTGAGTCATGAACTTGTGGTATGGTTTTTCAAACCACAAATTAAGGAAGGTGATAGAGATTAAATTACACTAAACGGAATTGTACAGACCCTGAAGATTGAATTTGATCCATAATTACTGTTGCCAGGACAACACAGCATCAGTAACCATGTGCTCACTGCAGTTACCATCACTCTTCTCCTGTCCCACTAAACTCCATTTCTCTCTGCCTCAAATGTTTCCCTCTAGTTCCCATGGTTACCATCTGTTCCCAAGAGCACTCTTTGCAATAGCCATGTTCAGCAGAGTCACAAAGCAGGACCAGAGATGGTCTACAGAAGTGTTTTATTTAGCTCAATTAAGAAGATCTTTTTCTTTGAAATCCGAGCTAGCGTTTTAGAATTAGAAGGCTTTATAGAACCGGTTTTCTTGAAAAGTGGTACAGTCTAGTGATGCTGGGCCTGGGGAGATCATGAAGTTAGGATGAACTGCAGTGACTTCCGGGGAAGGAGGCTGTGCAGCCCAGTCAGCCAGGTCCTCATCCCACACATGGTGGTCAGACTCCCCATATGCAGCCAGCTTATAGACAGTCATGCCGTGTAAGTCTTACCCTGGAGCAATGATCAACACACTATCAGGCAGTCTCCAGGCACTGACCAGCGCTGGCATCAGCTGGACGGAACAAAAGGCTCTGGGCCTTAGCCCACAATGCCTTCAGACATTTTTTGAAATCGCTTATCATTTATTTATTTATTGTGTGTGTGTGTGTGTGTGTGTGTGTTTTCAAGACAAGGGCTCACTGTGTATCTCTGATTGTCCTGGAACTCGTTCTGTAGATCAGGCTGGTGTTGAACTCAGAAATTCACCTGCCTCTGCAACCCAAGAGCTGGGATTAAAGGTGTGCATCATTATATCTGGCATTATTATTTACTTTTATGCTAAGTGTATGAATGTTTGCCTGTCTGCATGTATGTATGTATCCATGTATGAATGTGTACCTAATGGGTGCAGTGCCTTAGGAGGCCAGGAGAGGGCGGTGTCTGATACCCTGAACTGGACTTGAAGCCAGCTGTGACCTGAACAAAGGTCTTCTGCAACAGCAGCAAGTGCTTTTCATTGCTGAGCCATCTCTTCCTCACCCCTTAACAATAATAATAACAATAGTGTTATTATATATTAGTATTATATATAATATATTATTGCTGTTGTTGTTGTTTGGGTTTTCTTTTTTAAAAATTTTATTGCTTTTTATTGAGCTCTACATTTTTCTCTGCTCCCCTCCCTGTCTCTCCCCTTCAACCCTCTCTCATCATTCCCATGCTCCCAATTTATGCAGATATCTTGTCTTTTTCTGCTTTCCATGTAGATTAGATCCATGTAAGTCTCTCTTAGGGTCCTCATTGTTGTCCAGGTTCTCTGGGATTGTGGTTTGTAGGCTGGTCTTCTTTGCTTTATGTTTAAAAATCACTTATGAGTGAGTACATATGATAATTGTCTTTCTGGGTCTGGGTTACCTTACTCAAAATGATGTTTTCTAGCTCTATCCATTTGCCTGCAAAATTCAAGATGTTGTTTTTTTCTGCTGTGTAGTACTCCATTGTGTAAAGGTACCACATTTTCCTAATCAATTCTTCGGTCAAGGGACTTTTAGGTTGTTTCCAGGTTCTGGCTATGACAGACAATGCTGCTATGAACATAGTTGAGCACATGTCCTTGTGGCACGATTGAGCATCCTTTGGATATATACCCACAGTGGTATTTCTGGATCTTGAGGAAGGTTATTTCCTAATTCTCTGAGAAATCGTCACACTGACATCCAAAGGAGCTGTACCAGCTTGTACTCCCACCACCAATGCAAGAGTGTTCCCTTTACCCCACAACCTCTCCAGCATAAGTTTTCATCAGTGTTTCTGATCTTGAACATTCTTACAGGTGTAAGATGGAATCTCAGAGTTGTTTTGATTTGCATTTCTCTGATGACTAAGGATGTTGAACATTTCCTTAAGTGTCTTTCAGCCATTTTAGATTTCTCTGTTGAGAATTCTCTATTTAGGTCTGTACTCCATTTTTTTTATTGGATTATTTGTTCTTTTGATGACCATTTTCTTGAGTTCTTTGTATATTTTGGAGCTCAGACCTCTCTCTGATGTGGGGTTGGTGAAGATCTTTTCCCATTCTGTAGGCTGTCATTTTGTCTTGTTGACTGTGTCCTTTGCTTTACAGAAGCTTTTCAGTTTCAGGAGGTCCCATTTATTAATTGTTTCTCTCAGTGTCTGTGCTACTGGGGTTCTATTTAGGAAGTGGTCTCCTGTGCCAATGTGTTCAAGTGTACTTCCCACTTTCTCTTCTATGAGGTTCAGTGTGGCTGGCTTTATGTTGAAGTCTTTGATCCATTTGGGCTTGAGTTTTGTGCGTGGTGATAGATATAGATCTATTTTCATTCTTCTACATGTTGATATCCAGTTATGCCAGCACCGTTTGTTAAATATGCTTTTGATATCTTTGGCTTCTTTGTCAGTGCCATGGTTCTAGTTACCCCATTGGTCACTCTATGTTCCTGAAGGTCACTCAGTGCTCCTGGACTTTGCTCCACTCTCATGGAGTTTGTTGACTCAGGCCTTCTCTAGGTTGTCAGCTAAGACCTATTTCTGGAAATGTGCCTGGTCTGGATTCCCTCTTGCAGAGGTTTCTGGCTTGGGGTTGGTCCTGCAAAGGTCTCTGGCTCTGATCTACTCCCTTGGAGGTCTCAGACTCTGGTATGCCCAGACCCACAGAGGTCCAGGCTAAGGCTACTCCTTCAGAGGTCCCAGACTCATTCCCAGATCCACAGGGGTCCTGGTTCAGGTCTATTCCCTTGAAGGTCCCAGATTCATGCCTGGACCCACATAGGTCTCTGGCTCTGGCTCACTTGGTCAGTAGTTGCTCCCCTGTACCTGCTCCTGTGGAGTTCACTGTCTCATGTCTGCTCTTGCCCAGGTTGCTGGCTCAGTCCTGCCTTCACAAATATCCCTGGTCTGGATCTGCTCCTGCTCCCGTGGAACTTGCCGTGTCAGGCCCTCTCTGGCCTAGGTAGTTGGATCAGTCTTGCTTCCGTGGCACTTGCTGCCTCAGGTCTGCTCTGGCCTAAGTCTCTAGCACAGTCCTGCTTCTGCAAATGACCCTGGTCTGGATCTGCTCCTGCTCCCATGGAGTTCACTGTCCCAAGCCTGCTCCAGTCCAGGCTGCCAGCTCAGTCCTGCTCTTTTGGAGTTCCCTGACTAGGGATCTCTGGCCTAGGTCACTGGCTCAGTCTTGCTCCTGTGGAGTTCACTGCCTCAGGCCTGCTCTGGCCCAGTTTGCTGGCTCAGTCCTACTACGGTGGAATTTGTTGCCTCAGGTCTGCTCTTGCACAAGGTCACTGGCTCAGACTGCTTCTGTAGAGTTTGCTGCCTCAGGCTTGCTCTGGCCTAGGTTGTAGGCTCAAACCTATTTCTGTAAATCCTGGTCTGGATCCACTCCTACAGAGGTCCCTGGCTTAAGGTTGGTCCTGCAAAGGTCTCTGCCTTTGACCTACTCCCTTGGAGTTCCCAAACACAAAGGTGTGCCCAGACCCACAGAGGACCTGGCTCAGGCCTACTCTCTTAGAGGCCCCATATTCACACCCAGACCCACAGAGGTTCTGGTTCCTGCCTACTGTCTTTGATGTCCCAGAACAACGCCCAGACTCACAGAGGTCCTGGTTCAGGCTTACTCCCTCAGAGGTCCCAGACTCACACTTGGACCCACAGAAATCTCTGATACCTGCCTACTGTCTTTGACGTCCCTTACAAACTTTTTTTTCTCATAGATGTAGGAGGATTCATCCCACTGTGGGCAGTACCATCCCTAGCAGTTAGCAGCTTTCTTCCATTATTTCTGCTTCAAGCTCCTGCCTTGTGTTCTTACCTTGGCTTTTTCTTTTTTTTTTTGATGATAAAAACAATTTTTCTCCTCAAGTTGGTTTTGTTCATGATGTTTATGAGAACAAAAAGAAAAGTTAACTAGAATAAAAGAAGATATGAAAAGGGCAACTAAAACTCGTATTTTGTGTTTTCTGCCAAGTAATATGTAAGAATTGTTGGGGATCAGTCTTCAAGGTGGGTTGTCTGCATGGAGTTCCTATTCTTCCTGGTGATGTTGACTGCCTGCCGCCCCTCAACAAGATTAATCTTAAAATGAAGATTTCACTGGTAACAACAGCTGCTTCCCTCTCCCTACCCCCAAACAAAACCAAATTACCTGATTGGGAGTGACAAGAAATAATATTGCCTGACTTCCTTTGTCAGTTAAGCAGTGATTTTTTTCCTTTGGAACCGGATTCCCAGGAATTAGGAGATGTAAAATGTTTCAACAATTGAATATCTTGACCTGGGGAGATGACTCATCAGATAAAAAGCTTTCCCCAAATGCATGAGGGCCAGAGTTCATATCCTCAACCTAGTCAGCCTGCAATCTGAGAACTCAGGAGACAGAGGGCTTCTAGAGCAAGCCGGATAGCTAGATGAACTGAATTAGGTACCTCCAGGGCCAGTGAGAAACTCTGCCTCAACATATAAGGAGGTCACCTGTGTCAGCTTCTGGCCTCTGCATGCATCATCACACACATGCATGCTTACCTGCACACACACACAAACACACACACACACTAATACACACACACAATCATACACACACATACTCATATACACACACTCATATATACACATACACACACTCATACACACATATACATACACACACTTGTACTCACATGTAGACAGAAAAATTTAATAATCTAAAGATGAGATAGTGGGGAGAAGCTGAAGAGAATATAAACCACTATTCTAGCTATGATCCTGAGAGGGAGGAGTTTCATTTGTGCAGCAATTATCATATCAACAAGGTGAATAAAACCTGAGCTAGTTCAAGTGGGAAAAAAAATCAAACCATTTAAATTAAAAGATTGAGGGTGTAGAGAAATAGTTCAGCAGCTAAGAACATCTATTATATGTAGAGCTCAATAAAAACTAATTTAAAAAAAAAGAACATCTATCATTGCTCATGTAGAGCAGCCAAGTTCAGCACCCAGCACACACACCAGCCAGCTGGCAGCTGCATGTAGCTCCAGCTCCAGAGACACAGAAGCCTCTGACCTCTATGGATGTCCATACTCGCAGACGCATGTATACATATAGTTAAAAACAAACATATCCTTAAACATGAGATGAAAGACACAAAAAGATAGAAAGACCTTCCATGCTTATGGGGTAGAAGATTTAATGTTGTTAAAATGCACACACTGCCCAAAGCACTCTATAGATTCTGTGTAATCTCCATGAGAATCCCAAAGGCATTCTTAGCAGAGCTATAGAAAACAATATTAAGGTTATATGGAAGTCCCACCTCCACTCCCAAATCCCAAAGAGCCAAAGCAATCTGGACAAGCAGAGAAAAGATGGAGACTTCACAACTCTTGACCTCGAAACACGCTGCAGATCCAGAGTAAACAAAACCAGCATTCTATCAGAATAAAAACAGACACACAGACATTCCAACAGTACAGGGGTCCCAGAAATAAATCTCCACATTTGCAATTGGCTGATTCTCAACAAAGATGCCAAACGCTTGCACTGAAGAAGCCTCTTTGGCCAACGGGCCTGGGGAAACTGGACATGCACCCAAGAAGATCAAAACTTATCCCCCTTCTCTTACCCTTACAAAATTCAATCCAAAAGCAAGAGTTCAAAACTACTAGAAAAAAGAGCTGGGGAGACACTTCAAGATGTTGCTACAGGTAGTGGTTTCCTGGGTGGAACTCGCAAAATCCCAGGAAACAGAAACATAAAAATGACAATATTAGATGAGACTCTAAAGTTCTACAAATCCCAGAACACAGCAGTAAGGAGATAACCTACATGTTGGGAAAAAATAGTCACAGACTATCCATTTGACAGACAATAGACAAAAAGTGTGCAGTACTCAAAAAACCCAACAAAAAGGCAAGTGTCTACAACTTTTTTAAAAAATCAAAACGGTCTATAAAATATGGGAACTTTTCTCACCATGAATAGGTGTTGGAGAAACGTAGGTCAAAACTGCAGTGCAATTCCACCTCACTTCATTTGAAAGGGCAGGGATTCTTCTTGCAATTCCAGCTTTTTTTTTTTAACATTGATCTGTTTATCTATGCATCTTGTCTGTGTGTCTATCTGTGTTTCTCACTGTGTGTATGCCCCTGTATGTATCTGCATGTGTCTCTGCATGAGCTGTCCCTTGTGCTATTGATTTTAGCCCTCCTAATAAGTGTAAGGTAGAATCTCAAAGTAGTTTTGATTTACATTTCCTGGATGGCTAAGGATATTAAACATTTCTTTAAGGGTTTCTTAGCCATTTGAGAACTCTATTTAGATCTGTATCTCATTGTTAAATGAAGTCATTTGTGACTTTTTGATATCCAGTTTCTTGAGTTCTTTATATATTTTGGATATTAACCCTCTGTTGGATATGTAGTTAGTAAAGATCTTTTCCCATTCTGTAGCTGCTGCTTTGTTCTATTGAATGTCCTTTGCCTTACAGAAGCTTTTCAATTTCATGAGGTCCGTGTGCTATTAGTGCCCCGTACAGGAAGTTTTCTCCTGTACCAATGTGTTCAAGGCTACTTCCTGCTTTCTCTTCTGACAGGTTCAGAGTATCTGGTTTTATGTTGACAGCTTTGATCTACTTGGGTTTGAGTTTTGTGCAGGGTGATAAGTATGGATCTATTGGCATTCTTCTACATTCAGATGTCCAGTTTAACCAGCACCATTTGCTGAAGATGCTATTGTTTTTCCAGTGTGTATTTCTGGCTCCTTTATCAAAATTCAGGTGTCCCCAGGCATGTGAATTCGTGTCTGGGTCTTCAATTCGATTCCGTTGGTCAATGTGTCTGCTTTTACGCCTATTCCGTTTGATTTTCATTACCGTAGCTCTGTAGTGCAACTTGAAATGAGGGATGGTGAGACCCGAACAGTTCTTTATTGCTCAGGATTATTTTAGATATCTTGAGTTTTTTGTTTTTGTATATGAAGTTGAGAACAGTACTTTCAAAATCTAAGAAGAATTGTGTTAGAATTTTGATGGAGCTTCCATCTGTAGGCTGCTTTTGGTAGGATGGCCAGTTTAGGTGAATGCTTCTTGTAATTTTATAGGCATCTTGTTCTTTAGGTTAGAAAAAAATTTCTTCTATGATTTTTGTTGAAAATATTTTCTTTACCTTTAACCTGGGATTCTCCTCCTCCTTCTACTCCTATTGTTCTTAGAGTTGATCTATTCATAGTGCCCCAGATTTCCCGCAAGATTTTATGCCAGGAGATTTTTAGATTTAACATTTTTTTTGAATAGTGTATTCAATTCTTGTATCGCGTCTTCAGTGCCTGAGATTCTCTCTTCAGTCTCTCTTATTCTGTTGATTAAGCTTGTTTTTATAGTTCTTGGTGAATTTCTAAATTTTTCATTTTCAGAATTCTCTCAGTTTTGGTTTTCTTTATTGGTTCTATTTCCATTTTCAGATCCTGAACAGTTTTATTCATTTCCTTTTGCCGTTTGTTTATGTTCCCCTGTATTCCTTCAAGTGATTTATTCATTTCCCCTTTTAGGAAGGCTGTTGAGGTCTTTTTCTGGGGCTTCAGTATGCTGGAATATTTAGGGCCTGCTGTGGCAGGGTTGTTGGGCTCTAATGGAGACGTATTGTCCTGGTGGATATTGATAGAGTTTTTATGCTAGTGTCTAGACATCTGAGATTGGGAAGATTTTAGTTCAAAGTGATGATATCTGATTTTGTCATTGTTAGGCGGATGTTTCCTTGGTTTTTCTCTTTTTTTTTTTTTTTAGAGTGTGGTGACTGCATATAGCCTGTTAGGACGTTTTCTGTGTACCTGAAAAGTGTGGCCACCAGGGGTCCCAGGTACAGTGTATTTCTGGGTATTGAGAATTGATGTTTAGGAATGGGGATACGCTAGTGGTCTGAGAGGTTCCTAGGATGGGGGAAGCAGAGGTTCTACCAGGACCTGCTTATCTAGTCTCCTTAGAATGGGGCAGAAAGTGAAGGAGAGGTCCCTCCAGAAGGTCTGCTAGAAGCTGGGGATCAGACTAGGGAACTGGAATTGGAGGCACAGAAAGAGAGGTGACGATCTATCTGTAGTCAGTCTACTTGCTTCTTTGGCATGAGTGGTCTGTGGGCTAGCAGGGAGTGCCTACTGGAGTTGGGGAAAGGAGGTTGGAAGGGGAAGGCCTGTGGGATCCATAGGGGTTAGCAGGGAGTGCCTACTGGCATTGGGGAAAGGAGGTTAGGAGGGGAATCCATAGGCGACGTCTGCAGTAGGGGATGTTCTGTAGAAGGAAATTCTTCACATTCTTAATACTATGTGCCCATGACTTAATATCAACTTTCTTATGGGGGTTAAAAAAATAAAAGAAGACTGGAAATGTACCTCAGTTGATAGAGTGCTTACCTATCTTGGACAAAGTCCTGAGTTCCACCCCCAGCACCCTACGGATCACACCTAGACGACACACACCTAGAATTCTAGCAATTGGTAGATAGTGGCAGGAGTTCAAAGTCATCCTGGGTTGCACAACCTGTCCAAGACTAATCTGGCTACATAAAATCCCCGTATAAATTTGTATGTGTGCGTGTATGTGTGAACATGTATATGTATTCATATATGTATGTTAGTTTTATATGAGTATATATGTATACACACAATAAAGAAGAATACTATTACTCTCACTATATATATAGAAATATATGTGTGTGTATTATATATATCATATGTATGATTAACTGCCCCTTATCTCCCGATACTTACAAAATCTGCCTACATTACTAGAGTATCCCTACCTTTGACTGGTCCAAGAGACACTGAGTCTGTTTGACCCTCCTCAATATTCACTATGTTCAGAGTCATTAATTATGGCCTAAGAAGCCATAGGGAAGCTTCTGTGTCATGTCTAGGTAGAATGAAAGCCAGCATTGTGTAATAAGCTGATATTCCAACCCAGGAGATACACACTCACTAAAAAGTCACCCTGGGACTGGAGATATGGGTCAGTGGTTAGGAGTACTTACTTGCTGCTTTGCAGAAGACCCAAGTTCAAGTTCCAGCACCCATGTGGCAGCTCACAGTCATCTGAAACTCTAGCTCTGGGGAGCTATTGCCCTCTTCTGGCCTCAGCAGACACCAGGAATGCACATATGGCAGAGACACATGTGTAGTCAAAATACCATACACATAAAAATAAAATAAAAAAGAAAAGCACCCTTTGAAAGTAATAGAGGTGCCTGATTCACCAGATATATGGATCTCAATGTAGAAGCAAAAGAAATATGAGACGTCAAGTAACCTGATGCTTCTGAAGGAACGCAATAACTCCCGATGAACAGAGTCTGAAGAAACTGAAATTAATAAAGTACCTCCCAAAAAATGATCATACAAATGTCAGTAAGATTCCAGAGAAAACAGAGAATAGGTTTTGGATGAAGAGTTCAGGAAAGAGGGATTTTTGGAAAAGAACCATTAATTTGTCAAGGAAATGAAGAATTCTGTGAATCAAGAATACAGACAAAGCCTCAGCAATGGGTCAAACAGAAGGAGGAAAATGTGATGCTGAAAAATACCAGTCTTTAGAACTGTCCTGCCGAACACTGAGATTTCATCTCACAGCAGTCCAAGTGGTAGTCTTTAAGAAAACAAGACATGTTATTGAGGATGTAGACCAAGGGACCCTTCTACCCTTCTTCCAGGAGGGTGAACGAGTCTAGGCACTATGGAAGCCAGTGTAGTGGTTTCTTTAAAAAAAAAACTAAAGCTAGATCTTCCTGTGACCTGGATGGAAGCCAGCACTAGAGAAGCTTGCGCATCAGCGTTTGTCACAGCGCTGTTCACAGTAGTTAAGCGATGGGACCAACCTAGGTAGCCAACAACACAGGGATGGAGGAAGAAGTGTGCTTTCTACGCGCAATGGAAGTTTTTCATCCATAAATAGGAATGAAGTCATTTGTAAGAAAATAGATATGATTGGAGAGAGAATCATATTAAGTAAATTCATTTAATATCAGAAACACAAATATTGTATATTTTTCTCTCATTGTCGGCTCTAGATTTTATACAAATACTTAAAGCTATGCTTAGAGTGTATGTTCACATCTGCTGTGAACATAGAAGTCTGTCTATGAGAACAGGAAGAAATGTAAATGGAGAAGGTCGGGGGCATGAGGAAAATACACTAAGAATATAGTATAGATCTATGTGGAACTTAAGAACAAATTTAAAATCAAAAGAGAATTTCACAGTAATACATATAGAAAAAAGAGAAAAGGGACAAAAATAATAATGAAAGAATAAACTATTGGTGACCTGTGTGACAACATTAAACCGAATGAAGCTTCATCGCTTACAAAATGCCTGAAAACCAGGAGAAACGAGCACAAGAAAATGCATTCAATGTAATAATAACAAATGATCACCTAATGTTGGGACAGTTATACACATCCCTGGAGAGGACGTTTAAAGGACACTAAAAAGCCACGAAGAAAGTATCACCACAATCTCAAAATGTCAAAAATAAAAGCCGAATCATTGTGAAGTCTGCAAGAAAAGCACCAAGTTGCATGAAAAGACACCCTTGCTCACCTGACAGGTCCCTCAGGACAGATACATATTGAAAGCTGGAAAGGAATAAAATGGTATCGTCTGGGAAGAAAGCAACTGGCCAAGAAAAATGAATGGAACTTAGATAGCTTCATGTCAAGAGTCAGAGTCAGAAACACAAACAACTATGTGCTGTCTTGTACAGAAGGCCCAACATTTAAAAAGAAAAAAAAGATACAGAAGGAGATTAGGAAGAGGCAGGAGGTGACGAGAGAGGTCAATAAAGGGCATGGAGATAAGAGGTCAATATGAGTGTGTGGATAAGATTAAATACTGCATCAAAGTGTCACAAGAAACCTGTTATTGCATAGAATTATGCTGTGCTCATAATTTTTACATGTCTGCAGAGATGAAAGAAATGAACATAACATCCAACCAGGATTACCAGTCAAGGCTCTCTGAAAAGGCATAGAAACTATAATCAAAGAAATAGCAATGAGTTCAAGGAACTAAGGCTGGTTTTTGTGTATATGAATGTTTGCCTACATGATATATATTTGTACATATATACATACATACACACACATATGTACATACATACATACATACATACATCTCTGCCTGGTGCCCACAAAAGCCAGAAGAGCATGTCATCTCTCCTGGAACTAGTGGCAGATGGTTTTGATTCATCATGTGGATACTGGGAATGAAACTCTGATCCTCTGCAGATCAGCAAGTGCCCTTAACTGCTGAGCCTTTCTTTGGGCCCTAGAAGTTCTGAATATTAATCTTTTCAGATTGCAAGGAAATATTGATTCAACAAATGCCTTTGAAACAATTTAATATCCATATGCAAAATAAAATGAAACTCAACCCTTTCCTCATACCTCATACATGAAATTTATGTAGAAATAGAGTGTAGCTTAGCTATAATAGCTAAAACCAAAAATCTCTCAAAGAAAGTACAGAAAAAAATCCTTATGGCCTTGGATTAGATAGGATGCAATAACTGGGGAAATATTTGTAAATCGCACATTTGATTACAAATGTTTATTTAGACGATTAAAAGCAGAAAGCTTATAAAACACATATCTGACTAGAGATTTAGGTTCTGAAGATATAATTCTTAGACCTCATTATCTGTAATCAAACAAAGAGATGTGAGCAGATACTTTACCAAAGCCATAAAAATGGTAAATAAAATATAAAAAGATGCCCAACCCTGCAAGTCACTGGGGAAATGTACTGTAATGCCTCAGTGAGAAGCTAGTTATAGTAGCTCATGCTTGTAATTCCAGCAATTGGGAGTCCTGGGTTACATAGTGAGTCCCTGATCAGTCAAGGCAACAGAGCAAGACCCTGTTTTAAAAGATGAAGCCTTAGTGGGAACCTCTAATTCTTTCTAAGAATGGCTAAGAGTTAAAGGAGCTTGAAAATGAAGTCAAAGAACGGAACTCTTCTGATAGGATGAAAAACACTGCAGCCACTTTGCCACACAGCTTGGTGGTATCTACTAATGCTGCAGCGTGCATTTTAACACGTGATGGAATGATTTCATGCATTGGTGCACAGACTGGAGAAATGTCCACAGGAGCCTTTAATGTGAACATTCATAGTAGTCTTATTCATAATTTATGCAGCTGGAAACAACCCGAATGTACAAGATTGATTTACGGATGAAGTGTGGTCCATTCATAAAACAGAGTAAGTGAACTGACTACTATCACACAAGACATTTGTAGATCTTAAAAGCATCATGCAGAGTGTAGAAAGTGGATTTTAAAGGCCTTGTGATTTCACTGCAGGTAATTTAAAAGATTGCAGCACTGTAGTGATAGAAAGCACACAGCGGCCTCTGAGGCTGAGAATCAAGGAAAGAATTGATTGGTGAGGGGCCCAACAACTTTTTAAAAGCTTTTTTTGGGGGGAGAGGTGGTAGTTTGAGACGGGGTTTCTCTGTATAGCCCTGGCTGTCCTGGAACCCTGTAGACCAAGCTGGCCTCAAACTCAGAGATCCACCTGCCTCTGCCTCCTGAGTGATGGGATTAAAGGTGTACGCCACCACTGGCAGGCAGAAGGAACTTTAATTATGTGTATTTATGTATGTCTGTGTGCATGTGAGTGAGGGCATCCCCAGAGACCAGGAGAATGTGCAACATCCCATGAAGCTAGAATTTTAGGGGTTGTGAACCACCTGATGTGGGTGCTGGGGACTGAACTTGAGTCCTCCGTAAGAGCAGTGTATACTTTTTTGTTTTGTTTTGTTTTTCGAGACAGGGTTTCTCTGTTGGTTTGGAGTCTGTCCTGGAACTAGCTCTTGTAGACCAGATTGGCCTCAAACTCACAAAGATCCTCCTGCCTCTGTCTCCCGAGTACTGGGATTAAAGGTGTGTGCCACCACTGCCCGGCCTAAGCAATGGACACTCTTAACCGCTGAGCCATCTCTCCACCTCTCCCCTAGCTAGCCCCACACCAACAGAAGTTTTTAGGATAATGGCAGTATTCTATATCTTGATTTTAATTTCATTACACAACATGACCAAGTATACTATGAGCAAAAATCATCAAATTATACAGCTTAGATGATGAAGAATGGGGCTGGTACCATTATGAATCTCTTAGATCCTAATCTGTGATCAGAAACCAGAGACACATAATGTGAAAACACAGATGTAGAATCTTACTATTTGAAAGTCTAGAGCTAAGTGTGAGAAACAGCAGGGAGTTAAGAAGTAGAAGCCTTTGGAAGGTTGGGAATCAGACTTGGGAGTGGAGATGGCAGTTAATCACATATTCTTGCTTTGGCAAATATCAAAATTATGAATTTTTGTAAGTGAAAATGTTTGAGATGAAAGAGTGCTTCAGTCTAGTGGAGAAAAATGTTTGCAATACCAAAATATCTCAGATCAATGGAAATTAAAATCCAGTGATTCTTTTTTCTTTCGATGTAATTAGAACCTTCTAGTATAGGAAGCTCCATCAGGCCCATGGCTACATCCCACAGCCTAGGTAATATTCAATAGGGCCTCATCACAAGGTCATTGTAAGCAGCTGTAGATTTCAAATAAACCGTGTCTAGTCTGAAAAGTACATTGTGTCCCCGAAGAGAAGGTACACCAGCAACATGGCAGACAGACTTGGCTATTTCAATGTGTTGAGCTACATACTATGACTTTTGCACTCTTCTTTATATCTGTTATACTTCAACAGTTTCTTTTTATTTATTTATTTATCTATTTATTATGCATACAATATTCTGTCTGTGTGTATGTCTGCAGGCCAGAAGAGGGCACCAGACCTCATTACAGATGGTTGTGAGCCACCATGTGGTTGCCGGGAATTGAACTCAGGACCTTTGGAAGAGCAGGCAATGCTCTTAACCACTGAGCCATCTCTCCAGCCCCGTCTTCAACAGTTTCTTATCGCATTTATTGTGTTTGTGCACATAGGTGTGAGGGCGGCAAGCACATGCGGAAGTTAGAGGATATGACTTCACACATACACATAATAATATAGAAAACAGTATATTATATATATTATGTATAATAATATTCACATGTATATCTAGAAAAGGGCATTATTCTGTGGGGTAGACAAGAAAAAGTTTTCAGTATTGCAGAGGACCAGGGGAACAAGAGACATCATTTCTTTTTGATTCTTGTATCATACACATTAACTATGAATCAAACAGCAAAGACTATTTTGAAAACACTTGCATATGACTTTTCTGGACAGTACTTCAGCAGAGCCTGGGACTGGTCAGCTGAGGAAGGAATAGAGATGCTTTAGTTTAGCAACTTGGGTTTGGAGGAGCAAGGCTAAAGCCCCATTCAGCCCTACATGCTAAACCATGGAGCCATGCCTCTTAGCCTCCACGAAGAATGTTCTAAGTTTGTTTGAGATAGGTTCTCACTGTGTAGCCTGGGCTGACCTCACGCTCATGGTCCTTCTGCCTCAGTCTCGCAAATACCGGGATAGCAGGTGTGCACTGCTGCCCAACAAAGCTTTGTTATTGGAATTTGTTGCTGGGGGTTGAACCCAGGGCCTTTGACGTGCTAAGCAAGTTCTGGTCTGCTGAGTCCCAGCGCAGCCCTTGACAAAGACTTTTCATCAAGAACTTCTCATATGAACCCGACACTGAGATACAATAAAGGATAGGAAAGAGCAGGGCAGAAACTCAGATCTGGTGGAAGCCGAAGTCACTGAGAAGGAAAAAGGAAGGAGATGTGGACTTCATTCTCCTCCTGTGTCCATTTGGTTTTTGTTCTTTATAAATAGGATGAGGTCACGCCTCTTGTTTTGTCAAGTCACAAATCTAGAAAACATGTTTTTTTTTCTTCTTTAAAAAAAATAAAGCTAAGCAAAGTATTAAATACTTCTTTGGTAAAATGTTCAACTCCACACCTCCACAGTTCTTTGTCTTCTTTCTGTTCCTTCAGTTTCGGCTTCCAAAAAGGCATAGACGAAATGCTAAGCTGACGTAGTAAGACTCCTCCAGACAGCCCCACTGAGGTGCTGAGTTTCCAGAGCTTGGTCAGGGGCATCAGAGAGCATTTTGCCCCACAATGCAAGAGTTTCTTTTCCCTTTTTTCTTTTTTTCTCTTTTTTTTGAGGGGTGGGGGGAGGCTAGGTAGGTGGGTTCTGAGACAGGGTCTTTCTACACAGCCTTGGCTGTCCTGAAACTCAGTAGGTAGACTAGGCTGGCCTTGAACTCCCAGAGATCCAACTGCTTCTGCCTCCTGAGTTCTGGAATTATTCCTGGCACGCGTGAGTTTCTATTCCTGACTACGGGTAAACACACTAGCATTGACGAGGCGAAGAGAGGAAGACTGCAAACAAGAGCCCTGTCTACTGCTTATCACAAGTCCGACACTCCTCTGAGGCTATGCTTCGAAACCCATTCTCGAAGGATATTCTTCCAGCCCTTTACTACCTCACAAGGAAGGGAGGGAGGTCTGAGTCATCTTAAAGGGCAGAGGTTGAGAAACATATCATTGTTGAAGTGATCCAAGCCCGTGCATGCCATGTCTTCATCAAAATCCCATTTGCTGCTCTTGTTGGGCAGTGAATATTGCTGCTGAGGCTGAGAGCCATAGGTGAGCAGGAAGGGGTCCTGCTGAGGGGAGTGGTACGTGAGGGAGGGCACGTAGCTGCTGAAATCCATAGGTACTTTCTCTTCATAAGGTTCGCCGCCTGGGTTGGACCACAGCGGATGACAAGCAGTTTGCACTGCAGCTGCTTCCAGCGGAATCTGTTGGGGAAGGTGCTCCAGAGAGTTCTGGGAGGGGAAGAAGTCGCAGGGCCAGTTGGTCACAGGCAAAGGATAGTTGGGGTAGCACGCGTTATCATTGGGATTTCTCCCTAAGGTAGCATTTTTATTCCAGGCTTGCAGATCGTCGTAATCCGTGTAGACCCCAGGGACAGCAGACTGAAACTGATCTTCACTGCCGTAGATCCTACTGCTGGGGAATTTGCACTTCTCATAGAGCGGAGTGGGGTCCAAGGTGGAAGCTGGATCTTCCAGCTCAGTGGTTCCCCCCAAACTGTAGCTCTTGGGGAAGGATAGGCAATCATTCAGGGAGTTCTGCTGGGGAGTGTTAGCTATTAAAGATGTACTGTAACTGCTGGGCAGTTGGACGCCTTCCTGGAATGACCAAGTTAAAGGTAAACTTCCCTGACTTGGTATTTCACCGGGAGGAGCCTGGAAAGGGAAATGAACACTGGCATTAATAAGTTAAGCGAATCCACATGGCTACCCCAGGCACCCGTGAGTTATTCTGCAAATATCCCTCGATAAGATCACCTTCATTCCTGGCATATTCTGACCATAGGCACAGCCTCTCCACAACTGCTGGGAACCGGCGAGGGGAGACTGACTCCTACTCCAGTTTACAACTTCCTAACCTGTGAAGAGCCCGGTGCACTCCGGGGACACACTGGCTGCTTAATGTGCTTCAGATAGCAGATAGCTGCCTTTTTGCAACATTTATAGGAGGCTATCTAACAAACAATACACACAGAGAACCTCAAAACAAAACAGCCCTGCAGGTTCCCAGAGTTATGCTAGTCCTGGTACACCTCTCAGGGCCATCTCTCAGGCCCACGTCCACCTCTTCCTTTTCCGTCTCCCCCACCTGGCCTGGGCCAGTTCCTAGTGTGAGAGATCACGGCATTGTTGAGCTTAATTGGTTTTCTCCTTTAGAGACTTCTCTCTGAGATCATGGAAACTACACAGAATAGAGCATAAACTGGTCAGCTTTAATTTCTTTATGTGGATGTAGTATCTATATTAGCCCTGAGAAGAAGAAGCTGCTAGGTCTCTCTGACATGATTCATTATGTAAACTCTCCCCTCATAAGAGGATAGTCTGAGGGGAGGAGACAAAGATTCTGTCCAAGTAAAGTGTCAGAGATGCCCCGGGGCTGAGATGAAGGATGAGGGCCGGTCACGTGGATTTGGGAGCACAGGTCCTGTGTCACAGACTAAATCATGATTCCTTCTAGATAAGGTACACTCAAAGCTCTCCAAGCGGGAATTAGCACGGTATCAGAAAGACAAGCCCGCTCTGCTGGGAAGCCCTTGCAGCGTTGGACTTCTTGACACAGGCTACACTCATCTCTACATCTGGAGGGGCCGTCATTTGCAGAAATTTCTTTTTTTCTTTCTTTCTTTTTTTTAAAAAGCAAACCCAAGAGTCTCACTTTATAGCCCAGGCTGGACTCCAACTCTGGATCCTGACTGCTGGTTTATCTCTGTCCCCAGAGCTGGGATCACACCAGAGAGCACCCAACTTAACAGCGGTCTGATTGTTTAGATTAACAGTTCTCAAACTGTGGGCTGTGACCCCTTGGGGGTCGCATATCAGATGTCCTGCATCTCAGGTATTTGCATTATGATTCATAACAGTAGCAAATATTAGAGACATGAAGTAGCAACGAAAATAATTTTTGTGCTCCCCACAACATGAGGCGCTGTATTAAAGAGTCACAGCATTCGGAAGGTTGAGAACCACTGACTTAGAGGAAATTGCGGCCGTAGACCATCTGATTATTTTGACAAGCTAAGAAAACCATCTGTTCTAGGGATATGGAAACTTGAAAACAGAAACTCCAAAAGCATAAGGCTGATAACATTTTGTAAAGATTATTTTGATCGATTCTGAGTTTATTGGAACTAAAATATAGAGTTGCCAAATATAAGTTAGATACTGATTCAAGCTCCTTTTTAAAACTTATGATGAGTCTATGACCATACTGAATATTTGCAAGCCTGTTTCAAGTGTGGTGGAAAAAAACATTAAGAGTAAAATTTCAGATTAGTTTATCCAGTGCATGCTTGCTTATAGATAGACCAGATAGAAGAATGCCTGTGGCTTTCATTGGTCAGTAAAGGACTGGGACCATCTACCATGCCCATTGCCGGGGTGAGGCCTCCATGCATGGATGAGCACATTTAGGGCAGCTGACCTTAGTTTCCGGGCTCCCCTTCATTCGCAAGGAGCCAGAGGCGGATGCCATGTGCACCTTCTTCATTGCTCTTCTCGCCTCTGCTTCTAGTTTGGTCTCTGGCTTGGGATGGTCATGTTCTCCTTTTGACTGAAGAGAGAGGCAAAGTCATAGAAATGAAGCAAAACTTAGTAACAGGATTACACTTCGTGGGGCATAGCTTTTGTTCTCTGTCCTGTCCTCTCCGGGGACTTGGGGTCAGCAAGGCTGCCTGCTCCGGCAGAACTCTTCCCAAGCCTGCTGAGCTCATGCCTGCCTCCTGTCCTGTGAGGTCTCTTCCTTACGTCTGTCTCCTAGGGTGTCCTCGTAGTGTCTGCTAGTCATGCTCAAATTTTCCCGCTTAATCTTTGGTGCAATGCTTACATAAGACCGCTATAATCTCTCTAGTTCACATAGTAAGAAACTAGTGAGACCTAGAGAAAGGGCGCCATCTAGATAACCTCTCTTGGTTAGTGGCGCTGGATGTCCACAGCCAAGCTGGGAGTGAAACGTTCAGCCCTCGCCTGAGCTGGCATTCAGCTGGTAGCTGAAGTTCAGCTGCCGTGGGAACAGCCGAGTCACAGTTTGGGAGAGCTGTTTTGTCTGACACCAGACGGGCAGTCTGACACCAGAGCCCACTCCTCACCTGTCTACATCCGGGCCCCACTAGCGTTCCTGACAAACCCTGCAGAAAGCCGGGGTTTCTGAGAGGAATCAAGTTATTTCTGTGTGAAGAGCTAGTGCTGAGTCAGCTGGGGCTGTGGAAGGCCACAAGCGAAACGCTAGGCCTCCTCTCTCCTCAGGGGTGGAGGCACTCAGCCTTCCTGGGTTTCCAGGGCTCCAGCTTTGGTGAAGTAGGGCGTGTGGGCATTTGCTCTCCCAGAAGGTGGGCACAGTCTCATAGACCCCGACACCCACAACCTCTGATAAGATTCCTCCACAGAAAACACGGTAGACACCTGGCACCAGAAAGAGAAGCCGAGTAAATAACTCAAACCCAACCTGGAAAAATATGAAGCGTCCGTCGTGCCTCCAGAAGTTGGTGACCGGAAAGCCTCCATGGCCGCGGCAGGGAATGAGCTTCAGAGGACCATTGCAGTTGGGACAGCACTTCCCTAGAAGAAGCAAAGAAGGCAGCTGACTGGACCACCCGGGCTGACTTCTGAGTCTGGGCTGCCCTGCTGGCTTTCAGCGTTGGTTCTAGGATAGTGGAGAGGAACCTCCCTGCACCGTCCCTGCTGCTTCCCTCCGCTGGATCTGACTTGTGACCAGCATCCTCTCTACCAACGGCCAGCTGGGCTCACACATGGATACGCTCAACAGCTGCCTGACGGGTGCGATTATCTTACAGGTCAAAGCACTCCGAAGAGCAAAAGGTTCCCCTACTTATTTCCTAGTATTAAGTATTCTTTCTAGAGAAAAAGTATTTTATTTCATGATTAGTAACTCAGATTTAATGGGGGGCAAAGCCACATGGGAGAGAAAGAACCCCGTCAATAAATTTCCACTCGGTTGTAAATGATTGAGAGGAAGTTTGGAAAACACACTGGGAAAGAACACGAAGTAACTTGAGGTGTAAATTGTGGGTTGGGATGGGAAGACTGGGAGCATCTATTTCACAATCCAGTGAGTATGATATAGAGAAGGGAGAGCAAGCATCTTCATGGGTAATATGGGCACAAATCTAAACGGGCAAAGCTGAGTTCATAAGTTCAGTCATGCTACTCCCAAAGACTGTGTTCACTGAGGGGACTCAGGTGCCATGCAGCAAGTCTGTAAACCACTTTCTCCTGAACTTTCCATGAGCTAATTTCTCTCCAAAGCAATGGGGTCCTTCATGAGGGGGCTCTGCACACAGGAAGCCTTGCAGGCAGAGATGGGGGGGATGGGTGACTCCCTCTTAGTGCTCCATCAGAATGCCTTGCCTGTCACTTAACTTCAGTGGGAAGGCTGACTGGGCCCCTGGGACATGTCCACCCTGGCTGGAACATCTGCACAGACTCCCGGCCTCCTTGCTGCTGCCCCCAAGCCTGCCTCACTCACTCTGCTGCTTCTGCCTGGCTTTGTCACAGATGGCGGGTCTCAGGTAGATCTTGCGGCCCTCCTCGGTGGAGCAGTCCCGGCTGCACACCACCACGCCCAGGCACGACTTCTTGAGGATGCGGGAATTGTGGTTGTTGGTGTTCCGCATGGCCCAGCTGCTCAAGTGGCGCTGGGCGTTCCTGTCCTCGGAGCTGTAGATGTGTTTCACGTAGGAGTCCGGCCACTCCTGGAACCAGTCAGTCTTTTTCACGTTCTGACGGAAGCACAAAGATTCTGTTGGAGTTTCATCCAGAAAACCCACCTGTCCGCCACCATAGAGTTAACAGGTGTAAAAGATATCTGGGCCAGAACAAGAGACCATTGGAAGAGCCTCACCTGATTTTAATCCTGGTGGTGGAATCTGGGGACACTAACAGTGATTCTCAACCTTCCCAGTGCGGGGACCCTCTAATTCAGTTCCTCATGTTGCGGTGAGCCTCAACCATAACATTATTATTGTTAAAATCATTGCTACTTCATAACTATACTTTTGCTACTGTCATGAATCGTAGCATATCTGTGCTTTCTGAGGGTCTTAAGTGACCCCTGTGAAAGGGTCATTCGATCCCTAGAGGGGTCGTGACCTGAAGGTTGAGAACCACTGTCAGCAATGGTAGCAAAGCGTCTGCTGTGTCTGTCAAGCATTTGCTCTCTTGCAGCGAGATGAGCTAGAGCTGAGCCCTTCTGAATTCGGCTGTTTCTCCAGCCCTTGGTGACAACAGGAATGGCCATTTCTCAGAGAGAATTTTGGGGGTGCAGTATCTCGCCACGCTCTTTCCTAATGACTACGGGAAGCACAGTGAGATAATGACTCAGACCACACTGGTTGCCATGCTGGGAACCACAGTCGCCAGATAGGCAAAGCAGAGCTCTGGTTTGGAGAGGTCTGGAAGCCCACATTTCCCTCTGTGGGCAGTTTCCTTGTTGCCCTCTACCCTCAGACTCACAGAGGAGTCCGACTGAGCCTGTGAGCTTACCCGGTACGGCCCTATTCCCTGCATGGGAACATCTAACTGGACTCTGTTGTGCAAGGTCAGAGCTGTGACTCAAAAGGTCTCGAGTTCCGATTCGGCCAGAGGAGCAGCTCGGGCAGCAGTGGGGGGTGGCGGCCACCCAGGTACTGCAAAGCAGCTGTGGTGGCAGATCTCATGCTAAATTTTGAAGCACAATATAATCACCCTAAAAAGAGGTCCTTAGAGCGTAAGTTGCTTGGTTTGCTGTTCTGTTCCTGCACGTGTAAAATAGGGATGATGAGATTCTCCTACAGCAGGAGTTCTGAGGATTAAATATCATGCGTGTTAAATACTTGTCACAGCCTCTAGCAAGCTGAGTTGCTGGGTGTGGCTCGTTTTGCCACGCCCCACAATTGTGGCTGACATTGCATGTGAGAGATCCTGCCAACTCTTAGAAAGAGAATCATCCTAGGCTGACTCTGTGCCCATCATCATGGCTCTCACAGACCTCACACAGAAAGAAGAACAGTCTTCATTTCGAAGATTCTCAAAGGTCATGGTAGAAGACTCTTGGGAAAACCAGAAAAAGAAATCAAGCTACCAACCCTTTGCTTTCCCAACAAGAATATACAACACAGACCGTAAGCAAAGCCAAGGAACATCTGAAGAGAGACAGAGACAAACACCAGTGCCAGGATGTGTGAGCATTTCCCCTGGGTTAGACTGCTGTCCTAGAGGAAGGGGCTCGATAAATCAAGCCCCGTGCTGCTGGAGGGGCCCCTGAGGCCCAGTGGTAGCTACAGTACTGCTCTATTGGAAAGCACAGCCAGGGAAGCTGAGTCCGACTATCTGCTCTTTTGTGGGGACTATGGCCTTGATGTGGTTCAGGGTCCGCGTGAGAAGCCCCCTATAACCTCAACACCTGCCATCTTTTCTTCCTTTTTACTTCTGACTGAAAGTGTAACCAATGCTTTCCAGATTTCCATCTCAGAAAAGCATAGCAGAATATATTAGTTCACTTTTAAAGATTTATTTTAGCTTTTGATTGTGTGTTTGTGTGGAGAGTGGTGTGTGCACCTGAGTGCCAGCACCCAGTCTGGGTGCTGGGACTGGAACCCAGGTCCTCTGCAAGAGCACTAAGCACTCTTAACCTCTGAGCCATCTCTCCAGCACTAAGTATTTTACTTTTGAAATAATTAAAATGCCGACTAAAACACTAAAGTACATATTTGCCTTTAATCATTTTAACTATAAAGAATTGGTGGACTTGATTTGTATTATTCTTTATGACACACAGATATGAAGACGAAGAGAGACAAGGGGTCAGATACTTAGAGGAAAGCAGGGATTTCTATGCCAATGCCCCCACCCCACTCCTGCCAAGGTCAGAACCACAGAGCCATGAGCCAGGAGAAGTGAAATGTATCCACGAGAGCCCCTCTCACGTTCTGACCAAAGCAAAGACTTCATATGTGTGAGGAGGAGGTGACTCTCAACGCCTTTGAAGCTATTCCCAAATGGCACCCCTGACACCCTGTTTTCTAGTTCCCTTAGTGAGGCAGTAGAGTATGAAGGGAGGCGTCTACTAGAGGGAAGCATGAGCCCACGGAGCTCTTCTCCTGGCTATTGTTTATTTATTCTGTTGTTTGCCTGCACCTTCAGTGGAATGTTTGGCAACTTTTTATATTAAAATTGGAATGATGGCGGCTCCAGATGCTCCAAACGTCCGAGAATCAGAAGAGCATGAGGAGGGCGCTTTTAAAGGACCACAGAATTCGCCACCAGGAACATAAAGTTTTAAAACCGAGAACACGGATTCTTAACCTTGCTAGCAATTCCCAGAAAAATGCTCCCTTCTTTTTAGAACCTTTGTTAATTTAATTTCTAACTTTTCATAAAACGCTTTCTTCTTTTTAGACACCTTGTTTACTTTAATTTCTAACTTTTCATGAGTAACTCTTTGTTTTTGCTCTTGGTTAAGAAGTTTATAATTGAAAGGGAACATCTTTAAGTTTTTCAACCTGTCACATCTAACAGATCTATATTTTATCATCTCTTGACCAGCGTCATTAGGAATTTAACTGATATTCCTATGACTTCTCTGCATACTTCTTTACAAGGAAATCTAGTCCTATAATTTACTCAGTACCTCTTAGCTGTATGAGAACACAAGGACACTCTTTATTTGACCTTCGTTTTAATTTAATTTCATCATTTGGAGTCTTCATAGGCTATCATAAAAATTATTTATTACTATTATATAAAACTAATAAAACCAAATTCTTAAGTAAGATATCAAAATATTCACATTATGTAAGGTGAGGTGGTTTTCATCTGTAATTCTAGCAGCTGGAAGGCTGAGTCCTGAGGATTGTTTCCAGGCCAAGGCCATCCTGGGCTACAGTGAGAGACCTTCTCAAAAAGTAAGAAGAAAGAAAGAAAGAAAAGAAAAACAAAGCCAAAAGTTTACATAGGTTATTACATTATATTAGTTTTCATTCTTAGTATAGTCAACTCTTTTGTTTTGGTTTGTTTTCTCAAGACAGGGTTTCTCTGTGTAGCTTTTTTGGTTGTCCTAGACCTCGCTCTGTAGACCAGGCTGGCCTCGAACTCACAGAAATCCACTTGTGTCTGCCTCCCGAGTGCTGGGATTAAGGGCACACGCCACCACCAGCTGACAGTATAGTCTACTCTTGTATAAAGCAATTGTCTTCCAGCATAAATAGCTTACTATGCATTAATCCTTTATATTAGTATCGGCAAATAGAACAAGGACATCAAATACACAGACACACACACACACACACACACACACACACATGCAAACAAGGGCTCATCTAGCCCAAGTTAGTTTTAGACTCACTATGTAGCAAAGGCTGGCCTTTTCCTAGGGTCATGGAAATACAACACAATACTCATACCCAGCTTTTCAAACACCTTAAGAGAATCAGTTAAAGAAAAAATTATACGTTACTAAAAACACAACAAAATGTCAGGTGTGTGGCACACACCTTTAATCCTAGCATCCAAAAAGTAGAGGTAGACAGAGCTCTATGAGTTCAAGTCCGTTCTGGTCTACATAGCAAGATCCAGGCCAGCCAAGGTTATGTAGTAAAACCCTGTAACAACAGCAACAGTAGCAAAAGACAACAAAATTGGCTCTCACTTTGACCCTACAGATAACTTTTTGAAGTGAATCTGTCTCTTCTAGGTCAACTATAGATGGATGGAATTCTAAACATCGTCATGCTCCAACAAAAGTCTGCATCAGGAATTGCTAGCAATCCTGCTATTTCCCACCTGAGGAGAGAAGTTCCATATTGCTAGGTCAAGTTCCAACTTTCACACTCTCTTTCATGTCCAACTCCTCTCTTCTCCCTTCCCTTCCCTACTCCTACCACCCAAGCAAAAGATGTGTAGTGGGCGAGAGCCCATCATCACAGATGCAGGAGTGCCCCACTGCCTTCATATCGGAAGCTCGGGGTGGTAGAACCCCAGGCCCAACAACAAGGTCTCCTCCGGTAACCATGGGTGTCCATGTAGTTGGAACTGTCCCAGGAGAGCTTGGGATCAAGTAGGAGGCAGACAGAGAGGGCCAAGTTACAAGTGTCTGCGTGAGAGACAACCCGACCTAGCCATGCAGGACAATAGTAATTGATGAAGAACGCAGAATCGGGTTTGCCCGTTGCCTCTTCAGCGCCCCCGCACATCTGATTGCTTGTGATTACAAGCAGGCACCTGGCTCTACAGAGAGTTCAGTCACAATTTGGGACTCATCCTCTGTGAAGGTAGAAGGAATTTTGCCAACTAAAATCTTGGTCCAGCCATGAACTAATTGGAGCTACAGCCCCTTCATATGCGACCCCACTGTTATAAGGAATGCTGTCTCTATGAACTCAAGCCTTGGAACTGTGTTGCTGGTGCAGCCTAGTGGTAGCATGGAGTCCTGGTTTACCCTCAGTACTACAGATCAAAACAGAATTAGCTAGGCATCATGAAACTTGAAATCTCAGTGCGGGTAAAAAGCAAGAGGATCTTGAATTTGTAGCTACCCTGAGCTACATAGTGAATTCAAGTCCAGCCTGGGTTACATAGTGAGCTCTAGCCTCAAAACAGACCATCAAAATAACAACAGGAACAACAAAACCACCACCAACAAAACAACCAGATTGGAAGCATGTGAGTAAATGCCTCAGTGTTGTTTTGGCCATGGGTTTGACCTGGCAACTGCCCCATGCTCAGCAATAAAATGATTGAGGTGTCTGTGGTGTTTCTAGAACAACGCTTCTCCAGCTTAGGAAAGCCGGCTGCTGTGAGAACAGTGGGCGGTCTGTGCCCTGTGAAATGAATGCTGTTTAACGAAAAAGGGCATTGAGTGTCTCCCCAATTTTTAGTCAAAAAGAAAAAAAAAGTTGCAATTTTGTCTCTCAGCTGCCACAGTCTGTGGAACAAGTGTAAGACTCCCTGGGACCATGTAATACACATTCCAAGTGAAAGTAAGACAAGACCAATACCAGACACTTGCTGCTCGGACCACGCAAGCTCTACAGTGATTAATTTTGCAGGTTCAAATGTAATTTAAGGGGAATTGAACGGGAAAGCACAACCGGTGTAGTACGCTGTCCTGGAATAAGACTTCCATCCATGATAGTGTAGTCAAGAGTCTGTGCTCCTGGGCTGACACCACGGTGAATGTCTTGGGAGAAATGGAAAGCTGGGCATGTGGGCCCACAGCAGTAATCCACCACTCAGGAGGCAGAAGTCTCCAGTTCGAGACTAGCCCGGTCTATGACATGAACTCCAGACTAGCTAGGCAAAGCTATACAGCTACAATTAGCTGGGAGACTGAGGCAGGAGGATTTCCGTGAGTTCAAGACCAACCTAAGCTACAAAGGGAATTCTAGCCCATTCCAGAATGAGACCCTGTCTCAATAACCTAAATAAATAGAACTGGAGAGATGGTTCAATGGTTAAAAATTCTTGTTGCTCTTCCAGAGGAACTGTGTTCAATTCCCAGTACCTACTTGACTCACTAGTGACTGTATCTCTAGTTCCAGAGAATCCACTGGCTTCTTTTAGCCTCTGAGGGCACCAGGCATGTACATAGTGCACAGATATACGCACAGGCAAAACACTCATACACACCGAAAGTAAGTAAGAAGGAAGGAAGGAAGGAATGAAGGAAGGAAGGAAGGAAAGAAGGAAGGAAGAAATATAAACAAACATGAACAAACAAATAAGTGAAACCACCCTCTGGGCCCAGACCGACAGTTCTAGAATCCCTGGCTATCAGAATCAATAGGTACAGAAGAGACCACTGCATGCTGCAGTATTTTCAGGAGGAAAAGGGATTTGAAGAGAGGCAGATAGTTCCAGAGGCCCTCCAAGTAGAGAGAGGTACAGCTGGAACTCAAGTCCAGGGCGGTTGTCTCCAGATCCTCAGACTCTCTGCCTTCAGATTGCTCTGAACCACACAAGCCCCATTGCTGAAAACTTTCTGAGATCTTTCATTTTTCACCTTAGCTGGTTGTAGATATGATTTCGGAGTTTGCATCAACCCAGTTCTGGATGGGGTCGTGTCTACTCAGACTGAAGGATGTTTGTACTTAATTACTGCCCTGAGTTTTCCAAGCCGAATAACTTTTTCCTAAGCAACCTTTCACCTGTTCAGTAACTGCAGAGGGTCTGTTTCCAGAGCAAGAGTATACATGTTTGCCATGGACTTCCCTATGCAGTGGCCTAAGGAGTCAAGAATGCTATGGAAATTCATGCTGGAACAAGTGCTTTGGGCCTGAGAGTCCCTCTGGGGAAGCTGTGCTTTCTCTTTGTTTACAGAGCTGATGAAGGATATGAATCCTCTATCCAGGAAAATTGCATGTTTTTTTTTTTTCTTTTTAAGATCAGCCTCAGAGTTGTGGTAATTTTCCCGTCTCTGCCTCCTGTGTGGTGGGGTTATAGGCATACACCAGCACACCGGGAAAAACGCTTGTGAGGACACAGGGTTGCCCTGCCTGCCAGTTTAAAGTTCTTCCATATCTGCTGACCTCAGCTGTAGATATCATCTTCAGCTCACATTCCTGGGGTGTAAACATGAAATTAAAAATAGGGAGAAATACGGGCCATTGAGCCAACAGCAATTACAATTGACTCTAAAGTTCCCTAAAATAGCTATTGCAATTGCAGTACAAATCAGGAACAACTCCCAATGCAAGTCTGGAAGATGGATGGATGTTGGCCTGGCTGCGTGATGGCTTATTTGCCCCCTTGAATGAATGGGCTTATTTTCTGCCTTCCAGCTCTCTCCGCATCCACCAAAGGAGATCTCAAGAGGGAAATTAAGAGAAAACAAAGATGCAAAAAGAAGTGTCTATTAGAGTGAAAACCCAGAAAAGTCGTGAGCTGAGACTGGAATCCCCAGTCCTCCTCCCTGCTTGTTCCCCAGGATCAGACAGACATTTGGTAGTAGTGGACTCTGGGCTTAGAGTTTGTAGTCATAACGTTCGGTCAAAGTATCTTTAAACACCAGGAAGAGAGGACAAGATAGTCAGGAATGATATACATTGAAACTTGGTCTTAATTAATGCTTTCCACCAAATTAGAATTCAAAGATCAATTGCTAGCTGGGCCTGTGATCCCAGCTCTTGGGAGGCAGAAACAAAAGGATTGTGAGTTCAAGGCAAATTTGAGTTCCTTTCGGGTATTTAATGCTCACTTAGGCAGCTGAGTAAAATCCAGTCTCTCTCTCTCTCTCTCTCTCTCTCTCTTTCTCTCTCTCTCTCTCTTTCTCTCTCTCTCTCTCTTTCGCTCTCTCAGTCCTGGGTAGAGTAGAAGCCACCCATGAGCCACTCCCTCAAGACCGCCTGTGTTGCCCAAGGGCACCACTGCTCAGCTATTCCAGCTCCAGGGTTAACTGCTAAAAGCACTACAGCAAAGAGATGCTAGGGGGGTCTTATGTGTTGCTAGAAGTCGGACCCCTGACAAATGCTGTGAACTGAGAGCGAGCCAGCTTCAACAGGGAGAGAATGTGCTTTCTTTATCTTGGTTTACTCTTGGGGTGTCTAGAAAAGAAGTAGGTACCCAGATTCTAGGCCTTACATCTCCCCTTGAAGAGGGGTTGAAGCTCTGAAGTAGGACCTCACAGGTTCCCTTCTAGAACCTGGCAGGTTAATTGTCAGCCAACAGAGCCACATGCTAGGGGCAGTCCTGCAGGCACTTACCTGTGGCAGTTTCATGTCATTTATATCCCAGCTCAGTATCTCTTTGTCTTCAGGATCAAAGTCATCCAGTTCCATGATAAGGTCGGGTCACCACAGGCTTCCCTCTGCTCAACTCCTCAGAGACGTGCTAGAGAGCTCTCGCTCCCAAAACTGTGTCTGTCCACGCAAGCAGCCCCGGGGCTTGTTTTCCAGAGCTAAGAAAATAGATGATAGGAACGTTGATGATTGAAGAGATTACAAACTGTGAAGCCAGATGTGTGGTGGTTCGTACCCCAGAGCCTGCGGCAGGAAGATTGCCACGAGTTCAGGGCCAGCCTGAGTTACCGTGTGAGACTGTGTCAAAGGAGGGCGGTGGTGGCTGAGCAGGTAAAGGTGCTCACCACCAAGCCTGGAGATCTGCGTTCAGTTCCTGGACCCCACATGGCAGGAGAGAACCAACTCCCACAAGTTGTCCTGTACCCTCTGGACTGGTGCACACACACTCATAGATGTTAAAATAAAAGTAAAAAGCAAGTAAAACAATAGAAAAAATCTGCTTATCACCTGTCCGCTAGAAATAGCAAGTCCGCTGACATTTTTGCAAGTACCGACTGCTAACGAGAAACAAACTGCCGAAGCCACTAGGCTGGCTGCAGCGGAGTTGTCTAGGGTTCCAAGACACCGGCCACAGCTTTTGTCTTCAGGTTTGGGTTTTTTTTTTCTTCCTCATTGCTAGACATCGTTATGAGAGTCTTTAGAACCGTTATTGTCTGGAGTCAATGACTTAGACCTATTTCTACATAAATTATCTAAATTTACATAAAGATACACAGTGAACCTAGGATATATTCCCAGAGCAATTTAGATTAAGGAATATGTTCATAGATAAACTCCCAGGTACTGTTCCTCACCTTTTCAAGATCAGCCACAGCCCCGTGGTAACAGCCCTGAGAAACATGAAGTCCCTTCCCCTGAGCAAACGCAGGCGCTCAAGGCTGCATACAGACTTGAGAGGGTTTCTGTCTTTCTTATTTTGTTCCTGAGTCTGTGGTGCTGAGGATTAACACTGGGGCCTTACACTGCACCCCTGAGTCCCAGCCACGGCTCATTGCCTGTAACTTCTAAGTAAATTTCTATGTTTAGGAAGTAGTTATTGAGCTGCTGGAAAAGAAATGGTTGACACCCTAATTGCGATAGCTTAATTGACAAATACAGAAGGTGTAAATATTAAGTCACAACCATAACTCCCTTAGCCGAAACTTGGTTTTAGCAAATTAGAATGGATATGATCCACAGAACACTTTACATAAAACAGAACAGATGAAAAAAAAAAAAACCCTATACTGTCAAAACCTGTTCTTAGCTGAGGCTAGATACTTGCTTTTAAATTAAGAGAAGGGGAATAAAATTTTTACTCTAAAAGATTATAGTCATTTTTGAGACTTTAAAAACACACACTTTTATGGAGTAAGCGTTAAATTAGTATTTCCCTAAAAAGTTAAGAACAAAATACTGAAAAAAACAGCTTTATCCCTTCAATAAGTAAACTCAATCTTTCCCCAGGATTAAAATAAAAAAAAACTTGCAAGATCTCCCCCACTCCCTTTTTTTAAGTGTCTTGACCATTTCATCGTTTTTTTACAGACCGCGAGCTGGGACAAATAAACCCGTGTCTTAGAGGCCTGCGGCCGTGAGTCACTTACACTTTCTACCGTCTGTCCTGAGTCCTCCCTTCAGGCTTCTGCCCGGGTGTCATCCAAGTGTCAGTTCTGGTTCAGGTCCTGCAGGCTCTGGTCATCTCGGAGTGGACGCTGTTCCCTAAGCCAGGTCAGGGTACACTATGCTAATGACTCTGGCAACCGTCCAATCAAAATCAAGATGCTTTCTGCTAGGGACAGGTAGGAGCAGCCTGTCTCTTCTCAGGGTGCCAGTCATGTGATGAATATTCTATGGGATGCTTCTGAACTTTCCCCTCTTTCATTTTAAGAGGATGTCTAACTTAAAGTGATGGTGGGAGGGGAAAATGTCCTGGGAAGATGGACGGAGCTTTTTCGTTTTTCTTCTGGTAGTTTTGAAGGTCAAGTCCAAGAGCTACCGAGTCACAGAAGATGAGTTTCCCACCATTCGTCCTGCCTGCGTGTGAGAGAAGGCAGACACAAACTCCGTGGTGACAGTGGAAATTATTGAAATAGTTTTTAGACAGCTAACATCCCCTGAACCATTAACATTGAACGCTATCCTACCAACCTAATTCGTTAGCGTACCAAGCCTTCTGATTAATTCAATTCTTCCTCAAGATGCCCTCAGCGAGTTCTTTCCTCTAGAAATATGCTCAGGACACCAGGGTGTCCAGCTCCTCTCCTGTGTTCCGGGTTGTCTGCTGGGCTCTGGAGATAGAAAAAAGAATCAAGAGACATCGAGAAGTTCAGTATAGCTCAGGGTGCTGGTGCAGGGCTGTAATTCCAGAAGGCAAATTGAGAGTGTCTCTGTGAGTTCAAGGCCAGCCTGGGCTAGGCATCAAGCCCTTCTCTGGTGGATCTTTCCCCACTGCCATGTCTAAACCTTATCCATCTTTCAGAACTTCTAACATGCTCTTCTGATACCTTCCAACACTGTTCTAAAACACATGACTTCTCATCTCAATAGCATTCCAGAACTCCTCTCTGTATAGCTCAGTGCCAACACTTTTTTAAAATGACAAAATAAAATTGTTGTTTCTAATTCATATTGCAAACTTTTACACTACTACATTTTCGTCAGGTCCTCTCAAACTCCCGTTTTGTTCTGCGTATTCCAGATGTAGATGCTGTTTTCTTAACCCTAATCCTACGGTTTGTGGGACTGCCTCTCCTTGTGGGCATGGCTCTCTGCTGGCTTCCCAGCGAGGATCTGCTTTGAGTTGGGAGGGGGGTGTTGCTCATTTTCTTCACAGGAAGCCCTGCTGGGTCCCAGCTGCACTGTCAGAGTCATTCCTGTCCCAAGCACTGGTCCTTCCTGGTGACAGCAGAGTGAGCGCCATATCCTAAGAATGAGATCTCACCTTGCCAAATCCTGGCCTCTGCCTACTGACTCTGCTGTAGAATATGCTGGTCTCAGACCCACTATGTAGCAGAGGCTCATTTTAAACTCCTGGCCCTCCTTGCCTCCTCCCTCTCTCAACTGTCAGGTTTACAGGGAGCAGCACACACAGTGTGTTAATGTGGCCAATGGCAGCATTAGCCATAGTAACCTCCCTTGATTGTGCTCTCCCAATGAATCAGATGCCATGCTGGGTATTTCCCTAACTTAGGTGTAGTACTCACCGCATCTCTACCAGCCCCCTACTATGCCTCCTTGGCAGGCACTGCCACCATGTTCACCTAGGTACTGTTCTTAGATGTCTTGCTCACAAAGAAGGAGATCAAACTTCAGAGAAACAAAACTGCATGGTCAAGTTTCTCAGGGGCAGAACTGCAGGGGACCCTGATAGGCCAGGCATCCTGGCTTATCAGGAGCAGCCTCTGTGCAGGCAGAAGTCTCTGTGTCCCCTTCCCACTTCTGCATCCTCCCTGGACAAGGAACCTGCCTTAAGCCAAGTGGTTAGAAGCCCTTCCTCTCACAGTCCCTGTCAGTCTGCCACCAGTCTATGGGGATTTTTCTGGCTTATTCCATGGGTGTAACAGTGATGCTCTAGGCATGGGGTGGGAACTGTCTCTTGCACCAAATCGCTAGCCATTACATCCCAGTAACATCTCACGCTTGGTGGACTTACAACCCAGGTGCCAGCCGTGTTCGCCATTGTCAAATAAGAATCATATTTGGGAGAATCGTAACGGGGAGAATCATAGTGTGAGCCTCGCTTTGGTTCTTGGTATTGATGGCTCTGCCTAGCTATGACCTCTGGTTTCTACACAGTGCAGGGACTTCTTCCACACTTACAACTGTCTTTCCAGAATCTGCTTCAATTAGTGCTCCAGAGTCTAATTCCCTCCTTCAGCCATTCCTGGTCTCTTTATGGAGAAGCCTTATTAACACTCATTGTGAGTTAGGTATCATACCAGACATTTAATTCTTGCAACTGCCTCAGTAAATAGATATTATTAAGCTATATTAGTTGAAACTATAAAGAGGATATTCAAAGCAAGGCCCAAGGAGGATCAGAGTTAATTTTCATAAGATCGTTAAATAACCAAAAGATTTTTTTAAATCCCAAAGCACTGATTAAAGGAGGAATATCAACTAGAGAAGGGTGATGTTAAGAAACATTTCCTGGGCTATGAAACAAAACTGCCTGTTATTCTGGTTCCTTCTGGGACCAGCATCCCCCCTGCCTCCTTTTCTTACCATCTTTTAGAAACCTGCCTTCCCCTGAGGCTATCTCTTAGAACTCTTTGTCCTTCTGTCAGGGGACCCAGCCTCACCCAGCTTCTCCCTGGAATTTTCCAAATTAAAGATGGGAAAGGTGAGCCTTTCATCTGGGATGCCGAGTGGAAGGTTGACCTCAGACCTGCTGATGCACATCTCTGCCACACAGCAAAATGGGAGAGGATGGAGCCGGCCAGGGGAGAGGAATGGCTAGGAGGGGAGCAGAAGCCTGGACAGCAGCCCAAGGCCAGCTGAGTCCTCAAGCATGCCACTAGGTGACACAATACATGTCTTGCATACTTCCAATCCTTAGAACTAGAGTTTTCAACATACACCTGAAAGAGATCTATGAACACACCCCCAGCTCCTAATCCAGCAGCCTGGAGCTCGCCCATGCCTCTAAACGAACCACCTCCCCCCTTTGTCATTACGAGTCTAAAGGTGAGACTGGGTTTTTCTGATGTCCCTTAATATTAGTAGAGGCTTTGTGAAGTCTCACCCAACTCAGCATGAAGGTACACAGAGAAGGACCGCATTGTGAGCTCCCATAGATGCTCAGTTCCTGCTGATCCAGAAAGACTCAAGGGATGATCCTAAGATCCCTCTTTTGCCATGTGCAAAACCGAACTTCAGGGTTTTCCTCTAGGGTTCTTCAGAAGTTAAGTTTGCAGCCTTAGGTGGTTTCTCCAAGTACTACAAACCCCTGCAGTTCCAAAGGCCAACCTGGGGCATCTTAACGTGGGTTCTTGCCTGTTTCTGTTCTAAGAAAGGAGAGGTTGGCCTGCATTCTCTCAGGCTATCCCAGATTACAGATCTGGCTGCCCACTGAGAACCCTAGCTTTGCAAGGGAAGTCCCTGGGTGTCACAGTGGCCTGTGGAAAGTGGTGTGAAGCTGGAGAATAACAGTTATCAGACTGGAGAACGGTTCTACCAGTAGAAACTATAATTAAGACATGTGTATCTTCTCTGGAGCCTATAAACAAGAACTATGAACCCAACTGTTCTCTCATAAAATTGTTTTCTTTTGTTGTTTTTTTAGATTAAAAGAGTAATTTTATTTTATTTTATTTTTTATTGCTTTATAAATAATACCATTCAAAATTTCCACCTCCTCCCCTCCTCCTATTTTCCTTCCCGCTCCCCCACTCTCCCTCCCCTCCTCCTCCAGTCCTAAGAGATGGCAGGATACCCTGCCCTGTGGGAAGTCCAAGGCCTTTCCCCCTCCATCCAGGCCTAGGAAGGTGTACATCCAAACAGACTAGGATCCCAAAAAGCCAATCCATGCAGTAGAATCAAATCCCAGTGCCATTAGTATTGGCTTCTCAGTCAGCCCCCATTGTCAGCCACATTCAGAGAGTCCTGTTTGCCTTGGTGAGCTCCCTTTAAATCAGTCACACTGTCTCAGTGGGTAGAGGAACCCTTTGCAGTCCTGACTTCCTTGTTCATCTTCTCCCTCTTTCTGCTCTTCAACTGGACTAGGAGTTCAGTCCAGTGCTCCCATGTGGGTCTCTGTCTCTATCTCCATCCACCGCCGGAAGAAGGTTCCCTCTGGTTAGATCTCCTCAGTACAGGAGCAGGGACTCTTGATGGGTCAAGGTCCTATAAAATTGTTAAACAAAAGTGGAAAAAACAAAAAGTCAAAACGTCTCAGGCACAGTGGCACACACCTGTAACCCCAGTCCTCTGGGAGATGGAAGCAGGAGGATCAGGAGTTCAAGGCCACCCGTCACTGCACGTCAAGTTTGAGGCTAGTCTGGACAATGTGAAAATCTGCCTTAAAAAAAAGGTAAAGGACCATTCTTGCACTTTATATGAATAAATATTTTAAAAATAATTAGTTAAAATTTAAAACCCTACTTACAAATTGACAGTTCATTCACCAATAGACTGAATGTTTTTTAGTCAGTCGGCTCTGAAATTTTTTTGAATTATATTCTAATAAAAAAAAGCTAGGTTGTTTTGTATATCAGACTGCTTCTGTCTGAAAAGTTATCCAGGTACTTGGGAAATTTACTTTGTCTGGGAGTTCTTAGAGGCAAAAATTGATACCGACCATCTCTTAAAAGTTAACCTACAAACATTGTTCTAAGTTTTCTTTGGTCAGAAATATTTGAGCCAGGTAAGTATTGTCAGGTAAGGAGCCACTTCAGAAACCAACCGTTATTAGTTCACGTAATGTAGCTAGCAAAAATCCATGTGCTGCAGGAGAAGACAGACTTTGCTTTTAATTTTCATGAGCAGGTCTCTTCACTATCCCTTAATCTGTCCTAGCTAAATTGAAGGGAACTCCTTACAGAGATTTACTTCTCTTAAAAGCAAAGGCCCGGACCTATGAGAATGCTCGGTGGGTAAAGGTGTTTGCCGCCCGATAACCCAAGTTCAAACCCCAGAACCTGGTGGGTGGAGAGAGAGAACTGACTCCCCCAGACTCCCCCAAGTTGTTCTCTGTCCTCTACGAGTGTCACACACACACACACACACACACACACACACACACCCCAATATATCAATATTTTTATAAAGAAAAAAAGCTAATGTTTTCAGGTTAAAAATAGCTGAACTACTGAATATAGAAAGTCCTCTTCTCCAGCTCATCACCAGTTGCAGCGTCCTGAGTGACATTTGTGGTCATTTGTGGGTAGTTGAATACAACTGACCAGCTAAAAAGTTTTGTTCAATTTTTGAAACTGTGTCTCTCTCTATTTAGTCCTGGTTGTTCTGGAACTCCCTAGGTAGAGCAGGCTGGTCTGGAACTCACAAACATCCACCTGCCTCTGCCTCCTCGGTGCTAAGATTAAAGATGTATACCACCTCTTCGGGCAGTCAGCTAAAATGTTTAGGTCCATGTACTTCCTAAATTGAAAAACAAAGCTGGGTGGTGTTGGAACACACCTTTACTTCCAGCACTCAGGAGGCAGAGGCAGGCAGATCTTTGTGAGTTTGAGGCCAACCTGGTCTACAAGAGCTAGTTCCAGGACAGGCTCCAAACCAACAGAGAAACCCTGTCTCAAACAAAACAAAAAATTAAAAAACAAGACAAAACAGAAAATTGTAATGTCTGTGAGCTGACTTTCAGGCAAAGGAGATACTACCCTCAAAACGTTTGTAAAAGTGTCCTGTTCCAGGCATCCCTTTGGAACCAAGCGGAGAGGTGACTGCCCTCTACCCCAAGCAGATCACTGGCTTCATCTGAGATGATCTCATTTCACTTGCTGTACCAATCTTGACGTAATTTTAAGAATATAAACTCAGGACAAACACAGCAGAAAGCGTAGGCCTAGACTCCCTGCATCTACAAAGCAGAGGCAGGAATGAGACCTGGGGCCATCCAGTGTGATATTGCAAGCTCTGTCACAAAAGCAAAATGCAACAAAGCAAAACAGGCAAGCAGAAGATTTTTCTGATATGGGAACTGCTGATAGGGAGGGCCACATAAATGAAAGAGCTTTGATGTTCTCAGGCCTTTTTTAGAGTAAAACCTGGTGACGAATCCTAAGCATTTGCAAACCGTTGCTTTGAAAGACAGTGCAGCTCGGGACACTGAGCACATTCACGAGGGGAGGTGGCCACTGCTGCCGTCCCCCTCCAGGGCGCTACCCAGCCCACCCCGCAGCCGGCTTTCACCATTCCTCTCTAGGAATTGGTGTCCCCAGGTGTGACACAGACGGCTTTTGTGGCTGACTTTTTCCCCTTAGCATAATGTGGTCAAGGCTTATTCAGGCAGTGTTTCAGAACTTCCCTCCTATCTGAGATGAAAAAAATATCAATTTGCATGCGTGTGACACACCGTGTTCATCTATCATCGCCCACATAGATATTAATTGTTCCACTGTGGTTAAATTCCAAGCCCTGGTCATAAGAAGGAGGACCGTTTCAGAGGACCATACATCTCTGAGCACACAGTGCCCACCTCCAGCTGCCCTCAGCAGGATTCCAAGGAGAAGGAAAGAAACTGGGCATGGTAGATTATTCCTACGACTTCTGTCCTCTGGACGCTGTGAGACAGGAAGACGATTGGCGTCTGAGCCCAGCCTGGCCTGCAAAGTTCCCAAGCCAACCTCTGTGCCAGACTCTGTCTCAAAAACAATCCAGCAGGCAGGATGGCTCAGCCGGTAAAGTGCTTGCGGCCTGAGCTGGATCCTCAGAACCCACACACAGTAGAAGGAAAATCCGACTCCATAAAGGTATCTTATGACCTCCATAGACACACTATGGTGTATGAGAGCACAGATGCACTCGTGTGCGTGTGTGGGTGTGCACACGTTTGTGTGTGAATCCAAAAAATAAATAAGAAATACATATTTTAAAATCTATACAAAATCTCTGTGTGTTCAAAATTCCAGGTCAGCAGGGCTACATAAAAAGACGATGGGGAAGGGAACTTTATTATTTTTAGTATAAAATCTTGCATACAACAAGACCTTGGGGCATCCAAGACTGATTCTCCCACCTACTTACTTAGTTCAACAGCCCCTACTTAATGTGCATTCTCTAGCAAGGCCCACAGGAGAGGTGTTGTGGATAGCTAACTGGCCATTGAATTCTTTGTGCTTTGCTTTGTTTTTAAGATAGTGTCTTCCTAAGTAGCCAGCCTGAAGCTAGCTGTGTAGACCTGACTGGCTTCAGAGTTGCTGCGATCCCCCTGCCTCGGCCTCGCTTCTTGTGCTAGGACTTCAGGCACGCACCACTAAGCAACTAGTATCAATAAAGAAAGTTAGAGCAGAAGAAAATGATGGGTGATATTATGAGGTTATGAAGAACACCCACTAATAAGTACACTTAGAATACCGACTAAAGGAAAGAGAGCCAGGGTAGCTGGTGGAGAACTGAGGTCTCGAGGTGGGGGCAAAGGACAGCAAATCTGCTTCGAGTCCCCATGCCTCCTCATGTAAACTTGCTGCGGGTAGAACCCAGGCAGCAGCTGTTCCTGGCATAGGGGATTGCTGAAATTTTCTACTTTTTATGTTTACTTATGTTTTTAAAGAGGTGTGTGACCTTTATAACAGTCTGATACTTGCCTTTTAAATCAGAGGTTCTCAACCCGGGGGTTGCAACCCCTTTGGAGTTGCCAAAGACCATCAGAAAACACAGATACTTACATTACAATTCAGAACAGTAGCAAAATTACAGTTATGAAGTAGCAGCGAAAATAACTGTATGGTTGGGGGTCACCACCACATGAGGAACCGTATTAAAGGACTGCAGCCTTAGGAAGGTTGAGAACCACTGTTTTAAGTGACTATACAGCAACCACCTACTTTTGATAGGTGCTTTATTTCTGCATTTTTCAGATGTTTTGTCCTTAGGACCAGTTTATTGTCTAAACTTAATACGACTCTCCAAGAGCTTTGCTTATATGGTTATATATGATAATATTTACCATGTCAGAAGATGGAAATTAACCTTTTTGAGACAGAATATCACTATGTAACCCTGGTTGGCTTAAAATCCCTATGTAGACCAGGTTGCAATCACAGCCATAAGAGATATCCTGCCTCTGCCTACAAGTGCTAGGGTTAAAGGTGTAGATTGATTGCTATGCCCACTTTAAGTAAACATTTAAAAATATTTTGTAATATAAGTGAACACTGGTACTCATTACTTTTGACAAAAATTCCCATGGGTGGGTGGGTGGTGTAACAATAGCTTCAAAACAAAAATAAACAAAGAAGTACCAGTTTTGAATATTTTTCACAAATGTCTTTAATAACTGACCTGCCAGAAGGCAAGGTGATACCTCACGTGGGCGTTTGTTTTCAGCATGTTACAAATATCATCCATATCCCATCATCTCTGGAGGTACCTACCTCACAAGACTTGTAGTGGAGAAAGGCAAATACCATCCTGGTGTGTCATGAAAATAGAGCCAATCTTAGCTCAAATCTCCTACAAGGGCGAAAGAGCGCCCCCACCTCAAGAAAAAAAAAAAAGAAGAAAACGTCGGAAAAAACGTGGGCAGCATTGCCCCTTTATGTTATAGAAACTCGAACCTGGTCACAGGCAAGTCTCGCTGAGTGCTCATAAAGGCACTCGGAGATAGGCATGTTTGTGAAGAAGGACCCGAGCCCCGGAGGGGCCAGCCTCAAAGATCACACGCTCAGATTCCTGTCTAGACCGGCCAGCCCTTGATTTCAGATAACTTCAGAGCCACCGCAGAAGCTTTTCATCGCACACCTTTACCCAGATAAACAACTGTCTGGAACACTCAAAAGAGTTTTCATCCAATGATTAGGATAGCTAACATTCTAGAGTGTGGTAGAGAAATGGAGACCCATAGAAATCCCATAGAAGGAAGCATGATTGATGTACAGACGTGACATACAGAGCGCAGCCTGGGAGGCAGGGAGCACTTTGTGCTTTACTTTCCTACTCGTGACTGGCAAAAGGTTTTTCTTTCTACGGCTTGGGACTCTAGGGTTGCCTCATCTGCAGCAAGAGATGCTATTTCAACTACCTGAGGCACGAAGTGAACCCAATGATTGCCCAAGATGTTGGCTAGCGAGAGGTGTTCATTTGCCAAAAATTCCAGTCATCCAGAAGGCCAGGAACACGACTGAACTCAGATGGTTCTTCTTGTCTCTGTTCTGTTTTTGTGTTGGGGGTGCAGGATCAGGACCCGGAGTCTGCTAGCCCATGGCTCTCTCCAGCTACATTCTCAGCCTGTGCTCTTCCTTTGAAAGGGCTGAGCTCACAAAGCAGCCATCTTTCTTGGACGCTTGCCTGAAGTCTCGTTTTTAATGAAAGCCATCGTCACCTTCTGTTTTTTAACCTCTTCAAGTTTGTCAGCATCGACCACTTCAGACACGAGATCAGCGGACACATGGAGCCACAGGGATCCACATGGGATATGTTTTGGCCACTTACTGACATAATGTACATATAATGGGGGACTCTGGGAAAGCAGGTGCCCAGCTGCTCATTACATATTACTTACTCTTTTTGGCTGTTTTGTTGTTTTGTTTTGGTTTGGTTGTTACTGGTTTTGGGGGACGGGGGGGGGGGGCGGTCTTCTGTAGCCTGAGTTGGCCTCAAACTCTTGTCCTGATTATCCTTTTGCTACCATTTCTCAAGTGTTGGGGTCACAAGACTGTATCTATCACACTTGGGTTACTTACCCTTTTTCTCCCTTCCTTCCTCCCTCCTTCCCTCCCTCCCTCCCTCCCTCCCTCTCTCCCTTCCTTCCTCCCTCCCTCTCTCCCTCCCTACCTCCCTTCCTTTTATATTGTGGTAAAAACATATAAATGACAGATGTGGTGGCAATACCTATAATCCTAGAATTTGGGAGACTGAGGCAGGAGGATGGCTGTGAGTTTCAGGCCAGTCTAGGCTACAGAGTAAGACCTTGACTCAAAAAAATAAAAAATAAGAAATTAAATCAAAAGTTTAAAAAAATCAAATGTAGAGGTTTCTGATATGGTTAAGGGATCAAGAGCACTTGCTGCTGAGCATGGGGACCAGAGTTCGGATCCCAGCACTCACCTCATACACTGGGCATATTTTGCACATGCCTGTAACTTCAGCTTGGAGGGATCTGACACCCTCTTTCTGGCCTCCACGTATGAAGGTGCATATAACTTCTCTCTCTCTCTCTCTCTCTCTCTCTCTCTCTCTCTCTCTCTCTCTCACACACACACACACACACACACACATTTAAAAAATCTTTTAGAAACGTATACCTGTCCACAAAATGTCCCCTCTGAGCCAGCTCAAGTGCACTGGGAGAGACTTCAGCAATCACCTTTCTGTTTCCTATCTTCACGAATCTGACCACTCTGTGTGTTCTACGTAACTAGAATTATACAGTCTTTGTCTTTCTGTGGCTTCTTTCTACCCTGAGTCACACTGCTGTCCAGTCTCATCCACACTGTAGAACGAATCAAGCTTTCTGTCTCTGAAGATGGAATAAGCCCCTTGGACATGTAGCCCACACAGCTGACTCATCCACCTATTGACAGAGACTCCAGTTGTTTCCATTGTGGCCTTTGTTTACAAGTTTGCTCTTCAAGGGTGCTGGAGTGGACCCAGGGAGTCTGTGTGTTAAGCATTTGTTCAACCACCAAGCTACATTCCCAGATACAAGGTCAGCTCTTGCATACTGCTGACGAAGCCAGCTAGTACGTTACCCTTACACAAAGAAACAGCGCAGAGCAGGGTATAGCACTCAGGGATCAGAGATGTATGAACTGAGTTATGTCAAATTTGAGAAAAAGTCCAACGTTTCAGAAAGGGACCACATTTTTGTCTTTGCTCTCTTTTCTTTAAAGAGGTATTACTAAACTGCTAGTTTCATAATATCAGGGACGTTACTACTTTTAACTTCACATTCCATGTAATACCAGCCCAGCCCAGCCCACTCTCCACCACCTGGTGATCCCTCTTCCCAGGCAGGATGGGCTGAAAGATATTTCCCATCAGAGAGAGAGAGAGAGAGAGAGAGAGAGAGAGAGAGAGAGAGAGAGAGAGAGAGAGAGAAGTTAATGGTGGGAAGGAGGCACTCAGTACAGTGTACAATTCAGAAATGTTTTTATCTGATTCACAACAGCTTAAAAGAAAATGAATATTTATGTTTTATTTACTTATACTTTGGGGGGACAGGAATCAGAGCCTTGTGCTTGCTTAGCTGCCACTACCTTCTCAGCTATCACTGTTGGGCCATGTGGGGTCAGGGACATCAGCTCTTTCAGTGACCCCCGTCTCTGTTCCCCGTCATCTCAGGAGCTGTGCCTGAACAGGGGAACCACCTCACTACAAGGAATATAAGCTAGAGACCTAAGATCCTTTTGAGCATGTCGCGTCATGTGACGGTCATAACCGTGAGCACTTGTAACTGTGTTTGTGAGAGATCTAACACGTATGTTCAGAAAATAAGGAAGGGGCCCACTGTGTCTCATCAGGGATCTAGCAACAATAAGAGGAACACAACAAAGGGATGAAAGAAAGAGGATATAAAAATCCCATGCAAAGAACATCATTTTACAAGCCAGTTGTGGTGGCCCAGAGACTGGATTCCCTAAACTTACTGACTAGCCAGTCTAGACAATTGGGAGCCCTGGGCCCAGTGAGAGACCCTGCTCAATGAATAATGTGGAGAGTGTTAGAAGAAGCACCTGATGCCAACCTCTGGCCTCCACCCATGTGCACACACACGTGTGTGGGCACCCACACACATACATACTCATATACACATATACTATAGACTCACACAATAAAGAATAAAGCTAAAAGAAAAACAATTGTTCTTGGGTCTTCATGCTTAGTGTTGAAAAGTAGAGAGTGAGTGATTGTGATGATTGATCCAAGCGGGACTACCCACAACAAAGCTGAGGCTATCCCCGAAAAACTGCAGATGCCCCGGACTTTCTCTCCGAAGATGGTAAAATTTCGTGGGAATGCCTCATTCAGTAGTCTCGGGATGCCTAGCCTACCTGCCCTCTATCACCATTGTGAGTCCCATCCCAAATGAGACCTCTCCTCAGACTCATGGAACCTTGACTGGTGGGTGTGGTGGTACAGACTGAGGAGGCTGAGCCAGGAGGATTGCAAATTCAAGGTGAGCTTAGCAAGACCGTGCACATGTATTTACATTATGTATATAAGCATTGGCTGTGGTAGTGTGCAGTTGGTTTTTTTTACTCTTCTGGGGCCCACCATCCAGCTCCCAAATAAACACACAGAGACTTATTCTTACTTATGAATGGCTGGCCTTAGCTTGTTTCTCACCAGCTTTTCTAACTTAAATCATCCTGTTTCTCTTTAACTACATTTTGCCTCTGCACTTCTTTTTTTTTTTTAAATTTACTTATTTATTTATTATGTATACAGTATTCTGCCTGCATATGTACCTGCACCCCAGAAGAGGGCACCAGATCTCATTATAGATGGTTGTGAGCCACCATGTGGTTGCTGGGAATTGAACTCAGGACCTCTGGAAGAAGAGTCAGTGCTCTTAACCGCTGAGCCATCTCTCCAGCCTGCCTCTGCACTTCTTCACCTTTCTTTGTTCTATGTGTTTCTTTCCTTCTTACTCTGTGGCTGGCTGTGTAGCTGGGTGGTTGGTCCCTGGTGTTCTCCCCTCCTCCTTCTCTCACTCCTCGCTCTTCTCTGAGCCTAGATTTCTCCTCTGATTTATTCCCTCTGACTGGCAGCCCCACCTATTTCTCCCTCCTGCCTAGCTATTGGCTGTTCACCTCTTTATTAGACCAATGAGGTGTTTTAGGTAGGCAAAGTTAAACAAATGTGACAGAAAAGAACACAGCACAACCTTGCATCATTAAACAAATATTCCCCAGCATAAGTGAGTGTAACACATCTTAAGCAAATATTCCACAACGGTGGTGCCGCTGGCTGTGGCAGTAGGCAGGAAAGGATGAGGGAAAGGTAAGGGGACCAAGAGCATAAACCCAGCAGCCTGGGCCATGGTGGCATGGAACTATCATCTGGCTCTTGGGCAACAGCGGCAGGATGATCAGGAGTTCAAGACAAGGTCAGTTTTGGCTACATAGTGAGTTCAAGAGCAGTGTTGGCTACATGAGATTGAAAGAAAAGGAAGAGGAGGGAAAAAGAAAAGGGAGAAATAAGAAATGAAAAAGGTGGGGGGGGGGGAAGGAAGCTGTCTATTTTAAACTTTTGGAACTGGAAAGATGGCTCAGCAGTTCAGAGCCCTGGCTATTCTTCTGGACAACCGGGTTTCAGTACCCAGCACCCACACAGCAGCTCGTAGCCGTCTGTAATTCCTGTCCTAGGGAATCCAGCGCCCTCTTCTGGTCTCCTCAGGTATCAGGCATCCATGTGGCGCACAGACGTATGTGTAGACTAAACACTCATGCACATAAAATTGCAATAAAAAATGTAAGAACCTGTAGTTGGTCTGCCTGTGCACACTTTATTTCCCACCCCAAATGTTTTGGTTTTTTTTTTTTAAACACCACACAGCATTTAGAAGAGTCCTGGGTATGGTGGGAAGGTGGGGAGGAGACCTTGGTAGAAGAGGAATTTGGGAGCAGTTTGGGACGACAAAGCAGACACCCAAGAGCCATCTGCTGCAGATCAAGCAAAAGCAGACGTGGAGGGAAGGAAGCGAGCTAGTTCACCGACTTGACGGAGGACAAACTGGTTGACAGGAAGGCCAGTGGAGACAAAGGCACCAGCAAAGGCCGAAGAACTGGACAGTGGGGTTTGATTTCTGCATTGCGTGTCAAGCAATAGTCCCACCCCAGCCCACATTTTCTTTTCGGGAAATGAAGAAGCTTTAGATTTGAATATGTCTGGAATTTGAGACCACACGAAAAAGGAAAGACTGGAATGGGTACTCAGTTGCAATCAGCCAAATTAAATGTGTATCTAGTAATGAAACTGGGGACTTCAACCAGTTCTATCCTTGGGATGGCTTGGAACTTGTACTTTGACACTTGTGGCTTTCATGACGACACTGTGATCCTGGAAAGAAGAGAGGATGACCTAGGACTCCCAGTGAAGAGGACATCTCTCCGACGGATGTTCCACAGTTTAGGAGCTGTTCCATTTCCTTGTCTCTTAAGGACTTTTTGATCCTGAGCTGACTGCTGAAGTGGATGCTTTCTCATGAGAGGGTCACCCCCAGCAGTGAAGGAATGCAGGAAAGAGGGAGGTGAGGAAAGGGAGAGCGACTTAGATAAAAACAAACAAACAAATAAACAAAGGACCAGCCTTTGGTCTGGTCAGGGTTTCAAGGTTTTACTGATCATGTGACCCAGGACCTTAAACCTTAAAATCCTCCAGTGGGTATGAGATTGACACGTTTGTTGCTGCAGTCACTGGCCACACGGTGGCACCCGTGTTTTGTGTGGTGACTCAGCTGCAATTCCTCCTATGGCCATCGGGAGGAGTGCGAGAGCAAGCTGGGCTTTCTCGGAGGCATATACTACAAATAGTTCCGCTGCTAATGGGATGAGGGGAAGCAGGAAGCAAATATTTAAGTGAGTGTAATATTAAGACGACTCTGTGCATGTGGAGAGGGTTGGGAGTTAGGTGGGGAGGGGAAGGAGTGGAGCTTGCCTCAGAACAGGTAGAGGGGAGAGGACTCTTCTCGGTTCAGTTTTCTCCTATTATAGCAGACCCAAGGATGGACTTCAGGTTTGACTGTGTCTTTACCCGCTGAGCCATCTCAGTAGCTCCAGACAGACTCTCTCACTGAATCCAGAACTAACTGGCTAGCTAGGCTGGCAGGCCGGCGAGCTCTAGGACTTCCCCTGTCCCTACCCACGTGTACGGGAGCTAGCTCCCTGAGGATATGAACTCAGGTCCTGAGGCTTGCACAGCAGACTCTTTACCAACCGAATTATGCATGAACCCAGTCAAGATCACTCCTTTGAATATGACCTCATTACCTGTACCATAACATTGGGCCATCACTCTAAAGCCAAGTTCAAAGAGATCACTCCATCCTTCCACAACCCAGTCAGGCTGGCACTAGTAGCTAAATATACCTCTCCAATACATCTCTCCAGAGGTAGTCAAAGTGCCACCCCGTAGATAGTCTTAACTTCCCACCTCACTGAATAAATAAAGCCACCAGGCAGCCCTTCCTCAAATACACCATTACGTCACGATCATGTGGCCTGCCTTCTTGTCCCTTGTAGTAAGGCAAACAGTTATGGCTCCGGGGAGCACCCCTTTATAAGCCTTGAATTTAAAAGAATCCCCATCTCCATGGGAGCAGAACTCCCCTAATTTCTATCCTCTCCCCATGGGGATGCTCTCATTTCTTTCAGTTATCCTCACAAACACGCAAACCCACAGTTTGTTATTCTGGTCCTTCGTTGGCCCCAATATTCTGTCAGCGGGGGTCCGCGGAGGTCCCACTTCTTTCTTCCTCCTCTGACATTCCTGGAAATTTCCATGCTCACCGCTGACTGCAAAGCTTTAGAATCTTTCTTGGTATCATCCCTACAAGTAAGCTTTAGCTCAGACCGTTCCAAAGAAACTGTGGGACTTCACAGCCTCCTCATGGAAACCCGTGGTCAGCATTGTCCAGCGCTGTCCCTGCCCTGACCTTATCTGCAGAGTGTGCTGCTTCACTTGGGGACTCCCAGGGACCATCATCTGGCTCCCCCTCTGCCTCACTCTAAGGATTCTCCCTTTTCTCCCCAATATATGAATGGCAGGGGTTCTAAAAGTTCAGTCCTCATGCTTCTTTCTGAACACAAGCTGGTCCTTTGATGAGTACTACTCGGTACCATGACTCCGAATTTACTTCCTGATCCTAAACTTCATGATTTAACCTCCGACCTCCAACATCTCCACATGGTTGCTTAGCTGACCCCAGAATTGATCCCCCTAGCCCACTGATCTGCCCACCTTCCTGCAACAGTCTCTGGCAGCCCCATCCTTCCCGTTTCTCAGGCCACACCCCACATCCAATCCCATGGGAAATCTTGTTGGTTCCGAAACCTTCAAAACAGCTCCTTCTCCTTACACCTGTGAGGTTTCACCCCGAATCCCACAATCCAGCACCCAATGTGATCTTACAGAGGCCAGAGCGTTCCAAGTTCTGCTTAGGACTCAACACATCCCCCTCACTTCTGTCAGAAAAGAAACTCAGATTCTCAGAGAACCACAGGAGACCTCTCATTGGGTTCATCCAATAGAAAGACAACGTGACCCCCTCATTGCTGTATTTTACATTTCTTTGGAGCTATAATAAGAAAGTCAAAAGGACGAGGTGAAGTGTGGCTTTAAAACTGGAGGGAAGGCCGGCAGAAGCAGACATGCACGGGGAAAAGAGGCCTCCCTAGGAGAGACAGCAGCATGGCCTTGCCATAACCCAGCATCAGCCTGACACCACCTCGCGGCCATCTGTTTTGAAATCCTGACCTCCAGAATGCATTTCCTAAGGGCATCTTTCATTCACGTAAGAGAAGTTATTAATCATTGTCTTTTATTTATTCTTAGATTTATTCATTTTATTTTATGTGTGAATGTTTTGCCTGTATGCGTGTATGTGTACCACGTGCGTGCCTGGTGTCTTCGGAGATCAGAGCACTGGACTTCCTTGCACTGGAGTTATAGATGCTTGTGAGCTGCTATGTGGGTACTGAGAGTTGAACTCTGCAAAAACAACAAGCATTTTTTGAGCGGGGGAGTGCGGAATTTTGAGGCAGGGTTTCTCTATGTAGGCTTTTGTATTCTGGAACTAGCTCTGTCGACCAGGCTGGCCTCGAACTCACAGAGATCCATCTGCCTCTGCCTCCTGACGTCTGGGATTAAAGGTGTGCGCCACCACTGCCCTGCAACAGGTGCTTTTAACTGCTGAGACTTCTTTCTAGCCTTAGCCATTGTATTTTAGCTGCTTGGGCAAAGAACTTGGAGTCGAGGGGCACATGCCTTCTATTTGGGGAAAAGCACGGGGATGACGTCCATAACCAACACTCACTAAGGTGGTCTGTTATCAGTCACACCCCACACTTAACCTTGCAAAAGGATGCCACATACAGTCAATACGTTGGTGGCGTTGTGCTGAGCTAAGATTAGATTGTATTACAAACGCAAAAGAGGGGGTATCGAAGTACACATAGGAGGTGGCCCTGCCCTCTGGAAAAGAGGAGCTGGTGTCAGCTTCCGCACTGAAGTAGCCCCAAACCAAAGTCTATCCCGACAAACTGATTTAGAAAACTCTCCCCACAGAAATCACCAGTCCTTCAGAGAGAGCAGAGGCGTCACAGGCATCTGTAAGTCACAGCATGGAAGCTGCCCAGGCTCAATCAGACAAGTCAATTAGGAAACCAAGCAAAATTCTCCGCTGAAGACAAAGGCTTGGTGAGAAGGTTTTGCACGCCCCGGTGGCTATCTCAGTCAACAGTGCAGTAGGATGAGGAGCACAGGAAGGACACACCAGAGAAGGTCAACTTAGAGTCTTCCCCCAGCCACTGCACTCAGAAGTAATCATCGAATGACCCTGTAAAGAGGAACCAGAGACCACTGTGGGCCATTTATAGATAGACACTTATGCATGGGGATTAAATAGTAAGAGGTTTTCAAAAGGAATGAGAAATAAGTGAAATGTATTTTAATAATATGATTTTAAAGTTTTAAAGCTTTATTTATCATTTATTTATCTATGTGTTTATTTTTTTTTTTTTGCATGAAGACTGGTGTGACCCCTCTTCATTAAATGGATGGTCTGGAATATTCTATCCAAAGGCACTTAGCCCACCTTAGTCATACCTGTATCCTTTGCACACTGATGGAAACACTGCCTGTGCATGTTCAATTTGCTTTTCTGGGTTGGAGAGTGTGGCTGTTTGAACAGATGCAGCAAGTGTGAGGACCCTGCTCTGACTTCCCTGGCTGACTCTAGTACAACTGCTGGGGACCCATCTATCCTCCCTCTACGGCCAATGAGGAAAAAGGCAATAATATGCTTTAGTTAACCCAATACCACAAAATTACTGTTGTTGTCAAATGACATCCAGACAAAACTAACGAATCTTATGTTTGCGTCCTTTCAAACGTGAGGTGCCATCTCTTTGGACCAGCCACGCTTCACGTACTTAGAGCCTCACCTGGCTAGAGGTCTCTGTGTTGGCTAGAGGTATAGTTGGAGCTGATAACCCTCTGTTCATCTCTCAGGTTGAAATCCAAGCCGCCCCCACCTTGCTCTCTGTTCCAGCCCTCAGGGAAGCTTCAGCTTCAGGGGTGCAGTGTAGCAAGCCTTGGTCTGTACAATCTTTCTGTGGGTGCCCACACACTTATCTATTCCATCTCCTCTGTCTGTTCACATGGCCCAAGGATTCAGATGGCAGCCGCTACACTTCCCACTCGAGCCTCGAGGTTCTCTTAACCATCTGACGCCCTCCCCTCCCCTCCACACATATCACCTCCGAAAGATCATGTATTCTGTCGTCACAGATTCTCTGCTTTCTCTCACCAGAAGACAAGCTCGGGGGGCGATATGGGCCTGAAACCTACAACAGTGCCTGGGACACAGTAGGCACCCCGTGGACACTTCTAGACCGAATGGATTAATGAGAAACTCAGTCTATCTTCCCAGAAGGTTTTCAGGCCAGGGCTTGGAGCCAAGATCTCACGTAGCACAGCAGCGGCAGTGACCTTGAAGTGATGAAATGGGAGCCACTGAATCTACTGGCTGTCACTGTGGAAAAGGGCAATGCAGGAGAAGGCAAGGCAGAAGGCAGCTGCGAAGTGTCTACCATGCTCACAGGCATGTGCAGACAAAGCTGCCATGAGAACATAGCTGCTTAAAGGTTGGGGGTTTGTCAAGAGGGACATGCTGTGACGGATTACTGGGGACAGAGCGACAGCAGCGTGATAGGGACCCCATGCTAGGGACAGGCGGTGAGGTGGAGTCTCTGAAGAAGGTAAATAGGGCCCTGGTGGCAGAAGTGGGTCTCTTCTTAGACTTCATAATCATGGGGTGGTTCTGTGGCTGCAGTCAAATGAAAAGATTACATTGTGTGATGTGAAACAAGCACTGAAACTTTCTTTACTCATTTGTATGTGTGTGTGTGTGTGTGTGTGTGTGTGTGTGTGTGTGTGTGCGTGTGCGCATGTGCATGTGTGTGAGGACACACTCAAGTGTGTCCGTGTGTAGGCTCCTCCGTCTGCTATGCCATCCCTCTGGCACTCAGCCATGCCTTTCCATGCACACGTTGTCTTACATTACATGACATTACATGGTACAGAAGCCATATGACCTACATATTCCAAAACTCTTTACTCTCTGGCTCCTTAGAGAAAGTCTGCTGCCGTCTACCACAGTTTCTCCACACTCCATTCCCACACCCCCCTATTCAAGGATATCATCTTATCTTGTCTCATTATCCTTTGTCCTATAAAGTCACGCCCACCCATACATCAGACTGCCTTTGCTTATCTGGCTTTTAGGGAAGAAATAGGGGAGATGACGGAGGAAGCAAGAGCAGCAGCTGGGGCTGGGAGCAGAAGGAACAGGAGAAAAGAAGAGCTCACCACACTCCGCCGTGACTGTCACCACCAGCAGCAGTATTCCCCTCCACAGCAAAGCCTACCGCCTTGTTGGACGTAGTAGTGCATGCCTGTAATCCCAGATTTAGAGAGGCTGAGGCAGTAGCAACTGGTTCTAAGTCAACCTGGATTACAAAGTGAGACCATCTCATAAAGTAGCAACAAATTCTGTCTCCTTTAAATCTCTCAAACCACCCTGTGGCAGTTTGAATGTAATTGGCCCCATAATCTCATAGAGAGTAGCATTATTAGGAGATGTGACTCTGTTGGGGTAGGTATAGCCTTGTTAGAGGAAGATGGGGGTAGTCCTTGAGATTTCCTGTGCTCAGGATACTGCCCAGTATCTTAATCATCTTCCTGTTGCAAGGTGTAGGACTCTCAGCTATTCCTCCAGCACCACATTTGCCTGCATGCCATCAAGCTCCCTGCCTTGTTGATAATGGACTGAACCTTTGAAATTGTAAGCAAGCCACCCCAATTAAAACTTTTCTTTATAGGAATTACTGTGGACATGGTGTCTTTTCACAGCAATAGAAACCCTAACTAAGACAGAAGTTGGTACCAGGTATGGGGTATTGCTGTGATAGGCTGGACCATGGTTTTCTTTAGAGGAATTTGGACTTTGGTACTTTGAGTTATGAAAACAGTGGAATGCTTTAAGCGCCGCTTAATGGGTTATACTAGTTGGAGCATGGAAGACAGAGGTGCTACGAGTTATTTGAACTGTCAGGGGGCTTCAAGACATTTCAGAGGAGAAGAATTTTCATATGTTGCCTAGAGATCATTCTTGTGATAGTTTAGTGAAGAAAGTAGCTGCCTTTGCACTTGTCCAAAGAGTCTACCTAAGGCTAAAGTAAAGAGTTTTGGATTAATTCTGTTGTCAGAAGAAATCTCAAAACAGCCTAGTATAGATTCTGTAATGTAATAGGGTTATTACATTAACTTTAATGACGATTTATAATGAAAAGGAACAAACTGAGCAGGGTAAATTACAAGATGTAAATTTTGAGGAGAAAAAGAGCACCAAGAAGTGGAATGGAGCTAAGTCCTGTGTCCAAGAAGACAAACTGATTAAGAAAGAGAATAAAGGGAGTGTTGACCTAACAGCAAGATCCCACCCAGCTAAGTTTCCAACTGTGGAAAGGAATTAAAGAAAAGCTTAGAGTCAGGTCTTTAATCCCAGCATTAGGAAGGCAGAGGCTGACAGATATCTGAGTTTGAGGCCAGCATGGTCTACAGAGCAAGTTTTAGGACAGTCAAGCTTAGGCAGTGAAGGACAGAGAGTTGGTAAAGATATAATTGAATAAGGGAGCCATGGTCCAGCCCCAATAAGCAGCAGAACTTGACAGGTTTGGCCACATACTTCTAGCTTTAGAGTTAAGTATAGAAGAGACAGGTTATGGAATTTCCCTCCTCACCTAAAGAAAGTCACTGAGATAGGCATGGGTCAGGAGTGTCCCTAAATGGAGGTCGAGTAGGGAGGTCATTATGTGAAGCTGTGAAGTTGAAGCCTGGATTGCCTGGGGGAACCCAAGATATTGGGGATGCCAAGATATTGGGGATGCCAGAGTTGTGGAACACCTGCCAAGGAGAGCTGCTAACAGGGAGTGGAGCCAGCCCAAGAGAAAGAAATGTGTTGTCAACAAAACTGAACAGAGTTGGCGATCTGAAGAGCGTTTTGACATCAGACACGGACTTACGAAGTTTGGGGTATGCCCAACTGGTTTTTGGTCTTGCTTTAGTCCCATATTTCTTCACTGTGCTTCTTTCCCTACATTTTGAAACAATAATGTATATCCTGTGTTGGAAGTATGGGATCTGCTTTTTTATTTTAATTTTTAGAGGGGATTACAGTTAGGAGAGTATATGAATCTGTGTATCGCCACGTGGCAGTGGCTTACTGGCAAAGTTTCCTCATGTCTTACTCTGGCGGCAGATCCATGGTGTCTCCCTGACTCTGCCTTCATCCTCCCAGAATTTTGTCCAGTTTTCCACACCTACCCAAGTTCTGCCCTATCAACAGGGCAAGGCAGTTTCTTTATTCATTAACAAATAAAAGCAATACATAGACAGAAGGACCACACCACATGACCAAGAGCACCTGAGGGGGAAATGGTTTATTTGGCTTACCTATCCTGAATCACAATCCATTGAAGGAAGCCAAGGCAGGAATCCAAGCCTAGCAGGAACCTGGAGGAAGAACTGAAGCAGAGGTTATGGTAGAGCACTGATTACTGCCTTTCTCATCATGGCTTGCTCAGCCTGCTTTCTTGTAGAACCCAGAACCGCCAGCCCAGGGTCATTCCCACTCACAGTGGGCCGGGCTCTCCCATATCAATCACTAATTAAAAAAATGCCTGTAGGTCTCCTTACAGCCCCATCTTTTGGAGGGATTTTCTCAGGTGAGATTCCCTCCTCCCAGACAGTTCTAGCCTGTGCCAAGTTGACTTAAAATTAGCAGCACAACCTCCATCTCTACTCTTCTATGGACGTTCTTGCTTCATCTTCCAACTGCTGTGGGCCTCTCCACAGCCTTATCTAATGAACAACACAAAATCAAAATCGAGGGGAACCAACTTAGCCTTTGATTACTACACTGCCTGCGCTCTCTCTCTCTCTCTCTCTCTCTCTCTCTCTCTCTCTCTCTCTCTCTGACAACCTCTTCTCTGTTTCCTAAAAGGATCGTGTCTTGGAAGAGTATATATTTCAGCAGGAGATATTCTATTAGGTTCTGTAGGGTGTAGAGAGTCCCAAGGGTCTCCTTGCAATGGTGAGAAGGGGTTATGAATTAGAAGACGGGCTGGAGACATGGCTCAGTAATGAAGAGTGCTTGTTACTCTTACAGAGGACCCAAGTTTTGCTTCTAGCACTGCATTTTTTTTTAATGGAGAGAGAGCTAAGATCTAATTAGAAAATAATGACTGCTCTGGACTGAGCCATCCCAGACAGGTTCACACAGAAGACAGTGAGAAGGAAAGAAGGCTGTAGGTGGGTGACGAGGACAAAAGGAGTCATTCAGAGGACGATGAAAGAGTCTCAGGGGACCACTCCCTAAATTTGCTAAGCACACTCACTGATCACAGCAGGAGTTAACGGAAAGAAATCTATTCCCAAAATGTGTAAGGTCTGGATATGGTGCTGGGCACTGAAATGGAGCCTCACTCATGCTCAGCACACCCATTGCAAGATAAGGAAGAACGTGATTTGGTTAAAAAAAAAAAAAGCTTCCTCATGGGCATCAAAACTTGCATTTCACATATTTTCTGTATCCCGAAATAGTCTTACTTTGAGTTTGGTGACCATTTGAAAATGTAAATATTATTCTAACTCAAGAGTTCACAAGAGTTGGCACCAGGCTTTCTCTATTACTGTGGAAATTTCCTACAGACGGACAATTCTGGCTAGGTGGGAATCACCATAGCTCACACCACAGAATTCTCACCCATCAATCCATTGACGCAAACTGCCAGAGTCTTGGTTCTGTGTAACAAATGGACCCTCATTGTGGATGCTGCAGGACGGAAAACACTGGGTATCAGCGAGCCTGGGAACAGGTTGTCCAATAGGCACCCACATCTGGTCAGACAGGAGCAAAAGTGGGGTCTCCCCTGTGTGACTCAAGTCACACAGGAGAGATACAGTGCAGTACATCTGTGGGGGTGGTGGGTGGAACACTTAACTTAGGAGAGGTCAATTTGGAAGTTCTTCCAAGCTCAAGTGGGGGACCCGTGAGCACCCAGCCTCAGTCAACAGCTCCCAGGACCTCTGGCAATTGGATATCCAGATTGGTTGGTGGAGGAATCGCAGTGGACCGTGTCTCTCCTGAGAGGGCCACACACCTGAAATGGAGGCTACGACATAGGGGTAGGTGTCTCAGGTCTCGCCTTACATCCTGGTGATGTGAAATTCTCATCAACCAAACTTTCCTGTGCCACTACTGCCTGGCTCTACCAAACTTTTAAATGGTTTTCTAAGGTTATTTCTGTACTAAAAACTGTCTTGTGGAGTGTGGTAGCATGCCTTTAATCTGGCACTCAGGAGGAAGAAGCAGGGTGGTTGTTCCAAGTTCCAGGTCAGATTAGTCTATGTAATGAGTTCCAGGGCAGCCAGGGCTACAAAGCGAAAATCTGTCTCAAATAATAAATAAAGAAATTTCTTAAATATACTTTTAAAAAAATAGTAAAAAATCCAAGTGCATCTGGCCCATCAGTGCTGCAGTGGAAAACACTCATTCTATAATGGGATCCTAGTCCCCTCTCTCAACGGACTTCCCTCAGCTACCAGGAACCAGAGCTTCTGGGCTCAGCTCTAGGCAGACTCTGTTCTTCCCACTCCACCTGCCAGGTCTCTGACCATCTCCCCAGCAATGGCCATTTCTCTCCTGATCTCTCCTCGCCTCATCAAGTCGCAGACATTACTGCATGTGTGCCCTCTTCCGTCATCCCCCTGCCTCCAGCCTGGCCGGATAGCAAACGCTCAAACAGCATCTATAAAACCCTTCTAAACGGAAACTGGGTTAAAACCGTCCATCTCCCGGCTTTCAGTCTGAGAGAAGTCCCTCTAATGTGGTGGTTCTCAGCCTTCCTAACACTGAGACCCTTTAATACAGTTCCTCATGTTGTGGTGACCCCCAACCATACAATTATTGTCATTGCTGCTTCAGAACTGCAATTGTGCTGTTATAAATCATAATGTAAATCACTGATGTGCGACCCCTGTGGCTTCCAAAGCTTTGCTTATTCTTGCCCTCAACCCTTCTTACCCTTGACTGTATCTCTGACCGTCCTTTATCTCAGGACAGCACACTGGCCTCCACCCTGCCTCTAGAATCAAAAAGCCCCTCCCTATCCTGGGCCATCGTGCTGGTTGTCCCTCTACCCACAATGCTTTCCCCTGGATAGCTGACAGTTGAATGGTTGGCCCATCACCTTCAGGCTGCTGTCCTGTCTGTCCTCTTTTCAGTGGCCTCCCTTAGCCTCCGGATTCCTCTGCCTCGGCTGCTTGGCATTGCTCTGTCAGTGCCTGACAAACTGAACATACTTTGCTGATCAGTCAGTGTAGTAAGTAGAATGTGACCTTTTGCAAACCAGTGTGTTTTGGTCTGTGTATTTATTTTATTTCGTTCCAAGTATGTAGCCCTTAAATAACCTTCCCCTGATAATTGTTGAGTGAACAAGGTGTGTGTTGCCTGGAGCACTTCGTCTTGCATTTCCACTTCCTTCCCAGGTGCTGACCATCCCCATAACCCATGTTACCTACCGGTCATCAACCCACGTAAAGCCCAAGTTGCGCAAATCACATTAAGTTGAAAGTTGAAACCGGGCTCTAGGTGTCCATGGGACGGTAAGATGATTTATTGTTTGCTTATCGATCAACTTGAGCAGACGCGCTTTGATCTGCAAAGGACTTGGGACTGTGGTTTAGGGTGAAATAAACAGGCCGTGGTTAGGCAACTGCCCTAATTTGATGGGTGTCCTAAAGAGTTCAGGATTCCAGCCTTTTGAGACAGATGACGTGGCTTGCTGAAATCTGAAGGAAATTCCCCTAGCCCAAGGTGCTAGCAGGGAAGGGCTTAGTTTCCCACCAGCCCTCAAGCAGTAGAACGGCTGTTCGTCTTCTTTCATTAGCACGGTCAAGGCTCTATACCAAAACTCAAAGGACTCCAGCCTGCTTGTCCTAGAACAGGCTGTGCTGGGTAAATCAGCACTGACAGTCCTGAGTAGGAGGCTGTCTTCCCAAGGGCAGAGGAAAGGGCGGGGAGGACCCAGCTCAGGAATGCGACTGCAGCAGAGACTCATAGCAGAGTCATACTACTCTCACAAGGTCCCAAGCGTCCTTTCCTCTCCCCCCCCCCAACTGCTCTCCCCCACCCCTAAGTTCTGGACTTTATTCTAGCTGTGAAAAATTTGTTTTGGGTCTTTGTTGTTGTTTGTTTGTTTGTTTTTGAGGCAGGGTCGTACTCGTCACGTAGGCTGGCCTTTGGACTCACGGCAATTCTCCTGCCTTAGCTGCCCCGGCACTGACGTAACAGGTGGAGCCACCATCACCAGTTTAAACATCAGACTTAAGAACATATAATTTACTGGGCTATTTGATGGCTTAGTGAATAATAGGGCTTGTTGTGCAAGCCTGAGAATCTGAGGACCCAATACCCATGAGGAAAGAAGGGCCTTATGCCCACCCAGGTGTTGCGAGGGTCAGAGACGAGAGGGTCGCTGGGGTTTGCTGGTCCTCAGCCTAAATCCAGGTCCAGTGAGTCTCCAAAGAATAAAGCAGAGAATGATAGAGCAGGACACCCCGTAACCTTCTTGAATTCTGGGAGCATATGTGTGTGCACGTGCACACACACACACATGTTCATACACCATATATACAAAAATAGCATTTTCATAGAGTAAGCCAAGCCATGTCTCTAACTCTCTTTCGTGCTTATTAAGACAGGGTCTTACTCTGTGTAGCCCAGGCCGGTCTCAAACTCACGGTCTTCCTTCTGCTACAGCTTCCCAAGTGCTAAGATTACAGTCTGTGCCACTAGGCCTGACAATATTCTACATATATATATATAAAGTGTGCATGTGTGCAGAGGGCGGAACTCAGGAAACGCAAATCCAGTTTCTCCTTAAGAACTGGGGAATCGTAAGGGTCTTTGGGGACATCTTCTTCCCCTAACTTAGTGTTAGCTACTTTGAGCAAAGCATTTCTTGGTCCGGCCTTGAACAGGTCATGCTGGTCCTGGTGCAGGGATGGGAAGGAGGGTAATGACTGCAGAATTAGTAACTGGACTCGGTCTTAAGTTGCCAGGCCTTTGTGTCAGGTCAGCAGGGTAAAGGAGAAGCTGGAAGTGTGCCATCTTGCAATTTTTCCGTGTTTATTATCTAGCCGGCCTCTCTTCCTATCTCTCTGCCTACCAGGGATCTGTCTAACGCCTAGACCCCCATTATGGAGGTCAGACCCGGGGAGGAGAAACAGCCTTATGGTAGGGAAGGAGGGAGGGGGCTTTAGAGAAAGAGTGAAGCCCAGAGTATCAGAGGAAAGCCTGCTCTGACAGAGAGAGACCCAACAGATGCTCATGGAGGTCCGATAGCAACTGCACTCAAGTGGAGATTCTGGGAAGGAAAAGTACAGCATCTCATTAAAGGGATAATTATTCCTCCCATCTCTTTAGCATGGTGTTGGCATAGCTGGATTAACTCCTAAGGGAGGAGGCAGCAGCATGTTTCCACCCAAAGAGACATCCATTCCCACTCTTTACCGCCGCACAGGCACTAGGTACATGTGTTAGGCAGAGGTCAGCCCCACATGGCAGTCTTCTAGCGCCTTAGAGGTTTTGTTGGAGACAAGGAATTTCGTTGACCTGCAGCGTTGACATGCAGTTCAAGCCAGTTAGCCTGTGAATTCTCAGAGTTGCCTGAGATCCCATCCTACCATTGTTGGGATTACAGGTGGGTATCATCAAACCTGGCTTTTTATGTCGGGTCTGGAGATTTGAATTCAGGTACTCAAGCCTGACAGGCAAGTGCTTTACCAATGGAATCATTTCCCCAGCCCGTTTTCCTGAGCTCTCTCTCTCTCTCTCTCTCTCTCTCTCTCTCTCTCTCGTGCGTGTTGCCTGCATGTATGCCTATGCACTACAGAAGTCAGAAGAGGGCTTCAGATGCCCTGAAACTAGAATTGAAGTTGTGTGCCTCCACGTGGGTGCCAGGACTCAAACTCCCTAGCAAGTGCTCATAACTGCTGCACCATCTCTCCACTCCCTTAACTGCATTTTTATTAGTTCTTTGAAATTTTCCTGCCATGTGTTTTGATCACATTCACCCCCCTCTGACTCCTCCCAGATCCATCCTCCCCCACCATTTTTGTGCTTTTTAAAAGTGGGTTTAGAGGCCTGAGGGTATACCTCAGTGGCAAGGGGCCTGAGTGGCATGTGCGAGGCCCTGGGTCCAATGAGCAGCCCCCAAAACTTAAATAAAAGTACACTATTGCTAAAGATGGAAATAGGTGCACAGCAGCACTGTCGTGGAAGGACACATGCTCAATAAATACTTGTCATCGTGCTGGGCAGCTTGCTGTTCTGGCTGCCACTTGAGCAAGGACAGGTGCATCTCAAACTTGGTTGTGTTCTGGAATCAAGATCTCACCAGTTCGCAGGATTTTATGAGATGAACTGCTCCGGATGCCTACCTTCCAGAAGGTTCCTGTTCTTCAGAAAAGCTACCCATCTCTCAGAGGCTAACCTTTCATGTGAGGGGAGAAAGCAGAAAGTAAGAAATGACAGCTGACACCTCTATTCACCCTCAGTAATCACAAAGCTAAGTAGTGCTGCAAGTGGATCCGAGTCCAGGCTTCCTGGCCCGCGGCCAGGGCTCTTCATACCAGTCTGCCACAGCGTGATGTCACAGCAGGCATCTGTTACCCAGTCAGTGCGGGGGTGCAGCCACCTGGAAAGGCTCCTGAAAAGGGTGAAAGCTGCGAAGGCAGCTTAGCAGGAAGCACGCTTCAGGGGCAGCTGCTTCATTTCCAGTTTCGTTGCATTCCACTCCCCCCATCCCCACCTTGCACTTCTTCAGGACAAAGTTGGCTTTTCCGACTTGTATATCTGTGAGGTAGTGCAGGATGGGGTGAGACCTTACTACATCTTACTACATCCTGCCGCGTGGAGCCAAATGCCTTGGATGCTCTTAAATTCCCCCATTCAGTCATTCAGTGTAGCTGTCTTGGCTTCTTCAGTGATGACTCTGCAGTCTCTTTGGCTTTGTCCTCCTATTCTTCTGTCTACCTGGGACACAGGCTTCAGGAAGTGTGTTAACAAGACTGTCAATGACCTGTAGAACTGTCAACCCCATTAGGAGGGCTCAAGACCACACATGATAGAAATGCAGAGAGATGGAGACTGTGTTTCTAAATAATGTCAGGGTGCAGAAGACAGGCTTCCTAACCCAACGCCAAGAACAAGGCCGCCACCCTGACCACACCAGATGTGATGTAGGTCTGGTTCTCTCTGCCTTGGACTCCAGTCTGTCCAGGTTAGCCATTCATTTCTCAAGCAGGAACTGGTTGAAGATCTCCCTCCTGGCTCCAGACAGGGTTAAGATGTGTTTTGTTTGATTTAGGGTCTTACTTTGTAGCCCTGGCTGGTCTAGAACTCACCATGGAAACCAGGCGCTGGTCTCAGACTCACAGATTTGCCTATCTCTGCCTCCCAGTGATGAAATTCAAAGCTTGTGTCACCACACTAAACAGGATTGCAAAGTTTTAACACAAAGGAAATAGTTACAGCCCAGCCCAGACCCCCTGAGTAGGGCTATGACATGTCACCCTGTGGATATAAAAGATAAGAATTAAAGAGAATGGTGGCCAGGAGGCAGATTGTTAAGAATTACAATATTGGAAAAAAGCTAGAGATAATGGCTAGCCTGGTGACATTCATCTTTAATCCCAGCACTCAAGAGGCAGCTTCAGGCAGATCTCTGTGAGTTCAGGGCCATCCTGGTCTACATAGTGAGTCCAGGCCATCAAAAGCTACATAGTGAGACCTTGTCTCAAAAATCAAATAAATAATGGATAAACAATAAAAAAAATTGTAGTGACATTTCATTTGTATTTTAATAAATAAAGCTTGCCTGAAGATCAGAACAGTAGAACAGCCACACTGGCCAACCTTACAGACTAGGCAGCAATGGCACACACCTTTAATCCCAGCAGCCACACTAGTTTGCTATAGAAACCAGGCAGTAGTGGTACACGCCCTTAATCCCAGAACTAGCGAGGATTATAAAATGGGAGGACACAGCTCTCACACATAATCTCATTCTGAGATTCCTGGAGGCAGGATCACCATTTTCAGATTGAGGCTGAGGTAAGAGTCAGTGGCTGGCTGATTTACTTTTCTGGTCTTCAGGTTGAAACCCAATTTCTGACTCTGTGTTTTTATTAATCATGCATCTTTTGGTGCCTAATGTTTGGGGTACAAATTCATAAAAAAAAGCCATTTGCCTGAGACTTTTCAGCCACTGGCACAGGCCAGAGCTGGACCCAAACCTAACTACCTGGGTTTGGGAGAAAATCTAGTGCTCCCAGCTCCCATCCACCCAGGCTTAGCTTCTATGTAAAGATGGAAAATACACAGAGAATCTGGATACTGTATGCTATTGTGTTGTCTTGGAATTGCATGACTGCTGAGGAAGGAGTAACAGCTGCTAAAAGACATTTGATTATAAATGCTGCTGGATTAATCCAACCTATATATTTTGAAGATGCTTTGACTTCAAAATTTAAGTTTAGAAGACATGTTACTTTGGAGAGGAGATTTTGTTTTTGTTTCCACAGGAAATGAGAGGCTGTGGATTCATTCTGGGTTAAGAAAAATAAGGTTTGATCAAGGAAGATCCTCTGAAAAATCTTCCATAAGAGCAGAGAGCCCAGATGATCCAATGCTTCAGAGCACCTGTGCTGCAGTTTCCTCTGAGTTCTACGTCTAGAACAGCTTTAAGACTGCTGGCTGAGATGATCCAGGCTCACAGAATACTCCAGTCAGGACTTGACCATAATCCTAAAGTTTGTTTGTGTCCCCATAAGATTATCAGTGCCACCAATCAGCAGCAAGTAGCCTAGAAAATTATCTTCATTTTCTTCTAAAAAATGGATTATAGATGTTTGTCTTTGTTTAGTGTATTGGTTACAAGTTGTTATGTATAATGGTCAGGAAGAAAAACTGAACAAGGATATTAGATTCAAGGTCTTTGTTTCAAAAAGAAAACTGGGGGATATAGCTATGATAAGATAAAAGGATAGCTTACTGAATCTACTCTGAAAAGGAAAAGGGAAAATATAGATATGATAAGATAAAAAGGTAGATTACTGAATCTACTTTTAAAAAGCAGCTACTGGTTTAAAATGTTTTACATTGGATTGGACTTTTGTATACTGTATACAAAGTTTGTATATTGACACAAATTTGAGATTAATTTTGTTAAAACATGCTGTACATATATTTCTAATCTTGTTCAAGGTGTTGTATGCATACAGCTCATTTAATAATATAGTGAATTATTAATGCCAATTGTTTAGGATAATAAGGAAATGCAGGTTAGTACTTAGTCACCTATTATAATCGAACTTATAGTCACATTACGTATGTTTCCAAGGTCAAAGATATATTTTAGATAGACAGGTCCTCTTCAAACACTTTGGAGATCTACAGAAAATGACATTTAAGATGGTTTAATAACACAGGCTCTTTTTTTTTTTATGACAATGAGACATGTCTGCTCCTGGCAGCACCAATCTATTTCAGAGAAGATAATGGACATTGGAGAAACTCCACATGGAGTTTCCTTTCTTTGTGGCAAAAGTAAACTGCCGGGCAAGAAAGTGCCCCTGCCTCAACTGCTGATAGGATCACCGTTTCTGGACTGAGGTAGAGGTAAGAGCCAGTGGCTAGCTGTTTTGCTTTTCTGAACTTTAGGTTGAACCCTAATTTCTGTTTCTGCATTTTTATTAATCAAGCTGTAAAAATTAAAGATAATAGCTATGGACTGGCCCAGTCAGATGTTCAGTGGGTAGAGGCTCTTACTGCCAACCAGACAATCTGAGTTCAGTCCTCAGTGGGCGAGGAAAGCATTGACTCCTGATGTCCACATACATTCCATGCTGTGTAACCACAACCATCACCACCCACAATAAACAAATACATTTAACAAAAATAACCACGAATAGCCAGGTGATTAAAGACACATACCTTTAATTCCAGCACTTGGGAGACAGAGACAGGTGATCTCTGTGAGTTCAAGGCCAACCTGGTCTACACAGCAAGTTCTAGGATAGCCAAGGTTATACAGAAAAATCCTGTCTTGAAAAACCAAACAACAACAAAAAACCACGAATGGAAGGAGGAGGGGTGAGGGGTGGCAACTGCTAAGGACAGAAAGTCCTCTGTGAGTAGGCGACCTGGTCATGATTAAATATGGAAGGGAATGATGTTGGTGGGTGACAGAATGAGCAATCATGGGGAGCAACAGTAAAAAAGATTAGGGTCTCGGTTAATGAGAAAATCTCCCTTTGAATGATATATTCATGGCTGTCTGAGGCGAAATCCTGAAAAGGTCACGTTCATTTCCAGATGCCCTGACCTGGCCATCTCTGATCTGGCAGTACAGGACTCTTCAGGATATACAGTGGTGTGGTGAGAATGGGGGTGGGGAGCAATTAACTGTCTAAAGTTTTCAGAACTGCCCTGGACAGAAAAGCTAATCACACCCAGTCAAAATGTAATAAGAAAAAAAGCATTCTTGATCCCTAGACTGAACGCCATCTCCCACGCAAACCCATTTGCTGAATGTAATTCTTAGTGTTAATGTCATCGTGGCCCCCACCCTTATCTGTGGCTTCAGTTACCTGCTTAAATGTGGTCTGAAAATGTTAAACGGGAAGTTCCCAGCATAATCAATCCCAGTGCTTTTATATAAACTGCATTTTATTCTGAGCAGTGTGGTGAATCGCTAGCCTGCTCTAACCTACTCAGGATATGAATCACTCCTGATTCCTGTCCACCTCACTGTGCGCTCTCTGTGCCCATTAGTCAGCTGGCAGTACTGCCACAGCATCACAGCACTTGTGTCCGGGTCTGGTGTCAACCCAGCTTCAAGTAAGTGTTCACTGAGAGCTTGGAGTCTACTACTACCCCTGAGGAAAAGCAGTGAGCAGAGAGGAATCCTAGGCCTTCGGACAGTAAAATATCTAAGAGTATCCACGAGTGCCTATTGAGGGCCTTCTGCTTGCCATCATAAGTCCTAGGGACACTGTAACAAAATGAGGAAGTCCCTAACAGTGATGGAGGCATTTTCCAGTAAGCAAACACATGGGGACGTTTTTAGGTAACATGAACTGTGGAGAGAGGATGTGACAGGAAGTTGATTGACAGGGAGGCTGCTTTGCCTCTGTGCAGGGGAGGCTTCTCCAGCTGACGTTTTGCTGAGGCTGGAGTATGAGGAGCCAGGGAGAACAGTGCTTGCAGAAGCACAGTGGTTCCAAAGCCAGGAAATCTGAGGGACAGAAGGAGGTCACTGCAGCTGGAGCACAGGAGACAGCAAGTACAGCCAATGATAATCTAGGCCAGGAAAGGAGAGTCGCAAACCTTGTTAAAGGTTTGGATGCTGCCTAACGTCTGTGGAGGCCACCGAAGGGGCAGCGACTGGCTATCATTTCTGTTGTTACGACAGAATACAAGAGACCCTGAGTTGTATGGTCAAAGAGGCTTATTTAGCTCATCCTTCTGGAGGGTGGAAGTCCAGGACTGCTCAGCCACATGTGACAGGAGCCTCATGTTCCATTTTAATATGTGGAAAAACAAAAGGATCGTGACACAGAGGACAAAGAGCAAGGGGCAGCCTGACCTTACAACAGCCGCTCTCACAGCGACGAACTCAGTTCCAACAGTGGCGTTCTTCAGTGGGCTGGGATGGGGCTGTGGGGAGTGGCAGGTAGACCCCTGCAGCCTCCCGGAAGCAGTCTCACTGATGCAGAATAGAATTATCTGTATGAGGAGGAGAGCATAAGGATATCTTTTGGGCAAGGAATGCTTGAGAGATTTCTACAATACTCAAGTGTTGTAAGGGGGGATGCTTTTTTGTTTTCCGCTCGCTCAGCAGCTCAGACCCGAAATAGGTGATGTGAGATTCCCCTCTGTATGCTGTGAATACTATTGGTGAGTAAAGAAACTGCTTTGAGCCTATAGCAGAGCAGGGCAGAACAGAGGTAGGTGGGAAAACTAAACTGAATGCTGGAAGAAAGGAGGCGGAGTCAGAGAGAAGCCGTGGAGCCGCAGCCAGAGACAGACGCCGAACCTTGCCAGTAAGCTACAATCATGAGGAAACGAACAAGCAGCCCTCCATACAACACTCAAGGATCAGATTGATCCTTCCTGAATATATGAAGACAGTGGCTTAGCTCTGGAGACCAAAGAAACTTCAAGATAAGGCTGTAGATTTCAGTGGGTGAGCAGCTATGGGTAGATATGTAGGCCCAAAGGGCTTGTAGGAAAGGTGACTAAACCTGCTCAAAAGTGTCTGAGCAGAACTAAGTTGCTGGCTAAGGACCCATCCTACCAGCGTAGATGTTTATTTATTGATTTTAATTTTATTTGAGTGAGTGCTTTGCCTGCATGTATGTCTGTGTACCACTCATGTACCACTGGATCCCCTGGAGCTGGAGTTCTAGACAGTGGTGTACCCCTGTGGGTTCTCGGAGTTGAACCTGGGTCCTCTAGTAAGAGCAGTTTTAAATGCAGAGCCATCTCTCCAGTTCAGTAGAGAGCATTATAATAAGGTTTGCTTCCTGTGGAATGAACAGAAGAACCATGAACTCTCAGGGAAGCCGTCAACAAGACAAGAAAAGTATTTTAAGCATGATCTCCAAGTCTGCACAAGAGCTACAGTTGGAAAAGAGACTGTGGACACCACTGAGGGGATTTGGTGTCTAAGCCAGTGTCCTTCCTCAGGGACTGTCAGAGAGGGCCTGGCCTGCAGAAACCGACACCGTCAACTGGCCCAATGGTCAAACACTGAAGACACTTTGGAGAGAGAGGTTGCCCATGAGGGCAGGCTCACATGATTTGGAAAGATGAGTTAACAAGAACACTAAGGTGAGGGCGTAGTAATTCCTGCCAATCCCAAGCAGGTTGCTAAGGCTAGAATATAATCACTTCTGAGGATTTCCCATGGCTCACTCAGCTGTCCCTGTGCTATCAGACACCCAGTGCTCCAGTCCTTGGTACAACCTGCTCCCCACTCTGCTGGAGAACACATACCACAGTAAGAGAAGCAGGACAACAGGGCATGCGTTCTGATTCAACCATGTGGAAGTTCCCTGAAACTAGAGAAAGACTAGAAAGGAGTATGGAAAAATGAAATCATTTGTGTTGGGACTGTAGGTTTCGATGCACATGTAAAAGTCTAAATGAATCCTATTGCTTATTTAAATTGAAGGTCAGAAAGTTTGTGTTGTTGCTTTGAAACCATGTAGCCCAGGCAGGGATGACTTTTGACTTTGACCCTCCGGCCTCTGCCTCCCTAATGCTGAAATTATAAGTCTTCATTACCCTACTCAGTTTTCTGTGGTGCTGTGTAACATGAGGGCCGGCTTGTTGGGGTATCTGTTTCCGCCCAGTACCCCACAACCGGCAAGTCCCAGAGAAAATCAATCACACAGAGATCTCTATAAGTTATAAAGCCGATTGTCCCATTAGGTCAGGCTACTTATTAGCTCTTGTAACTTATGTTACCCCATTATTCTTATCTACATTAGCCATATGGCTTGGTACCTTTATCAGCTGTCAGCTCACATGTTGCTTCTTTGGTGATCTGGGCAGGAGTGGTGGAGGGAGCTTCTGCTTCCAGAATACTCCCAGTCTCTTTGCTCCACCCCTACTTCCTGTCTGGCTTTCCTACCTATACTGCCTGCCTGGCCAATCAGCGTTTTATTAGAATATGATTGACAGAATACAGACAATTCTCCCACACCAGTGCTGTGAACTGAACTTGGGGCTTTGTGGATGCTAGACAAGCACTCTCCCAACTGAGCTACATCCCTAGCTAAGAAGTTCAGGTTTTCAGGCAACTGTTTACTAGCAAGTGACAGTCTTAGTTCACCTTTAGTGTCCTTGTCAATGTCTCCAATCCAGATATTGTAGGTCTCAAATTGAGAGTGTGATGGGCTCTGGGGTCTCTTCTATAGAGGAGAGCTGGCTAATTACCTTTCCAGCTATGCCTGTAAGAGCAGGTAGTAGAGAGGCCCTGGGGTGAGAATCCAACCAAAGTGTATTCTTAAGATGGGCAGGCACAGATCAATAAGGGAAGATACAATTTGTCCACTCTAAACTTAGTGAGAGGTTGGCCTGCTCTCTCAGTCCCTAGAGGGCTGAGGAGCTGAGGGCTCTTCACTCAGGCCTACTGCTGGAGGGCCCATGACAAACTGGAATTCAGGCCAGGTAGATCTTAGATGGTAGATGTTGGATGGTGATAATCGGTGGGGGTGGGGTGGGGTGGAGAAGTAGGGTCTATTACCTTTTCGTTGAGTGTAGGCTAGTCCTGCGACTTGTACTGACCAGTTTGGCACAGGCTTGGTAAGGTTTGTGTGACTCCTGAGACTGAATGTTAAAATAGCCACAGTCCCTGACTTCACTGTTAGAATGATCACGTTAGAAGGTAGCTGACATGGTCTAGGGCCACTGTGTTGTGGCAAAGGGCTGTATGGTAATGCAGTGAGGACGCAGGAAAGAATGTGAGTCAGGAGACACAGAGTGAGGCCCTCTATGCTCCTCTTTTCTGTCCCAGCCGTCAGGGAAGTGAGTCAGGGGCTTCAGGGGACCTACACAAAGCAGAAGTGGCCCGTGGAATGGTACTTACATTCATAGTTCATGGATCATGAAAAAAATTAGAATTATGTAGACAGACTTTCTGTCCTGCCCAATCCTGCAGCCAGGATTGTTTGGCCTGTTGCTCAGTTACTAACTAGTTCTTGCAACTTAAATTAACTCATAATTCTTATCTATGTTTAGCCATGTGCCTTGGCACCTTTTCTCAGTAAGTCACTTGGCTAAATTTGGCTGGTGACTGTGTCTCTGCCTTTCTTCTTCCCAGAATTCTCCTCCTCTGACCATCCTGCCCAAACTTCCTGCCTGGCTACTGGCCAATCAGTGTTTTATTAAACCAGCGTGAGTGATAAATCTTTACAGGGTACAAAAGCATTATCCCACAGTAGAATTGATACTTAAGTTATTATGTTTTGAGTATTTTATCCCTCAACTGCAACTAACCACACTGCTGAAGGCAGGGTCTTAGTGATTTTTGAGCTTTAGCAATTAACAAGATTCTCAGCATGGCTTCACACAGTGATCTTTAAGCTGTGCTTTACAGGGCCACCATTGAACTCATATGGAAGAGCAGAGGTAAGAACTCTGACACAGTACCACAGGTGCCAGAAGCAACAGATGGAGGCTGTTCACCTGAGCATGGAGACCGTCTTTGAGACTTGTGGTTTCAGTGGTCGTATGATGAATTTGTAGTATCTGAAAGCAAAGAGATTTGAGGGCTGGGATAAAGGAACAAATACACAGGCAGCCCAAAGCACTCTACAAACCTATGAACTTTCATGCTTCTGCCTCCGGTCTGTCATTTGACTTTAGTTTCCTGGTTTGCAGGGAGTTTCCCCCTTAGCTATAGTAGACTATTGCATCAAGATAGAAGTTTCTAGAGGACCCAGACCTCCACTTCTGCTGCTCTCCTAGCCATACCACCTGCAAGGTCACACCTCCTTCCTGCAAGGCCTCGCCCCCTCCTGCAAGGCCCTGCCTCCCTCCTGCAAGCTATAGTAACCAGCCAGGCTTCTCCCTCTAGCTTCCTCAGAGAGAGATCAAAGCCAGAGAACAGAGCCTGCAGCTCCATGCTAGTAATACCCACGTCTGTTTATGCTCACTGAGTTCCATGAAAAGGTTTATAATTTTAATGAACCAGGAACATCACTTGAGGAAGGAAAATTAGCCTGTGCCATTGTTGTAGAACTGGAGACTCAGAAAGTTTGCCTTTCGATGTAAATACAAATTTACACTGCCATTTGGTAACAGTAGCAAGAATGATGAGCCTTCTGAAGAGGGATGGATTCTCCCTCTGGCCTATATCACTCGTGAAAGAAAGCCTAGGTTCTTAGGGGGTCTCGTTGGTGGAGGGAACACACATTCTTCCAGTTCAAGCCTGTCTTTGAAGAATCAGGTGTGGGGTGGGAAGAGTTAACACTTGCACAAAGAACGCTTCTGGGGTGCTGAGCCCGGGTAGGTGGGACTGACCACCTCCCCTCAGTACCTTCCTGTGTGGTGATAGTCATAGCGACCTCAGAATCAGAGGGCCTGAGTTCTGCTTGTAATGTGAGCTACAACCAACAAAACTTCTGAGCCCAGTTTCTGTCTCTTCTACTATAATGTGAGTCTAGTATCTCACTCCAGATGCTAAAATGCTGAGGACCAAAAGACAGGCAAGGAGGAGAAGAAAGGAGGGGATCCACCGCGTGACCCCAGTCATTGTGGGAGGCAGTGAAGGCAGCAAGCTTTTGGAGGAGATGGGATCTGAGAGGAGGCTCTTCTGCATAAAGAGCACAGAAACCCGAAAGGATGGGCACAAGCTACTGGACACATGGGCTTTCCCATTCTTCTTGCTTCTCTCAAAACCAGTGACATTGCAAATGACAATGGTGTAGGAGAGGAAGGTGACCAACAAGGCTGACCAGACTGCACTTCTGCATCTTTACCAACAGCAGGGTCAGAGCTGCCCCTGAGGCCCTGTGGAGCTGCCACCCAGTTCTGTGCCACCAGACTTGTCTGATACATGTCCTTTAGCATCCTCAGTTCTCCCAACCTTTGCAAATTCCCCTACCCCGTGCCCCTCTCCCCGCCTAGGATTGTTCTCAGCTTTGAATGGGAATGTCAGCTGCAGAGGGCAAAGGAGTCGAGCTATTAAGCACTCCAATCTCGCTTCTTGCAGACTGCTTCAGTTTTGGAGAAAGCATTATTTTTAGAATTCCTACTGGCTTTCACCCCATGGCCTGAACGATTAACTCCTAGCATCTCCTTGCTAACCCATTGCTCCCTCCAGTTGCTCGTGGGGAAGCGAGCCCTATCTCCACCCAGAGACTGAGATTAAAAACAAATGGATTTCAAGCCCCTCTCTCACCCACCCCTCTTTTAGACCATTTCCTTCAGCCTCCGGATTATTAGAGGCAGCAGCAGCACTGTGATAAGTAATGTTTGCTTTTTGTTATAAATTGAACTCAGAGAGTCACACCAGCTAAGCATGCAATCTAATCACCGTCAGACCCAAACCTTCAATAATGTCTAAAGTCCACTTTAACTCTTTCGGTCTTTAAAACAGGCGACTTGGTTGAGTTATAAAAAGATGATGGCGGTACTTGCCTGTGTCATCAAATACAGAGGCCCCGAGGGTAATGGTGTGTAGGTCTGTAATCAAGAACTCAGGAGGTGGAGTGTTAGGGCCATGAGTTCCAGGCTAACTTCCTGGCTCAGTGTTCAGGGTTCAAAGTTTATGCTAAGTTACTGTCCTGCTCAGGCTTTCCGTTGCTGTGAAGAGACACCATGATCACGGAAATTCTTATAAGAAAACCCTTTAGCTGGGATGACTCACTTCCCGTTTTAGAGGTTCAGCCCATTATCGTCATAATGGGGAGCATGGTGGCAAGCCGACGGGCATGGTGCTGGAGTGGCTAAGAGTCTACATCTTGCAGGTAACAGGAAGTCAACTGACTCCCTGGGCAGTAACCTGAGCATAGGAAACCCCAAAGCCCACACCCACAGTGACACGTCCTCCAACAAGGCCACACCCCCTCCAACCAAACTATTTCCTAATAGTGCCACTCCCTATGAGCTTACGGGAGTCAATTACATTCAAACCACCACAATTACCCTTGACTAATCATTTCATTTTGGGAGTGTATTTCTGTGTGTGTGAATATGTGAGTGAGTGAGTGTGTGTGTGTGTGTGTGTGTGTATGATGTATGTGCACGCATGTGCAAGAATACATGCGTAGAAGCTAGAGAGGCTGTTGGGTGCCCACCTCTGTCACTCTCTGTTTTATTTCCTTGAGACAGGATCTCTGAGTGACCCTGAGAAGGGACTCTTGCTTTGCTGCTTCATACGTTGGCCTAGTTGTCTGGGTTAGTTTCCAGATTTTCCCATCTCCACCTCTCATCTCGCCACAGGAACACCGGGACTGCAGAAGTACCATCATGCCCAACTTCACACAGGTCCTGGGGATTCGAACTCAGGTCCTTACGCTTGCACAGCAGCACACGACCCATTCTCAGCCCCCTCTTTAAAACAATGTACACATTACTTTCACTTTGTGTTTGGGTGTACATGAGTGTGTGTCATGGCACGTAGGGGGCAGATGTCTTCTATTGATTCTCCTCTTAGTTTCTGAGACAAGATGGCTTACTAAACTTGGAGCTCACTGATTGGCTGGCTTGCCTGTCCAATAAGCTCAGGGGATCTTCCCAACTGTGTCCACCCAGCTCTGTGATCACAGGTATATGCCTCCATGCCAATATTTTATTTTTTTGTCAGGGTTGGGGATTTGAACTCAGGACTCATGTTTGTACATCAAACACGTTAGCAACAGAACCATCTCCATGGTTCCTTACTAATCTTAAAAAAAAAAAATTCAAAAAACCCCCAGAAATTGTAATGGTTCCTCACTGAGTTCAAAACCTGTGAGCATCTTTCAGATTTTTTTTTCTATTTATTTAGAATAAATACTTTCCACACCTGGCTTGTGTGCTAAGTACCTTTCTACCCATCAAGCCATTTCACTGCTCCTATTTTTTGGTGTTTTGAGACACCACTCACTCTCTAGCCTATGTTGGCCTGAAACTCACTGTTTGCCCCAGGCTAGCCTTGAACTCACAGCAATCCCCCTGCTTCAGCTTCCCAAGGGCTGAGAGCATACCTGAGGAAGCACTCTGACTTCAGGTAACATTTCTTGAGAACAAATACACACAAATAGTTGTAATGGGGGACGTTTATATCTAAAACCAGGGCTAGATTGCATGGTTGTAGTTAGTAGTTCTTAACATTGATTTATTTGAATAAACTTGTTATTTTTCAAAAAGATGTAACTATGGTGACTAGAAAAAGAACCACAAAGGAGTTAGGGTTTCTTTTGCTGTGAGGAGATACCATGATTGTAAAGAAAAACATTTAATTGGGTGATTTACAGTTCAGAGGTTCAGTCCATTATTATCATAGTGGGAAAGAGCAGTGTGCAGGCAGACATGGTGCTAGAGAAGGAGCTGAGAGTTTTGCATCTTGATATGCAGCCAACAGGAAGTGAACTGAGATACTGGGTGTGGCTTGAGCATATATGAGACCTCAAAGCCTGCCTCCCCAGTGTCACACTTCCTCCAACAAGCCCATATCTACTTCAACAAGGCCACACCTCCTAATAGAGCTACTCCCCTTTGGGGGTCATTTAATTCAAACCACCACGGTTTTGAGAATAAATACAAAATCTCAGCGGGCCAGATGAAATAGTGTGCACTGTAATGCCAGCACCTGAGAAGATGAGACAGGACGTTTTAGATCCAAGGTCAGCTGGGCTCCATGGCAAAACTTGATACCAAAAATGAAACAACTTCAGTAGATCTAAAACTGAATTTTCAGTAACAAATGGATGCCTTTGGTGATGCTCCTCACACTGGGTAATGTGTTCTAAGGAGATGGCTCATCACTTAAGGCTGCTCTTTCAGAAGACCCAGATTCAACACCTACATAGTGGCTCACAATCATTTATAACCCCGGTTCCAGCGGATCTGACTCCCTCTTCTGACCACCTCGGGCACCGGACACACATGCTACACAGATGTGCATGCAGGCAGTCATACAAGCTTTAAAAATCTTGTTAAAAACTTGCAACAGGTGTGGTCATACCCATCCTGGCTTGGGCTTCAGTCTTCCAGGTGCCAGGGAAGCAGGTGGGCGTCACCATGGGTTACAGATTTAAACAAGCGTGTCCGTTTCGTTAGCTCTCCAAAGCAGGTTTAAAATAAAGTCTCAACCTGAGAAGGAATCGGACAGTCCAATCTTTAGTCAGTCACAGAAAGGATGTCTCCGTTTGTTTGATATGGCTCATATGAACAAAAGTCAGCCTCTAAGATCTAAAGAACACAATGTGAGGCTCTGCGATACAAATGATTTTAGGCAGAGGACAGCTGAGAGGGAGGTGCCCGTGTGCAGCTTTCAGGGTCATGTGCTGACGTGGTGGCTGTTAAGAACGTGGGGGAATGTTTGAGGAGCTCATCATGAGACACAGTGATAATCTGATGTGGGGGTATGCGTCTATCATCTCAGCACTGAGGAAGGAGGATCACAAGTGTGGGAAGCCGAGGTAGGAGGAGTAAAGTCTTAGCTATTGTACTGAGTTTATTATGTCATAGGCTACATGATAAGACCTGGTCTCCAAAATCCTGTCTTAGGTGTTTATTGCTGTAAAGAGACACTATGACCTCAGCAACTCTTATAAAAGAAAAGCATTTAATTGGGCTGGCTCACTTACAGTTTCAGAGGTTCGGTCCATTAGCATCATGGTGGGGAGCATGGTGGCATGCAGGCAGATGCCGTGCTGGAGTAGTTGACAGTACTATATCTTGCAGGCATCGGGAAGTCAACTGTCACATGGAGTGAAGCTTGAGCAAAAGAGACCACAAAGCCTGCCCCCACCCCCCATGGCACACTTCCTCCAACAAGGCCAAACCTACTTCAACAAGGCCACACCTCCTAATAGTGCCACTCCCTTTGGGGTTATGGGGTCAATTACATTCAAACTACCATAGACCTTGTCTCCAAAACCCAGTATGGTAAAATAAGAGATGACACACTGGTGGTGAGACTTACGTAAAAGTTATCAAAGCTGCTGGGCGGTGGTGGCACACACCTTTAAACCCAGCACTCAGGAAGTAGAGACAGGAGGATCTTTGTGAGTTCAAGGCCAGCATGGTCTACAGAGCAAGTTCCAGGACAGGCTCCAAAGCTACAAAGAAATCCTGTCTCAAAAAACAAAACAAAACACAAAACAAAACAAAAGGTTATCAAAGCTGGGCATCGCTCTTATTTACTTTGTCTCTCACCAAACAATCCCTGTGTCTGTGTTCAAGAAGAAAGAAACATTTGTCAAGAACACTTTCATCCTGATGCACAGGGTGAGGGCATGGCACTAACGCGTGCGCGCACACACACACACACACACACACACACACACACACACATGCACAGACACAATTTCTTCGGTTCTCTAGGAACCTCAAAATAAACCTGTTTGAAACGATTTCTGCAACAATTCCCATGACCTCTAGGTAGAGCAGAGCAGCCTTGGGCAAACTGTCCTCTGTTCTTGGTTCCCTTCCTTTCATGACTTTTGCCTCTCGCCTTGACATGCAGGCCATGGCTATCGTCCTGCCCTCATGGGTTTTTCCTGCTCCCTTCATCTCCAGGTTTGACAAACCCTGATCTTTCCTCTACATTTCATTCAGATGCAACCACCATTTCTACAAACCTTTCTGGACCATCCTGTCGCTCAAGTTCTTGGCCACCCTGTTCCCACACACGCTGCAAGCCCTTGTACCTCATGGATGCTCAACATCCGAACAACCTTTCTTTATTTAGTGTTTCTTTTATCATAGTGCAAAGTCTGCCACACAGACACACGGGCCTGGCCCTTGGCTTAGCCATTGTTCTGTTGCTATGAAGGAGACCTCATGTTGGGACTTGCTTACAACTTCAGTCAGTGGTCATCCTGGCGGGAAGCATGGCCGCTTGCAGGCAGACATGGTGCTGAAAAAGTTATTCTGGGTTTGAAAGGGGCATTTTGAAACCTCAAAGCCCACCCCCTGTGATACACTTCCTCTAACAAGATCACACCTCCTAATCCTTCCAAATAGTATCGCTTCATGGTGGCCAAGCATTCAAATCTAGGAGCCTAGGGGGGCCGTTCTCACGCAAACCATCGCATGTCATTGTGTGCCAAAGATGAACAGGTTTCCTCACTAACACTGCTCCTGACAGGGATTTGGCAGTTTGAATATGAGTAAGGAAAAAAGTGATGGTTACTGAGCAGAGGACCAATTTAGATCCTGATTTTCTGCCATGAACCGTTTATTTAGCCCAGGAATGCTTTAAATTATTTTACTGAATATAACAATAACTGAAATGGACTAAACAGTGATTACATTTAACATGTATGTAGCCTGTCTTCAAAAATATTTTAGTGTATTTTAGTTGAGTGTGGTGGCATCCACCTTTAATCAGGAAGCAGAGACAGGGGGATCTGAGTTTAAGGTCAACCTGCTCTACAGAGTGAGTTTGAGGACAGCCAGAGCTACATAGGGAAACCTTGTCTCAAAGAAACAAGTATCATTTCTTTGAGAATTTCATAGAATATATTTATATAATATTCACTTGCTTCCCCAAATCCACCTTCTAAATATACCGCATCTCTCTACCCTTGCAATTTCATACTCTTTTTTCCCTTTTCTTGAAAGGTTTGAGGTTCAATTTATGTTTCCAAATGCACTTGGATAGGGAGCTTGCCATGGAGAGTGTTCAATATACCAAGACCCACATCCTTGAGGAAAATGAACACTTCTCTCTCAGCAGCTATCAAGATCCAGCAGTTCCTCGGCTGGGGTGGGAGCTCATTCCTACTCCCTACATCCATGCTGAGGGTGTCTGGCTTGAGCTTCCCCAGGTCTTTCTTGAGATTGTACCTGGGTCTGTAGCCAAGGCTGACTTGAACATCAATCCTTCTACCCCTGCCTCTTGATGACTGGGATTCCAGGCTGTGAGCTCCTGAATGGGTTTCAGCAGCACTGTTCCAAGTCCTGAGATTCCATCGCAAACCCCTAAACCCATTCCTGACTCCTTTACAAGCCACCTTACCAGATTTTGCCGGTGTTCGTCTCCTTTAGGACAAGTGTCACATTTCCAAAGTTCTAGTGGATATTATAGGAAAAACTGTAGGGCAGAGGCCCACTGTACTGGCGGGTTTGGGTGTCAACCTGACACAAGCTAGAGTCATCAGAGAGAAAGGAGCCCCAGTTGAGGAAATGCCTCTGTGAGATCCAGCTATCAGGTATTTTCTCAATCAGTGATCCATGGGGAAGGGCCCAGCCCATGGTGGGTGGTGCTATCCCTAGGCTGGTGGTCCTGGGTTCTGTAAAAAATTAGCCTGAGGAAACCATGAGGAGCAAGTCAGTAAGCAGCACTCCTCCATGGCCTCTGAATCAGCTCCTGCCTCCAGGTTCCTGCCCTGTTTGAGTTCCTGTCCTGACTTCTTTCAGTGATGAACAATAAGACAAATAAACCCTTCCCTTCCCAACTTGACTTTTTGGTTATGGTGTTTCATCTCAACAACAAAAATCCTAACTAAGACACCAACCAAATCAGCATCTTTTTAGTCTTGTTGTTGTTTATTTTTGAGTCTTATTCTGCAGTCCAGTCTCGTCTTGAACTTACAGCAATCCTCCTGCTTCAGTGTCCCTAGTGCTGGGATTTATGGGTGTGACCTACCATACCCAGCTCGAGTTGACATCTGAGGCTGACTTGACACCTTCTAATGAACCAAAAAGATCAATTAAAAAATTAAAAAGTTATGGCTTTAATCTTAGCACTCAAGAGGTAGAGCCACTAGGTGGACTTCAGTGAGTTCAAGGCCAACCTGGTCAGCCAGAGCTACGTCATGAGAAAGAAAGGGAAAAATTATTCAAGAAGACGAAACCTGCTGACGTTGCTCACACACCCACCTCCACCCACCCTTCACCCCAGCCCTGCACAGCTTGTCATGTGGACCCATGTCTGGGACAGCGCGGTCTGCAAGTCAGCAGGGAGAGAGAAAGGAACTATTTTAGAAAGATCCTCTCAGGAGGCTTAGCAGGCTTCCTTTGAAGTAATGAGTCTAATGAACTCTTGAACTGGAGAGCAGATGTCCTGATTTTGCTGGTCATTTGGAACGCAGTCTTGACAGTCTCTTTTTATCTTAGTAGGCAGAGGAGGGACAGAAGTGGTGCAAATATCATTAGCTGCAATCTCAGCCTGTTTCGGTTAAGAAAAAAAGGTAGATACACTGTAACTGATCAAGGGGAAGAGTGAATGCTCAGATCTCTAGCCCTCACCTGACACAATCTCAGGAGGGAGGATGGGCTGTGAGCTATGGTCCTCGGAAAGACTCCTCCAGGCCCTTAGCTCTCAGCACAGAGCCCAAATTCAGCTCTGGCTCTTCTGCGTCTCTGTTACCTTTTACCTGCTTACTTATTTCCCTTCTGGCTAAGGTCACTTGCTCCTTGGCAGCTCCTATAGAAGATAATACACCTAAGTCATTCCCCATCACCCTCAACCTTCTGCACATTCTTTTTCTTTAGAACTGGGTTTTGTGCAAGGGAACCCCAAAGCCTATGAGAGTAAGTGAAGGATTGCCAGACATCTGTTTCATGGACACACCTGACTATTGGGGTGTCTACGGCACTCCAGTCCTCTTAGCCTACTTATTCATAACTGGAATAGGTAAGGCTAGCAATGCACTTCCAGTCGATTGAGAAGCATCTGGGAGAACCATACTGTGACATCTGTACTGTGTGCCACGGCCACCTTTTGAAGATAGAACAATAATATCATCTTCAGACAGGCTGAGTGAGGCCAGCTGAATTGCCTGGATCCCGGGGAACAGTGTGCTGCTTGATGTACAAACCAGAGGCGTACTGTCTCCTTGACTTCAGGTTACCGTTGAACGGGAAGCCAAATGCATCTTCACACTGGTGTGGTGCACTGCAGGAGCCGTGAGGACCCCCCCCACTTAGAACCGCACTGCTCTGGTTTCAAATCTCAGGTCTTCCACTTAGCCGTTGTTATTGCGGGAACAAATTAACACAGAGCTCAGAGGCTTGAAACCCAGTGCCTCCACCTTGGCAGCACATTCCAAGAAGCCCAGTGGATGCTGGAAACAAAGGTTAGTACCAAACCTTGGTATCTCACAATTTTTGCTGTGTACACACACCTGGAGTAAAACTTTGTTTGTGAAGTCCATATAGTGAGGGACTCAATCCTTACTAAGAAAGGAGAGTAATTACACTGTTTTTATAATTATGAAAGTTATTTAAACTTTATGATTTTTTTTATTTCTGGAATTTTCCCTTTAACACTCCAGGGTCTTAGCTGTCTAAGAGAATGAGAAGGTGAGCCCACAGGTGGGTGGGGACCCCTGTAGAAATGAGCCTGTATTTTCTCACTTTCTATGGGCGGCACACTTGGAAATGGCTGGGGTCAACATCGCTGGCTCCAGTGCTGTCCTGGTCTAAGGTGTCTTCTGGTACTGTTGTGATATGCAGGCTTAGACACTGCTTCTGGGGCTTCTACAAGGGTGACCTGTTCTCACAGTTCCTAGACCTTTCCGGCTCTTCAAGGTTGCCTCATTCTTTAGCTCCTTTGATAGGGTGGAGTCTCTTCTGGGTTGAGTGTTGAAGCCTGGTCTCCAAGATGAGGTACCAAGAAGTGGTGCAAACTAAGCAATGGGAGACCAATGGGATGCTCTGGTCTTTGGAGAGATGTCCAGGGTGAGGTGCCAGGAACTAAGCAGTGGAGACCAATGGGATGCTCTGGTCTTTGGAGGGATGTCCAGGGTGAGGTACCGGGAACAAGCAGTGGAGACCAATGGGATGCTCTGGTCTTTGGAGGGATGTCCTTAAAAAGACACTAAGGTATGTTCACGTGGCCCCTGGTCAGCCCTCACAGGGAGTTTCTGTAAGCTCAGCTTCTCATTTCTTCCTGCATGTGCTTTGCCATTGTCGCAGGCCCTCACCAACCCGAGTCAGGTCACCCAGGCTTTCATCCTCCAAAGGTGTAGCTTAGATTTCTTACTTGGTAAATGAAACCATTTCATTATAGTAATGAAATGCTGACTTGTCAAGCATGGTGGAAGATGTCTCTCTAGCAGGAAGCTAGGGCAGGAGAAACAGAACTTCCAGGGCTATCCTCAACTAGCTAGTGAGTTGGAGGCCAGCCTGGGGCTACATGAAATCTTGTCTTTAAAAAAAAAAAGTTTCCTATTGCAACTCCATCCATCTCAAAGCCAGCAGCATTACTTCTGACCATTCTTCCACCTTCAGGTCTTCACCGTGGCAGCTAGGACACACTCTCCCTATTAAGCCACATAAAGGGCTCAGCAAATGAGATCACTCGTTCTCTTGAGAGGTACCTGGGTTCAATTCCTCGCACCCACATGACGGTCCCAAGGCCTACTGTCTTCTTCTGATCTCCACCAAGCACTCCTGTGGTGCACAGACATACATGTAGGCAAAAAATTCACACATAAAATTAAATGAATATTAAAAAAAAACCCTACCAAGTCCATGGCACAGCCATGCTAGGTTCCCATCGCCACCTCACTACAGCTGACAAGTCTTCTTTGTCATGGAGGGTGACATAGTTACCTGTTCCTGGCATAGGACAGAGGGACAGCAGAGAGGCATTCAACTTACTGTGTGAAGAGATCAATTTTTCAAAGAACTATAGATGGTATTGAGAACAGATGTCACAGATATTTGGCTTATTGTGTGAGGTACATAGTAAAAGGAGAGTTGATAGAAAAATAAAAAATGAAAAGACCCAAACAAGAGAGCTGGAGAGTCGGCTCAGACCTCCGCTGCTCTTGCAGAGGAACCAGGTTCAATTTCCAGCACCCATGAGGTAGCTCAGCAGTCTGTAACCCCAATTACAAGAGATGAAACACGTTCTTCTTGCCTCCACAGGCAACACACACAGTGTGCAGACTTCCGTGTAGGTAAAATACTCATACACATAAAGACAAAGGAAAGCCCCAAGCCAACGTGAGCACACACTACTTAGCAGAGGCAGCACCAGCTAGCCTGCTGAAGGAGATGGACAGGCAGTAAAGGGTTATTATAGAATATTCTTTTTAATCTCAGAACGAAAAAGCTAAAATCATGGTGTGAAAAGCAATGTATTAGCAATCACTAAACTGGTTTCACGGTGTTTTCCTTAAAAAATTTTCCTTACAGATGTGTTCTTATTTATTACGTGTGTGTGAACCCAGGCCCTCTTCAAGAGCAGTATGTGACCTTGACCACGGAGACATTCCAGCCTCTCCTTAATTTTTCAGGGCGAGGTCAAAGCAGGCAAGATCCTCACAGAACTGCGGCCACACAAAGAATTTGGAGTTCAAGATGAGGTTAAAAAAGAAACACAACGTCTACATCCAAGGAAGAGTAGATTTGGGACCGTGGTTTTATTGATCGTTTGAGGGTCAATAAAAGAACAAGAACCAGATCCAAGAGAAGGTGAGCATGCGCCAGGACTTTACAGCCTTAGTTGTACCAGTAAGCTGGGACAGAGTCCATCCTTGGGTGGATCTGCTCTGTTTGCCACAGCAGGGTCTCAGTGTCCCTGGACTCCATCTATCTGACTCTGTGCCTAGGCTGTACCTACGCTGTGCCATCCCAAGCTGTCGGAATCTGGCAAAATCGCTGCAGGTGAAATCCACCTGTATACAGGAAACAGGTCAGGCCAGGCGAGCACGCGCCAGAAGGTGGAGCCCGAGAGTCTGGAGAGGCGCTTTGCGGGAGTTGGTGGGCTGGCAAGGCGCCTCTAGCACTGTCGCGCTGGCTTGCTCTCTCGCGTGTCCAGAGCAGCTCAAGGTCGGGAGAGCTCTGCAACAGTCTACTAAGGCTTGCGCTGTGGGTGGTTGCTCTCTGTTACTCCAGTTCAGATTTTCAAAGGCAGGTTCACCTGGGCAGGTGATGCGCTTGTTTGCAACTATAACAGTTTGGGAGCCATTCGCTTACATGGTTACTGTACTTCATCTAGGTTAACTGCCGGTTCTCCTGATCCTGAAGTTGCAGAGAATGGAAAGAGGACGACAGCGGAGAGGGACGGGGACAAGCAGGCCGTATCCAGCCTGTATTGATGCTTCTATGTGAAAAATATAGATGCTTCTATTAGAAAAGCTGTAAACCTGAAAGTCCCCTTGGCGCGTCAGCAGCCGGATTCAGTAGATGGCACCAGCTCTTCAGCAGTCCTGGGAGTGCAGAGGGAATGTCAGCCCCACACAGCCTGGCACCTTGTGCAGTGGGCACCTTCGGGATTTGTGGGGGCAAACCCCCGGTCAGACACACACGGCTTATTATAAATTCGTGATGCAGGTTTACACGCAAGCATGAAGGTGGCAGCTTGGGCACGGTGTACAAGTGTCCTGACAGACAGAATTGGAACTCTGATGCAAAGAATGGCTAGAATATAAAGGCCTTGGGTTCCAAAGGAATGGAGATACATAGCCGTCCGAGGGCGGAAAGGCGCAAAGAACCGGCAGCTAGAAGCGAAGCCCAATGACCTCATTGGGTCTAGCTGGATAGTTTTATTTACTGATAAATTTAGTGTGTAGATGTGGAGGGAATTCGAAGAGCTATGTTTTTGCACGCGGAGAACGATGTCTAAAAGCTTTAAACACGATGTCCCAGGCTTTAAACACAGATGCCCCAAGGTTGGCAACCACATCCAGCTCAAGAGATGTAAGCCATGGGCTGCTGGGTGAATGCCTGGCATTGGGTGATATGCTAAGAACTTCCTTCATGGTCCTGGAAGGCTGGCCATGCTGATCTTCTTCCGAGGCAGGCTAGGTGAGCAGTGCCGCCACGGCCACAAGGGGTGGGCCCAGGCAGGTACCACTCAGTGCATGCAGATGTTCCTCAGTCAAGGAGCATCTGAGGCCTGTCACAGAATTAGATGCTGGGGAGACACATCAAGTATTTGCTGAAGCAAATGTTGTTTCACACTTGGGAAATGCGCCTTCACAGCAAAAAAAGAGGAGGAAGAATAGATGAAATTTTTGTTTGTGAGTCAGGGTTTCATAGAGGTGAAGCTAGCCCTGAACTGCTGGTCCTCCAGCCGCCACTTCTCAGGTGTTGGGATCATGTGTGCACTGGGTCACTTGGCAATGTATTGTTTTTATATGACTCTAGGATGTTAAAGCCGAAAGGAAATGACATTACGATTGCCCACTCCTGGATATTCTGAGTAATAACAGACACATCATTCATATATCACATATTTACCAAAAATTAGTCATGGCTTTCATAAAGTTGTTAATTACACTGTTATAATCAATATTTTTGAGTCTCGGTTTGCTAATTTTAAAAACCTTTTTTCTGTTTTGAAAAACAGCACCAAAACAAAGAGAGGGCAGTAACTGAAATTGTCAATTTAGTTCTTTTTCATTTTTTTTTAACTGAGGTGGGGGTCTTATGTAGCCTAAGGATGACCTCAAAACTTCCTTTGTGGCCAGGCCTTGGACTCCTTGATCCTCCTGCCTCTACCTCCCTAATGCTGGGATTACAAGTGCTCACCACCATGCCTGGCTTAAAGCAGCCCTCCTTTAAACACACTGGCATCCCCTGCTTCCTTCACCGCTGGGACAAAAATGCCTGAGCAAAGCAACCTGGGGGTTTATTTTGCTCACAGTTTCGGAGGAAGCCCATCCCGGCAGCAGGAGTGGAGTGCTGCTGGCCACTCTGATCTGCAGCAGGAAGCAGAAGACAGCTGATACTGGCGCTTAGCGTGCTTCCTCCCTTTGACTCTCCCTAGGGCCCTGCCCCACAGAGTGATACAGCCACAGTCAAGGCAGTTCTTCCCGCCTCAGTTAACCTAGCCTAGGTAACCCCTCATGGGCATGCCCAACAGTGTATGTCCTAGGTGACTTCAGATCCTGTCAGGTTGGCATTACCCATCACTATAAAGTGTGTGTGTGTGTGTGCGTGCATGCCACTCGTGATCAGACCCAGAGCTCACATGCCAAGCAAATGCTCTCCTACTGAGCAACATCCCAAGTACCTGTAAAACTAGTTTTTAGTTGACAGAGATAGGGTGTGGTGTGATATTCCAATCCATACACACAACGTATAATGATCAGAACGGGATACTTGACAGATTTATCGTTTAGCTGTTTATTGCTACTTTATGACTGGAACATTAAAAGCCTTCTCTATTTTGAAATGTATAATTATCAAAGACTGGACATGGTGGCACATGCCTACAATCTCATCACAGGCATGGAATAGGACTTGGGGGGGATGGAAACCAGAGGATCACGAGTTCAAGACTAGCCTCAACTATATAGTACATTTAAGTCAGTCTGGAGTACATGGGAAGCTGTGTGGAAGAGAGAGGCAGGGGATGGAGAGATGGCTCAGTGGTTAAGAACATTGGTCGTCCTTTCAGAGAATCTGGGTTTGATGCCCGCACTCACATAACGGCTCACAAACATGTTTAGCCTCTGGTTTCTGGGGGATCCAATGCTTCTGACCTCCATGAGAACCAGGACAAGCACATAGTACACATATACACACAGACAAAACACTTGCACACATAGAATAAAAATAATGTTTTTAAAAAAGAGGAGGAAGGAGAAGAGAAAGAGAGAGAGGCTCAGGCTCATGAGAACTAAAGATCAGGTGGATACACATATATGCGGAGATGCACTAAAGGCTACAAATAGGGCCGCCATTTGAGTCGATCATACCACTACTGGACTTATAGTCACAATAATGAAAACTAGCATGGTAAATAGTCTGTGATGTTTATTAGACTAACTCAAATTTGGAAATGAATCATGAGTTTTTCATACCAAGTACTGTAGTTAGGTTGCATATGATACACTGTCATTATGATGGACAAGATAATTTAATTTTATCTTTTAAAAAAATATGTTTGTGTGTTCTGCCATTGCGTGTCTGTGCACTACATATGTGCAGTACCTGAGGCGGCCAGAAGAGGGCATCAGATCCTCTAGAACTAGCGTATGGATGACTGTGAGTTGCGTCACGGGATCCTCTGGAAGAGCTGCCCCTACTCTTAACCGCCGAACCATCTCTCCCGACCAGACACTTTAACCTATGTCATTTGTTTTTTTGTCATTGTTTTTAACCTATGTCATTTGTATCATGATTTCTAAAATCTCTTAAAAGCCTTTTATAAAGAGTTTCTATGTTTCATGTGCACAATGTATGAACCTGGTGTATGCACTTCTGGTCACTGTGACAAATACCCCAAAGAACGGAGATGGGAAACATCTTTGGGCAGTTCCAGTTATTTGAATTGATAGTTGGCCATGATGGGTCTTTGACGAGACAGAACTTGGCATGTGGGGCAGGCTGCTTACTTCATGGTGGCCGGGGAGCAACAAGCAATAACATGACTGCGTTGGGAAGCTTCCTCCTCCTCCTCCTCATTTTCTTGCACTGCACTCTGTAGGATGATGTGGCAAGTCCAGGGTGAGTCTTCCACTTTAGGTAATCCTGTTTGGAAATGCCCACACAGACATACCCAATGATATGCTTTACTAACCTAAGTCTCTTTCACCCCAGTCAAGATGGTAACGAGATTAACCGTCACACACGCACAGACACTCAAGAGTGACAAGGCCTGGAGTCCCAACTGCTTGGAAGGCTAAAGGCAAAGGATCATTTCAGCCAAGAGTTCAAGGCCAGCCTAGGCCACATAGTGAGTTGCCTATGTAAACTCAGTAAGCAACAGTAAAGCCCGGGTAAATGACAAAAGGGCCCACACACTATTGTCACCATTCTTTTGTGTAACCCCAGAACTGTAAGGTGGAACATGAAGAGAAAGGACCTGTGGCATCCAGTCCCTCAGAGAGGAAGGTTTTGGAAGGTTTGGAGCCCCTGTTGCCCCAGGCTTCCTCAGGTTCCACTATCTGTGTGGAGTCAGCAGGAACCACAACCTACAAACCTTTGCAGCATCAGTGATGTTTGCTTTTTGTTTGGAGAAGACAGGGCCAAGGACACGGATGTCTCCTGGGTTAGTTACTGTGCCAGAACAGTGTTCAGGGTCAGGGATTACACCATGCAAGAGCTGGGTGACAAGAGACAGAGGTCTTATGAAGCAAGAGGTCCAGGCTTTAAAAGGGACAAGTAGAGACAGAAGGATAGGAGAAAGAACTGTGGACACAAGACACTGGAGTGACAGCTAAGTCATCAGAGAAAGGACGTGGGACCCTGAGACAGCAGGGTCATCAGTTTCTTGAGTTTAGGCATCAGGTGTTGTGGAATAGTTTTCTGTTGTCGGAAGCCACAAGGTTTGTAGTATGGCCATCTGAGGCAGGTGGCATCAGTTATGCCCATCACCAGTGATGAGTACCTACCAGGCCTGACCGTGCGGCCACTCTGCTGTGAGCATGCTACAAGCATTATCTCATTCAAACCTTGTAGCTGCCTAATGGTGGGTGTCATCATTATGCTCAGTTGACCCATGATGAAATAAGTTTCAAACAGGCCAAAGGACGTGACCACATGGCCAACAAGTGATAGGGGTGTGATTTAAGACCAGTGTGATCCCAAAGAGGTCCTCTCATCACCCATGAAAGCATCCCCGCCTGGCCACATGTTCTTGTGAGAAACAAAGCCCATGCTTGCTTGTGGTGTCTTGTTCTTTGTCCCTCTACTTAGGTCCAGCTTTTCTTAAGCCTTTATTATATTTATTTGTGTGTGTGCGCGCATGTGTGTGTGCATACACGTGCCGGTGTGTGCATGACATGGCACTCATGTGGAACTCAGAGCACAACCCACAGAAGTCAGTTCTCTCCCTGTACCATGTGTGCCTGAGGGATCAAACTCAGGGTGTCAGGCTGGGTGACAATCACCTTGATCCACTGAGTCATCTGGCCACCCAGGGTCTAGACTGTCCAGCACCTCTTCTCTAGTCCTCGGCTCTTTACCATCACATGAGATGGGAGATGTAAAAGATAATCAAGCATCTTTTTAGATGGGCAGATCACAGGAAAATGGTTTTCTTGCTATAAAGTGGTCCAGTTTTTGATTTGAGATGGAGCTTTACAAGCCCAGGCTGGTTATGACTCTCCTGCCTCCGTCTCCTAACTGTAGAGTGGTGTTTTCTGCAGTCACACAAAGTTCTCTGCATCTCTAGGTCATTTGGCCTTATCTGCAGATGTGGCCAAGGTGGATCAGAAATCTGGGAAAGCAAGCCGCCCTTGTGAAGGACAACAGGAGGTGCCTTTTACTGGTAACTGGTTTGGCTGATTTTGAATTTGTGTGAAGACTATCTTACTGTCACAGGGGAAATATTTAAAGGAAAAAAAAGGCTTATTTTCTTAAGTTTTAAGATGTTCTCTGAGCTTAGGAACCTCCCAGAGTATTATCCCTGGGCTCTGGCTGACAGCATGATTTAGAAGTAAGCATTTCTTTCTACTTTCACCCTGTCCTTCAGGGACAGAAGATACTGTTCTCGTCATCGACAAGCTTAAAATCTCTCTCTCTCTCTCTCTCTCTCTCTCTCTCTCTCTCTCTCTCTCTCTCTGTGTGTATATATATATACACCAATCCTAGATAAGATTGTTAGATTTGTTGATCTTTTCTTTCACACAAAATCCACATCATTTTCCAGGTGGAAACGTGGAGTCTTGGTGAATCTAGAGGATTTTCTCTAAGACGATTCAATCGTACACATAAATATGTGCTGTGCATATCCTTACGAAAACCCAACCATTCTATTTAGAGAAAACCAGAGCCATTATACAAAGAGTTTCGAGGTCAATTTTAATGCAAGTCATGTGTCCTTCCCATTGATCTGACCAAATACAAAGCACGGATTCCACCTCGTATGCAAGAGTCCAGGTTAGTGAGCAGGCTCTGCACGACGATTGGGTTCACTACAGGAGCACAGGCCTCATTTTCCAGCCTCTGCAGGGCTTCCCCCAATGGGAACTTCCCTACAGGGAAGAAACACAGTCCTCAGCCCAGACTGATTCTACATCACCTGGTTTCTACGGCCCAGGCTTCCAAGGCAGTGAGATGCTAACCTCTAACCTTTCTGAGATGTCTCTGAACTGCACTAACCAGAGGCTGTGAAGGAGGCTGAAGCCACGGTAGAGTATTTGGAGGACTGATGGGGATGAGAGCAGACAGCACCAGGGCTGCCAATCATCCAAAAGACAGCCTAGGGTTGAGGGGCATGTGTGCTGGCAGAAGGCAACAGTCTAAACAAAATGTTGGTTCACCCCCCAGTTCCATTCTGATGAACTTTTTTTTCTGTCCAAGGTTTGCAACCTGTGGGTCTCAACCCCTTTGGGGAGTGAATGACTCTATCATAGGGATCACCTAAGATCATCAGAAAACACAGATATTTATGTTACAATTCATAACAGTAGCAAAATTACAGCTATGAAGTAGCGATGAAATAATTTTATGACATGGGAAACTGTATTAAAGGGTCACAGCATTAGGAAGGTTGAGAACCACTGCTTTATACAAATGAAAGGTGTCCTTCCCCTCTCTTTTCTCTAAATTAAAACCTGCTCTGGTGGTGGTGCATGTCTTCAATCCCAGCATTTGGGAGGCAGAAGCAGGGGGATCTCTGTGAGTTCGAGGCCAGTATAGTCTACAAGAGCTAGTTCCAGTTACACAGAGAAACCCTACCTCAAAAAAAACAAACAAACAAAACAAAACAAAAGCTGCTCTGGGGAGATCGGAGTTCAGCTGCACTGTGGTGAGCAGCTGCTTTCTGGCAAACTTGCCTTTGAGGACAATCTGCACCTGAAGCCGGAAACCACAGTCACCGTCACTTCAGAGGCCAGGGAAGATGGGCAAGAGGTAGGACTTGCTCTGGGGGCAGAAGTCCTAGTCAGCAAGAAAGCCGGGGATTCATCAGGGTAAGAAGGGGAGGTCAAGGGGCTAGGAAGAAAGTGCACATGGGAGAAAGAGCAGACAACTGTAAGAGCTCATATTAGAAACTATCAGGTTCTTCCTTTGAGAGAAAGACTAGAGAAAGCATATGGGCAAGTTGCATTTACTTACATTCATCCATCTGGGCATGCCTCTCTCCACGCATCTACTTATCCATTCAATCACCCATCTACCATCCACCTATCCACCCATCCATCCCTCCATCTAACCATCTATTTATCCACCCACCCATTCATGCATCCATCCATGTCTCCATCCGTCCATCCATCCGTCCGTCTGTCCATCCATCTTCTTTCTTTCTTTCTTCCTTCCTTCCTTCCTTCCTTCCTTCCTCCCTCCCTCCCTCCCTCCCTCCCTCCCTCCTTTCTTTCTTTCTTTCTTTCTTTCTTTCTTTCTGTCTGTCTGTCTGTCTGTCTGTCTGTCTGTCTCTTTCTTTCTTTCTTTCTTTCTTTCTTTCTTTCTTTCTTTCTGTCTCTTTCTTTCTTTCTTTTCTATCCATCCACCCACCCATCAATCTACCTATGCTTCCATCAATCTACCCATGTGTCTTTTCTACTGCTGTGACAACACACCACAAACTTCAAAGTGTGTCTGATCATACAACATAATAATGCACTGACTTTATGTGATTCTAAAGTTTTTACTGGCTCTTTAATTATAAACAAGAGTTCATGCACATCCATTGTCTTAAAAAAAAAAAAAAAGACGTAAAGATGCTTTCACCCAGTCAGTGCTTGGGCCTTTGAGGACACAAAATTAGAGGGAAAACAAGCTAACAGATACAGCATCTGCTCGTCTGTTGGAGAAGGAAGAGCTGAGGCTGCAGGTTGCAAGTCTCCAAGAGGGTTGTTTCCTGTTTGCTGTCAATTTTGTTTTTCTCCAGCTCATCACTTGCTCTGCTTATCATCCCCATTTCTACTGTCACCTCTCACCTCCACCTTGTGGCTTTCCCCACTGAACACACCTTCCTGCTTTCTGATGCCATCAGCAAAGGCTTTGTGTTTCTGAGACAGTATTCCCATGGGCAGCTCATAAAGGCTTCCTGTCGGTGTCTGAGGCTGAGCCCATGACCTCTGACAAATCCCTGTACCATTTTGCCTATGGGTACATTTCCACAACAAGTGACCCCAGGAATAATCTTCAAAATGATTAACCACGAGAGGACCTTTGGATTCCTTTCAGATCTCTCTCTATTATAGAGTCTCATAGAGTCCAGATGACCTTGAATTTACTATGTAGCTGAGGATTATTCTGAACTCCTGATCCTCTGCCTGAGGGTTGGGATTACAGGAAAGCATCACTATTCCATTTTATATACTGTGGGGGATAGGACCTAGGGGTTTGTGCATGCTGGGCAAGCATTCTACCCACAGCTACACGCCCAGCCCTTGGCATTTCTTGCTGGATTGAGTTACCATTCTCCGAATCTCTATTCTCTTCTTATCAGGGGTTGTTTTGTGATTCTAACAACTAAAAAAAAAAAACCTGGGGTGAAAAATCATTGTCAAACTACAATATGAGAAACAGTTGATAGAGGTAATAAAAGTCATAAACCTCAACTGAGTCTGAGCATCAGTAACACAACCCCTCTCCCAACACATACACACAAACCATCTCATTTGCTGCAGGTTCTAAAAATAGTTTCCAATGCTGTCCTTCACCTTGACAATTATTTTTGTCTTCAGTTCCAAATGTGAATGGCCCAGAGCGGCAGAATCTGTGCATTGTTTAGAGGAAAACAGAGAGTCCATTAATCTGAACATTGGCCAGTTCTGACTGGTCACCGTCATGTGCTCATTCCGAAATAAACCCGGGCGCACTTTTCTGAGATGATTAAGTAGTTTTACTGACAACCTCAGGGCTATTAAAAGCACAACACCCTTCGTGTCTGAGACAAGGTGGATGTCCTGAAGGAAGGGTGCAGGTGACATCTACACAGAGCAGCTCGGCTCGTCCGTCCGTCCGAAGTTAACTGACTCAAGTATAAAGACTCATATATGAGTTATATATAACTCATATATATATATATATGAGTTATATGAGTATAACTTTATATGAGTCATATAAAGACTCATATGCAGCAAATCGGGGTCTTCTAGGAGGAAAACAAAGAAATAAAAACAGGGCACAAGGAGAAATGCCACAAAAAACAGGAGTCCAAGGAGAGGAAGGAGATGGGCAAGAGGAAGCTAGGGAAGGCCTTGATGGGTTGGTGGCACTATAGTGCAGGGACAGGCCACCCAGGTACGTGCAGAGGAGCAAAGGTTATAGCATTGCAAGCAAGTCCCCTAGACAGCCCGTAGCTGAGTGTGTCTGGATGTGTGAGGAAGAGGAAGGCAGGTCTGAGAATGGGTGGGCCAGCTCAGGAACAGCATGCCGGGAGGGATGGACTGGACCTTATTCCCCACGAAGCAAAGACCCAGGGGTGGCTGGAAGGCAGAAGGAAGCATCCGTTAGGTACTGCAAGGAAAAATTCCAGGCCTTGTGTAGTGATGCTGTCTCCCAAGTCCACCCTATTGGAGGCTTCACCATTCAGGTGAACTGTTCCAGTACCTGGTCAACTAGAAGCAGACTGTATTTACTTACCACTGACTGCTGCACAGGGATCAAACATCCTGAGTCTGTCCATGTGAATCACGTGAATTGGTATATTGTTTCTCAAGTGCCAGAGATCTTTGTCAAGTAGGTTAAGTCAGTGGACAAGGAAGGTCATGTGTTTGCTGATGGATGGAAGCATTTAAACTCAGCCCTAACTGGGTAGAAGGCCTCTTTCTCGATGTGCAAATGGTGTTTGGTACTTCTCAGTTGCCTCCATTCATCAGAGCATTTCTTAAAGCCAGAGCGATTTGAAGTTTATTAATTCCAGCACTTAAGAAGCGGAGGCAGGGGGATTTTAATTCTGAGACCAGCTGGGTAACCCTGCTTCAAAGAGATTTTATTGAACATCTATTATGTGTTGAATGCTATACTAAGTATACAATGTTGATGGAGGGGTGAGTAACACGGTTCCTTGTGTCTTGGAATTGAGTGTGTTGTCTAGAATCTGTGTGATCTTCTCCGGGATGGTCTAAGAACCCCCTCCATACTCACACATACAGGACACCATTTTAGATGTTCAGAAACAGATTTATCACATCAGTCTTCCCAATAAAGACTTTTGCCAACTACTAGGCAGAATATGATGTGGCTGTCATCTATGCCTGTGTTAAATCATCTGTTAATACATTTGTCATTTTGTGACACTCTCTGGTAGCTCAGGCAGCTCTTGAATTCCTGATTATCTTGCCTCACTGATGAAGCTTGGTCCGTTTGTCTTGAACTGACACTGAAAGCATTACTAGGTAGATGTCTTAGCTACCTTTCTGTTGCTGTGATAACACATCATGACCAAGGCACTCATTAAAAAAAAGCATTTAATTTGGGCAACACAATTCCAGAGGGTTAGAGTCCATGATCATCATGGTGGGGAGCATGGCAGCAGGCAGGCATGGCACTGGCACAGTAGCTGAGCACTTACATTCCATTCACAGGCAGCAGGCAGAGAGAAGAAGCAAACTGGGAATGGTGTGGGCTTTTGATGCCTCAAAGCCCATCCCCAGTGATACAGCTCCTCTAATAAGGCCACATCTCCAAATCCTCCTTAAATGGTTCTACCAACTGGGGACCAAGAACAGGTGGAATTTTCTGTCCTGCCAGCTAGTTCCCAAATAACCACATGGAAATGTCTTATTAATTATAAATGCTCAGCCAATAGCTCAGGATTATGGCTATTTAGCTCTTACAACTTAAATTAACCCATTTCTTTTAACCTATGTGCTGCCCCGAGGCTCCTGGCTTTTACCTCTCTTACATGTCCTACTTCCTTCCTATCTGGCATGCAGCTCCTCTGATTCTGCCCTTCTTCCTAGCATTCTTTGTGTCTTACTGTCCCACCTATACCTCTTGCCTATCTACCAGCCAGACAGCTCTTCTATTAAACCAATCAGAAAGTACCTTGACAAAGACACATCTTCATGGTGTACAAAAAGATTATTCTATAACATTTCCCCCTTTTTGTCTGATTAAAAAAGGTTTTAACTTTAATATAGTAAAACCATATATAACAAAAACAGTCATCAAGTAAGAATACAGTTACAATATCCAGTACACTTGCATTATTTGGCAAAATTAGAGAAACTATTTTCTATCTTACCTTTGTGAATTTTATACTGAATTTACTTTTATCATAACTGAAGAAAACCATAAGTTTAGTTATTTAGTCTTTAACTCCCTCAAAGACCCCTAACACAGGCACATCAGGCTGCCTGGATAGTCACTCAATACTCTTTTATAACTTTGGGGCATCCAGCTTTGGCCTACAGGTCTAGTATATCTGATAGACATTTTTGAGAAACGGAATTCTGAAGGATTGTCCCTACCTTGTTGTGGCAAATTTTGCAGTTACCTTTTATGTGTTCTGCTGGTCCAGTTTTGACAGTCAGCAATTGTGACAAGGGCAGGCTCTTGGCCCAAATAGCTAAGTATTGCCACAAAAAAAGTGATCTCTGAAATGTTTAAAGACCACCTATCTACCTAAAATATTTTTGTTTGACATTAAAGACAGACCTAATATGACTACAAGTTTGATTGTAATAGGTGACTACTAACCTGCATTTCTTTATTATCCTTAATAGTCTGTAATGATAACTTTCAAGGACTAGAAATTTACATTGTTAAGTGAGTTGCATAGGTACAATATCTTAGACAAGAGTTGAAATATATGTACAGTATGTTCTAACAAAAATAACCTTAAATTTATATCAATATAAAAATATCTTAAACAAGAGTAGAAACATATATACCATACAACAAAAATAACCTCAATATACAAAAATTCATACCCAGTGTAAAAATATTTAAGACTAGTAAATTTTTTAGTTTAAAAGTAGATTCAATAATCTACCCTTTTATCATAAAAGTTCTATATCATTCCCCTTTATTCCTATAGAAAAAGGTCTTTGAATTTAACTCTTTAGTTTTTTTTCCTGACTGTGACAAATAACAACTTGTAACCAAACCCCCTTGAATGATAACAAACATCAATAATCCATCTTTTGGAAATGTGGACATTGTTTGTTTGTTTTTTTTAAGACTGCTTCTCATTGTCTGGGGGTGCTAGCATCTCTGGGGGAACCTTAAAAAAATCAAGGTAATTGTTAAGTCTTGCTGTAGTATTCTGTGAGGCTGGATCAACTCAGTTAGCAGCCTTGAAGCTGTTCTGGAAGCTGGACCACCTACCTGGGCCATCTGTTCTACTGGTCTTGTCCCCTTGCTCTGAAAATACATAAACTTTTAAAGGTAACATACATATCTGCATTATACAAGTATAGATTGTGCACTAGGCACAAGTCAGCCAAACTTGATTTTTTATTTTATGCTTCAGAAGGTAAAATATACATGTGTCTTGTACTTCTTTTAGGTTTATTTATGTCTGTGGTCAGGATTTCAAGGGGTCTTCCTTGACCAAACCTGATCATCTTTATGAATGAATCTACAACCTCTCATTTCCTGTGGAAATAAAAGTCTAACCTCTTTCCTAAAGTAACATATATTTTGACTTCCATTTTGAAGTAAAGACAGCTTAAAAATAAATACATTGGTTTAATTCAGCAGTTTTCATAACGTAATGTGTCTTAACAGCTGTCATTCGTTTATTAGCAATCAGAAAATTCAAAGACAGCAAAATAACATACAGAATCCAGGCTTTCTGCATATTTCCCATCTTTACATGGCTTATTATTTTTAATTTCTCTATTCTTTTTAGAAGATTTTATTATTTTAAAGCTATTTTTAACTTATGACTATGTCTACCCTTTCTTTTTACTCTCCCAAGCCTATGTATGTTTTTAAACATATGGTAACCTATTTAGAGTTTTTTTCCATCTGGGTTTATCTTTACTGAGCATCTATATTGTTTTTTAATTACATGAGATTAATCTTAAACTGCTATGTCAGTCACTGCTGATATAGCTTAGTTAATGCAAAGAAGTAAGGCATGGTAGTTGGCTGCTGGCTCTTCCCACAGAGAGATTATGTCTCTGTACTGTGGCTGGCTTGAGAGACGTGAGACTAGGAAGTCACATTTGGCTCTGTTTTTGTGTGTTTGGAACTCTTTTAAAGCTTTCTCAGGTCTTATGTGGATGCAGGTGTGCTACGTTGGAATGCCATTTGTAGGTGGAGTTTTCTGTCCTACCAACTGGTTTTCAAATAACTATACGGAAATGTCTTATTAATTATAAATGCTCAGCTGATAGCTCAGGATTATTTCTAACTAGCTCTTACAACCTAAATGAACCCATTTCTTTTAAACTATGTGCTTCCCTGAGGCTCCTGGCTTTTACCTCTCTTGTATGCCTTACTTCCTTTCTGTCTGACTGGCGTCTTGTCTGATTCCACCCTTCTTCTTCCGAGCAGCCTTTGTGTCTTGATGTCCTGCTTATACCTCCTACCTAACTACCAGCCAGTCAGCTCTTTATTAAACCAATCAGAGGGTGCCTTGTCAAAGACACATATTCACAATGTACAAAAAGATTATTCTATAATATCCAAGTATTCAAACATATAAGCCTATGGGGCATGCTCATTCAAATCACCGCAGTAGACAACATGTAAATTTGGATCTCTAAATTATACGTGAAAAACTCTTCAAAGGGGACAGTGAGCTGGCTCAGCAGCTACAGCACTTGCTGTGTGAGTCTAGCAACTTGTTCCATCCTACAGCCCACATGAAGGCAGAAGGAGACAACCAACTCCACCAAGTTGACCTCTGACCTCCACATGCATGCCAAGACCTGCACATCCCAACACTCCTCATGCACACATGCACACAAAATTAAAAACAACAAGAACTAAAAACAAAAAAAATGTCATAGAGATTACACTATGCTACAGGGTTAAAATGAAAAATCCTCAAAATAGGGCACTGCCTGTGCTGTGGTGGCGATGCAGAAGCAGGGCCAGAGGCTGCCACCTCTCCTAGGGCCCCAAGAGTGCCAGACCAAGGGTAGTTAAGTGAGGTGGGGTTGAAGAACTGTGGCTGAGGTGACAGCAGACAGCTCTATGGTTTACAGGTAACCTTCTGGAGCCATTGAACTTCCAGGGACCGGTCATGGGGCTCAGGGTGGCGCTCAGTGTACAGTGTGTCCTTCGAGTGGTCAAGGCTGTCGGCTCAGTCCCTAGCACCGATCCAGCAAATGCTCCAGCATCTTTCCAGGAGCTTTAAAATCGCCTGCATGAGTGGCTAAGAGCACACACTCATCTGCTGTACTCAGAGTACAAAATCCTGAAAGCATAAGAATGACTAATGTCTGATGAGACTGATGTGATTACTATGATTTGATCAGTTTGCTTTATACACACACACACACACACACACACACACACACACACACACACACACAAGATACATCATAGTTCATTGGCAAAGCTTTAAAATCAGGTACTATGATATCTGGGTACTTGAGGGATTCTCCTGCCGTTTCTTTCACCCATGGAACAGGCATCCTCACTGGGCAATGTGGGCTTTCCCTGGCTAGAATGGACACAGGTCTACTGTGCCCAGAGGCACCGGCTGTCTGCTTTCTTTCTCTCTCTAGCATTGGAGCAGGAACCACTCCATGATTTCCTCATCCAGCACCCGTACCTAGATAGTGGTTCTCAACCTTCCTAACCTTATGACCTTTAACACAGTTCTTCATGTTGTGGTGACCCCAACCATAAAATTATTTTCATTGCTACTTCATAACTGCAATGTTGCTACGGTTAGGAATTGTCACGTAAATATCTGATATGCAGGATATCTGATATGTAACCCCAGTGAAAGAGCTGTTCATCCCCAAGGGGGTTGCGACCCACAGTTTAAGAACTGCTGACCTACACAGGATCATAGGCACGTGAAGCAAAAGGCCTCTGCATCACCGTCAGCAGGAACTTGAAGATTCTCTTCAAAAAACTTCCTGTCTGAGTCAGGGAGTCCAGCCAGCAGCGTGTATGGCCTCTGAGAGCACCACTGCCGAATGCAGATCTGAGGGAAGTTCCTGTCTTTAGGACACTCTTGGGCCCATACTCCTTCAGCACTGAACTCAAATTCCAAAGCTTCCCTCGTCACTATTCCAGCCCCACCTCTGCTTCCAAAACCTCATTGCAAATCCCACTCCAGGGGCTAGGACCCAGTCTATGCTCACTTGTTCTGTAGCCCTCTTGATCTCATTTCCAAAAGGACAACATTTATAACCCACAAGCAGCACACCAGCAATCCTAGCAGTTGAGAGGCTGAGGCAGAAGAGCACAAGTTCGATACCAGATAGGACTACATGCTGTGTCGTTACCCCCTCTCCCCATCCTGGTAACACAGGAGAGGCAAAGGAGCCAGGCGGGTGCTATAAGGGTGAAGGCCAAGGTTTCCAGCGTGATTCATTCTTCTCCTACAATTTAACAACTGAAAAGGCAGGAGAGTGAGGTTTGAGTACTCTGCCAGAACTTGATTGAAAGCAGGAGCACACAGCAAAGCACACACAATTTTCACAGACAGGGGGCTGGAATCCTAGTCAGCCAGGACTTTCATGTGTTTGGGAATGAATTCTCTCTTCCCCTGAAGAGGCTGGTTTGGGTTCTTTGGACTGGAGAATCCAGACAAGGGCAGGTGATTAGTTCCTACCACAGGAACTCCCCACCCCCGATGACACCCCATTTGAAGATCCCCTTGAGCACCTCCCTTTGGAAGAGAAAGGGGAGAGCTCACCAAGCCTGTCCTGGAGAGGCCACAGCAGCAGGAAGTTGGCCATGCTATACGTCTAAGTAGCCTAGACCCTCAGAGACTCCAAGGCTTCCAATCTGTCTTTGAGTCATACAAATTCAAAGCTGCCTGGGTTACATTACATTAGACTCTCTTAAAAACAAAACAAACAAAAACCAAAATGAAACAAATAAAAAATCCAAAACTAAAGTCAGTAGTTAAAACATGCCGTGATGATGGATCTAGAAAACATCATATTGAGTGAGGTAACTCAGACCCAGAAAGACAAACATCACATGTACTCACTCCTAAGTGGCTTTTAGACATAAAGCGAAGAACACCAGCCTACAATCCACAATCCCAGAGAACCCAGACAACAAAGAGGACCCTAAGAGAGGCATACATGGATCTAATCTACATGGGAAGTAGAAAAGACAAGATCTCCTGAGAAAATTGGGAGCATGGGGACCACAGGAGAGGGTTGAAGGGGAGGGGAAGGGTAGGGAAGGGAGCTCAATTAAATCAATAAAAAAAAATAGTCATAATAAAAAATGCTTTGATGAAGTTATATAAACTTCCCTATAAAATGTAGTCTATGAAACATTAAAAATGAATTGAAAAGAGAACAATTAGCAGAAAGATATTTAGTCCAGGGAGATGGGTCAGTAGTTAAAGTGTTTGTCATGGAACAGAGTTCGGGTCTCCAGCACCCATGCCAGGTGGATATGGTGGCCCACCTGTCATTCCAAAAGTGGGCAGGTAAAGGTCGGGGATCTCCAGAGCAAGCTAACACACCAGGCTAGCCAGATAGGCAAAATCTGGGTTCAAATGAGAGACCATACCTAACCACTGAGCGAGATGTTCAATGTCATACATGTATACATATTTGTACACACAAGTATCCCCATAGGAACATGCATACACATGTACACTCATACATATGAGAAAGGCATTTTTAATTAATTATTTTTATTTTGTGTGCATTGGTGTTTTGCTTGCATGTACGTCTGTGTGAGGGTATCAGATCCTTTGGAGCTGGAGTTACAGACAGTTGTGAGCTGCTATGTGGGTGCTGGAAATTGAGCCTGGTACCTCTGGAAGAGAAGTTAGTGCTCTTAACCTCCGAGCCGTCTCTCCAGTTCGGGAGAAAGACATTTTAAAAATTTTAGAAATTATGTATATTTTTTAGTTGGCTGTTCAGGCTGCTTTTCTGAGAAGGACTAAGAAGGGACCGCTGACCAGACAGAGGCCAGGAAATCTGTGACGGAACTCCTTATCTCTCGGTGCCTAGAATGTGATGTCAGAAGCGTGTGGGGAGCAAGATCTCTCATGCCTTTCAGAGGAAGGAGCTAGAAGGAAGTAGATGGAAAGAACTGGAACTTGCCTGCAACCGCCTCCTTCACACAGTAGATCCCAGAGTTCTGATTCACCTTTACAATTACGTAGCATGCCAGTTATTGTGAGAACAGCTTATTTTCTGGGAATCAGCTGTGATTAGGCCATTCTCACATTCACATATTGTGAGTCAACTAAGTTTAAGACATCTAAAATCTTTCTTTAAAATCCTTTATGAAAAAAGCTGGTAGTAACTAAATTTCAAAGATAATTGACTAATAATTTGTTTTGGGAAAAGTGACTAATGTCTGTCTTCTTGGCTAAAATACTTTCTGGTAGGAAATGACCCTGACAGTCATCATGGGGCTGCGTTAGAAGCTCCCTACCTCCTGACTTAACCTCAGCCATCTGAGCTGGTGTCTTAGGTAGGGTTTTGATTACCGGGACAAGACACCACAACCATGGCAATTTTTTAAATTAATTAATTAATTATTTTTAAAAAAGAAAGAACCATCCTTTCTCATTTGACATACCAACCCCAGTTCCCACTCCCTTCCCTCCTCCTGTTCCCTTCACCTTCCCCCCATCTCATTCCCCATCCATTCCTCAGAGAGGGTAAGGCTTCCCATGGGAAGTCAACAAAGTCTAACACATTTCTTTGAGGCAGGACCAAGGCCCTCCTGCCTACTCTATCTAGACTGAGCAAGGTATCCCTCCAAAGAGAATGGGTTCCAAAAAGCCAGTACAAGCAGTAGGGATTAATCTTTGATCTCACTACCACAGCAACTCTTATAGAGGAAAACATTTAACTTGGGTGGCTTACATTTTCAGGGGTTCAGTTCATTCTCATCATGGTGCGACATGGTGGTGTGCAGGCAGACATGGTGCTGAAGAAGTAACTAAGACAACTACATCTTTCAGGCAACAAAAGTAAACTGTCTCACTGGGCGTGACTTGAGCATACATGAGACCTCAAAGTCCACCTCCACAGTGACATACTTCCTCCAACAAGATCACACTTTCTCCAACAAAGTCACACCTCTTAATAGTACCACTCCCTTTTGGGGGCATTTTCTTTCAAATCACAGCGAGGCATCCAGAGCTCTTTCTTTTCTTTTTTTTTTTTTTTGAAAGTAATTTTATTAAATTATAAAGAGTTTCCATTTACGCCCCTCCTCCCAACGCCCTCCCACTCCCCCCCTCCCTCTTCTCCTCCCTCTTTGTCCCCAAGGGCAGTCAGGATCTCCTGCCCTGTGGGAAGTCCAAGTTCCTCCCCCCTCCCTCCAGGTCCAGGAAGGTGAGCATCCAAACAGATTGGATCCCAAAAATCCAGTATATGCAGAGGAAACCAGTCCCAGTGTCATTGTCAATGGCTTCTCAGTAAGACTGCAGGCCAGCCACATTCAGAAAATCCGGCCACATTCAGAGAATCTGCTTGGATCACATGCTCGTTCAGTCACGGTCCATCTGGCCTTGGTAAACTCTCATTAGATCCGACCCCTTGTATCAGTGGGTGATAGTATCCCTCGCAGTCCTTCGTCATTTTCTTCCTTCCATTTGGATCTTGGGGGGCTCAGTTCCGTGCTCCAACGCGGGCCTCCATCTGTATCGTCATCTAACGCCAGATGAGGGATCTATGGTGATAAGCAAAATATTCATCAGTATGGTCACGGGCCAAGGCCGGTTCAGGCACCCCCTCCTCTGTCCAGAGTACAATCTGGGGATCTCTCCTTGGACCTGGGATCCCATATATAATCAAGTTTCCTGTAAACTCTAATATGACTCCCTTAGTTGAAATATATTCTTCCCTGATCCCACATTCATCCTTCCTCCCTTCCCCCCATCCCGGTCAACAGAGCTTTCTCCATTCCTCCCCTACTCCCTTCTCTCTAACCCTCTCCCCTTCCAACAACCCTCCCACCCCCCCCCATGCACCCAAGGTTACCTGGGACTCTTGACTATTTCCTACCTCCTGGCGGATAGCTAAAAAATCTTCATCAGGTTCGTCTTCTTATTTAGCTTCTCTAGGATCACGAATAATAGGCTCAAAGACCTTTAACTATGGTTAGAATCCACTTATGAGTGAATACATACCATATTCCTCTTTTTGGGTCTGGCTTACCTCACTCAGTAAAGCGTTTTCTATGTCCATCCATTTGCATGCAAAATTCAAGATGTCATTATTTTTTACCACTGAGTAAAACTCTAATGTGTATATGTTCCACACCTTCTTTAACCATTCTTCTATTGAGGGGCACCTAGGCTGTTTCCAGGTTCTGGCTATTACAAATAGTGCTGCTATGAACATAGTTGAACAAATGCTTTTGTAGTATGTTTGGGCATCTCTAGGGTATATTCCCAAGAGAGGAATTGCTGGGTCCTGAGGGAGGTTGACTCCCAGTTTCCTGAGAAACCGCCACACTGATTTCCAAAGTGGCTGCACAAGTTTGCATTCCCACCAACAATGGATGAGTGTTCCCCTCATTCCACATCCTCTCCAGCATAGGCTATCATTGGTGTTTTTAACTTTAGCTATTCTGACAGGTGTAAGATGGTATCTCAAAGTGGTTTTGATTTGCATTTCCCTGATCGCTAAGGAGGTTGAGCATGACCTTAAGTGTCTTCTGGCCATTCGAAGTTCATCTGCTGTGAATTCTCTGTTCAGATCAGTACCCCATTTTTTAACTGGGTTAATTAGAGTTTTAGTGTCTAGTTTCTTGAGTTCTTTGTATATTCTGGAGATCAGACCTTTGTCTGATGAGGGGTTGGTGAAGATCTTCTCCCAGTCAGAAGGCAGCCTTTTTGTCTTACTGACAGTGTCCTTTGCTTTACAGAAGCTTCTCAGTTTCAGCAGGTCCCATTTATTCATTGTTTCTCTTATTGTCTGTGCTACTGGGGTCCTACTTAGGAAGTGGACTCCTGTGCCTATATCTTGTAGACTACTTCCCACTTTCTCTTCTATCAGGTTCAAAGTGGACAGATTGATGTTGATGTCTTTAATCCATTTGGACTTGATTTTTGTGCATGGTGATAGATATGGATCTACTTTCATTCTTCTACAGGTTGACATCCAGTTATGCCAGCACCATTTGTTAAAGACGCTTTCCTTCTTCCATTGTATACCTTTAGCTCCCTTGTCAAAAATTAGGTGTTCATAGGTTTGAGGGTTAGTATCTGGGTCTTCTATTCGATTCCATAGGTCGACTTCTCTGTTCTTATGCCAATACCAAGCTGTTTTCAATACTGTAGCTCTGTAATAGAGTTTGAAGTCAGGGATAGTAATGCCTCCAGAAGTTCCTTTATTGTATAAGATTGTTTTGGCTATCCTGGGTTTTTTGTTTTTCCATATAAACTTGATTATTGCTCTCTCAAGGTCTGTGAAGAAGTTTGATGGGATTTTGATGGGGATTGCATTGAATCTATAGATTGCTTTTGGTAGAATTGCCATTTTTACTATGTTGATTCTCCCAATCCAAGAGCAGGGGAGGTCTTTCCATTTTCTGGTATCCTCCTCAATTTCTCTTTTCAAAGGCTTAAAGTTCTTGTCAAATAGGTCTTTCACTTCCTTGGTTAGAGTAACCCCAAGATATTTTATGGTGTTTGTGGCTATCGTGAAAGGTGATATTTCTCTGATTTCCCTCTCCATTTCTTTATCCTTTGTGTATAGGAGTGCCACTGATTTTTTGGAGTTGATCTTGTATCCTGCCACGTTACTAAAGGTGTTTATCAGCTGTAGGAGTTCTTTGGTAGAGTTTTTGGGGTCGCTTATGTACACTATCATATCGTCAGCAAATAACGAAAGTTTAACTTCATCCTTTCCAATTCGAATCCCCTTGATCCCCTTATGTTGTCTTATTGCTATTGCTAGAACTTCAAGCACTATATTGAAGAGGTATGGAGAGAGTGGACAGCCTTGCCGTGTTCCTGATTTTAGTGGAAAGGCTTTGAGTTTCTCTCCATTCAATTTGATGTTAGCTGTCGGCTTGCTGCATATTGCTTTTATTATATTTAGGTATGATCCTTGTATCCCCAGTCTCTCCAACACCTTTATCATAAATGGGTGTTGAATTTTGTCAAACGCTTTTTCAGCATCCAATGAAATGATCATATGATTTTTTTCTTTCAGTTTATTTATATGATGGATTACATTGATAGATTTACGTATGTTGAACCATCCCTGCATCTCTGGGATGAAGCCTACTTGATCATAATGGATGATTTTTCTAATGTGTTCTTGGATTCGGTTTGCCAGTATTTTATTGAGAATTTTCGCATCGATGTTCATGAGTGAGATTGGCCTGTAATTCTCTTTCTTGGTTGTGTCTTTGTGTGGTTTTGGTATTAGGGTAACTGTAGCTTCATAAAAGGAGTTTGGCAGTGACTTTTCTTTTTCTATATTGTGGAATACCTTAAGGAGTATAGGTATTAGCTCTTCCTGGAAGTTCTGGTAGAATTCTGCATTGAAACCATCTGGTCCTGGGCTTTTTTTGGTAGGAAGATTTTTGATAACAGCTTCTAGTTCTTCACGACTAACAGGTCTATTTAGATTGTTCACCTGGTCTTGGTTCAACTTTGGTATATGGTACTTATCTAAAAAAATGTCCATTTCTTTTACATTTTCCAACTTTGTGGCATATAAACTTTCGTAGTAAGATCTAATGATTCTCTGAATTTCCTCTGTGTCTGTGGTTATGTCCCCCTTTTCATTTCTGATCCTATTAATTTGCAAGTTCTCTCTCTGCCGTTTGATTAGTTTGGATAGGGGTTTGTCAATCTTGCTAATTTTCTCCAAGAACCAGCTTTTTGCTTCATTGATTCTTTGAATTGTTTTCTGTGTTTCTATTTTGTTGATTTCAGCCCTCAGTTTGATTATTTCCAGTCTTCTACTCCTCCTGGGTAAATCAGCTTCTTTTTTTTCTAGAGCTTTCAAGTGTGTTGTTAAGTCTCCAATGTGTGCTTTCTCTGTTTTCTTTAGGTGGGCACTTAGTGCTATGAACTTTCCTCTTAGCACTGCTTTCATTGTGTCCCACATGTTTGAATACGTTGTGTCTTTGTTTTCATTATATTCAAGGAAGACTTTAATTTCTTTCTTTATTTCTTCCTTGACCCAGGGGTGATTCAGTAGTTGACTGTTCAACTTCCATGAGTTTGTTGGCTTCCTGGGGGTACCATTGTTGTTGAATTCTAATTTTAATCCATGGTGATCTGACAAGACACAGGTGGTCACTAATATTTTTTTGTATCTGTGGAAGTTTGCTTTGTTACCAAGTATGTGGTCAATTTTCGAGAAGGTTCCATGAGCTGCAGAGAAGAAGGTATACTCTTTCCTATTTGGGTGGAGTGTTCTATAGATGTCTGTTAAGTCCATTTGATTCAGTACCTCCTGTAAATCTCTTATTTCTCTGTTAGGTTTCTGTCTGTTTGACCTGTCCATTGGTGAGAGAGGAGTGTTGAAGTCTCCTACTATTAGTGTGTGTGGTTTGATGACTGCCTTGAGTTCTAGAAGAGTTTCTTTTACATATGTGGGTGCCTTTATATTAGGGGCATAGATATTCAAGATTGAGACTTCTTCCTGATGAATTGTTCCTGTTATGAGTATGAAATGTCCATCTCCATCTCTTCTGATTGATTTTAGTTTGAAGTCAATTTTGTTAGATATTAGAATGGCCACACTCGCTTGTTTCTTAGGTCCATTTGCTTGGAAAACCTTTTCCCAACCCTTTACTCTGAGTAGGTGTCTGTCTTTGTGGTTGAGGTGTGTTTCTTGTAGACAGCAGAATGTTGGATCCTGTTTTCGTATCCAATCTCTAAGTCTGTGCCTCTTTATAGGTGAGTTGAGACCATTGATATTAAGTGATATTAATGACCAGTGATCGATGACTCCGGTCATTTTTTTGGGTAGTAGCGTGTATGTGTTTTCCTTCTTTGAGTTGTGCTTGTGAAGGGTCGCTAGATGTCTGAGTTAATGTAGGCAGTGTTGGGAATGTTGGATTCCTTGGGTTGTGATTTTCCTTCTAGTATTCTCTGTAAGGCTGGATTAGTAGCTACGTATTGTTTAAATTTGTTTTTATCCTGGAATATTTTGTTTTCTCCGTTGATAGTGAACAATAGCTTGGCTGGGTAAAGTAGTCTGGGTTTGCATCCATTGTCTCTTAGTTTCTGCAGTACCTCTATCCAGGACCTTCTGGCTTTCATGGTTTCCATCGAGAAGTCTGGTGTAAGTCTGATAGGTTTACCTTTATAAGTTACTTGACCTTTTTCCTTTGCAGCTCTCAATATCCTTTCTTTAGTCTCAATGCTTTGTGTTTTGATTATTATATGACGAGGGGATGTTTTTTTCTGATCCAGTCTATTCGGTGTTCTGTATGCTTCTTGAACCTTCATAGGAATATCGTTCTTTAGGATGGGAAAGTTTTCTTCTATAATTTTGTTGAGTATATTTTCTGGATCTTTGAAATGCAATTCTTCTCCTTCTTCTACTCCTATTATTCTTAGATTTGGTTTTTTTATTGTGTCCCACAGTTTCTGAATGTTTTGTGATGAGAATTTGTTGGATTTGCTGTTTTCTTTGGACAGAGTGTTTAATTTCTCTATGGTGTCCTCAGAGTCTGAGATTCTCTCTTCTATCTCTTGTATTCTATTGGTTAAGCTTGTTTCTGAAGTCTCTGTTCGTTTACCCAGATTTTCCATAGCCAGCCGGCCCTCGGTTTGTGATTTCTTCATTGACTCCATTTCAGTTTTCAAATCTTGAACTGTTTCTATTACCTGTTTGATTGTTTTTTCTTGGTTTCCCAGAATTTCATTTACGGATTTACTCATTTCTTCAAACTTTTTGGTATATTTCTCTTCCATTTCTTTACTCATTTCCTCAATTTTTTTGCTATACTTCTCTTCCATTTCTTTACGGCAGATTTTCACCTCCTGTTTAAGTTCCTCTATTATTTTCATAACGAAGCGCTTAGAGTCGATTTCTTCTATTTCTTCTGGAGTAGGGTGTTCAATTCTTCTAGTTTCGAGCTCCCTGGATTCTGGCGATGTCATGTTGCCTTTCAGGTTGTTGGAGGAATTCTTGCATTGGCGCCTGCCCATCTCCCCAACTCTGGATGAAACTCCTCAGCACTTTCTGGATAGAACTCCTCAGCACTCTCTGGGTAGGACTTCACAGCACTCTCTGGATAGAGCTCCTCAGCCCTCTCTGGGAAGAACTGCTCAGCAGGGCAACAGGGCTAGCTGGTCTTCCCAGGACTCAGGAGACAAAGGGCCCGCAGCAGTGGGGGGAGGGGAGGGGTCCCTTGGAACACCGAAGACCCTGCCGCAGAAGCTGAGGGGGGAAGGGCTGTCCTCCCTTCCCGGAGAGGCAGGCAGGCTGCCCAGGCTAGCACCCACTCACCTCTCTGGGAAGAACTGCTCAGCAGGGCAACAGGGCTAGCTGGTCTTCCCAGGACTCAGGAGACAAAGGGCCAGCAGCAGTGGGGGGAGGGGAGGGGTCCCTTGGAACACCGAAGACCCTGCCGCAGAAGCTGAGGGGGGCAGGGCTGTGCTCCCTTCCCGGAGAGGCAGGCAGGCTGCCCAGGCTAGCACCCACTCACCTCTCTGGGAAGAACTGCTCAGCAGGGCAACAGGGCTAGCTGGTCTTCCCAGGACTCAGGAGACAAAGGGCCAGCAGCAGTTGGGGGAGGGGAGGGGTCCCTTGGAACACCGAAGACCCTGCAGCAGAAGCTGAGGGGGGAAGGGCTGTCCTCCCTTCCCGGAGAGGCAGGCAGGCTGCCCAGGCTAGCACCCACTCACCTCTCTGGGAAGAACTGCTCAGCAGGGCAACAGGGCTAGCTGGTCTTCCCAGGACTCAGGAGACAAAGGGCCCGCAGCAGTGGGGGGAGGGGAGGGGTCCCTTGGAACACCGAAGACCCTGCCGCAGAAGCTGAGGGGGGCAGGGCTGTGCTCCCTTCCCGGAGAGGCAGGCAGGCTAGCACCCACTCACCTCTCTGGGAAGAACTGCTCAGCAGGGCAACAGGGCTAGCTGGTCTTCCCAGGACTCAGGAGACCCAGAGCTCTTTCATAGTTGAAGAGAAAAGCAAGGCTAACTTTCTCAAGGTCCCCAACAGAGGCCTCAACCCTACAGGATGCTATGTTGCCAGCAAACCTGAATGGATGGACCCCATCTACCATGTGTCCTTTCAGCCCCGGTTCTAAAATAAGTGTGCAATTCCACGTCTCGCTTGGGGCCATCATTTCTCTCCTCCTCTCCTCAGGGAAGCAGCTTTGCTTTCAGGATTTGGCCGCTAGCTGACCGTTTCCTTGTAAGGGCATGCAGTGACTTTTGGCCTTGTTCTTAAAATACCTTTAACCCAAATAGCATAGGGCAGAGAGCCAAAGCTTCACACTTGGCCAACCCAACTTCATCAGGACTCAACGATGCCTAAGGACACAGGGTAGGGCCCACACATGTTGGAACTTGGTGTTGACACACCGTTACAAACGAGCACCCACTTCACTGGGAACACTCGCGAGGAAGGCATGAAGCTTGCTGAGAAGGGCTAGCGTGGTTAAACCTTTGTCAAACTCACTTACGAAGGAAAGTCACATCTGTGTCTGTTATTTCAAACAATGCTAGCAGCGTGTTGAATAATCATTGAACAGTTTTGTTGCTTACAGTCAACATAGAGCTGGCTTGTGTCCAAGCCACACACCACCTATCCCCCTCCAAGTGCCTAACAGGTTCAGACTTCAGACGTCATCTCTTGGGTTAGGAGGGATTTTCTGACTCACAAGCCTTCCATAGGTTTGCAGCTGATGCCCAAACCATGGAAGTTCTCATCAGCATCAGTTCTATGCCTCCCCCTAGCACCGACGGTGAGGACATGAGGCACAGGCAGAATGATTCTTTTCCAGCATGATTATCCTTTCCCCTCCGGAAGGCTGAGTAAGACACACCTTTCATCAACGAGAACACACCAATTCCACCCTCCTCTCACTTTCCCTATGAATTTTAATAACTAGCAGTTTCACCCACACGCCCACTAACTCCACGCCATGTGCTTTCTGCCTTCTACACATTTGCTAATGTGGGCTCCTGGACTGAAAATGCTGGCTCCCAGACAACCTCCAGCCTGCATCTCCATCGACCCAGACTGTTGGAAAGCTCAGCCGAAAAGTCCTTCATCATCTTGACTGGGAGAGCCCTCTCTTCCTGAGCTCCTAGGAGCTTGCACGAGCCACAAACCATCTCACACTTAGGGCAGCAGTGTATATGCTTTTGGTCCCAACGGAGCGAAAGCTCCACTGGGGCCTTCTGTTTCTTTATCCACTCAATGGAGACCCTTGCGCTACTCGCTCCCAATAAGCAACTGCGCAAGTTTGGTCAACACAGCGATGAAACTGGGCGACAAGACAGGGTCCAGATTATCTGGGAAATGAACAACTGGCATCACATCGCTGGCTCTCTGTCTCTGTTTCTCATCCCTACAACTCCTATCCTGGACATCTTCCATGACCTCAGACCAAAGCCAAGTGCAGATGTCCTATGTACACTGTGGCAAAGATGGGCCTAAGAATTACTCCTGATAGACGAGAGCCATAAACATAGCTGAGAGGGGAAAGACAGATGAGATGCAAAACCAAAACAACAACAACAACAACCCCATCAAGGGTGACAGGCAGGAGTTTTAAATCTCCATGGAAGAGGTGGTAGCCAAAAAGACAGGGTAAAGAACAGAGAACAATGTTTTTTCTCCACTGGGATCACCACTCAAGTCTAGAAGAGTAGATAATAAACTGGTTAGGTCGGTCCAAGAGGAGAGTGTGATACATCGGAGTTCCTGTCAAAGACACCTCAGGCATGGATTAAACCTGACTGGAGTATTGCTGTCACAACTCTGGAGAGACAATGACCAACAGGCCAAGTTGCTATGACATTGTCTGCCAAAGAGCAAAGGAGATCTTAGTAACATTAAGAATGTTTGGGGGCTGAATGTACTGGGGCTGGAGAGAGGGGCTCAGTGGCTTATGAGAGGGCTTACTAAATGACCTGGGTTCAATTTCCAGCATCCATATGGCAGCTCACAACCACTTCTAACTCCAGTCCAGAGGTTCAAATGGCCTCTGCTGGCCTCTGTGGGCTCCTGCGTGCATGTGGTGTACAAAAAACACCAACCCCAATACACACATACACATTAAAAAAAAAAAGAATAGCAAATCTAGACGATGGAGACAGCACATAGGCAGGGTCTGTTTGAGTCTTCAGGAAATAAACTGGGCAAAATTAGATAACAGCTTTGAGAAAAGTGGTATCCAAATAGTTCTGGATTTTTAAACCAAGGTAAAAATGGAGAACTTTACAAAACAAGAAAGATCAGAATGCACCCCAAGGGATTGATTGTATCAGCAGGGAAATGCCCTATTCCCAGAGGGAAGGAATGTCAAGCACACACTGTGGGAACTGTGGCTTACAAGAGAGAAACCCAGGGAGTCTGCACTGCTCTTTCAGTAAGGGACAATTTACAGATCAGAAAGAGGAGAACGGAGAAGACAGCAACAGTGATAATTGGCAGAGGGAAGAGAGACACCGGGAAAAACCTCTTTCTCAGCTCTTGACAAGGCAGCCATGGTACACCATCATAAAAGACCTTTGCTGAGTTGGCAGCTAGGTGTCTGGAAGGTCTGTGGCCCATATGGACTCTTAGCAAACTCAGAGCAAATGTCAAGGATGATGCACCAAATCCCAACCTGGAGAAAGGCTCAGGTCTGCAGCAAAAAAGGGCTGAAGAAAAAAAAAATGCAGTGTTCCTTGAGGCAGAAGCCTGGCTGGAGCCAGACTGCAGGGGAGTATCAGCTTGGGTTCCCTGTGGTACATCAGAAAGTCAGAAGAGGACCGCCTGGGGGCGGGGCAGACACCGAGCAGTGACCTGATTGGTGGAGAACGGATGGTGGGATACCATCTGCGAACCCAACCTTGCAATGACCTGCCTGGGGCTGTGTCAGCATCCCTAACTAGACTCCTAAGGGGCAACTGAAAGATGCACCCAGCATCAGTGGCAGGACCACACAAAGCCAGTCCAGAGGTGAGAAGATTATTTGTGCCGACTTCCTGACTCCTCTGGGAACACCCAGGGGGTGTGACAGCCACCTAGGGTGTGACAGACCTAGAAGCCAGGGAAGGAATGCAGAGATTCATACTGGAACCAGCAGTCTGTTGGGAGGCCTTGCTGGTCGGGAGTTGCAGTCCATCATGGCCTGGCAGCTTTCTCTGAGCTTGGCAGCATGAAGGACTCCATCCCCAGTGATCTGCCTGCCCTTATTTGGAGGACATCTCTATGCCCGGACACCTGACCCATCTTTAGTGAGACCCTCAGCATGGTTCCCTGCTAGAAGCATTCCGCTTGCTGCCCAGATGCTCACTAAGACGTACACTAGGAGTCTTGCTACAGGACCTCGCTCCCAGATGAAGCCTTATGATAGGAGGGTGTTACTTAATGAAAATTAGGTTTGTTCCAGGTTTTCCAATCCTATATATTTCCTATACTCTGGAATAAAGTTAAGCTGTCTCACTGAAGGCATCCCCCAGAGGGCTGTCTCTGTTGTATCCACAGCGGTCGGAACCCTACTCCCCACTCTGATGACGCCACGGAAGGAGAAGCACAGTCGTCTACAGCCCTCGGCAGCTTTCCACGTCTCACACTTATTTCTCCTCTGTGTAACATTATTTAATATCCAACGCCAGCAACGTGGCCGGTCAATTGCTCTGCTGGTGTTCTCTTCCTCTCCTCCTCCTTCAAACAGTTTCCCCAAAGAACAAAGGCCCACCCACTTTGTGAACACCTTGTAGCTCAGTCTCTCAGTTTGCCTGTTTCTTTTAACTTCACTCTATTTTCAGTTCAAACAGGACTTATCTCCCCTGCCCAGTCCCTACCGCTCCCCCTTCTATTCCTATTGCTTCCCCTTTTATTTCTATTTTCTTTCTCTGCTTTTCTCTATAAAGCCAGTACTAATCACTAGTCTCACTCTGCTTCCTCCTTTTCCCCCCAAGCCTGCAGTAACTAACACAGCAGTGCACAAGTCAGTACCAGCGTTCCTTACTTCATGAAATGACTGCTAAAGGGTGAATGTTTTCAATTTGACTGTATTTTTATAGTGGGCCTACCCTTTCGATAAACGAGTTTTGTTTTTTGTTTGTTTGTTTTTTCCAGACAGTAATCTATTCTCATAGAGTACTGGGGTTTTAGCCTGGTGCCTTGAACACCAACCCAGCAGAGAAAAGGACACCACGCCTACTAGCATCAAGTCCCTCTTGAGCACTGCAAATACTTACACTAAAATATCGTGATACTCCTGAGTGAATTCTAAGAGAACACAAACAGTAAAACGAAACAAGAAAGCCCATATTTTAAAAACACAAATAATCAACTCTATTTTAATTCTTGATGGTTTTACCTAATTTACTTTTATTGGAGCTCCATTGCTCTGGGATCAATACAATCTTTGGAGAAGTCATACTGTCTTAGATTTTACTGTCTGGGTTCTTGCATTGAAATTTTTGTATATAAGATAAGGTATTAATCTTTTTTGTGTATCACCAATTTTATTAAAAACATTACTATATATAAAGATATAGATTAACCCCAACATAATAAAAGTAGGTGATTTCAGTATCCCAATACTACTAATAGACAAACAGGTATTAAACAACATTATAGCTCAAATGGTCTTAACAGACTCCTAAGGAAAATCTCATCAAATACTGCAGAATACATAACTTTTCTTAGCAAAACTCAAAAGCAGTGGATGGAAAAGAAATAAGATCAGGGCAGAAATTAAATAAAATAGGAATTATACAAAAAAGAATCACTACTCAAGAAGGCTGGTTTGCTGAAAAGATAAGCAAGATCAAAGATCCCTTATCCAAACCAACCCAAACAGAGAGGAGTTAATAATAAAATTAGAGCCGAAAAGGGAGACATTACAACAGATACTAATGCATTTCAGAAAACCATAAACATGCAAGCTAGAAATATATTCCACAAACCTGGAAAACCTGAAAGAAAGATGAATTTCTAGATGGGGACTGACCTACCAAAGCTAAGCCAAGAGTGGGAAATCATTTAAATAGGTCTAAAACAAGCAATGAGGCTCAACTAGTAAAAAACAATCTCCCAACCAAAAAAGTCCAGAACTAGGTAGATTCACTGTCCCATTCTACCAGACACACTTATTTATTCTTTCTAAAAAGAAATAACACCAACACTTCTCAAAGTGCTCCAGAAAACAGAAAGGAAGAAATGCCTCAAAGCTTTCTGCAAAGCCAGTATTGTCCTAACGCCAAAAACCAGGACACGACACACACACTGGGAGAGCCAGAGTTATATTTTAAGTTTTAATTATTAAACCTAAGACAACCACGAAGCAAAAATGCCTCTGACCTATAAGTCCCTTGCCCAAAGACAGAGCATTCCTGAAATGCTGGCAGCTGTTGTCTATGGGAGATAAAACCCGCATATTTTCACTCCCCCAAACAAGCTTGTTTGACCCATCTGCTCCAGATGTGCTTGCATGTGGGCAGGAGGCTCACAGGCAGGAAATATGTCAGGATGTATACACTTGCCCGTGACTGTGCCTCATGGGAAATGTGATGAACTGTGGGGTTTGCTTTTTAAGCCCCTGCAAATCATGACGAGGGGTTATTTTCTGGAAATCCAGAGATGGACCTAGCCAGAGCCCATTCACCTGTCCAGTATTTAATTAAAGCTTGCTTCAGATTTGACTTTAAATTGTGGTAGTAGTTTTATTGTCAACCTGTGGGATTAACAACAACAAAGAAAATTAGAGACTAATCTCCCTGATGGAAATAAAGACAAAAATTCTCAATACTTTCAAACTGAATTCAAGAACAAATTAAAAAGATCATTCATCACGATCATGTTGGCTTCATTTTAAAGATGTGGAAATAATCCAACATACTCAAATCAGCAAATGTAATCAACAGATCAATAAATGCACTCAAGGATCATCTCAATAAATACAGAAAAGGCTTTTGATAAAATCCAATATCCCACCAAGATAAATGCCCTGAAGAAATGAGGTTAACTTTTTCAACATCGTAAAGGTTTTATAAACAAACCTACAGGCACCATTCTACTAAGTGGGGCCTTGTCACGTCCGTCTTGCCAGCAAGGAAGATGCAACACTGGATTCTTCTAACTGTGGTTTATTCAGGACCTTTGAACAATCTTCTCACCCTCTCGCCCAGGGCAGAGCCAGCCCACAGCTTAAATAGCCTCTGGGTAGCCAACCCCAGCAAGCCACGTGGGAAATGCAGATAGGTTCAGAAACGTGGAAGCAAGCCAGATCCTTAGCGTTAGCCATATATGGAGTTGTTCACAACTGAGAGCACTCACCATCGGGAAGGTGGAAGGCGGAAACCAGCGCCACCTTTAAGGTGTGGCATCATGCAGCTCTCTACAGTTCCTCAATGCACTTTCACTACAATGAGAAGAGCATGAGCCTTCTCCATTCTTAGTAATAGGTGCTTTAAGACAAGAAAGGAAATAAAACCAACAGCCTTTCTGTATACCAAAGGGAAGCACAGGGTAACGGTCTCATTCATAAAACAAAACATCCACCTTGGAATATAAATAACCAAGGAAGCTGAAAACACCAAAGAAAGAAACTGAGGGAAACACTGCGCTTATGAATTAGAGGAATTAATATTGGCTAGACTACCAAAAGCCCTGTACACATTCAATGCAACACCAATGAAATTACAATGACCTTCTTTATCAACACTGAAAAAAAAATCAGTCTTAAGAAATTCACATCCACCAGGCAGTGGTGGCACATGTCTGTAATCCCAGCAATCAGAAGGCAGAGGCAGGAGAATCTCTGTGAATTTGAGGCCAGCTTGATCTAGAGAGAGTATGAGTTCTATGACACCCATGACAGAGACCCTGTCTCAAAAAACAAAAAACAGACAAACAAAAAACTCAAAACAAACCAAAAAATCCCAAAAAACAAAAAGAAATTCCCATCCTTGACATCCACCACCAACCTCCAACAGTAGATTTTCCATGAGATCCAGCTGAACTGCTCCGGGTGTTTAACCAAAGGAATCCTAGTCAATATTTGAGAGATTATGTGTATCCCATGCAGCACTGTTCACACAAATGTGTCATGAAGCCAAGTTGGGTGCTGAAAATGTAGCGTGTGTGTGTATATATACAAAATGGGACTTCTTAATTTTTAATTTTTTTAGCCATAAAGAATGAAGTCATGCCACTTTTAGGAAATGGATGTAACTGGAAATAAACATACTAAGTGAAGTAAGCCAATCTCAAAGAGACTAAAATTGTGTATTTTCTTTGTCTCTTAGATTTTTGCAGATACATAAGTCATAGTCATTCACACACACACACACACACACACACACACACACACACACACGACATGAAAGTAGAATCACACTGTCTAGGGAAACAGAAGACGAAAGGGAAGGGGCATAAAGGGAATGAGGGAATATGGTCAATGTATAATATATACTTGTATGGAAAAAATTAAATAACAAAAAAGGAAATCTGGTAAAATTGGGAATGCAGACTGAACATTTGACTCGTAAGGCTTTCAACTCTGATTCAACAAAATAAACGCCATCCCTCTGTGACAGGGAGCTGGAGCAGCCAATTAAGGCCCCAGGAGTAAAGTAGCAGCTTGTACTTGAAAGCCATGATTGGGGGGCTAGGAGAAAATCAGTCTTACAGGCTAAGAGCCTCTGTGAGCCCCAAGTTGGGCTTCTCCAATTAGGCTACGCCACCTTCCATATGAGTAGGAAGGCTGCGGGGGGGGGGGGGGGAGGCGGCTTCTGCACAGGGAAGAGAACTCAGTAACAGAAAAGGACTGTGCTTGGCCTGGCTCCCTTCCCTGGTCGGCAGAGGAGAGAGACTGAGAGCAAGTGCCAGGAGATGCAACTGAACACTGTCTTGGCGAGGCAGCCTAGAATCGTAAGAAAGGGAACCTATGCAAACAATGGGGCCGACCTTCCAAATGTTTTGATAACCAGGTAAGCAGAGGACCAAGAAGCCAGTCAGTTCTGGTGTGAGGATGGCAGCCCTCAGCTCAGTTCAGGACACTGTTGACAAGGGAGCATTAGACTGTGGCTCACCAATCTGGTCTTTCCAGGGAGATGAGCTACTTCCTTCTCTCTTTTCTGTCCACTGTCTTCTCTCCTCTCCTCACTTGGCTTTTTGGATGAAAGGGTTTTCGTTGTGATCCTGGCTGGCCTGGAACACTAGGCTGGCCTCATTTGCCATCATCTTCCTCACTCCGCCCCCTTTGTGCTAATAGACTAGGCTATCTTGCTATAACTCTAATATTTGTGTCTTATATTTACCTTTGTTCTAGACATAAAGGGGAAAACGCTGATCTGATTCTTTATCACCACTAGCCAATCTCCAAAATCCCCTCAATAATCCTTTAACAGGCCAATGTAGTTTTCAGGTGACATTTCAAAGTATTATTTATATAAAAGCTCCAGCCTACATTTCAGGCCATTGTGTGAAGGGAACAGGAGAACCAGGCGTCTGGGCCACCAGTCTCATTGTGAAAGATGAGGCATTTAGATCATCCATCTCACTGTAGACAAGAATGAGAGATAAAAAGCCTGGGGTAGGTTGGGAGGGGCAGGGATGATAAAACTTGGGGATGATGGAGCAAGCACATCACTCTCCAGCAGACTCAGCAATCCATGGCACACGCCTTCTGTTTTGTCCACGGAGCATTATGACAGTCACGCCCACTCGCTTACATGGCTGTGGCTGCTCTGTACTCCACAATGACTCAGTTGAGTGGCGTCCATGAGGACTGAAATGGTGTCTAGCCTGCTCCTCACAGAAAAATGCTCACGTACAGTCTATAACGAGAAAGGTAACTCAGCCAGATGAAGGGAGAGGACGGGCAGAAAGGATCAAGGAGTGTGTTCAGAGCTGGACTCTCTGAGGGGGAGGGAAGGGCAGAAGGAGCTGGGGATCGGGGACACTGTTTTATCTCATGGGGTCCTTCCTCGTGGGAAGTGGGATGGCAAAACTTGATTGTCCACTTGACTACATGTGGACTTAACTAAAACCCAACTGGCTGGACACACCAGTGAGGGATTTTCTTTCTTAAATCATTTGGGGACTGGAGAGATGGCTCAGTGGGTAAGAGCACTGGCTATTCTTGCAGAAGACCTGAGTTTAAATCCCAGCACCCCATGGCGTCTCACAACCATCTGCAACTCCAGTTCCTGAAGCGCCAACACTTTCCGACTTGATTGGGCCACATGGCACATGTATATATATAAGCAGGCAAAACACACATACACATAAAATAAATCTAAACAATTTTTTTAAACAGTTGAATTAAATAATTTGAAGTGGGAAGACCTACTTCTAATACGGATCTCTGAGGTGGAAAGATCATTTTTAATCTGGACCACACTTTTTGCTGGCAGCCTATAAAAAGGACACAGAAAACGGAAGCTCTCTTCTCTTTGCCTGCTTGCTCTCACTCTGGTTAGCAAATCTATTCCTTCACTGACATTAGATCCTACTGCTTTGGGATTCCAGTATATACCAAAGAGCAGCTGGGATATCCATCCTCATGGGCTGAACAACTATTGGATTCTTGGATCTTCCATTTGTAGACAGTCATTGTTGGACTAGATGGACCTCAGCTTGTAAGCCATTCTAATCAATCTAAAATATATATGTATGTATGTGTCCTTCTGTAAGTTGTTCCTCTAGAGAGTCCCGACTAATACAGCCACTGTCCACACGGCGCTACTCACATCCACTCCCTAAGTTTCTATAAAGCGATATAGAGTCGACCAAGTTCCAGTCTTTAGGAACTGGCTGCACATCGAACAATGAAAACACAGAACTGGTAATCAAAAATGTTTTAATGATTAATGTTTAGACATTATTAACAGTGTGGGTATATCCAGATGAGCTAAGCACACTTTGACAGCACACTATTGAATGTTACAGTCTTTGTTCTGAAATACGTAAAGACACCTGCAAACTGGTACCTAGGATGAAGACACACACAAATATACACATTCCAAATTTGATAAATGTAAACAGACGCCGCAACTCCTTCCAAACAGAAAACCCACGAGACTAATTAGGACCCATCGGCTCCTTATAATATGAATGTGCAAAATTAAAGCATGGTAAACTGATATTTACATAAATATCAAACCCACAATTAGTTTATACATTGTCAATCATCTGCTAAGATGTGTCGTGAGTGGTTCAATGAATTTTTTTTTCAATGCAGAAGGTATTCAAAGGCTAAACTTTCAACACTTTAAAAAAATGACACATAAGAGTCGCCATCTGTATGGCCACTGCCTCAGGTGCACGAGACACGACTTTAAGATAAGCAGTCTGTTACTTTTAAACAAGCGCTTTAAACCAATCTTTAGATGCTAAGCAGAAAAAAAAAATATAGACGCTGCCAAGCTTTACACTGAATAAGCAAGTACTCCCCAGATGCTCGCTTCCTTCATGTTCTAGCTATGTCTTTCATTTTACCTCAAAATACTTAAGGTGCTTCCTGGTCTCGTGGTGAATTAGGCACATTTAAAAAGTATATGTCAAGATAGCATTACAGAAAAACAATACAAAATTTGGACCCAGGTAACCAGTTCCCCATCATCGGTCCATGTGACTGTCACGTAATGAATATCTAGTCACCTTCCTGAAAGGTACTTGTCCTCTTTTCATATGGCGGGAAGTAGAATGGACTTTCTGTCTCCTGCATATAAACACTCAGTACTTCAGAAGTGTAAAGTGGCCTGCTCGCCCTCCTATAGTCACTCTAGACTCGGGGCGGGGGTGGGGGGTGGCGAACCAAGAAGAGATACGTAAGTGTCTCAAAACAGCTTTGGACCCTCTCCCCACATCTTTAGACACACTAGTAGTGGCACTCAAAATAAAAAAATAAGATCTGTTAAAAAGTTAAACTGACTGTCCCACTAGACTTGGGCCTGTTGATGAAAGCCAGCATTATAAAACCGAAGGTGCTGTCAGATTCTGCATCTCCAGGACACTTGAGTCACACACCGTACTCTAGTTTCAGAAATCATGTATTTGATTTTTTTTTTCTAAACAGAGCTATTACAAATGAATACAAAGTTGAAACATACCCTAATTAAACTACTAAGCTTTGGGCCCTGCTTTTTTTTTTTTTTGTCTTAAGGCATGTGTGTTTTTCTACTGTTAACAACATCGTACAAATTTACATTCACAATCACATGCATGGTCTACACTTAAAAAAAAAAAAGTTTGGATTACAGTGTTTTAAATTGTGAACCACAATTCAGCACCTATCGTGTTAGAACTAATAAGGCAACAGCAGTGTCGTATACTACAATAACACTCCCTTTCCACAGTCTAGCGCAGGGTCGAGGAGAGCCCAGAAAGGTGAGAGGTTGTTTGCCTACTTGTATAATCTGTATACATATTCTAGGGGCTTTGAACTGATGAGAAAGGTCCTACATAAATCACACTACAGTCGGCCGGACTACTGACAGCAGCTGTTACGAGCGTCAGGGCACAACTCATACTGTGCTTACAATCACACGCCGTGGTCTGGAGGGTTCGGCTCCGCCGTGTCAATCCTTCCTCTGCTTCCTCTGCTTCGCGCTGCCTTCCAGGGAAGTGAAGCTGTTGCTGTGTCCGTTGACGGCAGCCATGGACCCGTTCTGGTGGCCCTTCAGGTGCTCTTTCGTCCGAGAGGCCCCTTTCTTGCTGTAAGTCTGAAATGGACAAGGCAGGTGAGTGCCTGCTAACCAGGAGAACTGTACCAGGCTGCACCTAATGAGGCCTGCTTTCCTTATTTGATAAATCTTATCAAGTAATTCCTATGCTCAAATAACGAATTTCTACTGCAATCACACTTCCATGTTTTGGTTTTTGAGGCTTAGCTTATAGATTCTCTGACTCCTAGGCCACTAGGCCACAACAGAAACATTTATAACAATACAGAATTAATGTCCACTCTGCTTTGCCTCTTCAGGATCTAGATGGTGGAGCGATGGCTGTGACAAAATTGGCCTCTCCCATTGGATAGTAGCTCCTCTAACACACAAGCCATTGCTTGCCATTCATTTTTTTTTCTTATTGCCCCAGCTCCTACCTCAGTTCTCTTGTACTGAGTACTATGCTGCTAGAAACAACTGGAAGAGGGTCCCATAGTCAGGGCCCAGCAAACCAGGAGTCACCAAGTCACAGGCACAGAAGAGAAACAGTGGCTGAGCCTCCACGGGGCTGTTCCACACTACTGGCCTCTCCTCAGCACCCATTTCCTTTGCCCTTCTTCCTGACCTCCTGTCCTGGCCAGTGGGGACTGAAGCCACTTGGCACTGGCCACAAAAGCAGGAGAATCACCAGTGAGTGCCAGGTGGTCAGGTGCCCCAGAGACAGTCTGTGAACACAAACCTCTCCCACATCCTGTGACCAAACTCAAGCCCCAAAATTAAGCAGTGGGCATGTAGGAAGAGTGGGACAAAGCGGTAGGTTTCCGTTCTATCAGGGGTCTTTGATGGAAACGTCACTTAGCTCTAATAAGCTGAGATTTCTGACTGAAAAATCACCTCTTTATGTCTCTGCACTAGGTCAGAGGGCAGGAAAAAAAGCACCCTGCTAAACGTGGCATTTCCCACCTGAGTCCCAAAATGCCCAAGTCTCAGCAACGAGAGCAGAACGGGCAGTTCCTCTATCCCTACAAAGAATGCAGCAGAGCACAGGGCCAGCACCCAGCGGTGGCTCCACACAGCCCCACTGAGAGAAAGGCTGAAGGTCAGGGGTCAGCTCAGGGTGAGATTTACCTGAATATAGAAGTTTGTGAAGAGCGTGATCAGGGAGATCATGTACCCGATCTGGAAATACAGCCACCCGAGGGGGAAGCTACACCGCCAGAGGAGTCCGCAGCTCGTCTGAATGATTGTCAGCACAAACTGGACCTGAAGGAGCAAGGCCAGCGCTGAGCAGTAGCAGAGAACACACGGGGTTCCAGCCAGGGGACTGGGATCAGAGCGCCCAGCCAAGTTTTGGAATCAGCATTGGCCAGCCTTCTCTAACACCTTTGATCCTAACCTTGGTATGTCTGTGTCTTTTCTAAGTCCCCCCTCTCTCCTCAAAGCGATTAAACCACCTTTCTCCAAAATTCTGGGACTCAGCTAGAAGAGATACCAGAGAGAGGAGTGAGCAGGGTGTTTTAAGGGTCAGTGATTGTATGTGTCACACGTGATCTGACACTTCCTACTCTGTATGTGTTCTCTCTGACATGGTGAAAGCTGTCATGAACATGAAAACTCTTCTTGGCCACAATGCTAGTTCTATAGAAGACTTCTAATGGGCAACCTTGAAAAACAGGTGGACCCACACAGAGACGCTGCAAAGGTGTTAAAGGCACGTGACTACTAAAGCGCCCCCAGGAGGAACAACAGGAACAAGGCCAGCCCAGGGATATCTCAGAAATCCTACCAGCTCTGTTTGCCTCTATTTCTTCAGCCTAGTCCTCTGAGGTAAACCTGAGCTAGGCAGACACAGAGCCCAGCAGGATGTCAATGCCCCAAGGTGTTCTTCCACATTCTGCCAGAGCTGGGACTGCGGCATAGATCCATCTCTGCATCCTTCCTTCTCTGCTACCAGGAGGCCAGAGAACAATTACCCTTCCTCACAGGTGAGAAAAAGATTAACAAGGACCTCGGAGCAGCTGGCAGAGGTGATAATGAGACACCAATCGCAGAAGGGGCTCAAGCTTCTCAGATTGCTAGTTTTAAATTTTGAAAAATCAAGATTGATTCAGGAGGATCTAAATTAGATTCATTTGGAACACAGGGATGTGGCAAGCCTGGGCTGGGGAGCTCCGTTCCTGTCCCTGCAGCCAGCTTTAGCCTCCTGCCTCAATGTGTTCACCTACAAAAGGGAGAAACCATTTACTTCGCAGGAGTGCTTGACATCCAGAACAAAACACGCCTGTATGGAGACATAGTAATATTACTCATTAGCTCAGGAAGCTTTCACGAGGGCGAAGGACGGTGTACCTATGATATACTGCCAACTAGCCACGGCTGAGCAAAGAATGGTGAAAAGAATCATAAAGACCAGACCGTTACTGGCCTGCTTCTGCCAGGGCCCATCATGCAGGGTGCTTCGTTACACGGGGCCAGAGTCATCACCTTGTACCTAAGCCAATAGGCTCACTGTCTAGGAAGCTGCAAGGGCTCTGATCTCAGTACCTTAGAAGGGCTCCCTGAAATTCCCGGCAACACGGATAAGCAGGTCTCATCTTCATTTTGGAAATGAGAGCATACACAGGTACACGAGTGCACACTATGTGTGCTTACACACACGAGTAAAAACTAAGACTGACCTGAAGGTGGGAGCTCAAGACTCGAGGCATCCCCAATCCAGAGCAGTCTCCCTATCCGTTAAAAACAAGAGCATCCCCTAATCTGCCTATGTCAAGCTGAACCACATCAACTGGATTCAATTAAACAACAGCATGGCCTGGAAGAGGACTGTGTCCAGCAGGGAGCCAGCTCTGGGCGCAGGGACAAAGTTACTCACCAGCTGCCCCTGAGTGATGTATTTTTTCCACCAGAGGTAGGGACGTAAGGAAGGAACAGAGGACAAACCGTAGTACGAGTACATGAGGACGTGGATGAAGGTGTTGAGTGTCGCACCGAAATAAGCTGCAAGGGCAAAGGGGGCATGCATTAGAGGTTTGTAAGAGGTGGGGGAAATCCAAGACACTTTTGGAGGCAGAGACCTTCCTCTCGACAGAGGACAACAAACACCACAGCAATATGGACTAGACGGACGTGTAATAAAAAAATCACTTTCCACTTGGGTGGGCAGGGCAGGTGGCCACCAGGACACCTTAATCCCAGTGGCCAATTGACCCTCCCATGACTACTTGTGCCCCAGACCTGGCACCTGCATGTGTGGTTGGCACACCAGGAGGCAGATTCTCCTCCCAGATGCCTACGATGTACCATTCTGAAGACCAGGCGAGGATAAGCAATGGACAGAATGCTCTAGAAAGGCTGTTTCCACTCCTTTGCTGAGGTCTGGAGGAAACTTTTGAAGTTATGATTACTCCCCAGGACTATAGTTATGGTTTTATTAATACAGAATCTACAGCCAGTTCCTTCAAGATAAAAGACCCATGTTATCATATGACTTCCAATTTCCAGTGCAATATCATTTTTTTTATACTTTCATCATCAACAGTAAATAATGAACCAAAGCTCCCTGCTCCTTTCAGACGCACGGGGTTATGTTAGTAGGAGTTTCTACTGGCTGTGACAGAAACAGGTCCTATATAGCCTTGCATAGGTCATGTATACACTCTAGTTTTCAACGGGCCAGGTGGGGCTAGCTGTTCTGAGATACCTTGAAATGTAAAATATTCTTTCAAATGTAATCAGTGGAGCGCTGTCCCTAGCAGACTTCGGGATAGCTTATCCGCAGGTGATGAGGGAGAAACACTAGCTCAGGAGTGTTTGAGCTCAGCCCTTCCTTCTAGGCCTCACTCTTCTCCCAAGTCCAAAGGTTCTGTGCCCTTAGGCCACATAAACTCATTGACAGCAACCCAGGTCCCCTTTGCAAAGTCCTTGCCTATTTCTGTATCTTGAAGCCATGGTTTCCTCAGACAGTTCAGAACTTCCGGTTTTACTTTAAAGCCTTTGACCCATTTAGGATTGATTTTTGTGCGGAGCAAGAGATCTGTGTGTCCTGTTCCACTGATTTACACATGGATTTCTGGTTTTTCCAGAACCATCTTTTGAAGAGGCTTGTCTTTTAATTATTTCAATTTTAAATTAGCATACAAAGTAACGGGCTTCATCGTGGAATCTTCATACATTTCTGTCAATGTGCTCCGTTCTCGTTTGTTCCCTTCCCCAGTGGTGTCTCTCCCCCTCCCTACAAGCTCTCTTCCTCCTCTCTTGTGATCCTTTTTCTACTTTTGTGACCTACACATAAACATACATATACATTTTTTATTTAGGTTCACATATGATATACAACATGCGGTAACTGAGTACGGTTCATTCCATTTTGATGTGAGATAATCTTTTTCTACACTCTGAAGATGTGTCTCGACCAAGGCACCTTCTGAGGGGTCTAATAAGGAGTTGAATGGCCAGCAGCTAGGTTGGAGAGGATAGGCGGAACCCCCCAGGCAGAGGCAGGAACTCTGGGAAGGAATCAGCAAGGCAGAGATTTTCCAGGCAGACACTGAGTGAGAGAGACGCACCATGCACCATACTGAGCAGAGGTAACGATCCACGTGGCAGAACATAGATGAATAGAAACGGGTTAAGTTTTAAGAGCTAGTTGGGAACAAGTCGAAGCTAAGGCAAGTCATTCATATTTAACAGCAAGTCTCTGGGTCACCATTTGGGAGCTGGCGGTCTAAAGAAAGCCCGGCTACATCTGGTCGCCTCCATTTTCCTACAAACGCCACGGTTTATACCTGTCTAAAATTCCACTGTGCACCGTATATTTTCATCTGTGTTGGTCACGCAGGCTCCATTTGTTGGCTATAGTGAAGAGAGCAGCAATAACCCTGGATGTGCTTGCATCTCTGTGGCACACTGACTCGAGTCCTTGGCTACTTACCCAAGAGCAGTACAGCAGGATCGTACGGCTGTTTTAGATTCAGTTTTTGAGGACTCTCTATAATGATTTCCATATCAGTTCTATGAATATCAGTACCACCGGAAGTGTATAACAGTTCCTCTTTGCCCACATCCTTACCAGCATTTTGCCTCTACTGGTACTGAGCCTAGGACCTTGGTGATACTGGTCAAGAGCTCCTCACTGAGCTACACTCCCCAGTTGTTTGTTTTCTTGATAATTATTCTGACCAGAGCAAGACAGGCTCTCAAAGCAGTTTCAAGTTGCATTTTCCTGATAGCTAAAGGACACTGAGTGCTTTTAAAAAGTATTTATCAGACATTTGTGTTTCCTTTAATGAACGGTGTGTTGAATTCAATAGTCCATTTACTAATGAATGATTTGTGGGGTTTTGGGTTTGTCTTTTCAAAAAACAATGATGGTTTCTGCTGACACCTTTGTCAAAGTTTATGTGGTAGCTGTGTGTTTTCTGGTCTTCTAGTCTGCTCTTTTAGTCAATATGTCCCCCTTTGTGTCAGTACTAAACCGCGCGTGTTACTATGGCTCTGTGGTATAATTTGGGACTGGACCTTGTGATACCTTTAACACTGCTCTTTCTGCTTAGGATTACTATGTCTACTGTATGTTACAACAAAGTAGGAAGGAGGAGACCAAGAAGGGTTAAAGGGAACATGAGAGGGTAGTGGGAGGAGGGACAAATGAGAAAAAGTATAATGATTTGAAAATGTCACAATGAAATCCTTTACGGTGCATGCTAACTAAAAAAAAAAAATAATAAAAATAATAAATAGAAAAAGAAAAAAGCCTGAACACAAATTCAAAATCTTAACCTGGAAATCTGCATAGCCAACATCCTCCCTGAGTGCCTAGGCTTCCAGTCTGTCTCTGTCCTATGTCCCCAAACACGCTAGTACTTACAATGGCCGCAGGGAACCCAGTTCATCACAAACCACCAGATGTTGAACATGGTGGCGTGATGGTAGACATGAAGGACTGTTATCTGGTGGTTGTTCTTGCGGAGGATGAAGAAGAAGGTGTCCATGAACTCTATGAGTTTGGAGAAGTAATACCACCACAGGACACGGATGACCTAAAAGCAAAGGGTTTATGGCTTATGTCTCCAGTGCTTCTCTGGAATGTCACCTGTGACATGTCGTACACACGTATACCCAACACAGAAATAAAGCTAGAGAGTCCACTGGCTGCTGGTGCCTTCCAGAGGCGGGGCTCCAGCCACTGTTGGGCGCCTTTAATGGATGAACATGCGATACTGGGAACCCTGAAACAGCAGCAGGGAATGCCTTCCAAGGGCTCCAGAACTCTGGCACACTCTTAACAAGAACAGGAAGGTGCACACCTGCAATCCCAGGACTTGGAGGCAGAAACCAGAGAATTGAGAGATCAGGACCATCTTTAGCTACACAGAATTTGAAGCTATAAGACCCTATCTCAAAGTGAAACTAAATCCAAACAAAAGCACCAACCAGTATGTCCAGAGGTAGCGTTGGCCATGCTGAACTTGGACTGCCAGCTTAAAACTCCAGTTCTCAGAGTGGAAGTTGGATTTTATTTTTACTATCACAACCCAGAGGGCTTATTATATATTATTATATTTTAAAGTCACTTACAAGAGTGACTTTAAATCTGAACGATCTCTTTCATGTATGCACGAAACCTGATAAATACAATCTTCCCTTGTCAACTGCTCACAAGAGCTTCTTCTTCAGAGAGGGAGGCCTAAGTTCTTCATTCTGTTTATGCCTTTTCTGTTCAGATCTTCATATCACACACCCAGCACTTCTTTCCCTTTTCAAAACGTCAACAGAAATGATCACGATCAAGAGACTATGGTCTTCTTCATCTTTTGTCTAAGTTCTTTATTGAAAAACCAAAAACACCCAGACACACCCACCCACCCCCACCCCTGAAACAGTACCTTCATGTCTGCCTCTCCTGCCGAGTGTGTTCCCTGACAGAAGAAGTTGTATTTGCCTTCCCACACACCTGTCACCAGCTGAAACAGAGAAGAACAAGTCTTTACTGTATGAGGGCCCTGTTCAATTTCATCCATTTGTGAAAAGTTACTTGTGGCTACACTGTGGCGAGTTCGCTCAAAGTAAAATAGTCATTCTAACGCTGCGCCTTCCTTAACACGCTGCGCCTTCCTTCACACACGGAGGTTGAAGCAGGAGCGTGAAGTCACTCCCAGGCTGCTGCCTTCACAGACTCCCTCCACCTGGTGCCTCAGCCAGCACAGACCAGTCCAAGATGTCATCCTGTCTCCTTATGCACTTTCCCGAAACCTGGACTCTCCAAACCTGAGTGCACTCCGATGGCAGTGTGCCAGTCACCGGCTATTCAGGGAATGGGGGCACAGCAATTTGGAGTTCTAACGAGTCCATAAATTGCCAGTACCAAGACCACTGGACTGGAACTACACCTTAAACACTAAGAGCAATGTAGTACATTCTCCTTATTCCTTGGCACTTTCTGTTCTGTTGCTGGGTCATCTTCTGTACTCACAGGTCAGCCATCTGTAGACAGCGGTGGCAGCACAAAAGGACCCCGCAACTGGGGTGCAAGCTTTGGCTGGTCCTGCAGTTTTCACTGGCTCCCTTATAGAGACTGTTTCCTCATCAGCACCATGAGTGAGTAGCCTATGATGAGACCTTAAGATCCACTCGAGTGGTTGGCATAAAAAGTGTATTTTAATTACTCTATTTCCACGCTGCCCACCTGCTATGTTCCTAACACCCATGGGATGCCATTTGTCTATGAAAACCACAACTCCAAGTTTGTTTACTTTCTTCTACAGTCTAGAACAATCTTGAGTGTTCCTGATGATCACAGAATGCCAGGTGCTGAGACGGCACACTTTAGGCCTCATCTCAAGCAAGCTTGAAACACACAAGGACCCAGTCACCTGCTAAGTGTGTACCTCCATCCAGCGCCACCAGCAGCACCCAGGACCCTTGAGGGATGCACTCTTGAACTACCCCACACCTTCAGAATTTAAAACCTAGATCACCGGGTAACAAATTCTTGAGACTCTAATGATGTTGCTTCAAAGTATTGTCCCCCAGCAGCAGAGCTGAAACCAAACAGGAACCTTTAACAATCTTGGGCCCTATCCTAGATTTCCTGACTCTGAAATGTATGAGCAGAAAGCCCGATGTGGGGTATGTGTGTAGGAAGAGAGGCAGGGTCATAGGTTGAAGTAATGATCCTCCTGCCTCCACCTTTTGAGTGCTGTGATTTTACAAGCTGGCCAGTGTTTGAATAGGTGATTCCGACCACATGAAATTTGGAACAACTATGGGTGCCATTGAGGCTGCATAGCATGATCACCCTGGGAGCTTTTAAAGAATTATTAATCCCTGGTCTCACCCTGACCATGAAACAGAACCTCAAGGGGCCTCTCATAAAGTTCTCAAGAGAATTCACTGTGCAGTTGAGACTGTAAGCTGGTGGTCTTGGGCTACTGATCTCAGTGAGAGAGCATTGGAGGGAAGGAGTAACTGAGAGCCAGGATCTAGGAGGCTCAAGGCTCACTGCCCTGGAGACAACTGCTCAGCCTGGTGAACATACAGATGCCTACTGCAAGCAGCATGCTTGGATAAGGCTAGGAAGACACACGGCCATATTTCCATCCTACTGGACATGAGAAATAAATGTCAAGCGTGGTACGCTCGCACGGGTGCCGAGTCTAATGTCTGATGTTTAACTTCCCTTCTGCTGTTTTCTGTTCTGTAACCTTCTCCACATGAAAACAGTCAGAGTTTACAGGCCAAAGAACAGCACAGGACTCTGAATAGCGTCACACAGAGAGCGAGCGCTGTGGGCTGGGAAGGTCGGACAGTGAGGACTGTGGTTTTCACCGCCCGAGTGAGGGTGGACGAAATTGTCTCTAGAGGTTTTCTGTCCAAGTTTTCAATCATTTCTATGCTAGACTTCGTAACAGACCACACCCAACACTATTTTCTCCAGACCAGCACCATGAGGTAGCATCCTAGGTGTGAATGTATTTTTGATCTTATGTCCTCTTTCAAGGCCAGTTAAGTCCGTCACTCACAGCCCTTTTAGAACTTCGAATACTCAAGATACAAAATGGGGAGCCAGAAAGCAGGGTGAGGAGGTGGGTGTGGTGTCTGTAGAGACCCAGCTGGAGAGAGGGCCATGTCATCAGAGGGCTCTGCTCACTGCTCCACCTTCTATCCCATGACAGAAACATTAAGTATCTGAGACATGAAAAGGGAGTGCTCCTTGTCAAAACAACGTCACAGGTAATGAAGTCAAGTTGCCATGAAGATAAATGTGTACAATAAAAAATTGGCTAAAATGTTTATCTTCATTTGCTATATCTTTTGAAATTTTACCATATTAAAAGCATCACATTTAGCAGGGTGTGGTGGCACACACTTTAAATCTCCCCTGGGAGACAGAGGCAGGCAGATTGAGTTTGAGGCCAGCCTGGTCTATATAAGAAGTTCCACATCAGATAAGGTAAATAGTAGAGCTATCTTAAAAAAACAAAACAAAACAAAAAAAAACCCAGAACAACAAAAAAGTCAGATTCTAGACCCTCCCATCACTTTTCCCCAGCATTGGAACCCTGGGCTGGCTGACCATGAATAAGACACTTACTCAGGTACCGAGGGCTGCAATCTAACTCTCTGCAGGGTGGGGTTGCTCTGTAGGAAAAAGGGTAAATGCCTACCCCTTAAATTCTGCAGGTGCCTCTTAGCAAGAAAGGCTCCTCTTGTCATGTACCTCGTTTTCATTTTTCTTTCTAAAGGAATCCAGGTGGGACTTCCTTCTATAAGCAACGGAACTGAAAATCCTACTTGCCCTTCCCTAGGGCCTGGGATAAAAGAGGAAAATCTCGACGTAAAGCGCCTTTGGAGGAGAAAGAACTCCTCCAGTGTGGACACTGGGCGGGAAGCTCTGTGAGCTTCAGTCAGCTATATCCAGCAGAAGTGGCTCACGTGGTGACCATGCTCTTGGCCTGAGGCTACCACTCCCCCATCTCTCCAGGTTCTTGTGGAGGCTGCCCTGGCTGCAGCATTGCCTCCACAGAAACTGCCATGATGCTGTATGTCGGTAGACGCAGTGGAGCAAGAGAACCCAAGAGAAAGGACACGGAGACGGAGACGCTGCAAGGATTGCCTCGACCTCGAGCTTCTGAGACTCAGCTGCTGAGGGACTGCTCCTGAGTGACAAAGCAGACCACAATGGCCACTATCTGCACACTCCCTGCACCACTGACTGCTCCAAGGACAACAAAGAGAGGATTACTTATGTGGCTTTCCCTAAGTAGCCAAGATAAAGCCATGTGTGCTTTCTATTAATTAGGCCAGGCGCATGTGAAGAGCTGTAATTAACACACAGCCAGCAGCTTCCTTCTCTCCTAGGAGACAAATTCAATAGACAATGGGGGTTTTGTGCACCTTTTCACCTGAAGAAAAATGTAGGTGAGCCTCAGTCACAGCGAGGTCCGGGTGATGTAACCAGGGAGCAGACCTTTAATGGCGAGGTCTGCCTTCTAACCACAGATGAAGCATAACCTTGGCACAGTTACTTCCTGGAACGCTACCAGAGCCTCTGAGGAAACAAGGTCATTTGACGAACTTGTGTCTAATTGGAAAAGCTCTTTCCTCCCGGCTCTACCACCCCGTTATCCCAGCTCCTCAAGATGTTCAGAAGGGCGGTCTAGTTTGGGAAGTTAAAGGTGGCTGAGTTATGTGGAGATTATTCCCTGAGCAGAGACAAGGGAAAGGCGATGCAAACCAACTCTCAGAACTTGAACACAATGTCACAGCCCGAGGACTGTTCCTAGGAGCCACTAAGACGTTTCACACATTTGTTTGCTGGGATGTGTGTGCTTCTGTATCTGGCAAAAGTGAGCGTTTTAAGTGAGGAAACAGACACAGAAATGACATGGGGACCTCACACGGCAGTTCTAGGCCCCTCTGTCTTCTGGCCTGTTTCTGGGTTCCTGACTAGTCTCTCCATGGAGGATGCTAGGGGTAAATTAGACCTTTACCTGTATCCACCCCTCCTTGGCAGAAATCTGGTTTATAACCAACCAGAAGCCATTCTGAATTCAAAGGTACTCATTTCCCCCACAGCACAGCAGGTCACTTAGGGTGGTATTATGAATGGAGGCACAATGGTAGGTGGCTTTCAATCGGAGATCTCATGTCCAGAGCATGAGGAAGCCTGTGAAGAAACTTCCACACCCACGCCCTTCAGAAATGTTTTTCCTTCTTATGACCATGGACACAGCTGAAGGCACCTCCCCTGTTTACACATAAGGACCATTCGGGCACACTTGACAAATCTTGAGTACAGAGCAAACAGGCTAACCCGACACGGGTATGCCTGGCATCTCCTAAGTGCCAGCCCCCGCCCTCTTACGCTGTAGGCCCCCCCTTTTTTTTAAACAGTTCATACAGTAAAAAGGGACAGGAATAAGGAGACAGAACATTAAATGAGGAAACTGGTATAGAGATTTTGGGTAGGTACCACGTGAGTCTGATACGACTCTAGCCAAATGTGTGCTATTTCTGCTTCTGGAACTTGGGAATCTATAGCATCCTCTGCAAAGGTTAAAACTCTCCAGCCAATCTACTTCAGTCTTGCTTTGCAAAGCCCAGCTTTAATCAAGGGCTTGTAAGGTAGGGCGTGATGGTACACCTTTAATCCCAGCACTTGGGAGGCAGAGGCAGGAGGATCTCTGTTATAGGCCAGCCAAGTCTACAAAGAGAGACCCTATCAAGAAAGAAAGAAAGAAAGAAAGAAAGAAAGAAAGAAAGAAAGAAAGAAAGAAAGAAAGAAAGAAAGAAAGAAAGAAAGAAAGAAAGAAAGAAAGAAGGGAGGGAAGGAGGGAGGGAAGGAGGGAGGGAGGGAGGAAGGGAAGGAGCAAGGGAGGGAGGGAGGGAAGGAAAAAGGATAGGAGGGTGGGTTAGGTCTGAGGAGTCTGCAGAATCAGGTCCCAGGCTTCCTCTCTGGCAAAGGCATTCCCTCCCTCCCTCCTGGGTGAGGAAAGAGGTGTCTGGACTGCAGTCCCCCTCCTCTCTCTACAATGCGCAGTCCTCTCAGGAGAGCTTTAGATACACTGAAGAGCAAGTACTAGCTCCGTATAATCCCTCAGGAGAGTGTTTCCGAACAAGGAACTTCAGCTGTAAGCGAACAAAATGTCACCAATTTTGGGCAACGATCAGCCATGTCCAACCTACAATTGTGCACCCCAGGGACAGCTACGAACAGACCCCAACCTAAAACCACAAATGTAGTGACAACATTAGGCTGTTTTGCACTGCGGAGAGGAGGTGTTAATGATCTCATGGCATGAACTTTGTAGATGGCAAAGTCGTCACAATGTCAAAAGGCTGGGCACATCTAGCAGAGCTTTCTTATAAATACTGGTCTCTCCAGCTGAGTCAACTTCTCTACCTCCTCTAAGAAGGCAGAGAGCAAAAACCCTTTTCACAGTATTCTGGGAAACAAAATACTTTCTCCAATCCTGTTTCCCATAACAATGCTATCTATTTTAGGAAAGCCTGAACCAAAAGAACAGGAAGACAGTTCAGAATATACTTCTAAAGTAACTGCTCTCCGGCCACATCAGAGCCCCAATCAAGGCAGAACTCAGAGGTGCAGAGGGAGGAGCTCACGGCTCCCAATTACAGAGGAGAGAAGGTTGCAGCGCCCCAACACACTGCATCCATCTTTCCAACAAAGACCATGATTTTCAAAGCATGGTTCAAAAAAAAGGCAGTATGAGCTCCTGGCCACCTGATCTAAGACAGAAGCCACCCAGGTTGGACATACACCTACACAACGCGCACCCAACTCTACCAATGTCACCAACCAGGAAGGTTAAGCTTTGTGTGCCCTACACCCTAGCTGTACTTTGTATTCTTCCATAATCTTTCAGACACTTGGGGGAAGACACTCATCTCACACAACCCCAGCAATGCTAATATGGGATGCTTATCTGGGACATTCAACCAACATTTTTGTTTCAAAATTTAAAAAAAACAAACAAACATAGGTTAAATCATAACTTCAGAAGCATGACCTCGGAGATGTAGCTAGAGGAGACTTGTCCTGTTTTGAGACAGGGCTCCATGTGCCTCGGGCTTGCCTCAGACCCATATGTATGGAAGCCCAGCCCTGGCGGGGAAATAAAGAATAAGTCTGGATGTTGTGTTAAACCAGACCTGCCTGTCTTCTTAGGAATAATTTTTTTTTACACCAAAGTTTAAATGTTCTGATGTTGGAAAGATAATTTGAGCACATTTTTCACCAACATACAATTCTACATACAACTGCTAGAGAAAAAGACATACTCAAAAAGTAATCGTTTGTAACCTGTAATTTATATCTGATTATTAAATAGTGTAACAATGTGGTTCTGGAATTTGGCTTTTCCGTGTTGCTATACAAGGACAGCTTCTGTGGCACAAACATGCAAAATGAGCAAGGGAACGAAGTAGGAACCTGTTCATTACAGGTGTCTGTGAGTCTGGGCTGGGATGGAATGAGATGTTGATGGGCGTACCATGAAAGCACTTCAATTGGGGACAGAGATACTGAAGAGGCTGGGGGGCAGGGAGGAAGAATCAAGGGGTTGGGGCTGATGCTGGGGGTGGGGGTTTAGGCAGAGCTGAACAGGGCAGCCTGAGCCCAGAGTGTATCTTCCCGAAGAGAAGCAGCCCTGGGGTGACCAAAGGCAAAGGCACTGTACATCTGTGACCCTGCCTCCCTGAGAGCGGCCGCCGAGTCCAGGATCAGTGTGTGAAGCACAGGCTGAGCAAGATGAACGAGCCCTTTTAGACTCCATCAAACCACACAATTAGATTCTCTCAGTGCAGGGCAGTGGAGGTCAGAAGCATGATGGGAAAAGAGCAGACACATCAAAACAGCTTCACATTAGAACAGAGTGGCAGCCTGAGAGAGACACCTCGCGAAACACTGTAACAAAGGAGCAGAAGTCGCTTTGATAGCTTGCTGCTGGGTTGACAGGGAAATGCAGGTTCAGTTGGTGCAGAAACCAAGAATAAGGGAAAGCCACTTGATATCAGGAAGGCAGGGTTTTTGTTTTGTTTTTTTTTTTATATCAGTTCCTTTTACCTCACAAAAAGCAACTTGAGGAAGGAAGTGTTTATGCTGGCATTCCTTCATGGTGGTCGGAGCAGCCTGCTCCACTCTGGAAGCAGGGAAGGGAAGGCTATCACTCATCTGTGCCCCTCCCTCCCCCATTCAGGTCAGGGATGATGCCATCCACTGTCAGGATGGGTCTCCCCCGCCCCCACATAAACCTCTCCATAAACACATGCGGGGAAAGTAAGCTTCATTAATGCCCTAGGTGGTCCCTAATCCTATCAAACTGATGTTTAGAATTTACCACCACGGGGTTCTCACCATGAACACTGATATGGATAGTTTGTAAGAACCGGTTCACAACACTGAGGAACTAAGGCAAATGGTTTCTCTTCTACAGTTTGGAACGTCATTCAGATCTTCACCACTGTCTGGGATGCTGGGTAGTGCAGTGCCTTCGTCAAACCTAAAACACCTAATACTTTCAAACTAATACATTCTGCATCTCAAATACACTCAAAAACCAGGAAAATCTGATGTTTTTCCTGGACACCAACATTAGATCAATGAGATAACTGAACTCACAACCTTTTTTATCCTTTTAACCCCCCCCACCAAATGCATAGACTATAAATATACCTATATGCCTTCTACGTTTTGAACCAGTTTCGCTTTCCAAATTGATTCAGTCTTTACCTCACTCCTTTTACTGTTTCTGCGGCTCCTCCTTTGTGTCCCCCATCACCCCTTCTTTTCAGACTTCGGTTTCCTTTACGCAGCCATTACTTTTCCTTGTGCTGATGTGGAACTTGTCAAGGCAGAAACCTATTTGCTTTTCAAAATTCTTTACAGCCGCAAATATGTCAATAAACAGGAAGGTAACTAGAGATGGATATGTGCGACACTGCACCCCACAGGCTTCACGACGCCCTCAGCTTAGTGGCTAAGGTTTCACGGCTGCCCTACTGTGTCTTCTTAGTCAATGGAATACAAAAGCTAGCTCCAGGAAAAAACAAACAAACAAACAAACTGGAACCGAACTGAGACCCCAAGCTTGACAAGGGGCACACTACAGTCGTATCACTGATGAAGAACTGAACAACAGCAATCACACACAATGATCACGCTGGAGCGATACAAGCACAGGCTTATCCGTCACGCATAAGTGATCAGAATATAATTTCACAACCTGATTTAATACAAGTAACAGCTGCCTGTTGTGTGCTGCCCCTTACGTCCTGCCAGCTTAGGAACTAAGGGCGGGCTTTCCCTCTGTGTTTCTCACACCTCCTCTCTACACATGAGCTGAGACAGGGCTCAAGAAACTCCCTCATCCTCACCACACTGCCAGGGGAAGAGCTGGGCTTCTGATCGCAGGCTGTCCAGGAGCCCCTCATCAGACGCACAGACCGTCAGCTTATCCAGAGATCTTCTTCTCTTCTTTACTTCAGAGATATCTGTACACGAAGCTAAGGTGCATATTGGCTAAGTCACTGGGGCTTGTGAAACGTGAAACGTGAAACCTGAGGCAAACGCTCAGGTTCTCTAAAATTCAATCACCTTATATTATTAAATTACTTTTTCTAGAACATATTACGTCCAACATTAAAGTCTCTAGAAGGTTCCTTACAGAAATGGCTCTATTGTCTTTCAATTATGGGAGAAGTGTTTGCTCTGGAACCTGAGGGTTGCTGCAATCTGCCCAGGACTGGGACCAGGAGTCATGCACAGTCCCTGCCTCCAGGTCTCTAATCTCCATCCTGGAGGCTAAGTTGCCTTCGTACTGGAATGGCTCAGACAAAAGAAAAAGCGTTTCTCTGAGTATTAAACAAACATACTGAAGTGCTAGCGCTGTTGTCTTCCCGTCCACACCATCTACACCGTGGGAGAGCGGTGCACACACGAGGGGTCAGGTCTTCCAGCTGCATCTCTTCCGGTGGGCATGGGAGTGTCTACTAACTCACATCCCCACTCAGTGGGAGCCAAGAGGTCACCACCGCAGTTTACCATCTGCCCCGTCCTCTCCTCTACAAACCCCTGAAGAATAAAAGCCATAATAAGAGCATCCGAAGGTGTCCATTTTGTGTATAGACAGGAATTCTCTGTCCAGGGGGATTTAGGAATAGGTTAATGTGAGCCTGGAAAACAGAGTCCTGCCCAATGATGCAAACTGTGCTTACCAATAGAGGACAGCTTCCCCCTTGCTTCCTGGCTGACAACCTGGACTTACTAATAGAGGACAGCTTCCCCCTTGCTTCCTGGCTGACAACCTGGGCTTACCAATAGAGGACAGCTTCCTCCTTTCTTCCTGGCTGACAACCTGGGCTTACCCATAGAGGACAGCTTCCCCCTTTCTTCCTGGCTGCACAATCTGGGCTTACCAATAGAGGACAACTTCTCCCTTCCTTCAGGCTATATTATTATCCCTTGCAAAATAGGGAGAAATGAAATTATTTGCCTTTGAAGGAAAAACCCCTCATTTGAACACTCTAGTCATGTAAAAGAAATTATTGGGCCTGAAGTCACATGGATCATTAGAGTTCTCAATGAGGCTCTTACCATTCATGTGTCTTTGAAAGGCTTTTAAAATCAGCTTATATGGATGGTGTATACTCGTGTAAAAGTATCCTCATGTTAACACAGTGCCATGGACAATGAATACGCACAGCAAAGCTTGTGAGATCTTACAAGTTACCAGGTCAGAACAAAGGCTGAACTGCCACCGAGTTTACCAAAGTACCACCCACTTCCTTCCTCCTCCACCTCCACATGAGAAACAAGCATTTATTAAGCACTTAATAATAAGATGCACACAGCTCTGCTTTTTACATTTTGTTCATTTTCCAGACTGCATTCTGCATGCATGCGAATGTTTTTGGAGGATATTTAGTTTAGTTCTGAATGCCACATGAAACATGAGTAACCAAAGAATCAAAACAAAGGCTTCTACTTTAGGTATTCTGGGCAACATCTGGACAAACAACTTTTTGTGGTATGTTAAAGATCAATTTTATAACCTCCTCCAAATACATTAATAGGCTAGACTAGCTACTCAGTTTATAACCTCCTCCAAATGCATTAATAGTCTAGCTGCCCAGTTTACCTGCAGAGCGAAGCAGGTGCCTCTCCTCACTTAGGACACAACTCAGAAAAGCAGCACAGAGGAAGGAAACCCTCGCCAGTAATTGACCTACCTCATAGAACATATACAGAGACAGCAAGGTGAGTCCAATGTTATACACCACTAGAATTCTCCGGCAAGAGAATGGCTGCTTATTCTTCATGTATTTTGGTCCCAGCCACACAATGAGTAAATAAATGACAGAGCAGACGAACGTAGGAATGTAATTGTCCAGAAGAAACCATCCTTTCACCCTTGTATCTGAAAAACACCGGAAGAAAAACATTTAGTGATTAGAAAGGTACACAGAAGAAAACCCACCCTCAAAGCCTCCTGATACCAATGTTGTATTTAGTCTACACAATGTAGAATCATATAGATACACATCAAGCAAGGCAAAAGCTTTTTGATACAGGTTTAGAATGATTTATTACTCACGTTTTTGCTAGGTAAAATAGTAAAATAACGTGCTTTCAAAAAACCTGAAAGAAACTTAAAGCTAAATCACCCACCCACTTTATTATGTTTATTGAATTAACATGGAGTCAGGTGGACAGCCTGCACTAAAAAGCCCTTCAGCTTAGTGAGAGACCAGCATGTGCAGGCTCGAGCTGTGCCCCGTAGCCAGGTTAGGGACACTGTGCCGGACGACAAGGCCAGCAGTAGAGGGTCAATGAGTAAAATTCATGAGACGCTATTGGCTCAGCCATGATCAGACAGGGACTATGTAAGATCCTTAGAGCACCCTAGGAACTTGAACCACACTGACACATGGGGGCTACCTGTGTAGAAGAGGACACTCCACTCTTACTCTCTCCCCAAGGCCCAAGGACCTGCTAGTACTGCCTACGGCCCTGTGCTCTGACCGGACTGTAATGCGCGCCTCCCACATTATTTTTTGCCTCTCTTCACAGGGAGAAGGAAAATGTTCAATAAAGCACATGCTCCCTTTGGAGAACTAAGTGCCAGTCTTCCTTCTGGCAGACACTCTGAGCCTTCCCAGCGTGTCTTTCTTTCTTTGGCTCCAGCTAGAGATGCTGCCCCCACATTTCCCCCACCAGTTATGGTTGAGGGGCGGTGGATGGTACTGGCAAGTTCTCAGAAGTCCTGCAGGGAAGTAGCTGCAACAAAGGCAATCCCAACACCTTCTGTTCTCAGCTCTGCCCCTTAGCAGTCTGTTTGGAAAGAGTAAGTTACCGCTTACCAGCTAACATCTTCTGTGTACATCTATACTATAAACACAACGAATACACATATTTACCTACAAATTTTCCATGTCCATTTCAAAGTTCAGTTCAGCATCTTGCTTTTTTGTATAGTATACTTTTAGCAAGTATCCATCCCCATCTCCCAGGGTACCCATAGCAGCTGGTCCAACCCCCAGCCCTAGGCGATGAGTTCCCCAGGATCCAGCTGATCATGGTAGCTCACTGCTCTGTGTGGTAGTCAGTTTGGAAATGTGATGTGGGACAGTTGTGACCACTAAGCTTTGAGGTGAAACTCCCTTTCTTCTTCAGCTCATACAATGGACCAATGTCTTCTTTTTGTGTTGGATGTACCAGCCTGAAGCTGCTGCAACCATACAGGTGGCCATCCTGAGGACTGAGCTGCTCAGATGAGGGTGGCAAAATGGACAAACACAGAGAACAGGGTTCTTGATTACTACCCTAGAACCCTTGAAATCGTGTAACAGTTACTCTTCCTTGCAAAATAAGATCATCATTTTTATTGCTATTTCAGACAATTAAAAGTTGGGTTTTTATCTATGTATTTGTTTGTTTGTTGCCGGGCAGTGGTGGCGCTTTATCCCAGCGTTTAATCCCAGCACTCGGGAGGCAGAGGCAGGAGGATCTCTGTGAGTTCGAGGTCAGCCTGGTCTACAGAGCAAGTTCCAGGAGAGGCTCCAAAGCTACACAGAGAAACCCTGTCTCAAAAAATAAGACAAAACAGAAGTTGGATGTTTTTGTCTCTCCCAGCCAAGGTGTCAATGTCTCAACACAGGCTGGTGCAGACGCATCTAACCGCTCTTTTTCTTTGTCTCCCACTGTACGGCTTAGTACGTCTCGGAACTTGTCACTCGCTTGTGCTACCCTCAAACACTCGAGTCTCCTGTTTCAGCTTCCTGAGTGCAGGAGTGCAGCAGGCTTGTGCCACCACTCCCACCCTAACTTGTTTTTTGTTTGTCTGACCACCCTCTTGTTTAAGCTGTTCCTAATGAATGGGAGACGAGTTGATGTCCGGTCTTGACAATCCTGCAATGAGCATCCTTCATGTTCAAGAATCACTGCAGGATAACAGCCTAGGGTCACTAGTCAGGTGCGTTTCACCTGTCAGGGAAGGTTGCACCAAGTCAGGCTGCCTACACCCTTCTCCTCATTACTGATGGTATCAGACACATTTCAACTCTGACATACCGAGAGGTGAAGCCCTCTGGTTGTTTTCCTCTGCACTCTAAAATTCATGAGTGAAACTGAGAATCTTTTGGTCTGATAAGATGTTCACAAACAGCTTCCTAGTTAGGGCTTTGGGGGAAACGACTGGATTATGAGGCCCCTGACATCACTAATGGATGAATCCATCGCTGGGTTCACTGCTGACTAGATTACTGAGAGGTGCTGAATAGTGTGGGCGGCGAGACCTGATGGCAGTATAGGCCAACAAGGCTTCCCTCTGAAGGGAATCCTATCCTTGGGTCTGCACTTACACCGTCTGCCACACTTTTCCAGCAGTGACAGTCAGCTTGTTCACAGGCCTAGAATGATAGGTCCCAGGCAGACTGGAACCTCTAGAACCAGAAGCCAAAATGCCCTTTGCTCCTCTAAGCTGATCTTCTCAGTTACTCTGTCAGTGACAGAAAACATCTACTACAACTCTGTGAACCCCCCAAAAGCTTCCTTTCTGGTGCGGAAGAATTGTTTGTAATCTGTCAATCATGTTTTAAATAAATGCTGATTGGCCAGGCAGGAGGTGTAGATGGAAAAACCAGACAGGAAGTGGAAATGATGCAAGGAGAGCAGGAGAATTCTGAGAAGGAGGAAGTTGATTCTTCCCACTCCTGCACAGACCATCGAAGCAGCAGGATGTGATCTGCCCCACTGAAAAAGGTACTGAGCCACATGGCTAACATAGATCAGAACAATGCTTTAATATAAGCTACAAGAGCTAATAAGTAGTCAGATCAAATGGGCCAATCAATTTTATAATCTTATGGAGTCCTCTGTATGATTTTCTTTGGGATTTGCCGGCTGTGGGCAACAGAAACCCCAACAAGCCAGGCCCCTTCATGTTACACTTTTCAAAAGTCATTATAACACTAAAAGGCTGTGCAGAGCTAGTTTACTTAAAAACAATGGACAATGAAGACTAACAGCATAATAACAAGGGATTTCAAGTATATGACCTGAAGTAAAATGAATTAGAAATAAAGACACCAATCCTTAAAGCACGTGGAGATGTGGAAGAGGACAGGTGATGGGGAGGGGACAAAAGAGAGGACAAGAGAGAACGCACACAAACCAAGGACAGTCTGTAGACATGGAAATGTCAAAATGAAGCCCCATGACTTTGTAAAATTAACATATGCTAACATAAACATGATAATTAAATTTTAAAAATGAGAGGAAAAAAATCCTTACGGGCATATTTATATGGTATATAGCTCAACAATAGAGCACTTGCCCAGCACACATGAAACCGTGGGTTTCATTCCCAGCACCGTCAGCATATACTTCTGTTGGGGTGTGGGCCACACACACAGTCCAGCTCTTGGGTAGCTAAGGCGAGAGGACCCCGAGGGCTTCCAGGTTAGTCTGGGTGATACAGCAAGACCCAGATTTTAGAGGAAAGCAGCCCTCAGGACTCTACAAGGGAGGTAGCATCTTCTTGTCAGACTGAATGCAAGTTTGGAATGTACTGGCCTGGTTTCTTCTAGGGAGTCAAGATTTAAGAAAAGTGTACCCCTGTTCATCCCAGGCTGAAGGCAGCTGATGCCAGCGGAGTGATGGCCACAGCAGCTGAGTCTCTGCCCCCAGAGTCAGTGGACAGCATTCAACTACAAGAGAACTTTGTATGCCTCCTTGCTACTGGAGATAAAGTTTGGATCTCATCACAGAAAACATTTTCTAAGATCTCCTCATGCAATATTTACAAGAGGCCATAAAGAGATGGGAGGGAAGCCAAAGATGGTGAGCAAAACCTAAAACCACCTTACCTCGGGGGCCCAGTAATGCCCTGAAATAGGTACTGTGTGATGCATCGAAATGTTCCATTTTAAAACCTATTAGAGAGAAAAGGAGACATTGATTAGTGTCTACTCAAAATACTTCTTATATGCATTTTCCTAAAGGAACAAGAACATGTCAATTTCCAAGGTGCAGAGGGAAAGGTTGAATTCCCTCCGCCAAAAACAAAACTGTTAACTCCTCCATGCAACCGATGTGCTAAGTCTAATTTGAAAATCAGAACGATGACACATCCTGCGAATTCACATCGAAAACCAAGTCCCACTTTCCACAACTTCTTTTCTCAGTTCCATAAAAACCGTCCCTGCGATGCTGAACCTTGGTGTGGAAGGATGAACAGGGCCGAAAGGTAGCAGACATCCATCCCCACAGGGAATGACGCTCAGGACAGGAGGAGAGGAGGAGTACACAATATTGTATATAATATAATATACGCAAGATAATTTAAAATATTCGTATTGTATTTATTTAAAGAGAGAGTAGGGGGACATGGAAGTCAGAGGACCAGTTCCAGAACTGGTTCTCTCCTATCACGTGAGTCCATGGGGCTCAAACTTAGGATGCCACATTTGGAAGCAAGTACCTTTACCTGCTGAGCCATCCTGCTAACCCAATCCTTCCCCCAATGTTGCAACTATAGCATTTTTACATGTACATACACCCCTTCACCAATGTCACTCCTTTTGTTGGTCTCCTTCCTCTCTCCCAATCATACATACTCCATTACCCATTTCTGACCCTGCTTCCCCCTTAAAATAACTTGTATTCCAGAATATTAGGCTAAGATGTGTTATATTTATTTATGTTGTGGAATATCTGTTTAACGATGCAAAGATGTGTTGCATTTTTTTATGTTGCATTTGTTTAACTCTACAAAGCTGTGTTACTTTGCCTGTCTAAATACCTAATTGGTCTTATAAAGAGCTGACAGACAATAGCTAGGCAGGAGAGGGATAGGCGGGGCTGCCAGGCAGAGAGAATAAATAGGAGGAGGAGGATTGAGAAGAGGAGGAGGAGGCCAGGGGAACAGAGGCACCCAGCCACAGAGGCAGCCAAGGAGTAAGAAGTAAAGAAAGACATAGAATAAAAGAAGGTAAAAAAGTCCAGAGGCAAAATGTAGTTAAAGAGAAATGGGATAATTTAAGTTAGAAAAGTTAGCTAGAAACAAGCTAAACTAAGGTTAGGCATGCATAAGTAAAGATAAGTCTCCATGGATTTATTTGGCAGTTGGGTGACGTTTGGGTCCTGTGAGCTTGAGGCCAGCCTGGTCTACAGGGAAAGTTCCAGAATGGCTAAAAACAAAAACAAAAACAAAAAAACAAAACCAATAAAATAAAACAAGCAAACAAGAATTCAGTTAAATTTAATACAGCTTTAGTTTTATGGTTACCAACTCCATAAGCATGATGTACTTAGATGTGGTGAAAATACAGCTGCACTGTTCCAGACAGAAGTAGATGCGTCAGCCCCTGAGATGTCTGAGATGCAGGTGAACACAAACTGCTGCCTCAATCTGTAGTTGCTAGTATGTTATGTTAAAGTATGCTCTCTTTAACATAAGATGTACATCTGCAGACTGAAAAGGGTCTTTTCCTCTGTGTCCTGTTTAAATCCTTTTTATTAAGATCAAGAAGACGCATTTCCAACTTTCTCTATTCCTGTAGTAAGCTCTAACAAGGCATTGGGAGTTAATGGTGGATGGATATGTGCTGTGGAATAATCCTTCTGTACACTGTGAATATGTATTACTCTCAATGGTTAATAAAAGATTGGCTGATAGCAAGGCAGGATAAAGTTAGAAAGGACAATCAAATTGAGGACACTGGGACGAAGAAGGGCAGAGTTAGAGAAGACACCAGCCAACTGCCAAGGAAGCAGGACATGTAGAAAATGAGGTCACAAGCCACGAGCCACATGGTGAAGTATAGCTAATAAATATGGGTTAATTTAAGTCTAAGAGTTAGTTGGTAACAAGTCTGAGTTACTGGCCAAGCATTTGTAAGTAGTATTAATCCTCTGTGTCGGTTATTTGGGAGCAGGCAGTCGGGACAGGAAAACTGCTTACAGATATGATCAAAATATACTCTATCAACGCATGATATTTTCAAAGAACAAATACAGTGTAAAAAAAAAATATCACCAACATTGTGACTTCCAAGGGCAAAAGCGAAGCCTGTCTCAGTAACCACTAATCATTCAATGGTGCTCCCCGCGCTTGGCTGGCCACACAAGTATTTGTGCTGTCTGGCTGATTTCCAGGTAAACAACTCTATGCATGGAAATGTCTGATAGCTCTAACGATTATGATTAAGTCAATACAGCTGGAATATGAAGGGGAACGAAGAGGAACACCAATGCTGGAATGCAGCAGATCCGGGGCTGTGTCCGAGCATCTCTCCTGCTCTGGGAAGACACCGACTCCCTCAGCCTGTGGTAGAAACTGAGAGCATCAACCCCCATCCCAGTGAAGGGCTCCCGGTTCTGAAACAAAGACTGTGACTACCAAACAGTCAGTCTCCTTCCCCCGGAGACATTTTACCTCTAGATCTTAATACCCCGATGGGCATTCTTACTCACACTGAAGGGATAAAGGCACAGTTTAAGCTGATCAATGGATCAGGACTGGGTGCTTTAAAGGCAACTAAGCCTTGAAACCTATTTCTCTACTCAAAATGTGGCAGGCAGGTTGTTTAACTTCCTATCTGTAAAGTGAGGGGGGCAATGGAGTAACTGTCTCAAAGACTACATGATCACTGACAGGATTTAGTTACTATACATCAGTCTTTTAAGGTACTGTTGGGGGCAGGCAGTAAGTCCTCTGATGTCTGCTACCAGTCAGCTACAGCAGTCTGAACTGCTCTGGGTACCACGGACATTCTGAGGGAAGCCATTCTTGTCCAGTGCTCTGTGGATCACGGAGCCATCCCTGGTCCCTGTCCACCAAACAGTACCACTGAGCCTCTGGTTCTGAACCTTCAAAACCATTTCTAAGAATTGCCAAACCTTTGGGGGAGAGGTGAGGCATGGGATGGATAAGAGTCCAGGAGAGGAACTTGTAAGAACAGAGATTAGTCAGGACTTGAAAGAAAACACTAAACATCGCTTCCTGTGTCCAACTGTGTAAACAGGGATGGACGTTCAGAAGCATCATCTAGACCAAGTGATGTGCCCGGAAGGTGTAAGGAACCTCACACCAAACCGAGGTCTTAAAGACAGCCACTGTTGGGATGTACCTCCGTTGTAGCTATATGCACACACTTAATGCTACGCTGTAGGAATAAAATTCAAATAACCAACTCTAACATCAGGAATAGTTCCCAGAGAGACACACAAGGGAACAGTACAAGAATCATTGCGTTCACTCTGCTTGTTTTAGCTAAGGGACTTTACAGAAGGCTGGAAGATTTGGTTTTCTAAGTAGAGGCCAAAGGAAAGCTGGAAACAGGAGTGAAGAAAGGCTTTGAATGATACAACGCTAACTGGTTGGGGGGGGGGGCAGGGCAGGAGAGCCATTAGTGGATTGGGGAAAAAAAAATAAGTTCCGGGAACTGCTCTGAATGACCCATTATTTCAAGGACAACAGCCTAGGACAGAGTCCAGTTTGAGAATCTAGGCTAACGTGGCCAGAGAAAAGCGGCTTGATTAAAATGTAAGGTCAAATTTCAGTCCACGAGTACTGAATCCAGCAGTGGACTACCAAAAAGACTGGTGTTTTTAGTATTTGGAGACACTGAAGACAGCGTTGGTCCTGGATCCTTTATTTAAACTGCTCTGCTGTGAGGCCTGCAGGAGCGGGCGTGCACAGGGGCTCCCTTCAAAAGCACACCGAGGGGGAGGCTTTGCCAGCGCGCCACATCTGTTCTGAGGATGCTTTTCTTCTCTGTAGAACTCTCCCCAGTCAAACTCAGAGTGAAAAAGCAGCCAGTCTTTGAAAGACCAGACATGAGAAGCAGTCAAGAGGAATATACTTCACAGGATGGCTTGCTGGGCCTATGATGAAAGGGGAGTGGGGAAGGTATCTGTGACACAGGCCCTGATTGCGGGGGAGGGGCGACCCATGACTCACCAGCCCGATTGACATGTCAGGCATCTTCCCCAACTCTCCCCCAACACACCCAACTGGGTGTGCCCATAGGTTCTTCAAGGCTGAGGCTGTTTGCTCTTGGAGGGGACAAAGGCAGGTTTCACCAAAGGCCCTGAATGCCACACTTCTGCTCACTATTCACCAACCACGCCATTCTTTTTTTCTCATTTACACTTATACTTACTGTCTACACCAGCTGCTAGGCACTAAGGCCTTAAAACCCTAAGAGATACAGTAGTTCAGAAAACAGAACTCAAGGCTGGGGAGAAAGAAATACTATAAACACAAACAATAACCTACATGGTTTTAAGGACTTGCGGCCAACTGCAGTCCAAAAATATTAAAGTGAACACAGCAGAAACAAATCCTGGTTTTTGACTGTAAATACTCTGAGGAGAGAGGATCAACTCACACCATCCCATAGGGAGCACAAAATGCCTTGTCCAGGGCAACCCCACCAATGACACGCTTCCACCGGGACAACCCCTTACACATCTACTTATCAGACCGGCTGTTCACACAGCCATACTGACACTGGCAATTTGGAGACGTCAAAATATGGCCTTTAAAGTGTGTTTTGTAAGAAAAGGCCAAAGTCTGTTATAATGTGAGTGTATGGGAAAAGAGGAGAGGGGAGAGGAGAGAAGAGGAAGGGGAGGGGAAGGGAGGGAACATAGTATGTATAGGGGTTCATATAGCCTTTGGCTTCTGGCATTCAGTGGGGGTCTTGAAGCAGATCCAGAAGGATAAGGGGACAACTGTATTACTGACAAATACACAGGAAATGTGATATACTCTCCCAGGAAGACTTAAAGCAGGAAGAAGGGATAGAATGGATCTCAGAGTGGGAAATATTTTCAAAAGCAGAGTTAGAGAGGGCTGCCTGAGAAGCTGGCAGCAACGGGGCTCGGGGGTGGGTGGGGTGGTGTTAGAGCCAGCCCTGTGTCCATCAAGAAAAAGGGCACTGTACTCACTACACAGGGGCACAATGGCTCAGAGGGTGCACCTGGTCCGGCTCAGCAGTGGACAGTCATGCGGAGCGCATGTGTCGAATGACCTGGAGCAGTAGAGAGGTGCCAACTCTCCGATGCTCACACCACCTCTGTCCCCAGGCTCCTGGCTGCCACCGTGCCCTTTCCAGCTTCATCTCCCTCACTGTGCCTCGTCTGTTGCGCCACATGGCCAGTACAAACAGTCTTCAGTGCCCAGCTGGACTGGCCCACTGCTGAGTGGCCTGTGGGCTATACTGCACAGGCACGGAACCGTGAAGGACCCTTGACACTCTACCTAGTGGCTGCCATGACCCAATCTGCAACGATGTCCCATCATGTCGCCAGGTCTGCAGCCTGCCTATCTACTGTGGTTTCCAGCTTCTGAGCCGTGTGGCCCGGTGACGTGACCTCTCCAGAGCGCTGGGCCAAGTGGGAACACAGCTGCTCTGTACCACTGTGATAGCAGGGACCAAGCCAGGCTCTGGTGACCTCCTAACAGGAGGGGCTTTGATCCTCTGTGTACCCAACAGTAGGCCTTTCTTTGATCTGCCTGGCTCCCCACAAATTAACAAGAGGGACATGACAAGAATGGATTGCTATCCCCAGACACTGGACCCTGCTGACACCAAACCAAAGCCACAGCCTCTTCAACACAGAGTCTCGGACCTCCACACAACCCGGACGGCCTCGCGGAAACTGCAGGCCATAGCTAAGTACACCAGAATCCATTTTTAAAATTCCAACCATAACAGTATCCCAGAACTACCCAGGGGTGCAGGAGCATACATAAAACACAGGGACAAAGAAAAAAGGAAGCGAGCGAGAAATGATAATTTAGAAGAGATCTCAGGAAACCTTCTGAGACAAAAAAGTCTAAGTAGACCTCAAACTAGAGATCTTCCTGCCTTGGCCTCCCAAGTGCTAGGAAAACAGGCGTGGCCCACCAGGCACGGCTAAAAATTCCTTTTTGATGCACACATTTCTCAGGAGACAATCTCGGCGGAGTCATTTCTCACTGTAAAATCCTGGACCACTTTTAACTTATGCAACTACACTGTGCCACATTTTAAATACCACACCATGGGACACTGACTGAGGCTGGCACTCCCTACACGTGAAGGGACAGCTGAGAGAGGGCACGGCGGGAGGAAAGAGGCCAGCACACCGTCTACACCACTCCCAGCAGGTGCTTAGAATTTAGAATCCTTAGGCCCGAATTCAAAGAGTGAGCAGAGGCACCACAGCATGAAATACTGTACCCTCTGAACCCAAGAGGGCAAACCACACCCCCAAAGAGAACCCCAGCTCTGCTGGTGTGGAAAACCCACCCTCCATCTCTCTCCTCATTGGCTCCCTTCGAATGGAGTGTAAGCCCAGGTGAATGACCCAGCAGAGTTACTAGGAGTATGTTCACAATGAAAAATTACACTCCAACGGGTGTTACAGCGAACCTGTCCCCTGTCTGCTTCCCACGGGGCTCCCAAGGAGGGCGAAAGAAGTGGGGCTGGGGGGCTGGGATGGTAAGAACGGCAAAGGCTGCAGAGTAATGAGATCTGAAGTGTGTGAGCTCTCCTGGGCAGTCTGTGAGACAGAGAGGGCAAGCAAGGTACCAAGCATGGCAAGGACGGGGCTGGAACCTAAGGCAATCTGTCTGGACAGATAAGGCTTGATAAAACCACATCATAGAGCTGAACTACAAACCACAGCAAGGACAGCTGGTGCCCTAAACCCAGAAGCAGGCCGCCCGCTGGCCTATCCAAGCCAGGGACATTCTGGAAATCTGGCTGCAGAGGTGACGCTGCCAGGTGGCGGTCTCCTTGTCTGAGCAATCAGTCCAGTCAAATTCCTTTTGGCTTAAAATACATCATGGAAGTGTAGTTGTCTGCTACGTAACGCCATCACATTCGGGTTTTGGTTTTTTGTTTTTTTTTTTCCGAGTGGTCAAAGCTCACCTACAAACAGCCAACTAAGCTGAGCTAACAAACCTATGACCCGAGAGGCAGCAGATCTAACGGCCTGCACTTGGGTTTGTCCATCCCTTTTAATGGTCAACTTAGGGTCAGCAGACATGGAATGCTCTTCCTGTTGTCTGCCAACACACATACACACGGGGGGGGGGGGGGAAGCCATAGCCACACCACACAAACACATATGCCCCCTGAACTTTAGAGATGTTCTACACTGAGAACATTAGCGCCCAGGGAGAATAAGCAGCATTTTTTTTTTTAAAGAAATGTTAAAATACAGCCTCAGGGCATGTGGGCTCTGTGAGTCCCTAGCTGGTTTACTCTACATTGTAAGGCCCAGTCCCAAAAAAAAAAAAAAAAAAAAAATCCTCAAAAAAATCTGGTATTTAAATAATAAAGTTGGGTTAAATCCCAGCTACAGAAAAATAACCTGCCACATTAGCTCCATGCCTCCTCCAACTGTGTGCCACCATTCCCACACACACAAAGCTACACAGTCTTTGCTACTGTAGACTTCCCATATGCCCTCCCTCCTCACTCAAAGACATCAACTCTTCTACCCACCCTGGTGACATCTCTTTTTCTGCCAAGCATGAAGAAAGCCAGCACATCCCATTCCGGGGCTCAGATCAGTAACTACAAGGCATAGATGTGTTCTTAAAATGGGACCACAAATCAGGCCATTGTTAAGAAGGTAAAGCCTCCCTACTGTTTTAGGACGCAATGAACAACTTTGGGACAAACATGTTTAGAATGTTGCCACAATCAGAAGTCCTTTGCACCAAAATAAGATTAGATGTTTCAAATGGGAAGCCTCCATCTCCAATTCCTGTTGCTGCTAGCTAGTATTTAAAAAAAAAAAAAAAGGAATTATTTTAGGGACTGAGGGCACGCGGCATTGACAGAGCACTTGGGCTGCACACATGAAGCCCTGAACCACTCGATCCCCAGGACTCAAGGAAGCACCAGCACCCAGAAAGGAAGGCATAGGGGCACACTACTCTAAACTACTCTAAACACGGCTAGAGGGCACTTTTCTAACTAATAGCTACTCCACTGGCTTTGATTTTTGCTGTGGTCTGTGGTAGTAGTAGTTTGGGTTTTTGGTGTTTTTGTTTTTTGTTCCCCCCCCCCCCCCCCGAAACAAGGTCTCACTATGTAGCCCAAACTGACCCCATAATCCTCCTGCCTCAGCTCCAAGGCACTGGAACCGCAGGCTTTACCCACAGGCCCAGCTGTTCTGTTCTTAGAGGAAGCAACTGCAATCCTCCTGCCTGCTCTGCTTTCTTCTCACTTCCAACCCCTTCTCTTTCCCCCAAGGCTGACATCAGGCGCCCTGCCCTCCCCACAGCTCCCTGCAGCTCTGCTATCTGGACCACACATCTAGCATGCAGCAACATCTATGTGGCAGAACCTGGTTATTTCACGTTAGGTCTGATGAAACCCAGCACTGCACCACCTTAGGTTAATTAGTTCTTCCAATTTCTGAGTAAGAGAGTCCACAGACATGACACCAGAGAGGGAAAGATACACTCGGTATTACAAAGGAAAGAGGAAGACCCACCCACAACAATGGCTTCCTAGAATCCTAGCTACCAGAGGCATTTTCCCACGGAGTCCTTCCTCAAGGCTCTGCTCTCCTCCCTGCAATGTGCTCAGCAAAGACATTCTGGAAGGTACGAAACAACTTCCAAATACAAACGGCCACTCACGCACGTATCCCTCTCTCAAAATCAAAAGGAACTTCTTTCCACTCAGAACAAAGAGATGTGCTTTTCTGGTCCTTAAAAGCATTATATAAAACACAGACACAGAAAGGGAATTTTCACATGTACTCACTCATAGGTAGCTTTTAAACATATAGCAAAGAAAGCCAGCCTACAAACCATAGTCCCAGAGAACTTTCAACAATAAGGACACTAAGAGAGACTCACATAGATCTAATCTACATGGGAAGTAGAAAGTAGAAAAAGACAAGATCTCCTGAGTAAATTGGGAGCATGGTGACCTTGGGGGAGGGTTGAAGGAGGAAGGGGAGAGGCAGGGAGGGGAGCAGAGAAAATTGTAGAGCTCAATAAAAATCAATTTAAAAAATGTAAAACACACACACACACACACACACACACACACACACACACACACAAAGCGTTATATAAATAACCTAAGAAACTCAGGTGTAAGAAAAACAGCCGTCTGAAAGGGAAATATTAATGGTTCTAGAATTCAATTCTAGGTAACTTCTTAATAGCGTGTGCCTTTAAGCCCAAACTTCTTCCCCTCTCTCCTAACAGGGATTTTAGCCTTTAAGTCCTCTAACATGGACTCCACATACCAAATTATTTAGCAAACACTCAGAGATGGGTTCACTGCTATAGAATTGCCTCTTAACAGCAACAATTTCATGTCCACTTTAAACCTCAGAACGGGTGATGACTTCTGGCTTCATCAAAACACACTCTATCGCTTGGAATCAGACAACACCTGACGCACAGAATCCTCCCTGCTGGCCAGTGAACCTCAGACTGCGCAGGTGGACTTAGAACTTCTTCCCACAATAACCAATCAATGCCCATGACGCTACAGTGCAGCCATGAAACCCATGTATCAGCATGGGGCTCTGGCCACCCCGTGACTGGGTTTGCTTCTGCGCTTCATGGCTGTCTTTCACGCTACCGGGCTTTTGAAATGGAGCCGACTCAAGCTAATAGATTTCTGGAGTTGCTGGGTGCAAAGCCGTGCACACGCCTGCCTGCAGGTGACCATGCTTCCCGCCATGACAATAATGGACTCAACCTGAACTAAATGTTCTTCCTAAGAGTTGCCATGGTTATGGGTCTCTTCACAGTAATAAAACCCTCAGTAAGACATCCACATGTATCTTTATAGAGAACCTGGATGGGCATGTGACAGCCCGTGTAAGCCTGGACTAGTGTGGAAATGAATACACCCTCGTGACATTCCAGTTCCCTAGTCACAGCTTTTTAAATATGGCTGCACCTCAGACACCCAGAAGCTTTAACACACAGATGTCTAGAATCCATTCCAGGTTCAGGGCTGTCCTTCTGGAGGCCGAGAAATCCCTCTGAGCAGCTCCACAGTTCTGAGAAGTGGTCTGCTTGGGCCACTGGTTCATGAATGAATGGGCTTCTGCACTCCGACAAAACCCGCTACAGTCACAGCTGCTGAGGCCCAGTCACCCACGCTGCACCCGCTGCATCCGTATATTGTGTTACACCGACAAAGCCGAGCTCCCAGAGCCATCTCAAGGACAAGCTGTTTCTCATTCTAACAGATTCTGGCGCAATTCCTCACTTGCTGTAATTTTATCAGTTAAGAGGAAGGAGGACCTCTTTTATTCAAACCATCTCTCCAAGTGAAACAAAACCCTACCAATATAGAAATTACATCTCATGTGTGCTAATACTGCCCTGCCTCACACATGACCTACCCAGCATGCATTATACAGCGCCACTATCTACCCTGCATAGTCCCCAAACTGATGTGATGTCCACGAGAAGCCCCTAGCTGTTAGCTCTTTAAGCCACAAAAGAGGGTCTGGATGATTTTGAAAAAAAGAAAATTTTCTATCTTAAATGAAAAAGTTTTCCATGCCATTCTGTGTCCTAACAAGAGCAATTCTTTTCTTTTTAAGAGGAAAATGAAATGCAAGTTGTTTTTCACCTTCATTCACAGAAGCCCAGAGGCAGTCAGCTGGGTTCCCAGGGGACATTCAACATAAGCAGAGTCACTGTGGTTGTCACATGAAGGGGCCTGCAGAGTAGGGTTGCGGTAACAGGCCCCTCTCTTTAAAAAGATCCATAGAACAGAGACTATGATAAGCTATACAAAAGGCAGTCAAAAACAGGTGCTGGCGAAGATACGGAGGAAACTGGGGTATTTGTGGGGGGCTTGCTGTTGTTCAGTTTGTAGTTGTTTTGCTTGAGACAGGGTCAAACTTCCAGAGACCCACCTGTCTCTGCCAGGCTCAGACACTCATGTTAAATGATAGTGACACTGTGTGATGGTTCATGTGTCATGGAAACCAGTCCAGCACGTTCTCAAAACAAGAAAGAGTTTCACGCTGCCCGGCAATTCTAGAGAGTCACGCAAGAGAATGAAAATCTATGAGATATATTATTTCTAACAGCCCTCAAATTAAAGCAACTCCAGAGTCTGCCAACTAACCAACAAATCAACAAAATGTGATGTGACAAGATGGGGCAGAAGGGCAAGAAGTATGTTCCTCAGTACAACACACAAGAAGCTACCTGTTACTTGGTTCCATTACAATCAATGTCCCAAGCAGACACATGATTAGACACACGCAAAGTACCAACATGGCTGCCAATGGCGGGGGGGTGGGGGAATGCCTACTATGTGACTGTGTGTGTGTAGTTTTTTTTTCAGGACGTTACATGCTCCAAAATTATATTCAAATAATATTTTTAAAAAAGTTTTAAAGGAGGTACTTATAAATACTTAAAACTTTTTGGGTATTTATATAAACTTCTAGAAATCAATACCAAAGAACTAAAAACAGTTGTGTATTACAGTTTCTCTACAGATCATCATCGAGTTAATATTTAGAACTGCAGAAACATTGAGAGAAGAGTCGACTATTAAAGTCCTATCTGGAAATTATGAACTACAGAAACTGTTGCAAAGACGCACAATCACATACTACTCTACTGCCAAAACGAATTAATTTAACATTGGGAGAAATGAAAACTTCACACAAATGTCTGTATGGCAGTTTTACCATGGTAAGTCAAACTCAAATAACTACGATGTTCTTTAATGGGTGAACAGTTAAACAGCAGTATGTCCATACTATGGAACATTACTTGGAAATTATTTTTAAAAAAGAAAAGGCATGGGATATTCCCCATGACTTGTTAGTGGGGTGCCCAAACAATGCAAACAAGCCATTATTAGTGTTGCTCTTGGTTGCCCAACAGCTAGACTGTAAGATACTGCTGAAGACATGGCACACTTTGGTTGCAGGACAATAGAGAAGTCAAGATGGAATTGATCCAAAATTTCTCGCTTGCCGGCTAGCTTTCATCACAACAGAAGGTGTTCTGAGCCACCGGAGGAGAAACATCAATGGCTCTATCCCGCAGTGAACCTTGAACTGAGAGTACTAACCAGCCTGGCAAGCATGGTATGTCTATTGGAAAAACAGTGCAGAAAGGTTATGGAGGCAACCAACCACTTTCTGATTCAATCTGAGGGAAATCTGGTCAAAAGCCCATGAGTGGGGGTGGGTAATTAAGGCCTTGGGGGTGATGGGGGGAAGAATCTGGTACTGTTGTTCTGCTAGACAGACATGTTTTCAAACCGCCCCCTAAATTAATTGTACTCATATCCACTGATAAGTTCTAATTATGCTTATCCCCACTGATAAGTGTTAATTATGCTTATATCCACTGATAAGTGCTTTCAACCTCGGCCAGAGAAGTTTCCTTCTGCAGTCAATGTAGCAACTGGGTAAGGTGTTGAGAATAAAGGACTGCGAGTGCTCAGCCCGAGATAGGACATCGTCACCCTCTACTGCTCAGGAGACACCACGGAAGAGGGAAAGAAAAGAATGGAAAAGCCAGAGGATGGAGATGGGTGCTGTGCAGTGCTGTCTTCTGGACATGGCGACTCAGGAGCTCACTGTACCTATAGTTACCTGCTCGAGACCTGCAAGGGTCAAGTTGACATCAGCACTTAACGTCCCAGCAGGCAGCATTAACTGGACTTGCTGGGTTACAAAAAAGAAAAGGGGGGAGGAACAGAGAAAACAATATGAGAGGATAAGAAGGTGAAAGGGGACATGTTGGGAGACACCCAGGGGTAGTGGGAGAGGAGAGCCGGGAGTAAAAAGAATGAAGATATATTGCATTCATGTATAAAACTGTCAAAGAATAAAAGACAGTTTTTAAAAAACGTCTACGGATGTACCAACAACCTAGGTGAACCTCCAGAGACTTAAACCGAGTCGAAGAAATTGATCCACTTATGTAACATTCTGTAAAGACCAAATTACTGAGCTGGAAAGAGCCTAGGGGTTGCCAAGGGTTAGAGGCGGAGGGAAAAGAGGAGGCAACCAAAGCAAACTTGCACTGATGGTACCATCCCCTGCCAGACTGTACCAAGGTCAATGTCTGCAAGGCATTTTCCCCAAGTAACCAGGTGAAGGGCAACTAGGGTTGCTGTGCTTTTTTATTCTAAATTAAAATACAATTAGATTATTTACCTCTTCTGTTCACCCTCTCCCAATGTGCCCCTGCTCCTTCTGTGTGTGTTTGTGTTGTGTGTGTGTGTGTGTGCACGCTCTCTTTCAGCTGCATATGAATCTACAACTCTCTCAAAAAGCTCAATTTTTAAAAATCCATAACTGTTATAAGAAAAACTAACCAGGTCAGGCAGTGGTAGCACACACCTTTAATCCCAGCACTTGGGAGGCAGAGGCAGGTGGATCTCTATGAGTTCGAGGCTTGGTCTACAAAGTGAGTTTGAGTTCCAGGACAGCCAGGGCTGTAACGCAGAGGAAGGGAGGGAAAGAGGGAGGGAGGGAGGGGAAACTAACCAACAAGCAAGGCTAAGCATCTTTTAAAAATAAAACAAGACAAAACACACACATCCTCTATCTGATCTACATGGTGGTGACTTTAGGGTGTCACTGAAAATAAAAAGGCTATGTGTTGGAAAAGGAAGAGGAGTCCTCTAAGCTTTGCCCAGAGCTTACACCATCACCCACACACTGGCATTTCTACCGCTCCACGGCAGTCGGGTCTAGCTTCATTCAACACTCTATCCAGACCATGGGGATGGGGAGCTAGCTTCCATCAGCCTTGGTTCTGCTTCACTTTCGGGGAGCCCTGAACTGCTCACAGGCTACTTCCCAAAGAGTAAGAAAGTCACGGAACAAGTAAAGACTCCCTGAGCCAGAGACACACCGTGAACTCAACGACTTCAGTCATCACGTCAAATGCAGAAGCTCATCCCACAGGACTGACTGTAGATGGGCAACCTGGGAGAAACCTGTACCAGCTCCAGGGCTTTGGAGGACAGTGAGTGCAAGCGAGAAGTCTGTCACTTCCTCCCTAAGTGGGACACCCTTCCCTCACCTCAGCCCCTCCCTCTACTGCAGATTGAACACCGGGTCTCACACACGGTAAAAAGTGTCCTACTGCTGAGTTAGTCTCAGCATGCCCCCTACCTTTTTATTTTTAAACAAAAACACTCTCACAGCGGTTTTATAAGTCATAGCCTAGGTTTTTCTGATAATAAAATGTAAAAGTTCACTGCCTTACAAAAAATTAAGAACTTTTTTCCTATTGTCTGGTTAATCTCTTATCAACTCCACTGAAAATGACAAGAATAAAGTATTTTATCTTGCACGGTGCCACACACCTCTAATCCCAGCACTCAGGGGAAGTGGAGGCAGGTGCTGAGTTCCAGGCAAGCCTGATCTATGTAATGAGTTCCAGGCCAACCATAGGCTACATAGAGACCCTGTCTCAAGAAAAAAAAAAAAAGGAATTTTACATGAGGAGGGTCTTCTGTCACCGCGTGACCTAACTGTCTGCTGCCACTGGCTCTGCACGGAGGAGCTACTAGCCTCTGAGAAGACTAAGAAGGCTTCTGAAGCAGCCTCTGGAAGCTCCACCCACATCCAGTCTCTCTCAGGCAATGCTTTCCTTTCTCCACAGGTGAGCATGGTGCTCACGTCCTGAGGAGGGTAAAGGCGGAAAGCTGACATCACGCCACATGACTGCATCTGAGGGGAACGTCTAAAGCTCTGTGAAGTCACACCAACAGGAGCCAGTGTTCTGTGATTGGTTCCGTCAGCCCGGCTCTCCCCAAGCTGCAACATTCACCTTTGAGCTATCAGCAAAACCAAGGAACGTCAGTGGTGGCAGTAACTTGAAGCCCATGAAGGTTTAACCAACGGGTCGCCACAGGAACATTAAAGAGACTTGATGGGAGGGGGCCCCATCTGTGTACAGAAGTTGTCAACAGACTTTCCTAGAGAAAACAATTGGGTAAATTTTAATGCAAGATTCTGCGAATGCTCTAACACATGCCTTTCCGGGGCATCAGATTTCTCAGGAGCACAGCACAAGGCGGTGATCAAAAGTCAGCTTCTCCCCTGGAAACTCAGAGAGCTACCATTGCCCTTAGTGTCTTTATCGAAAACATCCCTACTCAGCTCAAATTCACGAAGTACAAGACAGACAGATGGACAGACAGACATACACTGAAGGGTAAGACCGACTACCTGGCAGGTTACAGAAATACAACGGTGCATAAATATCCCAGCTGATCTGGAAACGCTATCACATTTTCCCTTGTGCGCAAGAAGCTGAAAAACCAAAACTGTTAAACTGTCTAAAATAGCTTGTCATTCCCTCCAGTGCTTTCTGTCAGGCACATGAGCAATCTCATGAGGTTCAGCAGGCTGCAAAAGTCTAGAGCCATCGCAGGCTGCTGTAATAAATACTCAAGACTAGAAGGCTCATTAACCTTTTCTTTCTCATACTTCTGGAGGCGACCCTGTCCAGATCTTTATGTACTTCTTTTTTGTTGTTTTGGTTTGTTGAAACAGGGTCTCATTATGTAACTCTGGCTGTCCTGGAACTATGTAGACCAAGATGGCCTTGAACTCACAAAGATCTGCGGCCTCTGCCTCCTGAGGACTGCAACTAAAGGTATGCGCCACCACACACAGGTCTTTTTTGCCTATTTTTGAAGACTTATATTTAATTATGTATAAGCTTATGTGCAGGTAAATACACAAGTACAATGCCCACTGAGGTCAGAGGCTTCAGATCCCTGGGAGCTGGAGTTACAGAGGATTGTGTAACACCTGGTGTGAGCTCTCAGAGCTGAACCCGGGTCTCCTATAAAAGCACCAAGGGCTCTTAACAACTGAGCTGTCCCCCAAAATTATTGGTTTTTTTTAATACACACAATCTCCCCTTTATGTAAAGGTATATTACAGATATTCATTTGTCTTTTGAAAATGCAGACTGAGCAGGGTGGTGGCTCACGCCTTTGATCCCAGCACTCAGGAAGCAGAGGCAAGCTGATTTGTGAGTTTGAGACCAGCCTGGTCTACAGAGCGAATTCCAGTAGAGGCTCCAAAGCTTCAGGGAAACACTGTCTCGAAGAAGAAAAAAAAAAAAGACAATGTGGACTGTTGAAAAAAAATCTTCAAAGAGAGGGGTCCTGTAAAGCAAGAGGAAGTTTGGTCTATGAAAGAGGGTCATAAATCCATTTTTAAAAGGCAAATGTTTTGGAACACTAAATCCTAAAGGGGGAAAACGTCAAATGTTCTGTGTATGTGAGAGGACACCACTCCCCTGGTTGATTTCCTAACTGTGTGCACAGTGCTCTGCAGAAGAGAGGCCCTGGTAATTAACAGCTGAGTCAGCCAAATTCTGTTTACGCTCTTAGTTATCACACGAACTAAAGCAGAATAAAGCAGCTTGGTTTTTCCAGGCCTTGTGCAGGTGCTGATGAACAGCTAGGGAAATATTTTCATTTGGTCACTGAGAAATTGTATAACCCAGTCAGTGGACACACCCTGAAGTGTCCTCTACCTGCACACACAGACTAAAGTTTGGGACACAACAGCTTCAATTTAGAATTACCCAACTCCTACCTGGGTCATAATGGCCTCATGGTGACAAGCGGCCTTCTGTCTGAGATCTGTCTCACTGGAGGAAACTATCTGGCAAGTAAGGAGAAGGTGTTCTGAGTTTAACAGGATGAAGGGGCACAAACTCTGGCCTAAACTGTCTGATCATCAAACAAATCCTGCATTATTACAGACTGTAATGCTTCACTAAGGAGTTAAGAAAACTTCAGTATGAAGCCTGAATGCTCTCCCTTTGATGACTCCAGCTTCAGGATGGGACCATCAGTAACAGAACCACACCAATGACCGTCCCAGAAGTAGCCACCACTGTGCACTTAGGACTAAGGACCACACCACACAAACTGTTCAATGTAATCTTCCCAATAGTCCCGAAAGGGTTATTTTCTTATTTACAGGCGTGGAGACTCACACACAGAAACCACAGAGCCTGTACCAGGTGGAAAACAGATCCAAGTCTGGCTGCTGAGCTTTTAACTGCCACTAAAATTAAAGCAGGTTTAATCTGGTCTGCCAGCAAAGCAGGAGGGAGCATCAAACTAGCAACCTGTAGACACCTGCGACCAAAGGCGTAGGGTAAAGTTTGGGAAGAGCGCTTTCTATCCAGGGCAACCTGATCCCAAGAAAATGATTCTGTAAGATGTCAGAGAACCGGCCATTGGAGACAAGTTCCATGGTGCACACACTCCCCCTTCACTTTAAGTTTCCGTTCTTAAAGCATCAGATTGACTTTGGTACCTTGCAGGCAGCAGGAGTTTGGTACGTGGGCAGCAGGTGTGCTTCAAAACGGTAGGTGTTGTGCAGTAATGATGTGATTCTAGCAAGGCTTTGCCTACGGGTCTCGAGGAAGTTCTCATTTGTCTTGAAGGACTCTAGGACATAAGGATGTCCACTGTGCTCAGCATGCAGGGCTGAGAACCAGGATGAGTCACAAGCCTCTCCCATGTTCCTTTAATATACTTTACACAGGGGCTGGAGAGCTGGCTCCACGGTGGAGAGCACTGGCTGCTCTTGGAGAGGACTTGGGTCCCATTCCCCACATGGTGGCTCACAAGGCCCTGGAGCTATAGGTCCAGCGGAACCAACATCCTCTTCTAGCTTTTGTGAGCACTAAATACACATGGTGCACACATATACATGCAGCCAGAACACCCATACACACAAAATAAAGACAAAGTGTGGTATGAAGAACATAGACTCAATTATAAAACTATCTATGGGAACTAATTATACTAATCTATGTAATTAAAATACACATCTAAAATGTGTATTAAGTGCTTAACGGCAATAAAAAAGGCCTATGAGAAGGAGTCCGAGATAATTATCTTGCCCTAGGTTAAGACAAAAAGTAGAGGAACAGGTGACAGTTAAGTTTTTAAACAACTTTTCCAGAATACATTTCTGTATTTATTGGTGCTGTGTGTGCACACACGGACTGGTTACTGACTTCCACTATGTGGGTCCGGGGGTTGGAACTCTGGGCGCCGGCATGAGGCAGGCACCCCCCCCACACTGAGTCACCTCAGCAGCACACTAAGGTTGTTTTTCATGTGTCTTCATCTCCCAAGCCAGCTGCAAATAAGGAGACTTAGCTTGAAGAACTTTCAGTGAAATGTGCAACCAACAGACAGGCTGACGGAGACAGTGTCTCCTGAGTTGGTAAAACAGGTTAACTTGAGACTATTGGGGACACCGATACCCCCAGCCCCTGCAGACTAAAGAGAGGTAGACACGCACAATACTAAACGTCACCGGTTTCTGCAGCATTGGCCCCACGCTCAAGCCTACTTCCCAACTAATGAGGATGTCCTATCCCACCGTGAAATTCTCCCGAGGGGGCCAGTGTATAAACGTGTCCTCCAAAATGCCACCTGCCAATCACATACTACTCAGTAACTTCAAGTGTCCAAGTCTACACGTGTCTGTTTAGTTGGACATAGTGGTTTATACCTTTTATCTCAGTGCTTGGAGACAGAGGCAGGTGGATCTTGAAAAGTTCTTGTCAGTCACATAGTGAGTTCCAGGCCAGTAAGAGATACACAGTTGAGACCCTGTCTTGGGGGGCAGGGGAGGAGTACCCATATCTATCTCAGAGGATGATGAAGCTGGGGTGCCATCTGGGTTGTTTTTCAAATACCTACTATTCAAAAGAGCTGTTCTTGATGGAGTGACCTAGGCAAGCTTTCAACCGCCCAGCACAGCAGGGAACACGCATCAGAAGGCGAGCAGTAAGAAGCTCACAGGCACCCAGGAAGACAGAGAACAACAGGGTAAAAGGCTGCTGTGTGGAGACAGGCAGCCAGGCCTGGGGCATTGTGGGCATTCACCAGAGCTTTCTCTGCCACTGAGATGCCGGCAGGTGAGAACAGGCAGAAGCAGTTCCCGTGGAATGCAGGCTGCTGTGTTCTAAGTACACAGTGGTGGGGCCTGCGACATTGCTGATTCTGCCTCAACCTTGTAACTGCCACATGTTGAATCTGCTTCACCAGAGAGCCAAGTCGGCAATGATTAAAGCCGCGCATTAAAACATGAGGACACGCTTAAATATTTGTTCAGTGAATTCATTCCAGGCAGCACACCCAAGAAGACCGTAAGTGGCACTTGGCCAAGTCAGTAAGAACTTTACAGGACAGAAGAGCCTGAAGACAGGGTGCTTGGTGGGTATCTAAGGCAGAGGGCACAGCATGGGACAAGCCACCGAGGCATGAGAAGAAACAGCAGCATTGGGGCATTGGAAGGTCAGGGCCCAGTGATGTTACCTCCCCAGAACTTTGTAGAACCCAAGTCTTCCCACCTGTGTCACTACCACCAGACAAGGCCACTTTCTCTTCTTTGTTGTACTATGCTGTCCTTGCTGCCCTGAAATATTTTATGTACAACAGGTTGGTCTTTGCCTCCCAAGTGGTGGGATTAAAGGCTTGTGTGATGGGCACACCCACCACTGTTACATGAACTCTAAGGTGGCTCCAGACATACTTTTTATGGCTATTAATACTATTATTGTCATTATTCCTTTTTGAGAATGGCTTGCTACGTGCCCAGACTGGCAGTGAATTCACAGTCATTGTGCCCCGTCATCCTGTGCGCCGGGATTATAAGATGTTACCATACCATACCCACTCTAGATGTCCATTCTTGCGCTCTCCTACCCATCAACACATTGTACCACTGTGTTCTTTCTACATTATCCGCCCACACTGATAGGACTGCCCCTGCCTGTAGCCGTTTGTTCTCCTGATCTGTGGACAGTGAGTGAGTCTGTACTCCTCTTTGGGCACAGAGGCTCCTCTAAGATCCGGCTAACACCAGCTTCCCAGTCCAGCTTCTGTCCCCAAAGCTAGCAGCAGCATTTTCACCGGCTGTGCACCCTTTCCTTAGGCAGATCCTAGGAGCCCTGACAAGTCTTCCAGACGCCCTGCTTTACTCCCATCTACTCTGGGCAAAGAATGTATACCACACAGTATACACCCCTGGGGACTCCTCCCAAAAGCCCCAGCTTAGCTTAGGTCCCACTGTCTAATCATACATTAGACACCAACTACTGGGCAAGAAGGCAAAGGCTGTGGCTTTCATCTGATCTACCGTGAGCACACAAAGGATGCCCACTACATTCCTATGCGATGAACGATAACTGCAGAGTAACACCAGAAAGCAGACTGGGAGCACAACAGGGCTGATCAGCTGACCAAAGGCACGAGCAGCTATAGCTGCTGATTATATTTTCCTTGTCTTCATCAGAGTAGACAGACAGTAACTCAGGTCTGCTGGCCACTGAACTGCTTCCAACTGATTGAGAAGCCCTCCAATCAGGGACACTGCGTTGTCACCCAACCTTCCCATGGTGCTGCCTTTAACCCTCCGGCTGCTCATCTGTGTGCTGCAGCAGAAAGTTGGGGTGATCTCCACGATGCACAGCAGAAGAGAACACCCCAGTTTAGGTGAGCTTATGGTTCCACAGGCATTCTAACTTGGGATCCCACTATTCATCCTGAAACTGGATACCCCTCTCTCTCTAAACACTGATTCCTAGCCAGCCCTTCCACTCCTGGCTCTCCCAGCGATTCAGTCTGCTTTGGGGAATGTCCTCCACAAAACCCACACCTTCGGTCCCACCCATCCAGCTTTGTTTTTCTAGTCAGGCTGGATCCTAGCTAGCCATTCCTGGAAGACTCTTGGCAACACACCCATGGGGCCTGACTCCCAGGAGAAATAACTAGCAGAACCAAACTTCTGCCAAATTCAGGGTTCATGTGAATAGCACTCTGTCTTCAAATATCGCTCTACACGACAGAGGGGAGGAGCCGCAGAAACATCCTGCATTGTACGAATGCATCAGTAGGCAAGTCTGCAGATACACGAATGGAGGCAAGTGAGGTGGTTGGGGTGCGCAGAGGGGGAAGAGCCGTGGTACGGGCTCTCCTTTGGGAAGAAGGAATGCTTTGCAACAAGACAGCCATGTCTGGAACACCAAGGATGCACCAAACCTCTCTACTAAAACTTCAGAGCCTATAATTGTTTCCTATGTAAATCTTAGTAGAAATTCACATATTTAAAGAAAATGCACTCTTCCCCACTCAGTGATTAAGACACCCTTTTTATTTTTAACAGACATAGTCACTACACACTTACAAGGTGCAGTGTGACATTCTGTACACAGAAGCAACATGCGATGGCAGTCATGGTAACTGCACACAACATCCAGGATGCACCACTTCTCCACACTAGAACAGCCCAAATCTCGGTAGTCACTTTTATGTATGTCACTGTTGTTAACTGCGGTTATTCTGTGCGGCCCACCGGCACCTCTGAACATTCTCTCCATGTCCCCCTCCCCTTCCTAGCCCTTAACCCCACTAACACTCTCTCCTATGGGATTAACACTTTTAGCTTCCTTGTCTATACCTGAGAACATACGGCAGTTGCCTTCCTGGGCTTGACTTACTCCTCTTAGCATAATGTCCTCCAGTTCTATCCATGTTACAAAGAGGCTAAGCAGAATTGCAATGCGCATATCCATCTTATTTTCTTTATTCATTACTCGGCTGATGGCCAGTTTGGTTATTTCTACTTCCTGGCTTTTATGGATAGTATCGCAATAAACCCTCAAGTACAGGCTCTCTTCAGCATACTGATCTCCTTGCTCTGGGACCATTAGTGAGTGACAGTGAACCTGTTTCATGGTCTTTTCATCCCTCTACTTTTGTCTGGATTCTTTCCCTTTCAAGAATTTATTTATATCCCATTTCCCACGTCACCTCTCCAAAAGCGAGGTTGACCCTGCCCAACCTTAACAGTCACCCCCTAAACCGCTTGCCCACCAACGCTCATTCTTCAAAGTTTGTAATCTGACTTGCTTTTAATTTCCTGTCTCTGCAGTCCCATTCTCCTCAATACGGCAGACTAGACAGTAAAACATACCTGCTACGGTACATCTGAGGTGGGCAGGTGAGTGGACAGGGCGAGCCTCAGGTCAGCGGTGAGACAAGGAGACATCATAAAGAGGTGCTGTTAGGGACAACCAGGCAAACTGAAGAAAACGCTTCATGAGGGACTGTCCCAAGTACAGAGAGCTCAAGTCCTCAACAGCGAAAGCCAGATTTCTCTCTTTAAAAAGGCAGAAATGTGCACTTCAGCGCATGAGCTACCCAGCTTGGCCCTTTCGGCAAGAACAACACGTATTTGTGAAACATTCCTTATTTTTATTAATCCTCTCTTCAAAAAGTGGGCAAGCAATCTGACTAGACATTTCTCAAAAGAAAATGGCAAAGAAATATACAAAAAAGCACCTGGTATCAACAGGGACACTGAGAAACCACCGCCTGCCAATTAGAATGGCTACGGTTAAAAAGACTAAAGAAACACGAGTGGGGAGAAAAGGGAACACTAACACTCTTGGTAGGAATGTAGATAAGGATGTCACTAATAGAAAACAGCAAGGAAGAAGTTCCTCAAAAAACTAAACTCAGAACTACCATATGAGCCAGCCAACCCATTCCTGGGCATCTCTCCAATGTCTCCGAAGGCAATGAGATAATAAGGCCAAAGGGCTAAGCATTTGCCTCTCACGGAGCATTCGGACTCTGCATGCAGGATGGCCTAGGCTACATGCTAAGTGTGCGTGCGTGCACACGTGCGCGCGCGCACACACACACAATTACAAGACAAGAAACCAGTAAATCCAAGAGATACCGGAACACACATGCTTACAAGAACACATTCCACAAGAGCTAAGATGGAGAATCAACTGAAAGGCATAGATCCCGGTAGACAGATAAGTGGACGAAAACAAAACGGTTCGCAGACACAATGGGGTATGACCATGCTACAGGCAAGGAATGAAATCTAGGCATTTGGGGCAACCTGGGTGAATATGGGACACATACCCAACTCAGACAAACACCTGGTGTTTTCACTTGTGGGATTTTAAATGTTAATCCCATAGAAAAAGAAAGTTAGGAAGTGTGGCGTGGGGAACAGATGACCTCCTCCGGAGCACAGCCATGTCGAGGAGGACGATCCCTCCCACCGTGGGGAAGACAAGGCCTTCCACTGGTCCCAGTGCGGATGCTGACAGTGGTGCAGAAAGCACCAACCACGACTCCCGCCTACAAAACCAGCCTGAGGCTGCTCCCCTCCAGAGAGCAGCTGAGTTTCAGGGCGGCCGAGGGTCTCCGTCCAAATTCCCGTCCCGCCTGACTAATCCCAGCTTTATGGGCGTGCGTGTCTGTCATTTCTTTATTCCCTATTTTCGCTCCCTGGTGCCCTCATCCTTCAGGTGCAGCAGGGGAAGAGTGGATAGAAATAAACCGGATTCTAGGCACCAAAGTGCAGTCTGGTGGGGAGAATGACTTCTAGTGCTCTGTGGCGCAGCAGGATGGGGGAAACTTACAACAACTTAGATACATTTTAGAATAACTCGGAGAGGTTGAAGGTCCCTGATACCACTGATTACATTTGTACGCATATATCAAATGCCTACAGTATACTCTCTAAATTACACAATAATTATTAATTAAAACTTTAGAAAAGAACTAACCAGATACTCTTTGGCTACTTCATTAAAAAACAAAATAAGAGGCTGAAGAGACTGCTTACTAGTTAAGAGCACTGGCTGCTTTTCCAGAGGACCCAAGTTCAATTCCCAGCACCCACATGGCAGCTCACAACTGCTTGTAACTCCAGTTCAAGGGGAACTGTGCACACCAATTTTATGTGCACACCAATGCACATAAAATAAAGTGAAATAAAAAAACAAAACAACAAAGCAGGCTTTGCTGGCACAGGATCCGTGAGGAGGAGCGTTATGTAGTAGTTTCCTTGATACCAAATCATTCCCTCCTACAGGGAAGCTTAAGACAGGATATGACTCAAAACCACTTCAGGAAGTCCCTGAAGCTGACAGGATTCACTAGATTCCTCCCTCCTCAAGAGGACAAACAGTAACCACTCTCAGGAGCCAAGCTCAACGGAGACATTAGGACAAGCTCAACCACATGGAAGAAGAAGAGATCAGTGAGCTGTCTGGAAGGGCTCAGACCAGCTAAGCCATCTGGGAAGAAAACTCTCCAACACCCCGAGCTGTCTGCAGGCTGAGCATGCTCCAGTTCCCAGCTTTGAGGAGCTGTGACCCATGCTGGGGTGGGCTTTGGTGACAGAGCTGTCTCTGAGTCATTTCTGCCCCTGTAAGCAACCAAATAAACTCTCAGCAAGTTGGACTTTGGTCTGTCCTGGTCTCCCATGTGTGAGTGTGTGTGTGTGTGTGTGTGTGCGCGCACGCGCGCACGCGTGCACATGCTCATTCATGACCATGCACTTCATAGCATCTCCCCAGGAAGTCTGTCACACCACACAGAGGCAGGCAGATCTGTCTCAAAATTAAAACAAAAATAATTAAAAATAAAAGTAAAAATTCCTTCAGTTCCTCAGTCACATTAGTTACCCTTCAAGTCTCAGTGACAACAGAGCAGGCGACTGTGCAATTGTAACAAACAGAAAAGCCAGCAACTAGAAACTGTAACTTACTGCACTGGGGCCTGACTCAGCACAGCAGACAGACTTGCAAGAATGACTAGGATCTAGAGGCTACACATTGTAGAAAACAAGGATTAAAAAGCTACGCAAGTCAGAGCAAGGTATGCAGCAGCTTTATAGTAAAACAAAGGCACTCTCCAATGTCAACAGCAAAAGCCTGAATCAAAGGGAAATTATGTATTTTTAAGCAATTTCTAGCCAACTTCAAGGTCCAAAGATTGTAAAACAAAGATATCCCATGGAAAGGGATAAATTAAACCATAAAAATAGAATGAATATTTAAAAAAACAAAACCACCTATTACTGCTATAACGACATTACTCTCTCTTTGGCTTTTAGACAGGGTTTCTCTATGTAGCCCTGGCTGACCTCACACTCACAGAGATCTACCTACCTCTATATCCCGAGTGCTGGGATTAAAAAGTGCACCCCAACACACACATATTGCCGCGACCTTAATCTTATTTGCTCCTTTCTTCTCAGATTACCCACACTTACCCAACAGTGTAGGGGAGAGGGAGAGAAGGAAAAGAGAGGAGGTGAAGGAAGGGAGAGGGAGGGAGAGGAGAGGAGAGGAAAGAAAAGGGGAAGGAAAAACTGGGAGTGAAGAAGAAAGACATGACACTCTTCCAAACGACAACTTTGCAAGTGCCGTTCCACCTCCCGGGCACGCTCTCCTGGCTTGGGAAGGTATTCCTTTGCAAGACTGCAGTGTCAAGAGAGCAAAACTCTGTGCATCCAAGAGCACACACTCCCTGCTGTGCTGGGCACAGCATATTCCTTGTGTTGTGAACAAGAGCTCAGAACCACCAGGGCACAGCCATAAAACCGACATCTGAGAGCTTCTCACAAGGTGTTTTCTCTTGGCTTTTTTAGTGTGGCAAATAGTACAGAGTGATGCCTATTAGCCAGGGACATTATCTTATTAAAGGAAAACAATGATCTGAAGCTAGAAGAAAAATCTTGACAGTTCACAGAGAACAATACAGCAGACGTATTGGCAGTGAAGAGCAGGGCCTCCCTGCATCCTGGCTCAGCCTGGCTGTGCTCAGCCAGTGCTTGCGGCATGGCTGGGGGAGGGAGTCTGTCTCATGGGGATACTGATTACTGTAAATGACAGCCCACTGTCTACAACATATAAATCTATGTAAGCAAGAGAAAAGGCAGAAGAAAGCGCGAGCAGAAAGTTTGGCTCGTCACCTAAAAATAAACTGGCTCTCATTTCAATCCCGTTCCCCTTCCCGGAGAATAAAACAGAAGTAACGATGATTGCAATTAAAGTGATTTTCACGTGTGGCATGCGCCACTACTTTATTAATAACGTCTCCAGATAGGTGGAAAGGCAATGCGGTGCCAGAGAAAATACGCTCTCATGCCAAAACACTCTACGGTCGCTCTGGAGCGGCCTCCTCCCCCATTTCTTGGGCAACACTGCAGTTTTAATCGCTATATCAACTTAATTATGAAAAGAACGGGATTTAGAAACCGAGAATTTAGAAACAGAAGACAAAATGTGTTAACAAGCAGCATCCACCTCCCTCCGAGCACAAGCTGTCAAGCTGTGATTTCTTTCCCCAGGGCTCCACTGCTAAGGTTCAATAATGTGGAGCCCAGAGGGCAGAGCCTGAGACCTTGAGCTACCCAGAGAGGGAACCACCAAAGCCCTGAGTGGCTTCTGGGAAAACCGTGCAAGCACAAGGGGCACTGAACATAAGCAGCAAAGAGCCACAGAACTGCCGTGTTTTTTATTTTAACTTACTAATTAAGTTGCATTTACTTACTTTCTTACTTAAAAAAAAAAAAAAATGGAGTACTGTCATCAGAAGTGAGGCCGAGGCGCAGATGTGGCCTGGTATCTAAGCAACACAGGCTTTTGTCTCTGACCCCGGGTGGCCTTGGCCGGCCCACTGCAGCAGCAGCTGCATTTTCAGGCTCAAGAGGGCTCCAGTAGAAGGACCGGGGTCTTCTAAGCCGGGATGAGTACAAAGGCAAGCAGACCTTCCGCGGCCAGACTATGGTCAGCTGTCGCAGAACACAGGCTTAGGCCTTTAGGGAACTGAGAAGGGCAAGCACACGTCCAGGAATCGTGGGTGAGAACTTGGAGGTGACCCAGGAGCCTTTGGATGAGGTGAGGATGTAAGCGGAGAGATATGTGGAAAGCACCTGAAACAGAACAGCATCCTTCCACTAGCAAGGATGGGGTTTCTACATCATTTGAGAGGGATGAGCAGGAAGCTTCACTGACCTGAGTCGGGCTGGGGGTGGGGGTGGGGTTGTCAGGCCAGCCTTTAAACACAGGCATTAGATTTCACAGGCTGCAGTCAAATTCGTGCAGCTTGCAAAGTCACTGACTGAAAGGCTCAGAACATCCGTTATTTGGCCTGTCTACAGACAGTATGTTCAGCACAAACGGTAAGCTGTAATCTTATTTGTTCAAGTGATTCCTGGTCACAATGAAGGGACAGGCAATGTCTCCCTGGTCAGAGACAGGGCTGGATCTAGATCGGAGCATCTCAACCTGTGAACAGAGGCCCTTTTGGGGGCCGCACATTAGATATTCTATCAGATATTTACATTATGATTCATAACAGCAGCAGAATTAGTTACAAAGTAGCACTGAAGGGCCCCAGCACTAGGAAGGCTGAGAACCACTGATGTAAATGGTAGTGAAGATGCATCTGGCTTGTGAGGCAGAAGAGGAAGTATTTCTCAGGTCTGCTGTCATGGCGTGGGGGAAGCTCTGCTCCAGCGGGACCTGAGCTCTGTACCTGTTTAGCTAACTCAAGATTACAGGATGCTGAATTGAGGGTGCCTTGCCATGCAAAGCAACACTTTGGAGACACTTAGGAGACTGGGGACGCTTCCTGGAGAAGGTGGCAGCCTAAGCTGCAGGTAGGCTAGACAGCAGAAAGGGGGGGGGGTCAGGCTGTTTCAAACATTAGGCTAAAGACATAACCAACAGAGAGAACAGGAAGGGAGAGTCCAGGCTGACTCAAAATCTAAGAGGAGCAATTGTAATAAGTGAGAATTAGGTCAGGAATGGTTGTGCATACCTCTGACCCCAGCAGTTGGGAGGCACAGGCCAAGGAGATCTCTGTGAGTTCAAGGCCAGCCTGCTCTGGAGTTCTTAAAAAGTCACCAGAGCTATATAGTGAGACCTGGTATGAGGGAGGGAAAGAGAGAGAGGAAGGGAGGAATGAAGGGGGGAGGGGGAAAAGGGAGGCAGATTTCCCCCACCCAGGGTCCTTGAGATAGATGAACCAGTGTACACATTCTCTTAGAGCTGACAAACTGGGCTCAAGTCTGGAAAAACGGGTGAGGATCCGGTGCGGCAGAACCTAACAAAGACTGGAGCGCATCAAGGGCACAGACCTTCAGGGACTACATGGCTCCGGCCTTCAAGATTCCTGGACAATGAAGAAGCAGACAGACTTAACACAGGGGTGAAGCTGTCTCAGGATGGAGTCAAGCTACTGGACACTCAGCGAAACCCAAGCCCGAGCCTCCTGCTTCTACTCCCTAGTGTGGGCAGTGGCTGGAGCTGCTGCAGGAGACAGACAGCACAGGTTTCTACTGAGTCAGGAGGGTACTGCTGTGTCCCAGAACCTGGCTTGAGAAAGTCTTCAGATGTATCTGAAAATATATCACCATCGAGATCTGATAAAGATTTCAGCACTACGGCTCTATGCTAGTCTCATTTTTAGTTAAGTCTGGCCCAAATTTTGGGCTTTGATTTTAATAGAGAATAAATAAAATGTTCAAATTTATTAAAAAAAGGGAGGGCTATAATGTAAATTATAACAAAAATAAATTAGACTATGCACTAGGAAAAAGTGGGAGAGGTGGTTAGCACATATATAATCACCCATCACAACAAGCAATTGCTCCTTCTATAAATAACGTTTAGGGTGGAACTGTACATTCCAAAACAACGGTAACGGCCGCACACATCTCAAGCTAACCACATCTCTTTACTGTATTCGGGCCACGATGGATGACTGACTTAAACTAGAGGCCACACACTGAGTACTGGAGTCATGAAAAAGTCGGTAACAGTAAAAGGCTTCCAAATACACAAGGACCAAAAATTAATTCCATATCCAATGTGTAATGAGTCCAAGGAGCTTCTGCCTGGGACCCTGCCCCCTTGCTCCAGGACCCTTGCCTGCAGCCTTGGTTCCGAACACACACGTGATGGCTGCACGGCCCACATCACTGTGTCTTACAACCACAACCAATGCCACCTAAAAGCCCTCGGAGCAAGACTATGGGCACATGACAACCTGCAATTCTGCAGTACAGTCTTCTGTTCTTCGGGAAACGTTAACAGTTTACTCGGGGAAAACAAAGATGTTTAGTATTTCCCCAGTCCCACCCCTCAGCCTGGAAATCCTGGTATGTCTTTGGAGTCTATGGCTTTCGTATGCTCGATTGTAAAAACTGCTGCGGAAGCCACTGACGTGGATTTCATAAAACCAAAAATTGCTGAATGAATTTTGGCTTGGGATTAGGACAGATTTCCAACAATTTCCAAAGTGGTCCTAAATTAACTTCTTCCATTTTGTACAACATATTTATGCAAAGCAGAATTCTCAGTACTGATGACGACGCAATGAAATCAATCAACTCCGAAGAACATTGAAGTTGCTCTACAGCTGGTGCTGTTAGGGTGTGTCCTGGTTTCCAAGGGCACCCACACTTCCTGGTGGTACCCAGTATCAATATAGCCTAGAACTGAGGGCACAGTTTCCCACGCTGCTCTCCACAGTAGAGTAGACCCTCTATAAGGAAGCCCCCCCACACACACAGTAGGTCCTCACCACTCTTAAGATTCGGTTGAAAAGCTCCTAAGTCTAACTCTCCATACCAGAAATGCAATCTGCTTCTTCAAAATCCCACAGAAGCAAGTGGTAGATTCCTCCTGTAGATCCTAGGCAGAGGCAGGGAGATGGAGTTCCAGGCCAGTCAGCGCTACACAGAGACCCAATTTCAAAAATACCAACTGAAGGTCAGAGAATAGCTCAGTGGGTAAAGTGACAACCTGAGAAAAATCTCTGGAACACCCCCTCTCTCCCTGTCCCCTCTCTCCCTCCCCCTCTCTCCAAATGTAAAAAAAAAAAAAACAACAAAAAAAAAACAACAAAAAACAAAAAAAAAAATGCCTAGCCTAGGAGCCTGCTCTAGCAGCTGGGATCACTTCTGACTGACTAGGATTCACGCAGCCTTCACCCCTCATCAGGGAAGTCTCTCTTTGTGTAATGGATGGATGGAGGTTAAATACAGAGAACCACACTGATCAAAGTACAAGGAGTAGCTGACTATGCTGTGCTTGGCCCTGAACAGGACATCTAAATCACCTCTCCCTCAGAGGCTTAGGGAACAGCACAGGTCAGAGGTTGGGTGGCTATAAAGCAGGGCCTTCTGGACATAAGGACCTTGTGCTTGCAAAATCACACAGCTGTGGTAGCCTGAAGGTGATTGAGTCAGCCAACATTAACATTCCAGCATGAGTGTGTGTATGGTGGGGGGACCACGATCACTAGCTAAGAGATCCTGCAGCTGATGGCTGGGAAGGAAAGTCAGTTCTTTCTCAGAGATGAGGCCCTGGCAGGGGCCCATGTTCCAGGGGATAACCCTACACGCATGTGTATACCGTGAGCACTAAGTGGACTCGGGGTGTCTGTAACATGAGGGCAGGCTTGTTGGGCTTTCTGTCCCGCCTGGTTCCCCACAACCGGCAAGTCCCCAAAAAAAAAAAAATCACACAGAGATCTCCATAAGTTATAAAACTGATTGGCCCATTAGCTCAGGCTTCTTGCTAACTCTTATAACTTATATCAACCCATTATTCTTATCTATGTTAGCCACATGGCTCGGTACCTTTCTCAGCGAGGCAGCTCACATCTTGCTTCTTCGGTGATCCGGGATGGACTCCGGAGGAATGGGCTTCCTCCTTCCCAGCATTCTCCTGTTCTCATTGCCCCACCTCTACTTCCAGTCTGGTTGACCCGACTATACTTCCTGCCTGGCCAATCAGCGTTTATTTAAAACATGATTGACAGAATGCAGACAATTCTCCTGCACCAGGTGTCGTGAGGGTGGCTTGGGAGGAGGTGGAGGTATGATCGAAACATACTGTACACACAGGTGAAATTTTCGAAGATTAAAAATAAGATAAAAATACCAGTGTCCACAATGCCCTATTCTCCCAAATCAGCACATCAGACAGAAGACATGAAGAGGTTGTGGAGAAGCAGTTTCCCGTACTGCTCTATTTTAATTTCTGTGAAAACTCCAGGAAGCCATTTAGGCTTCCAGCCCTGGCAAACCATAACAGACCTGATTATTTCTAAATTCTTCCCCGGTCCCTAAATTCTGTAGATTTTTAAGACTGTACCTACTTCCACCAAGACCACTGGCTACCTGAAGCTCTCTCCACTGGACTCATGCAAACCCCCTCAAATGCAGCTGTTCTACCCTCGTGTCTGGCATTATCATTCTCTGCTCAAAACCAGCGGAAATCTCAGAGAAAAATGTTCAGACTCCCCAGGGTGGCCCTAGGGCCCACAGTGACAGTTTCCTGCTCCATGGCTGGATTTCCTGACTCTCATTCCTCACACGCCTCTCCATCTCCAAACAGCTGCCTATTTCCTCTGACTCCTGTGTCTTCCTGGCTTTCCAATCTGATGACAGCATCCCTGATGGTCCCCTGGTACTCTACAGCATCCTACCTCGGGCCTCACCGCTCTCTGTACATTCTGTCACTGGTCTCTATCAGACCTGGCCTAGAATTCACTGCACAGACCAGGCTGGCCTCAAACACAAGCGATCCACCAGCCTCTGCCTCCCAGTGCGGGGTGTAGAAATGTACACCATCACACCCCGCTCGGATCCACGTTCCTCAGATGGTAGAACCACGCTAGAATGAGCAGCTGTGCACTATCAATGAATTCGTTAGCCTTATCACTCCTTAACCACCTCAGTCTACCCTTACCCTGGGCACAGTGCCAACCGAAATAAAGTTAAAAAGATTGGCAAGTCCACTATTATTTTAACAATGGGTATCTTCAGTACTTAGATACCAGAGTTGACTTTATTCCTTCTTCGGGAATAGTGCCACCAGTCTGTTCTATGGCAGGCACATTCAACCTTGAAGCAGACAATGGGGTATGCAAATCAACAACACCTTTAAAATAGCATTCCTCACCCCCCCCCCCCCCCCCCCCCCCCCCCCCCCCCCCCCGGTCCTAGGCAGGTGGGATGAATGTCTGGCGGTTCCTTCACTCTGAGAGCTGTTGCTAGTCTACCCTCTAGGCCTGGGGACATGCCCCAGTTCCCTGATCAGGTGGGCTTCTCAACTGTGACGCATCCTGCAGCCCAGTGTTCTCAGGGATCCCATCAGCTTCACACGGCCTTGGGCAGGGTCAAGCACACACCTGAAGGACACTTTGGAGAAGTGTTTATGCGAAGATTGTCCAGCTCCCTGCACGACGCCCAGAAAGCACACTGGTGCTGAAACCCAGAGTAAGTCTCACCAGGCAGACTCTGAGCAACTGTGAGAAGAAAAAAAAATATTGGCCATTCTCGTTTTAAGAGAAAACTGAGACACACAGAAGTGAAAATGTTGGGCCAAACAGCCAAGAAAAGGTCAGAATACACAATTAAGCCAGAAAGATTAAAGAGGAGCGGTCGTGCCTTATGACAACAAGGCTTTTCTGTTATCATTTTACTTTATAAATAGCGGGAATAGATACTGATAGAAATGAGAAAGTTATCCAAATAAAACGTGAAACAGAGACAGGAGCAAGTGAACATAAAGCCGTAAGGAACCAGCCTACGAGATACATGCAGGTCATGGTCAAAGAATGGGCCCGAGGAGGCCTCCCGACAGACTGAAATGATGTGTCAGAAAGCCGCTTTGGCATCAGAACACAAGGGGGACAGAAAGGAGGCAGAGAGAAACTGCAATTATCTCAGAACTAAATGTGCTGAGGAAGCCCAGGCAGCTGACAGAAACAGGACAGGCTTGAGCAGACCAACCCGGTGACAGATAGCGGTGGGCAGGGTGAGGGTGGCTGACGGGAGGTTGATGGCGTAGGCAACCGGGTATAGGCTGATGCTCCCTACCCCCATCGCACTGTGCACTGTACGATAGCAGAATCTGTAGGGACAGACACACAGACTTAGATAAGCCAAGTTAGGAGACGGGAGTGCGGGAGGAAGAGCTGGTCGAGGAATACACAGTATTCCTGAAAGGAACCAGCAGTGAGCAGAGCACTGAAACCCCACCAGCGGATCAGCCGTGAGCTATGGGAGCGGCTACAAATGTCTATTTATTATCTCAAGCTTAGATTCTGGAGCCCCTAGAAACTGCATCAGTCCCATTTCTCAAAACCATGAAAAGTTCCGTTTCTGTTCTACAGTTCAATGAAAAGCGAGTAGGCAGGCTAGGGCACACCCACACCGGAGATATCAACACCTGGGAAGCAAAATAAAAGAACTTGCCACCAAATGGAGTTACATAATGAGTTCCAGGCCAGCTTGGGCTCTGTCTCAAAAACAAACACAACAGCCCCTACCCTAGACAGGGAGTGTAGCTCAGTGACAGAGTGCTTACACACATGACTTAGGTCCTGGATTTAATTCTAGCTCCACTAAAAGGGAAGAGAAGGGGTGGGGAGTGGACGGGCAAGGGAAGGCGTCAATGTTCTCCGGTCACAGCCAATCTCTCCTTTGGGGTCACTAAGCTCATTCCAAATGCCACTATTTCTTGTTTTGAAAAGGAACCCACTACAGTACTGGCTGCATTTCTAGAGACATGGAGGTCCTGGTACATCTGAAGAGTCCCCTTGGAGGTGCTCCCACCCATTCAGAGCATGCCTTCTTGTATGAAGAGCAACTGTACAACAGCCATGACAGTCCACTGACAGCAAGGTAACGCCACTCGCCTCCTCTCAATAGCTGCCTTACAGGCTGGGCTCGGACTGAGCTCCACCTCAGCAGAGCCAAGGACACTGGAAACCGCTTCAGCCGCAAAGAGCTGGGAGACCAATTTCCAAGAGGCTTTTAAGCAATATTTCCTTCTCTGGGTAGCTACTTCAAATTCCTATCTGATTGCCGTCTCATGGTTGATGTGATTACTTGAATATTCAAAATAAATTCTAATGTTCTCCAGGCTAATTTGTACAGAGCGCACAAAGGTTGCATTAGCACCCGAGTTAAAATTAAGAGAGGAGGGCTGTAACAGAGCTCTCCAGCCCCTCCCACCCCGGCAATGACTCAAGAGGTTCCCTTCGAGCCTGTGCATCTCAAGGCATGTGATATGAAAACACATCTCTTTGTTAAAATTCAACTAAACCTCTATCTCATAACTATTATTTGATGTGGAGGTGAATTCAGTATGGCCACAAACGAAAAGTGCAGGGTATTTTTTAAAACCTGCTGTGATGTGATATTAAGAAAAAAAAATAGTATTCATGTCTTTGTCTCTTCTGCAGATGTGGCCAAGGTCACGATGGTTTTATTATCCGATTCCTTGCTAATATATAAGCCATCATATGATCTGTGATTTTATTTTAGGAATGATGGCACTTCCAAGTCATCACAGTCCTGTCAGACAAACTTAGTGACTCAACGCTCACCTAGAAAAAGGACTCAGTGCTGAGAAGTCGGAGGGATCCCAAGAGACCTGAAGGAGAAAGGTGCTTACCGCTGCAACAAGGGCTCAGCACAGCGGTCCTCATGGTGCCAGTAGCAGAATGACCTAGTGTTCTCAAAATGCTCATGACTTCCACGGTCGCTCAAAGGGCATCGAGAGGATGCTCCCTGGGGACTCTGGGTGCCTCTCCTACCCAGCGCGGCACACACCTCTCAGGTCTTACACCTTGTAAAGGAAACCTAATGGGGCCAAGGCCACATCAGGACATGAAGGCTGGGTTCCCTAGGCCAGACGGCAGGAGACTAGGCGTCTCCACACAGGTTCCTTACACCAGCAGAGCCCTGGGTCTGCACTCATTTTTTTTTCTCTTTTCCCCTTAGGAACGAGAACAGGGCCTTGGGCACACTTAAGCGAGCGCTCGGCTACTTCTCCACTTCTCCAGCGCTGCACTCTGATTACACAAGGAGGAGCCCTCCGATTCAAAAATCTAAAAAAGGAGGAAGGGGGAGACGTGAAAAGGCCACCACCCTCTTAAGCCCTGACCGCAAGTGTTGGTATTCCCTGTCGGCTAATAAAGCTCTGCTTAGCAACTGTCAACAAAAGCTCTATGCTATCACCAACCTCTCGGAATGTGGTGAGTATGACCTCCACTTGCCTTCTGAGGCAGAGCTGCCCATCCAAGTGACTGGGTCTCAGAGGCCAGAGCCCTGCAAAGGCCTCGGAGACTCTGCAGCACCCTTCTGGACTTGAGACCTGGCTCGACGAGCTCTGGAGCTGTAAAGAGCGAAGGAACATTCCTGAACCTGACTTCTCGTCTGTCAGGCTCAGGTTCAGTGACCTGGAAAGGAGTTCAGCGGCTCATGGTAAAAGAAATAGATAAATAAAAACAGTACCATTTAGCACACACCAATCAGGGTATTCCCTTGCCAAGCTATGGCACAATTGATTCTGCCGCAGGACATCTGCCATACTGGCTCTTCTAACCTGGTGCTACTATAAACAATGTGTTGAGTAGTATCCTGTACAGAGGGAATTCTTACTGCCCTTACCAGTCAATACCCTACTTAACTTTCACACATAATACTGATGGTTCCAATGCCATTCAAAGTGGGTGTAGCTATTAATATCCAAGCTCTCTACGCAAGCTGGGATCTTGGGAAGGTGGCGTAACTTACCTGTCACAACCCACACTTCGGTAACTGTGGAACCCTACATAGGTGTGTGGCTGCTTACTCAGAAGCCGCTGACTCTAAAATAACTCCAACAGCCTTCCTTACTCAGATGCAGACAACATGCACCTCAGATCAGAACGCCGAATTTTTGATTGGACTAATGACCTAACCAGGAGCCAACTGAGGTGGCAGCAACCTCTGAAAATATTAATTTGTTTCTTCTCCAAAGGAGCAGGTGTGCCTTGAACACTAGCCCTGGGGACATGCCGTACTGCTGAAATCCCAGAGAAACAAATGAGCAATTACTGAATTTGGTACCCTGAGAATATTCTTTAAGGAAGGAGAATTCATCACAATCACTTTGTCACAGCCGTTCCTGTGCCAAGACAAGGGGGGAACAGCACTCTTGGCTCCAGACACTCGAAGCACATCCCCGGTCAGTTTCCCAGCATGGTTCCAATGAAGCCTGCTCCAAATGGTTTCCTGAAGTTAGTACCAAAAAGTAAGTGTTAGCCAAGGGAAAATGAAAGGGCGACGGTGGCAATCAACCATAAAAAAACCATATCTAGCATGCGTGGGGACATCTAGCCTCATATAGTAACTAAGAATATACTTAAAAATCACAAGTATTTTTTTTAAAAAAAAATGGTTATTCTAGTTAGAAAAGGCAAGACAGAACCAGCATTGAAAATCTTACAACAAAAATAACAAGATATGTCCTGAACCTCACACAACGTGAGATGGTAAGTCCAAAGCATTAAAGTGTAACTCCCAACAAGGAGTACTAGGGTTTCCCTTATTTCCTGAGTTCAATCACAACTCAACACCAAACACAATAGGTGGGGAAGGAAGGGTCAGGAAGGACGTGAAATCAGTCTTTTGTGTTATTTGTGCACACGTGGGCTTGTGGATGCCAGAGGATGCCATTATTCCTCAGGTGCCCTCCTTTGGGTGTGGGGGGCACAACAGGGTCTCACACTGGTCTGTAACTTTCCAAGGCGCCAAGGCTGGGTGGTCAGGGAGCTCCAGGGACCTGCCAACCAATGTCTCCCCAGTGCTATGAGTAGAAATAGGTGTCATCACTCCCTCCCCCTCCTCGCACCCCGAGTCATGGGTTCTGAGTATTTAACTCACTTCCTCAGGCTTGCAAGGGGAAGCCATCTCCCTAACCAGGAACTTAAATCTCTAGAACCTCACCAAATAGGACTGTTTTAAACCCAGGGCCCACACAATGCTTAAAATAGATGGCTGTAAGCCAACTAAAAAGGTCCCCATGGGAAAACATGCCAATGGGAACCACAAGCTTGGTGGCAGGAACATTTATGGTTACAATCAGGGCCTGGGAGAGAGGATCCTATCACAGAAACTCAACATTTGGTCAGATGTGCTTCCTTAACAATTTGGTTCACTAGGCTGAACTCTCTGCGGGAGTAAGGCTTCAAGCTCCAGAAGTCAAAACCAGTCAGCAGCAGTCTGCTTCCACGAATGCAATTTGACCACCAGTTGCAATGCCTTCCTAAGACCTAAAAGAGTTCAATTTTCATCCTCCACGGTCAAAGAAAGGGTTTATTCTTGGCAAAAAAAAAAAAGAAGAAGAAGAAGAAGAAAGGAAGGAAGGAAAGAAGGAAGGAAGGAAGGAAGGAAGGAAGGAAGGAAGGAAGGAAGGAAGGAAGGAAGGAAGGAAGGAAGAAACTAAGAAGTGTTTTTCCTCTCATTTTTAAAGGAAGAGAGAGATCAATGCTCAGAGCTAATCTCTCATATTTGGTGGCACGTGGAGATGAGGAGCCATGCGGTCAGGCCCTAACACCCATGCTTTTTCACACTCTAACACTAGTTAGCATGCATGTGTATGCTTTACTCAACCCTGCATGCCGAGTCTGTGTCTCTATAGTCTGTCACATGTGCTATACTGTGAGGTAGGGAAGACTGTTGTTCCTCCACATCCCGAGCCTCCATCCCTGCCCACCCATCCTAACATGTTGACAAGACTCCTGTTTCTTAAGTACAGCACTCAATGTACTCCTTCTAGTTAAAAAACAAAACAAAACAAAAAAACAAACCTTGTAGCATTCTGTTACTGACTATCACAGGAGAAAAAAAAAACCACAGGATCCAGCATAAGAAACATCTTGGCTGCATGAGTTGTGACCTTGAACAAGTATCTAAACTTGAGCATCTTTTTTTTTTTTTTTTTTAACCTTTATGGGCACTGCTGTTTTATTTGCATGAAGGTGTCCAGTACCCTGAAACTGGAGTTACAGACAGTTGTGAGCTGCAAGTGGGTGCTGGGAATTGAACCCAGGTCCTCTGAAAGAACAGTCAATGTTCCTAATCATCTTAAGCCATCTCACTAGTCCCAAGCATCTTATTACTAAGTGAGAATGCTCTGGTATCAATTAATAAGACCTGAGTCACAGGAAGTGGTCTAACAGTCTGACACAACTCAATAACTAATTTATTGGTTATTAAAGCAAAGCAAGACTAACATTATACTTCTGTGTCTCTAGCAGCTTCGACCACCTGCATTTCCTTCTTGCCTAATGACCTCACACTTGTTCACTCTCCAAACTTCCTCGAACTTATTTTTGACACACTGGTATGAATGCAAGCACTCCCGAAAGGTACAATAGATAGTTAGGTGAGGCAAGAGTTGGGATGGACACCAGGTTATCAGGTTCTTCTCAGTTATTGATTAAACTGGCCAAGGCTTAAGTAAGTGCCTCAAGGGGGAATCCCGACAGTTGCTGGTAGTCATCTTGCAAAATGAACCTAAGGACTGAACCTGTATCTCAGAGGACTAGGGAAGTGGAGCAAAGGTCTTGCTTTCAAGGCCTTTACAGGTGTGTGAGGTTGAGCTTATCTGAACTGGGTTTTACTTCCTGCACCAAAAGCATCCTGACCAATTCAGCATCGCTAGAAACTGCAGTGACTGACAGACAGTTGTGCCATGAATCACACAGACACATGCCCCAGAAATCTACCTCTGACTCCCTCTTGGTGCAGCGTATAAAATAAGTGTGTATAAAAAGGTTCCAAATGTAAGCCAAATCAAGGAGTGCTTTGGAAACAGGAACTGTGCTTGACTCACCTTTGGATCCAAACATACCATCCATGCACACATTTAATACAAACCAGCTAATGAAAGTCAGCAAGATGATAATAAAACATGGACTGGGGAGATAGCTCGATTGGTAGAATGCTTGTCTAGCATGCTGAAGCCTCGGGTTCCATGCTGTGCACAGAACCAAGCAGATGTGTTAGCCTATGCCTACCATCCCAGTACTCAAGAAACAGAGGCAGGAAGACCAGAAGTTGAAGGCTAACCTCAGAAACCTATAAGCTGAGGCCAGCCTGGACTACATGAGATCCTGTCTTAAAACAAATGAACTAAGTATAGGAAAAATAAAGGAACATATTTTAGGCAGGTTTGAGAAACAGCACATTGTTAATCCTGGATGGTTTAGGAGTTTTTCAAGTTGATAAATAGCACAATTACATAAATGGCCTATAGCTGACTAGACAGACAACCCAAAAGCACAAGGGCATAGCAAGAACGGGGAATGCCGCTTGAGATAGACAGAGATGTATGAATTTAGAAAAGTCAGCATCGCTAGGCTTTAAAAACTCCAGATTTTTAAACAAACGAACAAAAAGATGGATGATAAGACTCCCCCAGGGGACCGAGGTATGTGGAAAGAAATACTTGGCAAACCCATTCTCTTACCATTAATCCATAAAACAGGGCTGATGGAGTAGCTCAGAGGTAGCAAGGTTTGTTGTGCATGTGTGAAATTCTGAATTTGACTCCCAGCATCAAGAAAGGCAGGGAAAGAGGCAAGGGAGAAGGGCAGACAAGTGAACTGCCCCTGAAAGGGAATGCATGCAGGGGGACAGGGGGGACAGACAATATAGGGAAGTGGTCTATGGATATCATGTGTTGGCAGATCACACATATATGGAGACGGCTAGTGAATGGCAGAGAAAAAGACAATACATGTGCTCTACAGTTCCTGGAAGACAAGGGAAGCAATTTCGCCTTGATTTGTGTATATACTTCACGTTGGAAATAAAACACAAGGGTGCATTCTCAACCTCTAAAGGCAGCACAAGCAGTAATTATGGCTAAAGCAGAGGAGGAAGTACTGGGGGAAAGGCTTCTGCAAACAACAGACATCCAAGGGCTAAGGTCCACGCCAAGAGAAACACTGTTAATCCCAGGAAAGTAAAAGGAAACATTTATCAAACCACTATTTAGCAGACCCCCAGTTGGTTCTTTCATTTATAGTCTCTTGAAACCACCTAATAAATTAGCGACATGGAACCTGGTTTACTGACAAGAAAAGCAAGTACAGTGTTTGAACTTCCTAGATACCTATTTTGAAAAATAGGTATGCTTCATTTTTCTTTCAAATTATCCTACATTCTGTGAAAGTGTATAACATTCCACCTTTTGTCTTCAGTTTGAAAGTTAAAGACGAAGAAAAAAATGCAAAATGAGATGGCGTGTAGAAAAAGTTGCCAGCAGGGATGTTATCATCAGGAGAAAACCTCCAAAGGGAAATAAGCAGCATTTCTTCCAAGGTCGCAGGCAAGCACCTGGGCTGACTAGATAATGATCCACCAGTGCCCAACTGTAGACGGAAATCTCAGGTCTGCATTCGCCTGATGCAAAGCCAGCTGTAGCTATAGATTCTGACCCAAATGCTGTGGCCTGAGTCTTGCAAGCAACAAAAGTACAAACCAACAGGTTGGAACGGCCAAGCGGTTAGAGGAACCAATTACAAAACCAACAGGCAGCACTGGCCCTCCCGTACAACAGTATGAAGCACTTCCTGCCACCGGCCCTGACATTAAAAAACAGAAAGAGTCGGAGCTGGGGAGAGGCTGCTTGCTTTCCACAATTTCTTATCAGACACCTCTCGGGTATCCAGCTAATGAGTCACGCAGTGCGTTCTTTCAATCGCCCTCTCCCCTTATGAAAATTCGGCCAATGCATCCTTCAAATTTGTAATCAAGGAGCCTAGAGATGAGCATAACTCATAATCTTGAGCGGGGACGCTACCAAGTTCAAAGGCGCTGAAGGGCTTCAAGATCATTAAAAAGGAACAGCTCTCCATCTGGGCGTTACTATCTTCACCCCAAAGATAGAGGAAGGGGGAAGCCTTGTTGCCAAGGAACAATTAAGGACACTTTTCCTAAAACTCCGAGCAGTGCACTCTATGGATCCGCAGATTCCAGGCCGCTGCCTGCACCGCAGTGCCTAGATCCCCACCGTCGCGGGGCAAGCAGGACTGCTAATACCAGGCAGAGTGGTCTCTGGCTTGTGAGCGTCCCTGGCAGCGGCAAAGGGGGGTGAGGGGGGAGCAGGGAAAGGCCAGCGCGCGGCCCCGACGCCCAGTGCCGCCCGGACCCGCGCTGGCTCCTGTGCTGCTGCCTAGAGAAAGCTCTGCGGAAGATCCTAGCCCGCCGCCATCCCTCCCTGCGATCTCCGCGCCTGTCAGCGCGCCAAAGTGGCTGCCACCCACGAACAGGTGCGAGAGCATCCCGGCAGAGCCCCACTCGGCCCCGGTGCCTACCGTCCCCACCACCACCACCCCACCCTGCCTGCCTGCCCAGCTCGGACCTCACGGCGCCAGCAGCCCGGCCGCGCCCCGGTGCCACGGCACCCACCAAGTTCCTGGAGGTGGCTCACCTCTCGGTCTGTGCGGCGGCTAGCAGCACCAGGCGATAGCAGGACCGCGCGAGCAGGAGGATGTGCAAGCGGACGCGGGAAGAGCAGCGAGCTGCAGCCGCGATGCAAGAGGAAGGCGCCCGGCAGCTTCAACCCCCGGCGTGGGCTGACCGTGACGTCACAATGGCGCGGCCAGCCAATCCGGGCCCGGAGGCTGGATCAAGCGCTATGATGTCATGAGCCCTTGGAGCCAATCCTGAAGCGGTAGAACTTTCGTGATTGTAAATTCCAGACTCCGATGCGGTGAGCAGCGGAGGCCAGGGTTGGTCTCCTGTGGTTCACGTGTCTAAGGGCAGTTTTCTGGCTTCTTCCTAATAAGCCTGCGTGGGACGCAGAGTCTGCGCAATAGTCATAGTGAAGTTCTAGATGCCCAGGGCTCTTTCCAGCATCCGAGGGTAAGGCTGGCGTGGTGTTTTTTGGCAGGCACCCACCTACCTAACGGACTACCTAACGGGCCACGATTCTGAAAGGGACCCAGTTCACGATTTGGGGTTGCAGTTGAGCAAGATGAAAAAGAAGAAAAAAAAAAAAACCACTCGGAGCTTTGTAACGGTAATTCTTGGATAGATTGATCACACATTATTAGGAAATTGTGTTGATCTTGTAATGGAAAAGTTGGTAATGTCTTTCAGCGGGGCAATTTAAACACTTAAAATGGACTCGGGCAGAAAAGCAGAAGTCTTTCTGGTTTTCGCTGCTGTTTGATAATGCAGGGCCTTCATCCAAGTATCATACAGCTTCTCCCATTTCAAGCACTAGAAATTTGACGTGCGTGTGTGCGCGCGCATGTGCGTGCTTTAGTTCAAGGCCCCACACCCGTTGGCAAAACACATCCAACCGTTCAATGTAGGCACTTTCTTTCAGAGGGTAATGTTTATCATGTACCAGCAATGTTCCAGGACCCAAATTTTTGTGATAGGCATACAGATAACCAAACTGTGTATACATTAGATAATTTAAACATACACAAATTGTGGTAACAGTTAGTTGCCATTCGTTTCTACAGAGACTAGGACCTGCCTTCCCTGCAGCTGTCCAGAGTGTTAATCTGTTCATATGGATGTCTACATACACGAAGTTTTGCTGTTCAAGTGGCATGTGAGGACATATTTTGATGGCACAGGAGTAAATGTCCCTTACTAGCCACTCTTCCTCCAGAGCTAGCTAACGTCTCTGTCTCTACATATTCTGTCCTTTTGGGGGTTTAAGTTTTCAAATTGAAATTCAAATTCAATCTCAAATTTTATACCATACTCAAATGTTTATATTGTCTCCACCAATGAAATGTTGTAAGCCCATATAGCCAAAATATTTATATTTACTAAAAAAAAACAAGGACATGCTTCTTTCTTAGAGTTTCTATTGCTGTGAAGAGACATCATGACCATGCAACTCTTATTGAATTGGGGTGACTTGCTTCCAGTTTCAGAGGTTCAGTCCATTATCATCATGGTGGGACATGGTGTCCTCAGGCACATGTGGTGCTGGAGAAGTGGCTGAGAGTCCTACTTCTTTCAGACAACAGGAAATAGTCTGTGACACTGAGTGAAGTTTGAGCAAGAGACCTCAAAACGGGCCCCCCCAGTGACACACTTCCTCCAACAAGGGCACACTGACTTCAACAAGGCCATACCTCCTAATAGTGCCACACCCTTTGGGGGGGCATTTTCTTTCAAACCATCACCACATCAAACACTAAATAATGCTTTCTTACTTTAAAATAAAAATGAAGGGGGACTGGAGAGATGGCTCAGTAGTTAAGAGCACTGCTGCTCTTCCAGAGGTCCTGAGTTCAAGTCCCAGCAACCACATGGTGACTCACAACCGTCTGTAATGAGATCTGGTGCTCTCTTCTGGCATGTAGGACTACATGCAGGTAGAACACTGTATATATAATAAATAAATGAATTTTAAAAAGATTCTGTCTTAAAAAAAATAAAATAAAATGAGGTTATGTTTCCTGTCCCTCATTTAAAGACTATCTCTGCATATGCAGTTAGCCCATGTCCATTGTAGCTATTTTGCAGCTGCACAGTCTCAGTCTCTCGGGACCATGTTAAAGACCACCACCTGAGATTACTGAAACTGCTACTGTTTCATTAGGAGATATTTGCATGACATAATGAAATCTGTCTTTAAAATGTTAGTCCCTGGACGTTTCAGTGTTAACTAGAATCTAGGATGGCTGTTGTTTAAACTGAGGACGACGCCGGTCCATCTATTGAGCTTGCTCTTGCTCCCCTTCTCTTTCTTTCTCTTCTTCTCCTGTCTTCTCTCTGTTTTCCAGTTCTGTTTAGCACTATCTACCAACTTCATCTCAACAGAGAATTAAAACCCACATCCTAACAACAGCCTTTGGACCTTAATTATTTAGCATGTTGCTATTTCTCTGTCCTTCTAAAATTATCTGCCTTCTGTGGGGAGCCAAGAAAACCTTGAGTGAATGTGTAAGGAGTGGATGACGTCCTGAGTAAATGTGCACTTTTGACAAGAACCGATGCCTCAAACCCAAGGGAACTGGCAAAGCCTTTGTCTGGGTGAGACTCAGAGGCATAACAAAAGCCTTTCTCTGGTCCAAGTGTGCGTCCTTAGGAATGATCGACTGGGTGTATGCAAAAATTAGCAACTGCAGCTTCCTCCTCCCAGATGACTGCAGGGCCTTCAGAGAAATTCCCTCAGACCAGCTAGGCTCTTTCTGTACATAATAAACAATGCAAGGAAGGTTCCAGGTTATTAATAGTTGACGCAAGTCCATCCAAGTGACGTGCTCCACCTGATGCCGGCTTTTCTGTACGTGTGTCTGTCCATTTTTCATTCCCTCATCACACCAGTCAGGTTTCCAGGACCCAGCCATGATGGACACCGTGGCCTTTCCCAGAGGATAACCTCCTTCTTATTCTTTGAATTTAGCAAGCTCTAGACCACGGCAAGACCCTTGCTCTTGTTGTTTCTTTAAGCCTGCAAGGATTCAACCTAGAACTCTCCAAGGCTTTCAACTTTGTTTCATTTTGATCTTCGAATCAACACCACCTCCTCAGGAAGCAAGAGACATTCTTATCTGCCACTCCACACTGCCTTCTTCTTGCCTCCCGTTTTCTGGAACCTTTTGTCTCTCCTCAGTTTTTCTCCTTAGCACTCATCACTGTTTGACACACCACATTTGCTTTTTAATATTTATTATGCTGCCCCCCAATAAGCTTATTGAAAGCACAGATGCTGCTCTTTTTGTAACTGTATCCAAGGACTCAGAACAATACAATTAGGGTGGTGGCAAGATTAATAGATGGCTCAGCACTTAACACTTGCTGCCCTTGCCTAGGACCCGAAGTGTAAATGCCAGCAATCACATCAGGCAGCTCACAAACCCCTGTATTTCCAGTCTCAAGGGAGTGGACACTCTCCTCATACACACACACATTGTAGCACACAGAAACTCATGTGAGCACACACATATATATGTAGCATGATTCTAATTGGTCTTAATAATGAAAACACAGTCAGATATTAGGGAGTAAAAGCTGAAAAATCAGAGAAGCAGAGCAGCCAGCCACTAGTTCTCACCTCTACAAAATTCTCAGGCTGAATGGGTATCCTTTCTCCACAATTTCTCAGACTGAATGCCTTGAGATCCTGTCTCTTCCTGCCTTATATTCATCTCTCCACCCAGCCTTATCACTTCCTGTGTTGGATTAAAGGCATGTGACTCCCAAGTACTGGGATAAAAGATGTGAACCACCTCCTAGCTCTGTTCTTTTTCAGAATGGATCAATCTAGTGTAGTCCAGAGTGGCCTTGAACTCATAGAGATCCGTCTGCCTCTGCCTCCCGAGTGCTGGGAGTAAAGGTGTGCGCCACCACTGCCTGGCCTCTATGGCTAACTAGTGGCTTAGCTCTACACTCTGATCCTCATGCAAGCTTTATTTGTTATTGCACAAACAAGATATCACCACATATAAGTAAAAATAGCTTTTAAAAATGTTTTGTATTAATTTGAATATCAAACCCTTTTCCATGAGATAGAAACTATTATATTTATTGTAACAATTAGTCAAGTTTTAGGGGCTGGAGAACTAGTTCAGCAGTTGTGGTGGTCTTAAAGAAAATGGCCCCCAAAGAGAGTGGCACTATTAGGAGAGACATAGCCTTGTTGGAATAGGTGTGGTCTTGTTAGAGGGAAGTGTGTCTCTGTGGAGGCGGGCTTTGAGGTCTCATATATGCTCAAGCCATGCCCAGTGGTTCAGACCACTTCCTGTTGTCTGCAAGTCAAGATGTAGAACACTTGGTTACTTCTCCAGCACCATGTCTGCATGTATACCACCATGTCCCACCATAATGATAATGGACTAATCCTCTGAAACTGGAAGCCACCCCAGTGAAATGGTTTTTCTTCTAAAGAGTTGCTGTGGTCATGGTGTCTCTTCACGGCAATAGAAACCCTAACTAAGACAGAACTTAAAGGACCCACATGGTAGTTCATACCTATCTGTGAGTTCAGTTCCAGGAAACTGAACCTTTCTTCTGGCCTCTGCAGACACCAGGCATGCACACGGTACATATACACACATGCAGACAAAACACTCAGTCACATATTTTTACATTAAAAATAAATTAAAATTTGGTACCATATTTTCTCTTTTATTACTGAGATATTTCTAAGACCCTTTCCCAGTGCAGTTTGATTGCATTCATTTTTTTAAAAAAATTATTCTAGTTTATGAGTGTGTTTGTTCACATATATGTCTGTGCACCACATATGTGCCTGGTGCCCCAAGAGGTCAGAAGAGGGCATTGGATACCCTGTGGACAGTTCAGAGCCACCATGTAGGTGCTTGGAATTGAATGCCAGCGCATTGCAAGGACAAATATTTAATCTTAACTGCTATGTTACTTAATCTTAATGGCTGTCTCTCCAGCCCCCTAATTCTATTCTGTCAACAACATAATGATGAGAAAGTCAAGCCATACAAGACTCAAGTGGCATACCACATGGCCTCAAAGCCAGTTGGCAAAAATTAAGCCTTGAGTTGGCCACACTCAGTTTTTGACTTCTTCACATGCTTAAATTGTATACTTGGCTGAATTTTGTGGTTTATAAAGCAAACGTTAATAAAGTTGTGACTGAAATGAAAATAAAGCTTTCAACCAGGAAAAATTATTGTCTTTTGCTTTTCTGAATAGCAAGATAAATTTAGAACTAATTTATTTAATTCAATAACATATCAAAGAGCTAAAGATTAGATAAAAGCAAATGATAAGCTCACTGTTGGCCAAATATTAGCTGTGTAAACCGGCAGAGCCTAGTGCTGTGGCTTCTGCTGGCGGGGAACACACCCTGGCTAAGTGGCATGTTCTCAAAGTGGTTTCTAGTCAGTCAGAGCTGGCGACATATACTCAATATTCTTTGCCCTGGGTCTAACATTTATAAAGACAAATCCTCTAAAATTTAGCCTTAAAAGATGTAGTCATTCAAGGTCCTGGGCTATTTTAGTTATCTGACAAAGGGTTTCATTAAAAGCCGTGCTTTTGTGCATCTGTGTGATTAGGCATTCTCCTCATGCCAGAATATGGTGGTGCCATCTCTTCCCACAGTCTCAAGTTCACTTTTTACCACTCAAGACTCAAGTGAAATTTTGCAAGTTTGTGCAGCAGCTTGATTTTTTTTAAAATGAGTTTTTTAAAAAAATTTATATGTATAGGTGTTTTACTTACGTCTATATGTGCACCGTGTGCACACCTGCTGCCCTCAGAGTTCAGAAAAGGGCATGAGATCCCCCTGGAGTGTGGGATGGTTTTGAGCCACCATGGAGGTACTGGGGACCAACACCCGCCAAGGGCAGTAAGTGCTATTAACTGCTGAGCCATCTCTTCGGCACCAGTCATTGCACTGCATAACCACGTGTTCTCTTCTGTCATGGTGGGGTGTTGCCTTCTGAGCTAAATGATTCCACAGCATGCTGCCCTCCGCCAGGCTATTTCAGCAAACACAGAAGCTGTTACACAGATTCAGTCTGAACATAAATTTAGGGCATTCTTAAATTGTTTAAAACCACAAAATGCAGAATACAATGTTATTATCATGCCTCTCAGTGATAGATAAGACAGACTTCCATAGAGTTTTAATGTGCATATATTTAATCTTTTCATTTTTATTTTCCTCCCTCCCTCGGCTTTGCTTCACAGAATATAAACCAGAACAAAATGTTTCTTTTCACCTTTTCCCATGACTAGCACACTCTATACTGCTCTGTGTCACTTTATTGTCTCTAGTATCTCTTTTCCTCAAGGCAAGGGCAGAAACTTCTAGTAGGGTATGGTGCCAGATACGTAAAAAGCAAAAAAGAAATGGATGTTTATTGAAGACTGGTGGAAGACTGTTTATTTTAAACACACACGCAACAACAACATCCCAAGAAGACCATTTACTTTCTTCATAATCACAATAGCAAATTAGATTCAGTCGACTGTTTGAAGATAGAATAAGGCTTTCGGAGTCTCAAATTCATGCTGTGAGTGTTTGTTTATTTGCTTGTTGCTTTCTTCATTTATTACTGTGGATGGAAGCATTGCAGGTAACTATGGTAACACAAAAATCGAACACAAACATCCTATGGTGTGCTGTGCTTTCATCTCACTAAGACAGTTATCGGTCAGCCAGTTCGCCAGTAAGCAGGCTTGTGGGCCTGAACACCCAGAAAGCTGTGTTGTGGCTAAATATTCGAGAACGCCTTCCAAAGAGCAAGATGAGGCATGGGTGTGTGGGACAAGCATAAAAAGAACTGATTTTCATCCAACACTCACAAATGTGCAATTCGTTTTAAGAACTACCCTCTGTATCCAGCCAGAAACCTAGACAGCAGTAAACATCATGTACATACATACTGTCTTTGGGGGAAATGCTATACTCCGAGGAACTAAGATAATAAACATTGCCTTATGAAACGTGATGCACTTTTAGCAAATAAAAAAGTGCCTTGAAAATTCAGATGTTGAGAGAACGAGGAAAGAACTCCGCAAAAGCCAGGCTTTTTTAAAACCTGTGTGTACTCTTGTCTTCTTCTCCTTTCCTACCCCATCATACCCCTACCCGATGCCCAACCAGGCCGGCATTACCCTCCCAAAAAACCAATGTCTTCTCTAGTCTGCTTTATTTCCAGTACTTCTCACACTCGGTAATGATGCTGCTTATTGATTTTCACCCTCTGCACTTCACCGCGGCAGTGGCTTCCTTTACTGAGGTCTGCATGGCGAAAATTGTGCGCGTCTGGTATGCTCAAACGGCTGCACCCCATCTTCTGTGTTCAACGGGGTCCACACAGCAAGCCCCAGGCTGGGCCAGCCCAGGCTCAGAAGCGAGACTCAGCGAGGCCCTGCCCAGGCTCCAAGGTGCTCGTGCGGCTGGGCGATCGGCGTCGGCTGCAGGAGGGACCCTCGGGGTCGAAGGGTCTCTGTCCGAGAGACGCACCCCCCCCCCCCAGCATCCCGGAGCACCCCACGGCCTCACTTCCGGCCCGCGTCGGGGAGGCGGAACGCGGACGGGCGGGAGGGAGGAGCGGGGTCACCCCATTCACCCGCGACGGCGTCCGCCAATCACGGCGCCGTTCGGGGCAGCCTGTGCAGGGGGGCGGGCCCGCAGGGTTACTCCCGGGCACTGGCCTCCGCGGCCGCGCGCTGACCCTCCGGATCTGGCGGGACAGGCGACCAGGCGGGGCACGGAAGGCGCGGGCCTTGGGGAAGCGCGGGATGCGGGAGCCTGGGAGACGAGGCTGCGGGATCACGCACCTCGGACCGCAGCTCCGCGCCTGCCGGGTGAATCTCCAAGCTCCAGAGAATCCAGGCCTTTTAAAGTCAGCACAGGCTGTGGGCCTGGGTAGGAACCAGTAAAATGCCGGTCTCCCTGAAGCTGAATTTCACTTGGCTTTTGTGAACTCAAAAAAGGGGACAGCGAGAAGCGCCCTCCTCACATTTTAAAGACCTTTTGAGATTATCTGCTATGAGATCTAACCGTTCTGGACAGGAAGAGGAAACAGTGACATTTTCTTTTGTCAACTAAGGGTCACTCCCTTCCTCCCCTCTCTCCACGGGGAAACCTTAAAGACACAGAAAACAGTTTGATCCTGAACTACCGCTAAATGTTTTCACTTCTCAGTTAGTCATCGCCAGTTTTAGATGTAGAAACCGGCTGAGCAATTTATCCTTGCCAATGCTGCGGCTGGAATTGAGTAATTGCGTGCGGGACCCCTTTCATGCCAGGTTTTGCAGATTCACAGGGTAGGCCATTCAGGAAAGCTTTTGGTGTATAGGTCAACAGGGTGCATCTGGCCAAATGTAAGCAAGCACTTCTTCCTTGAATGGAAGATTGTATATAAGAATTCTTTCAAGTACACAGTTTCCAAGCCAGAACTTTGAAGGGGCCAGGAAAGTTCAAGTCGTTTAATCACTGGGCCACACAGGGGTTGAGGATGCCATTTGTAACCTGTCTTAGTGAGAGTCACTATTGCTATGATGAAACCCCGTGACTAGAAGCAACTGTGAGAGGGTAGTTTTTATTTCACTCACCGTTCCGTACAATTCATCATCAAAAGCAGCAAGGGCAGGAACTCCAGCAGGGCAGGAACCTGAATGATAGGAGCAGATGCATTGTCCAAGGAGGAGTGCTGCTTCCTGGCTTGCTTCACAGGGCTTACTCAGCCTGCATTCTTACAGCCCAGGGGTGGCCTAACCCACAATGAGCTGTGCCCTCCCACATCAATCATTAATTCAGAAAATGCCCTACAGTGGAGGCATTTCCTTAACTGAGGTTTGCTTCTCTTTCATGAATCTAGCTTGTGTCAAGTTGACACAAACTAGCCAGCACATAACACCAACCTGGCATAAAATGATGTCCGGTTTTGGTAGACTGGATGCTGGAGAATAGGAGGCAAATCTTGTGGCAGGATTACTTCTCCCCACTTTTGTAGCGGGGAAGCTGCAGTCAGATTCTAAACAGTCTGTTGTAGCGGATGATGCATGAATGTGCTGCCTGCTCTATGCATGGTCTCATAGTAAAGGAAGCCTCTCCTATACTGGAAAAGCTTGCCGTTGGAGTAAGGTCTGTCCATGGGTCAAGTATGTGTATAATTAGTAAAGGAAGACAGCCATGGCATAACCATTGTAAGTACAAAGCAGGAAGTATGGGGACACAGGAAACTTTGACAGAGCAGCCGAGGTTAAAATTCAGGGGAAGAAAGGCCCTTGCCGGATTCAAGCATTAAAAGACAGACCAGCCTTTTTAAAGGAAATGCCGGATAGGCATGGTGGGGCACTTAGAAGACAGGAGGATCACAACAAGTCCCCAGGCCAACCTGGGCTACACAATAAGTGTCAGGCTATTCACAGAGATAAAGTGAGACCCTGTTTTAGAAAGAAAGTAAAAATGAATAAAAACATAAAGTGTTAACCCCAAGTCTTTAAAATATAATATTTGTCTTAATTCTTTATGTATTTTGACCATATTCACCTCCCACTCATCCCCTAACTTCTCCGGAACTCATACCATCCACCATACCCACTTACAACCCCACCCAACTTCACAGCCTTGTTTTTTGTTTTTGTCTTTTTAAATAATCCACCGAGTTCAGTTTATGCTGCCCATGTATTTTTGAATGTGGGAGCATGGTTGACCTCCAGGGAGGGGTGACACACCCTTAAAGAAATCTGATAAGAAATCTGACTTTTCTTCCCTGTAATCCGTCAAAAATCAATAGCTACTCCATGCTAGGTGGGGGCCAGAATGCTGGCTGTCTTTCTTGACTGTCTGCAGACAGACATCCACAGCTGCTTTTAAGTTTATGAGAGCAGTGGTCCCGTGATGTTCAGGAGATACTGTCTGTTCCAGAACCCCCTAACCTCTGGCTCATAAGGTCTTTTTGCTTCTTCTTCCAAGATGGTCTCTGGGCCTTGGGAGGAGAGTTGGGATACAGATGTGACATTTGTGGTTAAGCAGTTCATAAACACGTCTTCTCTATACTTTAACCATGTGTGTATTTCTACATCAACCACTGTGTACGACACACAGAAACTTCTCTGATGAGTTGTGAGAGATGTACTAATCGAGTCATAAAAAGATATGGATTTAGACAGCAGTTTTACATCCATTTAGCAAAATAATAGAAGTAGGTTCATCCTCGAGTCTGTGAGCTCCCCAGCCATGGGTTCTTGGCCAGGCTTACCTTACGAGATGTGAGTTTCCCTGTGTGGAGTGGCCTTGAATCCCTCCAGAGTGTGGCAGGACACTCCCACACTTGTGCCACACTCGCACTCGTGAGCAGACCCCGCCACACTAGTCCTGGATACGACTGTTGATGACACCCCCAGCCCCACCCCAGCTGCCTCCATAGCCCTCACTGATACTCCAAAGGCTCTCTGGTAGGAGGAAACTTCCCAGCACCAACTCGATTTCTCCATGTCCTATGACCAAAGTGTGTGGTTTCTTCAGCAATAGAATCTTACCATCGTGTTCAAGTGAACAAACAAAAACAATGGCAATAACTTGTATTATTTCGGGTATCTCTGAGACATCCCTAACCAACAACTCAAGGAAAGGGGATAATCTATACCCGGCACTGGGATTTTTATTTGGTAACCTATGGCTTCCTGGAGGAGCATTATCCCCTGTGTAGGGTAACTCCAACTAAACAGTGAGCTTATAAAATAGTAGCTTAAGTTTCTAGATAGCGTTCCCAAACATTCTTAGTGTCGTTTCACTCTGTCCTGCCCTCCTAGCCCTCTCCCCACCGAACCCCCTCTTTAGGCCCTCTTCCCCCCTCCTTTCACCTATGTTCTGCTATCCCTCCTCCCTTAAGATCTCTGTCCCCCCTCCCCACCAGTGGCCCCTCTCTATTTTCCTGGAACAGGTACAAGTACTCCGACCTAAACACACAAATCGAAAGATTCAACACTAAGACACACTTGAGAGTGAGGACGCGTATTTGTCTTCATGTGTCTAGGTTACCTCACTCAGTATAATGTTTTCCAGTTTCGTCTTACCCAACATCTTTAATTTAAATCAGCTTTCATGCCGTAAAGTTTGTTTGGGACAATTTGTGAATGTGAATCTCCTTTTCTAACTATAAATTTTACGAAATCTAAATATAGAATAAATTTTCACGCTTAAATTGAGTGGTACTGTGAATGTACCAGATTTTGAGGCTTGATATAAAGCTGCTCAAATTAATCTTTCTATTGATCACATTTTGAAATGGAAATGTTTAGGTCTGTTGAGTAAAATACACTGTTAGAGTTCATTTCACGGTAGTAGAATTGAAAGCAAGGATGCAGATCCTCAGATGCCAACACTCATAACACTATTCTTTTCCTTTCTAAGTTTTAAATGACTTTAAAACTTATTACTGTGTGTGTGTGTGTGTGTGTATGTGAGAGAGAGGGAGAGAGAGAGAGAGAGAGAGAGAGAGAGAGAGAGAGAGAGAATGCACACGTGCTACTGTGCATGTTTGAAGGTCAGAGCCCTTTTCCTCCTTCCGCTGTGGACTCCGGGGATTGAACCTGGATCATCAGGCTTGCATGGCGAGCTCTATTACCAGTGAACCCATTTCACAGTCCTCCTAGCAACATTCTTAAACATAGCTCCAAATGTAGCACTCAATGTCCGTCAACAAACAGATAAATAAAATGTTGCGTAAGTAGTAAGTTTTATGTTGCGTACTTTATACAGTAAGAAATTTTAAAACTTGCTTCGTGTATCTCGACTTACTTTTCTACTAGGAAAATTTAAATTATAGGCATGGCTTCCTACCAGGGCTGGGAGAGCTCTTGCTAGAAATGCCATTTTGCCATCACTGAAGTGGTGGCCGGAGACCACATCATCAGGACAATGTGTACTTGGAGTAGGCTTCAGGAAACCTGCCGCTCTGGCACCCAGAGAGACCTGGGAATCTGCTGGGAATGTAATCAAGGCTCCAGAGGCATTCATTAATAAGAAGCTAACAAACCTCTGGACCATAGGAATAAGGGATGCATAGCAGGACATATGCAGTTGTTAAGGAACCAAGAAGATAATTCGCCAGACTCTAACGGTTGGCTAAAGAGATTCCAGTGGGCCCGAGCATGGCTAACAAGGCCATTTTACCTTGCGAAACATTCCCTTTACCTTGCTAAAACCAGATTACATTCCTAAAGTTAGCCACCAAGGTTTAATCCCTTATTTGACCACTTCCTCCTCCTGAGGCTGACCACCAAGGTCTTTCTACCAAAGTACAGAGATTCAGCAATCAAAAGCTTCCTTGTGACTGCCCTATTTAACCTGTAAATCAGATCAAAATTAAGCACCTCCTTCCTAACACGGGCGCCCCTTTACCTTTATAAACTACCATTTGCCTAGGGCCACGTCTGCCATCTCTATCCAGGGGCGGTCCGTTGTCCCTCTCCAGACAGATACTGCTTCCCCATCTCCCCTGTTCCCTTTCCTTCCCCCCTTCATCCTCTCTCTCCGGTCTTACTCTCTTGTTCCCTGCCCTCTGTCCCTCTGGGGCAAATAAATCTCTGTTTCCCTTACATTGGCTACCTGAGTACACTTCTTGACACTGACGGACAAACACTACCGTCAATAGGGATGAAAATTTATCATGATTTTAATAATATATAAACCCACAAGATTAAAGTAAATTAAAACAATGCCCCGTTCTCATATTTCTCTTCGGCAGAACTAGGTCAGACAACTGATTACTCTGGGAGATTTTACGTAAATTCCTGCAGTGAAGAGATTTGTTAAGTGTGGGAGTACCAGAAAGGAAAGAGGGAGAGAAGAGATAATAACGAGATGATCATGAACCCATGGATTTAGGATTTGGTAAAATACGGCAGGAATAAAACAGTATATGGAAAACCCTGAAGGTGGGGAGCAGCATGGGGTGGAATCCCTGTGGCTTAACTGGGAACCTGGTAGGCATATCGTTTGCGTAATGGGACTTGGCAGATCATCCAATGCGGTGTCCCTCATTTGTTGTGAGATCGGATGAATTACTGTGTGTGAAAGGGCCTTCTAATCTAAGCCACGCATCCCAGATAGGGTGTCAGTGAAGTTAATCGCGACATCAGATCTCTCCAGGGCATTCACAGTGCGAGCCTGCTGTTTTCGACTGAGAAACTGTAGCTTCTGGGTTATTTTTACCAGTGACGCATATTTTTTTTTCCTTTACGTAAATATACTTGAAGAATTGATTATTCTGGGTGGCCAATATCTCAGTATGAAAACCCATTCCTCCAAAATTGTACCATCCGCCACTTGCAGAGCGTTGTTGTCAGGGAATGATGACCTTCCAGTGGTCAGCATAGCTTGAGCTGCCAACAGCCAGAAGCCAGGAAAGCACTGGTGCCGATTCAGGAGTGCCCACGTGTCAGAGGACAAAAAGCACAAAGACAAGGCTAGAGCGTAAAAGCTAAAGACAGACTCAGATGCTCACCTGAGTCAGGTGTTCGAATATGAGATCAGGGGTGTGGCTTTAGACCACCCTGGGAACCCAGAACTGTTATAATACATACTAACTAGCCTCTGTATGGCTTAGCAAGCAACCCAGGCTACCCCATGAAGAATAGCCACTGGCTGAGGCTGTGATATCATTTCTACTGTGGTCAAAATTACTTATGTTCCAGAATTAAAATTTCTCTTAAGTTGGGTGAAAAGTTGCTCTGACCCTGGGAATATAGGATCCAAAATTATACTTTGATAGAGAAAAGTCTCTGACTCAGTATATGAATTTAATACATCTCTCTTTATAACACACACACACACACACACACACACACACACACACACACACTACTGTTTTTTCCAGTCTGAATAAAATTTGAAAAATAGTAACATTTGACAAGTTTGCACCAATTGAGGATTTTTAAAAAATTTTCATATATCTGTCTACCTATCTATAGATCATGTTTGCTTTCATCTTTAGATCAGTTACATATAACATCATTCTTTTTAATGATCGCTATATGACTTTAAACTATGTCTTAGTCTGACAACTTTGATAGTTATCAAAATACATTTCCTACACCAGTCTAGCTACAGCACTACCACCGGCCTGGGAAGAGGGAATACGTAGTAAATAGCATCTAAATTCCTACATCTTATCCTTGGATGCTTAGAGGGTATCTTTAGATGTGTGCATGTATGTGCAGACTGGTTCATTTGCATGTGTATGCACAAGCATGTGGAAGCCAGAAGAGAATCTTTGAGTATCACTCTTCAGAAACTCTCTGCCCTTTCCCTTGAAACTTTAGCATCTCTCACTGGCCTGGAACACTCCAGGTTGTCTGTGTTCGATAGCTAGGGAGACCCAGGGTTCCTCCTGTCTTCACCTCCACAGTGCTAGGATGACAATTGCGCTTCACAACGTCTGATTTTTAAAATGCATTCTGGGGATGGAACTCAGGTCCTCACATTTGCCAGGCAAACACTTTGCGGCCCAAGCTCCCTCTCTAGCCCTTGACTGGCATCTCTGATGGAATTGTACTTTATCTCACGACTACAGGAACTAGCTGCACTAGGAGCCCAGGGCATGCCTGCGGACCCTCCAGGAGCATTTATTTGGGAAGAGTAAACAGATTGTTTTCAACAACAGGATCAGGACCAATTTTAGCCTTTCTTCTTTCAGGGAGAAAACTCAGTCTGGTGTGGAGGATTCCTCAGTCAAGTTACTATGAGCGTTGTGATTCTTCTCCCAGCTTGTAGCTCCTCAGGGGCCAAACATAGCTTCTCTATGCCTATAGCTGTCCTCGATGTTCACGCATGAACAGTGATGGAGTGGCGTCACATAAAAGATATCATGTTAAAGGCATTTTGAGCTTAACCTCTTTCAAGTGAAAAATGCCTTGGCAGTTTTCATCACACAACAGGGTGTGTGACAGCCACTCAGAAGATGGCGGAACAAAAGAGATAAAAACTCTTGACAATTCCAGAGCAAACGTAAAGTCACCATTTGGCTTTCCAGAAGTTTGTAGCTGTGTGGCATATTTCACAGGGACGGTCTGACTTCCAGTAACCAATGAAATGTCAGCTATCTCCTCTTCCTTCTTTTGTTAATGCTAACACGGGCATAGAGTGACGGAAGTGTGCAGAGGGCAGGCATTGAAGGGTTGCTGTGACTGAGTGCAGTGCTTGTAGACCTATCAGCTGAAAAGGTATTGGAAGGAACTCGAGTTCAGAGCAGATGGCCTGGGAGAAGTAGTTTGAGGCTTTGATAACTGAGAGTGTTTTGAGGTTTAAAAAAAATTATTTATGCTTTGGAAGATAAGAGAAGAAGGGTTCAGTAGATAGGGCAAGGTCATTTAGAGTCATCTTACACACGGCCTATGATGAAACAGTGAGCCTGTAGAGCAAGGCAGCAATGAGAAGAAGGAAGGACTGGTGAGGGGAACACGCAGACCTTGGTAGGACAGACCAGCAGATTTCTGACGGGGATAAAGAAGTGTGGGACTTGCCAGTGCCATGACTCATTTAAAGTGCAGGCAACAAAGACACTTCAGATTGATGAGTGCAGTAACAGGGAGAGCGCATCAGCAAGCTGTGTCCCAGTGTCCTGGCTATCAACAAGATCATAATTCTTGCTAATTAAACGATTGTATTCAATTCAGCTGAATACGGACTTTTATTATTCCCACATTGCCATGAGATCGTACAAAGATGAGTCAGACTAGCCCTGCATCTCAGCATGATGAAGGAAGTCAGTACAAGCAGAAACAACAACAGAAAGCAAACTGCAGCCTTGCTTGAGAGCAGAACAGGAGCCAGCAGGACCTGAAGGAGAGCTTTCTAGTGCTGGAGAGGCAGGCTGTGGGTAGAAGCTGCAGAAACTGGACGCGTGTGTGACAGGAAACAAAACCATCATGCTGGAAAACGATGATGTTTTTTTTTTTCTCTCTAAGTTAGACACATCTGCTAGAAGTTGACCCGGTGTGCCCCCCTCCCACCGCCATGCAGCAGTACTATGAAAATCTCAGAGAATTTCTTCAAGGGAAATGGATAACACAAGGTATGTAGGTGAAAAGTCACATCCATAAACGGTGAAGTTAGAGACCGGCAAAGATGTGGTCCGTCAGAACAGATCGTAGACTCTAATTACAGACGCGAGCTGATCACATGCTGGCAGTCTCTCGATTCTATTCCTGGACACTTTGAACTCCCACAGTTTAGACCGAATGAATGGATGGGTTAGCACTGGAAAACATGGCCAATGAAAGGGGCTTCTCTGAACGCTGGAGCAGGCTTACACTTCAACAAAGCTCATTTGGTTTTTCTGTTCCTACTTTCCTGAGTTTACTTCATAAGAATATATAAAGATTTTTTTCTAAAACCATCATTAGTAAGTCCTTCCAGTATGTGACACGTGACAGCCAGGTTGTGACCTCAAACTGGCATAGGCGTCTCTGGTACTTTGTGCCTGGATCAGTTCAACACAGTGTAATTTTAATTTTGTGTTGAAAACATCAGCCATTAACTCAAAAAGGAAAACACTCCAGCCAAAATGTTGTATCATACCTGCTTCCATTCTTCCTGAAGGTGGGTTTCCACCCAGCAACCTTCTCATGCCGTTCCCCTCCATCTTATCTATCTATCTATCTATCTATCTATCCATCCATCCATCCATCTTTCATTCCTTTCTTCCATCCATCCATCCATCCACCAATCATCTATCTATCTAACTATCTATCTATCTATCTATCTATCTATCTATCTATCTATCTATCTATCATCTAATCTATCTTATTTATTTTTGTCTGCTTGTTCCTGCTTTTTATCTTTTCCAAATGTCAGGTTGGTTGCTGTCTTCTAGCTGGGCAACCTTTTATTCACTTCTCTGCTGCACTAACTTAGAATATATTTCCTATGACCTGACTCTTCTTTATTATAGAATATTCTGTACTACTTTAACACCAGGAGGTTGGCTTCCAATACCTTATAGCTCATGAGCTGCAGAGAGTGGTGGATGAAGGTGCTGTCTGGTTCTTTCCCTTTGCTTTTTTAAATTAAGTTTTAAATATTTTATGAGAATGAGGGTTCTGCACCACCTGTGGTCCTGGTGTCGTCAGAGGTCAGAAGGATTGAGATCCCCAAGAACTGGAGTTACCAATGTTTATGAGCCATCAACATGGGGACTTCTTCAAGAACAAGCTTCCTTAACTTCTGAGCCACCTCTCCAGCTCCTGTCTGTACTCTCTTAGCTGAACTGACAAGTAAGCAATTGTTTCTAATTCGAATGTTGTCTGACCATCAAAGAACTTTTACTTAAGAGCTTAGGTTGTGCTGGGCAGTGGTGGTTCACGCCTTTAATCCTAGTGCTCAGGAGACAGGTAGGAGGATCTCTGTGTTGGTGGCCAGCCTGGAATAAAGTGAGTTCTCCGATAGCCAGGGCCTCCGAGAAAACCTGTATCAAGAAACAGAACAAAACAAAAGAGAAAGAAAACATTTATTCCTCACCTCAGGTGAGGGAGAACTGACCCTGTTGGTGCAGGGTATAGGGGAGCTGACTGCGCCCCCTGGTCCCTGCTGGTGTGCGTGTAGGGAAGCTGGCTCCACCCCCTGATCCCTGTTGGTGTTGATATAGGGGAGATGGCTCCACACCTTGGTCTTTGTTGTTGTGGGTGTAGGGAAGCTGGCTCCCCTACCCCGTTCTTGTTGGTGTGGAGTTCCGGTGAGGATTCAGTGATGGTGATACCAGAAACCAGAGGCCTTCAACCAGACCATTGACTCATTGTGATGTACATTTGCTAGCAAAGCTGATCGGATAAAAGGGTCTACTAGGTGATGAAGGAGCCAACCATGGTAAGCTAAATATGAACAAATCACCCAAAGGAAGTTCTTTACTTCCAACCATCATCACCTGCCAGAGTAGGACTTAGCCATCAATAAATTTAAATGGAGGCCTGGTCTCAGTAGTTTACCCTGAAGCAGTACCTGGCCGCAGGAAGAACCGCAAGCTGAGATTACCAGAGCCCGACCAAAAAACAGACCATCTAAAGGAAATGCCTAACATTCTAGCTGCTGTAGATAAGACCATCCGCCAGCACACACTCACCAGGACACCCCTAGACAAATGTCAGCCAATCAGGGATCCTGAACCTCAGAAACCCCTCACCCCACCTTTACTACTATAAAAACCCAGCTCTAACTGAGCTTGGGCCTCTCCGTTTATTGGACATGCGGAGAGACCAGGTTTGCAAGCTTGTATAAGATAAAGGCTCTTTGCTTTTACCTACTCAATCTCCTTGTTGGCTTCTGCGGGGACTTCACAGATTTGGGCATAACAGGTGACACACTGCCCCCAATGCCACCAGAACAAAGAGAGGTGTTGAAAAGGTGGTAGAGGAGAAGTGAAGAGCTGTTTGCTTTGTTCTTGTTTTTGTTTATTTGCTTCGTTTTGATTTCTTTTTAAATTTTCTTTCAGGGAGACACTGCAGGAGTGAGGGAAATGTGGGAGGACTGGGACGTGAATGGAAATGGGGTGTATGATGTGAAATTCCCAAAGAATCAAAAATTATATTTTAAAAAAGGATTTGGGTTGCTGGAACCACCAGTTGAAGCTGCTTGTTTTCAGCTTATTTTAGAGTGGAACTCCCTCCACCTCTGCCCCAGAGAGGCTGTCGAGAGACAAATTCACTCAAGAATTACAATCACTTCCATCAGCAAGGAGTGAGTGTTGACCTATGAGGTGGTTTGAAAGAAAATTGTCCCAAAGAGAGTGGCTCTATTAGGAGGTGTGGCCTTGTTGGAGTAGGTGTGGTCTTGCTGGAGGAAGTGTGTCAGAGCGGAGGCGGGCTCTGAGATCTCATATGCTCAAGCCACATCCACTGCGACAGTTCACTTCCTATATTGCCTGCAAGTCAAGATATAGGACAACTTGACTTCTTCTCCAGCATCACGTCTACCTGCACACCACCGTGTCATGCCATGATGATAATGGACTAAGCCTCTGAAAACATAAGCTACCCCAATAAAATGTTTTTCCTTTATTTGAGTTGCCATGGTCATGGTGTCTCTTCACAGCAATAGAAATCCTAAGATAACCTGTTTCCATTGACCATTTTTGTTTATTTGTTTGTTTTAAGATCTGTCTTGTTTTTTTAATCTTATGAAAGTAATATAGATTTATCACAAAAAATTGAAAAATTTGAAAAATCCTCTTACCATTCACATCACAGCTCATTACTAACATTTTATTTATCTATTTATTTATTTACTTAATTTATTTTATTGCCTTCCCATTGAACTCCTTTGTTTATAAAGTACAATTTACAGATACACATCTTAATTGTTCATATACTATTTAAGTATATATACTCCTAGTTTTTCACTCTAGTTTTGCTTAGCAAGTTTTGTATATTTAAGTTTGAACAGCAGACCCTTTGCGTTCTCTACCTTCTGAATCTCTTCGTTTCTCTGTGTTACACATTAACTTGACACAGGATCTTTATGTCTGGTCCGTGTGGGACCTTTGATCATATCTCATTTATCCACAAATGCTCAGGAGGGAGGAGGAAGGATACCGTTCCTCTAATTCTGAACATTGTCCTGCATTTGCTGTCACTTTATGAGTCTAATGTATATCATTGGAGTTCTTTCTCTGCAGGACAGGATAGAAAGTAGCAATCAGAGTTTGCTCAGGGTTGTGGGCGTCATCAAACACCAGACCTGCTTCCGAGCTATTCCATGAAACATATGTGTGCAGTGGACTATACAGTCCTTAAACATTCTTTGGAGAAAAATCTATGTTCACTTTATCGATGGTCATGGCTATGTTTACATAACCTAATGACCTGTTGGTACTTTCTCTGGGATTTATGATTGACAGCCGCTGCAGGCCCAGTGTCTCCCAGGAGTTGCTAATTAGGAGAGAAAACGAACCTCACATATCCTGTTTCCTCCCATTGTCTCTCTTTTCCAAGGGTGTAGCTAAGTATTTCCCTAGCGTTAGCCAAGGGCCTGATATGGGTTTCCAGCACCACCAAGATGTTTAATTGGCCACTTTGGTGGACCTGGATCTGGCCATATCAATTTTATCATCTTTGTTTTTAGATAAATGTTTGTCAGAGTCAGTCAAAGAGAGAGAAAGAGAGAGAGAGAGAGAGAAAGAGAGAGAGAGAGAGAGGTAACTTCCAAGCTACACTGATGTGGACGGGGTTTACTCAGGTATGCCAATCATGAAGGCAAATGACCCAAGAACTCAGAGGATTCCATTTTGTCTCAGCCATTAAAGAGCAGGCTGGCGGGTGGAGAGGGATTATTACAGCTGCTCTCCGTTGGTATCATGCATGTTTCCTGTCCATTGAGCTTCCAGTTGTAGGTATTAGGTATTTAAGTGTTATTTTAAGTAGGAAGGGTTTGGATTAGTGGTTCTGGCCTTCGTAAAGCTGCGACCCTTTAATACAGTTCATCATGTTGTGGAGACCTCCAACCATAAAATTCTCTTCGCTGCTACTTCATAACTGTAATTTTGCTGCTGTTATGAATTGTAAATATTTTTGGAGATAGAGGTTGGAACCCACAGGTTGACACCAACTGTTTTAAACCTTTTAGTTGTTTGTTTAAGTCATGAGTGGTTGGCTGTAACATGAGGTTCAGCTTGTTGAGGTTTATGTCCTGCCCAGTACCCCACAGCCAGCAAGCCCCAAAGAAAATCACACAGAGTCTACATTAGGTTATAAACTGATTGGCCCATTAGCTCAGTCTTCTTATTAGCTCTTGTAGCTTATATTAACCCATTGTTCTTATCTATGCTAGCCACATGGCTTGGTACCTTTCACAACAGAGCAGGTCACATGTTGCTTCTTCGGTGATCTGGGCTGGACTGTGGAGGAAGCTTCCTGCTTGCCAGAATACTTCTGTTCTCATCTCCCACCTCTACTTCCTGTCTGATTGACCTTCTTATTCTTCCTGCCTGGCCAATCAGCATTTATTTAAAACATGATTGACAGAATACAGACAATTCTCCTGCACCAGTTGGCTAAAACCAAAGTCAAAACCAAAAGATAAGCTTCACTTCTGACTTGGGAAGACCCTGCAAAGCCATGCATGGTAAGCAGCCCTATCCTCGAACTGTAACCTTCCTGTATCTTAACTGTAGAAATTTCTTAGAGAGCATGTCAGTAGATAACGGTTCACCAGCAATAACGTCAGTTGATAAATTGATGAGACACACCCAGCACCGCGTCTTGCCTACTTGAGTGTGATTGCTCCGGCCGTGTTTAGGACATGGAGCCAGGCAATACGCCCAGCTGCAGTGAACGAACAAAAAGATGCAGCACCTATGCTTCATGGGATTTTATGCAGCCATAAAGAAAAGTGAAATCATGGCATGTCTAGGAGAATGGATGCAGCTAGAAGTCATTATAGTCAGTGAGATAAGCCAGGCTCCGAAAGACACGTACTCACTCATGTATTCTCATGTAGGTGGGACCTAGATTTAAAAGTGTGTGTGTGTGTGTGTGTGTGTGTGTGTGTGTATGTGTGTGTGTGTGTGTAGGTCATGAGTAGAAGGAGGAACATGAGAAGTAAGGGAAAACAATGGGAAATATATAAAAGAAAAACAGAAAGGGGGTTAACTGGGTGGAAGAAAGGAAAGCAGTTAGATGAGGAAAGGGGGCATGAGAGGGCAGTGAAAGGGAGGAGCCGGCGAGACCAGGGTAAATGACAGAGGTATGAAGTGCCACGCTGAAACACTTTACTCCATATTCTATAGCAAATTCTCTCTTTTTTATCAAAAAACTGTGAGAAAGAGAAGTTTCACCAATGACTCTCTGACCAGAGACAACAGACACTAATACTGTGTGACATTCTTCAAAAAAAAAAAAAAAAGACAGAAAGCGTGAACAGACAGCATCACTGATTGTGGGAAAATGTAGATGCCTTTCCAAGCGGTTGCCTCGAACCTCTCATGGTGGCTGTTATCACAAGCAAAAGATAAGAAACACTGGCAAAATTGTGGAGAAATGGGGACAATTATGAAATACAATAGTATTGTTGGGAGCATAAAATTATATCACAGCATGGAAAATAGTATAAAGTTTCCTTAAAACACTAAAAACCAAATTAGCATCCAATACAAAAGAATCAACAATGTCTCAACTTGCATAAGCTTGTGTCGATGTGTCCAAACATGAGAAGACTAAACCTCAACCAATTAAAAATATACTAATGTAACTGATGCTTATTAAATTAGTTATGTATGAAATGACTTCACTGTCCCTAAAGCTCCCCTTAGCCATGCTTAAAAGGAATCTGCACGCTCCTCTCGGGGCTGTCGCCATTTTGTTCAGGTGAACGACCCTACACGCATTTGGTATAATAAACCCTCTTTGTTCTTACATACTATTTGAGTCTGGGGTCTTCCTTCAGCATTTCCTTGGACCCCACACCAGGCGATGCCTGGTCAGCCGGCCTCTCTGGAGGTGCTAACCTTGCACTACTCATGCCAAATGTGAAACAATTGGGACAAGGCATCTTTCCAGAAACCCTAGTTCACGCTGAAGAATCACCGTGGCAGGAAAACAGTCCGTTATAAAAACCGTTCCAGTTGGTGATGTTTGTGAATACTAGGTAACATTTCCCCTCACAGGACCAAAGGTGCTTAAATATGTGGTTGCTAGGAGAAAAGAGAGACAGAAGTGAATATCGGCTGTGTTTCTATTTTGGCTTGTGTGTGACTTTAAGGATATAAGACCCAAGTCAGAGTGTCCGTGAGCATTCTCCATCAGCTCTGCAGCTATACATGATAAGCAAAACGACTGCACATTTTCAGGCAATGACAGCATTTGGGCTTTTCTTTAAAACTAAATTTTTAACTGAGAGCTACAGAATGGTATTTGTAGCATTTTTTTTTTTTAACCACACAGTAGATCCCACATGCTCACTAGGCTGTTCCGAGTGGCCCAGCATGCAAGAACATGTTTTTGGTGTCTGTTTTCCCTACTGTCCCAGCAAGACCACTATTAACATGCATTATTTTATTTATTTTTCACCAGCCAGAAAAGTCCCTCAGGCTTGGTCTTATCTAGAAGCAATCACTGTTCTGATTTTATGACATTTTTTTCTCCCCTGCAGAACTTCACATCCATAGCACCACAGAGTTCACACTCTTGCAACTGACTTTCTTCCCTGAGTGTAGACTTTGGGTATTCATTCATGTTTCTGCTTGTACGAGCGGTCTGCTTCTCTTTATTATTTCATTGCATTCCACTGTCTGAGGACATCACAGTTTATTTTTCTGCTCTATTGATGGGCACCTGGGTTGTTTCCAGTTTGGGGCTATTATGAATAAAGCTGCTACAAGCTTCCTTACACAAGGCTTTTTGTGGGCGAATGTTTTCCTTTATTTTGTATAAACACTAGAATTGGTATTACTGAGTCATACGACAGATGTGTGCTTAACTCTTTAAGAAACTGCTAGGTTACCAAATTTTCCATTCTTACCAGCACGGATCTAAGTTGTGTCTCCTTTATATTCTTGCTAACGTTGGGTGAGTATCAGTTATTTAAACTCTACCCATATGAATGAGTTTCCAGTAGTATATTATTGTAGTCTTAATTTGCATTTCTCTAACAACTAGCGATCTTGGGCTTTTTTTATTGGACATTAATGTACTTTAGTGAAGTTTCTGTTCACATCCTATTTTTAAAAATTGATAAATGGGGCCTCATAAAACTAAAGAGCTTTTGTACAATTAAGGAAACAATCAATTTAGTAAAGAGGACAGCCACAGAGAATCTTTGCCAGCTATACATCTGACAGAAGATTAATAGCCACACTATATAGAGAGAACTCACAAAACAAAGAATCAAAAAAATGATCTAATTTAAAAAATGGGCTATGGATCTGAACAGGGAGTTTTTCAAAAAAGAAATAAAAATGACTAAGAAGTAGCTTAAAAACATTGATCATTCCTAGCAACTCAGGAGGTGCCGGTCAAAGCAACCATGACAATAAATGGTGACAAGATGTGGGGAAAGAGAACCCTCACTCACTGCCGGGGTGGGGGGAGGGTTGTGCTGGAGCAGCCATAATGGAAATCAGTGAGGAAAACTCTCAAAGTGTCAAAAATAAACCTACCATATGATCCAGCTATGCCATCTCCAAAGGACTTGACATTCTACATCAAAAATAGGTCTTAGTGATGTGTATTGCTTCTATATTCATAATAGCTAGTTAGCTAAGCGTCCTTCAACAGATTAACAGGGGAATGAAAGTATGGTACCTATGCACAATGGGATACTATTCAGCTATGAAAAGTGAAACCATAAAATTTGCAGGTAAATGGATGGAACAAGAAAATACTATACTGAGGGAGATAACCCAGATCCAGAAAGACAAATGCACGTTCTCTCTGCTCTTGATTCCTAGCTCCAGATCTTCAGACATGAGCATACAGCTTGAAGTAACCAAAGAAACTAGGAACATAGAAGGTTGTCATTGAAGGGGCACTAGGGAAGGAATAGAAGGGTAGAGGAGACATGGAGGGAGAAATGGGGAAAACCAAGGGAGAGTCTTTAACTGAGAATGGGGCAAGTGTGGTCAATGCAGATGAAGAGGGTGGGGGAAGGGAATAAATGACACTATGGATGTTTGAAAAATCCATAAGGAATCATTTTATATTTACCTAAAATTATATAATATATATATGTTTTGTGTGTGTGTGTGTGTGTGTGTGTGTGTGTGTGTGTGTGTATCCATACATATGTAGTTTAAGTGAAGCTATACCAGTTGGGGTGATAATGCTTACTCCAAGATACATAAACTATCTAACAAAAACCTCAGTACCAAGCATAAGAAACCTCCTTCTAGCTGTTATTCAGACGAGTCCAATAGACTCCCAAAACAGTATAGGCTATCACCGTTGCTCTCAGGACAATATAAGCTATTGCTATTGCTCTTGGTTGCTTCCCAGATGTTGAATTTAAATCCTTACTGTTGAAGACACCACATACACTGGACATAGGAATTGGAAGGACTGAGCTGGATCTGACCTGAGAGAGTCTCTTCCCTGAGGATTAGCTTTCACAGTGTGGAAGATGCTGTGTGAGCTGTCAAGGGAGGAAAACAACCAGCGTCTTATCCAGCGGTGACACCCATGAACCACAATAATGACCAGCATGGAAAGATATCCCTAAGTGGTAATAGTGGTATTTACAGCTCGGCAGCAACCAACAGCCGTCAGATTGGATGTGGATCCACTCAACTGGAGGAAATTCATTCCTGGTACTGAAAACATAGCCAACTACACATGGCTAAACATGGCTAGTGAGGCCATGGATCTTAGAGGAGAAGCTGATAACTGCTACTTTGCTAAACCAGTATACTTTCCAACGGCATTCTAAATACATGTCATTATACTCACAGATAAGTGTAGTTCTCTCCCCTCTTCAAAGAAGTGTCTCTTTGAAGCAGACAGAAACCATTACAGAGAGCTACAAGTGATCAAAATGCAGAAAACAACTGGTCATGGGTTGCCAAGCTTCACTTGCTCTATCTACAACATAACCCTGGTCCTGGGGACATTGCGTAAGAGGGGGACAGAAATTATAAGACCTAGAGCTACAAAGTCTGTTGAGACTGTGTTTTCTAGAAATGGCATGGAATCTAAACAATAATCCTGCCTAAACAATACTGGAACAGTGATAATACCAACAGACATGTTAGCATAAGACAGATACCTCAACTGATCCCCATGCCTAGATCAAGAGATAAAGGTAATTCATGACTGCTGACAAGGGAGAAAGTTTGCCCCAGGGATGAGCTCCCTAATTGGTTGTGTGGTCAGCCCTGAAAACATATACCTAAAAGAAACACCAAATGATCTCAGCAGGTTTTGTTAATATATTTATGTGTTTGTAAATATGGAACAATAATAATCAAAAAAAAGAGGCCAATAATCTCTCTCTCTTTTTCTCTCCCTCTCAATTTGCTATTACTCCCTTAACACAAATTATATACCTCCAGAATACTTCTTGGTCACACCAGGACAATAATCATTTAGGACGATTGTTTCTCTTATCTCAAGGATTCTCTTTAACAATAATTTTTCATACTTACAATCACAATTTTATTTGCTAAAACTGAAGCACTATTGGCCATTTTGTGAATCACCTGCTTCATACATTTTTCTTAACATATTAAATATTTCATGTTAAAATGATTAAGATCTAGGCCATGTTGTTCTGCTTAAGTTCCTTGAAGAGTCAGCAGTTCTTTTATTATTTTATTTTAAAATTATTTGTTTTTATGTGTGTGAGTGTTTTGACCATGTACATCTGTGCGCCACATGCATAGAATACCCTTAGAATTCAGAAGATGGTGTTGGACACCCTGGGGTTGGAGTTCCAGATATCTGTGTAGGTGCTGGGAACTTGCCTCAGGTCTTCTGGGAGAGCAACCAGTGCTCTTGACTGCTGAGCTATCTCTCCTCTGCCTCTAGCAGAGATTTTAAAGAGTAATTTGGATTTTGTTTCAAGGTTCAATTTGCAATAATTCTGAACATGGATAATGTAATTAGATGTTGAGTCTCTTGCAGATAGTCTACAAAACATAGGTAGATAAATATTTTAAATAAATATTTTAAAACTAAACTGTGAAGGTGAACCTCAAAACAAGAGTAATCTTTGAAGCATGGATTGGGAAAGAACAAGGAAAAAAAAACAGAAAAGAGAAAAAGTTATTTCTAGATAAACAGATCTTTTGGAATGAAAATGTCCTGTCTGGCCCTCTCTAATTAGTTTGGGCTCCCTATGTCCTTCCTCCACAGTGGACACATGAGCATCCAGAAGTCCACTTAGAGTTCGAGACTCTGCAAGCCTGTCCTGCTGCTGTTGGTACCGCAGTAACTTTCTGGACCCCAGCCGCACTGTGGTTCTTCCTCGCTCTCTGCTCCTCTTCCTGACGTCTGTCACCACTAACTGTGTTCCTTCTACTGCTTGGCTTCTCATTCCTGCAGTTTCCATTCCCCATACCACATTGCTTTCCCCCAGTTGACAATGCATCTTGTGAGGGAGCTAGCCACGGCTGTACGACCAGGCTGTAGCCAGGGCTGGACAAGCAACGGAATCCGAGTAAACAGAGACAAACCTCTATTTCTTCCCTACATTATCTCTTGGAATTTAAATCACGTCTCATAAGCTTTTATTGTGTCTGGGCCAGGTTGGGGACAGAGATTACTTTATTCAAACCTAGTACTTTAGCGTCTAGCACAGCCCTTCATAAAAGTGATTACATGTTTTTCTTGTTTTATGATAGTGAGTGAGGGATGGAAAATTGTTTAAGATTATGTATATAAAAATTAAAGATGTACTTTTAAAAGCAGAGCAAAACAGAGAGATGAACAATTATTTCTTTAAAATCTTTTTCACTGTGTACCATGGTTCATGGTACTGTTTTGCATAAGGACGTATTCATACAAGCATATAAATCGAACATATTCCATTCACGCCCACCTCTGCCTTCCTTTTGTTACCTGTGCCCTTAGTCTCTTTTGGTCCCTTAGAAAGTTTTTATTCTGCTTTCATTTCATTGGTATTTACATAAAATTTAATTGAAAACCACATGTGAAAGAAAGAGATATTTGTGTTTCTAAGACTGACTGGCTCAGTTTGCTTCCTATGAGTAATCCCTAATTGCATTCATGACATAACTTTATTCTTTGTGACAGAACAATCCTCCACCGTGAATCCAGCCCATTTTCTTTATCCAGCCCTCTGTTCTGGGACACTTAGGTTAGTCCCATGTCTCAGCCACTGGGAATGGTGCTGGGACAGGCATTGGTGCACACGTAGCTCTGAGATATGCTCACTTGGAGCTCACGAGTGGGGAGATGGCTTAGCCGGTGAGATGTCTGCTGTGCAGGTAGGAAAACCTGAGCTCTCAACACTAGAACACTCACAAAAAGCAGGGGGTGGGCCAGGCAGTGGTGGCGCACGCCTTTAATGCCAGCACTCCGGAGGCAGAGGCAGGCAGATCTTTGTGAGTTCGAGGTCAGCCTGATCTAAGAAGACAAAGAAGAAGAGGAAGAGGAAGAGGAAGAGGAAGAGGAAGAGGAAGAGGAAGAGGAAGAAGAAGAAGAAGAAGAAGAAGAAGAAGAAGAAGAAGAAGAAGAAGAAGAAGAAGAAGAAGAAGAAGAAGAAGAAGAAGAAGCAGCTGGGGGTGAGTGGTGGAGAGGGGTGCTGCGCTGAAGCTCTTTGGCTGTCCATTTCGGCTGAAGAGAAGAACCTCAGGTTTAGTGAGAGACCCTGTTTCAAAAAGTTAAAAAAAAAAGATAGAGAATAAGTGGAGAAAGGCAACCAGTGTCAACCCGTGGTCTCTACAGGCATGCATACACCCATGTACATTCCTTCACCCCACATGTACACATAGCCATACCAAACAATACACACCATATATGTATACACACAATTTACTTGCAGATAAAAACAATGTTAAATGGAAAACTGAAGGAAAAAATAGAAGCGATGGAGCACCTGTCTAGAGTGGCCTGCACGACACCGTGCTTCCGACCACTAAATGCCTTCTTTTGTAAGAGCTGCCACGGTCATGGTGTCTCTCCACAGCAATAGAAACCCTAACTAAGACACCCACACACATGAAATAAAAATAAAGAAAATCTTTCTGTTTGTTTGTTCATTTTGAAACAGTGTCTCACTATGTAGCTCTCGTTGTCCTGGAACTTACTATGTAGACCAGGCTGGCTTAAAATTCCCAGGGATCCACCTGTCTCTGTCACCTAAGTGTTGGGATTACTGGCATGTGCCACTTTGCCTGGCTATGAGTAAGTAAATCTTTTGAAAGAGTTCTTTTTCGTTTTTTTAAGTAAACAATGGGCTGGTAATTTTACAGAGCCAACCTGTTTCTGATGCTGATGCTTGCCTGCGGACTTGGTGATTGTCATTTCTCCAGGCTGCCTGGAAGATGAACGGAGTGGATCTAGGACGAGAACTTCCCCTTGGAACAGAGGAGCTTGGGAAAGTCTGTGCAGGCGACTCTCAGGCAAGCTGCGTAGTCTTTGTTCAAGTCAGTCTTCATTTGGAGGTGACATTTTCTTACTCTTCGGGAACCCTATAAAGGTCAAAAGTGCTACCCTAGGGCTAGGGCTGTAGCTCAGTGGTAGACTGCTTGCTGGGCATGCTAGTGTTGTCTTGGGGTTCCCAGGAACAATTAGTAATTAGCTGTCCTTACAGATGCCATTTGTCCTATTTTTAATGGTAACCTTTGATGTGCTGATTACCTTTTGGAGAGATATGATGTCTATCTGTCCAGATGCACACCCAACTTGCAATAGTCAGGCGTAAATGAGGGAGAGTGGGCGTATCCAGCCTGCTGGCGTGAAGCTTGTTAGAAAACCCACAATTTAGGATTAGCCTGTCATTGTTCATCCGAGGTGACACTAAATATCCTACTCCCTCCTCCACATGTGGCAAGAACATTTAAGCGAAATGGAGGAGGTAGCAGCCTGCCCCTGTAATCGGAGGGGACTGGATAGCCCAGTGTTGATGTGTGGTATCTCCTAACCTCTCACACTCTCTTGTCAGATCAGTTTCCAGGTTGGGAGTATGGCCAGCCCCTCTCATTCTGTGATTAGTGGGCTGAGAGCCAAGCCTGTAGTTTAGAGCTGGGAGGTGTCATCTAGTGGCAGAGTTTCCTGTGTCGGCACTCAGCACCGGGAAAGTTACTTTCTAACTTCTATTAATGCTGTGTTAAGCACAAGGCTATACTATTTCCTAGGCGGTCACACAGAGGGCCCACTCCTTCTCTGGAGGAATAGCCTGGAGGATGTCAGTATTGGGAAAATTATTCTTCCAGCCCAGGATATCTAGGATGGTGGTGGGTTTGTGCTGCTGGAAATCGTGCAGTAACGAATAGTCATACGCTATTTCTCGTTAAGAATTTCCATTGTGATGGTTTGAATGAGAAACGTACCCCACAGGCTCCAGCATTTAAACACTTGCTGTCACAGCTTACTTTCTGTTGTTGTGCCAAGGACCACAGCCAAGAGCAACTTGAAAAGAAAAGGAATTATTTGGTTTTATGTCCTGAAACAGTCAATCACTGAGGGAAGCCAAGGCCGAAATCCAAGATGGACAGGAACTTAGAAGAATTAAAGCAGAGATGAGTGAAAAAAATGCTTCCGGACTTCCTCCCATGACTCGCCTCAGTTTACTTTCTTATATCACCCAGGACTCTCGGCCTAGGGTGGCTGTGCTCTCCCTTATCAAACATTAATCAGGAAAATATCCCACAGGTTTCTCTACAGGCTAATAGGCAAGAAGCAGTCCCTCAGTTGAGGTCTTCTTCTTCCCAGATAACTAGAGCTGATATCAAGGAGACAATAAAACTAATCAGCATGCTTGACTCCTAGTTGGTGGCACTATTTGGGGACATTGAGGTGGCATAGACTTGTGAGAAGAAGTTTACCACTTGGGTTGTACTTCTAGTGCCACTTCTAGTTGCCTCTTCTTCGTGTCTCCTTTGGAAGACATGAGCTCTCAGCTTCATGCTCTGGTCATTATGCTTGTTGCTTGCTGTTAGGCTACCTCGCCATTACTGCCTCTCATTCCACTGGAACTATAAGCCAAAATAAACCTTTCTATAAGTTGCCTTAGTGATGGTGTGTTTCATTACAGCAGCAGAAAGCAACACATTCAGAAGTTGGTACTAGGAGTGGGGTGTTGCTGTGAAGAACTTAACTGTTGTTTTTGGAGGAAGGTAGAAGACTTTTAAACTTTTGACTAGAGAAGTAGTTGGAAACTATAAACAAAGCTTAGCGGGCCATTAAGGTAGGAGGTTGGAAGACAGCAGTCTGAGAGCAATGCAGATGGTGGAGGCCCAGCTGAAGAGGTTTCAGGGGGAACCAAGTTTAGCAACTGGACTTTTGGGCAGTAATGAGATATTTTAGCAAAGACTGTAGCCGCTTTGTGTCCATGTCCTGAGAACTTTCCTGAGGCTGAATCAAAAAGTTGAATACTAATTTCTTTGGCAGAGGAAATTTCAAGACAGTGTAACATTGAGGCTGGTGGTTACTGATAAGGCTTATGCATGTCTACAGTGAAAAATAGCAAGAACAGAAAGAAACACAAAATGTCTGGGTTAGGGAGAAAAAAAGAACTCTAAAAACTTAACGTTATACTAAAGTCACATGCGGAAAGAGAAGTTGTACTTTTTGTTTTGTTTCGTTTCTTTGACATAGGGTTTCTCTGTAGCTTTGGAGCCTGTCCTGGAACTCTCTCTGTAGACCAGGGTGACCTCGAACTCACAGAAATCCATATGTCTCTGCCTTCCGAGGATTGAGATTAAAGGCGTGTACCACTACTGCTCGGCTGAGAAGTTGTAGTTTTTTTAAAAAAATGATTTATTTATATTGACTGATGTTTTGCTTGTATGTATGTCTGTGTGAGGGTGTCAGATCCCCTGGAACTTGAGTTATAGATAGTTGTGGCCTGTCATGTGGGTGCTAGGAATTGAACATGGGTCCTCTAGAAGAACAGTCAGTGCTCTTAACTGTTGAACCATCTCTTCAGCTCTGAGAAGTTGTGATTGTAAAGGGAGTTAGTAACCAGCAAGGAGAGGTCTGATCTGAAGGGTACCCTCAGGGAGACCCCACTCAATTAAGCTTCCAGATGGTGAAAGGAAATGGCCCAGAAAGTTTCCCCTAGAAAGCAATGGTAAACAAAGCTTCCTGGTAATGTGGCTCAAGGAGGCATCTGTATACAATACACTTTTCACACAAGTTGTCTTAGAGTTTCTATTGCCCTGAAGAGACACCATGACCATAGCAACTTTTATAAAAGAAAGCATTTAATTAGAATTGGCAAAGATTCAGAGGTTTAGTCCATTATTATCATGGCAGAAAGCGTGACAGCGTGCAGACAGACCTGGAAAAGTAGCTTTTTTTTACTACTTTTTTTACATCTGGATCCTCAAGCAGCAGGAAGAAAGAGTGAGCCACTGGGCCTGATGTGAGCTTCTGAAACCTTAAAGCCCCCTCCCCACCGTGACACATTTTTTCCAACAAGGCCACATCTACTCCAATAAGGTCACATGTCCTAATCCTTTTATGAGCCCATGGGGGCCATTTTCATTCTAACTACCATACAAGTGACTGGTCAATTGTAAGTAGATGAACAAATTAATCAAGGATTTAAAAGGATGGATGGAACTGCCTGTCATCTATAGGTATTTGAACACGTAGACACTGTCCTGGGCAAATCACTTTACTTTTCTGAGCCTCTGTAAAGTGGGGGAATTGCATTGGGTCTGTGGTGCTGTAAGAACGAGAAACTACATGTGACGTTGTCCTTTAAATTGTAAATCCCTTTGCAGATGGCCGTTACCCTTTCTTAGAGGTTTGCTCAAACGCATGTTGTTCCTTAGTGGTATAAACAAGAGTTTGGGAGGCACAGGGCCCTGGCTCTGCACTCACCAAGTACATATACAAAGCAACTCACGCACTTTCTGTGACTTGCCGCAGCAGCAGGGCAGCAAACCAGAGTCTGGGAAACCCCACAAGGGATTCTTATTATCAGGCAGGTTTGGCAGCAGGAGATAAGAAAGCGCTCATATTATCTGCTGTAAAGATGTGGTTACCCTGTCGCTGCATCTTAGCCAACACCCTTTCTCATAAAGCACATAAATCACGACTCTGAAAAGGGCACTAAGCTGGGAAAGGAAAGGAGATAACACCCTCCAACCAGATTGGTAGTGCCAACCATATAGCCAGTGGGGGACAAACGCTGCTGCGAGCTCTCTCTTTCTTCTCCTGAAGGCCTAGGCCAATGTCAACATCAAGTACCTAGGCCCAGTGTTCCTTGAATGAGAAACGGCAATCAAGGTTTATGGCAGTAGCAAAAGATAAGCAGAAAGTCTCTAGAGACGTTGGCCTCCTGAAAGGTGGATCCCAGTGGTAGCTCCTTAGGGATCACTAGCTTGTTGTTGACAAGATTTCAAGAAGAAAGTCAGTGACTCTCCGCCCTGAATTCAAATTTATCCTGGATCCAAAAGCAACAATAAGAAAACAAAACCAGAATCCCTCTGTAAAGGGTTATATTACAACCAGGTTCTGGAGCTCACATCTCTACAAGTGTGTTAGAATTATTTTGACTATTGCTTTCAGTCCATGATTCCTTGGATCCATTATTTCTGAGCCAGTAAGAGGCAGAATAGTAGGGCAGGGGCGTTGTGGTAGAGCAAAGTAGACTATCTCATGGTGGGCTCAGAGGAAGAGGGAGAGAGAGGGGGGTCAGTTATTGTTGTGTTGCTGCGATAAAACACCATCACCAAGACAACTTCGCCAGGGAAGAGTTTATTTGGGCTCACAGTTTCAGAGGAGCAAGAGTCTGTCATGGCGGGAAGGCATGGCAACAAGCCACAGGCACGGAGGAAGGAGCAGAAAGTTGAGGGCTCACATCTTGAAACGCAAGCATAAAACTGACGAAGCAAACTGAAAGTAGGAACTGGTATATAGTCTCAAAGCTTCCTCGTTCTACACCAATGACATACTTCCTAACTAAATCTCTTCAATAGTGCCACCAACTGGGAGCAAGTGAGCCTATGAGGGGCATTCCTCATTCAAACCACCACATTCCACTCTCTGACTCCTTCAGGTTTATGGTCATATCACAAAATAAAATGAATTTATAACAACTTCAAAAGTCTCTAGTCTTTCCCAGTCTCTCAACATTATTTAGAGATCCCAAGTCTCTTTTGAGTCTTAAAAAATAATCTCTTAGCTGTAATACTCTATTAAATTAAAAGACAAATTATATACATCATACACAAAATGACACAGAATATACATTACCATTCAGAAGGAAGAAATGGGGCCACGGTGAGGAAATACTTGGCCAAAATAACATCAAAACCCAGCAAAGCAAATGCACCAAATCCTGTAGCTCCGAGTCCAATGTCAAAAGGCTTAGATGACTCTGTCCCTCCAACCTCGCTGTCTATAACATACATGTCTTTTTTAGGTTAGTTCCATTCCTTGTATGTAATTCTCCTTGGCAGATGTCTTATGAGTCTGACATCTTCAAATAATGGGGTCTCCACTGCAACTCAGGCCCTGCCTTCATAGTTCATAAAATAGTCTTTCATAACCTCTTGTCCTCTTGGGGTCTTCTTGTGGACACTCCCATGTCACACATGAAGCCTAGCCTCAGTCCTTTCCCTTGTACATCCTTCATGCCTCATGAGCAGTGGTTCTCAATGTTCCTAGTACTGTGACCCTTTAATATACTTCATCATGTTGTGGTGACCCCAGCCATAAAATTATTGTCATTGCTACTTTGTAACTGAAAATTTACTACTGTTACAAATAGTGATGGGTTTTCCCATGGTCTTAGGTGGCCACCCTGAAATGGTCATTCAATCCCAAAGGGGTCACGACCCACAGGTTAAGAACCATTGCTCTGAAGCACCATGTGGCTGTCACTGCCAACGTTGACTGCCAGCTTGAGATGGAGTCAGCCTCCCTGCACCTCATTAGTAGCAATTTTTGTTTGTTGCTTTCTAGGAGAAAAACTCTTGAGGCTATTTCCTCTCACAAGTTGGAAGCTGGATGATGTCTTGCAGAGGGCCCCTTCCCTTCATCCCAGTGCAGAGCAGGCCTTTCCTGGATGCTGATCCTTTTTTATAATGTTCTACCCTGCCTTTGTGCAGATTGAGTGCATTTGACAGTGACTTGTACCAGGATAATTTTCATGTCTTGGCATGTGCCCCATCACCCAGAAGCTACATGAAAAGACAGTGTGAAGAACTGCAGCAAGAAGGGGTACTGCTCCAGAGGATACGAGGTAGGGTTAAAGGGCCAACTGGAGCAAGAAACCAGCCAATCGCTGAGTACCCTGACTCTGAACCCAAAGCCAGAAAAAGAAACACACCCTGGATCTGAGACCAGAGCCAGGGAAAGAAACATCTTCATTCCGGAACCCAGGACTGAAGAAACGTGCCCTGATTCTGAAACCAGGGCCAAGGAAACACACTTTGTCCCTAGAATCAGAGCCAGTGAAATAAACATGCCCTGGTCCTAAGATTAGAGACAAAAGGCTAAAAAAGGACCAATGAAAGAAACACAGTTTGATACTGAAATCAGAACCATCTCTACCCCTGACCAACTAAACTAATCAATGCCTGAGCAGGGAAAACTAACCAATCCCTCTTCTCCCTGGGAAAGCTCCGCCCCTAAGAAGCCCTCTATAAGCTTCTCTGCCTGTTCCCTTGGAGGCTGCTCCTTACCCACTGGCAGAGGCAGTCAGTCTCCTGGACTCCACTCCTCCTTCAAAACAAATCTGTTTCTCAAGGCTCTTGAGTGATGGTATTCATTCACAAGCTGAGCAGAAAAAGTAACAACTTTTAGTCAAGCCTGAGGAGATTGCTACATTTCTGCAGGGGACTTCTCTCCTTTAGTAGAGTGTTAGCAAAAGAGGCAACATCTTGGGCCGGAGAAGAAGCTGATTGCTTTGCTGGGACATTCACTTAGGGGAACAGGGCAGAACTCAGGTGTAGCGGCTCTCCAGGAGAGGAGAAAGATTGCTATATCCTGTGGAGAGACCATTCTCCCACTCCACTCCAGCTTCAGGAAGCCTGATTTCCTGTCAATTCAGGACACCTTTTTCTCCAGGGCTGAGCTGTCCTATTGTGGCTCCAGCCTCCAGAGCTTTCCTATTACAACTCTAGGTAACCTAGCTTCCTAATCAGTCAGGACATCTTTCCTCCAGGGCTGAGCTGTCCTATTGTGGCTCCAGCCTCCAGATCTGTCCTACTGCAATTCTAGGTAGCCTGGCTTCCTGACAATTCAGGAAAACTTTTCCTCCAGGGCTGAGCTGTCCTATTGAGGCTCCAGCCTCCAGAGCTGTCCTATTGTGGCTGTAAGTATAGCTATAGCCCGACTTGCCGATAAGTCAGGATATCTTTGCATCTCCAGAGAAGTAACACTCACACTCCCCTACATACAGTGTGTGCACGGTGACAGGGATACCCTTCAGCAGTGTCTGTCTTTACGCCATCTCAGGGTTCAAGAACCGAAGACAGAAGTTGGGATTTCACCTCTCATCATTATTATTTCTTATACTCACTTCCAGAATGTTCCTTTTCTACCCCCATACCCATAGATTTATGCCTTTGGGTTTGGAGGTTCAGGGACATAAGAGAGGAATGATTTTCCATATAGTATAGTCTGGCCACCTTGTTAATTGGAAAGTTAAACCTCTTCCCTGGTCAATTTTACTTCTCATACCTACTGAATCTAGAGGAGGGTAAAGGAGTGACTGCAGAGGAGCCACGGTGCCAATGTCGAGAAAGTCGGTCCTGCCAGACAAAGCACCAAGAATGGGAAGTGATTCATTGATCAGACTTTGTATTTTTTAGTATTGAGAAAGTCAGTTTTACTGCACAACACAGATGACTTGTAAAGCCTGGGTGATTCACTGCGATGACCAATCAATACACTCCAGGGCTGGTCTACCACTGTAGTAAAGTTTGAGCCACGTTCTCAGCGGAAGAAGGTAGTCGTCTGAGGAACTAGTCAGGTCAGGGGAATGTGGAATGGGCAGTGGCAGAGAGAAGAGTGATCTAAAGTTAGGTTTAGAGAAAGGAGAGATGTAGAGACAGGTTAGAACTGAGAGACACAGGGACAGGGTGGAACTGAGAGATGCGGAGAAGGTGGAACCAAGAGGCCAGAGACAGGGTGGATCTGAGAGACACAGAGACAGGGTGGAACTGAGAGACACAGAGACAGGGTGGAACTGAGAGATGCGGAGATGGTGGAACCAAGAGGCCAGAGGCAGGGTGGATCTGAGAGACACAGAGACAGGGTGGAACTGAGAGACACAGAGACAGGGTGGAACTGAGAGACACAGAGACAGGATGGAACTGAGAGATATGGAGATGGTGGAACTGACAGGGCAGAGGCAGTGGAACCGAGAGATACAGCAGTTATTTTGAGTGTCTTCCCATTTCCTTCTCTGATCATTTTTCAAAAGATTTTGATAAAAATATAACTCACCGTCTTAGCTACTGTTCTACTGCTGTGAAAAGACACTTTGACCAAGGTAACTCATAAAGTAAATTGGGGTCTTACAGTTTCAGAAGACCAGCCCATTATCATGGTGGGAAGTATGGTGGCAGGCAGGCAGACATGGTGCTGAAGATGTAGCTGAGAGCTTTTTCCTTTGAATCTAGGGAGAACAGGCAGGGGCTGTCCACCTCCAATGACACACTTCCTCCAACAAGGGCACACCTCCTGATCCTTCTAATCTTCAAATAGTCCCACTCTTTTGTCACGAAGTATTCAAATATAAGAGCCCATGGAGGCTCATGTCCTCATCTAAAGCACCACACTCACGCAATACAAAACTCACTATTTTACGTTGTACAACTTGGAGGGTTGTCTACACTTACCACACACTATGCAATTACCGCCACTATCTAATTTCAGAATATTTTCATCACCTCCAAAAGAAGCTTCTGTCACCAATTATTTCCAGTTACTCTTCCACCCACTTGCCCTCACTATTTTCTCTCTCTAGACATTTAATATAGATTGAATCATGCAAAGAGTTGTCTTGTACATCTTATGTAAAATCATGTTTTCAAGGTTCATCCACGATGCAACCAGGTGTCCATAGTCCATCCTTTTTTTTGTTAACTAATATTCTGTTTCAAATAAAACATGTTTTGTTGATTAATTGATTAAAGTTTTTCACTGGGATTATTTTTCCTTCTGACTGCTATGAATAATTTGGCTATGAATACTCATGTACATGTTTTTGAGTGAATATTTGCTTTCTTTCTTTTAAAAACTAGAGATACCATTGCTGGCTTAATATAGTATTCTGTATTCAGGGTCTTGAAGATGCTCCTAGCCTCTCCCACAGGAGGATATAGTTTGCATTTCTAGCAGCTACAGGATGGACAATCATAGGATTGCTCTGATTTCCTCGCCTCCTCACCAGCACTGACTGTTACGTTTATTAAAGCTATTCTAGAAGTCAGTAAGCATCTGGCCTCTGGTGTCTTGCTTTGCATTGCCTGATGGCTATAGAGCCATCTTTTCATCTGCTTTTGACCATTTGCTTATCTTCTTTGGAGTTGTGGCTGTTCAAATCCTTTTCCCACGTTGTAGTTGGCCTTTTTTTTGTTGCGTTGTGAAAATTCATTATATATTCTGAGGCTACATCCTTATTAGAGATAGGATTTGCCGGGACTGTCTCTCTGGTGTGGACAGGACCGTCACTTTTTTGATGGTCCTTTGCCACATAGAAGTATTACTTTTAGGAGGCCGAAACAAATTATGCATGTTCCCTTTGGTCATTGGGCGCTTTTGTGTTATAGGTAAAAAACTTTTGCCTGACAAAAAGACACAAAGAAGCCTCATAACTGTGTTCCCTTCTATGGATTTCATAGCTTTTCTTCTTTATTCAGGATTTTGATCCTTTCTGAGTTAATTTTTGCATATGGTGAGAGTAAAGTATATTGACTCTTCTTTCTTTTTTATTCAGAAAACCATATGCTGAACAAGTCTCTCATTCAGTGGTCTTATCAAAATCAAATGAACCCGTATCAAAAAATCAAATGAACATGAATGAAATTGATTTCTGCCCTCTCCCATCTATTGTATTATATACTTCCTCTATACCAGGACCACAGGGGTCTTGATTACTATTGTTTTGCAGAGCATTTTAAAACTGGAAGATCTGAGTGCTCATTTTTTGCTCTTTTTCTCGGAACTTTTGATTTTCAGAGGGGTGCTATTTGTAGTCTTTTGTATTCATATATGAATTTAAGAATTCAATTGTTCATTATCCCCCACCCAAAAAAAAAGGCAGTTGGAATTTTGATACAAGTTCACCACATTCTTGGATCTCCCTTTTCTGCTAAATGAACAGTGCTATGCTGAATGCTTTGGAATAAGATAGAACGTCATCATGGTACAGAGATAACCTGTGAGACTTTGTATGTTCTCTATACTGGGGACACGGGTTCTCCTTCTGACTAAGGGCAACAGTGGTGCTGGTGTAGAAGATGATGTCTGTTTATCACTTCAGACACATTCTTCACTTTCCCCCATCCTGCTCTGAGACCCTAGAGATCAACTTTGTGCATCTCAGCACACAAGATCCCTCACGGTCTGGAGTCACGGTCTGCTTCTGACTAGAATCAGCCAGGATGGGGCATCATCAGAAGACCCATCAGAGAGTGGGAAGGAAGAAGTGGCTCTGTGTTTTATTGTACAGTGATCCTGCTGCTCTGTGCACCATGTTCTGCAGCAGTAGACCATCTACTTATGCAGTCGGTTCTGAGGCTGTGGGTGACTTCCCTAGTTGCTAGCTCTGGAGCTCATTACAATCTTTCATCAGTTTCTCCAAATCCTGCCCAAATCTTTATAAACATTCCCATTTCTGGTGTGCATTCTTCTCCCTGTCCTTTAGGTCACTGGCCATCCAGTTTGAGCACAGCTCTGTCCTTGAGAACATAAGGAAGCATCGACAGTCCAGTCAGTATGATGCAGACTGAGAAGGGTCAAAGGGCATGTACCACATAACCCCTTATTTATAGCCCATATGATGAGCTTGGGTTCTGATTCAGTGGTTCGTAGATTTGACTCCAACATCACACATACACACGTGTGTGTACACACACACACACACACACACACACACACACACGCACACACACCCCTATGTATATTGTACCTACTTGCCTAAAAGAGCCATGGGAATATAGTTTTAATTCCTAGTATCCAGTTCCTCCAACTAAGCATTCTGAAACAATTTAAGACGAGAACAATGGGCAGTGAGCATCATTAGCCGTCTTCTTCATGTACTGCATTTTAAAGGCTCTGGGAAGAGTGTGGAGATGCTGACAGCAGAGGTTGAGCGGTGGCGGGGAAGGGAGGCAAGAACAAGGACAGAGGAAAACACCACTAGTAGGAGGACTTTGACTATATATCTTGCTATGTATTTTATTGTGTATCAGAGTCCGGTGCTAGCCTGAACCATAAATTATTTCTCTCCACCAGACCCCAACATAAACTGTCTCTCTGAACCGGCGTGGAGGCGCAGGAATAAAGACACAACTCACACGGCTTTATTGGGAGGGAGATTCTCAGTGATCCCTCATGATGTCCCGAGTTCACATCCTGAAGAATTCCTCTCGTTTATTCTCCAAGCAGTCTTCGTACCAAAACTTAACTGAGGGATAAATACATTAGCATTCTGTCTCCTAGGTAACCAGGTGAATGGCTTTTAGTCACATCCACAACTACCTGTCTGCTGTGTATGCTAGCTGTCACGTAGGTTTGAATCAGCATCTCTATCAGGCACCCTCCAAATTACAAAGAAAGGAGCAAACCAACATCCTGACCTTTTGTTAGGTAGTGACAGTCTGTCTGAAAGGTTACATGACACCCTCAGGTGGGGCCTATGGCTTGATAACCTGGCTGCCATATCATATAGAAATATGGGCCGACAATTGTGAACTATGTATTCATATTACCTACTTACAAAGTAAGAGTTTGCCCTTCAAAAATAAGTAAGTCAAAGAAAGAAAATGTTACAGTTAGTCTTGAGTGTGGTGAGAACAAAGGAGCCACGGAGCCCAGTAGACTAGCTCTAACAATTAGAATGACCTATGACCTGATCCAAACAAAGTGTAATGGGTGTGTTAGTTCCTTGCCTGTCTGTAACAAGCATTGCAAACTTACCATGTTAAATTAACACCAATAAGTCATGGTTACTGCTTCCTCTTTTGCAAGTTATCTAGAACTCTCAGATTCGTAAAGATGGAAAGCAAAATGATGGCTGCTGCAGGCTGCAGAGGGGGAAGGGGAATCGTTCAGTTAGACTGGAGCTGCAAGATGAAAGAGTTGTAACTGCATTGCACAGTCATCTGTAGGTACCCAAGTCACAACACTGAATTTCACATCAATCTATAGGTACCCAAATTGCAACACTGCATTGTACAACCATCTATAGGTACCCAAGTTGCAACACTGCATTGCACAGCAATCTTAGGTACCCGACAACACTGGGCTGTAACATGGTTCAGATAATTTCATATTATTTTCAACCACAGTTACAAAACACACTCAGCTGTGGCATCTAAGGCAACCTAATTGAATTATTGTATCTTACAACTTTCTTGGGTTTTATCTGCATTCCAAAGGCAAAGGATTGCTCAAGAGCGATGGTCACTAGAATGCCATTTCAGTGTTCTGCCTCCCACACTGCAGGCTAAAACAGGCTACATTCTCAGGGACATTTTCTCTCGACATTCGGATCTCTGCATAACCTCAGGAGGCCTGAATCTACCATGTTTATGAGACAGGATTTCCTTCCTTTATGATACTCGGTGATGCCTGAACACAGCCTCTGTTGGTGGAAACTCATTTTCCGGAATGCAATGACATCATTTGTGTGTGTTTTTTTTTTAAAAAATTGCTTTGGATTGAGCTGTCTATGGCAGCTCTGCCTGAGATGATCACCAAAGCCTGTCTTGGAGATTGTTTGCCCAAAAAGTTTTTCTCAAGTGAAATATTCCCACCCATGCGAAACGCTGAACGTGAATGATGTCATATCTAAGGAATGAGTTTTAAATAGTTAAGTATGGACTTGCCAGGATTATGAATGGACTTCCAGGAAGCAGATGGGCCCAACTGAAGCCATTAACACAGTCTGCAGAGGCAAGTTGGTGAATGAAGAAAGCCCAATTTAGCTCAGAGAAGGGTAGATGATAACCTAGAACTTAAAACTTAATCTACAGAATATTGCATTCTAAAAGTAAAAGAACGATCCTACCACGTGTACATGTGCCACAAACTTGAGTGCCAGACGTGTAGAAACCCTTCTCTACTTTCTTCCCCTTAAGCAGCCAGAGCCTCGGCTTCTGAGTGAGGGGTTCTCGTCTTCAGCTCTTTCCTATGTCCTCGTTTTCAGACATTAGATGACAGTCACTGCTCTTGTAGGATAGATTAGTGCAGTCCGCTTAAGACTTTGGATCATTAACCTCTTAGATGACCCCCGATTTCACTCAGCTTAATGTTCCCAAAATATCACAAAGAGTTGGAAGAGTCATTCTCCTCTGCAGATGGAAGTCTGAGGAGGCCGTCTTGGCTGTTTGCCGGCCTTGCTGTGGACATGAGGGGAGACCCTGAGCTGCAGAGAGAGGAATGCTCCCTTTCCAGACAAGATGGTATAGAGTTTTCAGAAGATTTGGTGATTTGTTGCTGATTGGATTGTAGTGCAACCCAGTTTCATGGCTCTGACCCCATCAATGGTTTCAAGCCTTTGGTCTGCACCCAGGTTGGGAATTACAGTCTTTCTCGTGTCAAACCCATCCTTTCCCACCGAAAGGGGAAATTCACCAGCAAAGTGTCTTAACTGGGAACAGTCACGGGAACTGTTGCTTCTTTTGGAGCAGCCTGCCTGCAGAATCCAGAACGAGACTGTAATCTGTGACAAATTGGATGATTCAGCATCAGTTAGGTAGCCTGGATAATTCAGGATTAGTACACAGCAAACCCATTCCTGTGACTGAATCTAAGGACTCTGAGCAATTTCCAGACTCGGGGGAAAGGAGCTGAGATGCACCTTGACGGGATTCCTCCCTGCTTGTGCCCAACACTATGTATACTCTCTAAGAAAGCATGGAGTCACTCGGGCCAGTCTCAGGGGTTCTAAACCACTCTCAGTCACTGCTTGGCATGTATACCTAACATCTGACCTCTTGATTCTGTCTTTCCACAGGTTTCTTCCTCTTTACCAGGCCATTTCTGGCCCACCAGGTTTGGGAACTTAACGGCTCTCTAAGACAGTGGAACGAAAGAGGTCACACAGGTATTCAGCATATCTAGAAATAGCCTGGGCTAGGAGGGAGGTCTTTGGTTCCTGGGATTTATTTCTGGTAATTGCTTCAGGAGGCAGCTGCTTTATGTCCCTAGTAATGGCTGGTAGTAGCAGTTCTCCGCAGCCTTCCTCCAGTTTTCAGATGCTCTGGTCAAGGATATTTGGAGAGCTAATGGCTAGGAAAGTCAGAGATAATGGCGCTTAGAAAGAACTCCCTCCCTCTTCTCTCTCTGGAGAAATCTCTCCTTGGAGGGAAGGATGGGAAAGTCCCAGCAGCCCCTGTGTGAGCCAGTCTCTGCTAATCTTGGAATCTTCTCTGTGGAGTTTGCCCAGGTAACGTCTGGTTCATTGTGTCAGCCTGTGTCACCTGTCATTGCTCAGACTGATGTTTGTATTTATCCTCTAATTAACAAAGTCTTTGTCTCTGGACCAGGGCTCTTAGTCGGTCAGTGTGCAAGGCAGGCTCGTTTGTTAGCAGGCCTAAGCTCATTAACCCTTCAGTGTCTGGGTTAATCGTCTCTTCAACATTCTTCTAAGTGCTCAGTTCCTCGAATAGAAGAATGTAATAAGAGCTCAGTTGAGGAAAAGAGTAAATCTCAGGGTGCTTTCTAGAGTCTTAGAAAAACGTGTGATGGAGCCAGATAGTGGTGGCGCACACCTTTAATCCCAGCACTTGGGAGGCAGAGGCTGGCGGATCTCTGTGAGTTCACGGCCATCCGGGTCTGCAGCCAGTGTTGCACAGAGAAACCCTGTCTCACAAACAACACAAAAGAAAAGCTGGACACTGATTTGTGGAAAGGCCTTGATGTTATCTTGCTTCATGTACCCCAGAAAGAAACACAGTGAATGAGAACAGCAAAAAGAGATGTTCACTCAAAGTTTGGAGGAAGACTTGTATTGCAGACATAGGTCAAACCCAACACCACAATTTAGAGGCCCTTGTGCAGAAGATTATGTGAAGCTGAGTTGAGTAAGCCAATGAGGGACTATGACATAGAACAAACGCCAGAGCAGTAGTTCTCAACCTGTGGGCCGTGACACCTTGGGGAGTGGTCAGACATTCTGCACATCAGATATTTATATCATGGTTCATAGCAACAGCAAAATTATGGTTATGAAGTAAAAACTAAATAATTTTATGATTGGCGTCATCATAGCATGAGGAGCTGTATGTATTAAAGATACGTATCGCAGCATTAGGAAGGTTGAGAACCATTGCTGCAGATCAAGAGATTGCCTGAGGGTCAAGAGATCTACATTCTTCAATCCCAAATTCACACATAATTTGGCAGGTACAAGTTGGCTTAGGAGAAAGTAGAGCAAACTGAGACTGTCCCAGATAAATGGAGGTGATCTCATCATGGATGAGCTGGAGAACCAACATCAGCGTAGGAAGTCACTTTCCTTACTGACATCTGGTCATCATGGTGACCCTCCTGTGGACCATATCCTTTCCAGTGTGCTAAATCAATATTTCTTTTCTAAAAAGGAGATTTATTTGGGTGTGTGTCCATGGGATCCAGGAGAGGGTGTTAGATACCCTGGACCTGAAGTTACAGGAGGTTTTGAGCAGTCAAATGTTGCTTCTAGGAATTGAATCTAGGTCCTCTGGAAGGGCAGCAATTGCTTTTAACAACTGGGCCATCTCTCCAGTCTCTCTCTTTTCCTTTTAAAGATATTCTTTACATTTATTTCCTTGCGTGTGCATGAGCTCACAAGTACATACCGCAGTGCACCTGCAGAGTGCACCTTGTCGCCCACATCTTGTGGGAGTCCATTTCTTTCCTCCATGGACTGAATTCAAGGCATCTTGACCCAGTGAGCCATCTCACTGGCCAACATCAGCGTTTCCTTATTCTAAATAGTGTATCAGAGTGCAAAAGAACATGGGAGCCTTATTGCCTCAGATAGAAGTTTTCAAAAGAAATTATTCATATTTTAAGTGTTTAATCTTGGACAGGCTGCGTGTCTTCATTTATAGAGACTATTTAAAAATCTTACCTTGGGTAAGTGTGAACTCTTGATCGAGGGTATTCTGAGTAATCTTTTCTCTTCAGTCATGTCTTACAATACAATTGCTCAGAAGTCAGGAACCTGATTTTAGAAGCACAGCATACCTCAAAGGTAATGTAAGCTCAGTTCCAGACCATAGCAACAATGCAAACTTCTCAATAAACTGAGTGAGACATTTTTGGTTCCTCAGGCATTTTTATAGACTACTGTTGCATATTAAATAATCTATAAGATGTCTAAACAGTTCATATTTTATTTAAAATACTTTACTCCTACAAATGTCTGTGACCATCTGAGCGCTGAGCTAGTTTTCATGTCTGTGCTGGTGAAGGGTCTTGCCTCTCCACCTGTGGCTGCTGTCTGAGCAGTGTGGTGGCTGCAGGTTGTAAGGGCTGTGTGGTGGCTGCAGGTTGTAAGGGCTGTGTGGTCCCCGCAGGTTGTAAGGGCTGTGTGGTGGCCGCAGGTTGTAAGGGCTGTGTGGTGGCCGCAGGTTGTAAGGGCTGTGTGGCAAGTTTCTGTAACAACCAAGTGTGTGGCACCAACTGGTCTCTTCCTTCACAAAAGACTCATTTAAAATATTATTTAACCGTATCCTACTTCCCACCATGGCTTTGTCCACCAAAATTATATAGTATTGTAAGTTGATATGATCATTTCAACATTGTTTCAAGCATGCATCACTATGATGAGCGGACTTTCTATCTAGAATTTGTTCCTCTGCAAGAAGCAATATCACCCTTCCTAAAATTTTAGTATCTGATGACCTCTATTCAGATGACCTCTGCTCAGGTGACCTCTGTTCAGGTGACCTCTGTTCAGATGACCTCCACTCAGGTGACCTCTATTCAGATGACCTCCGCTCAGGTGACCTCTGTTCAGGTGATCTCTGTTTAGGTGACCTTCATTCAGATGACCTCCGTTCAGCCATGTGATCATGCTTCATCTCTAATTCCCATTCTTATACTATTTCTGCTGTTTTCTCCTCCACTGATATTTTCAACCACTCACAGGCTGAAATTATCTTCTTCCAATGTCTCATGAATATAGTAATTAATGTTGACTCCTTTCCTAACTCATATACTTGCTGGCATCCAGGATTGGGAGCCCTTTCCTGAAGCTTTTTTGTTTCCTTTCTCCAGGGCTATTTTGTGTATCAACATCTATGGTAGGAGTGGTCTTAAGGAGCTAGTAAATAGTCAGATCACTCCCTGCTCTACATGCTGCAGAATGGATGGTGGTTAGGAGTCGTGAAAACAACACTGACCTCGTGGTCCATGTACCCCAGATCATGTCTGAGCAAGTGCACTATCAATGAGCAGTAACAATCTTTTTCTCTGAATATGACTCAACAGGAGGCTTAAAATACCCAGTAAGCCATGTTGTGAACAGATGAGCTGCCCTCCAGACTTTGTTGTTCTGCTAGTAGGGCATTGGCAGAGTAGATTTAGAGTAATTCCCAAAGTCTTAGGATCTTCTGAATGAGCCTTGGGATCAACTTAAAGTCCCTGACGGCATCAGCCATTGATGGGAAAGTCAACCTACTTTTTAACAATCCTTGAATTTAGGCATGGGTTTCTCAGCAGCTAGGAAAGTTCCAGAAGGCATCATCTTCCAACATGACACTGGTTCGTCTTCACAAAAGACCGTTGACTTAATGCGGTCACCTCCAGCAGCTTACTGCAGCTCCCACACAAACAGGTGCTGCTTCACCCATTTTAGCCTTCATGTTACATAGACAACTTCATTCTTCAACCTTCTGATGTAACCTCACTTCTGTAGCAGCCTCTGCTCTGCCGGCTTCATAGAGGTGACAATAGTTAAAGTCTTAACTTTAACTGGTCTGGACATTGACTTTCAGGATTCTCATGGCTGGTTTGAGTACTGCAACTTCCTCCACATTAGACAGGAGCTATTTGTCCTTTTCCATTCATGTATCCACTGCAAGAGAAGTTTGAACTTCCTTCAACAGTTTCATTGTACATTCACTCCTTGGCTAACTGGTGTGCACATCTCGTTTTCAGGCTCCCTCGACTTTTGATGCCCTTGCCTCATTCACTGTGATCATTTCTAGTTTTCTTTTTTCTTTTACAGAGGAATACATATAACTGTCTTTCCTTTGAACCCTCACAGGCTGCTGAAGGCTTATTGATTGTCCTGTGCCCTAGTTGGCTTTCTGTTACTATGATAAACATCACGACCCAAAGCAATTTGGGGACGAAAGGGTATATTTGACTTCCACTTCCACGTCATGGTCCATCATCAAGGGAAACCAGGACAAGTACTTATGCCAGGTACCTGGGGTCAGAAACTGAAGCCATCACAGAGGAACACTGCTGACTGGCTTATTCCTGGGTCATGGTCAGCTTGCTTTCTTATATAACCTAGGGCCATCTGTCCAAGGGTGCCAATGTCTACAGTAAGCTAGACCTTCCTCCATCAACTAGCAATCAAGGAAATGAACCTCAGACATACCCACAGGCCAGTCTGAACAAAGCAATTCGTCACCTGAGGTTCCCTTTATCCCAGGTGTCTTTGGTTCACGTCAACTTGGCAAAAATCTAACCAGCACAGTCTAATTTTAGTAGTTTTTGGTGTCTCAAGGGCTAGGCAGGCTCACACACACACACACACACACACACACACACACACACACACACAAAAGATGAGAGGAATGACTCGTGGGTGGACACATCAGAAACACATTTATCAACTGAGCTGGCATCCGATACAGACAGTTTGTAATGTCCAAACACTGTAACAGGTACAGTAATGATGAAAAAACATGAGATCATTGGAGAATGGCCAAAAGACACCACAAAGTCACAGGGATCATAGATGTGCTATGTTGATTTAACTCCTACTGATGGAGGTCATATTTATGCCTATCATTTGTTTTATTTATCAGCAAATGAAAGATCTTATATCTCTATTATTTTGGAGTTGTATCTATGTACTATTCAGAATAAGTTTCTAGAAGTAGATTTTGCTGTCTGAGAGGGTGAGGGCAGCTAAGATTTTGGTAATAACTCCTCACCAAGTCCATATCTATTACATTCCTGTTAGCAATATGGAAATACCTCATCAATGATCATAAGACTTTTGACTTTGCTCTTCTGATAAGTGGGAAACAGGCACAATATCATTTCAATTTTCATTCTTTTTAGTGAAATAATTAAAATATTTTAATATTTAAGAGTTAGTTCTATTTCCTTACTGGGGATTGCCAAAATTGAAAATTTAGCATTCTTTGTTTGTTTAAGACAGCATTTCTCTGTGTAGCCCTAGCTATCCTGGAATTTGATTTGTAGACCAGGCTGACCTTGAATGCAGAGATTTGCCTGCTTCTGCCTCCCAAGTGCTGAGATTAAATATATGTGCCACCATACCTGGCTGGATTTGGCATTCTTAAGAACTCAGTTATTGATGACTTCTCTTAGTACTTTATACATATATTGCCCATTATTTGCCCATTATTATTATCTGTGTTAGCCATGTGGCTCAGTATGTTTTCCAGTGAGACAGATCACATCCTACTTCTTCAGTGTCAGGACAGGACTGGGGAGGAATGAGCTTCCTTCTTCCCAGAATACTCCTGTTCTCCTTGCCCTGCCTCTACTACTTCCTGTCTGGTTGTCCCACCTATTCTTCCTGCCTGGCTACTGACCAATCAGCATTTATTAACAATATAATTGACAGAATACAGACAACTGTCCCAGACTAACGTGGCTAACACAGACAAGAATTATGGGCTAATATAAGTTATAAGAGTCAATAAGGAGTCCTGGAAGCCAACCCAGTCCCAGGAAACTGGCGGACCTAAATTGAGTCAGTGACCAGATCCAGAGTCAGTGACTTCCACCAGAACAGGTCCAACTCCAAGCCAGGGACTTATGCAGGAGATGATCCAGACCAGGATTTACAGAAACAGGGCAAAGCCAGCAACCTAAGCCAAAGTAGGACTGAAACAGCAAACTTCAAGGGAGCAGAGCAAAGCACGGGAGCACTGAGCTATCTCCAGGAAGAGGAGTAACCAATGGGGTAACTAGAACTGTGGCATTGACTGTATCATGAGGAACAATCATCTGAGCTTTGGATTCACTGGCACCTAGAAGATTATTCAACAGAATCTCCGACAGCCCCAATCATACCTATTAGAGGAGAAGTTGAGTAGAAAAGATAAGATCACATGCTACACCACAAAGAGGAACAAAACACCAGTAAAACCTAAAGACTCTACAATAGCAAGACCTGAACAACCAAATATGGATGAACCAGAAGAAAATGACCTAAAAAATAACTTCAAGTGAATGTTTTAAATTCTTAAAGATGAAATGAGAAATTCCCTTAAAGAAATTGAGGAAAAGACAAACAAAAAATTGGAAGATATCAGCAAATCACTTAAAGAAAACCAAGAAAAAGAAATCAAACATAAAAAAGAAACTATTCAGGATTTGAAAACTGAAATAGAATCAATAAAGAAAACACAAGCCAAAAGAATTACAGAAACAGAAATCATGAGAAAAAGATCAAGAACCATAAATGCAAGCATGAACAGCAGAATACAAGAGATGGGAGAGAGAATCTCAAGCACTGAAGATACAATAGAGGAAATAGACTCATCAGTTAAAAAAAATTAAATCTAACAAAAGCTTAACCTAAAATATCCAGGAAATATGGGATACCATTAAAAGGCCAAATCTTAGAATAATAGGTATTGAAGAAGGAGAAGTTTAATTCAAAGGCACAGAAAAATTATTTAACAAAATCACAGAAGAAAACTTTCCCTACCTAAAGAAAGATATGTCTATGAAGATACAAGAAGCTTACAAAACACCAAATAGACTGGATCCAAAAAAAGTCCTCTTGCCACATAATAATCAAAACACTAAACATACAGAGCAAAGAAAGAATATTAAGAGCTGAAAGGAAAAAGGCCAAGTAACATATAAATGTAGACCTATCAGAATTACACCTGACTTCTTATTGGAGACAATGAAAGCCAGAAGGTCATGGTCAAGCATTCTGCAGACATTAAGAGATCATGGATGCCAGCCCAGACTACTATACCCAGCAAAACCATAGAAGGACACCGTGGAAGGACAAAACAAGATATTCCATGACAAATCTAGAATTCACCAATACCTAGCCACAAACCCAACCCTACACAAAATACTAGAAGGAAAACTCCAACCCAAGGAAGATGACTACACCAACAAAAACACAGACAATTAATGATCTCATAACAGCAAATCCCTAAGAAGAAAAAAATGCACAAATTAACACCACCAACGATGAAAACTAAATTAACAAGAGATGACAATCACTGGGCATTAATGTCCCTTAATGTAAAGGGACTCAACTCACCCATAAAAAGGCACAGGCTAACAGATTGGATACAAAAACAGAATCCACCTTTCTTCTGCATACAAGAAACACATCTCAACCTCAAAGACAGACATCGTCTCAGAGTAAAGGGTTGGGAAAAGTATACTAATCAAATGGATCTCTGAAACAAGTGGTGTAGCTATCCTAATATCTAAAAAAATAGACTTCAAACTAAAAATCAGTCAAAAGAGACAAAGGTGGTCATTTCATATCAGTCACAGGAAAAATTCATTAAAAGGAAATTTCAATACTGAATGCTTATGCCCCAAATACAAGGGCACCCTCATATGTGAAAGAAACACGTCTACAGCTTAAATCATACATTAAATCCCACACACTAATAGTGGGAGACTTCAACACTCCCCTCTCACCACTGGACAGGTCAATCAGACAAAAAATGAACAGAGAAATAAGGAAACTAACAAATGTTATGACTCAAATGGACTTAACAGACATCTATAGAATATTCCATCCAAACAGAAAAGAATATACCTTCTTCTCAGCACCTCATGGAACCTTTTCAAAAATTGACCACATACTCAGTAACAAAACAAATCTCAACAAATACAAAATAATTGCAATTTCCCAATGTACCTTATCAGATCACCATGGTTTAAAACTAGAAGTCAACAGCAATACTAATTTCAGAAAACCCACAAACACATGGAAATTAAACAATGCTCACCTGAATCATCAATGGGTCAAGGAAGAAATAAGGGAAGAAATTAAAGATTTCCTAAAATTCAATGAAAATGACCACACAACATACCCAAATTAGTGGGACACAATGAAAGCAGTATTAAGAGGAAAGTTCATAGCACTAAATGCCTACATAAAGAAGCTGGAAAAATCCCACTTTTTCCAGTGAATTAACAGAGCATTTGAAACCTTAGAACAAAAAGAAGCAAACTCACCTAAGAGAACTAGACAGCAGGACATAATCAAATTGAGAACTGAAATCAACAAATTAAGTACAAAGAATCAATGACACAAAGAGTTGGTTCTTTGAGAAAGTCAACAAAATAGACAAATCTTAATTCAAACTAACCAAAAGTCAGAGAGAGAATAGCCAAATTAACAAAATCAGAAACGAAAAGGGGGACATAACAACAGACACAGAAGAAATACAGAGAATCATCAGGTCATATTTTGAAAATCTGTACTCCACAAAATTAGAAAATTGAAAGGAAATGGACAACTTTCTGGATAAATATCACTTACCAAAATTAAAAAGACCAGATAAGAAAATTAAACAGATCTATAACTGCTGAAGAAATAGTCTTCGGCATGAAAGTCTCCCAACCAAAAAAAGACCAGGACCAGATGGTTTCAGCTCAAAATTCTACAAGACTTTCAAAGAAGAACTAATACCAATACTACTCAAATTATTCCACACAATAGAAACAGAAGGAATATTGCCAAACTTTTTTTATGAGGCTACAATTATCCTGATATCCAAACCACAGACAGACATTACTAAGAAAGAGAATTACATACAAATCTCACTCATGAACATTGATACAAAAATACTAAATAAAATACTGGCAAATCAAATCCAAGAACACATCAAAACCATCATTCACCATGATCAAGTTGGCTTCATCCCAAACATGCAGGGATGGTTCAACATATGAAAATCTGTCAATGTAATCCACCATATAAACAAGCTAAAAAGTAAAAACCACATGATCATCTTATTAGATGCTGAAAAAGCTTTTGGCAAAATACAACATCCCTTCATGATAAAGGTCCTGGAAAGAGCAGGGATACAAGGAACATACCTAAACATAATAAAGGCAATATACAGCAAGCCAACAGCCAACATCAAACTAAATAGAGAGAAACTTCCAGCAATTCCACTGAAATCAGGAAAAAGACAAGGTTGTCCACTCTCTCCATATCTATTCAATATAGTCCTTGATGTCCTAGTTAGAGCAGTAAGACAACAAAAGAAGGGAAAGGGGAAACAAAATGGAAAAGAAGAAGTCAAACTCTCACTGTTTGTTGAGGATTTGAGAGTTTACATAAGTGATCCCAAAAATTCTACCAAGGAACTTCTACAACTCATAAACCTTTCAACAATGTAGCAGGATACAAGATTAACTAAAAAAAAATTCAGTAGCCCTCCTGTACACAGATGATAAAAGGGCTGGGGAGGAAATCAGAGAATCAACACCCTTCACAATAGCCACAAATAGCATAAAATATCTTGGAGTAACTCTAACCAAACAAGTGGAAGTCTTGTATGACAAGAACTTGAAATCTTTGAAGAAATAAATTAAAGAAGACACCAGAAAGTGGAAAGATCTCCCATGCTCTTGGGTAGGCAGAAGTAACATAGTAAAAATGACAATCTTACCAAAAGCAATCTACAGATTCAATGCAACGCCCATCAAAATCCCAGCAAAATTCTTCAAGACCTTGAAACATTGGTACTCAACTTCATTTGGAAAAGCAAAAAACCCAGGATAGCTAAAACAATCCTGTACAATAAAAGAACTTCTGGAGGCATCACAATCCCTGATTTTAAACTTTACTACAGAGCTACAATACTGAAAACAGCCTGGTATTGGCATTAGAACAGACATTAGGACCAATGGAACAAAATAGAAGACCCAGATATCAATCCACACATCTTCTAACACCTGATTTTTGACAAAGAAGTGAAAAATAATAAATGGAATAAAGAAAGCATATTTAACAAGTGGTGCTGGCATAACTGGATATCAACATGTAGAAGAATGAAAATAGACCCATATTTATCACCATGCATAAAACTCAAGTCCAAATGGATCAAAGACCTCTACATAAAGCCAGCTACACTGAACCTTACAGAAGAGAAAGTGGGAAGTACACTTGAACAGATTGGCACAGGGAACCATTTCCTAAATAGAACCCCAGCAGCAGACACTGAGAGAAACAATTAATAAATGAAACCTCCTGAAACTGAAAAGCTTCTGTAAAGCAAAAGACATGGTCAACAAGACAAAATAATAGCCTACAGGATGGGAAAAGATCTTCACTAACCCCACATCAGACAGAGGTCTGATCTCCAAAATATACAAAGAACTCAAGAAATTGGACACCAGAAGAACACATAATCCAATTTAAAAAAAATGGAGTACAGACCTAACAGAGAACTTGCAACAGAGAAATCTAAAATGGCTGAAAGACACTTAAGGAAATGTTCATCAGAAAAATGCAATCAAAACAACTCTGAGATTCCATCTTACACCTGAAAGAATGCCAAGATCAAAAACACTGATGACCACTTATGTTGGAGAGATTGTGGGGAAAAGGGAACACTTCGGCATTGCTGGTGAGAATGCAAGCTGGTAAAATTCCTTTGGATGTCAGTGTGGCGATTTCTCAGAAAATTAGGAAACAACCTTTCTCAAAACTCAGCAATACCACTTTTGGGTATATATCCAAAGTATGCTCAATCGTGCCACAAGGACATGTGTTCAACTATGTTCATAGCAGCTTTGTTTGTCATAGCCAGAACCTAAATATCCCTTGACTGAAGAATGGATAAGGAAAATGTGGTACATTTACACAATGGAGTACTACACAGCAGAAAAAAATAATGACATCTTGAATTTTGCAGGAAAATGGATGGAGCTAGAAAACATTATTTTGAGTGAGATAACCCAGACACAGAAAGACAATTATCACATGTATTCATGGGTGGCTTTTAAACATAAAGCAAAGAAAGCCAGCCTACAAACCACAATTCCAGAGAATTTAGACAACAATGAGGACACTAAGAGAGACTTTCATAGATATAATCTACATGGGAAGTAGAAAGTAAAAAAGACAAGATCTCCTGAGTAAATTGGGAGCATGGGGACCTTGAAGAAGGGCTGAAGAGGGGAGGGGAGAGGCAGGGAGGTAAGCAGAGAAAAATGTAGAGCTCAATAAATATCAATTAAAAAGAGTTAATACAAAGCCTGAGCTAATAGGTCAATCAGTTTATAATTAATGTAGGCCTCTGTGTATTTCCTTGGAACTGAACAACTACAGGGCCAGGCGGGACAAAAACTTCTGTCAACAGATCTCTACTTAGTACCTGTAAGAAAAGCTGCATTTCTTAAGGAATTCTCTCATGATATCTTACAGAGCATGTAAAAGTTTGTCTCCTGTTGTTATAACAAGTTGGGCAAATCTGGGTATTTCATAAAGAAAAGACGTTTCTTTAGTGCACAGTTTTAGAGCCTGCAAGTCCAGGATCGGATAGCCATGCTTGTTTGGCTTTTAGTGGGGCTGATGAGCCAGATTACATGGTGTCAGCATTGTCGTGCAGGTCATATGGAGGGAAAGATGGCATGGTGAGATAGTAGGCAATGTAAGTAAGTAAGTAGGAGAAGACCTGTCTGAGTATTTTTATGACAACTCACATTCATGACAACTCATCACATGACACCAGCATTGACGTTCTCTAAGAGTCACACCGTCAGTGTGTGACCACCTCTTGTAAGCCCTACCTGTTAAGAAGGTCCTGTCACCTCTTACATGTTCACACTGAGGAACACATTTCCAGCCCTCATATCTAAGCCTCACCCAAACCATAGAAACACGGTTGTAGATGTGTTGACAGAGGTTTCTGTACCACCTGGTCCCACAGGCATTCAGTCCCCAAGATAACTAAGTCTTACATCTTACATTAACCCATAATTCTTATCTGTGTTAGCCACGTGGCTTGGTACCTTTTATCAATGAGGCATTCTCATCTTGTGTCCTGAGTCTGGGTGACGACTACAGACTGAGCCTTTCCTCTTCCCAGAATTCTCCTGTTCTGGCCTCTCTGCCTATACTTCCTGCCTGGGCTACTTACTAATCAGCATTTCGTTAAACCAGTACATGTGACAAATCTTTACAGGGTACAAGACCATTGTCCCACAGCATAGATGCACTATTTTTACTGACAGTTTTATCATCTTGAGATTTTGTGGGTAGGGGATGTTGATACAGCTTTAATGTTATATTTTAGATAGCTGACTGATTTTTTTAAAATAATTTTACATCTATGTTCCATCTTTGCCTTTGCTAAATCAAAGACAAGCCTTTTTATATGGAAGTTCTAGAATCATGAAAAGAACTATCTAGGAGAGAGGGAGGGAGGGAGAGAGAGAGAAAGAGAGAGAGAGAGAGAGAGAGAGAGAGAGAGAGAGAGAGAGAGAGAGAAGAATTCGGGAATAAAATCTCTGAGATGGTGTGAGAACACAGAATGAGGAATATTAACCAGTATTAAAAGCTAATATCTGCTAGGGGTATATCAGGTACCAGTATTCTAGGTGTGAGACAGGAATGAAATAATTCCATCCTCCGAAAGGAATCCTTCCCTGCTCCAGACAGCACCTGTATAGGAAACACTGAAAGCACAGGCTGTGCTTCAGCTAACTGGTTCTAGTCAGCTGAAAGCAGAAACAGTTAGTGCCAAGTAGATCTGTGTGGTAACTGGACACTCACTGAACTATGTGAAGATTCTTTCTTGTCTAGTGGGACATGTCTGTGGACCTGCTTGCCCTCCCCTAAAACCTTATACTTTCTTAGCACGCTCACAGAGACCCACCCCATACCTCTTTACTACACATAGAACTCCAGGAACTTTCCTTCCCAAGAATCTTTTTCATCCACTTCCTCTAGTAATTGCTGTAATGGCCACTGGCTTTCTTTTACCCTCTCATGGCAACTCAGTACTTAGGTTCTGAACTTCCTCTCATCTTAGTCTTGAAACTGAAACTCAGACCTGCCTTCTCAAGTTAAGCTGCTATCTAAGTCCACACTCTGAATTAGAATTTGGTGTCAAACTGGTAGGAAGTCGTTGATGTCTGCTGTGACTTAAATGCGTGTTCAAATGCATGTGCAGAGACCTAGTCCCAAGTACAACAGAGCTGGAAGCTGGAACCTTGGGAAACGTAGTGACGCTACAGGCTCAAGTTTGTGGATTGTGAAAGAGTCCGACAGAGAAAGGGTTGTCTTCTTGCTCCTCCACCTTCTGCCAAGTGAGACCAAAAGATGGTCTCTCCAAAAGATGCAGCCCAAAGCACCCTCTTGGAATGGAAGTAGCCCTGAGCAGTTTCCTGAATCTTCATCTTGACCTTCCAGCTTCCAGAACTGTGTTCTGTTCGCCATGCTGCTACGTATGTAGTGCTCTGGTAGAAATCAGGAGGTCAACACCAAAGGCAGACAGCTAGGCAAGGTAAGAACAGCAATAGCAGCAATGGAAGTGTGTTGGACATTGAACGCAGAGGACGAACGCAAACCCAAAACTGGCAGAAGGGGCAGAGAGGGGAGTACAATTCTATTTACCATGTTTACTTAGCTCCAATTGCCAGAGGCGAAACAGGTCATTGTTCCTCTTTCCCCTCGGGACTTAGTGTCCCAGATGCCAGAAGAAAGTGTTATTTGTTTGAACCAAGATCACCCTTTAACCTGCCCCTTAGGTGGCCCTGTGTAGAGGTCACTCATCAGCCCACATGTCTTGGCTAGGTCTCTGGTAGCTGTCCTGGTGAATAGCTAATTTGCTGATGGCTCAGATCTGTGAGAGCAGCCAGAGAAATCAGTCCTATTAATTATGAAACAGCGTAGATGAACGAGATAGAAGATGCTAATAACAGACTGTGTGTTGTGAAAGGACTGTGAACCTTATTCTGTCTGACGCACAGTCAATAAAGGCTCATCAACAGTGGGTCCTAGGTTATCAGCCAGAGCTTCATCCTGAGCCAGTCCCGTGAAGTAGGAGAATATGATTTTCATCCTTCAGCTTGTCTCAGAAGCACTTGGGAGGCAGAGGCAGGTGGACCTATGTGAGTTTGGGGCCAGCCTGGTCTACAAAGTGAGTTCCAGGCCAGCCAGGGCAGTTACAAAGAGAAATCCTGTCTTGAAAAAACAAACAAATGTCAAAACAGTCAAAGTTCCACATTATACATTCACCACTGACTGACTCAGGTTTCTGAGGTAAGTGGAATCGGCTTTATTATCTTTCTCTCTATACACTATCGTAAGGGTGAGTTGCAGCATATCTGAATCAGAGAGGATGGACACCAGGACTCACTGAGTCACACAAGTCAATCTAATAAATCCCCTTTACAATACTCTTCCTATCCATTCTGTTTCCAGAAGATGCTGACAGATGTCAATGCAAAAAGTCGTCAGGAAGGGAATTTAGATTGATGAAAACAAACTGATTCAGATTGCTAGAGCAAAAAGAAAAACTATTAGAGGTCTCTTGATACAAGATCTCCACAGATAAAACAGCTTTTCTTATGGCTGAACAAGTTTCATTTCAACTTCACACTTTGCTTTTAAATCTCAAACGTAAGTTCATAATAAGACTGAATCCCTGAAGAGTGATTCACAGCATCCCGACACACAGCCCTAGGGTGGAGGAGTCACATCATCCCGGCACACACCTCCAGATTGGAGGAGTCACACCATCCCAGAGCACACAGCTCTAGACTGTGATCAGCCTAGAAGTAAAATACAGAACAATGGAGAGTTGGAATGAAGAGTGGGTTGTCTGTTGCTCCCTTATCTGCCTTTCATCTCAGCTTGGATGACCCGGTAAAGTTTTATCTGCTGTCTGTTCTTTAACCCTCTGGTGCTCGTCCACCTGTCTCAGTCCTAGTCCTGGCATCTGTTCTCCCTGATTCAGATATGCAGTTCACTCTTGAGAAGCTAAAGCTCCAGCCCACTATCTCAGGGCGCTGAGCTAGGTCAGACCCTAGCAAGAAGGTGCTTAGTATTCCTGAGCGTTATAAAGCAACAGGGATGTAAAGGGCTCTTTGGGAAGACTTCTGAATACTGAAGGTGCTCCAAGAATCCTTCAGGCCCTTGTGTTGGGGAATGTTATTTCAAGGTGTGTGACTTTTGTTTATGTTGCATTTGTTTAACTCTGTGAAGTTGTGATTCTTTGCCTGTCTAAAATACCTGGTGGTCCTAATAAAGAGCTGAATGGCCAATAGTGAGGAAGGAGCAAGGATAGGAGGGGCTGGCAGGCAGAGAGTATAAATAGAAGGAACGACGACAAGAAGGCACAACAAGAGAATGAGGGAAGGAGGGTGGCAGGGCCCAGCCGTGCAGCCACACGGCCAGTCACTGAGTAAGAGTGAAAGGAAGATTTACAGAAGAGGAAAAAGCCCCGAGGCAAAAGGTAGTTGAGAATAATTTAAGAGAACCTGGAAAAAACAAGTCAAGCTAAGGCTGGGCATTCATAACTAAGAATAAGCCTCCGTGTGTGATTTATTTGGGAGCTGGTAATGGGCACCCCCAAAAGCCGGAAGAATAAAACATCACAACAGCACCCTTGTATCAGATTGAGACTGTGGAGGCACTGAGCCTTGTGTTAGGAATGGCCGGTTATGATTCTCAGCATTTCTAAAGTGCTGGCAGTCACTATCAGATCTCCTTATAGCTGGGCTTTTGAGAGAAGGTGCCAGCCATTCTAGGAAGGTTTTTCCCAGAAATATCCTCATAAACCCATCCAGAGGCATGTCTCATAGTTGACCCCTGATCTAATCAAGTTAACAAACAAGACAGATCATCACAAAATATATATAATGTGGCATACACAAATTATACCTGATTTTTACATGTGGGAGTTATCATTCATTCCTTTGAACTCCTCACAGAATTTTATGGTAACTCATAGAGCTTGGCACTTCTTTGTTGGGTCTTCTTTATAGGTGGAACATCTTCAATAAACTACTAATACTTCTTCAATATAGGGAAAATGTCTCAGTAACATTTGTGTCAAATATAAGCTGGTATCTTGAAAATACTGCTTTGAGTGTTCACTAAATGCTTGCTGAACATGTTAAAATACGTTAAAATGTATAGCATTCATTGAAGAATTTATTCGTGGACTAGGTGACATCTGAGAACAATGAGAAGACAAGTTGAAAGCCATTGAAGCAAGTGGAGATGTTTGAGTGGGATAGAGCAAGACATCTTAATTTATTTTCTTGCCTTTGGGCTAGTGGTCTATAGTTAACTGCCTATATAACCTGTACAATTGAAAGAAGACAAAACTATCAAAGTTCCAGAGGCTTCTGGGCGTTGAACTCTGCAATCCAGGGTCATTGCACTGTTTTACAACACCTTGTAGTTTAAGAATGGTCCCTGCTTTTCTCCACAGCCTCATCACCCACTGCCTCCCTCACTGTGCTCCATTTATTCTGCCCCCACCAGTATCTTTTGGTCATTTACTTGTTCTCCTCCCTTTCACGCTAAGCCATGAATGTTCAACCTTCTCACATTGTGATCTGATGTCATCTGCAAACACGTTGGGCTGAAATGTGTGTGGGCCAGAGGTAAGCCGTTGCTGTGCCTGCAATACTTTTTTTTTTCAGGTTCTTTTAGCTGCTTGTTTTTATGTCAAATCAAATACAAAAGCTGCAGGTGGTGCCTTGCCTAACCCCCCAAAGAAAGAGCAGAATGCTCAATGTGGCTGGACAAGGGTGGGCAGCAGGGAGAAGAGAAAAATGGGACCTTGGAAGCCGTTAAAATAGGACCAGGTGGGGTCTTTCAGCAATGGCAAAGATTTCAGCTTGGGTCTGGATGAGGAGGGAGGCCATGGCAGGGATTTGAGCCAAAGAATAAACTGCTGGGCTCTCGTTATACTGACTTACTTTGTTACACTAGAAACGCACTACTGAGATTTGCTTGGAGACCCACAGGGCTAGGTGAATAGCTCAGTCGAGAGCTGCTGGTATCGTAGACCATAGGGACAGCGTTCTAAGATGACTTGTATCAGACTGTCCAGTCTTTCCTCTACCTTTTCCATAGGAATGGATTTATATTCAGGCGCTCCATTTTGCAGAATCCCTTCGTAACGGGAATATGGGATCAGAGAAGTTAGATATTCCTGTCGTGCTAAAAACTTCCAACAGTGGTAAGCCAGCGTTCTCCAGACTCTGTCTGCTCTCTGTCTTCCACGAAAGTCAGTTTTGATCCTGCAAATGAGGGTAGTACACTATGAGATGGTGAGGGTCCTGGGGTTCTCGATGATCAGGTCGACCAGAATTCTTGCCAACCTGATTAGTTTATCCCATGTTTTAACTTGAGAAATGAGCCACTGAGCCATTACTGATGCTCCTTACCAGCATCTTTGCTTGTACATTTATCATGGTATTTAAACCATTTAAGCCTCATTTTATACATAAACTTAAAATACTACCAGCTCCTTCCTTTTAAGGCTATGGTATCGTCCATGAGCTGCTATGAAGGACATTACTGAAATGATTATTTAATGAATGCATCCTAACTGCGTCAAAGATGATTGTATCTTTGGTTTGGAGAAGAGGTGACTGCTACTGAAGCAGTAATTGCTACGCTGGTAGGCAGACCTATCAAGGGAGAACCCTGATTAGAGAGCTCTCTAATCAGTCTCTCCCTCCCCCATTACCCACCCTATCCAGGGTGGAGGTTCCTCAAAAAGCTGAAAATAAATCTAAGATCCAGCGAACCACACTTAAGGATATATCAAAAGGGCTCTCTCTTTCTACTTGCTCATCCACGCTCATTGCCGCCCTGTTCACAGCAACCAGGAAACAGACACTGCCCATCAGCTGATGAATGGATAATGTAAGTGTGGTACACGAGACAATGGACTATTATTCCCTAAGTCACAACGGGTCAGATACTCTTTGTTATCAAAGGTGATGAGTCTTGTCCTGTGTCACCTTCAGAGTTAATTCATCGCAGCTCTAGAAACAGTGTTTGTTATTCTCTCTCCTTTGGCTTGTGTGAGAAAATAGACCCTCCCTCCAGTCTGCCTGGGATACTGCGCCACAGTGTGCAACCAGGACCCTTGTTGAGCCCACACTTGAGTCTCTGGAGCTGTATGAAGGACATGTTGGGTCAGTACAGGGTACAGTGTGTGCTCCCAATCCTGACCTGCTGTGGCCTGGAGTTTCTGTGTAGTAAAGCTCCCGGGCTTCTTGGAAGAGAGAAAACTGGAACATGTCATGGCTGCTGGCTCCAAGCCTGAGTGACTCATCTGGGAGTCAGGCATCGTGCTGGGTTGCTGTGCCCGGACTTCTAGGTCACTCACTGAGTGCGTTGTCATGGAACTGATACATGCACTTCCTTTTATCTAGAACGTTCTTTTTTCTTCCTCTTGCCTATAGGCTTTGACTTCCCTGGAACACAGTCCCTGTTTGGGCAGAGATTAACGAGTATCTTTATTATACATTAGGTTTTCAACATTTCAGACACAATGTTTACCACAGTGTAAAATTTAGCACTGGTGATTTTCTTTTTCTTTTTTTTTTTTAAAATAATCTCACCACTCTTACTGCTGGAAGTTCCAGAAAACCTTACTGGGGTTGCTTTCTAGAGTTCCTCAATGTTCAAGAAGTCAGCACAGCAACTGGATCCCATGACTACTGAAACATGTTGGGTCTATCCATGGAGAGATGTGTGACAGAGCACATCAGAGTGGTGAGGACAGCAAGGCAGATGTAAACGCATGCAGGCAAGACAGAACCAAGTTTTGCCTGGAGTGCTGAAATGCTCATGTGGAGTTTGTTTTTCTTTTCTCAAAGAGACTGTAGAAATTCTCAGATGGGACCACACTGACAGCGCTGAAGACAAGAGGAGGACTATCCCAGGAAGTTACCCAGAATTTTGTCTCTTGTCCGCAGAAGTGAGGGCTGAGGGAAGGCGTGGAGGACAGAGGGCATTTTCTTAGTCTTGTCCCTGTTGGGCAACAGGAGGGAACAGGCTGCATGAAGTATATGGTGAGTGCCTCGAATTTCAGAGAATTTTAGGTCCTCAAGAAGAATGTGAAAGAAACCTCAGATATCAGGCGGAGGGTGAAGTGCACTCGTGACTTCACGTGTACAGCGTCAGTCACCACTGTTCTTTTCATCCTGGGCTTTATGTGCTATCTGTGTATTTCTTCATTATGACGTCGAGCATGGAAACCTGTGTTAACAGATGATGTCTTTTGACTTAGTTATTGATACCAATGGCTAAGCATCTCCTCGTCCCCACCAAAAGTGGCCTTTCAGGGTTGAATGAAGCTATTGTTATAACTGATCTCTTTCATATGACTTCTTCATCAATCCATCATGAGTTACAATAGGTCTATTTCTTAATTCCTTTGGATCCAAAATTTGGTAGAAACTTTACCGGAGTGTTTTGTTTCGACTCTGTATTTTTCATTTAGGCTTTTACTCTTGAACAAAGTCTGCATTAGAATCCACAGATATACCTTAAGTGGAAAAAGATCATTCCACATAAATGATAAAGTAATATTTCAAAGTTCAGGTGCAAGTTCATTACTGAATTCTGCAGGGAACTGATTAAACTAACCGACAATACCATTCTTTCATGATCAGTTTGCATGAACAGCTGTAGATAGTGCTCTGCCCTCAAGGCTGCAAGCAAAAGCCTATCTTAAAGAAAGGGACTGCTGTTCTTTGTGAATAGAATTTGTTCTTTGTGAATTACGTAGTGGCTAAAAGGTGGAAGAAAAATATCCCACGCCTTACCATTTGGAAACAGTTACTGGAAACAGTGGTGATTGGTTTTATCTGAGCTAAGGTCTTCAGTCTATTTAACCACATGCTCACGAGCAATCCTCTAGGTGTACTTGATTCCACCACATGAGAGCAGCTTGGGATCTCTAAGGGCTCAACACCTGTTTCACTTGGGGGTAAGAGAAGGAGGATTTGGGCCCCTTAATTAGTCCTCTCGCTCCTGGAGGACACGAAGGAACTCTGCTGTTACAAAGACACGGGAGCCACCAAGGCATTGCACCAGGAACTTGCCCACAGCAGCAGACTCTGAGTTGGGGAGGAACTGCCTCCCTCCCAGGCCGCACTCCCGGGTGCATCCAGACACCAGGCATCTTTCCCTAGGCAGAAGGTACTGACGATCTCAAGAATGTCCACTTCCCCAAGTGCTCAAAGAATCACCGAGGAAGCAATAATTTTGCTTCTTATATCCATCTCTATTGCTAAATTAATTAACAAGGAGTATGTACTAATTTTCTTCAATAAGAAAAACAAAACCAAAAACCAACAAATATTGAAAAGCAATAGAAAAGAGGACCAATAGCCTTCCCCGTGAACGGTTGCTTCCTGCAGAGTGGATTCCACACCGTTGACATGTCTTTTCTCATGTTACTCCCAAACCATCCAATGAACTTCCTCCATTTCCTTTTCCTGTTTGTCTGGGACTGTCTTTGGTAGAACAATGCTCTTGACCTGTTTCTAGATTCCTTTTGGGATCTGTAATCGGTTTGGTATGCCATTGCTGGTAATGGCCTCAATCAGTTTTTTTGTTTTGTTTTGTTTTGTTTTTGTTTTTGGTGAGGCAGTGTTTCTCTGTGTAACAGCCCTGGCTGTCCTGGAACTCACTCTGTAAATCAGGCTGGCCTCGAAATCACAGAGGCCCACCTGCCTCTACCTCACAAGTGTTAGGATTAAAAACATGCAACATGCCTGGCCAGGATCAGTTTCCTAAGTTGTGCTTGTTTTCTCTCTGTCTTTGTCTCTGTCTCTCTCTCTCTCTTCCTTCCTTCCCTTCTTCTTTCCTTTCTTCTTTTTTTCCTCCATTCCTCCCTCTGTCCTTCTCTCTCTCCCTCTCTCTTTCTTTCCTGTCCCCTTCCTTTCCTTCAGTTCTTCCTTCCTTCTTTCCTTTTTTTTCTTTCCCTTTGTCTGCCAAATGCTTCTAATCTTTACTCCACAGTATAGCAATCTTTTTCTTCTATCTTGTTAACTAATGACTTGAAAATTTGGGGTGTTTTAGCTGTTCTTATGTAGTGAATGACTTTTACATTTTATTCAGCAATAACATGTTATTTTTTGCCAGTCTATTTGATAAATGATGGGTATGCAGTGATGACGACAATCTTGACACAGTACCAGTGAGTCCCAAAGCTCCACAAATGATCTGCCTAAATTTCTTCATCCACAAAATAACAATGGTATCTTCTACACAGGACCGTTATAAGGATTAAATGAAACAGGTACAGAAAGTAACAGTGCCATAAAGGTTCATTATAGCAGTGTTAATTTTTGACCTTCATTTATGACAACTTGGGTGCCTACTGTGAGGAAAAACTCTGGAGTATCAGTGTCTTTTTTTTTTTTTTTGCTATTCTTTTTTTTTATTTTTTAAAAAGATTTATTTATTTGCTATGTATACAGTGGTCTGTCTGCATGTATGCCTGCAGGCCAGAAGAGGGCACCAAATCTCATTACAGATGGTTGTGAGCCAACATGTGGTTGCTGGGAATTGAACTCAAGATCTCTGGAAGAGCAGTCAGTGCTCTTAACCTCTGAGTCATCTCTCCAGTCCTGAGTATCAGTGTCTTAAAGTTTCAACTCACTGAACAAAATTGTCTATATTCTGTCAATCATATTTTAATAAAACGCTGATTGGCCAGACAGACAATATAGGCAGAAAAACCAGACAGAAAGTAGAGATGATACAATGAGAACAGGAGAATTCTGGAAAGCAGGGAGGTTCCTCTGCTATTCCTGTGCAGACCACCGAAGAGGCAACATGTAAGCTGTCACACTGAGAAAGGTACTGAGCCCGTATGGCTAACATAGATCAAAATAATGGGTTAAGATAAGTCATAAAAACTAATAAGTAGCCTGATCTAATGGGCCAATCAGTTTATAATCTTAAGGAGTCCTATGTGTGATTTCTCTTTGGGGCATACCAGTTATGGGGTGCTGGGTGGGACAGATACCCCAACAAGCCGGCCCTCACACTACATCTAACCTTCAGTTACTCCATCTATTAGATGTATGATAGAATCAACTTGGCAGGATTGCTGTGAAAATTTCATTTGAAAAGCATGTTTCCACATATATACAAGCATAAGAAATCACAGTGATTTAAGTTGCAGAAAATGTATTTGTTACAAATGAGTGTTTTTGCATTTTTCAAGGAATGTGGGAAATGAAAGACTGATTTCCGCTATTTTTTGCCCTAGTGTCTTTCCACCCTCATTTTAAAAATGGAATCTATTTTCACCCTATTTTAAGAATAGGATGTGTTTTTACTGGAATTAAGTGCATAGAGTAGAGTCACTTTCAGGTTTGAGGGAGCCTGATTCAGCGTTCAGGTTCAGAAAGGGGTGTTCATGGCGACCTATCAGGGGCTCTTGGTCCATCAAACCACATTAGTCTGGAAGAAATTCACAGGTTCTCTTCCTCTGTGGAAACAAAAGAAGAACCCCTTTTCCAAAGCAACAAATCCTTAGATCCAAATTTTGAAATCAAGATACCTTCAAAATATATATGTTAGTTTAACTTGGCCGACCATATAATGAAATGTCTCTCTGTACTTAGCTCCTTCACAGTCAAAACATAAAAAGAAAACGCAGTAATATACATAATTCAGGCCCTCTGTGTATATTCCATCATTACATGGCTTATTTTTCTTAACTCTTTTTAATCTATGACTGTCTGTACTCTGTCTCTTTAAAGACTTTACCTTTTTAAAAACCATTTACTTCTTTTTATAACTGTCTATGTTCTTTTTCTTTTTTATCCCAAGCCTACATATATTTATCCAATACTATAACCCATTTAGAGGTCTTTTTTTTATCTGAATCTGTCTTTATTGTGTATCTGTAATTATTTTTTGACCAGAAGTGTTTTTTTTAATGCTAAGTGGGTGTGATTAGAACCAACTCTGCAGCACTGCCTGCTTCCTCAGCCCAGTCCAACACAGTGGAGGAATGTTCACTGCCTCTGAGAGCCATGCACACTGCCCCAGCTCCAGGGTTGCTGCTGGTGTATATCAACATTAAACAACTAGTAGCACACTGCTCACAAACCCCATTAAATGCCCCATAGACAGACCTCCCAAAAGAGTCACAACCAGCTCCTAAAGAAGCCACACAGCCTCCCACAGCTGAATCAGGAAAATCTCTTCTTAAAGGAGCTGCAGTGCTCCTGCTCTCTGCCAGCAAACAGAGCCCATCCAAAAGCAAAAAAAAAATGTGGCTAAACTTGTGTGTGTGTGTGTGTGTGTGTGTGTGTGTGTGTGTGTGTGTCTATGTGTGTGTCTAGAATTTTATAAGCTCTCTTAGGTTTTATGTGGATTTAACTGACACACGTTGGTACACCAATATGTAGGCAGGAGGTTGTTAGTTCATTCCTGGCTACTTAACCCCAAAATAATCACAAAGAGACCATATTATTTGCAATACTGTTTGGACAATAGCTTAAGCATGTTTCTAGCTAGCTCTTATATCCTAAACTAACCCATCTCCATTAATCTGTGCATTACAATGAGGTCATAGACTACCAGGAAAGTTTCAGTAGGCTCCAACAGAGGCATTTATCTCTGGTAGTGGCCATGTGGCTTCTCACTTACTCTGCCTACTCTCTCCTCCTCTATCTGTTTGGAATTTCTACCTTGTCCAATTCTGATAAGCCATTGGCTGAAACAGCAGCTTTATTCATTAACCAATAAAAGCAACACATATACAGAAAGACTTCCTACATTGTTCCCCATATAGAACTTGAAGACGACAAAACCAATTTTTTTCCTTGTCTTTCTGGAATGCAATCAAGATTAATGCCCAGGGGCTAGATGATAGCTCAGTGATCAAGAGCACTGCTCCTTTTCTGGAGGCTCTAGGTTCAATTCCCAGCACCCACATGGCAGCTCACAACAGTCTATAACTGCAGTTCTGGAGGATTTTATGCCCTCTTTAGGACTCCATGGTCACCAGGCACTCATGTAGGTCACCAACCTACACGTAGGCAAAAAACCAATATACAGAAAATAATAATTTTTAAATTAAAAAATATTAATGGCTTAACATGGAAATCTTCCTATCACCTTAAAGAACCTGAGTCAATACCTTAAATAAAATTAGGTAATTTATTTAATTTAGGAAAAATGCTTTCTTAAAGACTATGGAATTTTAGACTTGATGCATAAAAATGATCTAATTCCATGTTTTTCAAAGTGTCCCTCATCCTGTTCCTGCAGATTTGGGGAACTGGTTGAATCTTGGAGCATGCAGAAAGAAGTGTCATGCAGGGCTAACCAGATCGGCACGGCCACTGAGCTGAACATGCGACAGAAGAAGTGTTATACAGGGCTAACCAGATCTGCACAGTCACTGAGCTGTTGCCCATGTCCTTTGCCCACCTCCAAAGCTGTATTGCAATCATGGGATTCGTTAAATTGGCATGAAAGTAGCACAAAAGGCGTTCTTGCCTCCAGCTTTAAGCTTTTATACTGTAACAATATTATCTTTTAATGTAGGCCAAAAACAATATGCATTTCAAATCTTAATTTTTTTTCTTTTTAAAATTTATACTACTCACAACTTTTTGGTCTAAATTGTGTTAGTAAGTTGAATTGTTAAATTTCATTCTACTAACCAGTGCTAGGATATTCACTTAAGTATAAATAGATTAAAAGCAAAAGAAAATGTGAAGGAGGCAAGCGGACCCTGTGAACGTGCCAGAGTTCTCGATGAGGTTACTGTTCAGCTCTGCCTTTCCTGATTATAGGACATAAGAAATGTCTTCTTTGTGTTTGGTTACTGCACAGCCGGTGTCATGACTTAGCTTATGTCGTTATGCCCAAGTTTCTGGTCCCCCAAATGAATTCACAGAGTCGGATTTATAATGCAAATTATATGAAAGTTTTAATAATATTCAAACTTAAGTTTGGACCAACACCCTTCCAGCACTCCAGCACAGTGGTTGAGGAAAGTGTGGCCGGAGCCTTGGGAGGGCAGAACTTTTAAAGAGGAAACGCCATAATCAGGGGAGTTCCTGTCCAGTTGTCTTGGGACTGGGTAAGGAGTGCATAGGATAAGGTAGTTTCTGAACTCATTGATCTGTTTTTGGGTATGAAAACCTATCAAAGAGCCATTAATAACTGACAAGGTATCTCCAAGGACAGGAAGCCTCCCAAGAATGTTTGGACCTCACTAAATTTTATAGCCCTGCTCCCTACCTAAATTGACCATTTTTAGGGTATCTACTCGAATTTCTGCTGTGGCAGCATGTTTCTGGAGCTGAGATCGCCCACCCCCAACTCATTATATGGCCTAACATGAAGCCCCTGGGATTTGCAAAATGGGGTGTGCAAAGTCAGGTTCTCACAATTTCATGCTCAGAATTTTTCTATTTTTTTTTTTTTTTTTTTTTTTTTTTTTTTTTTTTTTTTTTTTATTTTTTTTATTTTTTGTAAATTTTATTAAATTATAAAAGTTTCCATTTCCACCCCCCCTCCCAACACCCTCCCACTCCCCCTACTCCCCCTCCTCCTCCCTCTTCGTCCCACAGGGCAGTCAGGGTTTCCTGCCCTGTGGGAAGTTCCAGTTCCTTCCCCCTCCCTCCAGGTCCAGGAAGGTGAGTGTCCAAACAGACTGGATCCCCAAAATCCATTATATGTAGAGGAAACAGGTCCCAGTGTCATAGTCAATGGCTTTTCAGAAAGACTTCGGGTCAGCCACAGTCAGAGAATCCGGCCAAATTCGGAGAGTCTGGTTAGATCACGTCCTCTTTCAGTCCCAGTCCAACTGGCCTTGGTAAACTCTCATCAGATCCGTTCCCTTGTATCAGTGGGTAATAGCATCCCTCGCAGTACTGATTTCGTTTTTCATGTTCTTCCTCCTTCTGCTCCTCATTTGGACCTCGGGGGGCTCAGTCCGGTGCTGCAATATGGGTCACCGACTGTATCGCCGTCCTTCGTCAGATGCAGGATCCCTCGGAAGGCCCTCTGGATCAGAATTTTTCTATTTTAAAAAGGAAACAATACTGGTGTGGACAGTGGTCCCCTCGCTGCACACTGGACATCAGATAGCCTTCGAGACCCACCGTCTACCTCCTGTTTACCCAGAGTCCTGTGCGACTGCTCACAGCTTTGTTCACTGAGCCACATGTGTGTGTCCAGTAGAGACCAAAGTCACTTCTGTCCAAAGACAAAGTCTCAGATCAGACTGCCAGGCCTTGGATACCACTTCTGTCCTTGACTAGCGATTGTGACCTCTGTTCACTATGAAGGTCAATTCTGCTTAATTTGTTGTGATAAGGATAAACAAACACAAAGGTATATGTGAAGCAACAGGAAGAGCGTAAGCAGTGTAAGAATTTGTAAGGGTTAAGTGAATCATGCATAAGCATGCACCATGGCATACTGAAGGAGTATATCAGTGTCCTATTTATATTCGTTTCCAGGGACTTCCATAACAAATTACCACAAACTTGGTAGTTTATAGACAACAGGGATTTAACTGTGATCATCCTGGAAGCTAGAGTGTCCATGTCAGTATCATTAGGCCAAAAGAAGTAAGTGTGCCAGCAGGGCATCATCACTTCAGCAGCTTCTGGCTGCAGCCAGCACTCGTTGGTTTGGGATGGCACCATGCTGACTTGTCTCCATTTCACCTTTACCTTCTTCTTCTCTATGTGTGATATGGTTTCAATGTGATTCGCTCTCCTGGACTCACAAGGAGTTTAATTCCTAAGCCATATGCTGGTAGAGCTAAGATAGGGGCAACTTAGACCATATCTCAGTTAGGTCTTCTTTTGCTAGGGGAAAAAAAAAAAAAAACACGAGCAAAAGCAACTTGGGGAAGAACAGCTTTATTTAACTTACAGGTCACAGTCCATAATCTAGGGAAACAAAGTCAAGAGCTTAAGGCAGGATTTTAGAAGCAAGAACTGAAGCAGAGGCCATGGAAGTTACACTGTTTCCTGACTTGTTCTCCATGGCTTGCTCAGTTGGTTTTTGTTGTTGTTGTTTTGGTTTTGGTTTGGTTTTGGAGACAAGGTCTCACTATTTAGTCTTAGATTGTCTGACCTGGAACTCTTTATGTAGACCAGACTGGCCTTAAACTCATAGAGGTTCGCCTGCCTCTGCTTCCCAAGTGTTAGTATTAAAGGGATGTGCCACCATGCATAGCTTCTGTTTGATCCCAGTGCTACATTTCCTTGATAACGCCACTCATGGTGGGCTGGACCTTCCAATGTCAAGCATTAATTAAGAAAATGGTCCCTCGGACTTGTTTACAGGCCAATCTGATGGAGGCATTTTCTCAGCTGAGGTTCCCTCTCCCGGGTGACTATAGCTTGTGTAAAGTCACCAGAAAACTAATCAGCACATCCCAACTCTGATGACTGTTGGTGGGGTCTTTGAGAAGTGATTAGGAAGAAAGTCACCAAGGGGGAACCCTGTGGTTGAGTCCTGGTAGCTTTCTGGAGAGAGGGAAAGAGATCAGTCACAAAGACTGGTGAGCTTCCCACCTCTTGCCTAGTGACCTCCTCTGCCACCTCTGGATTCTTCCAGAAAGAAATCTGTCTCCAATTCCAGGCCCTCAGACATACACCTTCGGATCTGAAAGTCCAAATAAATGCTCTTTCCTTATAAAATTAACCTAATTCAAATGTTTTACTATTGTAATAAAAAAATTAGTAGTATAGTATGTCCTAACTCCCTCTGCTTCTCTTTTGAGGGATACTTGGGGCTGGGTTTAGAGCTCACCTGTATGGTCCAGGATAAACTCCTCATGTCAAGAGCCTGAGCTTTATTACATTTTCAAAGATCTCTTTTCTTTATGTGAAGACTTCTGCAGGTCTGGGAATTAAGACTCATCATTCTTGGAAAGTATTTTCCAATCTACTCCTGCATCTTATCCTTTCTTCCTATAGGACTTCGTTCTCCCCCTTCCCCTTCCTCTTTCTCCTCCCTCCTACTTTGTCTTTCTCCCCTTCTCTTTACTCAACTTCTCCCCAACCTTCTTTGCCTTTCTCCTCCTCTTCCAAACTGAGGCTAGAGCTCGCATCCTTCTGGAAGTCTTCCCTGACTTGAAGATTGCCCAACTCAGTTCACTTGCTGTGTGCTCCTGCATCCTGAATATAACCGTTTTGACATTCTCTCTCTCTCTCTCTCTCTCTCTCTCTCTCTCTCTCTCTCTCTCTCTCTAATTGACTTAATTTTCCTATAGGAGTTTTACACGTACAGAGAAGTTGGTAAACACACAGAGATATGTATCCCCCAGCCTCACTGCTTTACAAGTCCTCCTATAATTAACATCTTACAAATAGCATGGTACCTATTTCACAATCACTGAGGCAATAATTGAGAGATTATTATTGATGAAAAGTTCATAGTTTATACTAGGGCTTACTTTTTTCTACTGTCCATCTCTGTGGGTTTTCACAAATACAGTGTCGATGTCTCTCACTACCGTATCATAGAGTTTCTCTGTCTTAATAGCAGCATGTGCTGAAGAGATGGTTCTGGGGTTAAGAGTTTACTGTTCTTTCAGAAGCTCAGAGGTCGGTACCCAGCACTCACTGGGCAACTTAAAACTATGAGTAACTCTAGTTCCAGGGGATCTGATGTCCTCTTCTGGCCTCTGACCGCAATGCACTTACACACACTTCAAAATACAGGTAACGTCGTTAATATATGTCTTCCTCCTACTTCTCCCTCCCATCCCTTTGAACTCTTGGCACTCACCAGTCTTACTATCGCTTTGAACCTTTCAGATTGCTCCCCACCCCATTTTCTTTCTCTCTCTCTTTTTTCTTATTAACGTTTTGGGTTTGAAAATGAAATGATGGATTTCATCACAGTGTCCTCATACACATGTGACATTACACTTGTTTCCCTCACTCTTTCTCCTTCACCGTCCTCTTCAACCCCATCCTCGTTCTGGCTAGTTCCCTTCCTTCACAGTCTACATTCTACTTTGTGACATGTGTTCCATGGCGCTTTCTGTGTCGTACCTCCTGGAGGATTGCTCCCTCCCATCTTACAATCTCATTTCTAGCTCCATGTGCCCCATATATATATATATATATATATATATATATATATATATATATATATATGTATATGTATATGTATATATATATATATATTGTCACAGGCACAGTTTTAAAACTAGGTTCTGTATGTGAGAGAAAACATGCTGCATTTGTGTCTCTTGAGTCTGGCTTAACAAAATTATTAAAACCCTTTGCCTGCAAATGTCATTATTTTGTTTTGCTTTGTGGCTGCAGGAAACTTCACTGTATATGTGAATCACATTCTCTATTCATCTGAGGATGGATCTCCAGGCTGGTTTCATTTTCAGTCTCCTGTGAACAGTGCAGCTGTAAAAATGGATGAGCAAACATTTCTGTGTCCTGATGACTCAAGGAGTAAGTGGTAGATCTGGGTCATGTGACAGCTTTGTAAGCATTCTAACTGAGCTGTAAAAGTGTGTAATGTGTAATGTTCTAATATGGTGTGTTCAAGAGCAGTATGGCTGGGCCATGTGATATTTCTGTTTTTAGTTTTCTGAGAAACCTTTACACAGTGGTTGCCTTGGTTTTTACTCCCTCCCGCACCAAATACGTTTCCTCTTTTTCCACATCCTCGCCAGCCCAGGTTGTCAGACTCCCTTCTTCTACATGCAGATCCAAGTCCCCTCCTCATCTTCTCAAGGCTTGATACCTTGTTTCCTTTTAGCATCTGGATGCAGCGTTGTCTGTTCTCTCACAGGCTGAAGGACATTTCCATTGCTGTCAAGTTTTGTCAGCAAAACTGCTGTAAATACCTTTGGACAATTTGTGTGTGCGTGTGTGGGAGGGAGTAGAGATAAGTTTCGATCCATTTGAATAAATACCAAGAAATATAGTTGTGGAATCATATGGTCAGGTTATCTTTAGCTTTGTAAGGAACAGCTGAGAGGGCTTCCAAAGTGCCTGTATCAATTTTGCCTTTCCATAGACAGTGAGTCAGAGTTCTCCTTGCTCTCCATTCTTGCCAGTGGTGCTTATTGTCAATGTTTTGGCTTTAAACTTCTGAGAGAGAGAGAGAGAGAGAGAGAGAGAGAGAGAGAGAGAGAGAGAGAGAGAGAGGTGTCTACTCGCTCTTCTACTGTGCAATTCTCTAATGACTAAGATTCAGAACACCTTTTCATCCTCTCATTTCCCACCAGCAAAGCTTTGCTGAGGGGTCTGTTTAATCTTTTGCCCACTTTTTAATTGAGTTAGTTCCTTCACATAGAGTTGCAACAATTCATGTGATGTTTTAGCTCCCTTGGTCAGGAACCCATTTCACCAGTGTGTTCTGCCCCTACTCTTTTAGCATTGCTTGCAGAACCCTTTCTTTCCTAGTGTGTGCATTGGTGCATGGCATGTGTGGGGTATGGGGTGTGTGTGTGTGTATGCACATGTGAGGGTATGTGCATGAAGGCCAGAGGTGGATGTCTTTCTTAATTGTTCTCCACTTTACTTTGTAGAGTCAGGGTTTCCTAGGGAACCAAGAGCTACCTATTTGGCTAGCTGGCCCAGATCACCCTCTGACTCTGCCTCCTGAACTCTGGGATTACTGGTGGCTGTCATGTCAGCCTGGTTTCTGTGTGGCTGCTGGGCTCCCAAACTCCAGCCCTCATTCTGGGAAAGCATTTTATGTACTGACCCCTACCGTCTACCTGTCCTATAGAACACTGTATTAGGGAGGGGATTAAAAAAATATTATTTAGTGTGTATGTGTGTCTATACACACACACGTGAAAGCCTCTCTCTCTCTCTCTCTCTCTCTCTCTCTCTCTCTCTCTCTCTCTGTGTGTGTGTGTGTGTGTGTGTGTGTGTGTGTGTGTGTGTGTGGTGTACACATGTGAAAGCCTTGTAGAGCTTTTAGATCCCGAATCTAGTTTATGGGGTTGGCAGGATGACTCACTTTCCGGGCAAGCAGGCCAACTTGAGTTTGATCCCAGGATCCCACATGGTAGAAGGAAGGAGAGGACCAAACTGATTTCTGTAAGTTGTCTCTGACGTTCACATGTGGGTGAGGACAGACATACACAGACCCACAGACACACATTAAAATAATAGCAACAAAAGCCAAATCAGCAGCAAATGCCTGCAGTTCCAGCACTCCTACAGAGAGTTGGGAGCCAGGGACACTCGCTGGGAATACGCACAGCAGCAGAAACAGACCTGGAAGGTGAGAAACAACTTCCAAAAGTTGTTCTCTGACGTCTACACACACACACACACACACACACACACACACACACACACACACACAAACTTCTACCTGCAGTGCCACAAAACAAGTCATTTGGATAAAATAGATTTATGTAGATTTAGCGGCTTCAGGAATTTCATGTCTTACTTTTAAGTCTATCACCTACTTTGACTTAGGTCACTACCTTCTTAGGTCCCCATCTGTCTCCTTCTCGACAGAGTCTGAATTCTATATTTTACCTGAATTTGTACTCTTTTTTTGTTTGTTTGTTTGTGTTTTAGTTTGTTTTTTTGAGGAATTTGTACTCTTGGTATTAACTACACTCACCTAAAAATATTGAGCGGTGCTCAGCTATTCTGAGCTCTCATAAACACTGACCTGCTGTTCCCTCAGGCTCCCCCGCCCCTCCCCTGACTCACACAGTGGGAGTGTGTGTCAACAATGCTGCCCCCTAAAAAGACCAAGGGCAGACTGTGCTTTGGTTTCCACTGAACCCAGTGTCTCCCTACAAAGGAATGCTGTGGAAGGGTTGAGACTGGGTGGAGAGTCAGGATTGACGCTTGTGTGTTCATTCTCCCACTAGCCCAGCAGGACTCGGTTTCTGGCTAAGTGTTCTTTTTTATTCCTGTGTTTGTGACTTGAAACAAAAGCAATTTTGTTTCAATTTGTTTCAGAATGACAAATACTTTTTTCTCTGTCTACAGCAGAATACATGTGTTAGGCTGAAACCCCCTCCCTGTCCCAGAGAAATACATTCAAAACAAAATGTTCAGATGTTATCAGCATAGTGATCTAACAGGGTAGTGTTTCTGTGACAACTGTAATCTTAAGTAAGTGGGAAGGAACTCATGAATTTCGAATTATATCATGTAAATAAATTCACAAATCAGGAAAGTAATTCGTTGTTCTGGCTTGGCTGTTATCCCGGAGACTTCCTCTTCTCTAGCTCAGCCTTCCATACACATCCCACTTTGGTTACAGACTGCCCCTCAGAGTGTTAGTCTCCACCTCCACGGGAACTTGGCCACTATAGCTTAACTCTATTAGTAAGACAGTCAGTGTTATAATTTAAAAATGGCGGGAGAGAGAGAGAGAGAGAGAGAGACTCATGCCAGGCTAAAGAGATCACATGGAGGGTTTGTTGGGGGAGAGGGAGAAAGATACTCAAAATGTGGCCTCTGAAAACAAGAGTTGAGGAGAGAAGATAGAGCGGAGGCAGGCCAGGCTCGCCTTTTATGAGGGGACTTAGCGCATGTATACAGGGACTCTACTTAGCAACACAGCAGATGACATTGTCAGGACTCTGAGCAGGCCAGCGTAACTGCCTGAAGACTGACCGGCGCATCTGCACAGGGATGCCGCATCCTACCAGGTCCCCAAGGGGCAGGCAAGCCCTGATTGCAAACATTGCTCCCTTTCGTTGAGCATACAAAGGTGAGAAGTTAGAAGGAGATTGCAGGTGAGGTAGGAATGAGGGTGTTGTGTTCTCAAAACTGCTTCCTGCTGACCTTGGGGTGTCAGAATCTTTGGGGGATCTGAGAAAGCTGGGGTGCTAGCCAAGTCCAGGAGTTGCTGGCTGTTTCAGTTTGCTGTCCAGGCTCTGTGAGACCAGCCGGTGCCACTTGAACCTGGCTGTCAGCAGGATGTCAGCAGAGCAGATGATAAAGTTAAATTTTTTTCCTTGGGTCCTGGTACTTGAGGGAGGGAAGTCCCAAGACCAGAGAAAGGTGGGGGAGGCTTAGGTTGTTGATCATCAGTACTTATCTGGAGTGCATCTCCTGTTCAGGCTCCAAGTCAGCTCTCTGGAGCTCACAAGAGGCTTTTGTGTTTATAAAAAGATATAAATTTTAGACACATTAAGAAGCAACTCAAGAGAGCTGAAAATCCCGAGCTTGTGGCTATGATACTCTTACGGTGGAGTATTGTGTTCAGAACTCTGAGAGCTAGAGCAATAGCTTACCAGAATCCTATCGGTTGTGTTAAAGTTATGGGCAGTAACATAGCGAGAGAGAGGAATTCGGAACATGTTTTATTCTCTTATACATCTCAGATCACTCTCTCCTATCCCACCCAAGCTTCCCAGCTTCACATAAACAAGCCTTAAAGCACCGGCTCTCTGATTCGCAGGGGGCTGACCACTGAGAGCAGTCACTGCAAAGCGAGTTCCTTTAAATAAAGGAACAGTAGAATTTACATTGAAGTCTGCTTTGGGAGTTTCTCTTTTTTTGAGTCTGGTAAGGAGGTAAATTGTGTTTAGACTTAGTATTAGCTCTAGGAGAGGGAGGCCTTGGGACCTGAATTCTATCTACACAAAGAACTGAGAAGGCAGCTGAAGCCTTGGTTGCTGCTGTGAAACTGACAAAGCTACCACTAGCCTCGTCATCAGAGAGCATCAGAGTTCCGAGAAGGATACATTTTACCTGAGTTAGCTATTAAAACTGGCAAACACTTACTTCCTGGTTACCTGGCAGAGGTCTCAGGTCAGCGGAAGTCTTCAGGTAGGCCCAGGAGATCTGATAGCGTTTTCTGTGGAGTAGGAACTTGTGGGAAGACCAGGCTACCTTTGTCTTGGCAACTTGAGGCAATCGATTCCCCAGCGTCCTAATGTCTATGGTCTGAAGAGGGTCTTGGTAGCAGTTGACATGAAAGGCAGTTTTGGCTCAATGGCTGGCATTGCCACATTTGAAGTAAGTTTCAAGTAAGTTCCTGTGCTCATTCACCTTGTTTGGAGGAAACAAGGGTGCTGCTGGGAACTGGCATGTCTCTATCACAGAAAACATTTTTTAAAAAAAAAAAAAGAAAGAAAAAGATTTATTTATTTATTGTGTGTATACAATGTTCTGCCTGCATGAATGCCTGCAGGCCAGAAGAGGACATCTGATCTCACTATAGATGGTTGTGAACCACCATGTGATTGCTGGGAATTGAATTCAGGACCTTTGGAAGAGCAGTCAGTGCTCTTAACTGCTGAGTCATCTTTCCAGCCCCACAGAAAACTTTTTAATTAAACATTTAAAATTCCATATTCTGCAGATCTCTGAGCATTTGAGGACTATCTATTAGGTATATCTGAGTAGACAAACTTGGTTTCTACTTGTTTTAAGCTTAACTTTGAAAACATATACAGGGAACTAAATAAGGCTTAATTAATAATTAAGTTATATCAGTAATTAGCGTGAATACAATGAAATACATTTCTAAGGATGATTGATTGTTAACTTCTGCTCCCTAACAGTCTTCAATATGCTAGCAGCTTTCATAAGACTAGGACTTTACATCCCATTCCTGTCGGGTTATCCAAAATTAATGATTTTGTATTGAAGCTCTTCTAGTATCAAAATAAAACCTTTTAACCATAGATAATGGGCTCAGTAAAGATACCAAAATAGCCATTCTGGTAAAACAGAACAAGTTTGTACCAAGCTGTCAAGGCTTGTCTGCTGGGAAGGCGAGGAAAAGTGACAAGGGAAGATCTCAGGGTGAAATGGAAACAGGAGGAGGGTTGTGAGTTGGGGTGTGGCTGTGAGCAGGAACTGAGGGAGCACAGATACCAGCAGTACCCTTGACAGTCCATGGAAGCCTCTGCCCAAATGCCCAATTCTGGAAAAATGACCCTTTTGAGAGAAACAGGCATTCCATTATAGAATATATATCTTATTTGTCAATATCTTAGTTATCAAACACATGTTACCATTTATTTAAATTCATTAGAAGTTTAATGTTGAACACTTGGCAAAGACTTAGGTGTAAATCTTTAAGTTAGCTTTTGTTAATCTGAATAGATCTTTATAACCTTAAATTTTTATTAGCATATAGAGTATATATTTTAAACCAATTGAATCACATATACAGTATGTTGTAACAGATCTAACCATATATTTTTATCATCATATAAAAGTTCATTCCAATCCAAAATATTTGAGACTTGTTGCTTCCTTAGTCTACGTTGTAAGGGAAGACGTGGCCCCTTGTTTGTCCCAGCTGCCCGGCTAGTTTACACCCAAAATAACCACACAGAAACTGTAATAATTAAAACACTGCTTGGTCATTAGCTCTTGCTTCTTATTGGCTAACTCTTACATATTAGTTTAACCCATCACCATTAATCTGTGTATCGCCATGTGGCAGTGACTTACTGGAGATTCTAACTGATGTCCATCTCCGGCAGAGGATCCATGGCTTCTCTCCTCTGCCTTTCTTCTCCCAGCATTCAGTTCTGTCTTCTCTGCCTACCTAAGTTTTGCCCTATCAGGCCCAAAGCAGTTTCTGTATTCATTAACCAATGAAAGTAACACATGAACAGAAGAACCTCCTACACCAAGTCTAGAAGGAGATACAATGACAGAGAGCACATTAGGGCTAAAAAGATCACATGATATGCATTCTTTAACCGTACTAAAAGACAGCTGCCAGTCACATGGTTGTCTACATCATGATGAGGTCATCAGCCAAAATGGAGAAGAGTCACATGGTGGCTGTTTAAAACATATTTTTCTAAATAATAGTTACATGTGCATATATGCACAGTTGAATCCAAGTTACAGACACATACAGAGTTAAATTAAGCTTACATTCACACATACAAAGTTAAATCCAAGACACAAACATGTAGTAAGGAAGACTCTAGTTTGTTCTCCACTGCTTAGCCCCAAAATAACCACACAGAAACTATATTAATTAAATCACTGCTTGGCCCATTAGCTCTAGCTTCTTATTGGCTAACCCTTACATATTAATTTAACCCATTTCTATTAATCTGTGAATCACCATGTGGCAGTGGCTTACCGGGTAAAGTTCCATCTGACTCCAGTGGGGTTACATGACTTCTCTCTGACCTTGCCTCCTTCCTCCCAGCATTCACTTTAGCTTTTCCCCACCTAGCTCTGTACTTTTGCCCTATCATAGGCCAAGACAGTTTCTTTATTCATTAACTAATAAAAGCAATGCATAGACAGAAGGACTGCCCACACCATTTCCCCTTTTCTGTTTAAACAAAAAAGAAGGCTTTAACTTTAACATAGTAAAATTATATAAAACAGGCATTAGGTAAAAATTACAGTTACAATATTTATATCTACTTTATCTTTTAACATATCTAAGGAAAACTATGACTATCTATCTATTTTTCAACTCCATCAAAGACTCCAGAAGGATATAATATTACCTAAGTAAACAATAAGTTCATTGTAAGCAGCTTCCAAAACTCTAGAATTGACAGACATATCTTGCTGCCTGTACAGTCACCCAAAGTTCTCCTGTACCATTGGGGCATCCATCTTCAGCCCACAGGCCCATAGTATCTGGCAGACTTTTTTATGAAGCAGAAAATTTGAAACTGTTTTGCCTTTATTGTCAGTTTGTCAATCACTTTCTTCTGTGTCCTAAAATAGAATGTCTGGCAGACTCTCTCATGAATCAGGAACCTCGAAGGATTGTCTCACCTTTAGGCAAGTTCAGCAGTCATTTCTCTGCGGGTCCTGCATGTCCAGTTCATCAAGCAGTCAAAGAAAGAGCAGTTTCTTGCCCAAATGGCTAATCAACTCCATAAGTAGCCTCTTTGACACCCATCTTTCTCTCGAAGTAGTTTGGTATTTCCAGAGCAGATGTGTCTCATTGTCATGAAAAGTCTTAAGCTCTTAAAACATTTTAAATGCCATATTCTGAAGGTCTCTGAAAGATTTGAAGAATATATATCTAACTGAAATATATTTCTATCTGTCCAGAAAACCTAACTAACATAACTAGACACTTGACTATTATAGATGATTATCTATTAACCTATATTTTTAAATATACATTACATTTTTAAAATGGGTTGTACAAACACAATACCTTAATCAAGAGCAGAAATACACATATAACCAAATTGACCTTAAGTTTGTATCAATAAGCCAAGATCCACACCAATGTAAATCTCTATAGCATATTTCCCTTTAAATGTAAACAAACATTTATAGACAATATTTGGAAATATGGGTGTAGTTCTGTCCAAACTTCTTCCTGATGTTTATTGGGCAAAGTAATTTTTTGAGGGGTATTCAAGGTGACCTTTCAGGTGGTCTTGGTCCATAAAACCATATTAGTCTGGAAGCAATCCATGGGTTCTCATTCTCTGTGGAATCAAAGAAGAACCTCTTTTCCAAAGCAACATATCCTTAGACACAAATTCTGAAGTCAAGATACCTTTAAAATATACATGCTGGTTTAGCTTAGCAGCGCTTACAATGAAATGTCTCTCTGTATTTAGCTCCTTCACAGTCAAAAAAATTCAAAGAAAACACAATAACATACGTAATTCAGACTCTCTGTGAATTTTCCATTTTTATGTGACTTTTTTTTAACTTCTTTTAACCTATGACTGTCTGTACTCTTGTCTCTTTAAAGACTTTGTTCCATGTTTTTAAAAACCATTTACTTCTTTTTATAACTCTCTATACACTTTTTATTCTCTCTCCCAAGCCTATGTACATTTATCCAACACTGTGACCCATTTAGAGATCTTTTATGTCTGAATCTGTCCTATTGTGTATCTTTGATTCTTTACTGTCCAGGAGCACTTCTTAAAATGCTAAGCACTTCTTAAAAACTTAAGCTGCACTATTGCTAGAGGAAATACAGTGGTGGAAGTCCATTGACCACCTCTGCAAGCTGTGCACATTGCCCTAGTTCCAAGTATGCAGCTGGTCTATGTCAAGGCATTAAGCAATTCATAACACGCTGCCTACCATCCCCATTCAAATGCTCGGTGACTGGACCTCCAGAAAGAGTCAGAGTTCATGCCAGCAGCACGGCCCAGAAAGCCAGCATTTCAAAACCACAACTTTTTTTTCTTGCTACTGCTGAATCAGGAAAACCTCTCTTAAAGGAACTGCAGCATGCCACCAGCAAGCAAAGCCCATTTGGGAAAATAAATGCAGCTAAACTTGGTTTCTTAGTGTCTAGAGTTCATTTTCAAGCCCTCTCAGGTTTTATATGGATTTAGTTTACCAGACTGATGTGCCAATTTGTAGTAAGGAGGCCCCTAGTTTGTTCCCAGCTCCTTAGTCCCAAAATAATCACACAGAAACTGTATTAATTAAATAACTGCTTGACCCATTAGATCTAGCTTCTTCTTGGCTAACTCTTACATATTAATTTGATCCATTTCTATTAATCTGTGAATTGCCATGTGGCAGTGGCTTACCAGGTAAAGTTCCATCTGGCTCCAGTGGGACTACATGGCTTCTCTCTTTCCTTGACCTTGCCTCCTTTCTCCCAGCATTCACTTTAGCTTTTCCCCACCTAGCTCTGTACTTTTGCCCTATCATAGGCCAAGACAGTTTCTTTATTCATTAACCAATAAAAGTAACACATATACAGAAGGACCTCTCACACCACAAGCATGTACACATGCATATACATATGTATCTTAAGCAGGAGTTGAATAAATTAAAAGAAAGGGAAAACTTGTGGGTGCTGAGCAAGACGAAGTTGGCTTATCCACCTCTGACTCCCATATTGCAGCAGACCTACAGGACATTTAGAGAGGGTAAGCATGCTGAGTACCGAAAAGGAAACAGAGACCTTTTAGGATAGGAAACCATGAGGGCTACAAACATCTCACTGAGAACATACTACCCAGAACTTAATAATTCTGATTTCAAGTTCTTTTTCATTTGCACTCAAACCAATTTCAATGTATAAATAAATACAAGCATACTTTCATGTCTCATAAAAAAATTTACAAGTTATCAAAAGTGCTTTATTAGACTTCATTCATTTTCTGCCTTAGCATCAGTGATTACTTGGTCTACATTGCCAAGTTGATGCAGTTTGAGGGAACACTGGCCTTTCAATAAGTAAGGACTTGGATATATCACACTTAAAATTTTCCTAGCACATATCTTTTGTCTGAGGCTAGTCATAGTGTTCATACTTTAAGTGAACAATTCAGTGACTTCAGTTTATTCAGGGTTTTGGGCAGCCAGTTCTATAAAATTCCAAAACTATTTTCCCCCACCAAAATAGGCCCTACAAACTGCTCATGCTGTGAACGACTCTCCGTTTCCTCCTCCTCCAGCCACTGAAAACTGTCAATCATCTTTCCACTTCCTTCTTCTATGTTTCCTATCAACGGCTCATGTGTTATGTAGCCATTTGCAATTGGCCTCTTTAATTTGGAACAATGTTTTCAAGGTTCACTGGTGTTGGATCATGTATTTCATTCCTGCTATAGCTGAATAGCATTCCATTACATGGACCAACTACATTTCCAATCTAGCATGGTAACCATTGCACAATGGAGCCTACGAATACCAGATTTCCTTCATTCACCCATTGATGAATGGTTAGGTTGGTTTAGCCTTTTGGCTGATGGGAACACTACCTCTGTAAGCTCTCTTCTATAATGGCAAAAGACTTCCTGTTTTCCCTTCCTCAAGTCCTTTCAAAAGATGTAAACCAGATAACTTCATCCCAACTTCTTCAATTTAATGTCTTCATTCCATTTTTTAAAAGAAGAGATTTATTAATTTTTATTTTATATGTATGAGTGTATGTCTGTGTACCTACCGCATGCCTTCTTGGTACCCTTGGAGTCCAGAAGAGAGCACTGGATCCCCTGGGACTAGATGGTTGTGAGCCACTATGTTCATGTTGGAAATCAAGTCTAGGTCCTCTGGAAGAGCAGCCAGTATCTTAACATCTGAGCCATTTCTGCAGCCCCTTAATTTTGTTCTTACCCTGTATTAGTGACCTTTCTGTTGCTGCAATAATGCACCCCCAGCATTGCTGTCTACAACAAATATCTTTATTGGGCTGGTTTCACTCCCTGTATGCAGCTCTCCTTGGCAGATATCTCATAGCTCTGGCATCTCCAGAATTTTAGGGTCTCTATAGCAACCCAGGCTTCCCTTTCCCAGCTTCATGTAATGGCCTCTCAGGACCTTTGTCCAGGAATTCCTTACCACACAATCCTTGGCCTTTGAGGATCTCAGAAACAGTGGAAGACAAACCCACGACCACTTCACTCTTACAGCAGGGCATGGAGCCTGGTCCCCTTAAACCATGAGCACCCTCATTTGTTTCTAGATCCTTTCTAGGATCAGAAAGCATCTTAGGCTCTATTTCACAAACTGAAAGCTTAGCTGGGTGGGGTCCCTTTATTCCAGTGCAGAGCAGGCTTTTCCTTGGCACTAATCTGGACAATGACAGCCTCTCTACCAGTGCCTGCTTTGACTCTAACATTAAAGTTGCTCTTGCCATTTTTCTCCCCAATCTGTAAAATTTGCATCTTTCCTTTGTATTTGTTCTTTTTAAAATTATAGACCTGAATAAGTGTGATTAGTAATAACTATTCTAAAGTTCCTATATTGTGCTGCCTTGAATTTCTGCTGTCAAAGAAATTAGCCTACTACTTGCTAGTTTAACCTTTGGCAAGTGCTTAGACCATGGGCAGAAAGCCAAAATATCACAAAATTGGCCTCTAATCTAATCTTTCTTAACGTCTTTGCTTCCCTCTGAAATCTCTTGACCCAGACCTCCACCATCTACACTTTTCTCAGCACTAGAGTCTTATAGCACTCTCTAAACTCTGCTGACAGCATTCAACCCCTTTTCTAGTCCAAAGTTTCAAAGTCTTCCCCACTCCTCCAGAAAACCCTGACAGGATCAGTCTGTGGGGGTCCACAGATGTGAGTCCTGTTCCACCTTGACTGAAAGTCAGAGAGATTGACCTTACTTTTACTCTTTTAAAGTTGTTTACAACAGGTGTGGCTACAAACAAGGTATCCTGACCTAGGGTATGGTTACTTGGTGTTTTGGACATTAAGATGGCCCGTAGAGGTGCATCCACTCCACCCCAACCAAAGTACAGAGAATTCAAGCCATTTTCTGCTCCTTCATTTTAAAATAGGAGGTTTGACATAGGGAGTGTCTGCCTATGGGATACTTGGCCTAGGTTATGTTGCTGCATATCCTGCCTAAAACATCAGAATGTTTAACTCAGGAAACAATGGCTTGGTGTCACAAGTATTGAAGGAAGCAACTGTTCTGGTTGTCCTTTGTGTCGTGTTAAAGCAGTCTTTGCCCCCCCCCCCTTGGATTGGGGTATATAAGCATTTGGAAAATAAATGTTGGCAGATCTAGTATTCACTGAGTTACTCTCCCAGTACTATCCTGTTTCTCTGTATTTCTTTTCTATCTCTGTCTATTCTGACTAATATTTCTAACCCACACGCCTCTACCCTGGAATGTACAAACCCATCATGGTTGGTGTAGGAGTGTCTTCTGTCTATGTGTTAGTTCATTGGTCAAATAAAAAAACTGCCTTGGCCTTTTGATAGGACAGCAGCTTAGATAGGTGGAGTAGACTGAACAGAATGCTAGGAGAAAGAAAGCAGAGTCAGGCAGACTCCATGGCTCTCCTCTCTGAGAGAGATGTAGGTTAGACTCATCCTGGTAAGCCACAGTCACATGGTGATATACAGATTATTAGAAATGGGTTAATTAGGATGTGAGAGTTAGCCAAGAAGAGGCTAGAACTAATGGACCAGGCAGTGTTTAAATGAATACAATTTGTGTGTTGTTATTTCGGGGTATAAACTAGCTGGGAGCCAGTCAATGGGAACATAGCCCACCACTCTTTTTACAACAGTGGCTGCCCAACATGGTCTACTAACTCCATGTAAAACCTAAGAGGGCTTAAAAAGGAATTCTAGACACAAATACAGAGTTTGACACAGCTTTTGCTGTTTGGTACGGGTGCTGTAGAGAGATTTCCTGATTCAGCAATAGTGGCAGAAAAAAAGCTGCGCCATTTTAAAATGAGGCTTCCTGGGCCCTGGCACCAGTGCAATCTCCAGCTATGGAGCAATTCTGGGTCTGGATGTTTGTATGCTCACTCGAAATCGGGAAGAAAGTACTCTGAGACCATGCCATTTGCTCACCACTCCCCACCTTCACCTGGGCAAGCAGCAGGATCATTTTTACTAGGCGTGCAAAAGCGGGAGAGCATGGTGGATTCCCACTACCATACACAGAGATGTTTCCAGGCTGCACAGTGATCTGCCTGGTAGATTAGGCTGTAACTGAGATAAAAGGCTCATTCTCAGAGTTAAAGTGCTGAGTGTGGTTCCTACCTGCAGGCAAAAAAAAAAAAAAAAAAAGCCATGCAGTTTTAAAACTCCGGGCTATGCTCCTACTGTGACCTCTGGCTCCTGTGGGAGACAGAACGTTTGAATGGTGTTTTGGAGTAAAGTGCTACGATTTGTTTGATGGCAACTGGGGTCACTGTGTACCTAAAAGGGAAAAATTGCATGCTGAGGCTCAGAGACACAAGCAGCTCCACCATGCTAGCAGTGCAATGTGCAAGGTTCAGAGGCACGAGTGGCTCTGCCATGTTGGACTGGGCAGGGCAAGCCTGCAGTATCTGTTTTTGACCTAGGAATGTCACAGCTTAGATTCTTAAGCACTTAGCAATTTAAAAGTACAAAGCAAAAATGTTCCTGGACAGTAAAAAAGTTACAGACAATGCAATAGGACAGATTCAGACATAAAAGACCTCTAAATGGGTCATGGCATTAGACATACATAGGCTTGGGAGAGAGAAGAAAAAGAATATAGAGAATAAAGTTAATGACTTTAAAAAAAGGAAAAGTCTTTAAAGAGACAGAGTACAGATAGTTATAGATTAAAAGAAATAAAGAAATATAAGTCACATAAAATTGGAAAATTCACAGAGATTTTGGATTCTGTATATTGTAATTTCTTTGAATTTTTTGATGTGAAGGAGCTAAATACAGAGACACATTTCATTGTGTGGGCTGCTAAGCTGATCCAACATGTATGTTCTAAAGGTATCATGACTTCCAAATTTGGGTCTAAGGATATGATGCTTTGGAAAAGAGAGTCTTCTTTTATTTTCACAGGGGATGAGACCCTTTGGATTGCTTCTATCCCAATATGGTATGATAGACCATGCCTTCCTGAAAAATCACCATGAACACCTTCAGAGAATTACTTCAATCAACTGCCAACTGAGATGAACCTAGCAGACAGGTTATCCATGAAAGACCTGATTAACAGTGCCCCCATACAGCAGGAAGCAGTTTGGAGAGAAATAACTGCACCCATATTCCCAAATATTGTTTATAAATGTTCTTTTACATTTAAAGGTGGATATGATATAGATATGAATAATTTGCATTGGTATAAATCTTGGTTTATTGATATAAATTTAAGATCAATCTTGTTATATGTATATGTATTTCTGCTATTGATTAAGGTATTGTGATTGCATAGTTCATTTAAAAGATGTAATGTATAATTAGGAAATATAGGTTGTTAATGGATAATCATCAATTAATAGTCAAGTTTGTAGTCATGTTAGTTAGATTTTCTAGATATATAGATGTGCATTCTTCATATCTTTCAAAGACTACAGAATATGGCATTTAGTGTTTTAATAACTTAGGGTTTTCATGGCAATGAGACACGTCTGCTCCTGGCAGCACCAGCTACTTCAAAAGGAAGATGGGCATCAAAGAGACTCCTTATAGAGTTTGATAGCCATTTGGGCAAGAAACTGCTCTTTCCTGAACTGCTTAACTGGACACAAAGAACCTGAAGAGAGAGGACTGCTGAACTTGCCTAAAGGTGAGATGATCCTTCAGGGTTCCTGTTTCATGAAAGAGTCTGCGAGACATTCTGCAGGACACAGCAGATAGTGACTAAACTGCCTTTGAAATTTCCTGCTTCATGGAAATGTCTGCTGGATACTATGGGCCTGTAGGCTGAAGATGGATGCCCCAACGGTACAGAAAAACTTTGGGTGACCGTCCAGGCAGCGAGATGTCTCTGTCATTTCTATAGTTTTGGAAGTTACTTATTTCTTGTTTGCTTAGGTAATATTATATCCTTCTGGAGTCTTTGATGGAGTTGAAGAATGGATAGATAGTTATAGTTTTCCTTTGTTATGATAAAAGATAATATAGATATAAATATTGTAACTGTAATAATTCTTGCTTTATAATTGCTTTGCTATATGTAATTTTACTATGTTAAAGTTAAAGCCTTTCTTTTTTGTTTAAACGGAAAAAGGGGAAATGGTGTAGGAGCATCTTCTGTCTATGTGATACTTTCATTGGTCAAACAAAGAAACTGCCTTGGCCTTTTGATAGGACAGCAGCTTAGATAGGTGGAGTAGACCAAACAGAATGCTGAAAGAAAGAAAACAGAGTCAGGCAGACACCATGGCTCGCCTCTCCAAGACGGACATAGGTTAGACTCATCCCGGTAAGTCACAGTCACGTGGTAATATACAGATTATTAGAAATGGGTTAATTAGGATGTGAGAGTTAGTCAAGAAGAGACTAGAACTAATGGGCCAGGCAATGTTTAAATGAATACAATTTGTGTGTTGTTATTTCAGGGTATAAACTAGCTGGGAGCTGGGCAGCAGGAATACAGTCTGCTGCTCTTTTTACAACAACAAATGTCACCCTGACATGTGGCTTACAACAATCAGCATTTTCACAACAGCTTTATCTCTTGGACCAATTTCTTTATTAACTTTTCATCTGTTGATGTACTCATACACCAAAGCCAAAAGCAATGTATGGACGAACTGGATTGTTTTGGCTAATGGCTCCAGAGGGTAAGAGTCCATCATGGCAGGGAGGAATGACAGCAATTGGAAGGCATGTCAGCTGGAGCGGGAAACTGAGTGTTCACACCTACAAATACAATGAAGGAGAGAGAGAGAAAGAGAGAGAGAGAGAGAGAGAGAACGTGCTAACTGAAGATGGTATTAGGCTTTGAACTCTCAAAGCCCGCATCCAGTGATGTGCTTTCTCCAGCAATGGTGTACCTCCTAAACTTCTTCTGACAGCACCACAAACTGGGACCAAATATTCAAATATCTGAACTTGTGAAGCATGGTCTATTCAAATTGTTATATATCTCAAACCCCAGTTTAGTTCATCAGTGGATGAGGATTACTTTATACATCATATGCCATTTATGCAGTATAGCCTGACTAAGTTTGGTATTGACCATGAACACAGCCAAGAAATACTGAAAACCTAATTCCTACGCTGTACTTAGTTACATTAATCTAGGCTCAGGATTTCCATGTTCACAAATGATTTCTTTTTGAAAAAAACATAGATGTTAATTCCTTGTGGCTATATGGCAGGTTCCCAACCGTCAATCATCTCCTCACCAGTCTTTCTAGTTCTGCACCCACTATCCACTCTGCTCTCAGTCCCACAGTGCACTGCTATCTACAGGAGTCCTCAGCCAGTTCTATCCTACAGACATCAGCATAGCAGACCCCGAGCGTCTCCATTATCACAGCATTTATTGGCACCACAGTAACCTCAGAACTACAGCTATCTGAAATTATTTCCATAATCAATTTTCTCAAGTCAACAAAGTGTTCCCAAATTGTATTCCAATTCATCCCTTACATATTCTCCCAAATGTGGGCTTCTCCTTGATGGCGAGTCCCATCACATCCCCACCCCCTTGCAATTCAGGGTGATGCTCTCCATAAATACAGCTGTATGAGAAGCAAAGAGAGCCTTGAGTGTGTAGCCAACACTCTATTAGAAAGGTTAAAGCTTAAAAGTAGTATTTGTGCTCAATGTCTCCTCATTAGTATCTAGGACTAAATAGTCCTCCTGGGCACAGACTTACAAGCAGCACTCAATGAGCAAAGGCTCAATAAGATCTATGAAAAATCTGTCTTCCACAAAGACAATCTGCGGAGGGGCCAAGGGAGAGATCTCCCTCAGCATCATTAGGGGATAGAGGAAGTGTCTTCCTGATTGTGACAAGGAATGGAAACAGGCTTGTGATTGTTAATGATGAGCTGTTCTGGTTCATTCTGAGAAACTATAGTTAAAAGTGACAGGAAACCTGGCCAAGGTTTAATATTTCTCCATCATATGAGAAGAGTGTGGGATGGAGCAACTTTTTAAATGCTGCAATAAACTTTCCCAAGCCCGAGTTTTATGACAGAGGCAGGCATACTTTCGTTGTCCTTCCCAGTTGACAAACAACACCACATAGTACTCTCCTGATGTAGTCCACAGTTGCATTTGAACCAGTTATAGAAGCTGGATGAACGCGTGCCTCGGGGTCTGAGAGATGGCTCAGCAGTTAAGAGCACTTGCTGCTTGTATAAGTGTAAAAGGAGCAGCAGGCTGCATTCCTAACCGGATCCCGGCTAGTTTACCCCTGAAATAATTACATGGAAACTGTATTCATTTAAACACTGCCTGGCCCATTAGTTTCAGCCTCTTATTGGCTAATTCTCACATCTTGCTTTAACCCATATTTAGTAATCTGTGTAGCACCACGAGGTGGTGGCTTACCGGGAAGATTCTAACCTATGTCCATCTTGGGCCGGAGCTTCATGGCGACTGCCTGACTCTGCTTCTTTCTCCCAGCATTCTGTTCAGTCTACTCCGCCTATCTAAGATGCTGTCCTATCGAAAGCCAAGGCAGTTTCTTTATTAACCAATGAAAGTAACACATAGACAGATGACCCTCCTACATCATATAAGCAAAGGTTACTATGGCTGCAATGAAACAACATGATCAAAGCAATTTAGGGAGGAAAGGGTTTGTTTGGCTTATGCTTCCACATTGGAAGAGGTCAGAGCAGGAACTCAAACCTGGCAGAAACCTGGAGGCAGGAGCTGATCAGAGACCATGGAAGGGTGCTGCTTACCGACTTGCTTCTAGGGCTTGCTCAGTCTGATTTCTTATAGGACCCAAGATCACCAGCCCAGGGGTGGCCCCACCCATAATGGGCTGGGCCGTCCCCCATCAATCACTAATTAAGAAAATACCTTACAGAACACACTTTTAATCCCAGCACTTAGGAGGCAGAGGCAGGTGGATCTCTGTGAGTTGGAGGTCAGCCTGGTCTACAAAGCAAGTTCTAGGACAGCCAGGATTATTACACAGGGAAATCCTGTCTTGAAAAAACCTGAAGGAAAGAAAGAAAGAAAGAAAGAAAGAAAGAAAGAAAGAAAGAAAGAAAGAAAGAAAAAAAGGGAAATGCCTTGCAGCTTACAGCTGGATCTTATGGAGGTGTTTTCTCAATTGAGGTTCTCTCCTTTCCTGTGATTCTAGCTGTATCAAGCTGACACAAAACTAGTCAGCACACTGTTTCAGTAGAAGACATGGCTTTGATTCCCAGAACCCACATGGTGGCTCGCAAATGTCTGTAACTCCATTTCCAGGGGATCTGATGGCCTCTTCTGATCTCTGTGGCTACTCTACGTATGTGGTACATAGATTTGCATGCAGGCAAAACACCTATATACATAAAATAGAAATAGATAAGACTTTAAAAACTAAGCAAAATCACTCAAAAGTGGTTTATAGTACTGAACACTCTGTGTGGAGAGAGAAACACACACACACACAGACAGAGAGAGAGAGAGAAAGAGAGAGAGAGAGAGAGAGAGAGAGAGAGAGAGAGAGAGTAAGGAAAAAGAATACAAGTATAGCCTAAATATAGAATGAATGTTAATGGGAGAGAAAAACAAGGGTAACCAATATGCTTTAGAGAGCTACTGCTATTGCTATTTGCCCATGATTTGTACACAAAAGAAAAAGAATAGGCCTGAATAAGAGTATTCAGGTGTGTGTGTTAAGATTTGCTTATGCTTAACTTCTGTATCATTTGCTTCTATCTTGCTGTGATAAAACATCATGACCAAATCAACTTACAGAAAAAGGAGTTTATTTCGGATAATAGTTGTGGGGGCATGGGAGAGTCCATAATGCTGGGAGAGCGTTAGCACAGGCAGTTAGAGCATCAAGTTGAGAGCATATATCCTCAATATTGTGCAGGAAGTGGAGAGGTCCAAGGCTGCAGACTCTCAAAGTATACACCCAGTGATGTGCTTCCTCTGCAAGGCTCCACTTTCTAAATTTCTATACCTCCCCAAACAGTGCCACCAACAGGAACCAAGTGTTCAGACACATGAATCTACAAGGGACATTTCTCATGAAAACCTCCGCAGTGGTCTGCCAGTCTTCAAACGGTAGGGCACCTAGTGTTTATATCAGATCAACCTGTGTGCTCCCTGCAGAGTGTCTTGTCACAGTGCTAAGGCTGCTGGGATCGTATGCTTCAGGAACTTAGTCTTTGCTTTTCCTTCAGCTCACCTTCACGCTTTGCCTCTATCAGAACCCCATTCCTTCTCTCATCAGTCCTCCTCGCTCTGAGTTAGATGTGGGTTCAAATCTTCATTCTGGCTAGCTCCTGACCCCTGTGGAGAGTAGCATCACCAGGAGAAATCCCAGAGCATCCTAAAGGAAGGATGAATGGAGGCTACACCAAGAAAGATACTGGCAGGAGCTCCCTGCAGGCTCCTTTAATCTCCTACTGGCTCAGCTTGGTCCTCCTCACTGCCGATGGTATCAGTGAGGTGAGCCTTTGGTGGAGACCAGTGAACTGTGACCTAGCTTGCCAATTGCAAGTAGCCTCTTGATGTCACCTCGGACCAACACACTCTGGCTCCTAGTTGTCTTCCTGGAGGAACCTGGGAAGGAGGACAGAAGCAAATGCTTAAGAAGCCCCTGATGTTGACCTCAAAGATAAGAAAGGGAAAGCTTGTCGGAGCCTCATTTAAGACCTAATCTAATGTAGCCTTACCTGAACATTCTCATTTCCTTCTCTTCACCCGTACCCCAGAACAGATACCCTGCCTGCTCCTGCTTGTCTTTCTTTCTCCTCCTCACCCCCGGCACTTCAGCTCTCTTGGTTTCTTCTGTCCAGGGTCTGGTTTCACCACTTTGCAAGGCCATAACTCTCTGAAAGTTACCTTTCCCAAGAAGCTGGCCTGCTCCTTCATTGGCTCTTCCAACTCTCTTTCCCCATGCATGGCTGACCATGACCCACTATCTTAGCTTGCTTTCTACTGATGTGATAAAAAAAATGAGGAAAAACAGCTTGGGGGAGGAAGGTGTTTATTTGGATTACATATCTCCACAGTATTGAAGCCAAGGCAGAAATTTAAACAGGGCAGAAACCTGGAGGCAAGAACTGAAGCTGAAGCTGTGGAGGAGTGCTGCTTACTGACTTGCTCCCCATGGCTTGCTTAGCTTGCTTTCTTGTATAACCCAGGACCACCTTCCCATTGGTGACATTGCCCACAGTGAGACAGCCCCTCCCATATCAATCATTAATCAAGAAAATGCCCTACAGACTTGCCTACAGGCAATCTATGGAGATAGTTATCAACCAAGGAGCCTCTTCCCCATGACTCTAACTTGTCCCAAATTGACAAGAAACTAGCCAGGACACCCACCAAACAAGTTCGTAGGATGTCCCTTGAGTCTCTAACTTGAAAAATAGTCTGTTTTCTACCGAACTTTCTCCCAGAAGGTCATCAAGACACTGTGATATCTACTTTTCTATACTTACCTAGACTTCAGGCTGTGAGTTCCCTCAGGCCAGAGCTGTATTGCATCATCTTTGAACAGCTTCTGTTACCCCATGACCAATGGAGGCAAAATTTTCAGTTGAACGAAATGAATTTCCCCTATTTTAGAGAAAGCTTAGAGTTCTTAGATAAAATACAGAGGTACACATTTCAGATAAACAACAAAATTTCAGTATAACTATGCTCCCAATATTGTACAGGATATAATTACACTAGATATCTGTTAGTTGTTTATTTAAAATAGACATTTAACTAGCTACCTTGTATTTTTGGTAGCTAAGTGTGGCAATGGGTATATGTTTCAACAAGCAAAGATAAGGAAGCATGCCAATCCATTTGAAATATCTGGATGCTGGAGGGGTGGTTGCAAAAGCAACACAGCTGTTTGGCATGCCTCCAAGAGAATTGCATTAATCCTTATCTCTAGCCACCTCCTCAGTTACCAGGGCTTGCCTCTTCACCAGCAGGATCCTCGCCAATAGGTCTGAGGCACACAGTGGCCTGCCCTTGAGAGGCCCAATGTCAGAAGGAGCCTCCAGCCTTGTTTCTTTCCACTTCTCTGAGGAAACAGATCAGCAGGTGATTTCTCCTCAGGAAAGCAGCAGCTTAATGCAGAGCTCAGTTTAGCCCCTCCTGTCTGTTCTATTCAGATAATCACTTGGAAGTTTTGTATGATTTTCCCAAAGTGTACTTAACGTCTCAAATACATGAAGCAGCTGCCATTACTAAAATAATCTCCACCCTTAAAATGACACCTTTTCTAGTTCCTTCAACCTTCAAAACCTTCTCTTTCAGAAACATTTCCTTCTGTTTTGTGCTTTGGTGTTTATGTCTTTACTTAGAGAAAGAAAAGGTTTATATTAGCATAAACCATGGTTTAAAACTGTCATTTGGCTTCCCACCCAAATAAGATGCTGAGCCATTTAACACATGCGTGCATGCACAGGCAAAGACTAACTAACTAAGTTATATAATACATAGATCTAAACTCATAAGGACTTATGTTAATTGCCTAAATAGCATTTAAAAAAATTTAGAACTTATACTTCATATATATAAAACATTACTAGTAAGTATTAGTAGGCTACCGTGTAAGGCCTCAGTTTATCCACACATTACATAAAAATGTCATAATCACAGCCAAGAACAATAAAAATTGCATAATCTATTAAGTAATAGGATTAAGACAGAAAACTCCTAACACGCGCTCTAATTGCTTCAGGTCTACCTTCCCTTCCTAATGGCTAACTGTTCTGTGAAACACTGGCCTGAAGCAAGAGGAGGAAGAGGAGGAATAGGTGAAGGGAGAGGAAAAGAATGAGGGGGAGGAGGAGGAAAGGGAGGTGGCAGCGGCTGAGTCAACCATGGATGGGATGTGTGGGATTTTGCCCAGACCCAGCACCCGAGAGTGTCACAGGACACCATCACCTTTATTAGCAGCTCATTAGTAGACAGATGGCACCTTTGGTTTGATCTTTACCCTTTCTGAAACAAAGCCAAATATATAAACCAAAAAGTAAATATGTCTTTCCAAAGCTACCCAGGTCTGTGGCACAGTACCAGTACTCAGGATGCTGAGGCAGGGGGATTGCAAGCTCAAGGTCATCCTAATCATTTAGTGAGACCTCATCTCAAAAAGTCCAAAGAGATCTACGGTTGTAACTCAGTGGTAGAGAACTCGTCTAAGGCGTGTGAAGCCCTGGCTTCAATCCTCAGTATTACAAAGGGCAGAATAAAAGTAGCCCGGGATCCCTCCATTCTATTTACTCAGCAGACTGCCAAACAACCCATCAAGTTGGGCTTCTCTTTAAATCATATGACTCAGCCCAACAGGGACGCTTAAGAGAGCAAAAGGAGATGCTACTAGTGTGACAGCCGATGACATATGTGAAAGGGATTTGTCCTTTCAAGAACCTCTTACCACATACACAAATCTGATGCTCAGGAGGCAGAGGCAATAAGAATGTAAACTTACGGCTAGCCTGGGCTACACAGTGAGCCTTGCTTCAAGAAAAAAAGCCAACAAAACCCTTTTGCATCTGGACCCTGCTTCCCAGCTTCTCTGATTTCCCCTGACATTTGACAAGGTCCTGGACCTTCTCTTTGAAGCATTTATCTGTGTGTGTGTGTGTGTGTGTGTGTGTGTGTGTGTGTGTGTGTTTCGTTTTTTGTTTCTTTGTTTGTTTTTCAAGACAAGGTTTCTCTGTCGGTTTGGAGCCTGTCCTGGAACTAGCTCTTGTAGACCAGGCTGGCCTTGAACTCACAAAGATCCGCCTGCCTCTGCCTCCCGAGTGCTGGGATTAAAAGTGTGTGCCACCAGTACCAGGCTGTATTTATCTCTCTTGACCTCATTTAACACTGCAACTCTTCTTTGCTCAAAGGTCAGGTCGGATCTTCCCCGCTGTTCTCCTTGGATTGAAAACTTCATTCCCAGGCCAGCTGTGTGACTTTACCGTCCATAATTCCATGAGAGAGATGTCCCCATCTCTATGAATTTCCGTATCATGATATTCAGGCGTGCAATTCAAAGGCTGGGCTTGTTAAATGTTAATTCCTGATACAGTTTACATTAGAATATTCCGTTGTCACCTCAGACTGTACCAGGCACATCCCATGGTGTGTTCAAATGAATGGCACTTCTCAGGTTTGGACAAGGAGGAGGTGTGAACCCATGGGGGTGCTCCCAAAGCACTTGTCACCATCCACAGGTCACACATCTCCCACAGCTGCTGCCCCCTGCCACAAACCAACTTCCAACTGTCTTCAAGAGTCCCAGTTACCTATCCCTCCGGTCACTGCCAGGCCTGAGGTTCAGTGTCAGCGTCTGTCTTTTTCTAGTTACTATAGTCTTTGACACAATATTCTTAATTATTTCTTTTTAAAATATTTCATTTTACTGGCTACAATCAAAAACACAAACGACAGCTTATGCTGGAGAAGATGTGGAGCAAGGAGAACACTTCTCCACCGCTGGTGAGAGTGCAAACTTGTACAGCCACTTTGGAAATCAATATGACATTTTCTCAAAAAAATTGGGAATCAATCTACCTCAAGACTCAGTTATACCACTCGTGGGCATATACGCAAAAGATGCACAGTCATTCCACAAGAACTCTTGCTCATAGCAGCTTTACTTGTAATAGCCGGAACCGGGAAACAACCTAATATCCCTCAACCAAAGAGAGGCTAAAGAAAATGTGGTACATTTACACAGTGGAGTGTTATTCAGCTGTTAAAAATAATGACATCAGGAAATTTGAAAGCAAATGGATGAAACTAGAAAAAAAATTGTGATATTTTGTTTGTGATCTAATGAATAAAGCTTACCTGAAGATCAGAGTGTGGAGCTAAGTCACTACTAGTCAGCCATAGAAGCCAGACAGTGGTGGCACAGACCTTTAATCCCAGCACTCAGCTGACAGAGGTAGATGGATCTCTGTGAGTTCAGGGTCACCCTGGGCTACACTAAACTGATCCAGTCTCAAAGAGAAACAGAGCCAGGCAGTGGTGGTTTACACTTTTAAACCCAGTACGTGGGAGTCACACACTTTTAACCCCAGCACTAACGAGGTGGAGGCAGGCAAGGACATGGCTGGGCAGAGAGAGGACTATAAGGTAGAAGGAGACAGGAGCTCAGCCCTTTCAGTCTGAAGAGTCAGTAGAGATAAAAAGTCTCTCTAATGGCTGACTCCTTTACTTCTCTGAACTTTCAGCTCTGATTTACCTTGATATCTGACTCCGGGTTTTTATTATTAAAACCAATTAGAATTCGAGCTACAAAAAAAATCATCCTGAGTGAGGTAACCCAAACCCAGAAAGATAAACACAGATGTACTCACTAATAAGTCGATATTAACTGTAAAGTAAAGGATAACCAAGCTACAATCCACAGAGCCAGAGAGGCTAGGTAACAAGGAAGGCCCAAGAGGGGCACCCATGGATTTCCCTGAGAAGGGGAAATAGAGATCTCCTAGTTGTACTGGGGGCAGGTGGGCATGGGAACTTGAGGGATCAGGTTGCGGGGACAGTTCTGAGAGAGATGACTGGAAAGGGGGGGCATTATGGAGTAAGGTAGAAGCCTGATTGATACAAGGGAAACTTCCATCAAGGATGGCTCCCACTAAGACTCCTGGAGTAGTGAACTGAACTGGTCATCCCCCGTGATCTAATTGGTAACTACCCTGGTTGTCGTCAGAGAGCCTTCATCCAGTGGCTGATGGAGGCAGATTTAGAGACCCAAAGCCAAACTTCAGGCTGAGCTTAGGAAGTCCTGCTGAGGAGAGGGAGGCGGGATTGTAGGAAGCAGGAAGATCAGGAACATTGCAGTAAAACCCACAGAAATGGCCAGCCTGGTTCATGGGAACTCACAGAGTCTGAACCAACAACTGGAGAGCCAGCATGAGACTGACCTAGACCCTCTGCATATACTGTGTAGCTTGGTCTATATGTGGGACTCTTGACAATGGGAGCAGGGACTGTCCCCAGTGCTTTGACTGGCATTGGGGACCTATTCCTCTGGCTGGATTGCCTTGCCCAGCCTGAATGCAGGGGAAGGTACCTGATCTTGTGGCAGCTTGATGTGCCGTGCTTGTCTGAAGCCCATGGGAGGCCTGCCCCTTCCTGAGTGGTTATGGAGAAGGGGATGGCTTGAGGAGGGGGGCAAAAGGGAGAAAGAGAGAGGGAGTGGGAGGAGAAGTGGGAGGGAAAGTTGTAATATAAAATAAATTAATTAATTAGAAATTATTACTTCTTTGAAAATTTTTTAAAATTTCATTTTTCTTTCAGTTACACATATATGCATGTGAAGTGTCCTTGGAGTATGAGATCCCAGAGAGCTGCAGTCACAGGTGGTTGTGAGCCACCTGGTGTGGGTGCTAGGGACTGATCTCTGCTCCTCTACAAGAACAGTACAGTGTTCTTAACCACTGTGCCACCTCTTCAGCTCCCATCATTTCTTTTCAATGTCTTTTTTGTCTCTCCATACCCTTCAGTTCTTGCTACCTCCATCCTAATTCATGTGTATGCAGTAAAGAATTTCAAAGCTAAAGATCTATGTCTAAACAATACTTCTGCTCCCAAGAGGAGGAGTATAAAGGTTTGGGGGACCTATGTCCCTGTCCTTGAGGTTCATAGTCTCTGAGCATGCTAGTTCATTAATGAGGTAGGTTTGCAACTGCCACAAGTGTTGTGGAATATTAGTTGAAGATGTGCTACATTTGTTCATGCTGTGGAACATTTCTTTAATGATGCAAAGATGTGTCGCATGTTTTTTATGTTGCATTTGTTTAACTTTGTGAAGCTGTGCTATTTTGCTTGTCTAAAACATCTGATTGGTCTAATAAAGAGCTGAATGGCCAATAGCAAGGCAGAGAAAAGGATAGGCAGGGCTGCCAGGCAGAGAGGATAAATAGGAGAAATCTGGAAAAGGAAGATCAAGGAGCAAAAGAAGAAGGAGAGGAGGATGTCAGGGGCCAGCCATGCAGCTACACAGCAGGTCACAGAGTAAGAAGTAAGGAAAGGCATACAGACTAGAGGAAGACAAAAGCTCAGAGGCAAAAAGTAGACAGGATAATTTAAGTTAAGGAAAACTGACTAGAAATATGCCAAGCTAAGGCCGGGCATTCATAAGAAAGAATAAGCCTCCATGTATTTATTTGGGAACTAGGTGGTGGGCCCCCAAAGAGGCAGAAGAATAAAGAGTAAAAACAACCAACAACACAAATACATCCCCAAACCCCAATATTCATAGTAGCTTCTCTTGATGGCTTGGCCTGTTCTTAAGCCTTTTGAGTTGAATGTGAGGCATGCCTGGAGCCTTCTCTTCATTTGGAGTTGTCTGAAGGCAATGGAATGTCGAATTGAAACAGCCTTTGTTTAGTTGCTGTTTATTAGGCTGAACAGTCCTGGGCCAGATGCTCTTCTACATGCTAACATTGTGGTGGTGAGCAGAAATTCTCCTGGAGGACTTGCATCCCACTGGGAGATGAGACCGAGACTGAGAACATACACATACATAAGCAACCTAAAGTGGGCTTCTGGAGGAGCCAGGGCTAGAGACAATGTGAGCCCAGAAGCAGGCACACACACCGCAGTGGAAGAAGAGGGGCAGAAATCGCAATGGCAGTGGTGGGGCTAGAGAAGTCCCGGGACAGCAAGCGTCCAGTGTGACCCAAGCACAGAGACAAGAGTTCAGGGAAGGATCAAGAGAGACCGTTGGGGCCAAGTTGCTGCAATATTTTCTGGCCAAAGAAGAGACATTGACCTTAGTTTTGAAAACGGAGAAGAATACGCAGGCAATTGGGAGATAAAATTCCGGGCAAAGGCACTATCACACGCAGTGGAACAACAGATGCTGGCCTCACATGGCATCTTTGGGAAAATTCCCTAAGGGGTGATGACGGTAGGCCAAGGGTAAGGAGACGTTAGTCTGCCAGGGAGGTCATAGCCCAACCAGCATTGGGTGGCTGGTGAACTGAGTGTGCTGAATCGTGGGTCTTGTGGGACTGGGTGTTCAGATTTTTGTGTCTGAAACAAAACTGTAACTAATCCCCGTCCAGGATACATTCTGCAGCTGTTAGGTTTTCCCAAGTCCAAAGGGAGAAGACACAGGAAACGGCTGCTGCCTGAGAAGGAATCACTATCAACTAGTTGGTGGAACATCTTGGGCTCCCTGCAAGAGGGGAGCTGAAGGAAGAGGAAGTTCCTGAGCAAATGAGGGGTTTTGTAAGAACTATGGGCAAAAGCGAGAAAGCACAACATTCCTGGTTAGGAACTCAGGAGTGAAGTTGGCATGGTTGGGTTTCTATCGTTATGAAGAGACACCATGACCACGGCAACTCTTAAAAAGGAAAAAGCGTTCAGTTGGGTGACTTACAGTTCAGAGGTTCAGTCCATTATCATCATGGTGGGACATGGTGGTGTGCAGGCAGACATGGTGCTGGAGAAGGCCCTGAGAATTCTACATCCTTGATCTGCAAACAACGAGAAGCAAACTGTCTCACTGTATGTAGCTTGAACATATATGAGACCTCAAAGCCTGCCTCTGCAGTGACACACTTACTCCAACAAGACCATACCTTCATCAGCAAGGCCACGCCTCCTAATAGTGCCACTCCCTTTGGGGGCCATTTTCTTTCGAAGCACTGCAGGACAGAATCAGACAACTAGCTTGTATGTCCTCTCTGAGTAAAGTCTGGCCCTATAGGCCTGTAGCAACCTTCTTCTCGTGAAGGTGTTCGATTCTGCTTTTCCCAGCCTTCTCCATAAATAACAATTCCCACTGTCACACAGCAGCTACCCTCGTGGGGAGCCAAGAGTCTATGTTCTTCTGATAAAGTTAGAACAGTTAAAGCAAATCTTCACTGCCTTTGTGTTCCTCTGCAGTCAGACCATTGCTGTGGTCTCAGAAGGATGTTAGCTGATATGGCCTAATGTGTTATTCCTGTTCAGGATCTCCATATACCTTTGCTTTGACCACCTTGGTACCTATTTCTGCAGTAGAGTAATACAGCTAGAACAGATAGAGGTCTACCTTACTTGTAAGAAAGGAAGTAGGAAAATTTCTCTGTTCTCACTGTCCACAAAAATAAGGAAATATCTTAGTTTAGTTTTCTATTGCTGTGAAGAGACACCATGACCATGGCAACTCTTATCAAGAAAACATTTAATTGGGGTGACTCACATACAGTTTCAGAGGTTCGGTCCATTATCATCATGGTTTAGAGCATGGCCACCTGGAGGCATACATGGTGCTGGCTACGTCTTGATATGGAGGCCCCAGGAAGCTGACTGACTCACTGAGAGGTATCCTGAGCATAGAAAACCTCAAAACCTGCCCTCACAGTGACATACTTCCTCCAACAAGGCCAAGCCCACTTCAACAATGCCACGCCTCCTCATAGTGCCACCCCCTATGCGACTATGGGAACCGATTACCTTCAAACTACCACCGAAAGTGACTTTAGAAGATTGTTTAACTAAAGATTCTGTGATCATGAGAAACAGGTGCATGCGTGTTCACCCTACACGGTGGCCATTGTGCACTCATTCACTTCTTTGGTCAAAATTTATTGAGATCTTTTACATGCCAGGTATTATTCAAGATCGATAGCTACAGCTCTTATAGCCTATTTTAAATATTACATGGAGTAGATAAACATCAGGAGAAACACTTCCCTCCTGTGGTACATTTTGTCAGCAAGTCACTACTGAACATTCTCTAGAACAGTGCGGGGGGGGGGGGGGGGAAGGTTCGGACCTGGCTCCATCATTCAGAAATTCCAGAACCTGTTGAGTATTTCTGATTGTTAACCAAAAGGAAGTATGTAAGTAGCTGGTATCTCCCAAAGTGGGTAAACTTCAAAATAGAAAAGACCTATTTGAGGCAGTGAGCACCGTGCTTCAGCTTTTCTTGACTGTCAGTTTCCAAGGTCAGCTCTAGAAAAATCCAAGAAGTGAGGTGGTTACAAGCAGCAGAAAGTTATTCTCTCAGGCTGGAGATTAGCAGTGGAAAATGAAGGCACAGTCAGGGCATATTCCCTTTGAAGGCTCAGGGAAGAGCCTCTTCTAACTTCTGGTGGTTTCTAGAGATAAATAATCACCTTGTAACATTGACTTCAATCTTTGCCTACATGACTTTCCTCTTGGTGCGTCTGTATGTCTCCAATAAAATAAAAGGACAGTCGTCATTTGTGTATGGCAGTCACTTGTGGACAACAGGCTTCAATAACTGTCAGTGGCGAACACCAAGTCAAAGATAGATAGCAGACATTGATGGACAGCAGACGTTGATGGACAGCAGACATTGATGGACAGAAGACATTGATGATGGACAGCAGACATTGATGATGGACAGCAGACATTGATGGACAGCAGACATTGATGATGGACAGCAGACATTGATGGACAGCAGACATTGATGATGGACAGCAGACACTGATGATGGACAGCAGACATTGATGGACAGCAGACATTGATGATGGACAGCAGACATTGATGATGGACAGCAGACATTGATGATGGACAGCAGACATTGATGATGGACAGCAGACATTGATGATGGACAGCAGACATTGATAATGGACAGAAGACATTGATGAACAGCCGATAATGAATTTAGAGCTAATCTTAGTTATGCCTTCCAGAAAAACCTGTTTCCAAATAAGCCCTTGTTCATGGGTACTGGAGGTGTGTGGTGTGTGTGTGTGTGTGTGTGTGTGTGGGTGTGTGTGTGTTAAGGCTTCCACATGTCTTTTGGAAGACACACCTCAATGCCCGACACTGATTTAAATTAAAGACACACCTCACCAAGGTGGTAGAAAGAATGGCTATTCCTACATAGACATTAAGACAATGCATTGTCTATAGTTGACTTAAAAGCTACAATTAAACTGATTGAAAGTCAAGTGGAAGCTTTTATTACCACAATCATTGACTTCTATTACTATGAATGGTCAAATACTCCCCAAAGCCCTTGCTACCCTGCAGGTCCAGTGAGGTACAGGCTGATATACCACTGATACTATTTGTACTGCTACTGACCTCCAAGGCTTGTTTTAATCCTGTCACATCAACAAGAGTAACCATAATCCCCAGGGAGTCATGTCACAGGACAATACAAACTCCTATTCCATAAAAGAAGTCTATTGTCAGATAAGGTCAGGGACTGAATGGAGAGAGTAACAGGACTTAACAAACTGAGTTTTTACGTTGGCTTACTCATCTATACTTTCTGAAAGTTGCTCTGTAGAATGAAGTTTTTTTTTTTTTAAAAAAAAAGACCTCCTGATTTATGGCAAATACTTAAGGATGTAAATGTGGTAGCGATCTTACTAATAGTGTGCGTGATCATGTGTGTTTGTGTGTGTTACTACCCTATAACCACGTGAGCCTTGTAGTGACAGCGATGAGATTATGTTCTATATCTAGTGTTTAAGACATGAGGAAATAGGCTTGAGAACTGAAGGGGATGGCACTGCCATTAGCCCCAGTGTCCACTAACTGGGAACTGTTGGCTGGCAGTTCTGATGTGAGATGGGATCTTCTGCAGAGGCCCTGGAGCAATCTTAGCTGGGACCATTTCCACTCACCGGCCCCACATCAGTGTGCACATTACATATGCATTGACAGATATTATACAGTGTATATGGTGTTCCTAACCCTGCTTTGTGTATTAACATTACACCAACAATTTTCTCATGCCATTAACAGTTGTTTGGAAATACAGTTTCTAACAGCTGCAGAATGGTGTCCGTGAAGTACATTCTTTCAAGTAACATCTGCAATCATTTATGTATTACTCAGCTTTGGGTTTTCTGATTTTCTTTATTACAGATAACAGTGGGGAGAATGGTGTGGGAGGGTTTTTTGTCTATATGTTGCTTTTATTGGTTAATGAATAAGGAAACTGCTTTGGCCTATAGCAAGGCAGAACTTAGCGAAGTGGGGAAAAATTAAACTGAATGCTGGGAGAAAGAAGGCAGAGTAAAGAGAAACCATGTAGCCCTGCCGGAAACAGACACTGGGACTTTACACGGTAGGCCAAAGCCTTGTGGTGACACACAGATTAATAGATATGGGTTAATTTAAGATATGAGTTAGCCAAAAGTATGCTTAATCTATTGGCCAAACAGTATTGCAAATAATATGGTTTCTGTGTGATTATTTCGGGGATGAGCAGCTGGGAAATAACTAGCGACCTCCTACTACAGGAGAAGATCTTTGAATAGATATCAATACACATTCAGTAGACACTGCATGTCTAATCACCTTTACAAGACATAATAGACAGCAAGAACAAAGATGTGGATATTTTAAACTACATGGAGTAGTGCTTTAAACTGGGGACCACGTCTTTCTGCTTCATTAATGCCAGCATTGGCTGTTGTACTGGCAAACAAGATTTGCTATGAAAATCAATCCCGCTTGAGCCTTTGCTTTACATTGTGTGTGTTTTTATTGTTCCATAGGTCCCCTGGCGTTTCTTTCCTTAAAATATTTTAACTATATATTTTTATCTTTAACTGGCAAAATACTTTTATAACATAAGCTTATCACTTTAACTATTTTACATCTTCACTAACAGTGTCTTATGTGCATTGTAGTGAAGTACATTCATAATTTTGTTCAACCAGTTTCCATTCTTGTTTTCCATCTCACAAAACTGAAATCCTAAATTCGTCAGATAACAACTCCCCATTCTTTCTTCCCACAGTTGCTGGCAGCTACCATTCCCTTTCTGTCTCTATGCATTTGACTACTCTCATTACTTTATGAGGACAATACAGTGCTTGTTCTTTTGCTACTGCGTTTGTAACAGCATGATGTCTGCAAGATGCATTCATGCTGTAGAACCAATGGGAATTCCCATCTTTTTAAAAGCTACCCAATATTCCACTGTATGTAACATTCCATCTTTTCTTTGCCCGTTGGTCTGTTGCTGGACCTGTATTACCCCTACCACTGGCTGTGTGAATGATGTCACTCTGTATAAATACATCTTAAGACCAAACTTTCAATTCCTTGAGATGTGTATGTGCAGAAATTAGAATTGTTGTATCATGCAATACTCTTCCTTTTAATGTTTGAACAATGTCAGTGCCCCATTGTTCCGAAGAGCTTTGGAGAAACTGGTCTTCTATATTCTCCATAGATTGTGGACACAAGTTCCGGACAGCTAGACCATAGGGAAGTCTGTTATAGGTGTTATAGGCTCCATTTGACAACTCCAAGGAAGTAACATGTTCCCTTCCTTCCCAAATGACCCATCTAATAAATCCTGGACAACTGACCAGAGCAGACCTTCCACACCGCCTCACGGCCATTGCAACTATTCCTCCAGGTAGCCTGCAAAGATGGTTCCCTGGAGCCCTATATGAGCACCAGATCCAGGGCTGCTTCTGCCACTGCCAGACCTACCCTTCTCTGGTAGACCTGTTCTGCATGGCCGTGCTGGTGCAGCCGGCTTACTGCAATAGTCTCCCAGTCTGTGTTGTTAACAGCGTTGCAGGCCTTGAGTCAGCATCTAGGACTGATATAGCACAATCTTGATTTTTTTCAATCTGTGTCTATTGTTGGAAGCTCTGATGCTGCTTCATCCCTAGGCACCCTGGCTCAGCATGGCAGCATCCACCCTTCTGAATGATGAAACAGGGAGCTAGCAATGTCATGAGACCAGGAGATGGTGTTTCTCCTTGTAGACTTCATATAACCCCACAAGGCCATGAGGAAGAAGCCCAGGATACCCACAGGTGAGAGGGAGCCAGGACTTGCCTCCTGGGATCCACATGGAGTTTCCCCAGTGGGGTCCGAAACTACATGACCAGAGGTCTTCTGTCTGCCATCCTCACTGCTTTCATTGAAAATGCCTAGCGAGGGGTACACACGTCAGGCTCATGTGTCTTCATGATAATAAGTTGATGGGGTGGATATTTTCTCGGCAAGAGCAGTAGCAAAAGGGGCTATTGTAATATGAGGACCGGCTTGTTGGGGTATCTGTCCTGCCCAGTACCCCACAGCTGGCAAGCCCCAAAGAAAATCACACAGAGGACTCCATAAGATTATAAAATGATTGGCCCATCAGTTCAGGCTTCTTATTAGCTCTTGTAGCTTATATTAACCCATTATTCTTATCTATGTTAGCCACATGGCTTGGTACCTTTCTCAGCAGGGCAGGTCACATCTTGCTTCTTCGGAGTCTGGGCAGGAGTAGGGGGAATGGGCTTCCTTCTTCCCAGAATACTCCTGTTCTCCTTGCTCCGCCTCTACTTCCTGTCTGGTTGACCCGCCTATACTTCCTGCCTGGCCAATCAGCATTTATTTAAAATATGATTGACAGAATACAGACAATTCTCCCACACCAGGCTATGACTTAGTTAGGAAGGATGAACTTGCTTTGTACTTCTGTTCTGCAGTAGTGGTCCCAAGACCCCTAGTTCTTTCTCATCTGCACTATAGGCTTCAAGGACATGAGGCACACCCCTTCTCTGCAGAAAAGAATCTTGGCTCACAATTCTTGTGCCTTTTGCTCAGAAGTAGCCTTGCTTGCTGCCACCTCCAAACTCCAGGGAGATCATTTTCCTGCCTGTTTCTTTTTTTTTATAGGAATGACGAAGGTGGGGCCCCAGGTTCATTTTAATTGAGCATCTTATGCTGGGCACCTGGCCCGATGAATACTTCCTATTTAAATGACTTCACCAGGCAGATGCCATCATTTCTGTATTTATGGAGAACAAGGAAACAATAAAATTTGGAATCAAAAAGCAGGATTAAATTCCAGAGAATCTGTTCATTTTGAGAGCAAAGAAGATTCTGGGACCAAATCATACTCTTTTTTTAAAAAAAAATACCATATTGAATTTTGCATAGAAAGATGGTATCTTTGTCAGGAGACGTATATAGCAGAAACTCACAGGAAATAAGTTTATACTAGGTTATGAGTTTACTGGGTAGGACATTTGTCAGCCCTTTAGAATGTAAGGCAAGTTGGACAGCCAAGGCCTCAGCTTCAGGAGTCTGGGCTTTCTCCTTAAAGTCCATCTACTGATGGAAGCACTGTGCCTGTGTTTTAACTGACATTCCCAGAGGGCCGACCCTCACTGGCTCCAAGACACCTGCTGTGTTTGGCTTTTGCCTCTAATCCCATCAGCCATGACCAAGGGTCATGAAGTGGAAGCAAGGCCTGTTCCAAGCGCTAAAGAACCAAACCAAACAACAGCTACAGCGAAGACCCAGCTCACTGCAGGTGTCTACTGGACTTGGCTATGAGTGAGCAAATGCTTATAGCCTGGTGTGTTAGGGAGGCTGGATATATTTATTACTCTCTACAAAGCACTTTGAGACCCTCTTGGAGCCAGTGAGGGTCGGCCCTCTGGGAATGTCAGTTAAAACACAGGCACAGTGCTTCCATCAGTAGATGGACTTTAAGGAGAAAGCCGAGAACTTTATTGCTGTTAGTGTAATTCCCAGACAGGGGTTCATTCGACTTCACTCAGCCAAGAGAAATATGCGACATTTCCATGGGTCAGTTGTCCCCTTGTTTACAACCACAGGAACCAACCAGGAAAGGAGAACTGAACTATTTATTCTCAACTGTTGTTTTCAGGGGGACAGAGAAAATAGGAAAAACATTTGTGGACAGGCTATTGTGTTTGCTACTGGCTGCTGTCCAAGACTTCTGAAAAGACTGCTCTCACAGAGGAGACGCTTTGTTTCCCCCGTAAGAAATTGTTTTCTCCGTCTGGAAATGCTCCACGCTTCTTTTGTTTCTAAGGTTAACAACCTGGGTGCTTGAAGAACTTTATCCCCTGATTTTGCATTTCACACAATTCTGGGGTTTAGCCATGGCCTGTTCCCTGTCCCAGAGGCTGCAGGGATACTGACTGGTCTTATACTGCCATCACCAGGGCACTGCTGGAATTTCAAGGTACTTATAACGCTGTTGTAGTCTCAAAAGTCAATTTTCAAAAATGAAGGTGAGCAAGTTAATTTTACATTATATTATTTACTTAATAATTAGATTTAAATTTATATGTAATTCATCAAAACCCATGAGGGCATGACCTGCCGTCTGGCAGGCTTTGAAGGGGTAGAGAGAATTGACATGTGTGCCTGAATTACTCTAAATATGAAAAGCTCTCCAACGATCCCTATGGTGAAGGCTTGACACCCAAATGTGGTAATGTTTAGAAGTGGGGCTTAGAAGGCTAGTTGGATCCAAGGTGCACTGAACTCATCTGCTGAGTAGTGGATTTATCCATTGGTGAGTTCATAGTTGAATGGTTATTAGCTTATGGGGCCCAGCTAGAGGGCGAAGGTTACAGGAAGAGTACCTTTGAAGGCCCTGTCTCCCCCATCCCTCCTCACATTCTCTGCCTTCTGCCTGCCATAAGGTGAGGTCAGGGAATCCTAAAAGTTCATACTGCATTCCCTCTCTCCATGAGGCAAGCACCAAGCCTTTAAGTCACTTTCAATTAAAATGTGAACCACTGGCAGTGTGACTAGAGCCTAACCTTTTCCACGAATCATTTTGTGCTCTGTATACAGCATCAAAAGATCACGAAATCAAGATCTCCCGCGACTGGACAATTACTTCACCCAGCAGAGAGTCATTCCCTTTATCAGCAGTAGTGATGTCCTGTTGCAGAAGGCTGTAATGGAGGTCAGTGAAAGCATGTAGAATCACACATCACTTGTTACCAGTGTGAATGCCAGCAGAGATAGTTAGAGACTAATACACAGTTACAGGAAGTAATACCAAGACCAAACAAACAAGCAAAACCCCCATACATTGTTTATCATATGATCTCCAGTGCCCGTGGCTGTCCAGGCTGTGCAGTATCATCAGCTGGAGGCTGCCCTAGTTTTAACTCTACTGTTCTTCGTGTGTTACCATTGTACACAGTTCTGTCACTTCTGTAGGTTCCTGTATTCACAACCCTAGGCAAGACAGTCAGCAGTTCCATCATTCCCAGAATCCCTTGCACCGATTCACCAATTCTGACCTCACCAGTTCCTCTCCTGTATCCTCATTACCTGTCCTGAAACTCTAGTGGCCTGACTGACACAGGGCTTTGTTTACTTAGTGTGATTCACTGGGGATCCATGCAGATTGCTGCTCTGATTGATAGTTCATCCCATTTGTTACTACGGTCTTAGAGGGTGGAGACAGACCACTGTTTGCTTAACAGCCCTTGAAGGATAGCTGGGCGGCTTCTTGTGTTTGGCTTCCAGGAATAAGGCTGCTATAAACAGGCGTTTGTGCAAACAGGACTTTCCATCTCTCATCTGGACCAAATGACAATTACATGCTCAGGATCAGAAGCTCTCAAACTGTTTCCCAGAGAGGCTGTTTCCATTGTCCTGACCAGCAATTTAGTTACACTATCTTTTTTCTTTCAGTGTTTCTAGTAACTGTGCTATATTCTTTTATCTTTCTGTAGCAACTAGTAATGCTGAGCAGCTTTCCATGTGTTTATTATGTGCCTGTTGTTTCAACTCTTTGCTGAAATATTCCTTTCTGTCTTTCAGCTATTTTATAAAGGCATTGCAGTTCACTAATGGGTTTTTGTGAGTTATCACTACTGAGGTTTTTTTTTTAATGTATTAGATACAAAGTCTTTGAATGCTTTATTTTTAGTATAAAGTACTAACATTGGGTTGTGAGCAACGTTGCCACCTCAGTTACTGGGGTGGGAGAGAGCAAGAATACAGAAGATTTGAACATTTCCAGGGAAAAGCCCTCCCTGAAGGTGTCAAGTGGACATTGTATGAAAGTTAATATGGAATATTTCCCATGAAAGAGCAAATATTGAGCTATTAAAAAGTTTTTTTTAAAGTGTAGAGTACTAGAGTAATTCAGAATATTTTGGGAAAAAAGAAAATTTGCTAGATATACAGGATAACAAAAAGATACCTAGACAAATTCCCAAAGATTTTTAAACTCAAGTTACACACTTTTTAAATAGCACCTGGCCAAAGAAAAACCCCAAGAGTGTAAAGTCCTGACAACAGCCAGGTGTTCTGGTGCGCACATTTGATACCAGTGTGCTGGAGGGCAGAGGCAGGCAGATCCCTATGAATTAAAGACCAGCACATAGTAAGAAGCTATCTCAAAACAAAACACAACACCCAAAACAACAAACAACCCTCCCCCCAAACAAAAACAGAACAAAACCACCCACTTACAACTGAGTAATGAAAATGGGGCTTGTAGATAGGTCAGGGCACAGGGTGCTTTTGTGCAGGCCTGGAAACCTGAGTACAATTTCTTGATCCTGTAAGGTGGTCAAGAGAGCTGTCCTCTGACCTCCATGTGTATGCAGTGGTACATGTGAAGGGTGTGTGTGTGTATGTGTGTGTGTGTGTGCAGGCTACTGCATGCAAAATAAAAAAAAAACTACAGCATAACCAAACAAGAGATCCCTGTAGCAGTAATGAAAACAAGCCCACGACTTACCAGCTTATGCTAGATTAGAAGGTCATTCATATCTAAATATAAGAATAGGATTAAAGTACCTCTCAATATGGAGTTTCCCAGACCCAGAGGATCCAAGTGCACTCTTCTGACTTCTAGGCTCACCAGGCATGAATATGCAAATGAAACTCCCATACACATAAAAACAAAAATTCAATATGGAGTTTCACTTTGCAATAAGCTGTCCAGAATAGGTTTATGAATTGGGGAGTATTTGTAAGCGAAAACAGTCAAGACCAATGTTGCAGAATATTATTGTAAAGGTGTGTTACTTTGGGTTATGCTATGGAGCATCTGTTTAATGGTGCAAAGCTGTGTTTAATTAAATAAAATTCACCTGTGGTCCAGAGGCTGCGTCAGCAACTAGCAGACAGGAAGTAGTAGAGAGGAGCCAGGAGGAGAAGGGTTTATAAAGACAAGGAGCAAAAACACAAAGGCTTCTTAGGAGACACGAGGAGGTGAGCTAGGTGAGCTGCTTGCTATTCAGCCTCTCTGGGGAGCAGGGTTCTACCTCAACCTTTCAATCTTGAGTTCTTGAGCGGGACAGATTTAGATGCGTTCTCTTAGTAGTTTTCAAAGGGTCGGTGCCTGAGGGGGCAGAATTTCTTCAGGCTGTGACTCTTGCGGCCTAGACGCCTTTGGTCGTGGTGGAGCTGCAGTTGCTGATCAGCGGAGCAATAGTGTGAAAGGCAGACAATTAAAACAGAGGGCAGCAGCCAGAGCTCTGAATGAAACTGCACGAAAAGGCACCAACCAAAAGGATGGCTCTCAGATCTAGCCACAAAAGGAGTGCGGTTTTAATGTAGAAACCATGTCGGCCCTGGAGTAGATCGGAGAGAGTACTGAGATTTTATACATTTTGAAAAGAAGAAAATTGAGGTTTAGAGGGAGCAAACGATAGCCCTAATATCAGCCATCCTGGGAGGACTGGGAACGGAAGCCTGCTTTGGGAGTGAGTCTTCACGACTCACTCGGATGGATTTTTGTTGTGGACTTATAGCCCATGGGCACACCTGGCATTGATGGAGCGGCTATAAACTCATAGCCCGTGGGCACACTTGGCGTTGATGGAGCTGCTGTGGCAGGCTGGGAGCACATCTGGCGTGGATGGAGTGGCTGTGGCGGGCTGGGGGCTGTATTCTGTGAAAGCACAGGCCAGTTGTGGCTGTCTAGGGCTTGGGAACATAGTGTCACATTTTGGACATTTTTCTATCCAGGCAGACAGATTGTTTTGATTTGAATTCCAGGCCAGTCAGCCTCAGGTTTTCCTGCCACCTACACCCAGCTGTTCTAAACATGCCCAGCACCTCCACCTTCCGAAAAGGCTGAGAGCATTTGAAACACATAACTCTATTTTGATACAAAACAAACCCAAATCAATGACTCTAGGAAACCCACTAGACCCATGTTTGAGGTGACTGAAAAGGGAAAGAGCTTACAACACCCTGTCCTTCCCTGGGAACCTCAGCTTTAGCCTTCAGCATGCCCGGGGACTTTTCTTGTTCTGATTTCTCTTTGCATTGTGGAAATGTCTTCTATTTCAAAGGTGGCTCTTAAGAAGATGCACTAGGCTGGTTAGAGTCCTTTGGGCATGTCATCTGTTGCAGAGGACCATCCTCTGAGAGGGCAACAGTAGGGGTAAGGCTCCACAGAATGCTGTGCTTCGATTTTATTGCCCACCCACGCAACTTTTGAAACAAAGAGGTTAGATTTGTTATTTACCTACTCACCGAACAGTATATGCAAATATTAGGTTTCTGTAAGGAACATAGTCGAAACTGTTTTGTGTAAATTAAAACACTATTTTGTGTGACTTGGAACAATGCAGTGCCTCAGGCATCTCTGGTAAGTCCTAGGCAGGCCACTGGGCAGCTCAGATGTAGCCTAGTCCAGGGCCTGCCCTGATACGCTAATGAGCTAAGCCCAAAGTGGTGCTGATGTGTTAGTAAACTAGTAGCCCCAAGCTGGGAGTCCCTAGATAGCAAAGCTACCTCCTGATGAAATAATACAAAAGCTGGAGCTTTGGAAATGGTTTCTAGGATTGCGCTGCCATGTTTCTGAGACATGGCTTCTCTACCTCTGTGTTGGGAATACCTATCCCCAAGAGGACTTGAGATACCGTGCGTGGTCCTGGCTTCAGTGACCCTTGAACTTCCCACAGTGTCGCTGGGCCCACAAAGGCCCACCTGTCAGCGATCTCAAGGGCCTTGTGGGACTTCTACCAGGCCATCCTCCCCTCCTGCCACAAATGGGCTTCAAGATGAATGTAGCTGAAGCCTGTAGCTTCATAAGAGTCATCACTGAAGAAGACACCCCAGGGAAACCCCGTAGCAGCCTTTCTGCCCCATCAGCGGTTCTTCGTTTGGTAAGATGTCTGTCTAACTTTGATATTATCATGATATTGTAAGGAAAGTTTGTGTGAATAAATTGAGCATATTCGAAAGGCAAATCTTGTGTGGACATCCAAATCGCCAGGCACCTTCTAGCCCGTAGGTGTGTTCCTCACAGGTTTGAATTTGAATCTGCATGCCTTCTTTTATGATGGGAGTGCTTGTGTGCTGTCTGATCCAGAATGATCAAGAAAGAATTCCAACCTCAACTTTAGACCTCTACACACACACACCACACACACACAGACGTGCACACACACAAACACACACAGTCACCTACACACACGTGCTTGCCCCCACACATGTACATACTCATACACACATGCACTCACACATATACACATGAAAAAACCACCTTAAAAAGTTCACTTTGAAAACTAGGTGTGGTACAGTAGTAGGCAGAGGGGTGAGTTGGACTAATTAAGGGGGAGGTGCTGGTGACCATGTCAGAAGAGCAGCAGGTGGCAGTTGAAGTTCAGGTGTCAGCCCACTGGGAGGAAACCCCCTGATGGCTGACTCTCGGCAAGACCTGGAGACCACCGACTCCAGTATGTCTTTGCTTCTGCTATGCCTTTGCATGTTTGCCACTGCCACCTCTCTCTGGTGTCTGCCATGGTGTGAATGGGGTGGGGAGACCCCACTGCCTGTAATGCAGTGTGCTTATCTCCCAGAAACATCCCGTTCTACTGGGCATTTTTACCTGTGGATTATCATAAAGATGTTTTCTTCCTAAGCTGCACTGTCTAGCGGATACAGTTAAATAGACTTTTGATGATTGTTGGGGACTGTAGACCCCCAGACCCTGAATTTCCTGTGACCCTTTGGCTGCCGGAGTAAACAGCTTGTTTTCCTGTGCTTGCAGCTGCTCTAAGCATGAGCTCCTGATGGCAGGGGAGTGGTTTCTGGTGGCTTGCAGCTGAAGGGTGCCTAGAGCAAGGGCATGGCCATTGGTCACGGAAGGCACTATATGAGCTGCCCTGGAACACAATAAAGTTAGTATTCTTGTTTCAAGGATGACACCCACCCCCCCGTGTGTGTGTGTGTATTTCAATCTCCAGGCCTTTGCCCGACTTGCAAACCATCCCCATAGCGGAGGTGGTACATTACAGGCTTAGTACCGTAGTACATGTAGTAGTATGGACGCTACAGATGATAAAAAATGAACCAAGGAAGTGTCACCCCCGCTAGAGTATTTGAGTTTCTATTGTGGAGCCACATAGGTTAATGCTTAAGAAAAACGAGTGCTGAGAAGTTCTATCCAGAGATCCTTCATCTGGCGATGGATGGAGATGGAGACGGAGACCCACATTGGAACACTGGACTTAACTCCCTAGGCCCAAACGAGAAGCAGAAGGAAAGAGAACGTGAGCAAAGATGGCAAGACCAGAGGGAACCTTCATCCGACGATGGATGGCGATACAGACGGAGACCCACATTGGAGCACCAGATGGAGTCCCCCAAGGTCCAAATGAGGAGCAGAAGGAGGAAGAACGTGAAAAAGGAAATCAGGACCGCGAGGGGTGTGATCACCCACTGATACAAGGGGACAGATCTAATGAGAGTTCACCAAGTCCAGTTGACTGGGACTGAGCGAGCACGTGATCCAGCCAGATTCTCTGAATGAGGCCGGATTCTCTGAATGTGGCTGGCCCGGAGTCTTTCTGAAAAGCCATTGACAATGACACTGGGACTTGTTTCCTCTTCATATACTGGATTTCTGGGATCCAGTCTGTTTGGATGCTCACCTTCCTGGACCTGGAGGGAGGGGAGAGGAGCTTGAACTACCCACAGGGCGGGAGACCCTGACTGCTCTTGGGGATGGAGAGGGAGGAGGGGAGGGAGTTGGGGGAGTGGGAGGGGGTTGGGAGGAGGGGCGGAAATGGAGACTTTTGTATTTTAATAAACTTTGAGAAAAAAAAAAGAAAAAAGAAAAACAATTGAGTCCCAGCAGCCCAGCTAGGTTAAATTCTCTTAATCTTAATGTGGGGAGATGTGTTCACAGGTGTTGGAGTGCGTCGTAACTGAAACAAGACTTTAAAAATAACTTAAAGTTAGACTAAGATGTTTTTGTTAAATAGTTTTGAGGTGAAAAAATCCACATAGAAAGGCACATAGTTGAGTGGGGTACTGGAAGGTCAGGGAACAAGAGCCAAGTAGCCCAGTTCTCCTTAGCTGACGTGCCTTTCTTCATAGGCTTGGGAGATGACCAAAGGCAATGATTAATTCCTTATACTCATGTCTGCCCTCAGTCTCCTGATGTAAAAAACATTGAGGAGTGGGTAGGTACCCTGAAGATTTAAAGTAGAGCTGACTGATTGTTTTTCATGTATGAAAGTTTAGACTTGTGATTACTTATAAGATCACCTTTCAAGGTAAGTAATAAAGTGATTGGTTCTTCCTTAGTAACTGCAAAACGCAGCCTGTCAGGAAAAGAAATCCTTGCTTGCTTACACTGTTAATCTGTAACAAGTTGCTTGGGTATGAATGTACATTCCCTGTTTCTGCAGGTTCCTAATACATATACTGCCTAACACTCCAAGACTAGGGCCTAACCATGACTGTGCCAAAACCCAGACAGCTATGGCACCGAGTTTTCAATTAGGCAAGGTATTGCTCCATCTCTTGAGATGAAAGAGGCATTTTGGAAATAAGGAGGATCCGCTCAACCCCACAAGGGGCATGCTTCTGTGACCAGTAGGTTAGAAGCAGGTGAAAATGTCCATGTCTAAATAAGAGAACAGAGTCCAGGCTTGGACATGGTTTTTTTTTAAGGTTAATATTTATTTGAGAATTATATATAGACTATATCTTGATCATAACCATCCTTCCCTCCTGTTTTCCCCAGAACCCCTCATCACATCTTACCCCCATCAACTTTATAATTTTGTAATTATGTATGTTTTTTAACTCAATGCTGTCCATACATACATGGCTGTGGGGCCATCCACTGGGGCACACTCCCCCAAAAATAACTAACCCTCCCAAGCGGTCATCAACGACAAAGAACTCCTCTGCTAGAGGGGCCCAGGAGCCCCTCCCCCTTCCTCTTCCTGATGTGTGCAGGTAACGGACAGCTGCTGAGTTCCTGAGCAACCGTCACGTCCAGAGAGCAGCACTTCTACCTTCTACCTGCCCTCCAGCTCTCCTACGCCTTCTGCCCCTTTCCTGTGAAATCCCGAGCCTTAGGCAGGTGTGTTGATGTAGTTGTCACATCTGCAGCTGAGCACTGCCCTCTGTACAGCCATGAATCTCTACACCAACCGCTACCGGGAAGGCACAAATCTATGGGTATACTCTAGAGGGCAGTCTGACAACATAGTCCTTTAGAATAACAATAGGTTCTCCCCTGAGCAGTTTGCAGCACCAGGCATTCATTTCCTCCTGTGGAGCAGGCTTCGGATGCAACCAAGTCTCCTCACTATTGCTCCAGGGGGCACCTCTTGCCTGGCAGGTGGGTACTGCAGCATGCCGAGTCTAGTCTACCACTGGGTAAGATGATTAATCTTTTCTTCCCCAGCAGCCTCCATAGCCCCTTCTGGCACTATAAAAGCATGCTGGGAGAGAACTTCCTGGTCAGTTGGAGTTCTGTGTCCTGCAATTAAAGCATGTGCATCTTCAATAGGGTCTTACCACCTTGGTGGGCAACCAAGAACATTGGCAAGTATCTGTATTGTTTTGGGTGCCTCTGGCCTTCTCTAACCACACAAAGGATCCCATGCCTGGCACTGAGATTTTCACTTAATAACTTGTCTTCTTAGCATTGTTCACTAATGTGGTGTGCTTCCATCCAAACTCCCTCTTTAATGAGTTTACAAACCAGGAGGGTTCCAGAAGTCTTCTTCATATACTTTTACCAAAGACAAAGCATCTTTTATTCATGTCTGGGTTTTATAATTTAGCTCACAACCCTGAATTCTGTTTGGATGGTACAGCTCATGAGATGTGTGGGTCATACTTATTCTGTCAAGAGTGGAGCATATATGTCAAGCCGAAATGTGCCTGGTTGAAAATTTGGCAGGAGAAAGTCTAGATATATCCTGAAGGCAAATGTTGGTGCTCTAGGCTAATGTATCTGTAACTTGGGTGCGAAGTGGTAATAAATCTTGCTATTCATGTAATCAGCAGACAGACCAGATTTACATAGGAGCTTATTAGTAATGCAGAAACGTGGACTCCAGGTTATGTAGAAGTGCTGCCAGGGAGGTCACAGCCCAAGTGTACTGCGCAGAGGAAGGGTGAGCAAGGGAAAGCCCTTCGGGGTACATATTCCTTCACTAATGCATGTACCTTCTATATGTTTTTCCCTTTACTTGTAGCTAAAATTTTGATGAAAACCCAGCACATCAACAGGTGTTCTTGTCCTCCATTTCAACTTTTCAAAAGTGTAAACCATGTTCTCAAACTAAGCACACCCATTTTCCCTCTTAAATTATCTCCTTAAACTGATCATGTTTAGGAATGCCCCTAAAGTATTTTTCTGAATGAAGTCCCTGAGCAAAATAAAATCCCTCTTTGTGCTTCCTTTGCCTGATGTGAGCACTGTTTTAGGATAGCCCTCCTGCTATGTATACTGTCTCTCCATGTCAGGGCTGCTTTGGGGTAGCCCTCCTGCTATGTACACTGTCTCTCCATGTCAGGGCTGCTTTGGGGTAGCCCTCCTGCTATGTATACTGTCTCTCCATATCGGGGCTGCTTTGGGGTAGCCCTCCTGCTATGTACACTGTCTCTCCATGTCGGGGCCGCTTTGGGGTAGCCCTCCTGCTATGTATACTGTCTCTCCATGTCAGGGCTGCTTTGGGATAGCCCTCCTGCTATGTACACTGTCTCTCCTTCATGTCTAGGCTTCACCTGTCTTAGTTCTGTACTCAAGGTGTGTATCAATAAAAACATTCTGCATGAGCTCAGGCTATGTGAGGGCATGGAGTGTGGACTCAGATCCAGACAGGCTGAAGACAGCTTTGCAGGACTTGTTAATTCTTTAGTCTACGTGTCTCCAGTGTAGGCTACATTTTCCAGGTCACCACTGGCCCAGCAGTATGAGAGTGACTGAGATTAAAAGGAAAATTCACTTCCCAAGGCAAAGCAGTCTCTGTCACATTCTACAGGGGTGTGTGTGAAAGCTAGCTACCAAGGGAGATCTGCCTGTCTTTATTACTGGTCCTCTTCTTAAAGAATTGGGAGCTGCAATGATGAAATGACACCACCACAATTAAAAATCTTCCCAACCAAGACTAGGCATATTGGCACATGCTTTTAACAGTCCTAAGGAGGTAGAGGCAGGTGGGTATCTTTGAGTTCAAGACCAGCGTGATCTACAGAGTGGGTACAAAATCAGTAGCCAGGTAACATAGTTAGAAACAAAACAACAAAAACTTAAAAACCCTTAAAGCCACTTGTACATGTACTAGCTTCTGAATGTGAATTCCATTTTTTTTTTGTATGAGTGCTCTGTCTGCACGTATGCTTGCACACCAGAGGAGGGCATCAGATCCCATTACAGATGTCTGTAAGTCACCATGCAGTTGCTGGGAATTGAACTCAGGACCTCTGGAAGAGCAGTCAGTGCTCTAAATCAAGCATCTTGCCAGCCCATGATTTCCATTCTTTTATTTTCTTATACCACAAACATTTTATTCTTTTTACAACCTGACTTACATAACAAAACTGTAGAGGAGAAAAAGGACTTTCTTTAAATTTTCAAAATAAATATAGCCAATCCTAGTCCTTAAAGTTTTAACCTGAAGCAGCTTTATTGCAATCTTTCAAAATTGGCATTACAGTGTAAATATTTATATCCATAAAGCTTGGCTTAATCTACAGTACAGTTATTTCAGAAGTAGTTAAATTTAGTTAACAATGAAGAAGTTAACATAAAGCTAAAGCAATCTATAAAACAAATTATTTACAATTAAACATTTAGGGTCCTGATTCACAAAAATTAGTGCATTTCATGATTGATCTGAGTTTTACAGAGAAAGCAAGCAGAATGCAGAATACTCCCCAGGGAAAACTGGAATGACGGCGGTCAGAAGACAGCCTACCAATATGTTTACTGCAAACCAGAGGAAGAGTAAGAAAAAACCTTGGCAGCTGCACTGATTTGACGTTCACTAGCACGGTGACCAGACAGCTGGTGGAAGTGGACGAGCAGACACCAGTTGACAGAGCTGTTGGTGTGTACAGAAGGGAATGATTTCACTTTTCAAAAACAAAATCACCCCCAATACTCTCTACACATGAACTCTGAGTCTGTATATTTTGGACAAATCCCGAAGGAGTTTCTTTTCTAAGAGCCGGCAGAGTTCAGTCCCCTGCTGAGAGTGTGGGACTGCTCTGGGAAAGAACAGCACGGGCAGGGCGTCTCACCCTCGGGCGTCAGTGCGATCCAGTGATTTTACTTACGCAGCAAAGGAGGCAACTCAAAAAACAGTTACAAGAAAGCATTTTTAAGTAAATTTCAGTGAATCAGGTCCCAGGTAGTATTAAAGGAAGATTTACAGTAAACAGTTAAAACTCTGGAATGCAGGTATTATTGTACAATTACATTTACAAAACTGCCGCGACACTAGTTGCTCCAGAGTAAGGATTCAAAAATGTACAAGCCAGTTCACTATGACTTTAGATACAATGTTATTAAAATACATTGTTAATCATAAAAATACTTTAGTATATACATGTACAAACTCAGGTTTACCTACTGAAGAAAGCTGCTGGTCACCGCTGGCCACTGGCACAGCAACACCACAGGCCATGTTGGTGTTTGCGGCACCCGATTGGGCCAGCAGTCAGTGCTGCAGCTGCCACTCGCGCGAGAGCGACGGCCTCTTTCTGCCGGATGTCTAGTTTGAAGAGTCACTTTTACCTCCACTGTACTTTGTTTTTCTAAATCCTGATCCAAGTAACTCTGGACATTCACATAATTCATTTGCAATTTGGTTACACTTCAAAACGAGGCTATAATTTATCTCATCAGTTATTATACTGTCTTGCTTGTAGTCAGGGTGGTTGGCAATGAACTCTCTCATCCACCTGGCAACTGTCATTAGTTCTCCTGAAAGAAAAAAATTAGGTGCTTTAAAAAGTGGATATTTGATGACTACCAAACACACGTCTCTAAAATGAAATCTGCATGACCTTAGAGTGTCACATGCTAAGAGTCAAAAGGATAGCTTTCATCGCATTCAAAAGATTGCCAATGGGGACAAACGGACGACTGCAGGACAGCAACAGGCATATACATACCCAGTTAGACAGATGCCACCCATAGGCTGACACCACCAGCTCTTAAGGGATGGAGGGTCAGTATTGTTTGTAAGAGCTGTGCTGTCCTCCTTCTTGGCCAGCGGGCTATGCCTATAGGTGATGCCATTATGTGACTACTTCAAAGGACTATAGGGTCCCTACAGTTAAGGAGCACATAGAATAAAAAGGGAAGCTGTAGGTAAAATATTCTGGAGGTGATGTGCTCTTACAGATGACCTTTGTCAAGATGCTGTTAGCACACCGAGGTTTGCATGAGCTGCTCCCCGTGTAAGTACTGGCAAGGCCAGTGAGGCACTGTAAATAGGATCTCCTCGGAAGGCTGCTGTGCAGCACGGGCTGAGAGCTGCACACAAGCCAGCGGTGCAGGCTACTGGAGCTGTGGCTATTCAGCCTGACAAAAGTTCACAGTGACATGCAATACACATAGATGACACCAGACTGGTACTGCAGCCACCACACCTCATCGAAATATCACATTTAAAAATGTATCACTATTTCCTACAGGTAAGGGGGAAAATGCTCTCTCAATTTAAAACTGTTACCCTAAGATTTTAAGGTATATGCAACTGTAGAATTATCAAATGTTAAAAAAAAAAGAGCATGGCTAGAGTGTGATATACTGTTAAGCACGTCACAGAGTTAAATACTATAAAGAGTCAAGACAAAGAAAAGGGAAAAAAATCTACTATACCCGATGCTCTCTTCTTAATTAGCTTTAGGTAGTTCAGAATACTGCATCTGGTGTCCACATCTACTTCCATGTTTTCAAGATAGGAGTTCAGAATGGGGATGAGTCCAGGAAACACCCCTTCCTACAAGAAGAAGACATTATAAACTCTGCCAGCTGGTGTTCATCGCGTAAGCCCCGCTCAGGCTGTATCTTCCCACTGGTGACAAGCCCCACTCAGGCCGTACCTTCCCGTTGATGATGGTGTCTATGCTCATGAGGGTGTACTCCTCTGCTGCTGGCTCAGAGCTGGTCTGGGCCTTGCTACACCCATCCACAACGGCATTGCCACCTGCCAACCAAGGGGAGCACAGAGGAACTTCAGCAGTCTGTTCAGCATAAACCGACCCTAGAAACCCGAACACATGATACCTTTGCAAATGTCTTTCCTGAAATAGAACATCCCCTGCAAGACAGCATCTCGCTTCTGTGCCATTTTCATGTTTTCATCAACCTAATGGAGAAAGAATCAGGACTAAGTCAGAACATCTTGGATGGAAAAGGCAGCGCCTTCATCACTTCGATGCTTCACAGCTGGAGATCAGATGATGTACTCCTCACACGCTGGTTTGTGCAAAACACCCGGAAGAGAAGCTCACTTTACAAAACACAAGTAGAAAACGGTCCTTCCTAAGGCTTACCAAGGTTTTGAGACATGGGAGGCCTGAGATCTTGGTCTCAAGTCTGTGTTCTTCCTAAGCCTCCCTCACTTAAGTGAACAAAGGGGCAGCAGGCTTCCTTCAGGTATGCAGTATTGGCTCACCAAGGGCAAAGTCACCAATGCCATTTGCCTACCTGGTAACTCATTCATGAATTTTTTGAAGACTTAACCCTTTTAAAGAATTTTAGTAGCTGCACTTACTACAATGTTAATTTTTCCCCACTTTATGTGTATGGTGTTTTGTCTGTATGTTTATCTGTTCACCATGTACCTGCAGTGCTCCTGGAGGGTAGAAGAGGACAACAGATCCCAGGGTGCTGGGAATTGAACCTGGGTCCTCTACAACTGAATTTCCAGCTCTCTATAAAGTTGCCTTATGTGGAACCTCAATACACACACAAATACAAGCGGAGGGCTAGGGTGGAGGAGAGCTGATGTGCAGAGTCTTCCTCAAGCACAGCCTCTCTGAGGAACTCTCAGTTTCTGCTAGACTAGCTGACCACTGAGCCTGGGATCCACTTGTCTCCTCACGCAAACTCGGTGGCAGTAGTATACTACAACCTGCTTGTAAGTGTATCTATACTTTGCCAGTGAGCCATCTCCCCAGCCTGGACACCAAGTATTTTGTGATTATTTAGACTCTTTGCGCATTCATCATGGAAATAATCCTATTGTTACTCCTTTGATGCTTTAAAATGATATGGCATGATCTTCTGAATATCTAGACATGTCTAGGAACACACAAGGAATAGGCTAAAACATTAACTGTGACTGTGGTCAACTATAAGGTTTTCAGGCACTACAATAGTTGGCTCTTATTAATTAGCTCCACCAATATTCACACCACTAACTTTTCTGTGGGTCAGTCATTCATGTTTTAGCTTACTTCAGGATCTTCCAGGAAACACACTTTAAACTTGCAATGGTGAACTCTTTCTTGAGTATTATTTTGTTGCATTTTAGTGGGAATGCATTTCTGATAATGTCTATTTTTGAGAAGATTTTTCTTGATTGACTTTAATAAATCTTCAAAGCATGTGAACACAAGATGCTCTTTGGCATGATATATCTGACCTAACTAAACTTGTTAATACATCATTTACCTGCTTGCAGCTCTTCAGCCTGTGATTACATACAAGAGTCTAAGTAGTTGGTCTATTAGGAAGGTATACAGCCCCTACTCTCTGTGTGGAAGGAAGCACTGAGGGCAGAAGAAACCCCTCCAGATTAAAACACTGACTAACAGGATGAACAGCTTATGAATTTAGTTTCATATCTTATGTATTTCCTGCCCACCACATTAAATGCCTCTAAGAATGTCACTAAACTTTCCTGGACAGCAGCCAGCACTGCTGTCACTCGCCTAACTGACACTGTCTTCCTCACATTTCACTTTGTGTGACACTTTGTTATTCCTGTTATCTTTCTAAAAGGTCACTGTGCATCTCTTATTTCCAGCATTTCTCCTTGCTCTGGAAATGTTTTACAAAAGCAAGCCATACCGGAGTGTTGAGATTTAATGTTACTTGTTTCTTCTTAAAAGCATTTTTACATGTATTTATCTTTCTGTGTGTCAGCAGACGGCTTGTGCGGGAGTCAGCTCTCTCCTACTACCACACAGGTCCTGGGAATCTATCTCGGGTCACCAGGCTTGGAGGCAAGAGCCTGGACCTGCAGAGCCACCTCTGAGTCCTTTTCTGTCGTCCCTTATCTTTACTGCTTTCTCTTCTGTGGGTTCTGTCTTCACATCCCCTTCCTCGCTCTGCTTTTATAATGCTAACAAGTTTTCTTCCTTCTTTTTCTTGCTCTTGAGCCAGTCATTTGGAATTAACTTGAGTTTTAAACAAATGCTCTTTTCATATTTATTTTTTATGTTTGACACAGATTCTTGCTTATGGAGACAAGCTTATTCAATCTGTTATCTTCCTGCCTCAGCTTCCCAAGTGCATTAGTCTATCCTGCCGCTGATGATTAATAGTGTTGTATTTTTCTTATTCTTTGTGGTGGTAAAGAATCACTCATGCTGGGCAGTGGTGGCACACGCCTTTAATCCTGGCACTTGGGAGGCAGAGGCAGGCGGATCTTTATGAGTTTGAGGTCAGCCTGGTCTACAAGAGGTAGTTTCAGAACAGGCTCCAAAGCTACAGAGAAACCCTGTCTCAAAAAACCAAAATAAATAGATAGATAAATAAAAGAATTTCCTCCCACATACTACAGAGAACTGCTCGGAGAGATAGAATATTTATCCCCCCTGCCAAATATGAAGGGGTGGGAGCAATATATGTGTCACAGGATATGCATGTGGCAGTCAGAGCCAGCTCCAGTCTCCCACCATGTGAATTCCCGGGAACTGAACTCAGAATACTGGACTCAGTGGCATGCACCTTTACCCACTAAGCCATCTTGTAGCCCTGTTTCCTATTTTTAAGATTATTTTTGTGTTTTGCCTACATTTATTTATGTGTACAATGTGTATACAGTGACCAGAGTCCAGAAGAGGGTGCTGGAATCCCCCACCCCAAATTAGAGTTACAGCTGGTTATGACCATGTGGGTGCTAGGAACTAAACCTTGGTCTTCTACAAAGGCAGTTAGTGCTAGTAACTGCTTAGCTATCTTTCCAGACCATTTTCTTTGCTTTTAAATAGTAGTTTTGAAAGTATTATTCTCTCAGTGTCTAACATTGGAATGCATTTGCCCAAAACTGAGTGTCCATGTAACCTCAAAATCTACACAATGGTACCAGCATGACAGGATTAGAATCCTGGGAACCTTTGCCCTTCTGAATGGGAACAGAGTCCTTATTCAAGACCTCAGACTGCAGCAGAGTACAACTGAGTTGTAAAGTACCAGCTTCCCATGCCTGAAGTCTTAAGTTCCTCTCTATCACTAAACAAAACCAACATTGAAGGAGGGAAACCATAAACAAAGGAGAGATTGCCCTAAAGCTAGCCAGGCGCCTCTGTCATCTGTGGACACAAGAAGAATGCAATCCAATAATGAGAAAGTGGCCCTTGCCACACAGCATCTCCTCCCCCCATCCACGTACACAGAATGTTAGGTGGTGGTTTTTTTTCTTAATGTCGAGTTGATACAAGATAGGGTCATCTTGGAAGAGGCAACCTCAACTGATGAACTGCCTCTATCAGACTGGACTGCTGGCAAGACTGGGGGTATTTTCTTGATGCCGATTGATGTGGGAGAAGGGACAATCCCATCATGGTGGTGCTACCCCTGGACAGGTGATCGTGGCTTGTATAGAAAAGCAGGATGCTAAGCAAGTAGCCTTTAGCACCTGCCCTGACTTCCCTCATGATGAGTTAGGACCGGAATCCTAAGATAAAATAAACCTGCTCTACGTTGCTGTTGGTCATTGTGTTTGCCACAGACACAGAAAACAAACTAGGTCACACACTAAATTAAACAACAGAGAGAACTCATTCGGATGGGAAGGAAGCTTAAACAGTACTCTTTCAATCTCTCTGGCATTATATTCATTCAGTAAGGAAGTAATGCCACTTTTTCTCCCTCACAGGTGTCCTTACCATCTCTCCTGTTCAGAACATTTCAGTGGAGAAATAAAATTCCTAGATTTGGGTGCTGAAGTTAACTGCTTCACCGAGGACTGTCCGAGTGAGAACGCTGAACCCTCTCTTAAGGATATTTTTTCTTAGCTTTCTGTCAGCTTTAGGACAGCTGTCATGTTCAGGAACGGAAGCCTGGATGAGTAACTCACAAGGACTTTTCTCTGGGTGGACTAACGTAGTCAGCACACACCCATGGGCAATAAGCCTCTGAATTCCTATTTGCTCTGACAAAGCCCCTCCGACTCTTCTGTGGCCGGATTCCTTGGCAGCAGTCCACAGCAGCAGAGTCCTCCACACTACTGAACAGTCTTTCCCATCCATTATTATGTCACAAAGAACTCACGGCCTTGACCACCTTAAGGACCGCCTCAGACCACACACAAAAGCTTTGCGGCCTCTGAGCAAGGACAGGCTAAAAAACTCTACTGGCCAACTTCCTCCAGGAAGCCTCTTCTCTGGTCTTCCTGGGGTGAGATTTATAATTCTTAATTTGGTAATCTAAAGCTATCACATTCTCCACAAACATCCCAAGTTTGGTTGCACTGAGACCTTTCCCTGAATTCTACCAGTAAGCCTTCAATCATCCTAATTTTGACATGGTAGACCAAATGGACTTTTAGGGGGTGGCACTAGTTTGTGGGACCATCTCAGGCCATTGTCTTTAAACAATGTCTCTAGAGATAAATTTGGTCTTAGGGGGAAAAGCAGAGTCAAAGCAGAGACAGTTTATCCTGATAGGTAAGAAACTCTATGTGAGGACAGGCTGGAGCTGCACGGTGCACACAGCGAAGTAAACACCTCTGCACTGTCTATGCTCATGGCTCTAACCACCCATCATTACCTTGGACAGTGGAATGAGGAAATCCAGTTTGTATGAGAGGATCACCCTGGTGAGCAGAACCACAAATACCACATAGGCCGAGTTCTCAAAGTCTGTTAACTGCACCTAGCAGTGAAGACCAGACTGTTAGGGATCGACTGCCTGCCCCAGTTTCCCCCTCCCTAGCCCTCCAGACTGCATTATTCCTGAGCACTTTCATCGTCCCCCTTTGAGGCTGGAGCCCTCTCTCCAGGTCCACGCTCTGATATCAGCTCCCACTGGCTTTTGGAGTTGCTATTCATAGGCACATTTGGATTCCTACTGCTTTCGAATGAACTCAGAGCCCTCTGAGGAGAACATTAGGCGGGTGGGGAGTGGTCAGAAGGGAGCTTCTGAGCGGAAGCACGTGTCTCACCTCCATGGGTCTGAACTCTACTCTCCATCCAATATCTGAGTTTGGAGGAGGAGGCTTAAATCTCATTGTCTGCCAGTTTGTGGATTGAATATTCTATAACAAGAAAAAGAAATAGAATAAAATCAACTTTCTACACATTCAGAACACAGTTAGATGACGTGTCTTTAATGATGGATGAAGACTGTTTACCATCTATACCGAATATCTCCCAATTTACAAATACGAGAAAGTTACAACTTTAGGACTCTGTTGAGTGTGAGCTGTTAGAAGACAAAAGTGGAAGTGTCCCCTGGGAGCTAGGACGTCTCCAACACGTGTTTGTGCAGCTTACCCTTCAGTATCAAGGAGCTGAGGACTAACCAGTGAGACTCAGACAGTAAAGCTTTAGTTGTTCTTGGTTCTCTGCTGCAGGAGGCCATGAAAGGTAGATTTCTCCTGTCACCATCCTCACAGGCACAGGTACAACCCTGCTTTAGTTTGTGAAGTGAAATTCATTTGAAAGGGAGATACCTCAAAATGGTCAGACTCGTTGGCATCATCCAGGTGTATTTTCTCTTCAAAAAGGGTGAGTGGGTCTCTAATAAAGAGGTGAGCAACATGCTGTGCCAAAAGATGATCAAGGCCTGCAAAGACAGATCGCAGGGACTAACTGCAAAGGGCAAGGCACCTCGTACGATTCCTAAGTTCACAGACTGAAGAAAGGGTGTCTAGACGTAGGAAGTGGCTGGGTGGTTCAGTGTTCTCACCTTGCCCAGGATTTTATCCTATGGACACTGGGGAAGAGTCGGAGTTTACTCACTCCTCACACAATGCCTGATGGGCACTGGTGTGGACCTAGATACAGAGCTCCAAAAAGTTCCTTTTGCTAAAAGTCAAGAAGATCTCACAAGTATTTGGAACTTGAAACTTTAGGAACAAGCAGCCTCATAAGAAAAGTTAGAGACTTCACACTAAAAACAGAAACCAGACCAGGAGTCAGCAAAAGTTCAAAGCGCTTTAAAGAACAAAAGGTGCACATATGATGGGCTTGGTAGGAGGGCTGCTCACCTTCCCGCAAGAGCTGCTCATAGATCTCTTGATCGATGGTCAGGTCGATGTCATTGTATTTCTCCCCACACTTAGATAGGTAGCTATCTATGGAATCATACCGAGATTTACTAATCCTAAAGCGATTGTTCTTCAGAGGCTAAAACAGAAGAAATGATCTAAAATTAACACCCAGGAATTCAATAGAAGCACATTTGCCTGGTGACCTGTGTTCAACCTTTAGAACTTATGGTGGAGAAAACTGACTTACAATGTTGTTCTCTGACCTCTATACACAAGCTGAGGAACACCTGCACTCCCCAACGCTTTCTCTTTCACACACAATAATAAAATTGCAAGCTTGTTTTCATTTATAAAGTATGTTAAACAATTTGTGCGTGATTATGACAGGACCAGGGCAGAAAAGCCCTTAGTGGAGACATCCTTTGTGGACACCTCTAAGAACACTGATGTCCAGTCAGGCCCTTGTCCTGGACAGTCTCATCTACGACGAACCTGGGCACCTGGCTCTCCATGGCTGATGGTGACACACACTCTGGAGTGCGGAGTTAAAAGGACTCACGGTGACAGTTCAGCAGTGACAAGAAATGCTAACAGTGCTAATCTGTCCTTCTGGGGCACTGTCTAAACCTGTGAATGAGACAGTCCTCTGACAACAACACTTCCTAATGGACTCCACTGGACATATAGCATTCGCACAGTGCACTCACAGTGCCCAGGACTTTCTGGTAAAACAGCTGTCAGTGTGACTTCTACCACTACTTTTAAAAGAAGCAACAACTAATACAGATTTTAAGCAAGGATAAAAACTGCCTCCCTCCCCAAACTAACCACCCACCTTCCTCCTCCCATACCCACTTAAAGCAAAGCCAGACTCACCACCTGTATTCTCTTCCCTTACGTGAGCACCCAGAGGGTAAACATCTAAGAGAGACTTCAAAATGCAAGTACGTGTAATATGCCCACATCACCTGCTTGATGCAAAAGATTAAGGAGAAAAACATTCCTACCGCCAGGCCCCTCTCCTCCCGTGTTCTATCATCTACAGACGCAGAAATCACTCCCCAGCGACAATCAATGTCTGACACGTAGCCTCGGTAAAATGGTGACGCAGCACTCAAAGCCATCTAAAAACACAAGTGAGCAAATGCAGGTCACAGTGCTGCACACATGGGAGGCTCCCACCGTTCATCAGCCCATGCAGTCCTTGAGGGTCTACTGGTAGGCTCCCAGCTGCTGCTTTATAAACAGAATGTACAAGAAGAAACTCCAAGGCTTTATTTATTATTGAATCATCTCTTCTACAACATGAGGACATACTTAGCACAGGGAGAAAGGATGTTCATACTCAAACTTGGTATTATCATAAACAACAATAGCTTGACTCCTCTATCTACATGCTATTAGTTCATTAAATAGCACCCGTGGTCTTATTTTCTTCACAGATACGTTTAAAGGAAGACATACTTTCTACTTACAACAATTGGGCAGATGGTGGCCAGCTGATCATAAAGGTATCTGGCTTCAGATATGCTGCAGGCTTGGAATGTCACCTGTTTAAGAATAAACGTGATTAAAACGACAACATAAAGTCATTATCAGGCCCCATAAGAAGTCAGTCTGAGAAGAAGGGGGACACAGGTGAGAAGGCTTTAGAGATAAGCTTTGTTTAGAAGTTGTCTTGGGCCGGGCATGGTGGCACACACCTTTAAACCCCCGCACTCAGGCAGAGGCAGGTGGATCTCTGTGAGTTCGATACCAGTCTGGTCTACAGAGTGACTTCTAGAACAGTTAGGACTGTTACATAAAGAAATCCTATCTTGAAAACAACAACAATAAAAAGTTGTTTGGCTTGATGCAGAAAATAATTTATGTGCTTACCCCTTGAAAGAGCAGTGGCTGCCAAGTACACTAAGAGTCTCAGTTCTGATGGTTTAAATAAGCTCCATGGGGGACATACCTACTGAATTACATGGGGAACTGGCTACTGAAACAACTGTCAAAACGGTTGGTGTCCTGATCTCCCTGCAGGTTTCATGTTAGTGCTAGCGTGAACAGCACACGTCAGTTACAAGCACCGACACCTTACTAGCCCCCGCAGATCAAGACAATGGAAAGCAATGCTGTAGTCATCAAGGAAAATGGGTTTCAAAGGCCATAGTAAAAATTGAGGAGGGCTGAAGATAAGATTACTGACAAGCAAGGCAAGGTAGCTCCTCCAGTGACATGGGACTTAGAAACCAACTTGTGAGGTCAGGGATAGAGACCAGTGAAATGCTTGCCTTGTTAGCACTGGGACCTGAGTTTGATTACTTGAACCTCCAGAATTTGGCATGTGTTTACAGTCTTGGGCAACAAAGACAGGCAGATTCCTAGGGCTTACTGGCTCTAGGCCAATGAGTGAGTGACTACACCTGAGGTTGGTCTCTGGTCTATGCACACAAGGAAGGAAGGAAGCAAACATGCACACACACACATGCATGCACTTTATGTGTAGTGAGGATTCAATGTAGAATGAGAAGACTGGATAAGCAAAGTGCTGTTTATTGACTGTGGTCTTTCCTATCACTTAGGGCTGAGCTATAGGACTTAGTCTTGCCATTCTAAATCCCAAGCATGTGGAGCAGTATCTGCCACCCACTTACTAAATTTACAGAGGGTCATGAAGGAAAGAGGATAATAAAGACAGGAACGTGGGGGAAAGGTATGCAGAGCTACTTTAAAAACCTCTGAGATTTAAAAGATCCAAGTGTTTCCAGGTGTTGTGATAGGTTCTGTTGGGCTTGTGTTTCTTAGTTGGTCTAGTTCCTTTCTGGGACTTCTGTGTTTGTTACTGTGTGTTACTATCTTTGGTTTTGCAGATATTGTAATGAACATTTTCCCTGAATGATTTTGACTAACTTTTCTCAGGTAGCCTGGGAAACAGCAGTAGGTACATCCTGGAAAATTAGGATTAGAAAAACCTAAGAAAAACAACAACTGAAATTTGAAAATTCCATCTCTAATGTCTCAGTTATATGAAGTAGATTTCTGACTACCTTCCTGCTCTAGAGCTGAAGCAGCACAGAACATCGCTGTAGGTGGTGCCTTTAGTGGAGGAAGCAAAACCAAGGCGTTCTGATATCTTAACAGGGGTACAAACACAGGAAGCTCTCACTTTTGCTTTCCTCTTAAAGGATCACATAGGAGGAAATGTTACCATGACACCTACAAGAGGCAGAAGAGGAACTATAAATACACAGATGTTAGAAACCAAATCTACAGTTTACCTAGAATTCAGTTTTGAAGCCACATAATTTTCTTAAGTGGAAAAAACCAACAAACTCATAGCAGGTAATGACCTTTTTATTTATTAAATAGTTCTCAAAAAGTCCAAAGACTGAAGATTTACTTTCTTTGTAAATCCTACGGAGCCCAGGATGCCTGAACTCACAGCTCTTCTGCACCCTAGCCTTCGGCAAGCTCACTAATTTGAAGTTGTTTTGTTTTATCCAGTTAAGTCTTCCATCAACTAAAAAAAACCTGCCATCCTTTTTGGGGTGCTTTTCTATAATAAACAGTTCTTTCTGTTCTAGTCAGGAACTTTTGTGGCTGTTTGTGAATTCATCTCATTTATTACACATTTTAATTATCTGTGACTGTAACATTTTAAAGTGGAATGTTGTGGGGAATATTAAATTCATGCCTTAAATAGAATAGAGAACTGTGTCTTCTTTGCATAAATCAAGTGTCAAAGGGAGAGACTGTCCCTCTGGAATTGTATTTCAGTAACTTGCTTCCCTGGTTCAGTATTAAAAAAGGCTGGGTTCCCAAAGCACTCACAGAATACTGAAGCCAGGTATTAAGTACTAGAGTTTAATGGTCCATTCTAGAAATGTTTGTATTTAAGATGGGAAAGCAGATAATGCAGTTAAGTCAGCCTCTTTTTAAATGAGGTGCAACCATTTCTAAGGGAAGGGACTGACCTCTGTTTGGAGGCCACATATTCAATCTTACCTAAATATGTGGAAGAAACAAAATGCCTTGTCCTTTATCATGTTATAGAACAGACAGCATGGGAAAGTCTGACTTGGATTACACCTGTAGTTTTAAAAACAACAGTTTGGAGGCTTATGTGACAAATGGGTGGACACATTTGTAGCCTTGAGAAGAGTGCTGAGTTCTGTGGTCTCTGTGCCAAGGCTATGGTCCAGTTTAATAAAATGAGCCCAAGAAAGCAAGGAGGAAGTTGAATGACTAAGGTGGGGCAAAGTCACCAAGCAACCACAGGCCTGCCTGCGAGGGAGTGGGAGCTCTGCATTCCCCATTCCAGCTGTGGGCACAACCACTGCCAGGGGCTATCAGTTATCTGACTAGGCCCAACAAAAATGTTAATTAAGTGAACAGAGAAGTATTATAGTATCTCCTGTGTAACTTTGCCAGGGGCAAGGCAAAAGGCTGTTAAGTATTTATTCCCTTTAAACACTGAGGTGCCTGCACAAACATAAACATTTATCTGCCAAAGAACCTTTCCTTGGACCACAAAAGTCACTGGATTCCCCCACCAGAGGTCACTTTCAGAGATAAAGCCTGGTCTGACATCCTCAAAGGCTCTCGCTAGGTGGCAGTAAAAATCAGGCTTTAAGAAAGAGAATTCATAAGTACTTTTGCATTTAAGTTCACTAACATCCACACATCTTTGTGGTGAACTCTTAAATTCTTAGTCAAAAGACATAAATAATAATGTTACGAAAGCAATCTCATTTCAGAAAAGCATGCTATCTTTGAATCTGATTAAAGGGTGATTTTTAAACAAGAAACACGCATAGAGTTAGTAAGAAGAAAGGAAGAGAACACTTAGCCTCTTCAGTAATGGAAGCAATACCTGAAGACAGCAATTGCCCATCCCAAATCCCATGGCATCCATGTAAATATGGTCTGGCTTAGAAGCCTTTGCTGCCTCCTCATCTTCAGGAAATGTTTCTACAAATGGAGATGGTGTGTTCTTGTCTTTAAATACTGTATTAAAAGTTAATTAAAAAGAAGAAGAAACAGTTGAGAATCAAGGACAACTTCAACAGGCTGCCCCACCCACACCCAGACTTACTTGGCACGTTGATAACAACCTTTTCTCCTCTCCTGTGCCGGATGTTTCTTGTTAGGGTACTAAAACCAACAAACAAAAGAAGAGGTCACCCAAGATTGCTATATTACAGAGTTTGAGAACATTGAAAGAAATGGAACTGAATCCTACTTCAAACTAAGATGCCAAGACAGCCATGTAACATGCGGCTCTAGAGGCCTGGCATCCGCAGCTCTGGGTGGTGCCCTCTCTCCTGCTCATCCAGTGTAACCCGAGGTCCAGCTCAGGTGTGCAAGCCCAGCCACAGTCTGGTGAATTCTAACATTTCCCACAGAAAATACAATGATTTTACTCAAATTTAAGAACTGAGGTTTTGGTATCATTGAAGTCTAAATCCTTTACCTGCCTCAGTTCCCCAATTCCAGAGCACTAATCTGACTTCCAGCTGACGCACACACTATAACCACTGAGCACCTGCTGTGACCAGTTCTAATTCAAACACATGATTTTAACAGCACAAAGAAAGGAAAAATTTCCACCGATTTTTTAAACTGATTACAAATTGCAATTAACACTTGACACAGAATAAAATAAATTTACACAGGTTAAAAAATTATAAAACTAGGTTCACTCCATTTTTATGTTAGTCTGACTACTAGAAGGTTTGCACTGACTCAGCCTCAACACTACATCTGCTCCGATGCCCGCTTCCCTCATCTGGTCAGGACACCAAGAGGATTCCCTGTGCTCTTCTTTCCTGTGAGCAACTCTGGCGCCAGCACTGGATAACTATCACAGTCCATCGTTTCTTCAAGTTCAATATTTTTCTCTTTAAACACATGAAAATGCTTCAATGAAACTGTATTTATAAATCTTTGTCTAGCTGGGCATGGTGGTACATGCCTTTATCCCAGCACTACAGAGGCAGAGGCCGGGAAACTCTATGAATTTGAGATCAGCCTACTCTACACAACGAGTTCCAGGATAGCCAAGGCTAGATAGATAGACCGTGTCTCAACAAAAACGAAACAAACAAACAAAAAAACAAAACCCAGCAGAACAGCAGAACAAATAAATAAATCTTTGTCTACCCTTAAGATGATTTTAAATGTGAAAAAGGTGGGGGCCTTTGAAAGCAAAGACTTTGAACGTGACAGGTGTGGGGCCGGTGAAAGGAACCTCCTAGAATTCCTAGTGTCCCCCATACTGGGTCAGGAGGACAGGTGAGCCCATAGGGAGAAAGCAAAGATCTTGCTGGTGTAGGGCCTGAAGCAACTTAAAAGCTGAAAATTAAACTATAAACTACAGATGTAGAAAACACAAGGAGAAGGCCTACGCTCTAAGAGGTGCTATCCACATCTGACCTTGTCATGGCACCCAGAGTAATACAGAGCGATGGCAGATCCCGGTGGGAAAGGAACAGGTAAAGGAAACCTCCCAATACACGTGCTTGCAGAATTAGGACTGAAAACTACCTGCAAATTAAAGGGAAGAAAAGGAGCCAAGGACTTTAAGGATGACTTAGAAACGGGCAAAGCAAACCTGGATGCAGTTAGCAACAGTGAAATAGCTTTGGGCTCCTGTGGACATGAGCAGATGTGTCTGCTGTCTCCTCTGAATCCAGTACATGCTTCAGAGGAATTCCCAGACCAAATATTGTATACCAGAAGGCAGAGTCTGTCTGAGCCACACTCACCCAAAGCGGGGGTGTTTGTTTATGGCTTCATCTGGAAAGAAGAGAGACTTGGATGCGCCTTCTTCTTCTGGGTTGGGTTTGTATTCAGGCAGTGTGAATCCAGGGCAGCCTAGTCTGCAACCAATTGAGAAAGGAAGAGATGAGAAATGGCCTCAGAATCAATTAGCTATAGTATCACCATAATTTGCAATGGTTAAAAACATCTAATTTCCAGGGTTGTAGAGATGGTTCAGTGGTTAAGAGCACTGGTTGCTATTACAGTGTTCCTGAGTTCAATTCCCTGCACCCATATAGCAGCTCACAACTGTCTGTAACTTTAGATCCAGGGGATCCAACATCCTCTTACAGACACAGGTGTGGGCAAAACACCAATGCGCATATAAATAAATCATTAGGAAACCTCCCCCCAAAACATCTAATTTCTATTACTCCTCACTCTGGAGGACCTAGCAGTGTTCCCAACAATGGAAATGCTGTAAATACTGGCCCCTTTGGGGTCTTTTTTTGTTCTCCAATTGCCTTGTATTGTGATTTCATTTGCTTATCCCAGCTGATTTTGACTTTATCAGCCTCCATTCAGCATCCAGAAACATTTACTCAGCTTTCCCCAGAACGAATCCCTTGGTCACATGCTGTTATGAGGTAAAACATTGCTTTGGAAATGTTTTTCACTAGCTACAAATGCTCATATTACCTTTAACCTTATTTACTGCATTGCTCCAGTCTCCTGGTGATTCTGGACCAGCTGTCCTGATTATTGCCTCTGCAGATCTCAGGAATCCCTCAAGGTTAGACAGTGTCTCTAGTAGCCATAATTTACAACAGAGTGCCCTCTGATGTCCAAGATCCAACCTTATTGTCTAATTTAACCTCATGAAGACCTCACTTGCGGTAAGGCAATCCTTCCAAGTAAGTGAATGCAAAACAAAGCAGGCTCTTGGCAGACGACTGGCCGGGACCTTCTGTAAGGACAGTCCAGTCCCTGCAGGCTGCCCATCACCCTACAAACAACTGAAGCTGTGGCTCTCATCTGGAAAACAGTTCCTAGCAACAAGGCCTCCTGGGCATTCGTGCGGAAAATGTGCATCTTTTCTGAGTCTGTGAACTTAAAAAAGTCCTGTAGGAGAGTGAGACATTAGCCTGGGGGAATCCTAGCTTCCTAGAGCCAGCTGGGCTAGACAGACCCTAGAGTCAGAATTCGTACTTTACAACACAGCTCCACTTTCACCACTCACTTGTACTGCCCACCAGAGCGCGCGACAGTGATGGACGCCTGTCAACCATGATTACAAACCAATACGAGAACCTCAAGTGAGGCGAGACTCACTGAGAAGCTGGATTGTCACTGCATACAAAGTTAATTCGAATTCAGTTTTGCACTGTCCCAGACTACAGAGCTGTGCCTCCTCTTAGAGAAAAACCACACTGTTCACTCCTCACACACACAGCACTTCCTCCTCAACCCCACGATATAGCAAAACCTCATCATCTGCTGCACAAGGATTGGTTTTAAGATTTGTTTTTATTATTTTTAATTATGTGTGTGTATGTGGGTATGTGCATGTCTGTGCAGTTGCCCTTGGAGGTAGCAGGCATAGGAGCTCTTGGAGCTGGAGTTACAGGCAGGTATGAGCACCCAATGTGGGTGCTGGGAACTGAACTCACGTCCTCGGCAAGAGCAGTCTGAACTCTCAACCACTGAGTCATCTTTCCAGTCCCTACAAGGAGGTTCTGAAGAACTAAATCAGTAGTAATTATTATTATTATTATTTCATTTACAAGTCAACAAATTTCCATCCCAGTACATAGACAGAACTTGGATTTTTTTTTTTTTTAAGAATTACAGACTTTCTGATGGACCCTATTCCTGTTTCCATTCTTTATAGTGGAAGAAGTCACTATAAACTTTTTCTCCAGAGAACAACTATCCCATACTGAACCATTAACTGAGCTAAGAGACACAGTAGAGTCTAACCTCTGGGGCCCAGAGAGAACACTCACTGCCTTTCAATGCTGCACATTTCTCCATTGTTTAAAATGGTTCCGGTTTGTGCTGCCTCCTTCTGCCCCACTTTAGGTTGCCAAAGCTAGCTGTATAATTCTTAATGTTAAGGAGAAAAAAATTTCAAGTTTGCTAAAAGTTGTCAAATAACACCAACAGACTGGTTCGTAGGCTGCTACTCCATTATCCTCAGGTTTTCCACATTATCTACAGCACTATCCTTGGTATCTCGATTCTCTTCCAGCAGGTTAGCCAATTCTGTCAATTTATGATCCATCCACTTTCCCACTGCAACCAAGACAGTATCCTAGGGAGTTCCCTTTCCCTCTCCTGGCGTACCCTGGCACTTACTATACATCAGCTCTCATGCAAACAGTCCAGATGAGGCTACACAGCAAACTGTGTTAATATCTACAGCCTAGGTCTCTGCTGCTCTTAGAGTAACAAAGTTCCCAACACCTGCCTGCCTCGCCAATCACCTGACCTCCCGGGTCACAACAGCTAACTTGCTTTCTTCTACTTCCCACCAGTCTTACCTGTGTGACTCCTCTTCCCCAGAACAGGCCTCTGCTCCCTCCCCTATGAAACGACTCCTAGAGTTTTAGACACTGCTCAATCATCTTCCCTTAGTGAGGCCTTCCTCCACCCCAGAATCTACCACATAGCCATAGCCACACCCCACAGCACTCCCTAGTTCTATCATACAGAATGCATATTTATATATAATAGGTATTTGATTAATCTCTGCTATGCCCTCAGTTCTGCAGAGCAAAGTCTGCCTGGATCTGGAACAGAACAGACTCTTGTATCTCTAAGTGTCTGAAGACTGACTAAGTTTGAACTCCCATATGTAGGTACTGCACCAGGAGCTTACAAACCACAATGCCTACTGAAAATGAGTCCTTCTAAGAGCGACGGCATGATGCTGAAAGCTCGCACGCTTAGGAGAAAAGAAACATCAGAACAGTGTACTGGTTTTGTTGTTGTTGTTGTTATTTGGTTTTTGTTTTGTTTTGTTTTTTGGCACAGAGTTTCCTAGCTGTCCTGGAACTAGCTCTTGTAGACCAGGTTGGCCTCGAACTCAGAGATCTGCCTGCCTCTGTCTCCCGAGTCCTGGGATTGAAAGTGTGCTCCAGCACAACCCGCCTAAAAATGTGGTGTTTTAAGTTATGAATAATCACCCCCACAGAGAAGGCAGGCAACTAACTTAGATAAGTGAGGTTTGTGAGTAGAACTCCGATCTCACCTAGGGGCACTATATTTAATATTGGACATTTGTGCACCCCTTTCTAATCTCCACTATGTTTATTTATGGGTATTTACTGCCCTAACTAGATTTGGTGACAAACCCTAAGCTTACAGCACCACACAAATGTGACTCAGCTTGTTTAGTTGGTATCTGGCAAGAGTACACCAGGAACAAAGTGCCAAGGAGCTCTGATGCTGCCCCCACACCCTGATATCACCTTATCTGTGCTAGATATCTGCCAGATTGTGAAAGCATGCTCCCTCCCCAGTGTTCAAAGGCACTCTGGGGGTTGGGAGCCATGGCTCAGAGTCAGCTGGAGGGCAGATGCTATGCTCCTTTGAGAATGTGAGCAAGGGCAACTGCTAGTCTAATGAGAGGAGCCCCAGGGTTTGGCTCTTCCCCAGGAGGCCAAAGTCTCGGTCTCCCCACACTGCCAACTGGCCACCAGTCACAGGGTCTTTCCAACCCAGTCCACACGTACGCTCTCACCAGTGCACAGGCACCACCCACCAACTGAAGATGCTATGTAATGCTGTAGCAGCCTTAATGCAAGAGTCTACCAAACGTCAGTAGGCAAGTCCAACCTCCAGTCCACAGGCCCCACATGCTGCAGGTTAGCTGTGAAGGTGGTCAGCATAAGACTGTAAACTCACTTAAAACATGAGACATGTGCGTGCGTGCATGCGTGTGTTATGTGTGTGTGAGAGAGAGACTTTATGTCTTGAAGTGAACTTTGAAAATGACAGTGCTGCATGGTACAAAGGTACAAACTGTCTTTAAGTGTGAGAATAAGGGAAATGCCAGGTCTTCATAGCCTCTAGTCTGACTTCTGTTCTAACACGTTGATGCAGAAACTCACCAGGTCTTCATAGCCTCTAGTCTGACACTTCTGTTCTAACACGTTGATGCAGAAACTCACCAGGTCTTCATAGCCTCTAGTCTGACTTCTGTTCTAACACGTTGATGCAGAAACTCACCAGGTCTTCATAGCCTCTAGTCTGACTTCTGTTCTAACGCGTTGATGCAGAAGCTCACCAGGTCTTCATAGCCTCTAGTCTGACTTCTGTTCTAACGCGTTGATGCAGAAGCTCACCAGGTCTTCATAGCCTCTAGTCTGACTTCTGTTCTAACGCGTTGATGCAGAAGCTCACCTGGGAAAAGAAGTTATCGTGCAAAGAGCCTGGTTTCCCCCTAGCACCGAAGTGGCCTCCTTCCGGCGCTTCCTCATGTTGTCCTCCACTGTGTTGAACTCGGACATGGTTCCTCCATAGGGCTGGCCAGGCGTCCCTTCGATCATGTAACTTCCGTACTCCGGTCTCCAGAGGGTTGGGTGGCTGCAGAGAAGTCACTTTAGTTTCAGCTTGTCCTTTTACTGTGGTCCATTTACTTTAAACTTTTTAAAAGTTGTATTAAAAATTTTAAAGCTATTGGGTACAAATAAATAAAAGGCTTATTAAAAGCTGTAAATTTTCTATAGCTTTTCAAATACTTAAGGTTGCTAAGTGTTGAGTTTAAAATATTTCTAAGTAAGTGAAAACGCACACAGGTATTCTGTCCAGGATGAACTCAGCCCACTATATAGGCTTTCAGCTCTATGTCAGGGTCCCCAAATGCAGCTTCCCAAAACAACTAAATAGAAACTGAACTAGAGAGTAGGTGGCCTTGGCCCCTCTCTACTCCCATGTAAAGAAATATTTAATCAGGAAAAATAAATTGTTGAGTGTGGCGGTGCACACCTTTAATCCCAGCACTGGGGAGGCTGAGGCAGGAGGATCTCTGTGAGTTCAAGGCCAGTCTGGTCTACAGAATGAGCTCTGGGACAGCTAGGGCTACACAGAGAGGAAGAAGGAAAGGGGGGAGGGGGAGGGGGAGGAGAAGGACGAGAAGAGGAAATATACTGTCTCTAGTTGTCCCAACTGTGGATCTCCATTCTATCTCAGAAATGTGTCTTAAAGAACAAACAAGCCTCCCACACTGGAACTGACTGTGCTCGGTGTTCTGAGTGAGTTAACCACACTTTATAGCCATGAAGAGACTGAGGCACTGAGAGGTCAGGTGACTTGTTCAAGGCTACTCATCAACTGAGCAGATGAATCAAAGTTGGAAACTGTAACTTGGGACCCAAACCTATACTCTTAACCTCTGTCATCTTGCCTTCTCGAAATCTGAGAAAAGATCCTAGGTCTTGGTTACTCTAAAGGCTCCAGAGCCACTAGGCTGAGTCTTGAGCCATCAGCTTACTTGGGGTTTGTCCTTTCCCCCTGCTCCTGCAGAGTTTCAAGAACGTCTTCTCCAGACAGCACCAGCTGGACTTTTCTATTTTCATGATCAAAGGACACCAACATGTATTCCACCTGCAGAAAGTAATAAAGGCAACAGATTAATGCTTTTCCAGACATGAACTCAACATACCTTCAGAAACAGAGCAAGTGCATGCCTTTAATCTCAGAACTCGGGAGGCAGCGGCAGAACGATTGCTGAGTAGTGAGTTCGAGGCCAGTGTGGTCTGCAGCGTGAGTTCCAGAACAGCCAGGGTGGCTTAGAGACAGAGAAACCCTGCCTCAAAAAAAGAAACCAAGCAGGGAATAGGGAAATGTGATGGTTGTAAAAGAGTCACAGAAACTGGGAACGGTCACACCTGCTCACACTATATGAGTCCTTTGTAGGATATGAAAGCCTACAGATCACAGGAGGACAAGAACTCATTCCTCAACCTCTTTCCTCTGTTCTAGTCCAGATCCCACAGAAAGGTCAAGATGTCCATTTAGACAAGTGCTACTAAGAGGAAAAGCCTTCACAGTCGAGATGCTGAGAAATGCATTTGTAAAAAAGCATTCTAATGCTCATTTTCTGAACTTGACTCCAGATATTTGAGTCAAGATAGATTACAGTCCCTGGTAGATTCTTCTACAGTCCTCTAATTCCCCATTCTCCTTCAATGTAAAGGTATTATTTTAGAGGTTCTAACAATTTAGTTTTGGTATGGTACAAGTAATTTAAGACAACTTCCTGCATTATTACACCTGATAGAATCCTAACGAGAGAGAGAGAAAGAGAGAGAGAGAGAAGAAAAAATCATAAGTCAATACCAAAGACTGACTATTTTTTGTGGACAGAGTAAAACTTAAACTTGCTTTTGTTTTTTCTGAGATGACATGCTTTAAAACAATGAGAGCTGGTGTGGAAATTTAGATTATGAACCACTATCTGTGGATGAAGTAAAATACCCACGTTCACATGTAAACAAGAAGTTGTAGAGCTGAGTTATTCAACCAAATGCTTAGCTGACTCTTCAGAAAGCAGCTCTAGAGAACACGTTGTGACCCACAAGACAAATCAGCCCCAGATATTTCTGGCTGGGCTTATTTTTATTAAAGAAAGGTGGGGAGGAAATAGGTAGGTGAGATTGTATCTACTTTCCTTTCTTTATGTTTTGCAAAAAAAACGCAGAAACCCAACCTTAAATCTACCCAGGAGTCAGTCTGCAGCCTGTCTGTTCCCTTCCGAGTGGAGTTGATAGCAGTACAGTACCTCATCTTTTAGTTGTGTGGATTTAGCTCAGTATTGTCAGGCATTTAAGCCAGCCACTCTAGAGTTGGTTTGCTGTTAATTATTTTGTTTTTAGACAGGGTCTCACTTAGTTGCCCAGTCTGGCCTGGAACTCAATGTGCAGCCAAAGCTGACATCAAACTCACAATCTTCCTGCCCTGGCCTCTCTAGTACAGAGTACAATATTTGCCACCATCCAGGTAGAAGTAATCATTTTGAAGAGGCTCTTGTTTTTCAGTTAAAACATACAGAGGGATGAACATAACCACAGGAAATGGCGTGACAGTTTAAAATACAAAAGAAAACTAGCAAACCAACCAAATAAAACACTTGCAATTATTAATATTACTAGTCATCTCATTGATGAATTTAGGTTCCTATGAAGAATTTTTAGTTTAAGAAATGGGTGACATACTTGGTTTAGGTACGTGAAACAGAATAGGATGTAGTGAAATCAAAAGGCTGGAGAATGGAGAAGGGGCGCCCACCTGCCAGACTGCCCGCCAGCCTCCACAGACCCAGGACTCATGATTAGCTCAACACTGTAGGACCATGGTGCTTTGTAACTCAGGAGGGGTCCATGAAACTCACTACCTGAATCAACACTGTCTCTTCAGGCATGTTAAGATGTCCGCAGAGGAGCCCAAAGGTTACCTGTGACATCTTCACACATAGACCTTAACCTTTAAAGCCTAACCTTACAGTGGAAATGTGAAATGCTCCCCACAGCCTCGTGTACTTGAACCCTTGGCCTCTATCTGATAGCACTGTTTCTGAGAAATCGTGGAGCCTCTGAGATTAGAGATACGGCTGGCAAAGGTGGGTCACTGGGGGGCCCAGCTTGAAAGCTGTGTCTGTTTATGGTTCTGTCTTGAGATCTAGGCTTCCTACCACCATGCTTCCTATACCAAAAGTTCCCACTGCTATGGAGAGTCCACCCTGTCACCAGAGGTTCCCTCTCCCACAGACAGACCAGGGAAGTTCTCCTCCCAAAGATGCTTCTGATAACTGGAAGGAGTGTTCCTCCTTTAACTCAATGGTTGCACACGTCTGCCTGGCATTATCAGTTATGGGTATCATAAGCAGATAATAAGGTTTCTAAAAGATAAACTAAGAGATAACTTTTACTTTACTGGGTCTGCATCATTTCTCTGTGTCCAAAATAAGCAAGAATATCTGTAGTCATTATACTGAAAGGACTTTGGGTAGTTTCCGAGTTTAAAATGTAAAGCACCAAGAAAGGCAAAAGGACAAAAAGCTAAAAACATTCTGTTTTACAGCAGCCAAGTGAGAGACACTGAAGATGCTAATAAACCAGACTCTTAACTGGAAGACAATCATTCCATGACCTCAGGAAGCAAACAGAATAATCAGAATATTTACTACATGAGAAAGAAAAACTGACCTTTTTTTTTTTAATAAGGCCTAAGTTTGAATGAAATCTAACAGAAGTTCCTGAGCACTTTTCAATTTTAAATAAGTAAATATAAAACAAAGTGAGGTTTTCCTCCTGCTCATTTCATGACTCCAGTGCAGCACTGTCACCTCAAAATGCTGGCAGACTGACGACCACTGAGGGCCACGGGGCTTGGCTGGGCCCCCTAGCGGTGAGCAATAGCAGTGATTCAGTAATGCAAAGCTTTCCATACCTGATGCTAAAGCTACAACCGATGCCCAGATTTCACCACTTTCCCAACTGCTCCCTTGATACAACAGAAAAAAAAGCTAAAGAGAAAATAACACAGCAGTGTGGAGGCCTCCTGTGCAATGTGACTTCAAGCATTCACACAAAAGTATTATCAGTCACCAGCCCCCAACTAGGTCCTTCTCACCCCTCAGAAATGTGGCACCTACAAGACCGAGTGTCACCAGAGAAGAAAAGGTGTTCATAAAATGGAGAGTTAAATTATTAGTTAGATAAAATTCGAAAAAGCTTAAAAGCAAAAGTGCCAGATAAACCCACAGTCCGCTTCTCAAGATTACAGAGAAACAAGCAGGAGGGGTGGGCCATGCATGGGAAGAGTATTCCTGCCTTTTCCAGGAGCAGGCAGATTACCTGGGAACTCATTTCTTACTTCCTTTATGTTCTTTCCAGTTACTGCCACGGAAACTATCTGGTATTGGGGTACTGAGGATGGATTATCGTGACATTAAAGGCGATGGGGGAGGAGGGGTCAGTCTGATAGCATCTCAGAACCAGTTTCAGCTAGTCCATTCAGACAGGGACTTCTTTTTTTATAAATTGTTTTTATTGAGCTATATATTTTTCTCAGCTCCCCTACCTTCCTCCCCCATTCCCTTCTGTGCTCACATGAGCCTTTTGCTCCCAATTTACTCAGGAGATCTTGTCTTTTTCTACTTACCACGTAGATTAGAGCCTTATATGTCTCTCTTAGGGTCCTCATTGTTGTCGAGGTTCTATGGGATTGTGAATTATAAATTGGTTTTTCTTTGTTTGTTTTGTTTTTTTGTCTACAAGCCACTTATGAGTGAATACATATTATATTTGTCTTTCTGGGTCTGGGTTACCTCACTCAGTATGATGTTTTCTAGATCCATCCATTTGCCCGCAAATTTCAAGATGTCATTATTTTTTTTTCTGCTGTGTAGTACTCCATTGTATAAACATACCATATATTCTTTATCCATTCTTTGGTTGAGGGGCATTTAGGTTGTTTCCAGGTTCTGGATATGACAAATAAAGCTGCTATGAACATAGTTGAGCACACGTCTTTGTGGCATGATTGAGCATCCTTTGGGTATATACCCAAAAGTGGTATTGCTGGATCTTGAGGAAGGTTGTTTCCTAATTTTCTGAGAAAACGCCATACTGATATCCAAAGGGGCTGTACCAGCTTGCACTCCCACCAGCAATGCAGGAGTGTTCTCTTTTCTCCACAATCTCCAAAACCTTGTCATGAGTGGTTTTGATCTTGGCCATTCTTACAGGTATAAGATGGAATCTCAGAGTTGTTTTGATTTGCATTTCTCTGATAGCTAAGGATGTTGAGCATTTCCTTAAGTGTCTTTCAGCCATTTTAGATTCCTCTGTTGAGACTTCTCTGTTTAGGTCTGTACCTCATTTTTAAACTAGATTATTTGTTCTTTTAATGACCAATTTCTTGAGTTCTTATATATTTGAGATCAGTCCCCAAACAGGGACTTCTGGCCCACAGGTACCCTGCCCTCCAAGAGGAACAAATTAGAGAAGGGGAATTCAGCAAGATCGCCTAGGCAGTACTTGGGGCGACCTACAACAGTAGCTGCCCTTCCATGAGGATTTTCTTTCTCTGGTTTCAGTTACCTGCAGTCTCAAAAACTTGCTATATCTTTCCTTCTGACAAAGATCAGTCACATAACTCTTATTACTATGTACTACAATTATTTGTTAATCTTTCACTGTGGGCAGCAATTTAATTGATTTACTTGATTTAAGTAATCCTAATGATTAAGGAGTAGGTATGCCAATTCTCTAACTCTGACTAGGCTATAAGGCCAGAATTCCAGCGACATCGCATAAGCAGACTAAATACATATACCATTCTGAAAACATAAATGGGCTGCAGAGTGACTAATTCAATTTCGTGTAATCAATGTACCATCCCAGAAGTGGCAGGGGAAGAAACAAAACACTCAGCACATACCAGCATCAGATGTGTATTCTCCATAGTACACATAATTTGAAACATGGCTGCCCAGCACCCATGAGTTATCCTTTCATATGGAGAAAGGGACCAGTAAAAATGTCTGCAGACTTCGCTATCTTTTAGAATGTATACTGCTTTCTCCATATATTACACTTAGATCTCTTACATTTCTATTGGTGAGAGTAATTTTTATCCCATTAGATAAAAGTCACTATTATCTTTCAACAGTTAAGAACAGAGACATAAAAATTTAGTTTTGAATATCTCTGAGCTGTTGAATCAAGACAAAGACATACATAGAGACTATTGTGAACTCTGCTGTATGTGTTAATGTTGCCAGGAACAACCAGACATGTAATTCTAAGTCATAATGCTTATTCAAGCAAAGGTGAGCATCTTTATGTTCATGTAAAATTGTACCAATAAAAACAAAGAATCTTAATTGAGGGTGATCTAAGTACTCTGTAACATACTGAACACAGAACATACAGCAAATATTTGCAGTACTGAAGGTTAAAATTACGGCAATAATACTCAGAATGTTACACAAAGTAGTACAAATTAAACCTTCTACTTCCTCTTACATTTATAAAGTGTAAAGCCTGTGGGAAGGGAGCCAGATGCTGAAGTGTGCTGGGCATTTAGGAAGCAGTGCCTTCTTGCAATCTACTTGTCAAAGAGGAAGGAATCCATTTCCCGAGGACTAAAGGAAAGCGTCACAGAGAAAGGCTTCTTTGAGAAAGCTCTTTTGTCAGCGTCTATATAAACGACAGCTAAGCAATTTCCATACTCAAAGGTGTTTAACCCACCCAGCATGCACCTCACTCCCGGAGAGAAGAACCCAGTACCTGTTGTGGAAGGTGCCACGAAGTACTGTTCTCCCACAGGGCCGTGGTGGGTACTCTTTAAGCCCTAGGGAGGGTCAGTGAAGGTGGGAAGGAAGGCAAAGTGTCTTATAGCTTAGACAGGTCTCCAGCCACCCCCAGAAGCTGGGTTCAGCGCCAGCCCCTAAACTGCTGGCTCTCTTCTAGCCTATGTAGAAGCTTGACTACTGCTAGAACCACCAGCACTCCCTCAGAGACCCAGTTTTCTCTTCACACCAACTCTTAGACAATTCCACAGCCACTCTGTTAAAATCAGCAACTAAACAGTGATGGTTGGGAGTTCTTCCCCAAAATGGTTATTAATGTTTTGCTGTGTGGGGAAACCGTTTTATAGATCTAAGCCACAGTCCAGCTGCTCATTCCACTTAACATTATTTCTTTTGTTCTTTCATTCTTCAACAAAATCCTGAGATGAGCAGGTATTGGGAACACTGAAGAGTCAAGGTCACACTACAGCTAGAAAGACAGTCAATAACACTAGAAAACTAAATTAACTGAATGGATGCCCAAAATGTGGAGTATCAGGGCCTAATTAAATCTAGGGATCCAGAGGGCTTTCCAGATGATGTGCCATTTATATTTAAGCTAATACTTAGAAGGGACACTGGCTACACCAAAGCAAATGTCTACAGAACATTCCTGTGACATAAATACAGTGTCAGGATGCTCTACTTCCCTATTCACTCCTGGGGAGCAGATGTAGCATGCGCTCACGCACTGGGCATCACCTCACAATAGTTCTCCTCTAATCATAAACCCTTAACCCTGGACCACTCCCTACAGAGAGGCGTAACTTATTTTGGGAGCACACTCTCAGCCATTAAGTTGGACAGCACTGTTTCTATATCCAGCCGGACACACAAACCTAAACAACCTGTTGGTGAGAGCCATAGTGATATTACTTAATTTTTAACCATCCCACAGTCGGGAGAATCTGAATGTCAAAACCAAGAATATTTGTGCTGAGTGCAGTGTAAAACTGAGTGAGAAATCTGTGGTGGTTTGAATAAGAATGGCCACGGGCTCATGTATTTGAATGCTTCGTCACCAGGAAGTGGAACTCTTTGAAAGGATTAGAAGGGTTAAGAAGTGGCCTTGTTGGAGTAGGCGTAGATTTGTTGGAAGTCTATCACTGGGGGTGACCTTTGAGGTTTTAAAAGTCTCAGACAGGCCTAGACTCTCTTCTCTCTTTTTGTGGCTGGTGGATGGAGCTACTGCTCCAGGGTCAGGCGTGGCCCCGTGATAAGAATGAACTTACCCTCTGAAACTGTAAACCAGCCCCCAGTTAACTGCCACGGTCATGGTGTCTCTTCACGAACCAATACAACAGTGACTAGGACAAAATCCTAGAGCAGGAATTTTCATACCAAAATTTGAGATGGGTCAGGTTTTGACTCAAGGTGGACTCCAGTGTTATCTACCATAAACATCAGAACTTGTGCCTTTCTGGTCATGTTTAGCAGCTTTGGCATACAAAGTGTAAACTACTGTGGTTTTCTGCCTGTGATAATAGGGAAGTAAACTGGCGAGATGTTAACAATTGTTCGTGACTCAAAAAGGTTTTCAGTGGAATCTGAAAAGACCTCCTGTATCATAAGACAACAGCTCCCTCCCCTCTCACATACACAGAGTTATAGAATACACTCTAGGGGAAGTTTAGATATTTAGAAATTAAACTTGGCCTTACCCTGCTCTGGTCTTTGGTTTAGGACAGTAGCTTTCAAAGCTGGCTGCTTTATTAATTATTAATCTCATATTAATTATTAACCTCAATTTTAACACTGCATAAGTGAACTTCTCTTCTGGCGGACTTACTTCTCTGGATCACTTTGGTCCACAGAGGAAATTTTTCACATGCCTGGTTTAGTGAGAAGAGGCCCATGTGAAAAATGAAGACTTTAAGAGAAAAATGGGAGTGTGACTCTCACAAAAGAAAAATAGATCATGTTCTCCATATGATTTAAACTTTAACATAAAATAAAATTTCAGTTATCTGGTGTCAAGTAAAAGTACAGACTAGAACATTTCTATTGCTGTGGAAAGGACAGAAACCCAGGAGGTACCAGAATTCTGACCTGGACACACTGACAGTGGCACCAAAGAGCCATGAACGTAGACTCCTCCCTCGCGCTTACAAGTTTTTCCACATTAATCTATGACTTGGGCATGTTGATGCCTGTGTATACAGGTTAAATGGCAGCTTTTAGGAGTCAGTCTCCCCCTCCCATCATGTGGGTTCTAGGAGCCCCACTTGGGCTGTCATCTTTATCCACTAAGCCATACGGTCATTCCTGCTCTTTTATGCTTTAAGGAAGACATAAAACATCCATTTTCTAGGCCTCTTAATTTAAGTTAGTTGTTTTTTAAGTGATTCAATTATTCTTGGCATGTCATTTTAAATTTTCTGACATGTATGAAGCCCTCCCTCGTTTATGAACCTAGGAAGGACGCATATCAGGTAATCAAAGAGAAGTCTGTCTTGGCACCAATAACACACAGTATTGTAAATATAAGCAGTTATTTACCTCAAAACAACCCTGCTTCTAGATTTTAACTTTAGCTTCTAGATTTCAAGGGCAACTGAATTCCTTATCTCTTTCCCAAAACAAACTATATCCCCGTGTCAGAGTGGAGGACACGACACGGAATCTGGTTCCCACTCAGAGGGCATTTTCAATCAACTGTTCAGAAGTAGGCAGAGCTGGGGAGTGGGGTGATGTTGCCATCTCAGAGTGTGAGAGCCATGTATGCTGCAGTGGCTCCTCCTAGGTACAGGGACTTTTATTGCTTTAGCATAGAAACATGACTATTACTAGAGAGAGCACTCCTAGGTGTTCTCACTTAGAGAGGTAAGCAAACACACCCCCTTTCCATACACTTACCTTGTCCTAAATCCTGTAAGAAACAGGAGAAACTCGGGGGGTGGGGGTGGGGGTTAGTGGAACCAAATCATGCAAAAAGTAGTAGGGGCTTAAAACAGGTAACTCCAAAGCACCCACTGTACTCAGAGACAAGATGATAGTAACACAGTCCCCTTTCTCCCAAACACTGAAATGCCATTCCAAAATATTAAGAATCTGAACAAAGATACTCTCTGCTAATCATAGCTCACAGGGGCGGTGTCAGGATCCCATTCCAAACCTGCTCCTGATGTGAGTAGGCTGACCACCAGAGTCATCCCAGCCTGCTTTAGACATGACTTGGGACATTTTAGACAAGCTGAATCATGCCTAAAGGTCAAGAGCCTCTGGTCCGGCATAGGCTGCCTAACTGGAAGGCAAGCTCAGCATGAGTATCTTATGAATATGGCCAGCTTGCCAGCAGATTGGCTGGGAAGGTTGCAGTCATGGACTCAACTTTTCAGCCTTTGTCCTCAGGATAGAAGAATTTACTACGTACACAAGGAACACTGTCATTCTCGGAGTGTTGGCATCTCACTGAGAGTTACTGCCATCTGATAATGAAAAAGGCTTATGCTTAAGTTTGCCTCCATCATGACCTGCGATGCATACGTGTCCTCATGAGGAGTGGCACTACTTGCCACTTGTCCCTTGCCCTACCCTTCTTTTCCCGATCTGTTGTGAAGTCTGTACACACTATCATTGCTCCTGCCTGCTTGGGCAGCAACCAGGGGGAACAGTGGAGAATCCCAACAGTCCATTTGGAACCTGGGAACCACACACCTCATTTTTCCGGTGGTTTTTGTTCTGTTTTGTTTTGTTTAAGTGATATGAAGATAATACTAGCTCCGCAGGCCCCAGGGAAGAATGGCACCAAACACTGCCTTAGCAGGCCAATGCTCATTGGTTTCCATCTCTACAGCAGGGGCAGAGTTTCTCAAGGTTACAACTTGGTGGTCATGGTAGGTACGATTAATACTAGAAAATATGAATTTATTGCAACAGAGAAAAGAACATTCAGGTGACAAAAATACTGTTTCACTTGGAATTTTATTTTAGGTCTAGCCTTACTTAACTGAAAGTTACTTATATACAAAATGTACAATTAGGCTAACCCAGGGGTCCTTCTCACAGCAAAAATCCCCAATAGTTTCCCAGGAACATTAGGTCACCTGCCATCCTCCACTCAACCCCTGCCACCACGCAGCAGACACACTTGCCTTTCTGCTTCTCCAGGAAGGCACTACTGTGTTACTTCTTCCGGGGAACGTGGGAGGTCTCACACACCAATCCTACTAAAGCAGCCGCTCACACGGTGACAGATAAACCACCTCACATACTCTGTTTCCCAGAAGCCCCTGTACCTAAATGCACCCAAGGTTGTGTCTTCAGAATACAGGCTTACAACCTCTCCACACACGAGTGGGAATCTGAAATGGAGTGTATCTGCTACTAGCACTAAAACACTTTTTTTTAGGTCTTCAGACTTTACGCAATTTCATTTCTTTTTTAGCTATAATGAAGCAAGTCACTTGGAGTTACACAGGTGGCCTTACTGATCCTGTTCTTTGTCATCTTAATCCATTTTCCATAGTTCAGTCTGAGCCAAGCAATTAGACAGTCAAGCTCCTCAGAACTGAGTACAGATAAGTGATTTCTGGGTAGGAGCTGGGGGTAAAGTGCATGAACTTTGTGCTTTTTAGGACTTCTGTTGACTTCCTGCTCTTATTCTACTTGACTAGAAGGGCCAACAGATAGATCATAAGCCTCAGAAACAGCGACTTCTTGGTCCACCAGCATAGGCAGGACTACTGAAGAGCGCTAGGCAATAAAGTAGTTTTTAATTCCCTTTTAGATGTCGGAGGCTTGTAGTTCTCAGAACAAATTCCACGAGGATTTATTTCTTATTAACTTTCCAAGCTTTACAATCACTGCTGCTTTCTCTGAGCATCCTCAACTCCCAGAGGAGTGTGGCTGATTTCAGACACTTTAGGACATTGCCTAGCTCTGCCATGCTCTAAGAATTTCAGCCTCTAACTCCTGTGGTTAATTTCAGTGATATAAAAATCACATCTGCTATAGATATGAATACTTTGCCTTGGTATGGATCTTGGCTTATTGATACAAACTTAAAGTCAATTTTGTTATATGTATATTTTTTAAAAAAAATTATTTATTATGTATACAGTGCCTGCATGCATGCCTGCAGGCCAGAAGAGAGCACTAGATCTCATTACAGATGGTTGTGAGCCATCATGTGGTTGTTGAACTCAGTACATTTAGAAGAGCAGGCAGTGCTCTTCACCACTGAGCTATCTCTCCGGCCCCTGTTACATGTACATTTAGGCTTTTGATTAAGGTATTGTGTTTGTGCAGCTCATTTAAAAATGTAATGTATAATTAAGAAATATAGGTTAACAGATAGTTGTCTATAATAGTCAAGCTTGTTGTCATGTTAGTTTGGGTCTCTAGATGTACAGAGATTATTTCAGATGGATAGATATTCTTCAAATTTTTCAAAGACTAACAGAATATGGCATTTAATATGTTTAAGAACTTAGGACTTTTCATGACACATCTGCTCCTGGAAATACCAATCTACTTCAAGAGGATAATGTACATGGAAGAGGCTCCTTATGAAGTAGGTTAGCCATTTGAGCAAGAAACTGCTCTTGCTCAAGGACTGCTTGATGGTATGCTGTATGAACTGGACAGACAGGACCTACAGGAAAATGACTGAAGTTGCCTAAAGAAGGTAAGTAAGACAGTTCTTCAGGGTTCCTGCTTCATGAAAGAGTCTGCTAGACATGCTGCAGGACACAGAAAAAAGCAACTGACAAACTTTGCCAGTACAAGGCATAAGAGATCTTCAAATTTCCTGCTTCATGGAAAAGTCTGCCAGATACTATGGGCCTATAGGCTGAAGATGGATGTCCCAATGGTACAGAAGAACTTTGGGTGACTGTCCAGGCAGCAAGAAGTCTCCTGTCAATTCTAGAGTTTTGGAAGTTGGTTACAATGAACTTATTGTTTACTTAGGTAATATTATATCCTTCTGGAGTCTTTGATGGAGCTGAAGAAAGATCGTTACAATTATAAAAGATAGAGTAGGTCTAAAACTTTAGACTCACAAAAATAGGATAGATGATAGAATATTTTCAATAATTTGCCAAATGTAAATAAACTAAATATTGTAACTATAATTCTTGCTTGATACCTATTTTGTTATATGTAATCTTGCCACGTTAAAGTAAAAACCTTCCTTTATAATTAGACAAAAAAGGGAAGGTAATGTGGGATTCCCTTCTGTATGCTGCGAATATGTTTGATTATCACTGGTTAATAAAGAAGTTGCTTTCGGTCAATGGCTTAACATAGCCAGGCAGAAAATCTGAACAGAGGTGTAGAGAGAGAGAGTAGGCAGAATCAGAGAGACACCATGTAGCTACCAAAGGGGAAAGATGTGAGCCGCCAGCAAGAACCTTATCTGTAAACCACAAGCCTCATGGTAAAATTAAAGTAATGGAAATGGATTAATTTAAGATGTAAGAGCTAGCTAGAAATACGCTTAAGCTATTGGTCAAACAGTATTGTAACTAATACAGCTTCTGTGTGATTGTTCCAGGAAATGAACAAGCAGTCTCCGCCTACACATACCCAAGTTTTCTGTGTGTGCAACATACATATGTATGGGTGCACATTCATGTCAGTTCTTGTCGTCCCGCTTGTTTGAGACAGTCTGGCACTTTTCTACTGTGTACGCCAGGCTAACTGGCCCACATCTTCCAGCGATTATCCTGTCTTCACCTCCTGTGACCTTGTAAGAGTATTGGTATTACCAATGCAAGGACTACTACAGCTGGCTTTTACATGGGTCATACGGATTCAAACTCAGGTCTTCACACTCTGTGGCAAGTACTTTATTCACTGAGCCATTTCACCAGTCCACACCTCAGATTTTTAATGCTTTCCAAGAGTTTAACCAAAAATATTCAGGAGTCCCTTACTTTACGGTTTCTGCTAAATCAGTATGCCTTTTAGAAACAAAGGACTTCAGGGCTGATCTAATGGGAGCTCACCAAGGCCAGCTGGACTGGGACTGATGGAGCATGTGATCAAACCGGACTCTCTAAATGTGGCTGACAATGAGGGCTGACTGAGAAGCCAAGGACAATGGCACTGGATTTTGATTCTACTGCATGTACTGGCTTTGTGGGAGTCTAGTCTGTTTGGATGCTCACCTTTATAGACCTGGAGGGGGAGGGGGAGAGAAATGGGAGGAGATGGAAATTTTTAATAATAATAATAATAATTATAATAATAATAATAAAAGAAACAAAGGACTTAACAGAATCTTTAAGATTCTTTAAGGGTACTGCAGGAAAACTACAAAGATGATGACGATGCGTGTGGACACATGTAGCATCTGGAATATCTGTCTGCAGGAAACTTTTGTAATTTTGTTTAACTACAAAATCCTGACAACAGACACAATCTGAACACAGAACACTCCAAGACAGTCCAACAGAGTAGGACCATGGATTCTCTTAGGACAGAGCAGGACCACAGCCAGATTTTCTGGTTACTTACTATGATGTACCAAAAATCTGTTAGGGAGAAAGATCTCTTGCCCACATGTGTGAGGACTTTAGGTTTGATACCCAGGTGCTGCAACACAAATGTTAAAAACAAAAACAAAATAAAAAATAAAAACAAACAAAAATCTCTGCTAGCAAGCACTACGTGCTTGAGTGTGAATCTGTCTCTATGGAGCATTACTAACCCATTTTTTCAGGCTATTATCAAATGACCTACAAGAATTAGCTATTGTGTGCATTCCATGATTTTTCAAAATTTATATGACATTTAGAACATTCTCGAACAGTTAAAAAGTATTTAAAGCACTTGCCTAGGATACACGAAGCCCTCATTCGAATCCCTGGCACTATAAAACAAAAGGATACCAAAAGAAACAAGAAAAATTTGGCTGAATCTTGGCTGAGTGTCTTAGAACCAGGAGGACAGCCAGCTTGGACATAGTATATAGGCAAAGGAGAACAGAGCTGTAAGGATAACAGAGTGGAGAGACTTCCATTTCCTACTCTTACTCAAACAAACTGCGACATAAAACCCCAACAAACAAGAAATGCCCTGTCTGCAGAGCCTCCTCACTAAGAAGAACTAGAATTCACAAAATCAGTGTTATGCAGAAGTACCCTAAAGACACAGGTATTCAGACTCGAACCAAATCCTAATTCAGGAGTATTGGGTAGAGAGTGCAGAAGTGTGCAGATTTTTCTGAGCTACTCATGAGCTTTAAAAACAATCCTTCAAAAGATCCTCAGTCTAGATAATGATATTCCAGAAGTACTATGGAAGCATACAGGAATACATGAACACTGAGCACCTAACACGGTAGCATTCCCGAGCATGGAAGCAAGCTCCAAATGGGGTGGGGGCCACCAATGGCAGGAGACCTGAAATGTCAAAAGCAATTGCTAGAACCACACTAATTATTATAATTCACTGTGTGCAGAAAGCCGAATTTAGTAAGGTTGCAGGATAAAAGACAAATTTAGAAAATCAGCAAGAGTATATGGCCTTGTATGTGCAAAACCCATCCACTGAAAGCTATAAAACACTGCCGAGAGAAACTACAGATGTAGAGATGAGGAGAGATGCACTTCTTATGAGTAGGGATATTAACTGCTTACATATCAATTCTCAAATTAATATGTGTACTCAATAGTATCCTAATGAGATAAAAATGTCATAAGGGCTTATTTTTTTATACACTCTACCTGGTTCTAAAAGTCATGGATTCAGTGTATCTAAAATAATTTCAACTAAGAAACGAACAGAGAGGGTATTTCCTGACTTCATTCTCTAAAGAAACCAAAGCAGAATGTTAACAGCACCAAGACAGAGCACTGGACAGTGCAACAAATGCGGACATAAAACTACAGCGAGCAGCAAGGAAGTGGCTAGTCCTCCCAACAAGCACTGGAGCAGCATTCAATAAGCACATACATACATATGCACACACAAAACACAAGGTATCTCTATTTTCTATGGGATGAGGGAGAAAACCAGAAGCTTTGTAATGTCTATGAAGAAATGAATTGTTTTTGCTTCAGACAAGAGGTTAATATCCAGAGTTTATGAAAACTGCAGAAATTAAATACCAAGGCAATAAAACGGTCATTCACTGAATGGACAAATGAATTAAACAGACAGTGCCTAAAAGAGAAATACAAATAGTCAGTGACTACTTATAAAGTGTGCAATACCCCTAGCAATCAGGAAAACGCACATGAAAACTATGGAGATACCAGCTCACCCTAGTCAGAATGGCTGTCATCAACACATCTGACAAATGTTACAAAGGACATGGAAAGAAAGGGACCCTTATTCACTGTTGGCAGGGGAACAGACTGATATAGCCATTACGGAAATCAGTTTGAAGATTTCCCAAAAAATTAAAAATAGAAATACCATATGACTCAGCTGTTTCACTCCTAGGCATTTACTCACAGAACTCTATACTCCACCATATGAGACATTTGCATCCCCGTGTCTATCACTGCTTTATCCGTTACAGAAAGAAACCGAAATCAACTTAGTTGTCCATCAGCAGATGAATGGATAATTGTACATATGTATGTATGGACACACAGACACACACACAATTTAGCACTAAAGAAAAAACTTGATCACATAACTTGTAGGAAAATGGATAGACTCGATATGTAATATTAAGCAAAGTCACACAATCCCAGAAAGAAAAAAACCACTCATATCCCTCCCTATATTTGGAACCTAGCCAATACATTTAAAGAAATGTACACATGGGTGTAGTGTAATATATAGGAGAGAAGACAAGAAAAGCTAAATATTTGGGTATGAGGAAATACTGGATGCAAGTAATGGACACACATTATCAAAGGACAGAAAACTAATCGCGTTTCTACTTCTATTCGTTTTTGGTAGCAGATATAGATATATTCATTCAAATGTCAACGTATAAAGTCCAGCATGAAATGCCAGAGTTTGTTCTGAAAAGCTCTTCTGTCTGAACATGGCCCATGAATGGAGTTGTGTGAGAGAACTCTAGATACTTGTGAGAAAACAAGAGTCTTATGACCTCAGTATTTTCAAAACAAGGAACTGTTCTTGGAATGTGTTTTCAGGCTCCTCCCAGGTGTTTCGGATAGGAAGCGCGTCCTTCAGCTTATTATTATTGCTTGCTGGTATCATTCAATTAAATGTTTAAACTATCCTTTCGACACCCCTATGGAAAACCTTTTGGTTTTTTTTTATTTTTTTTATTTTTTTCCATGTGTGGCTTGTCCTTGTAATTGTACACTTTATTCATGTGATTCTTCTTACCCTTCAGAATACACACTGTCTGAAGCTCTAAGACAGGTTATTGCAGGAGAATTTAGTCTACCTCATTCATCAGTTCCACCCTCTCAGGTCCCACCATTTCTAGAGTGGAGACACTATTCGAACTGCAGCAGAAGGTCATTGGGTCTTTGGGTCTGGTCTAATTTTGTTTAGTGTTCTATTTTTCTTTTTTATTTGCAACATTTTGTTATTGATAAAGTTTAAAATAAATAAAATTCAAAAAGACTGAATTGTGTTCAATGGTATATTCTAGTAAATCAATAAATGTGGTTCTGAAATACAATTGAGATTCTGAAATACTATTTTATTATTATCATTTTATTGTTTTGTGTATGTTCATGTATGTCTGTGCACCACATGAGTGTAGTACCCTCAGAGGCCAGAAGAGGGTGTTGTATTCTCTAGGACTGGAGTCACAGATGACTGAGAGGCCATGTGGGTACTGGTAACAGAATCTGAGTTCTCTGGGAAAGTAACCTAACAAGTGCTCTTAACTATTGAGTCATTTTAAAATTCCACCATAATCTACTAAGCTAATGAAGCAGATCTAATTGCAAAACACAACACAACAAAACAAAACACCAGCTAATGTGGAATGTCTCGCCCACAAGGACTGTGGTTACTTAAAGAGATATAAAGTGAAACCTGATGGCACAGGCCTGTAACCCTAGCTACCTGGCAGGCTAAAGCAGGAGAATCACAAGTTCAAGGCCTGCCAGTTTCAAAATTTTAAATAGGGCTGGGGCTATAGCTCAGCGGTAGAGTGCTTGCTGAGCATCCTTGAGACAAAGAAGAAAACTTGGAAGAAGAGGGTTTGCAGAAGGCATTCTCTGAGAACTACTGTATTTGGTTACAAATCTGAAAATGCTTCCTTTCTTTCTGTACACTAACTTTGCATTGTTTAACATTTTTATTAACATATATTATTTAAGAAAGGTCTCATCTTTACCACATGTGGGGCAGAGATGAAGAAAAGGACAGACACACAGAAAAGCTGGGGTCAGATAGGCTACCCTCGCTCTGATGGTGCAGCACCAACCACACACAGGATGTAAAAATACTCTACTTGTACACACAGTCAACATTCCCACTCAAATCAGAGGAAGGCTTTGTCAATTTCCCATGAGTCTGAGGCCTTGGTCCTTGATGTGACTCAACTCAAACATACATGTTCACTCAGAACTTCACTTGCTCCATGCACATCATGACAGCTCCGCGGCCTGCTTCATTTGAGTGCTATAAAAGGGGATTTGGTAACATGCCAAATTTTAGAATCAGGTTTCAATTCTGCTACTAAGTAATAGAAAAGGCTGTACACACCGTTGACAGTAATAATAATAAGTAGTTATTGCTACAGATTTTCCAGATCAATAAATTCCCTTTCTTTTCTGGGAAAAGTGGAGATTAAACCAAGGGCCCTAAGTATACTAGGAAAGAACTCCCTAAATGAACTATGTCCCTAGCTCTGCATCAGTATTTATTAGTTTCTTTGAGACAAGGTCTCTTTATGTAGCCCTGCCAGTCCTGGAATTCACTACATAGACCAGGCTGACCTCTCACTACATAGACAAGGCTGACCTCACAGAGAGATCCGATGCCTGTGCCTTCTGGACACTGGTGGGTTGAAGAAGTGTGCCACCATGCCCAGCTTCCTCCAACACTATACACTCACTGAGCTATAAACAAAACCTGTACCTGGTTCTTCAAGTTAAAATTCCATTTCCTAAAGAAACAGCGTAATGAATAGTGGCTAGAAGTAGGAACTGTCATATTAAAGGTGAAACAGGCATGTGTAGGAAGAAAAGACAAACGAAATAGCAAAGCCAGTCATGGTTCCAAGGGAAACAGTCTAAAAACAAACAACAAACCACCCAAAAAATAAAAATAAAACAAACAAATAAATACCTAGCTAAACTGTACATCCCTGAACTGTAAAAGCTTGAAGAAATAAGAGAAAGTAAAGCAAGCAGGTTCAAGATCCAACTCAGTTTGGCAAGCACTAAACACAAGGTTCTTTCTCATGTGGAGATATAAACACTGTCCTCGCACACAGAGCCGCACATTTCTGAAGAGGCAGGCTCTCTTCCAAACACAACCATGACCAGTTTTAGGGTTTGGCTGCAGTTCTTTCTGTTTTTTTCCAACCAAGTCCAGGGCCCAATAGATGTCAAACCTTGTAAAGCAGTGGTTCTCAACATTCCTATGCTGTGACCCTTTACTACAGTTCCTCATGCTGTGGTGACCTCAACCATAGAATTATTTCGTTACTATTTCTTAACTGTAATGTTGCTACTGTTATGAATTGAGAATATCTGATATGTAGGATATCTGACATGTGATCCCCAAAGGGGTCATGACCCACAAGCTGAAAACCGCTATTGTAAAGTAATATTTGGTATCAGGCCTACCCAGTGCAACATATCAACCTGAAACACTTCTACCAGCAGGGCTAGTCCTCATCTCCAGGGCCCATACCACTCACCACACCTTTCTCTACTTTTATCTGCTCAGTCTGTTTCTCAGTTATTCCCAAGGCTTCCACTTAGACTGTGAGTAGGAACCAACCAGCCTTCAGACATCTCAGGGTATGCAACAGCAAACTCCCCCCATGCACAAGGACAAGTTCTCGAGGCTGACATCAACAAATACTTCAGCAGGAGACCGCCAGAATTGGAAGTACCACAACAGAGTCTAGGAGAGGCTCAGTATCTGTACTCTGAAGGTCAAAGGCAGGAGTCTGAACCCTGGAGGAGGATAGCAATGCTTCACTGAAGAACCATTTCAGGAGAAATGGCAGGGTAGGGACTTTGCCTCCTAGAAACTTTTCGAAATTCTAATTCTTCCAAGTATCAGGCTATGTTCAAATAAACTCTCAACACTGGAATGCTGGGGAAAATTCCACTTATAGGTTTATATATCAGTTATGACAGAATATTTGCAAAAGAAATTTGGAAATGTAGTTTCAGCAGCCACTAAGTTTTCACAGAACATTCCTGACATCATATCACATAGGAGTCATTTTAGTCAGGCGCCTTACTAGAGGACTACACACACCCCCGAAGTCCAACTTCTCAACAGACATGCCTAAAGTGATAGCAGCAGAAGCCTTTAAATCCAGCACTTAGGAGGCAGAAGCAGGCAGATCTCTGTGAGTTCAAGGCTAGCCTGGTCTACAGATGGAGTTCCAGGACAGCCAGAGATACCCAGAAGTAATCTGTCTTTAAAAAACACACCAAGTGTTAACTGGCTACAATGCTGGACTCATACAGACAGAAGACAAGTGCACAGGGTTGCCAGGGTGCTCCACTCCTTGGAACTTTTGTGGGGAGAAAGGCAAACCTAGTCCTAACACCACCCACCAATGCCTCTCATGAGGGAAATGTGTGCAGCACATACATTTTACGTGGCCTACTCTACAGCTCTTCATCAGGTCGGCTTACTCAGCAAGGGCAAGACACTTGAAACAGGTAGTTGTACATGCTCTTCTTGCCAACAGGGGGAGCACTTCCCCCACCCCGAGAGAGGATCCAGGCAGTCTCTGGTTAGAGGGGAGGAAGGGAGGCTCTCTGGAGTGCACAGCTGTGCTTCAACTGCACCCATCTCCTCTGGATGTAGTTCTACCCTCAACAACAATTACAAAGACATTAACTCCACCGTCCCGTTGTTTTTTTTTTTAATGAAGTATGGCGTCCTAGTTAAATGTCAAAAAAAAATGCAAAAACAAATTTTTGATTGTTCAAGAGTGGCTAGTTCCATGGCAACGTCAAAGGATGCCACAATTTGCTGCCAACCATACCAGGCACAAGGTTAGGCCCTCGGAAAAACAGGTGAACGAGAAGCATGTCCCTGCCCTGTAAAACGACACACAAAACACAAATGAATAACTGTCAGATGTTGCAAATAGACAGAACTTTAGACTAAAATTGGAGCACAGCCAAACATGTCCCTCTTTTTCTTGTAGAAATGTGAATTATTAGTCCTTATATTTTCCTAGTTCAAGCATAACTCTTCCAGCTACAGATGGTAGTCATCTACCAACACGAGATACAGAAAAATTAACTTTATTTTTCTTTATTTAATATTTAAGAAGATATTCCATGCTGATGCAGCAACACTTGAAACTTAGCCCAAGGGTGATAATACTATTATTAAAGGAGCGGTACGCTATCTATGGTAAATGTCAAACCCACACAACAAAGGGGCAGACTCCTCGAGAGGTCATTTAACTTTATGTATCTTATATCAGTGTGTTTTAAAATTTAACGTTGCCGATTTTGATTCCAACAAACGGGTCCCAGAGACCATGAGCAGATTTTAGCACTGACTGGTTTAGCTGCAGGATCTAACCAGCCTTCCCTAACCTTGAAGTTATAAGCATTTACAGTTAAACGGGATAGCTAAGTCTTCCGGACTGTTGAGCGACAGCCTTAAGCCCTTGGATCTAGTAATGTATTTGTTAAAACGTGTAACTCAAGTTTGCGGACAGGTGTGACAAGTGACAGCCGTTTAAAAGAACCTAGATGATGGAGGGCCGAAGCAAACACCCTGGAGAAATAAAACGTGACAGCAAGCCAACCGGGGTAAGTTAGTCCCGTTCACACTCATCTCCAAGGTGAACAGTGAGACGGGGCGGCGGGAGGCAGGTACACACTCACGCACACACACACCCCTCCCGCTTAGGCCCTCCCAGGACCCGACCAGAATGAATGAGCTCCAGGCGAAGCGCCGAGCCCGGCCGGCGATGGGGCCGCGGGCGGCCTGGCCGAACAAAGGCGCGCGGGCTCACCTCATCACCCCACTTGAGCACGTCCTTGTGCCGGTCCTTGACGGCGTGGTAGATGTGCAGGAACTGGAGGATGCCGTGCCGCCGCACGTGGTCGGCGTGGCGCTTGGTCTCCTCCCAGCTCAGCGGCGAGCCCTGGGACAGCAGCCCCATGGCCGAGTCCTCCTCCCGGCCGCAGCTCCGCCCTGGGGGCGCCCTCGGGCCGCGCGGCGGGCGTCCCGTCCGTTCCCGCTCCGGCTCGGACCCCGCCGCGCGGGTGACAGCCCGGGACGCGGTCTCTCGCCACCGCCCGGTCTCGCGCTCCCACGCCCGCCCTGCGGCCCAGGCCGCCGCGGCAGCGCTCCACTCGGCGCCGCCGCTGTGTCGTGCACGGGCTTCCTACTTGCGAAGCGAAGCTGCGCCGGCACCGAGCATGCCCAGTTCCGCGCCTGCCGCTCCGTGCGCCGCGCTCCGGATTTTATAGGCTGCGGTGGGGGCGGGGACCGAAGCGGCGGGGCGGGGGCGGGGCCTGGGGCGGGGGCGGGGCTCAGGCCAGGGGCGTTCGCGGGTGGCCTGGCTCTCAGCAAGTAAGAACAGAGAAGTCATAATCCCAAAAGATAAAATCCGGGTCAAGAAAAAATGATGGAATGGATGTAAAGCGGACCAGATTGTTTTTTTAAGTGGGAAGGGGGCCTCATGCTTACAAAATGGTGAGAGACAAAAAAAATGTGTTGTGGAAAATATTAACTCGGGAGTCAGCTGGAATATCTACTCAACTCTTCGAACCCGTATAAAGTTAGACTAATACTTCTTAATGGGTGTTGTACATGGCTTGGATTTGTAGAGTCGATTGCTGGTGATTTACATGAATTCATGTGTCTACAAGGGGTCAGGCATATAGATGCAGTCACTGTAAATCGTCTAAGTTAACTATTTGTCTATGGGATCTGATTGGCACAGACATCATTCATTGTGCAGAAGAAGTCTTGTGACTATCTCCACATGGGCAGTGTGAGGAGCAGCCTTCAGAAGTTTCCCCACTTCAGAACCTAGGATTCACCCAGCACCAGGTTGGAGAGCTTTACCATGCGTGCTGAAAGCACTAAGAGCTGGATTTGGTGGGAATGAAGGGAACGTAGCACCTTGCCCCTGAATAACTGTTCGATTAATGTTTTGCAACTGGATAAATATATGCAGTAACTAGCTGATCCATTCCTGGACAGAGGGCAAAAAGCATTTATTACACCCTTTCTCCTAGACTGTAGTTACACTTTTTTTTTTTTAATGTACTTGGAGACAGACAAGATCTCACTAGTAATCCAACCTGACCTTGAACTACCTGGAGCTTCCTGAGTTGTGGAATTATAGGTATGAACTTCTACACCTGTCTTAGAGTTAATGTTTAATAAACACTAGTCACATTTAATAAACACTAATCAATGAATGCATGACAAGAATATTTTCTCACTACCTTCATATTGAATGTGCCCATCAAAGAACTTGGGACCATGGAAACTGAAGGTATGCTGTGATTTCCACAGTGGGGGTGTATGTAAGTGTGCGTGTGCACAGGTTAGGTGATATCTGAGGAGACAGTGACATTAATGAGAGGAATAAAAAAAAAAACCCAACTCATTCAAATTTTCCCCCGCCCACTTAACCTCTGCTGCTTACAACCACTACCTTACTGTGTGCTTTCCACCAGCCCTCCTGCAAAGGGATGGCCACTAACCACTGTGTTCTGGTCCTCTTTCACTCTGTCTGCGTGACTGGGATTCTCCAGCTGACACACCCCTTTGAGCCCCGGTTATTCTGTCTTGTGCCTGAATGTGTATACACCTCTGCCAACATATACATAACACTCTATATGCTAGATGGTGACTTTCTTTGGAGTAGAGCTGACGTATGTGAGTGTGTGAGTGTGTGTGTGTGTGTGTGTGTGTGTGCATGCATTTTATACTGCTAGAAAAGTGCTCAATATAGCCTACTGCTTAATAGTGTTAACTTCTGTGTAGAAAGAGTTGGTATGGGGAGAGGGAGAAAAGCTGTTTCACCTGTATGCAAACGAGCCCAACGATCATTTGGTTAGTCTCAAAATTTCGCCTTCCATTTCCATACACCTGCATGATTCAGCACAATAGCCACCAGCCCCAAGTGGCTATTAAGCACTTGGGAGTGCCACAGACGTGACTGAACAAGTGAATTTTTAGTTTCATTAAACTTAATTGTTCTAAATGTTTCAGATTGATTTCACTTGGCAGTGGTGTCTCAGATATGTAAACATCCCTCCCTCAACACCCCCCCACCCCCTCCCACTGGAGGTTGTGATAGGACTACCCCAGTACTGAGGCTAGACCAAAAAACAAAAACAAAAACAAAAAACCCAAAACGCTAAAATTTCATCTTTCACTCGGTAACAGGGACACTTATACATAGCTTTGGAACAAGTTGGGAATGTGAACACACTGAATTTTCAACTGTAAGTTTTATGGAATCAAAATGCAAATTAAGTCTTCCAATGAAAATTTAGTGACCCAGGAGACTAGTGTTGAAGACTTACAAGAAAAGTAAAAATAACTCACTAAAAATTATACTTATTACAGGTTGACACAATAGATTTCAGGCGTTTGGCTAAAATAAATAGCACATTATTTACATTGCTCCACTATTTTCTTTTCAGTTTTTTAAGGTGGCGACTGAAAAATTTTGACCTGTGGCTTGCACTAGATCTACCTCGTTGAAACAGAACTTGGGTAGACTTGTTTACACGTTGGAAAGCACTTTCTCCACACACCTGCTCTCTTTTCTCAGAGACCAGGAAGCGGTCTCCAGGGAGAGAGCATCAACTCAATGTCAGGAGGAAAGAGAGTTGCACGGTCCAGTTAACTGAACAAGCTGTAGCACAGTCAAATTCCGACGCGATGCTGAAAGTAGTGGCTATTTACTCGGTAATCTGAGCTGGCCTGCATTGGATTGGGGTTCACTATCGCGTTGGGAGTTCTCCGGCCCCATGTCCGAATTTTGAACGTTCACTCCCACGCAAAGGTCTCAGAATTCCGGAAGATAACTTAGGCACAGACATTGTGGCGCCACTGGGCAGATCTGCCAAATTTTAAGTCACGCTCCCTGCAGTGCCTTTAGCTATGTTCAAAAAGAAAAGAGGCGCCCACGAAATCAACATTCAGCAAGCGGCTCCCTTCTGCCAGTGCTTTCTTTGCACCTGCACATCTCCAGGATGGCACAGTACAGAGTGCAAACCTGGCGGCAGGGTTCAGCAGGGGAGCATAGTTTTCAGCCGGCAGCGAGTCTTGGGGGGCAGTGGGGATGCTAAGAGGAGGAAAAGCTCCCAGCTGGCAGAACCAGCTCTCCCCTCCGCCACGATCACCAGGCGCATCCGGGTCAGCTCTACCGAGGAGGAAAAGCTGGGTGTCTCAGGGTACCCAGTCGTGCGCGCAAACTCTGTGCGCCCACCGAGCCGGCGAGCGAGCGCACACGCGCGCGCGCGCGCGCGCGCTCAGGCCCCGCCCTCCCGCCCGCCGGCCGCGGGAAAACCCGGCCGCGGAGCTGGCGCGGGCCCGGCAGCGCCAGGGCGTCGTCGCACGCCCGCCGTTGTTGTGGTAGCGCTGGCCACGTGACCGCCGGACCGCCTCTCCGGCGCGCCTTGCCGCCTCACCGTGACTCAGCACTCTGCGCGGGCTGCTCGCCCTCCGGGTCTGGTCCCGAGCGGAGGCTGTCGCGTACCCGCAGGAAGGTCGTTGTCGTAGCAGCCGTTTCAGAGACGCAAGTCCGGACCGCGCGTTGTTCCTCGGGCGTCACGCGATTACGTTTCCTCGTTGGCGGCTTTGCTGAGATCCTGGGAGGGGAGCGGAGGCGCTGTGCCCTGGGGACTGGAGCTCTCCTGGGTCTGAGACAGTGCCTAATGGCCTCCAGCGGGTTTTAATAAACTGCCCTGTGCTGCGTCTGCCATATGCCACACACTTCAGTTTCAGGGGGAAGCCAGAGAAGGGACCTATTTACCGAGTTTTTTCAGTGAGGCCATTGAGACCTTATTTACCGAGTTTTTTCAGTGAGGCCATTCAGACCCAATAATATGCCAGCTACACCTGTAGGGACCTCAATCCGCCTGCTTTCTGCTCCAGCACATAGCACAGCCTCGGTGAGGCCTGTGGGATTCCAGGTGTGATATCACTTGCCATGCACACCTCCTTTGATACACCCTTTCTCCAAAGCCTTCAAATTCACTAGGGAAGAGCTTCAAGCTTACCTGGTGGAAACAGCCATTCCTTCCGTGTATGTGGTAGCAAAGTACAAATGATGTGGAAGGGATTTGGTTTGCACCCTTCACTTGAATTATACTTGGCATTTGTTCAGACCTAAGGATGTGTCCAGGTTCCGGGGATGGAAGAGGCCTAAGAAACAGAATTTCACGAATTTGCATGCTGTGTTTACTGTCAAGGGACCTCTCCCTTCTCACCTGCTATAAGTGAGTCTGAAGATTAGGTTTCCCCTCATCCTAAACATTCTCTGTTGCCAGTACTACTAAAAGAGTTGAGGATGTGCAAATATTTTTGCACTGTGTAGTACTTGAGCTCTTGCTATTGAGATTTGCCAGTATTTTAATGAAAATGCAAAGCTCTTGTGAGTGATGTGTTTTGTTGTTCGAGATAGGGTTTCAAGTGGCCCAGGCTGGCCTCAAACATAGGCTTGACCTCCGGATCCTCCTGCCTCGACCTCTCATCTGCTGACATCACACACCCTGCCTCTTTCTTTAGTTTATTTAGACTTTTGAAAAGTAGAAATGTGCTTGTCTTCATGTAGTTGGAAAGATCAGCAAGTGACAAAGACCCGTAGGAAATTGTAGAAGATGTAAGAGCAAGACATGATGCAAGTTCTCCCAGGACATGATGGGTAGGATGCTGAACACGTAGGTGAACTCCCCATACCTTGTAGAATCATTTTCTACCTAATGAACTACTGGGGAAGAAGATATGGGTGCCAAGATGATGGGCTGGGACAGGAAGGGTTAAATCTGCACCTAGCAGACTTAACTCTTTCTTACAAACATGGTTAAAAAATAACCTTTTACTGTGAAAATTCCCAACACCATGAAAGCAGATATAATAGAGTACACATCCATTCTCTATTGTTGGTGTCACTATGTGGTGTCACTATTGGTGTCCTGTAGCTTAGTGTTGGTGTCTGCTGTCTATCTATCTATCTATCTATCTATCTATCTATCTATCTATCTATCTATCTATCTTTTTTCTATCTGTGTATCTATCTGCTAGAGGAGTGTAAAGGATGGTTTCAGTGGTAGGCTCAAGCTTGGTAGGCTTGAGATGGAAAGAATAAGAGTGGGTTGGTTTCCAGACAGAAATGGATTCCTTTGTCCTGAAAGGGAGGATTCAACACATTTGTATTCCATGTGTTTTACATTCCAAGTAGCTAGATATTTTAAATCATGGAGCTTTCCATTTAAAAACCAAAACTAAAACACAAAACAAAAGCTGTGCTTATTGCATGGTATGTCAACAAACTGTTTTGCAATTACAGGCGTGGATAATGACGTTGTGAAGTAGGCCAGAAGCCAAATTTTAATCCTACTCTCTACCTCCCATCTTATGCACTTGAATTCATATAAATATTCATTCTAGATTGGATATCTTCAAATAATATATTTGAACACAACCACCTATTTTCTATAAGTGATGAGATTTTAAAAAGTCAAATAATTACATGTGTGTAAAGGGAAATGTAATAAACATTGAGCAACTGTGTTTAGATAAGACCAATTTCTAAAAGCCAAAAATAATAGCAGAATTGTACATAAGTTATTTTCCCACACGCTATGCCTTTGCCACTTATTTCATTGTGGCTCTTAGACTTAAATGTAATAGATTCTTACTGAAAAAAAAAACCTGAAGTCACCTAGAAGCAGTTTATCCTACAGTATACAAGACAGTTGCACAACAATAATCCAGTTTACCAGATCAGCAGAACCAAGTGTCAGATTGAGAAATGGAGCCCCCCCCCGTCACTTGCTCTCTCTTAAATGTCAATGGTAGTTTTCTTTAAATATCTCAAGGCCTTCTGAGGTCATCAAAATAATTAGTTGAGAAGAATAAAAAATGATTGTAGTTCTTGCTTTCTCTCACACGCACATGCGCACCCCACTCTTCTAAGAAGTATTTGGACATGAAGATGGGCAACAGGTGAGCAGGTTGCCTGTTTGTCTTCAGTCTGGACCAGGATGAGGAACTAAGACATTATTCAATAATTATGACTTAGACAGTTTTATGTACGTTTCATTCCACATACCAAATAAGTAAAATGCTCAAAGAGCGTGGCCTGAGTATCTCAGGGTACTCCTGGGCCGACCTCCTCCATCCCAGGGATGGCAAAGCAGCTGATTGGATGGCAGTCTTCCTGATCTGGTCACAGCTTGCTGTGGGCAGCAACAGCCTTTGTGGGGAATATACTCTGTGGCCTTATTGGGGCATTAACTAGAACTGGAACACTATAAAGGCTGAGCAAGGAGGATTTCTGGTTTAAGGTCAGGCTGGACTACACAGCAAGAACCTGTCTCAAAAAGAAAAATCAGGTGGGGTGCAGGAAGAGAAGGGCCAGGAGAGAGTTTCCAGGTGTACAGGGTTAGGAAGAAGGTTAAGAAAGACTATTTACTATAAGGCGCTACTCCATTCTACCGAGGAGGGGCCCTCTCAGTGGGGAAGCCCAACAACGCACACTAGTGAACAGAGTCAGATTTGATCCAGTCTGTTTGCTTTCAAAGTCCAAGTTCAATCCACTCACCTCACATAGCTAAAAACAAAGCTTAAAAAATGTAGAGTTGACATTTAAATAGGAACTTACAGAGTGCTTAGCCAGAGGGGTAAATGTGAAGTAAAGGAATGAAGTAAAGGTATATATTTCTTATATACCTACAATATTTAGATTCCTTATCCATAAACTTATAGGAGAAAGCACTGGTTTTTATTATGGATTTATAATTTGGTAATTTTGTTTGTTTGCATGATTTTCTATGTTACACTCCACTACTTCTAAGAGCTGAATTAATTCATAGAGTTTAATTCTTACAGAAATATGGAATCATAGAGAGTGCATACTTTCTATGCAAATTAACCCCAGGTATCTTGACTGAGTGATGGTTTAAATCTTTTCTGGGATAATCCTTCTGTACAGTGTGAAAATGCATTATTTTCATTGTTAATAAAAAGCTGATTGGCCGATAGCTTGGTAGGATTTTCGGGGCAGAAAGAATGTTGGGATAAAGTATGAAGTCAGAAGAGATGCCAGCCAGCTGAGGAAGCAGGATATGTAGAAAATGAGGTAATAAGTCATGAGCCACGTGGTAGAACTTAGATAAGACATATGGTTAATTTAAGTTGTAAGGAGCTGGCTAGAGATAAGCCTGAGCTATCGGCTGAGCTTTTATAATAAATATTAAGCCTCTTTGTGTTTATTTGAGAGCAGCTGCTGAGACACAGAGAAACTCTACCCACAGAAGTCATTCAATACAGATTTTCCAAATAATACAATTAGGTTTATTGGGTCAAAACTGTACAAAATCTTCTTAATCTTGGTACTTGGGGGGTTTGCATATTTTTATCTCTATACCCTTATATTTCTTTATCTATAGTTTTTTACTTTAGAATAATGTCTACACTGGGCCATGGATGCGGCTTAATTAACATAGCACATGCTATATTCCTGAGTTTAATCTCTAGAAAACCCTCATACATGTACTCATTGCTGCAGTAGAACATTATGGACTTCATTGTGTGCCGATGAAGGGAGATGCAGGGGAGACCTCCAGGCTTGCCAGAGGTGTGGTCATAAATGTAGACTTGAGAGAGAAGAATACACAGGAGTTAGACTAGCCAGAAAATCTACAAGCAATGGTTTGTTTTAAAAGGAAAATTCTTTCTTAAGAGGGCCCTTAATAAGCACAGATCTTTTCTTATTAGCATTGTTTCATCATGTCATATATGAAAATTCATATCCAAAATGAAACACCTCTGTCTAGAGATGTCTTTCAAGGTCACAGTAAAGTGACGTTCTTCCCCCTCTACGCATAAACAAATACAAATTTTTGAGAGAGCGTGAACTGTTTCCACACACTAGGAACTAAGCAGAGTTTACACTGCCCCCAGCGGGGGTCAGGAACAGGCCAGAGTGACGAGGAAATCCTCATCAAGCCCCGAATGTGAGGTCGCATCTTAGGAAGTAGATTATGGCTGAGGTCACAGCGGCAATCTTTGTCTTCCTTCTGTAAATAAGTAGTTACCAAATCCTTTTCGGAGCTGGGAAAGGAGTGCGTGGAGTAGGGCTTGCCTCCGCATGCTCTAGGGTCTCCATACAGCCCAAGTGGGGCCACGGAGAGCTTTCGACAAATGGCTGTTATTATTTTCTAATCTGGACTGAATAGTAATAGTACTGATCTGGGCCATTTTTTTTTCAATTTACTTTGAAAGTTTAGTATGCAAAATAGCATGATTATATAACCCCACCAGTGTTGATCTCATGGAGATTTCTTCCTGAAATAAGAAGACCAGATAAATAAGATCCCTTTTAAATGTCTTTATGAAGAATATTATAGAGGGCCTATTATTTCATTATCAGACAGTGTTTTGTTTAGTTTGCCAATAATTTAGCCGCAGGTGCTGTGATCTGGCCTGCTGGGAAGCTTACCAAGCTCCTAAGAGAATTTCCCTCTTTTTTTTTTTCCCCCCCTGGGCTTGACATAGGTGAGTGAGGCAGAAACGCTTTCTCCACTTTCTTCCAGGTAGGGTATCTAACTTCCTTCTTAAACGCAAAGTAAGGAAATGAACAACAAAACGAAACAAAAACCAGATGCCTAGTCCCTTGACTAGCCTCCACCTTCTGTTATGAGTCTACAGGTCCTTATTGTTAGATCCAAAGTAGGAGGCGGGGTGTGTGTGTGTGTGTGTGTGTGTGTGTGGCGGGGGGGGGGGGAAGGGGATAGGAATGGCAGTGCAGTGACAGTGTCCTAAACAGGAGGACTTTGGCCCAGGTAAACAGAAGAATTCTTATTGGGTAAACAGAAGCTTAAATGCGAGTTGAGGGGAGGGTTCTGTTTACCAGGAACCTCCCTTAAATCACTGGGAACTTCGTTTAATCTGCCCCAGAGGTCAACTTCTTTGAGCAAGGGTATCTAGTTCCCTAGTCAGAGACTCCACGAGCTGTCATATAAAATATACTTGTTCTAACAGGCAGCTCTTCTCTCTGTCATTGTCATCTCCACCCCACCATTGCCTGGGCAGTTTCATTCCCAAGGACCATTTCTTTTTTTTTCCCCACAGAGTGGTCCAGTTTAGTGGATTCAGTGCACTGCTGCTTATATGCTTATAAATATTGTATTTACCTAATATTTAAAGTACGGCAGGTTTATGAGAGATTTATAATAGAATACATTCAGTATCCAAACTCGTGTCAAAATGTCAAGGAATATTTTATATTATAAGTTGACTTGACATACTAGATTTTTTTCCCCAAATTTTACTTGGGATGAAGACAGTAATTAACGGCATGGTTTTGATATATTGTGCAATAATAGCCAGTAGGAAGACAGTGCTCACCGGGTCCCTGGCACAGAACGCATTGTAATTTAAAAATGGTGCGCAAGAGAAAAATACCATGCAACAGGGCTCACAGGGAGGAGTTTTTTATTGGGGGAAAGGGAATAGGAAAAGGGGAGGAGGGAAGGGGGAGACCGCCTCTAGTAACAGGAGCAGCTGAAGAGAAGAGAAGGGCAGAAAGAAAGAGAAAGAGATGGCAGGTGGGCAAGGCCCATCTTTTAAAAGGGAGCTTAGTGAGTGTGCACAGGTGCACAGGACGGGCTCTTCATGGCTGCAGCTGAGGAGGACATATCCCGTCAGAAACCCCAAGGGCAGGCCAGTACAGATGCCTGAATACTAACAGGATAGGGGAAGACAGAGACTGTAAATCAAGAATGAAAAAGTACAAATAGTCCTGGTTAACACATTTGATGATGTCAGATTTATAAGAAGTAACAATCTATTATTTGTATCATGCTCTAAGTTATTTGAAAATCTGGGAGTGCTTCTCAAAGAAGTAAAAATCTCTGTTGATGAGAAGGGAATCACTAAAACTGGTATCTTCTCTATCTTTTCTACGTGGAAGTGGAGAGTCGTGGCCATTGTATTTTAATTAGAGTAGTGTGTTTCGATGTTTCCAAGTTTTCATCTTTCAAGTTGTGACCAGTTTATAGTCTAAGGCTACTTTGTACTCAGATGATTACACAGTAATTTACTTAAAAGGCAAAGGAAACATCCACATAGGTCTGCAAGTATTTACTTCAACTTCTAATGTCTGTTAACAGCTCAGCTCAGGTAGCATGTTGCTGCATGATTAAGGGATACTGGGTATCTTTTACCTACTTGGAATGTATACTGTTCAAATGATGTAAAAACAGGGAGGAGGGTGCCTTTGTTTTTGGGTTGTAGTGATCAGTAATTCCAGTGTTCCAGAGGAATGATGTTAGAAACTGACGTGGAGAAAATAAAAAATGACCGGGGGTGGGGGCGAGCAGGGGAAGGGATAAGGAACGCAGAGGAAGACAGCCTGGGTCAGTGGTCTAGATCCCTCTTCTCCTTCAAATGCTAGTGTAAATGTGATAAGAATTTGGGCAAGTATGTTTGCCTCTCAGCCTTAGCTCTGACTGGAAAAATAGTAAAACAATAGTCTTCCAGGTATACAGCTTTAATCCTGACACCCAGGAGCCTGAGGCAGAAGGATCCTGCAGTAGGAGGCAGCCTGAGTTACACAATGAGATGGTGTTTTAAACACACAAGAAATAAACCTGCAACCCCGAATCCTCTCACAGTTACTGTGCGCACACAACACAATACATAAGCGTTCTTTGGGAAAATTCTCTACAAAAGAACACTCTCTGCAGATATCATTAGTAAAAAACGGGGGGGGCGGGGCTAGTTCCTCTCTTATTTCTAGAGCCATGTTTAGGTTATTCCCAGCAGCCTTCAAGGAGAGCCCAAAACCAGTCATACAGAAAGCAGGTTGAAAGATATCCTCACCTTCTGAGAGCTAGTATACTCAGGTCGAGCGGATGAGAGCGCCACAGAACAGTACCGCTTTGATTGAAGTCTGTGGCAAAATAACAAAAAACACTGCTGTCCTTAAGATATAATAGCTCATGGGGGTAAAGCAGATTCATTCTACAGGTATTAATGTCTGTTTTCATACCCCCCCCCATAGTTTACACCTCAGTCAAATAGCTGATCACTGTTTCATAGCTGAGGCCTTAGTGTGTGTTCCTCACTGTGTTCTGATTCTGAAGCATCTTCTCATTGAATTCCCAAAACAGCCATGGAGTTGTCAGCAGTTTCTCCATTTCATAGTTAGAAAGGTAACGGTTGGGTATTTAAGCATCGCTTTAAAAGTTTTTGCCTGTTTAGTAAATGACAGAACCTGAACTCATCTCTCTGTGTCTGCTGGCTTGCTTCCCACTTCTCCCCAGTTTCCTGTTCTTAACTACACAGGAGAACAGTGGCTCAGGACTCTCTGGCAATGAAGTCACCTGGTCAATAACCTTCCTTCACCGCATCCTTTCCCTATTTCCTGTAGTGCTCTGGGGTGGGTCCTGTCCCTCCTGGCCCCTGGTGGTGTTCAGTCCATCACCTGCTTCTCCTTAATGGTCTAGTTCTAGTGATCGGTAATCACTCTGAAGGGGTTTGAAAGATGATGGCTAAGACACAGTGTCTATCCTATCCTTTTTCCTAAAGTAGGCTTCGTTGAGCATCTGTACCTTTGTAGATTCATGTGCACACGTGTGGAGAGGCCAGATGTTGTCAGGTGTCACGTGTTGCTCCTTAGGTGTTGCTTGCTCTCCTTTGGTGACAGGGTCTCTCACGGTTCAGCTGACTAACCAGTGTGCCCTAGGCATCTGCCAAGTGTTGGGGTTGAAAACATGTGTCACCATGACTGCCATTATTTTGATGTAGGTTCAGGGGACTGAACTCAGGTTCTCATGCTTGTAAGGCAAACATTTTTACTGAAGCCACCTCTTCAAAATTTAAATTTTTTTCTTGAATTTTGAAAACATTTCAAAACCATTGCTCAAAACTGCCAAACTTTCTCAGGTGAAAGGAGTTATCTGTGGAAATACCTTAAGAAGCACTGAGAAATTCTTATGGTTTTTGCCTTACCTTCCACTGGAGAGCACAGTGTTTAAGTATCAACAGGATGCTTTAAGTCAGCTTGGTCGTTAGCCTAGGTTACTATCAAAATGTAAGGTAGTGTGCCTTCTGGCTGTCACTCTTTGTTTTTCTCTCAGTTTTTCTCTTCTGATCCACCTCACTCCCCTTCTCCTTTCTTACTGATTTCTCTCACAACCTCTAGAACACCAAGAAGCTCCTAACAGTTTCTTCCTAGACTTGCAGGGAGTTTCTTTTTTCATTTTTGCACATCTCCCAAGGCTTCTCCTGGCCCCGAAGTCAGTATCTCCCTTCCAAGTGTGGGCAGCTCACTGTCTGCATTCTCTGAAGTTGGGACCTGAAGTCCAGCTTAAAGCGCCCTTCCCAGCTTACTGCAATGTGCAGATGTTTATTTCCTCCTCAGTCTTTAATCATTGGTGCCTTTGAGATTGGTGCTGCCTGGCTTACCACCATCTGTCATCTCCTAGCAGATCTGTTCACACGCATGAATACCTTGTACCCTAGTACCTTGTAGTAGGAGGCCGCTTGTTTGTTTACCATCTGCCCAGACTTCCGAAATAATCACACAGAAACTATATTAATTAAATCACTGCTTGGCTCATTAACTCTAGATTCTTATCAGCTAACTTTTACATCTTAATTTAACCCATCTCCATGAATCTGTGTATTGCCACGAGGCTGTGGCTTATTGGGTAAAGTTCCAGCATCTGTCTCTGGTGGGGCTTCTTGACTTCTTGACTTACTCTGCCTCTTTTCTCCCATCATTCAGTTTAGTTTTCCCTGCCTAGCTCTGTTCTACCCTATTAGGCCAAGTCAGTTTCTTTATTAACCAATGGTATTCACAGCATACAGAGGGGAATCCCACAGCACCTCCCCTTTTCTGTTTAAATAAAAAGGGACGGTTTAAACTTTAACATAGAAAAATCACATACAACAGAACAGGTATCAAGCAAGAATTACAGTTACAATATTTATATCTACTTTATCTTTTATTATAACTAAGGAAAGCTATAACTATAACTGTCTATTCTTCAACTCCATCAAAGACTCCAGAAGGATATAATATTACCTAAGTAAATAGGAAGTACATTGTAAGCAACTTCCAAAACTCTAGAGTTGACAGAGACATCTCACTGCCTGAACAGTCACCCAAAGTTCTTCTGTATCATTGGACCATCCATCAGATCAACAGGGAAGTGAAGTCTGAGGGTGTGACCCAGCGTGCCTGATCTCTAATTGTGGGCTTCTACTTTTTGAAGTCTGGTCATGGATGCTCTTTTGAGTGGGTTGGAACTATCTGAGCAGGTAGAGGAAAGAGTGCAATTTGCACCTAGGCAATGGTAAAAGGGTTGTAATTGAAACTAGAATTAACATTTTTTAAAATTTAAATTTTGCTGAAGATAGAATTAACATTTTTTAAAAAATTAAATTTTATTTGTTTATTTATTTGTGTATGGGTGTTTGACCTGAATGCAGACATGTTCATGGGGTGTAACTGGTAATCAAAAGAGGACACCACACCCCTTGGAACTGGAGTTACAAATAGATGTAATCGACCTTGTGAGTACTGGGAATTGAGCCTGGGTCCTCTGAGTGAGCAGTCAGTGCTCTTAATCATCAAGTTATCTCTCCAGCCCTGTAAGCCAGAATCTCTTTTCAAGGCAGGATTTCTCTGTGAAGCCCCGACTGTCCTGGACCTCGCTCTGTAGACCAGCCTGGCCTCAGGCTCAGAGATCCACCTGCCTCTATCTCCCTCATGTTGGGATTAAAGGCGTGTGCCACCATGCCCGACTAAAAGCTAGAAATTTAAGGTGGCTATGAGCAAAAGGAAGGGAATGTAACCCTGAATTCAAGAAACAAGCTACTTTTAGGTCTGTAGTCAACTTCTTCAGAAGTTCACTGAAGCTTCTCTTTTTTCCAGCCAGGTCCTTCCCCACCATAGAGAAGTAATAGGAAGGTCAGAAAACCAGGCCACAGCACGGTCTCCAGCGTGAGCAGCTGGAGGCTTGAGCTTGTTGGGTCTACTGATTGCTGCTAAGACCCATGAATGTTGTGACTGCAGCGGAGGAACTTTGTTCCTCCCCGATGACCACATCCTCTTATACTTTGTTTATTTTTGAGCGGGAGAACATGCCTTTCTTTTGACATTCTTCCTGGAGTGTGGTTGCTGTCCCACCTTCTCCATTACAGAAAACCTGTTTTCCTTTCCGAGCAGGTATTTATTGCAAATTGCTTCTTGGGATTCTGTGTCCATGTCTTCTCAGTGCTGGACTTTTGTCTGGTTTGAAGCTGGGCAGGGTTCGTGCAGGCTGCTCCAGTCTGTGAGCTCATATGTCTGTCAGCTCTGCTGTGTCTGGAAGAAGCTGTTCCCCTGGTGACACCCACCTCTGACTTTCACGATCGTTTTGTCTCCTCTTCCCCCACAGATTCCTGAGTCTTGAGGGGAGGGGTTCAATAAAGCCATCCCATTTAGGGCTGAGTGCTCCGAAGTCTCTCACGCTCTGCACATTGTCCCTGTGTGGGTCCCTGGTAATCACCATCCACTGAAGGAAGATCTCAGATGAGGGCTGAGCAATGTTCTACGCTTTGGGTGTAGCAGTATGTCATTAGGAATCATTTCACTGTTCTGTGCTTTTAGCAGGACACTAGTAGCAGGTCTTCTCCTAGGGCCCATGCTTACCTAGACTCAGGGTTTTGGCTACTTTAGCTGTGTCAGGTATGGGCTTCATCTTCTGGAGTGGGCCTTAAATCAAAATGTTGTTAAAATCTTATGCTTTTCTCTTTTGACACACAGTTTCTCTATGTTGCTGAAGGTGGCCTTGAATTCTTGAACTCAGGTGAGCTTCCTTGAGCCTCCTGAGAAGCTGCCGGTGCAGGTGCATACTACTGTGTCTGACTGAATTTCCCTAAACAGTTTCCCCTCTGTTGGAACTGGAAACAGAATGTGCTGCCTTTTCTATCGAAGGGTTAAGTAACACAGAACTCCATTTCTAAAAATGGGTGTTTTGTTTTCTTTGTTCTCTGTTTTGTTTTGTCTTGGTTTTCATTTCTGTTTTAAAAGAAATCATTTGGCAGAAATTAAAATTTCTCAAGGGTCAATATGTTTTGAAATCAAAATACAGGCTCAGGGTTTCACTTTATGTCCAAAATTGTGTTCTGCTTATCAGCTGTATTGCTTTAAATCAGCCATTCACGCGAGAACGTGAGGCTGAGCTCTGTCCATTCATGGTGAGGCACTGCATCGCTCTGCATTAGGGCCTTACGGGGTGTGCTTGCGTACTCTATCTGTCATGGCCACAAACCCTTCTTCAGAAGTGAGGTTTTGTTGTTGTTGTTGTTTTCTTTTGTTTGTTTGTTTTTACCTTGTCACAATACTTCAGATTGTGTGGTCATTTTTCTTGAGACCTCCCTAGACCCACATTTTACAGCTTGGCACCAAACATAGAGCTCTCCTCTCCATGACTGCCAGTCTTGAGGGCTAGTTCCTACCCTTGGAGGGACACCCAATTGTTTTGCTGTGGTGGCCCTGGCTGTGGAGACATTCCCTGTCCCCAGAACTAATGGAAACCCCCAATCAAAAGTAAACAATGCAGAGAGATAAGGGCCCAGACAAGCACAAAGGTAACTCATTAATTTTTTTTCTTTTCTTTTTTTTTTTCCTTTTTTAAATTTTATTTTTCAAGACAGGGTTTCTCTGTGTAACAGTCCTAGCTGTCCTGGAACTCACTCTGTAGACTAAGGCTGGCCTGGAATTCACAGACATCTGCCTGCCCCTGCCTCCCAAGTGCTGGAATTAAATGCGTGTGTCACCACCCCCTGGCAACTTCTTATAGGAACCAAGGTAAGAAAATTGATCTGGAAAGTACCTTAAGGATCGGGAATTTTCAGAGGACATGACTGAGATGTCAATCACGCGATTGCTCCCCAGAAGGAAAACAAAAGGTACAGGGGGACATAAGAAACCTCCAGTGCTGGGAAGTGAGAAACCCAGCCCGGGGAAGAGAAAGGAGGAATGAAGGTTCTTTCTCTGATGGTCCATTACAACAGTTGCTGAGATCCTGGGAAGACAACTCCCAAACCAAGAGAACAGACTAGACCGCCGCAGGGTTGATGCTGCTTTGGTGGTGGAAGCATCCTGGAGACGGTGTGAAGGTGGATGAGATGTGTATTCAAACATCTTAATTTGCTACAGTGTGTCACGTGGGTGATTTCTGTTCAATTCGTATTTAGGGAAATGAAATTAGAAACAGTAAGTTAGCATGAGAGAGCGTTGAGGATATAGCACGAGGTGAAAGGTATAAAAAGAGAAAAGATATTTAGATAAGGATGAATTTTGTGTAAGAGTGTGTGGTGAGAAGGAAAAAATAAAAGGTGAAGACAGAACCATGAAAGCTTTAGTCAAGCTGCAGAAGGTCTGGACTGTGCAAGATTTGTGGAGGATGGAACTTAATGATGATGTATGTTTGATGATTAAAATTCCTAAGATGCTGGAGAGATGGCTCAGCGGTTAAGAGTACTGGCTGCTCTTCCAGAGGACCCGGGTTCGGTTCCCAGCACCCACATGGCAGCTCACAGCTACCTGTAACTCCTGTTCCAGGGAATCTAATTAAATAAATTAGATTAAATAAATAATTTAAAATCCCTCAAACGTGATCCCTAACCTCGGTCGTCAACTTGGTACACCTGGGAAGAGGACCCTCAGTTGAGGAATTAACTTCATCAGATTGGCCTGGGGACATGTCTGTTGGACCATTTTCTTGGCTGCTCATTGATGTGGTGGATGGTGCCATCCCTGGGCATGTGGTGTTGGGTTGCTTGAAAAGGGCAGCCGATGAAAACCTCTTTTCTGAGGACCGGCTGCCATAGTAACAGAGAAGGTACTATGTAAGCTGCCAAAGGGGAAACACAGTCAGTAGTCCTACCCAGCTGGGATGCCTGTGAGTCACAGTGATCAGCACAGCAAGCTGCTCCTGAAGGTGCCATAGTGGCCCTCATATCTTGGCAGAAACCAACAGCTCTCTAATTGGACTTAAGACACATTCAACAGGAGAAAAACCATGCCTGGTCCTGTAAACCTGGTCACCAACCTGGGCTAGTGAAGTCATGATTTTAGAGATCTTACTACTACCACTTTACTAGGTCGGCATAATTTTTACTTGCATTCTAAATATTTTTTCTATTTAATATAATTTCTTTATTGAATCTTTGGGAATGTCACATCATACACCACAATTCTGCCCATCTCCCAGTCCCTCTATATTCTCCCCCACCCCTGCTGTGCTCCCCAAAAGAAAATTAAAAAAACAAACAAGCAAACAAATAAAAACAAAAACAACAAAACAAAACAAAACCTCGTGACTCCTCCATCTTCCCCACCTCTCCAGCATCTCTTCATCCCGGTGGCATTGGGAGTTGTGGTGTGTCACGCAGTAGACCCTTTTGTCCAATCAGCTTTACTTGCAAATGTTCATTGCAATGAGTCATTGGTCTGGCTCAAGACCTCTGGCTTCTGGCCCACCATCATCAGTGGATTCTCACCAAAACTCCTGTCGGATATCCTGTGGCTGCCCCCAGTCATGGAGATCCCGCGGGTATCACTCCCCAGCACCAGTTCGTTCATAAGCTCCAGCAGGTCCTAGATGGGGTAGGCCTAGGTCAGTGCAGGTCACTGGGGCTGCCCCTCTCAGACCAGGGGTGAAGCCAGCACCCCTATGTCCTTGTCATTAGAGTCAGTAATCTCTCTCCCATGGTTAGGGGTGGAGCTGTCTCTCCTGAGTTAGGGGTGGGGCTCTCAACTCTCTTGCTGCAGTGTCCAGCAAGAGGCAGGGCCCAGATATCCCAGGGTCAGCAAAGGGTGGGGCCGGCTCAACATGAACCTCTGATCCCTATGGCCTCCTGAGGTGACACAGGCCACAGACATCAACACAGACTCTAGCTGCAGCAGGACCACAGACTCGGATATGGCAGCAGCTCGGGCCTAGACGATATCCTGGTTCTGAGTAGAAGAACAGGCCACTCAGATCAGAATGGCTCTGATGGTGGCGTGACCCCCGGACACCAAAAAGGCTGAAAGTTTTGACCTTGACCCTAGCCTTCTGTGTAAATTTTTGTGGCAACATGGGTCTTGGACTTCAACACAGACCCTGGCTACAGGAGGACCACAGACTCAGATGTGGTCCTTGGCAGCACCTGGGTCTCGATATCACCATTGCCCCAAGTGACAATGTAGGCTACTCATATAGGCATGGCCCCAGCAGCAGTGTGGCCCTCAGACAGTAACATGGCCCCAGATCACAGGCCATGTTGCGTCCACATGGCTTTTAATGGTAACAGGAACCTTGGACATCAATGCCGAACCTGGCTGCAGTAGGGCCATGGGTCCAGACATGGTCCTCAGTTGCAGGTCTGGCCCAGACATCACCATGGCATTGAGGTAGCAGCACAGGCCACTCAGATCTGCATGGCCCTGGCTGCAGCATGGCCACCAGACTCCAACAAGACCACAGATTGCACCCCAGACCCAGGCCTCCGTGTTGCCCCTGGCGGCAACATGGGTGGATCATGGACTTCATCACAGACCACAGCTGCAGCCGGACCATAAACCAAGACGTGGTCCTTGGCAGTTGCTAGGGTCTGGATGTCACCGTGGACCCAGGTGGCAGCACAGGACAGCAGCCAAGTAAGCATAACCTCAGTGACAGCATGGCTCTCAGACACCAACATGGCCCCAGGTGGTGGCCCAGAGTCCAGGAACCTGCATGGTCCTCATAGCAATAGGAACCACAGACCTCAACATAGACCTGGGCTGCAGTAGGGCCAGGGAGATAATTTTTCTTTCACCCACAGATAAGTAAAACTCACTCCCATCAGAGAAGTTTCTCTGTAGCAGAGGCCATTACAGAAAACTAGAACCGGTCAAAACCAAGAGAATGAATCACTATAGGTGCCCAGCCCCAGTGGAGAGATCTCTGCCGCAGACCCGCATTTATGGCTCAGGGAACAGTGCAGAAGAGGGGCAGAGGGACCAGGAAACCTGCTGTGTGTGTTTTGTAGGGTATCTACCCGAGAAAACCCCTGGGACAGGGGTTTAAGCCAAGAAAAGTCTGTATTAGCTGGTCAGAGACTACCCTGGGTGTTTAGGATCCAACCCTTTCTCAAGGTGAGCTTTTAACCACCAAAACCATATTCCGGGTTTTTATGAACAAGTTTCTTGTTGAGTTAACCTGTTTTAACAGGTTTTTTGTTCAGTTAATGAAAACAGTTGGCTAGAATCGAAACTATAGAAGCCAAAAGCAGGGTTAGTATATTTAAAGATTTCTCCAGAACTATGGGCTTTGATGGTTTTGGTCTTTGTTTTAGTTTTGGCAGGTGGTGCTATCTACCTGCTGAGTTTTGGGACCTGAATGGTATTTCCATCATGGATTCAGTTGTGCAGTCTCTGCCAACAGCACAGCCAGCCAGCAGAGCATCAGTCCACAAGAGGAAAGAAAGAAGTCTGGTTCAACCTCACCCAGTTGCCGGTGTTGGTTCAAATTTCGAGAGTTTGGCCCATGTAGTTTATTTCAGACATATTTAAGTACAGCACAATTTGGAAAAAAAAAGTTTCCAGTTAATAATTAACTCAGTCCTGTGTGCGCAATTAAGCTCAAGACATGACTACATCAAAACTTTGTAAAATTACATGTGACATCTCCCATAAAGATGGGTTCTATAGATCGACTGAGAAAAACAAGTTCATGATAAGGGGCTGAGGAGGGATCTGGTGTGGTCTTGGTCATACAGATAGAATAAAGGTGATCTGAGCAATGGCGGTATCAATAGACATACTCGAAGGGGGGAAATTTCAGAGTCTCACCCCTGGACAAAGAACTACAGGCAACAAACTGTTGTGGACTTTGAGAACACCAAAAAAACCACCTGGACTCTATCGAGATTTTAATCAGCTGAATTTTATTTAAATTGCAGCTGACCACAGTTTCCTTGATCGGATTTGGGACTTTGGTCCTGCCTGGTACAGGGAGGTGGCAGCAGTGCTGGGGGTGGAGGGTGGGGGGAGGATTAGGGGGTGTTTAAAGGCAAAAGCCACAATTCATTCCTAGGTTTGTGATTCCTGCCCACATTTATTTCCACTGACGTGAGATAACTCCCCAGGTCTCTTGCCCCCCTGGAATTTCTGGAATGTTTTAACAGATTCAAGTTGTTGACAGGACTAAGCTTCAGGATGGTTGCTCTGACCATCAGAGTAATTTTAGCTTCTACATAACGACTGCTGAGAGGGAGAATTAATCTTCCCTGGTGAACTAGCCAGTGCCAAGGGCTCAGCCCTGAACTCACATACATACAGTCAACATTAAATAGACCCAGCAGGTTGTATTTATATATTTATGCATCAAGTTTTTCATGGTGGGAATTTAGAAAATTTGGAGCACACACACAGAGAAGGGGGGAGGTGCACATGCAAAGAAGCAGTAATTTGTGGAAAGGAACTGTTATTCAAAGCCATCCCTGAAGAAGACAGAGGAGCCTATCTCTGAGCTGTAGCGTACACAAAGCAGTCACTGGAAAACAAAGGGGAAGTGTGGAAAAACAAGAGGTGAGGCATCCATGTGCCAGACAGGGTCTTACTCTGTCCGCTGTGGCAAGAACTACACTCTGGGCCTTGCAGCTTTGGCCCTAGTTTACAATTATTCGATGATGGCTTTTCTTCAGTAGGAAGAGTTATGCAGAGCTGGACTGCAAAAGGAAGAGATGTAGAGCAAGGGAGCGTCTGACAAAGGCCTGTCAGACTTGAAAGACCGCTGGCTGGAGAATTTAGGGTTCCGATGAACAGTTTACTCTTCATAGTCCCTGAAAGGGCAAGGTCGACTCAGCCACTTGGGGGGTTCCTTATTCTCTGGGGAGCCTAATCAAAACAAAAACAAACTTGGAAGAAACGTGAATCATTTCCTAAAGCAGCAGGCTTCTCCTGCTCGCCTGCAGCACAGGTGGCTTCCTTTAGAAGTACCTGCCCTTCCGGGGAAACATTTCCTGGAGGGAGAAAAGGTCATAGCTGGAGCTGCTTAAAGATTCTTCACTGGGTATTTATCCCTTTATTCGTACAGGGAAAAGTACTTCGTTGTTTGCAACAGTTTCCTTTGCCCGTTTTTCCTTCAAAGGTTACCAAAATTAACAAGACTAATTAACAAGGAGGAGCTGGGGGATTTTCTTTTCCAAATACTCTCTTTATGTTCATGTATTTCTGAAAACGTAGAAATACCTGTCTATTTTGGTGTCAGCCAATAGGTCTATAAAAGATTGAGGTGCAATTTGAGAGATATGGAAAGCTGGAATAAAAATCATGTTTTGAATGACATAGATAGGAATATGTTGTTAGTGAGTGTATGGGACACTTCTCTGGGCTCACCTGGCACCAGCAACCATTATTACTGGAATCATTAGGGTCACAGCCCAGACCTTGACCATCCTAACAAGCTACTTGGCCACTTGGCTAATTGCTCTCAATGAGCTAATTGAAGAGTAGTAGTGAAAACCAGCCGAAGGATATTTATTCAATGTGGCCACATCAGGAAGAACAAAGGGTGACCACTCCTAGCCCCAGGCTAACTTAAGGGTTCTGACTTGAGGTCTTGGTTTAAATAAACAGCAGAAGATTTGTATATCTAAGCAGTTCCTACTAAGATGTGGTCCATCATCACTTAGTTCCTACTAATATGTGGTCCATCATCACTGATATTGTTCCAGGACCTCATGTAAGGTGGGCTGACAAGTTGTCAGAATTGTCTGAAATCATTTTCTTTTAAATTGTTTTTATTGAGCTATATATTTTCTCTGCTCCCCTCCTTTCCTCTCCTCTCCCCTTCTCTCCTGTCTCAAGGTCCCCATGCTCCCAATTGACTCAGGAGATCTTGTCTTTTTCTACTTCCCATGTAGATTAGATTCATGTATGTCTCTCTCAGGGTCCTCATTGTTGTCTAGTTCTCTGCGATTATGATTTGTAGGCTGGTTTTCTTTGCTTTATGTCTAAAAGCCAGTTATGAGTGAGTACATATGATATTTATCTTTCTGGGTCTAGGTTATCTCACTCAATATGATGTCTGGAATAATTTTCTAGGAGACATGCTTCCCTCCTTTTTGGTACTAGGGCCTCAGCCTTTTCCTTCTCTAAGCCTGGTACTCTTGGGAGAATTCCAGTTTCTTGGGCTCTGTTGCTTCAATAGATAGTCAAAAGGAAGGACCCAATGTCCCTTCATTCTTGTAGGAACATGCAATACCTCACTGGAGGTGACTGCAGGTTTTGTTATCCTCTTCTATGTTTTGTTTGTTTTTCCTGCGTGGATATCTTCAGAAACACACAAGACATTGTGACAGATACATAAGTTGAAAATGCATGAGACTAACTATATCTAGAATAATCTTTGACTTGAGAGATAGGAGCTTGGCTATAATAGCTCCGAGTCCTTCAGAAAAACATCCTTATGTTTTAAGAACATCCTTATGTTCTTAGTGACATCCTACCCAGATCAGCAGAGCCCCAGGTTGTCTACAGCAGTAACTTGCTTGGTTATGCTCTCCTGAACTGGCTCTTCCCACAGTTTCCCCCTTCCCTTCCTTGCAATCCCTTCACTAATAAATTGATCATAACTGTGATGGGTAATCTTGATTGACAGTTTGGTGAGATCTAGAATCACCACGGAAGCAAATCTTCTGGTATGTCTGGGAGACATTACCTATATGGATTAGTTGAGGTGAAAAGACTTACTATAAACGCTGGCAGTACCGTACAATGGGTGGGAGCCATGAGTTGAATACCAAGAAGAAAGTGAGCTAAGCACAAGTATTCACCACTCTGCTTCCTGACTGCGGACGGAATGTGTCCAGCTGCTTCTGGCTCCTGCGGTTAGCCTTCCCTGACATGACGGACTGTGTATCTTTGAACCGTAAACCAAACTAAACCTTTCCCTTAGTTGCTTCTTGCTAGATATTTTGTTAAGGCAACAAAGAAAATAACTAGTGACGTATTCAGCTCTTTTCTAAGATTTCCTTTAGGGAAACCACAGCTGAGCTTACAGGAGAGAGTAGCAAGTGAATGGGAAGCATCTGTCTAAGCTCTGGTTTGACTTAGTAGTTTGCAGTAGAGATTGGAAGTAGAGGAAACGAAGTAGCAGTAGGATATTAGAGTGGGCAGATGACAGGTTTGTTTTCCCGCATGCTAATTTATAGGTGAACATTTCATAGACAGTTGAAGAAATGAACCTGGAACTAGAAGGTCAAGGTTCAGGAAAACTAGTGATCAATGCACAGCTTCTTAAACTGTGGATGGCTATCCCATTGAGGTCTCTTATCTCAAAGGAATATGGAAAACTTGGCTTCGGTAAAAGGCTTCCAAATGTCCAATGACCAAAGGTTAATTCTAAGACAAATGTGCAAGTAACGTTTCGGGCAGTGCTTGCCCATATTGGGTTATGTATATATAATTCCGCAATAGCCTTGGCTTTGAGCACACAATATAGGCACTTTGTACGGCACATGCCGCCACGTTACATAATGTCAATAAACGCTTTGACTCCAATTTAAGACTACTGTAGTTTATGAACTGTAGTATACTTTTAACTGTACATAAAAATTTGTCTGCATTTACAGAAACACAATGGTTTATTTATAGAAAATAAAGACAATATTTTCCTATTGTTATTCTTCCACAAGTATCTAGGAGGACATCTTTGGAATGTATTGCACAGGAATATTTGATTTTAAAAGTTGTCATTTGACAATTATCTTTTTGATTTTTTTTTAAGAGGTTATGGATTTGAAGGAGAGCAGGAAGGGGTACATAGGAAAGCGATGGGAGAGATGTCTTAATTAAACTAGAATCTCAAAAATTATTTAAAAGGAGGAAAAGAGTGAGTAACAGAGAAAAAATTTGCTGTTTGAGTTGCTGACTTGAATTCTATTAAAAAAAAAAGTTTCATAAATGTTGGCTTGAGATCAACCAGGAATCTCCAATAATTTCTGAAACAGTCCTAGAACAACAGATTCTGCCATGTTGGACTATGTATTTAGGCAAGCAGCATTCTCAGCATTGATGATTATAAAATCAAAATATTAGTCAACCTTGAAAAATTCTGAAGATGCTGTGTATCTGGTAGAATCAAATATTCAGCAAAGATTAAATTTTTTACATAAAAATAAATAAGCATATCCTTCCTTCTTATTAATGTACAAATTTGCTTTCATCTTTAATAAGTATTCAAATTGTATGCATGCCAAAAAATTATTTTAAAATTAATTTCAAGTTGGGTGGGGGTGGTGGAGTACACTTTAATCCCAGCACTCAGGAGGCAGAGGCAGGAGGATCTCTGTGAGTCTGAGGCCAGCCTGGGCTACAGAGTGAGTTCCAGTACAGCCAAGACTACAGAGAAACCCTGTCTTGAAAAAACATTTCTCTAATCCCTTTGAACTTACAAATTCCCATCAGAACATCTTCTTAAGCTCTGTTTATAACATTCTAAATCCTTCCACACCCCTTCTCTAAATGAATTCCAAAGGTCTAAGGACCAGTTGGTCATTTGTCCCAGAAATAATCCTGTTCTTGGTATCAGTCTTCTATATTAGTTCCTTTTCTCATTACTACAAAGCAATAGCTGATAAAAAGCAGTTTAAGGAAGGAGAGGTTTATAATGACTTATCATTTGAGATAATATATTCCGTCATGGTTGGGAAGGTATAGTGACGGATGCACAAGGCTGGCTGGTCACACTCAGTCAGAAGGCTGAGAAGAAAGAGAAAGTGGTGTTGGAATAGAAAACCTTAAGGTAACCCAGCCCCAGTAACCCTGACTCTAAAAGGTTCTGCCACCTTCCCAGAGAGCGCCATCATCTGGTGACCAAGAATTCAATGTGGATGTGTTTATGAGATATTCAAACACCCTTTCCTCCGTTTCTTTCTCTTTTCTCCTCAGGATTCCTGTCAGACATATAGGTCACCAAGGCTATATTCATTAGCAGTATTTTTTTTTCTTTTGTTCTTCACATGGGAAGGAGTCTCTGTCTATTTGGGCTGCTGTAGTATGCCTTAGACTTTAACTTATAAACAGTAGAATTTTTTTTTCATAATTCTGTAGGCTGGAAGCCCAAGATTTAATTACAAGCAGATTTGATATCTGCTGAAAGCTTTCTTTTTGATGGATGGGACCTTCTGTGTGTCTTCAAAACGTGGAAGGAGACAGGATTCCCTCATCTCTTCTCAGACAAAGGGCCAGGTCTTATTCATGCAGACAGACTCTATATGACCAAGTTATCTGGCATAAAACATACCATTTAATATTCTCATTCTGGGGGGTTAGATTTCAACACATGAATGGAACTATTGACTTTTATTATGCAATCCCCAGCCTGGCTGAGGAATATTTGCTCTCAGATAACATAGTTTTCAGCCACAGAATTTCCATTTGGCTGTTTTGCTTCGTGCTTTCTATTGTGGGCTGAGATCTGTCACTGTATTATGTGAAGTCCTCACGTGATTTTAGGGTCGCTGTGAGTTAACTTCTGTCACTGTGACAAAATACACATGGTAACAACTGTAAGGAGGGGAGATTTGTGCTGGCTCATAGTTTTGGAGATGTCATTCCGTGGAGCCTCCTTGTTTTTGGTCTTGAATCAAGACGGAGAATTGCGGTAGGAGCACATAGCGGAACTGTCCTGTTTATCATTATGTGTCTGGGAGCAGAGAAGGGATGGGGAGTGGGTTCCAATTCCTCCTCAAAGGCATGCTTCCAGCAACCTAACTTTCTTCCATTAAACCTCACCTCTCAAGGGCTGAATGGCCTCTCACCAGCAACAGGCTAGTGACACCGCCTTTAGAATTGCCTTTGTGGATAGTGAAACTCTAAGCATCAGCAGGCTGATTTCATGTCTTGTTTGTCAATCTGACCATCTGGGTCACTTGAGTAAGAAGGTTTTCCTCGCACACAGCTGCACTCATTCATCCATCCGGCTGCTTTCATGTGGCTCAATGAGAGAACTTCATGGTTGTGAAAGAGATCATATGACTGACAAACTTCAAATATTTGCCATCTAGAGAAACTTTGTCAATCTTACCTGTAAAGAATGCCCTACAACTGAGGGCATAATTCGTCCATCTATCTCTTGGCTTTTTGCCAAATCGATTACTGTAGGTAAAAGGAAGTCAGTTTCTATTTATTAAGATAATGGAAAAAAATAGCTCAAAAGGCATTCGCAAATCTCCAAGGCCAGCGAGGAACTTGGCAGCAAGGTTTTTCAGGGAGCCTTCTGCTGAACCCCAGCCTTCACTACCGTGCACTCTTTAGGGAGTTTGCAGTCATTCAAGTCGGCTTAAATGTATCTTTGACATAGCTCTGCAGGACTGCGGTGGTCAGCTTTGGCAGTGACTATGTGGTACTGACTCTGTATGCACACAGAGTGAAAGAGCTGTGGGGTCATGGCTTGCTCTTCCTAAATTTTAAATAATGCTCTGGACAGTGTTAGGGCCTAGGCAGACTTGTTGCAGAGGCAGGCCTAAAACAGTGTGTAATAGAGCTACGAGCATGTGGCTACTTCCAACTGTAGAGTTACCAGCACACATTGCCGGCTGGAGAGGGTAGCAGGCATGAGACTCCAATCTGTGAAAGCTGCTGAAGGGCCTGGGCTAAGTAAAGCCACGAGTGTAGGGCTACCTGAGGCTCTGGGGACCTTACAGTGTGTCCAAGAGGCAGCACAGTGAGGCACAGGACACCGTTCTCCAGCGTGCGTACTCACTGCTGTCTGGGCACTTTATTTGAATCAGTTACTATCTTTCACGGTTCTCTTTTTGCGGATGAAGTTACTCCTATGCCTGTCCCAGCACTGTGTTTTGGAAGCATGTAACTTGTTAGTTCACAGACTTCAAGCTTGAAAGGGATTTACTTTAGCATAATTCCACTCCAGAAATCTCACTCAGAATCTATTCAGATGAAACTCTGGACTCTGGACTTTTGAGTTAGTGCTGAACTGAGTTAATGTTTTGAGGTACTGAGGTAGAGCGAATGTATTAGCATGTAGGAATGACACTCATTTGGGGGACAATATTAAAGTGCCAGAATTTGAAATGGTCTGTTTCAGTTCATGAGTTGGGAACTTGATTGCCAAGACCATAGTGGAGTGGGGAGTGATTTTGAAAAGGCGATGAGGCTGGGAGGGTTCACCCCACTTAAACAGATTAGGAGGAGATTGCTTATCTGAACAATGGACTGCAGACAGAAGGCAGAATCTGTTGTTCTAGGACTGTTTCAGAAATTATTGGAAATTCCAGGGTCTTTTTCTCTCTCTCTTTCCCTACCCTCCTTTCATGCTCTCTCATCCTTCTACTTTCTGCCATGGAATGAGTAAGCAAGAAGGCTTTCCTCACCAGCCAGATGCAAGGATACTCCACCTTAGAATTTTCCCATCACCAGAACTGTAAAAACATTTCTATTTTAAATCCACCCATCTATCCACCCATCCATCTATCCATCCATTCATCTATCCATCCACCCACCCATCCATCCATCCATTTATCCATTCATCATACACTCCTTGATATTCTGTTACAGTAGCTCAGAATAAAAGAAGATGCCTAGTAAGCCAGGGACATCAACAGGTATTTTTTATTAGTATCACCAAATCTTTCAATCTTAAAAAGGTTGACATTTTTGCTGAGGTATCAGCCCCTCCTTGTGGAATTAAATACAAAGAATAGTTGATAAAAAAAAAACCCACAGTGCCACGGAATCAGAACAGTGTGGGACTTTTGATGAGAACAGGATTTTTCAGCAATAGGCGTATTAGGCTAGGTGTTATTCTTTTCTGGACTTTGGGTAGATGTTTTGAAGACCCTCCCACAGATACTGTCATGTGCCGTCTGGGACCTTTAGGGCAGATGTGGGATGGGGAGACAGAAAGGAATCGGTGTGCCTAGCTGTGACCTAGTGATTTCCACTGTATACACTTCCTTTGGTCTTCAGATAGCTCACTCGCATCTCCTCAGGTCTGTCCCAGCGGCAAATGTGCATTAGCACTAAGTAGTCTTCTGTCTATAGAAGATTCACCTTCAAACTAATTTGGTCAGCATTCGATTCAATTTCTGAATAGCAGACAGCATAAGAACAAAGTTCCAGGTGTTTTGTTGTTGCTTAGCAGACAACAAAAGTCTTGCTGTGAACTCAGGCTGACCTCAGGTCCTTTATACTCTTCTATCAAGTTCTGCGGTTACAGTTGCTCACATCATGCCCGGCTCTGCTGGTTTTGATGTAACATTTATTCCTGTGGTTTGGGTGGATCTGTTCTGTTGGACCCGTTCTGGTAATTCGCAGAAGAGTGAAGGCTGGAGGTGGTGCACCTGAGTACTAGTGGGTAGATCCTTTTTGAAAATTGTCTTTTATTTTTTGAGATTATAATATAAATACATCGTTTCTCCATTTCCACTAATGCTACCACACATGCTCTCTTGCTCTCTTTCAAATTCATAGCCTCATTTTTTTTTTATTAATTGTTGTTGTAACCATTTAAGTATACAGATATTTATTCCTAAATGCATACAACCTGCTCAGTCTATATATGTTACTTGTCTGTGTGTTTTCAGGCTGATGATTTGATATTGGATCACCAACTGGTGCGGTTCTCTGGGAAGACTGTTTCTCCTAGTGGGTGGACCTTATTGACAAGTTCCCTCTGGAAGGGGAATGGGGTATAATTAAGGACATTTGGATATAGGTCAAGTTCATCAGACTGAACAAAGAGGCTGAGGTTAGAGCAGATTACTGTTTGTTTTAGGGCCAGGCCTGGGTTGTGGCACGAAGACAAATGACAGACTCTCCACTCAGGACTTACCTCCACGTGGCTGTTGCTGTCCATCTTCCTCGATACTTGGGGGCTGGACAGCAGTAGCTGAATGTGGTTTGGTTGGTAGAACCTGGCAAGATTAAGGTAATATGACAAGAAGGCAGGTTACGAACATGTGCGTGTGTCTGCCAACTGCTAGGTAGCACACTTCTCAACACCTCATGACAGTGCCCCTCTTCCCACAGGTCTGCGAAATTAAGCAATTTTGTTTTATTTTATAATGCAGATAATTAAAGGCCAGCTAAGTTAGGTGACTAACTCAGGTTGATAAATGACAGAAGGGGTTTGAATCCAAAGTTTAAAAAAAGGCTTAATTTTGTATCTGACAAAGGATAAATAAATATCTGACATAAGGATCAATAAATAAAAGCCACCACCAAGAAAGGGCATTCACTGTGTATCTTACACTGTAGATCTTATACCACGTGCAGAGCTGCATTTGCCAAGGAACTCTAGTTACAACATAACTGTCATTCACTTCAATTCGAAGAGCTTCCAGACCACCTAATTCAAAACAGCTGAAGTGTCTGTGTATGTATATGGCATGCTCTTGCACATACCCATGTACACTTGCTAGGGCTTAACCAGGGCCTTTGACATGCCAGAAAAGCGTTCTGTCACAGAGCTACATCCTTGTCCGGACTGAGGCATGACTCTTAGCTGACTTCAGACTCTATAGCAGAGGAGTGCCCAGTACAGCTTTCACATGTATTAACTAGTTCAAACACTGGCTATCAACTTTATTGCATCTCTGAGAACTTTCAATCAGATTTCTCTTTCCATGTCACATTGATCCATCTCATATGTGCCCACAAGAAACTTTTTGATTTCCTCTAAAGACAAGATCACACTGAGTCCCTGTTTAATATATCACCGATTCCCAGAATCTTGCAGCCTCATGAGATTTCTAGTTAGCTTTTCCAGAGTAAGTAGGATTAAAAGATTAAAAATATTTCTAGGCTGGGTGTGGTCATGCATGTCTGTCTATAATCTCAGCAACTGGAAGGCGAAGGTAGGGATTGAAAATTTGAAGCCAGCTTGGGCTGTATAATGGTAAAACTCTGTCTCAAAAAGCATGAATAAATAAATAATTTTAAGTTGCCTGCTTGTTGGTGGCAATGTTAAAGATGCATCTGGCCATAAGTTCTCTGGTTTAGAAGCTATTTATTGATTAACAAAATAAGTTCTTGACTTTTTCAGAGTCGCTCTAATTCAGACCCAAGGATGAAGAACTTAAGTGCTTCATGGAGGGAACTGAAGAAAATAAAATGAGAGGGAAAAAGAGGCCTAGTAGTTTTTGTTCCATCAAGTCAGTGAGAAGAGAAATTAATTTGATTAAAATACACATATGAATACAAATGAGCTTAAGTCAATAAACATTCCTGTGCCACAGAAATATTGATTGATGTGCTTGTTCCATTCACTTTGACCTAGACCATTAAAGAAAGTTAATGATTCTCAGCCTCAGTTGTATTTTGTGTGTGTGCGTGCGTGTGCATGTGTGTATCTGTATGTGCATGTGATTGTGGATGTATGATGTGGGATTCCCCTCTGTATGCTGTGAATATGTTTTATTATCATTGGTTAATAAAGAAGCTGCTTTGGGCCTATGGCAGTGCAGAATATAGCAAGGCAGGAATTCCAAGCAGAGATAGAGGAGAAAAGAAGGCAGAGTCACAAAGACACCATGTAGCTGCCGAAGGAGACAGATGCCGGAAGTTTACCCAGTAAGCCACAACCTTGTGGCAAGACACAGACTAATAGAAATAATTTAAGATGTAAGAGTTAGTTAATTAGAATCCTAAACTAGTAGGTCAATCAGAGTTTTAATTAATATAGTTTCTCTGTGATTATTTTGGGTCTGGGCAGCTGTGAAACGAATGAGCAGTCTCCGTCTACGAAAGATGTGTGTGAAGTGTTTATGTGCATATGTATGTAGGTATGCATGCCTGTGACAGCAGATACTAGAAGGGGGTGTAAGGCATTCCCCCATCATTCTCCACTGTATTCCTCTAAGGCAGGATCTCTCACTGAACCTAGGACTTGTGTTTTTCAACTGTGGTGGCAGCCAGCAAGCCCCAGCAATCCTATCTCTTGCCTTTCTTGGTGCTGAGGTGTGTATTCAAGCACAGGACCACACCCTTGCTTTTTCCATGAGTCTTGGAACCCAAACTCCAGGAGCTATGCTTCAGCAGTGCCTCATCGGCTGATCCATCTCGCCATCCTGTAATTTATTTTTTTAAAGGACACGTAATAAATACTCTAAGCTCTTTCTTTGTATCTCCAAGTCTATTTTGTGTAATTGTAAAAATGTGGTTCACCCATTGCGCTATATAGCATTAGAACTACCTCCCCCTTTGGCTACCCATTGTCAATCATTCCACGGTAAACTTTACCTTTGTAGCCTTGAGTGGCCTCTGTTATCTACCCTGCACTTCTAGGCCATCAACTTCAGTTTTCACAAATGAGTGAGACTGCAAAGCATTTGCTTTGCATGTCCTTGGTACATCTCAGTGACATTCACTAGGACTGATTGTCCTGCTCTGCCGGGAATGGTTTGCATCAGAAGCTGATTTTTCCCTTATCCTTTCAACGAGGACACTTACCTCCCTGCTCCTTTTAGTAGGCACTGAGATGACGGACGGACGAATGAGCAAGCTGGGGAGTGCACCATTGGTGCTTTCTGGTGGGAAGAACAATGCATGATGGCATTCATCTTGTTAGCTGCCCACATTTTAACTAACCCTGTTTTTGGTGTGCTGTGGAGTCAGTTCCTGCTCTCCCTTGTCAGCTCAGTGCTTTGAGGACTGGAGCTGAGTGATGCTGAGGATTTTCCTGTTCTTGTCTTTTCTCTACTACGTGTTATCTGTGTTCTTTATAGTTTCAATAGCTTTTCACTTTAGATTTTAGGAACTGAAACTGCTAATATAAAGGTTAAATTTAATAAAATTATCTGTTAATTTAACTCAGCCCTCACAGTACTCGCAAAAAAAAAAAAATCCACATTTGAAATATTTCACCATGAATTTAGGTTAGTGTTCTCAGGAACAGCTCTGAACCAATAGTTTGTAGACAGATCCCCCAGCTACTTAGCTCTTGATCAGACCTACCCTGAGGTTTTTTAGATTTCCCTGGCAGGATTACATAATAGCATTGTTTAAACACATCAGTATTTCTCTTTTTACATGAGCAATTTCAGTCTAGATGTAGTTCTTTGGCTTGTGAGCCTGTGTCTCCCCTGTTTCCCAGAGGGACCCATTTCCACTCTCTAATTTGGCCTCTCTCCCCTGACCTTGACTGTTGGAACCAGAGCAAATGTTTTCCGACAGTGTGAATTTGCGAACGCAGTGTTGACAGTGTAAGGGCTGTGTCTAGACCAGTGCTGACTGTTGGGAAGATCCTATCTTCTGTTTGACAAATTCAACCAAAACCTGCTCCCCGGCGTCTACTGTGTTCATATGACGTCACCCGTTACTGTCTGCTTCACAAGCAAATAGCAGCACTGTTATTTCAAAGTGAGTTAAGAAGAAAACGCCATTTCCCAAGCCAAGGCTTCTGATTTCTAGACAAAAGGAGAGAGGAATGCATGAGATATGGCATAGAAGTAGATGATATGGAAAACAGAAATCAAGCCTCTTGGTCTCCAGGCAGTATGGAGAGTATCATACCAGGAAGGACTAGAACTGTGCCTTATTCTCTCAAAGGCTAATTGATTCTTTTAATTTTTCCTGGATTTTTGAGACCAGAGTTCATGATATAGCTCAGGCTAGCTTGAACTAACTAGATGGTTCAGGTCTGGGTCAAAATTGTGATTCCTTTACCCCAACCTCTTGTGTGCTGGGCTTTCAAGTGTGCAATCCAGTGTCTGGATCTGGATCCGAGTCTTTTTTTTTTTTTTTAATAGATATTCATTGAGCATGTACAGATTAATAGAGATGGGTTAAATTAAGATGTAAGAGATAGCCAATAAGAAGCTAGAGCCAATAGGCCAAGCAATGATTTAATTAATACAGTTTCTGTGTGGTTATTTCGGGGCTGAGCAGCCGGGAACAAACAAGCGGCCATCTACAACAGAAGAGGCTTCAAAATTAGATTATAGTAAATTTAATTTATTTTTTAAATAAATCATTACAAATAAATTTATAAAATGATTCTGAATTAAAACTTATTTTCCTTGAAGTTCTCTAACAAGAATTTGATAGCGGAGCCTTAGGTTGCCGTATTCATGGCTATGCACCTATTATTTCCCCGCATTGATGATCATGTTGAATTTGTGCAGGACTCCTGATTTTAATGTAGTATGTAAAACACTGCTTCTGTGAATAAACATATAATAATAACTATTTTTAGTTTTGTGCACAGGATAGGCACTTTGAAATTTCTTACCCACTGCTTTTATAGCTAGCAGTTATTAAAGCAGATGGACAAGTGAAGAAATACAGAGGTTAGTTACCTGATGAACAGTGTGGATTATGATCCAGAAATAGAGAACAGATATTTAAAATAAGTAGTATTATATGTGAATGAATATACCCAATATTTACATTTTCGGTATTTCCCATTACTTTGACCTTTTGCTTGCAAAACACATTAAACCACACATGTAAGGATGAGGCTTCCTTTTGCCTCCAACTCAGTATGATTTAGTGTGGAAGTACAAGGGGTATTCATGTGCCAGTGCTGATGAGTCTCAGAAGCCATTGAGGAAGACCACCAAAAAGCTGTGTTCCACATGGTTTCATCAATCCTACTCTAAAATAGGAAAGCTATAGACTGAAAACAGATCCTGGGTTGCCCAGCTTAGCTGGGGACACAGAAGGGACTGGCTGCATGGGACAAGGAAGGTATTGATGAGAGAAAAAGAGAGAGAGAGAGAGAGAGAGAGAGAGAGAGAGAGAGAGAGAGAGAGAGAGAGAATGAAAGTATTCCGTAGTTCATTGCAGTTGTGGCTAAACAAGTAGATACCTTCCCAAAGGGTTGATCACTTGTATCAGTCAGTATTTCTCTGTCTCTGCTGTAGAATGAACTTTAGAACTCTTAGAAAAGATGACTTTTGTTATATATAGGAAACACAAATTTGGGGTAAAGATTCTAAGAGTTTCCATCTAGTGTGGCAGGCCCTGTAGAAACTGGTCACCCTCTGAACCCCTTTGTGCCCTTGCCGCTGAGTTCTCCACTTTGCTCTGTTTCTTACGGCTTCATTAGCTAACTTAAATCGTGTGTTTGTGCAGTTAATATGTGGTTTCCTTGCAAAACAGACTTGATATTAACTAAACCTTCCAGAGTTACCCAATTGCATTTAGGGCAGAGGGTTTCAGACCCAAAATTCCAAGTTTTCTCAAGGTTGGGTTTAAACTACCTATTGATAGAATCTTGGCATATGTTCTATGTATTCACAGGGCATGTCAGAACAAAGCTTCTCAGTTTCGGAGGGTTTCCACCCACATCTCAATTATGTTCATTCATTACCGTCTTGGCAAGCTGGCTGGATTTCTAAAACACATGTCATTCCTCTAAGACTTCATGTATATTCTAAGATGTAAGTGTCCAGCACTAGCAAACCGTTCTTATTCTGTTCCTATAGTCTATTTCATGCTTATTTTACATGAATTTTTTTCAAATAGAGGAATAAAAAATGTAGGGTTTTGAGGCATCTTTCTTCTTCTTCTTCTTCTTTTTTTTTTTTTTGAGACAGGATTTCTCTGTGTAGCTTTGCAGCCTGAACTCACTCTGTAGATCAGGCTGGCCTTGAACTTACAGAGATCCACCTGCCTCTGCCTCCTGAGTGCTGGGATTAATGGGCGTGCATCACCACTGCCTGGCAGTTTCAAGGCACCTTAGGCCCTTGAGATTCAAAGTGTGGTCGACCAGTCAGCTCCCAAATCACCGGCGAGCATGAAAGGAAGGCAAAGGAAACCTTGACTTTGACTCAAGACCTAGATCAGAATGTAGGGACTTTATTACATTCTATTTATTTATGTATTGTGTGTGCATGTATGTGTGGGTGTGCCCATGACATGACGGAGGTAGAGGGTAACTTGAGGAAGTCAGTTCTCTCCTTCTACCTTGTCTCAGGAGTTGAACTCAGGTCACAAACCTGATGGCAATTACCTTCCCTTGTTGGCCCATCTCTCCAGCTCTGAGTACATGTTTCTGAACAGCAGGCTCTCTTCCCTCACCCATGGTCCTTGTGTGCTTTAAACTGGAGGCGCGTTGATGCCGTGTGTTGGCTTCTTCTTTTATTTCCCTCATACTCAGCTCTGACATAGAAAGGTTAAAAAACAAAAAGCTGAAGTTAGGTTAGTTTATTTTGGTTTTGAGCCTTAAAATCATCTAACATGATCTCTACATACAATAGTGCTTATATAAGGTAATATGAATATTAAGCAAGACAAGAGATGAATCTTTTTGACGACTGTGTCATAAACAGTCAATGTACTCATAGGAAATGAGCTGTGCTTCATATTGCGGCCCTAGCAGGAGGAGTGGAGCCCTGTACATGCACCCCCCTTCCAACCTTGACATCCTACAGGGACAAACGTTAACATGACGTCATACTAGTCCCTAAGAGTCCTGGGGCTAACTCGGAATTAGTGCAGACTTGATATATATGAAATGTTTAAAATTTAGACAGAGACTGAGGGGCTAATTTACATAAATGGCTTATGTCACTCAAATGTGGACACCTGTCAATTTAAACAGTCAGTCATTGGTCATGTTCCCGATTCTCAAAGCTTCGGGATTTGCTGTTTTTAATTTCATTCTGTTCTAAATCAAAGTTGTCTTGGCTACCCTAAGATTTTTCTCACATGGTTGTTCTATAACTTCTGTAATATTTAACAATTGGCAGGGCCAGAATGTCACGCAAGGCTGAGGTCCTGCCAGAAAGCAAGTCCAGGGTCTTGCCAGCCTGATCCAGGACTCTCTCTCCTAGCTCTGTAACCCCATCCACATCTGTCAATCCTAGGCACCTCTTCCTTTTCAAAAGAGCCAGTTTTATTTAGTGTGCCAAACTAAAACATATTTGTTTTAGCCTACTGTCTTGCAGCTAGAGATCTCGTGACCCCACAGTGCCCCATGGGAGAGACAGTAGACACGTGCCTTCCTAACACGTGTTGAGCCCTGCCCATCTCCTGTCTTCTACGTAGTAGGAATCAGATTTAATACTTAAAAATAAATAGCTGTCCTGCACAAAAAAAGGAGGAAAACACTAATATTCATCTTATTCTAACCCTCATTCTGAGGATGGTGGATACAAAAATGGGAAGCGACCTGTTGAGATCCATCAACTTTGAGTTGCCCTTGATTTCTTCTTCTTCTTCTTCTTTTTTTTTTTTTTAAAAAAAAAGCATCATTTTTTTGTCTTATAATTTATTTATTTTATTTTATGTGCATTGGAGTTTTGTCATGGATGACCCATCCCTTGGAACTGTTGTTACCAAAAGCTGTGAGCTGCTGTGTGTAACGGACTCCAGGTCCTTGGAAAGAGCAGGCAGTGCTCTTAACCACTGAGCCATTTCTCCAGTTCCTGATTCCTTATTCTTAACACATTGAGAAAACTTTCCCTTTAAGTTTTGGTCTACGGGTGTCTGTTATTTGTAGCTAAACATGTTCCTGGATCCTATTCTATGTCACAACCTTTCTCCCTCTTATTTTCATGTGTGTTTACTGTATTTACATCACGCCTGAGCTCGGTGATAGACTCGTTGCTAGTTACAGGGAGAAGCGTCTCTGCCTTGCTTTGATTTTCATGAATACCTTTCATTCACGAGGCAGGATTATTTCATTCCGGATGCTTTTACCTGCTGCTCTTAAGTCACTCACCTGCTGTAGATACAAGCTCACTCGGGTAGGGTGCTGCAGTTATTCTTGTAGGTCCCTATTAAAAAGAAAAAAAAAAAAACCTGTAGGGCCTGAGTCAAAAAGTTTAGAAAGTTCAAAAATAATTCAAAATTATTGCTGAAAAATCCATATTTATTTGTTGCAGCTTTCTCTGACAGTGTCTAGCACAAAGTTTGGTAATAACTTTTGGTAATAATTATTCAGCTCGGTTCAGCCCAGGTCAAACCAGTGCCTTAATCCAATCAGTTCCGTTTCGAGCTCATTCCTTTTTCTAAACGTCTTCCCATTGCTGTAAATCCCCTTCTTTCTTTTCTCCTTTGAATTTAATGAAATCATTGCTCCATTATGTGTATTCACCGAGTATGACACTTTTTTTAAATTATTAAATCTATGTGTCTTCTGGCTCACTTCTTAGTCTTTCACTTCCTGAGAACGTATCTCTGGAGACTCTTATTACCGTGTGTTCATTTGGCTTCAGCTTCTAGAAGATTCACTATGAGCTGGTTTTGGCTGAGTAAGCTGGGCTTCCATGCTGTGCCCTTGTCTCTCTATAAATACTACCTTTGTCCCTTGGCTGGAGGGTTTCATAATGCGGAGAGACAGATTAGGAGGACTCAGAACGACACCCGGTCACTGAGTCATCTGCCAACACTTATTCCTGAGGCTCTTCCTGCTGTGCTCAGGGTAAGCTCCGGCTTCCATGCCATAGTCAGCAGCTAGGAGGAAGGCGAGTTTCTGCGGAGACAAATCTTCCTAGCTTCTTGTTGCCAGGGAGTTCAGATCCCATCTCCACGAGGTCTGTCTCCTAGTCCCTGTGAATTTATTCTGGCCAGTCACGCCACTATATCTGCTGTGTCAGCTTCTATTGCCTGTGATAGCAGTCCTCCATGGTTTGGCTCCAGACTGGTTTTTTTTTTTCTGGATGTGAGCTGATTCATCATGCTTCAGTTCATTTTATCAATCAATTAATCAATGTAGTAAGTGTAGCGGTTACTAACATTCTTCTTGAGTGTTTGTTGTGTATGTGATAAGGGTTTGATATACATTGCTCATTTCTCCTTAGTCACTCTCTGATCCTCATGCTGACATACTTAGATGTCCACGTTCTTCTGCTCATAGAACACAGGCCAGTGCCGCTCCTAGGTATGTGCCTACAAGGACTGAAAATATAAGCCCACAGGAAGCTGAAATAACTCAAATGTCTATCAACTAACAGAACATGATCATTTATACAAGCGAATAGTAGTCTCTCAATAAACATCCCAACGCATACTACAGCATGAATAAATCATGCAAACCATATGTAAATCGAAGTAACCAGGCACAATGGTCACATATACACTTTTACATATAACTGAAGAGTTAAGAATAGGCAAATCCGTAGAGACATAAACTCGATATTATCAGTAGCAAGAGGGCACAGCTCCATACTGTCACCCTCAGTACTAACCTGAGGAATTCTCTTAATCTTTTAGGGGCCTCAGCCCAGACAAACCCAAGGGTGGTTTGTGTGCAGAGAATTTAGGGCTAATCAGTGTAAAGCGGGGTAGGGGCTTTGCTAAAAATAAAAGAAAGGCACTTAAGAAAGGAAAAGCTTATGCAAGGGCATGGATTTGGGCTTCTCAAGGAAGAATGGTGGTTTATTAGGAGACGCTTAAAACACAAATATTAGCCTTGAACATGGGGGAAAGGCACTCGGGAAGAGGGGTTATACACAGTATGTGGTACAGGCTTCTCAAGGGAGGGTCGTAGTGCAAGAGTCCTAGGGGTTGTCTGTATACGGGGTTTTAGAAGCTTTTGGGATTTCGTGTACAAGGGGTTCTTTTATTTGTTTGTTTTGGTTTTTTCGAGACAGGGTTTCTCTGTGTAGCCCTGGCTGTCCAGGAACTAACTCTGTAGACCAGGTTGACCTCGAGCTCCCAGAGATCCTCCTGTCTCTGCCTCTCGAGTGCTGGGATTAAAGGGATGAGCCACCACCGCTCTGCTGTACAAAGGGTTCTTAAGGGCCACCTCCTTACCTTTAGTTGTTGCCCCTTTAAGTACAAAGGCCCAGGGGGTGACTTTGATGAGATATTAGTATGAGAAGGAAAAGCCAGGACCCACTAGGGTTGCGCAGATTTCCCATAGGAGTTCTAGGAAACTGCAGGTTTCAGCTAGGAAGTGAGAAAAACCTTAAGCAAAGCAGTTGTTAATTGTGCTGGAATTCTTGCTTTGTGGCTGGTGAGAGGCTAAAGCTAGATTCTGGACTGAGGGGGCTTCTCTTCCCTTTCTCATGTCCCCACGGTTTCCCACGTCCTTCCCTTCTGCTTCAACTAGGGATGATTATCGTCATCTTATAGGCAAGCAAGGGCAAGGGCTCTGCTTAACACATGCTTAAGAAGATTCCTAAGCCCTGGTATGGAACTGCCTTTCATTCCGATATCTGTCCAGGACCCTAGCTGCCAAGTTGCTTTCTTCTTCATCGTCATGAACTAGAGCAGAGTTTTTCCAAGCTGGGGTCCACAGGTGGGGCTTAGCCCTTAGACGCAGTCTGTAACCTGAGTTTGTTGACAACATTGCAGCCTTACACCACTTCGCTAACTCTAGACAGAACACAGGGTCCATACTTTTTATCTCCATGACAACCATTTGATGCGGGGAGTGGTCATGAGCCTGGGATACTTTGTCCAGGCTGCTGCTGGCATCTCCAGTACTCATGCCATGGCCGTCATTTATCTTCATGTTGGTGGTGTTTTCCTTACAGAACACTTCACAGAAAAAGTGGAATATTTCTTGCAACTGTATTTTCAGAAGAGAGCACAGGAGAAAGGAAGATTATTCATGCGCAGTAAGAGAGAGTAATGATTTGTATATACAAATCATATTTCATGTCTCTTTCCAGATAGCATGACAGGCCAACTCACTCCTTTGTCAGCCTGGCTCCTGTGGATACTAGAGGTTTGTTTTGTTTTGTTTTTACGTAGATTAGAGTCAGCAATGAAGAGGCCTTGGGTGAGTTAGAACCATTCAGAATCTCGAGTTCATCATCTGTGAAACCAGAGTTTAAAACTGCGTAATGTGGAAAGCAGGGAGGGGATTGATGTAGAGGCGGGAAGCGTCTTGTGAACTACAGAGTGTTATTAAATATAGTATATTCTCTGGGTCCTTCCTGGAATCCATATGTTGAGATTGCAATCTTGAAGATAATCAGCACTTTTTGGAGAAGAATAGGCCATGAAACTGAAAGTACATTCATTTGCTCAGTCATGATGACAACGCTTAGTTCCTTTTTAGATAATCTTTCTCAGTTACTAGATGTAGTTCCTGGGAAATTCTTTCATAAGCAATTTGCTGTCACGTGACAGCATTCAGGGAGCCCGTTCCTGTGATGGAGGAGAACGAAGAGAAGGTTAAGAAGACCCTGGCATGGAGACTGTTTCTCTATAAGCGTACCAAAGGGCTACACTTAGGGAGGAAGTGTTGTTTTCTGAGACCCAGCATTTCCATGGAGAGATGCTTAACAGGAAAGGGCATGAAAGAGCATTCCCGGAGAAGGAGAGCAGAAATACCCGTCTCCAATTGCACGATGGTACACAGGTAGTGTGTTAAGAAAGTCTCCAACTCCACATCAATGTTGTGGTAGGGATGGTATACTTTTTTTCATGGATATATTGTTGCGACTCTCACAAAATGGTACCTCAAGGCGTGCATTTTGACACGTGGAGTTGTAGGAGTGGTCTTAGAGGAGATCCTTCTGAGCCCCCTGCCCCCTGTATCTTGACTCTCCCACAGGTGCAGCAAAGGACTTCATGTGCATGAAGACCAGACCCATAAAAGATCACAACCTCCTTCCGTTCTCAAGAAAGAAGCTCATAGTCTGTCAAAGTGCATCCGCACCGGGGAGGACTTTGTCCCAAGATAACATCTCTTTCTGGCTCGTTCAGATTCCAGAGGGTCATTTATAATCTCATCTCCCTCTCCGAGTCTGTCCTGTCCCTTGATAATTATTTACTATCCCTCTAAATTGCCTCTATCCCCTCCCCCATTTTTTTTTTCTATATGGCGAAGGGTATCAGGCATCCACGCCTCACTGGGTCAGTGGGGGAATCACACTTCTGAGTCTTACAGAGATAGTGCAGAGTCATGCTGAATGTCTGAACCTCACTGGCTCCGTGGAAACACGCGTCCATGACTGTTCCTTGTGCACACCAGAAAACTGCTGTGTCATTTCTCCCGATAGCCTTCGTGTTGTCAGTTCATCTCAGTCAACATTCAGAGGTCGAAGGGAGTGGGGGGAATCCCCTACCTTTATACCATATGAATAACGAGAAAGGCAATTAAAATTGCTAAATAGTAACCTCTCTTGCATGCCCCTTGCTCACTGGAGTCTTAGTTCAAGTCTCAACTATTTTTCCTTTTTAATGAATTTTTGTTTTATTCTGCTGTGACCCTGGAACCGAACCCAGGGCCTTACATACGCTAGGCAAATGCTCTGCCACTGAACTCCATCCTGAATTCTGTTCTTATTTTTAAGCAGGACTTCACTAAGTTTCCAAGGCTGGCCTTGAGCTCACTCCTAGCCCAAGCAGGTCTTGAAGTTATGATCCTCTTGTCTCCATCTCCTGAGTAGCTAGGATTACAGGCTTGCCCTGTCAGGCACGGCTTTTAAAAGTTTTCAAATGAGTATGCATGTTTTATCAGTACCGGTGCTGAGAGGGTTTGTGGATAATTTATGGTGCTTTTTGGCATTAAAAATCACCCTTCACCGACCTTGCTCAAGGTACACTTATTTCATTTCTCTGCACTCACCATGCATTCTCAGCACTGCTGTGGGTATAGCCTCAAGCTATGACTTGGTCCAGCTGAGTCCCGGAGCAGGCCTTTAAGGATCTGATATCAGGCTTTGTCTCTATAGCTCACAGTGCTGAGCATTAGCCCAGTGCAGCCTTGAGTAGACACAGTGAATCAGCAAGTGCTTTAAATGCTTAGTGTGAACCAGTGGCCCGTTCCTGTTAAAGGAAATGAATCATTCCCGCTGCTCTGCCGGCTCTTCGTTTTCAGATAGGTATGGAGTACCACCTAATACACGGGCAGTAGCTAGAACAAATGCATTACTTGAATCGACATGGCTTTCCTAACATGTCGTCAGGTATAGTATGACAATAGGTACAAGTGGCAAAAGGATGGTGGGACGTAATCACTGTGCTTTGAGGGGACCTAATAAAAGGATGTATGGAAAGACTATCCCCGATTTCCTCCTTTCCCTGAATACTCTTTGCAGTGAGCTGACAGCTCCCTTCCCTCTGCAGATCCTGGTGCCTGTGGACTCCCCCACAACTCTGCACCTTCACCTCATTCATGACACCCCTAAATGCCGTGTAGCTCCTTAGCTTTCTAAACCCACTGGAAACTTATATTACCAGAGAAACACTTCCCTCCTGTTTCCCTGCTGTAATAGCTCCTGCAGGATTATTGTAAACTGTTTATTTGTACCCAAAGACTCTTTCTTCATGGACTCTTCCCTCCCCCATCCAGAGGTCACATACGTGACCCTAAATGGTGGATACTCGCTAAGTGTTGGGTGAAACTGAGTAACAATTAAAAATGAAATATTTACTCTGTCAGCTGAGTAAATATTTAACTTGCTTAAGAGTGATTATGGCCACCGCCCAGGCAACGCCATTTCCTGTTTTCAGGGAACTATTGTCTGCTGCTAACTTGTTCCTCTGGATTTTCCTTTCCTACCTATCTCAGATAAAGCTTCTGCGGTTTATGAAGTTAAACAAGACATTATGCATTCTATCTCTACTTAAACTAGGAGGGACAATGGTGTAGGAGGTTCTTCTGTTCATGTGTTGCTTTCATTGGTTAATGAATAAAGAAACTGCTTTGGGCCTGATAGGGCAGAACTTAGGTAGACGGAGAAGACAGAACTGAATGCTGGGAAGAAGGGCAGGGAGAGAGAGCCGCCATGGAGCCGCCAGAGTCAGACATGCTGAATCTTTCCCAGTAAGCCACTGGCATGTGGAGATACACATATTAATAGAAATGGGTTAAATTAAGATGTAAGTGTTAGCCAATAAGAAACTAAAGCTAATGGGCCAAGCAGTGCTTTAATGAATACAGTTTCTGTGTGATTATTTCTAGTGTAAACTAGCTGGGCGGCCGGGACAAACAAGCACCCTTTCCTGCAACAGAACAAAACCCAGGTTTCTATAGTCAGCACAGAACACTCACCCCAGCTGTCTAAATTCAGACGTTTCCTGTGGGGAACAATCTTGCCAGCGCAGTCTAACACTGACTACCTAGAGGATGGATCTCACAGGTTAGGTGCTTCTGTGAGACTCATCATTTGGCATTTGAGCCAACACATAAGGGTACCCACATCTTTCTACCACTAGACATAGGCTCGGGATCCCACCACCATCTCCACAAATTTGATTATTCTGCAAGCATGGCTCATAGACCTTATACTTACTGGTTTATTGCAAAGGATACAGATAAAGAGCCAGATAAAAGTCATACATAGGGCAAGGTTTATAGGAAGAGAGATGATGCTTCTCTGTGTTTTCTGGACCTCAGGTATTTAGCTACGTGGGAGCTTTTTGAACACTGTGTATGTGTACACACACATTAGTGTGTTTGTGTGTGCATGCATATGGGCATGTATGTGTGTGTATGCATATATGTGCTTATGTGTGCATGCATGTGTGTGTTTATGTGTGCATGCACATTTGTGCATGCATGAGGGTATGTATGTGTGTCCATACATGTATGTGAGTGTGCATGCATGTGTGTGCATGCATGTGTGTATGTGCATGTGTGAAGGCTGCACATGCACAAGCCAGAGGGTGACCTCAGATGCCTTCTTCTGTCACTCTCCACCTTACTTTTTGAGACAGGCTCTTTCTTATTGAACCTAGGGCTCCCTGTTTGCTTAGGCTGGCTGGTGAGTGAGCTCTGAGCATCTTCCTGTCTGTTCTGTTCAGGGGTGCCCCTGGATTTTTATGTGAGCACCGAGGATCGGAACTCAGGTCCTCATGTTTGAGCAGCAAATCCTGTTCTCTCAGCGATCTCTGTGACCCCTTTGGATTTCTCTGAAGATTTTTTTAATCGGCCCAGTTGATCAGATCATCTGCCACTGTAAGCAGCTTACCCTGCACTGCCTCTCCTTTGCACAGAGGGAGAGGTTAGGGCTTAGAACTGAAAGTTCCAACCCTCTAATCATACTTAAGTCTCTCCCATACCCACCCTTCCTCATTCTAATCACATCAAAGAGCCTTTAACCACCAGCCATCTGAGCTCACAAAAGGACTTGGCACTTCATAGATTCTGAGAGCATTTAGGAGCTGAATGTCAGGAAACAGGGACGAAGGATGAGTACATTTCTCGTAATGAAATAGTCACTGACACCTTACCATAAATTCCAGGTACCCACTGCCTTTTGTTTTTCAACTTGACACAAGCTATGGTCAACTAGGAAGAGTTAAGTTCCACTGAGAAAATGTTTCCATCAAATTGATGTGTTGGCAAGTCTATGGGGGCATTTTCCTGATTAATGATTGATGGTTAATAGATGATCCTAGGTTATAGAAAAAAGCAGGTTAACAGGTTCAATTCCCGGCACCCACATGGCAGTTCCAGGAACCAATACCCTCACACAGACGTACCTACAGGCAAAACATCAATAAAATAAAAATAAATTTCTTTAAAAAAAAAAGAGGAGGAAGAAAAGAGAGCTGGTTAAATACTTCATGAAGAGCAAACCAGTAAGTAGGATCTTTCCATGGCCTCTGCTTCAGTTCCTGCCTTCAGGTCTTGCCCTGGCTTCTGTTCACGGTGGACTATAAAGTATAAGGCGAGATTACATCCCTGCACCCCAGGTTGTTTTGGTCTTGGTATTTAGTCACAGCCCTACAAAGCAAACGCAGACACCCACTGGCACACTGCTTGTGTGGATGACGTTGAAGAGAACAGTGACTGAGGAGTCCCCAGTGCCAAGCTGCTGGGTGGACTGTGGGGTTCCCCACAATCTAGCACAGTGATCGCGCCACGTTCTCTCTGCTTCAGCTGTGGGAAAGTGGGGTGTCATTATGCGGTCATTCTCTGTTGCTGTGAAAAGCAAAGGGCAACTTGGACAGAACAAGACAACAGCTACTGCCACTTTAAAGTTTGCCTTGAAGTTTAGCACTGAACAGAGGTTCAGATATTGTGACTATAGATTAATAGCAATGGCTCACAAGGAATGCATTCTGGGAATATTAGAATCACACACCTATATCACATAGCTATAAATACTAAGGCAAAGCAAACTCCTAGGGGGTGGAAGACAGTGAACCTTGTTCCCATTGTCTCTCAGCAGTCTCCAAAGATGTTGTTGGGAGAAAGAAAGGTTGAGGAACTCTGCAAGTCAAAGAAGGTTACGAGGTGTGACAACCAGTGCAATCTCCTTGTGCTGGCTCCCCTGCTGCAAGACAGGGTCCTGAGAAAAACAGAAACATTTGAATAGGACCTATTGGATAGTTATCAATATTTAATTTCCTAATTTGATAATTGCAACGTGATATTTTAAGAGAAAGTACTTATCAGGAAACATATAATGACATATTTGGATACAAAGAGGCATGATGTCTACAACTTACTCTCATGTGATTCAAGGGAAAGGAGAGGTGAGTATGTGTGTGCGTGTGTGTGTGTACATGTGTGCATGGAGATACAGAAAAAAAATCAAAGCCTGAGAAAGAGAACTATGGGAAGATGCTAACATTTGATGAAAAGGTCAAGGGTGCTAAAGCTTCTCTCTATCATTTTATTTTGCAAATTTCAAAGTGAAAAGTGGAAAAAGTACACCTATAGTTTGAAAATCAGAAAACTCTGAACAGTGACTAAAAAATCGATGGTATTCCAGAATGATTGCCAGTTTTCAAATGGCATGATGCTATGTTTTAAGTCAAAGAGTAAATACTGAATACTATGGGTAAATTGTAGGCTATGCGGGGAGCTTCATTTCAAATTAAATAGAGTGGAATTGTGGTTGGCAAAAAGCTAATACTTTTTAAAAGTGGGCTGTGGATATTGGAGAGCTCACAATACTATTCTGCCTACTTTAGTGTATACTGGAAACGCTCTTAGTTAAAAATGGCTGAAGGGTTTGTGACTGTTTTTAATGCTTTCTCAACAACACAAAACTGACAAAGAAGCATTGGAAACATTATTTGTTGAATAAATGTATTTGGCCTTATGGTATACAAGGTAAATATTGATATTAACATATTTAGTTGATAACACCAGAAATTTTACTATACATTTTATATGTGACTTAGGAAAAATAATTTTTAGCCATTAGCCCTAAGTTTCATAATAGTTTTATTTCTGATTGAAACATTTCTTCATCTTATAATTCTAGCCTTCTATGGATCTAAGCAATTTTTTTGAGTTGCCTATATATTTTACTATGATAAGGTTGAGCTTCTGGGATATGTTGGTAGTTTAGTGATGGAGAACATAGACCTGAACATAGGTGGAGTTTTCCTGTCCCGCAGCTGCTCTCAAATAAACATACTGAAGCTTATATTAATTATAAATGCTTGGCCAATAGCTTATGCTTATTACTAACTAGCTCATATATTTAAAGTTAACCTATATTTCCTATTTATGCTCTCATGTGGCAGTACCTTTATTAATATGGTATGTTCATCTCCTGCTCCCTCTGAGTCTGGCTGGTGACTCCTGACTCCACCCTTCTTCCTCCTGGCATTCTTCTAGTCTGGCTCTCTTGCCTAACCTTATTCTGTTCAGTTATTGGCCAGCCAGTTTCTTTATTAAACCAATCACAGTGTAAAGGAATATTCCATAGCATTTCCCCTTTTTTCTCTAAATAAAAAGGAAGGTTTTAACTTTAACTTAGTAAAATTATAGACAACAAAAACAGTTATCAAGCAAGAATTAGTTACAATATTCAATCCATTTATATTTGTCAAAATTAGAGAAAATATTCTATTATCTATTTTATTTTAGTGAGTCTAAAGTTTTACACCTAATTTACCTTTTTATCATAACTAAGTGAAACAATAACTATAGCTATGTAGTCTTCAACTCCATCAAAGACCCCAGAAGATCCCTGATGACAGGGATATAAGGCATCCAACTCTGGCTAAAGGCCTGGTATATCTGACAGACTTTTCTGAGAAGCAGGGAATTTTGAAGAACTGTCCTACCTTGTCCTGGCAAAGTTTGGCAGTTGCTTTCTTTTGCATCCTGATGGTCAGTTCAAACAATATCTGTCAGCAATTGAGACAAGACAGTTTCTTTGCCCACATGGTTAGCTTTTGCAATAAAGAAAACAAAATCCATATGGAGTTTTTTTTCTATGCCCATCACCTTCATTAAAATAGATCTGTGCTGCCAGGAACAGATGTCTCACTGTCAAGAAAAGACTTAAGTGCCATAATCTGTAGGTGGTTGAAGACCACCTACCTATATAAATATATCTGTATATGACCTTGAAAACATACCTAATATAACTCTAGTTTGACTATTTCCAACCCTGGCAGTTGACAGGTCCCAGCAGAGGATGTAAGGAGTCTGTGAGGGAAGGATTGAGCCAGGAGGATGGTTGGGAGAATCTTGCAGCTAGAGTAAGCAGAGATAGATTCATGCTGTTCCAAAACATAGATCATATCATTTTTATTTTTTGGAGATGTGTTTCACGTCTTCTTGCATATCTTTTAGTCATCGTTGATAAATCATGACAGAATAGAGTTATCAAATACAATCATTTCCCCTCAAGTTTAGTATCATTGATAAATGGTCATCTTTTATAACCATTTTTACTCACTAACCCCATAACCCAAATTTAAAAATCTAGAGACAAATGACAGCCTGTTCTTGGGCTAGTTGCTTTTGTGACTACAAGGACACTAGACCAAAACAAAGTCTCCAAGCCATCCCAGGCAGATTCCCATGTACCAAGTAGTGCATTATTAACTCTTAGTGGTCAGAGTGCTCAAGAAAAACCCTCAGGCCAAAGCTACTGCAGTTATTATTCAAATTCTGGTATAATACAAGGTTTACATTTTTATATTTTTATATGATTTGTTTATATGTTTAATTCTGGAAATCTTTTGTTCTTTATTCATATGACACCACAGTAGCATTGCATGTGCTACCTTTGCTAAGAAAGGGAGGTCCAGACATCTCATTTTTTAAATCATCTTTCTACATTATTTTTTTACTCATCATATAAGTCTCTGTGTAGGACAGAGGTAACTTCAGCTAATCTAACTGTGTTACTGTATATGCCACATCATTGCCTGAGTGTGTAGTGGGAAGAGGTTTACAATCTGAAATGTGCCCAACCCCTCTAGCCCACTGAATCATGTTGACTTTTTTAGTTTACTTTGTTTTGATTATCTTGTTCCTGAGTAAATACAGGGACAGATGTTTCAAGAATGTCTTATAACCTCATAAAGAGACCTCTGGCTTCTTTATGTGTGTCACAACTTCCAAGGCATAAGAAAGACCTTCAAGTAGATAAGCTATCTCCCTAAAAGTGGGAGAAGTAGTATGTTTAGGTCTTTCCTGGGGAAGATTAGAAGCAGTACTTTTGGAAGAAGACATAAATGATTCATAAGAAATTTCCACCAATCCAATATCCCCAAATTGTGCAAATGAAAGTCTCTCAAGCATGCAACAGGAGATGAAGACCAAAGAAGGCACAGTGGGCATCATGTGGCTCAGCTTTTTGGATCTTTATCAAGCAGCTATGTTGGCCTTATGACTTTTGCCATTCCCATCAGATATGGCTGTGCCAATTAGTATAGATGGCTATTAATCTGTACTCCTTAATTAAATATTATATTTTTAAATGTGCTGCACAAACACAATTTCCCAAACAACAGTAGAAACTTACATACAGTATAACAAAAATAACTTTAAATTTATAGCAATAGACTAAAATCCAAACTAATGTAAATTATTTTGAAATTAATAGATGCTTTTCTAGATTAAGTAGATATAAAAATCTACACTTTTATCCTTTCATTTTTATATCCCCTCTTTTTTCTATTTAGCATTTTTTCTTCACTTAACTTTTTTCTGAGAATGACCAGTAACAATTTGTAACCAACTCATCTTGATGACGAACATCCATAACCAATCTTTTGGGAATGTGGATGTCACTTTCTAGACTACTTCCTGTTGTTTGTGGACACTGTTATCTTTGGGGGAACATTGATGAAGTCCAAGCTGGAGTAGCCTGTGAGGCTGGAATATCTCAGCTAGCATCCTTGAAGCTGTTTTAGATGCTGGATCACTTGGTCCATCTATTTTTACTGGTGTCTGGTCCCCTTGCCCTGAAAATATATAGACTTTTAATGGTTACATACATATCTGTATTAATACAAGTATAGACTGTGCATTGTACATAAGGAGCCGAAGATGAATTTTTGATATGTGTTTGAGCAGGTAAAATATACATCACGTGTCTTGTAGTCCTTTTCAGTTTTTTTCTTTATGTTTGTAACCAGGATTTTCAGGGGATCCTCCTTGATCAAATGTAATTTTTCTTTAACCTGGAGTAAACCCACAGCTTCCCACTTCCTATGGAAATAAAAGCATAACCTTTCCCCTAAAGCTTAAATTTGGCTTAAATTTTGAAGCAAGATATTTTTAAAATATATAGGTTGGTTTAATCTAGCAGCTTTAATCCAGTGTCTCTTAGCAATTCCTTTCTCAGCAGTCAAAAAAATTCAAAGACAACATAATTACATTCAGTATACAGACTCTGTGTATTTTCTGTCTTTATGTGGCTTTATATATATATATATATATATATATATATATATATATATTACTTCACTCCCTTTGGAACTTCATTATTTTTAAACTATATTTTTCTATGACTATATATACCCTTTGTCTTCTCTCTCCCACACCTGTGTATACTTTTAAACACACTCTAACCCGTTTAGAGGTTTTTCCTGTCTGAATTTGTCTTTACTTCATAACTGTAATCCTTTTCTGTCTGCATGAGCAAAATTCCAATCCCGCCATGCAGTGTGCTGGTGGAGCTTGTGTGGCAGTTTAAGCCTGCAGGCAGCAGCTGTGTGAAGCAAGACTGCAGGAACCTGCCACGCAGCTTAGCTCACAACCATTGCTGGCTGGCTCCATTTTGAAGGCAGCTGTCAGGAGACATGTCCCTGCACTGCAGCTGGCATGAGATTATGAGACTAGAAGCTGTGTTTGTCTGTTTTTGTGTGTTTAGAACCTTTTATAAAGCTTTTTCAGGTTTTCTGTGGAAATTTTTGCCAAACATTTGGGCGCCATTTGTAGGGGGGGAGTTTTCTTCTCCTGTAGCTCTCAAATAAACACACTGAGGTTTATATTAATTATAAATGCTTGGCCAATAGCTCAGGCTTGTTAGTACCTAACTCTTGCACTTTAAATTAGCCTATATTTCTTATCTACACTTTCCCATGTGGCTCACAGCTTGTTACCTCACTGCATCTGCTGGTGTCTCCCTCAACTCCACCCTTCTTCATTCCAGCATCCTTAGTTTGGTTGCCCCACCTATTTTTTCTGCCTGACTATCAGCCAATCAGCATTTTATTAAACCAATTTAAGTGATAAGCCTTTATAGTATACAAGAGGATTACTCCATAGAACCTGAATACCTGGAAGTATGTGCTGCTTAGAGAAGGCTAAGATCCTCAAGGCAAGGCACTTTTGAAGTTTACAGTGCGACTGCTTACGTTGAGACTGTAACTACAGAGTTCATGAAACTGAGACCTTATTGAGATACATTCAAGTAAAATAGTTTATTAAGTGGGGTGGTTACAGTATGTTTAAAATCTTAGAAGTTTGTAAATAGAATTTGCAAAAAATTCTACAGGAATTTTTTATCTTAAAAAAATATAGACAGTAGTCGGGTGGTGTTGGCACACGCCTTTAATCCCAGCACTCAGGAGGCAGAGGCAGGTGGATCTCTGTGAGTTCGAGGCCAGCTTGGTCTACAAGAGCTAGTTCCAGGACAAGCTTCAATGCTATAGAGAAACCCCTTCTTCTGTCTCTCCCTCTCCCCCTTCCCCTATCTAGACATACTCATATGCCAGTTCCGAGGAAGTCACACTGTAGCTGATTATTTGCTTTCTTACAGGATTTCCAAATGGCATGATATTCCTATTTTGAAGGTGTTGGGTGGAAACAATAGTTTACTTGTACAGTGAGATTTGACGTTGATTGTATGTAGCACACTGGATGAGAGAGTGGGAACATTTTTACAATGTCCTTCAAGCAGACAAAGCTTAATCTAGAAAGAACCAAAAGTTAAACTTTATAGATTTGCCAAAAAGTCACCTATTTTTTCATCACCTAGTTCAAAAGTTGGTACTAAGGTCCCTAAATAGTACAATGCAGTAAAATCAAAACAAATCCTTTTATTTGGTTCATTTATAGTTTTATTTTATGCCAAGTACTTAGCTTTATTTTTGTTTTTGTTTATAATAACCTGTTATCAAATTATTTTATTTATTATTTATCAAGTTATTTTAATAAAACCTTCTAAGAAGTTTTTAATCCTTTATGGAAAAACAACTTAAAGATAACAAACCAACTATTTAAGTTTAGAAACTATAGCCAAATAGAGATGAAACTGTTGTGGAATATTAGTTTAAAATATGCTACATTTGTTTATGCTGTAAAATATTTGCTTAATGATGCAAAGATGTGTTGTATTTTTTATGTTACATCTGTTTAACTCTGTAAAGCTGTATTACTTTCTCTGTCTGACATACCTGATTGGTCTAATTAAGAGCTGAACAAACAATAGCCAGACAGAAGAGAGAAATAGGTGGGGCTGCCATGCGGAGAGAATAAATAAGAGAGATCCAGGGAAGAGAGAAGAGAGCGGGGGAGGAGCGAGAAGAAGAGAGGAGGACACCAGGGGCTAGCCGCGCAGCCAGCCACAGAGTAAGAAGGAAAAGAAAGATATAAAGAATAAAGAAAGGCAGAAAGCCCAGAGGCAAAATGTTGATAAAGAGAAATGAGATAATTTAAGTTAGAAAATCTGGCGAGAAATTAACCATGCTAAGGCTGGGCATTCATAAGTAAGAATAAGTCTCTGGGTATTTATTTGAGATCTGGGTGGGAGGCTCCCAAAGAGTGAAAAAAAAAAAACCCAAACCCGACTACCTAAAAGTGTGCTTTTACCTTTCTGTTAGCAATTTTAGATTTTTACTAATTTATCAGAAGAGTGATTTTAAATTTCCCTTCTACTCAGCATATTAAAAAACATTTGAGAGCTGGGAATATATCTCAGGGTCAGGTGGAGCCCCTGACTAGCATGCTTGAGGTCCTAGGTTCTAAATTCCCAGTATTTCCAAGGTGGTGGTGGTGGTGTTTTGGGTCTTATTGGCACCTTGGAGTGGGAATCAAGGCAGTTTCCAAAATAAGGTGGAAACGGAACACTTGAAGAACCAGGAACAGTGTGCATTTCCCTCCTAGCCAGGTTGGGTTGGAACTGTTTAAGAGCAGAAACCAGGCAACCAGACTAACCTTTAGGCCAGAGAAAATTCTCTGAAAAGCCAAGTGTTTCCTTTGGTGGATGGAGCAGGCCTTTCCCTAATCCTAGGACCCTTGCCAGCTCCATAGGATGCAGCAGCTGGTCTGGGTGGGGCTGTGTTCTGTTTTCTCTTCCCTCTTCACGCTGTTTCATGCCTCTTTCCCCGTTGCTTTACGCAGGTGTCAGTCACTGAAGTTGAACAGAAGGCCCTCCTGTCCGACATGAGTAACGGCCCCACTCAGCGGAAGCCCGTGAGATCTGGTCACAGCAGACCCAGATAGATGCCAAGACCAACTTCCTCTCTCCTTCTCTCTCCCACAGAACACACTCTAATGGCGAAAGGCTGAAGGCAGGTGTGGGACTTTTACTTGTCTCTATCTGTCCTTCCCAGGAGAACTAATTCAGCATGATCTAGCCCAGGGCCTTTCATTTGCAAGGAGAGAAAAATAAACCTAAGCAGATGAAGTTTGGCTTCTTGTCTCCAAATACACGTCACAGAAATACAGCCAAGTATGCTCCAGACTCGCACATGCTTCACCTCGGAGAGCCGCTCTTGTGTGCTCTTGCACATAGTACGGCTCTCACTATACTTTTTAAGTTTATTTAAAAATATTGGTACTTTTGCCATATGATTTTTTTTCTAAAAGTTAAAAAAATAACAAATAAATAAAGTGAAGACTTAATGTCATCGACTTCTGGTCTCCATGTATACACTAACAGGCACCTGCACATGCAAGCACACAGCATATGCACACACACACACACACACACACACACACACACACACACACACACACACGCCATAAACACATCTTTTCTAAAAAGAGATGTTCTTTTTTTATCGGAAGTATTGCAAGCCGTGTCTTGGTCTGCTATAAAGATCCTGCAATAAAAGTCCTGCTAATTCACACTCACCGCAAAGAGAAATGAATTCTATGCCTTGTAATTTCTTGTCATGTTGGTGCAGGAGCGGAGGCTGTTTAACTGAGGCTGAAGGGCAAACCAATAATAAGGTGAGTGAGGAGCCACTGTTGTTGGGGATAGTCCAAGAATTTGTTTTCCCTCAGGACTGGCTGGCTTCAAGCCAGCACACCTCATCGTTTCTTCTCTTTTATTCCCCTCACTTTCTCCTTCCGCCTCCTATAAGGAAGAACTCTTAAACCTCCTGTTTGGGCAGTGTTGTGGGTCAAACCCAGGATCCTACTCATATTAGGCAAGTGCCCTATCACCAAACCATACCCAGTTTCCTATTTACCCATTGAACACCCCAAAAGTTATTTCTGAGAAGCTTGACGACCTCTAAGGGTTGGCTATACTTTGAAAGCTTTAAAGTCTCTTCTTCATCCTCCTATGGTGACCAGGGACTAAGTTGAGCATATGATATAACAGAACATGGTGACTAGCTATTCACTGGGGGACACTGAATCTAAATAGGTTTCAAACGAGAAGCTAAGGTCAAGGGCCATACAAAGCACATTTAGAAAGTATAAAACCCTAAAACAGAGAACGAGGGTCAGGGAATGGAGAGGGCTCACAGTCATCCTGGTCTTCTGCAGGGTGCTGGGATTCTGGTCTTTGGGTGCCATTAACACTAATTTTTCAGGCCCCAGAAGTTGAACCTTGATAGAGCATGCCCATTTCCCATGTCAGGAAGACACTGTGAAGCTAACGCCATTGGCTTAAGTCCCTTGCCGCCTACTTTTGTGACTTCTTTTCTAACCACTGAGTTTATGCAGAGAGCCTAGGTAGGGGTTATTATGGGTAGAAGGTTATTTGGTAGATTGGGGCAACTCACCACTGATTCCTCTGCCCCATGGCGTATGAAAGTGGTGGTGGGGGAGATCCTAGGCATGAAAAGGCTTAAATGGGGAAGAGAGTGGGAGGATGGGGGAAGATGGGGGTGGAGGATGGTCAATAAAAACAAGGGATTATGAAAAAGAAATCACAAAGAAACTCATTGTTTTATAAGCTAATTTAAAATATAAAGTTAAAAAGGAGCTGAGAATGCAGGTACCCTACGTGGGTAGAAAATACAGCTCCCAGAGCTCACGGGTAGTGTTTGGGTTTTCAGTGAAAATCACGGCATCATGTGAAGCACACCTCCATAAGTGTTGTTGGGCAGACAGGTCCCAGTGGCCCCCAAAATAATATGGTCTAGTGGCATTGTTCTTGATTGCCCACCAGAAGTAAATGGTAGGATCGTATTCCTGAAGAGACCACACATTCTGATTACAGGACATAGGGAAATCAAGTTGGAAACGTGCTGGGAGCTTCCTCTCTGCTGTCCAGGTTACTGGGAGAGACGGCTCATCAGGAGTCCCTTACTCAGCTGTGAGCCCAGCATGCCAGGTTCTGCTAGGAAACATCTAACCCGCTGGGGACATAGTGGCATGATGGCTTTGGAAGCAACCGACCTCTTCCTGGTTGGGTTGGAGGCCCACTCTGAGGGAAGGAAAACACACTTGGTACTGTAAACCAGGTCAAAACTCTAAAGCTAGGGAGGTCATAGGGTCCATAGAGGAACCTACTCCATTTGGGTTTGCTCTTTTCTTCTTTCTAGGAGATGACACACTGAACTGCAACAAACATTTGTGTGAATCCCTCCAACCAAGCTTGACTGAATTTTGTGCTACCTGGTGGTGTTGGCAGATGTTTCATTAGTCTCAACTGTTATTTCAGGGCCCCATGTACAGACAGTTTTAGTTCTCAGGTCTGTGTGTGAGAGCCCAAATGAACTAGAAAATTGGAAGATACTATGATTTCTCCATGGAGGAGTCCCTAAATTCCCAATAGCAGCTCAATTATTTAATCTGACATGGTGTGAAGCTGTTTAAAAAACAAAGCAAAACATCCATTTGATTAACTGATTGACTGCTGAGTGTGAAATGATGTGGTTTGACTCTAACAAAGATCAGTGTTTAGTGAAGGAGATGGATAGAAACGCATATTCCGGTACAAGGACGGCAGTACCTCAAGCTCTTGCTGGAAGCACCTCCTGGGTTTGTGTTGAACAGGATGAGATCTGCCACCAGCAGGCAAGTGCAGGCCGTCTCCTGGCTTCAGGATTCTAAGAGAGACCAGTATCTAAGGATCACAGGTTACCTCATGCCTGAATCATGCCCAGCACCTGAAGTTTCCCAGTATCCACCAAACTATTGTTCTGGTACTCATAATCCCATGTGTTAGCCCAGCCCCCACCCCACGTCGCTGCTTCTGGAACAGAGACACATTATAAGTAATGTTAAGAACAGAATAATTTGTGTTTTGCTCAGGTGATATTTGAATCATGCCTATTTCCAGTCTGGCTGCTGCCAGAGAACTGACATCTCCCTTCCTGATTCCTGGCTCACTCCCTGCTGGAACTCAGTCTCCTAGGGCTGGCTGTGTGGAGAGTGCAGCTGGCATGAAATCAGACATGTAAAGCTCAGGGAATGAGCATTGAGCATCTAGCACATCTTAATCATGGCTAATCTAGCACCACGTAAGAGCGGATGCCATTTGTCATAGAGAAGGTTGGCAATGGTGGGTAAATAAACTGTCTGTCTCTTTGAGCAGTTCTTTGTAGTGTGTGGGAGGAAATTCTTTTGTTTGTTGTTCTGTCAAGGTTTCTTTGTAGCCTTGGAGCCTATCCTTGAACTAGCTCTTGTAGACCAGGCTGGCCTTGAACTCATGGAGTTCTGTCTGCCTCTGCCTCCCAAGAGCTGAGATTAAAAACAGGCACCACCATCATCCGGCTTGTGGGAGAAAATTCTTACTGCATGCAAAAAGACAACAATTACTTGGATAAGTCAAGCTTTTATCGCTGTGACAAGTATCTGAGAAAAATTAACTAAAGTACAAAAAGGAGAAAATGTTTATTTTACCTAATGGTTTCAGTCCATGGGCAACTGGTTCCGTTGCTGTGGACTTCACAGAGGACTGAATGTCATGATGTGGGCAAAGTCGCTCACCTTGTAGCAGACAGGAAGCAGAGGCGAAGATCTTTTATCTTTCTTCAGAGCCTACTCTGGTGACCTGTTCCCTCCTACTAGCCACATCTCCTGCTCTCTACCCCCTCCTCAAACTCACAGATCAGCTCCTCGGAGCCCTTAGGACCCAGTTACTTCCTAAATGGGCAATAATACCACCAATAGATAAGCCCGAAGGAAAAATTCACATTAAACTATATCCCCACTGGCAGTGGCACCAGGATTTATCCCTACTGCATGTCCTGGGCTCTTGTGAACCTATTTTCTTTGGATGATACCTTGCTCAGCCTATATGAAGTAGGGAGGGCCTTGGACCTTCCCCAAAGCAATGTACCTTACCCTCTCTGAGAACTGGATAGGGGTGTAGTGGGAGGGTATAGGAGGGGATGGGAGGAGGGGAGAGAATGGGAACTTGGATTGGTATGTATAATGAAAAACGATAGTTTGTTTTCCTCCTCCTCCTCTTCTTCCTCTTCCTTATTCTTCTTCTTCTTTAAAAAACTATGATATCCCACCCCTGAGCCTCCAAAGACTCATATGCATTTCACAATACAAAATTAATTAAGTCCACCTTCAAGAATCTCTGGTAGTCTTAATGGTTTCAACATTTCTCAATTTAATTTAAACATCTCTGCAACTAAAGACACACTTACCTGTGATTCTCTGCACAGCTTAAAACTGAGGGTATATCTAATGTATACATATAATGGCCCATGATAAATATGTCTGTTCCAAAAAGGAGGGGTAGGAGAATGCTAAGGAAGGATCAGCCCAACAAGATGGAAATATGGAGGACAAGCATCATATCTGCAGCTCCGTGACCAGGAGTGAGGGTGGAGAATGTCATGCTGTGAGCTCTACTGGTCCTGGGAAGCACTACTCTTATGGTCTCGTAATGCGTCCACATGATGTATCTCTTGGACCGGTTCTGTCTACTGCCTGTAGCTTTCCTCAGTAGGCATCCAGTATTTGGGGCATCTCCAGCATCCCAGGGGTCTATAAATCTGTCTTAAGTTTCATCCTCACAACTTCATGCATTGCCCTTAGGGTCTTCCTGTGGTGATCTTAACCCTGCTACACATTTCTTCATCCCTCAACCTTTCTTTGAAATCGAGACAGAAGCCCCCACCGAGTCCACAGTCCTTACATTCTTACATGCATGCAAAGCCAGTATTACATGGACAAATCAGTGCCTGCGGCCCACTCAGACAGCAGCCCAGGCCCCTCTGAGTGTCTGGATGACCAGATGGGAAAATAATTCCCTAGGTGGTCCTGTAACAGAAGGAGATTTGGCTCTTTCTTCTCAAAACCAAGTCTTTGAGATGAGTTGAAAACTCTGCACAAACTGAGCTCTGGACAGGAGGGATCAGGCCAGGTCCCCGTAGATGCTCAAGGCACCTCACCTGTTGTTTCAGTTCAAAATATTTGGCTTCTTTTTAAGGCAGTGGTTCTCAACCTGTGGGTCACGACTCCTTTGGGGGTTGACTAACCTTTTCACAGGGGTTGCCCAAGACCATCTACATATCAGATATTTATATTACAATTCATAATAGTAGAAAAATTGCAATTATAAAGTAGCAACAGAAAGCACCACAACATGAAGAACCGTATTAAGGGGTCGCAAGTATTAGGAAGGACCCCGCCTCCTACACCCTAACACCTCCCAGCAACACTATTTAACATGTGTTGAAAGACTATTCCATTGCCTAAGTCAAAATTTAGGCACTTCCCAACTGACGACTGAGCTCCTGTACTGAATGTGACAGTTCACATTCAAACCATACTGTTAAGACAGAGGTTCTCAACCTGTGGGTCAAGACCCTTTGGGAGGGATAGACCGACCCTTTCACAGGGGTCAGCTAGGACCATCAGAAACACAGATATTTATATTATGATTTGTAAAAGTAGAAAAACTACAGATGTGAAGCAGCAGTGAAAATTGTATGGTTGGGGGTCATCACAATAGGAAGAACTGTATTAGAGGGTCACAGCATTAGGAAAGTTGAGAACCACTATGTTAGCGGGATAAAAAGCTTCTTAGAGAAAGCTTGTGTAGGTTCAGGGTCATCCCCAATTTGGCACAAGTGAGTTTGTCTTAAAAACAAGAACGATGAATGCCATAGATATTCTTGCCTTCTCATCCCACTTAAAAGCACATTTGAAAGGTTTTGTATTCATTGTGAAGCCGGAAATTGAAGGATTTTCAAAAGAGGTGCTAGGTGATGTCCCAGCAACCTAAAACCGAATCCTGTTCTTGTAAATGTTTAATTTCATAAACTCTGTGAGCAAATGTAGGCATTAAGGAACTATTAATATATTTTGGCTCATATCTTACTAAGATAACATCAACATAACAGATATTATTAAAATACTTGCTATGGTCAGGTGTTCTTGAAGTACTGTGTACACACTGATTTATCTCTGACCACAGGAGAGAAGGATCAGCAGACCTTTAGGTTCTGATATATTCTGAGATGAGATAACCTAGAAACAGTAATGGAAAGACAGATTCAATATAAAGGAAATATCCAATGTATTATGTAGATGTCCCTGTGGCTTAGAGTAGAGATTGGATATTTTTGCCCTTAGGGGAAAAATGATGAGCTCAGACAGACTGGGATAGATCAAGCCTGACCTTTTTGCTGCAGAGCCTGGAATCAATGATGATCTGATGGAAAGCGAGGCAGACAGTTCAACATTGATCCACGGGGGCTGGCCAGGAGGCCCCGTGTCTTTGAATTCATACATACTTGGTTTTCATTAAGTACAATTCAAATTATGGTGCTCAGACACATCCACGCTACCTTCTGTGCATTCACAAGCCGTCTGTGACTGCCCACAGATGTCTCATTAGTCATAGAAGACTTCTATTGGCACTCCAGTTGGCACTGCTGATGGGCCGTACTTGATTCTGGTTTTGGTATTGTAAATACAATAGAACATAATTAAAATATTATCTCTCTCTCTCTCTCTTTCTCTCTTTTTAAGAAGAGGCCCATTTCCTACTCTTCATCTCCAATCCATTAAAGCTCCTTGCACACAGCATGTCTCTGGTACTAGTTTATTGACCCCTGGATGGCTTCTATTTTATCTTTCTCCAGCTTCATTGATGATAGCGGTCAGCTAAAGAGCCTTCATAATTTTGCCTTCTTTCAAGTAGCTTGCACACATAGAGTTAGTAAAAAGCAAAGCAAATATAACCTCCTCTAAAACCTAGAAAAACAGCAAAATAAAAATTGAGTAAAGAGGTGAATACACAGCCTTGTGGTCAAGAACACTGATTCTTCTTCTAGAGGACTCAGACTGGATTCCCATCACCCACATGGTAACTCACAACCATCTGTAGCTCCAGTGCCAGGACATCTAAAGCTTTTTTTCTGGCCTCCAGGGGAACCAAGCATACATACAGTGTAGAGACAAACATGCTGAGAAAATGCTCATACACATAAAATAAAAATCAAGTAAATCGCTGGGCGGTGGTGGTGTACACCTTTAATCCCAGCACTTGGGTGGCAGAGTCAGGTAGATCTAGATGAGTTTGAGGCCACCCTGCTCTATAGAGCAAGTTCCAGGACAGCCAAGGCTACATAAAACAACCCTGTCTTGAAAAAGAAAAAAAGAAAAATCGAAAAATAAATAAATAGGAAAAAAGTTAAATACTAGCAGAAAGGAAATACCCTAACTACGATCCCATCCAAATTCTTACTTTCTTTGTCTTGGAAATGAAGATGTTTTACAATGGGAAGAACTTGATACACTCTTCATTCTTCTCAGTTATTAACAGATTTACCACTGTCCAACAGTTTAAATGGATGGGTTGAAATTGTGAATCAACGGATGGAAACATAATCTTTGCAAGTATAATCAAGTTAAAGTGAGGTCATCAGGTTGGGCTTGCATCCAATCTGATGGGTGTTCTCATGAGAAGGAAATTTGGCCCCAGGTAATGAGAGAGTAAGGAGAATACTATTTGAAGACACAGAAGCACACAGGGAAAAGATGGTCATGAGAAAATGGGTAGAGATTGATGTGAGGCCTCTGTAAGCCCAGGAATGCAAAGGGTAGCTGGCTGGTGGCCACCAGAAACTGGGAGACTAGTGTGAACCAGATTCTTCGTGTGGAAGGAACCAAACTTGCTGGAATTTTGATGTTGGGTTCATAGCTTCCAGAACTATAAAAGAGACAGTTTTCTTGTTTCAAAAAATGGTGGAATCTCAGGAAACTAAGGTACAGCACCAAAGACACTCAAATTCTATAGTGCTAGGAACATTCTGTTCCTGCCTTTGAGGTATCTCAGTGCTAGCGCATAGTTAGTAACCTAGCTATGTTCTTTGGTTTCACTTTTATTTGTCTTTCATTAAGATAATCTGGGGCTTGTAAAAGTCAAATGGAAAGTGACCGTTCTATCTTTTCCTTTTTGTTGTGTGAATTCAGGGCCATTGCCGAGGGCAGTTTGGCAAACTGTCAAGCACTGATAATATGGCTGACAAACCTGATATGTCACCTATTGTTTGACTGTATTAGCTTTTCTGAGTTCCATGAGCTCATAAAATATAACAAAGCATTGTACTGTTTAAACTGCCCTGGATATACGGCCAGTGTTCATGTAACTCCTATTGTCTTAGTTTGTGGCCTGTCAGAGGAAAATTTCGGATGTCTTTGTTCTCTCTCAATGCCTTTCCCCTTAATTTGATCTATATTTGATGACTCAAATCCGAAGAACACCATGCACCTGGGACAGCGGAAGCATACATACACACTCGTAAAAGCCATGCTTCCGTGTTACAGCCTTCTAAGGGCCTCACTCTAGAGGCAGAGGTCGGAAGTTGCACAGGAAGAGGCGTTAGGGTAGCTAAGGTGCATTGTCTTGTCCTCGAGGTGTTTGACAGCAGACGAGTCTTTCATCCTTAAACTACCGAACTCCTCATCAAAGTCCTCATCGTGGAGCTAAGGGGCCTGATACTATACTGCAGGGTGGACGACAGTCACAGCTAGGATTATGAACTCAGGTCATCTGGCTACAGAGTGTTAACTTTATCCTTGCCTTTCCCCTGGGATATACTCCATATTAACCCGAATATTGAATGCTTTCTTTACCCACACCCCACATTTCCTGTGCGCCTTTCTCATAATGCAGAATCTGACTCTATAGGTTACGTGACGGTTGCAGGATGTTTCTTGTGTTTAGACACCAGGACTAGGGGACTTACAGACTGCTAATGGTATAGATGTCACTCAACTAGTGAATGACTAGGGCCATGTGGGTACCATATAAAGTTACATTTTCTCCTATTAGGCCAGCTCACCAGAAATATCCCAATATAATCAAATGAAATGTTTCCAATTAAAAATAGTGATAGTGGTTATTTGCAACCTTATCTACATATGTGCAGAATATATAGTTGGGGAGATGTCGGAGAGGAGGGTTTAAACCCAATATGCCTTTGGGGGAGAACTGAGATTCTAGCACCATCTACTGTCAAAATGGTCAAGAGAAGAAAAGCTGAGTCAGAATCACTTCTTGGACAAGGCAGTATTTCCACCTGCCTCCACTCCCAATTTATAATTAAAAATCTAAAATTTCTTTAAGTTTCTTTCCCCAAATCGCTTCTGGTCAGTCACATACAGCAAACTAATATATCCTACATTAGCTAAGTATGCTTCTGGGTTTGCCTTCAAGGGTGTTTCCAGAGATGTTTAACAAGGGAGGAGCCTCTCTGAATGTGGGCAAACCATCATCGTAGGCTAGGGGTTTGTTAAAATGAAAGAGGGGAAGAAGGACTGAGCTAACAAAGACATCCTGTCGCTTCACGTCCACCTCGTGGTGCGCTGCTGCCCTACTGTGTGATCTCCTGCCGTCATGCTCAGGCCTGGATCAGCAGAGGCAGCCAGCTAAGGCCCAAAGCCTCTGACGCTGGGAGTCAAAACCCACGTCTGCGCCACATATCCCCCGCAGCTGGGATAGAGCTGATGCAGGAGACGTAGACCTCGAGTGTGACCATTATGTTACGATGGTGAATCTGTTAATTGCTCGTTTTAGCTAGCATAGCTAGGATATTGTCACGCAGCGCATCACTGAGTCACTCACGTTTACTTACTGTGACCTTTGTACGCCCACCGCCATTCTTCTCACAGATCCACTTCCTGCTCTCAAGCTCCCCACTTCCTGTTATGTAATACGTGAGAAAGCATGATAGTTTATCTTCTTAAATTCCCCATTATTTTGTGTTTTTCTTCTCCTTCAACTCCTTCCCCACCACTGGTCCACTTTTATTTTCATGTCTTTTCTGTATATGAATATATATATACATATATATATTCGCAGTATAGGTATATATCCCTTAGATATACATATACATGTGATATTTGTGTGAGTTCAGCTTATTTTGCTATCATGATGATCTCCAATTTCATTCACTTCCCTGAAAATGACATAATTTTATTCTTAAGGGCTGAGTAAAACTGTTGTAAAGGGCATTTGCTGTTTCTTTTCTTTTTAAAATGTATTTTTTAAAATTTTATGTGCCTTAGTGTTTTGCCTACATGTATGTCTGTGTGAGGGTGCCAGATACCCTGGAACTGGAGTTACAAACAGATGGGTGCTGGGAATTGAACCTGGGTCCTCTGGAAGAGCAGCCAGTGTTGCTCATTTTAATTAGCATTTTCCAGAAGGCTAAGAATGTTGACTTTCCTTCCCCCCAAATATTTATTGGTCATTTTTGCCCTTCTTTGAGAATCCTCAAATTTATTTTAACTGTTTTTTTTCTTTTATTCCTTCCTTCCTTCCTTTTGTCCTTCCTTCTTTCCTTTCTTTTTATTTATTTATTTATTTGGTGCTTAATACTTGAAGTTTGTTAAAGTCTTAATCAATCACCTTTTGATGATGATCTCTATTGTTTAGAAGGACTGAACAAGCATGTGACCAGACCGGACTCTCTGAATGTGGCTGACAATGAGGGCTGACTGAGAAGCCAATGATAATGACACTGGATTTTGATTCTACTGCATGTACTGGCTTTTTGGGAGCCTAGTCTGTTTGGATGCACACCTTCCTAGACTGGATGGAGTGGGAGGGCCTTGGACTTCCCACAGGGCAAGGAACCCTGACTTCTCTTAGCACTGGAGAGGGAGGGGGAGGGGGAGTGAAAGGGAAATGGGAAGAGGGGAGGAGGTGGAAATTTTTAATAAATAGATAAATTTTTTAAAAAAAGAAGTTTTTAATCTAATACAATAATATTGGTTAATCTTTGCAATTATTTCCTGAATACAGATCTCAATAAAACTTCATCTCAGTTCTTTGTTTTCTTTTTTAAAAAAAAATAAAAACAAACATTAACAATTTTGACATTTATTTAGCGTGGGGGGGGTTGTACATGTCATAATGCCAGTATGGAGGTCAAAGGACAACTTGTGGAACTGGTTCTCTTTCTTCACTTTATGTGTTCTGCGGATTGAACTCATGCCATCAGCGCCTTTGCCTGTTGAACCATCTCACTAACTCATGCCGCTGGCCCCCACTCATCTCTGAATTTATTGTCTACCGATGGCCTTTGAGCACAAAGAGTGTAGGCTGAGCAGTTTGCATAAAAAGCAGCTGACACCAGGGTCCATTGGCCTCAAGCGCACCCAGCAGCTGGAGGAGGGGTGAGAAGTCCCTGAGTGCTGAAGAGTTGAGTGCCAAGACTTAGAAAGACCTGCAGGCCCTTGTCCCCCCAATACTCCTAGAGACTCACTAATAATTACTAGTCTGGCTGCTGAGAGTAACTGGAAGCTGAGCTCAGCGCGCTGAAGGCGGAGCTGCAGCCCTAGGCTCTGCTTGTCTAGCACAAGTACAGAGATGTAATTCCATAAAAGCAATGCTTCCGGCACACAGATCTTGGAGATGTACTAGAAAGTGCGGAGTCGTTAGCACTCAAAGTTCAGAGCTGTTAGTGCTATCGGGACTATTGTGTAGGTCCACGATTTCTATCTAAGTACAGCAAAATTCATCTCAACCAGCTGGTGACACTAAGAGTTCAAGATTGGCTCCAAAGTCCAAGTGCAAAGTCTCTGAGACCGCAAACATTCAGCTTTGAGCCCCCAGAGCAGTCAAAATTCAAGTAGTGTATTGCCAGGATACAATGGGACCTAGGCACAGGGTAGTTAGCCCATTCCAAACAGAAGGAATAAGAAAATTAAATAAACAGAAAAGGAAATGGAGAAACTCAGCAGGTAAAACATTAAATCTTAAGCCACTTCCTTGTCACATGGGTCAATCTGTGGAGGGAAACTGGCTCCCAGTTGGAGCCAACAGAGATATTTTCTTGGATATATTTTTCACACTGCCTTCAGTTTCTATCCTCAGGATTTTGAACGTTGTGCCTCCTCTATCATCCCAGTGTCTCCCTCGTGGCTTCAGTTTCATCACCATGGATCTAGGATGCTTTCACCCTCGGGGAGATGCTTGTCGATACTTTAACCCTGCATCATATGACTGGCTCTCTCAAACTTTCTTTTTAGAAAAGAAGAAAAAGGCAGTTTGGCAAACTTAGCATTTGATAACAATGGCTGGAAAACTTGATATCTTAGCTGTTTTCTACTGTACTAACTTTTTTATGTTCTGGGTTCATGAAATATAATAAAGCTGAGTATTGTTTGACCTTTGGAATTTATGGCTGGTGTTCATAACTCTTATTATAGGATCTACCATGATCTCATAACTCTTGCACTTGCAAGCATGCTAAAGCAGAGTACCATGCAGGCAATGCCCAAGTCTGCTACCAGCATGAAGAGTGTGTGGATCCACTTGAACTGTAACTGTTGTGGCCTAAACATTGGCAACATAATATTGAAGCAGTCCTAGGTGAACAGCGTATTCACGAGGCCCTTTGTGAAATGATTTTGCTGTGGACAGTTGTGGTTTGAATGTGGAATGTCTTCCACAGGCTCCTGTGTTTGGATACTTCATTCCCAGCTCATGGCACTGTTTTGGGTAGAAATCATGAATGGCTGGTGGAGATGGGTCACAGGAAGCAGGACTTTGAAAGTTAGAGTGCAGCCCTGCTTCTGGCCTGAGCGGTCTGCTTCCAAACCTGCCAAGCTGTGTGCAAGTCGCTGCTGCTGTGGAGGGAGATGCCTCGCCTCCCTACTGTGATAGACGTATACCCTCCACAACCGTGAGCCAAAATCAGTCTTCCTTCTCTTACGATGCTTTTATCAGGTATTTGTCACAGTGACAAGAAAAGGAATGTAAAAGTCTTTGGAACAATTCAACAATGTCACACTTAAAATGTTACTTATTTTCTGGATGGGTATTCTGTCTGCGTGTATGTCTTGTTATCACATGCATGCTTGGTGCTCTCTGAGGCCACAAGAGGGCATCAGATCCCTTGAGACTGGAGTTACAGTTTTGAGCTGTCAGGTGGGGTCGGGGACTACAACCTGGGTCATCTGGAAGAACAGGCAGACTTTTAACCATTGAGCTATCTCTCTAGCCTAAATGCTACACTTCTGAACCTGTGATGAGTGGCTGGTTACTGCAGTTTGAAAAAGAATGGTTGCCATAGGCTCATAAATGTGAATGCTTCGTCACCAGGAGTGTACTATTGGAAAGGAGTAGAAGGATTTGGAGGAAGTGTGTTACTGGGAGTGGGCTTTAAGGTTTCAAAAGCTTGAGCTAGGCCAAGTATCACACTCTCTAATCTGAGGATCAGGATGTAGCTCTCAGCCACTGCTCCTGCACTGTGTGTGCTGCCACGATCCTTGCCATGAATGTTTTCTTTTATAAGATTTACCTTAGTCTCGGTATCTCTTCATAGCAATAGAACAGTGACCAAGACAGTGGTATTGCTTGCATAGTGGTTTCAATGAGCAATGTCCTCCACAGGTTCAGTTATTTGAACACTTGGTCCCCAGTTAGTGATATTGTTTGGAGATGTTTGGAAAACTTGAGGAGATACAGCCTTGCCAGAGGAAGTGTGTCACTGAGGGCTGGCTTTCAGAATTTATCGTTTCCCTCTACATCCGGTTCGCTCTCTCTCTGCTTTCTCTGTGTGAAGAGAGCTGAGTTCTCTCAGCTTCCTGATTTGGTCACCTGCTGCCATCCCTCTGCTGCCACTATGGACTTTCTCTCTGGAACTAAAATAAACGCTTTCTTCTGGAAGTCATTTCTGGTCACGGTGTTTGGTTACAGCAACAGAAAGTAAGTGACACACTAGGGTTCCAGGTTCTTTTTGTCAGGGCTGATCTTTTTCTACCTATTTTACAAGTGCATCTGAGTTTCCCAATCTCTGTACTTCTCTCCTTTTTGCTACTCTTACAGTAAATGTGACCAAAAGCAACCAGTAACTCCCATCTCACAAACCAAATGTTTATTTTCTTGAAATCTCCTGTTTCCAGTAAGCTAGTCCATCACCCTTGAGGTTTGTCTCTCACAAAGCATTGGGTCTGGACAAGAAGCCAAATTATTTGCCATAGTGCTATAAGCATGACTTCAGGTCCAGCCCCTAACAGAGTCTTCACTTCCTTGAGAGCCCAATCAACATGGACTTTGAGATCCATATTTCTATAGCATTCTGATCTGAACCCTCTTTAGAACTGCTCATTAAGCTCCATGGAGGGGTCAAATAGACCCTGCATGCTGTTCCAAACTCCCCAGACCGCTTCCAAAGGTTCTTCCTCATTTAGATACTCAGCCATGGCCTCATTACTTGCTACCTTTCTTTTTATATTTGTCAGCTTTATGATAAAATGCCGAATGTAACTAAATTATAAAGAGAAAAGATTTACTTTGGCTAAGGGTTTGAACATATCAGTACAAGGCCAGGTAGTACCTCCCTTTGGGCCTCTGCAGAGTGTGATCCCTTGTAGTGGGGGCATAGGGTGGCACAAAGCATTTACATCAAATCCTGAAAGAAGCTAAGAAATGGTGCGGGAGAATTGTCTGTATTCTGTCAATCATGTATTTTAATAAAACGCTGATTAACCAGGCAGGAAGTATAGGCAGGTCAACCAGACAGGAAGTAGAGGCGGGGCAATGAGAATAGGAGAAGGCTAGGGAGGAGGACGCTTCCTCTGCCAGTTCTGCCCAGACCACCGGAGAGGAAAGATGTAAGCTGCCCCGCTGGAAAAGGTACTGAGCCATGTGGCTAACGTAGATAAGGATAATGGGGTAACGTAAGTTATAAGAGCTAATAAGTAGCCTGACCTAATGGGCCAATCAGTTTATAACCTAATGTAGACTCCGTGCGATTTTCTTTGGAACTTGCCAGCTGTGGGGTACCGGGAGGGACAGAAACCCCAACAAGCCGGCCGTCATGCTACAAAGAAAGAGCTAGTCAGGGCTTTAAAACACCCCCCTCCACACACACACACCACATTGCTGAAACAGTGTGTAACTATGTAGTTCCGGCCTCAAACTCACTAGGTAGTCTAGGGAGCCATCAAACTTGTGTTTTGGATTATACGCATACAACACCGAGCCAGAGCTACAATTCCCTTTGGAGGTGTAGCTCCAATAATGTAAGGATCTCCCACTAAACACCGTCTTCTAAACTTCCAGTGCCTCCCAATGCCACCATCCCAAAGTGCAAGCTTCTACAGCTATTCAAACCGTAGCACTTGATATTCATCTAAGTACCAGGTGTCATTAACCCCATTATGATAGCCTTTCGTTTATAGACAAGAGCTGAGAGGCGGGGAGGTTGCCAAGCAGCAGTGGGTCTGAGATTTGGATGGAGGCAGATTGTTTTGGGGGCATAGATTCTTATCTACCAGTCTAAGCGCGGTGACTTCAAGAAAAGGAGACATTTCTGGCAGCTGTTATCAGACGGTTGTTTGAACTGAGATTAAGGATGAGAGACAGAAACAATTGCTTGGGTGGAGAAAGGTACCCCTAGAATCCCTAGAGATGGACAGCAAGTCCCTAAGATAACGGGCCTTTGACATGGTGCACTTTGGTAAGCTGGGAGCACAGGAAGAGAGAAGTGTGCAGACAGGTAAGGCTTCCTTCTGCTTTAAGCTTTAGAGACATAATTCCACTCTCATTGGATTATTGGGAAAGATGAGCTTTACTGCTGATCATGAAAACAGAATGTGTCCTTACCTGTTCTGGGCGGCTGCTCGGATATTTGTGAAAAAGCACCCCTCTCAGTCCTTCCTTGTGTTCTGTGTACTTTGTGTCGGAAGGAATGTGATCTGGAGGAACAAGCAGGAGTTCACGTTCTGATTTGTCTTGATTTCTTTGGTTTCTTCATCTTCTTCATTCTTTTGCAGGTCTGGGGTAACAAAACATGCCCAGGCCTTTTCATCAAAAAATGTTAGGAAATCTATCAAAGACGTTAGGAAATCAAAGAGAACAAACGTGCAAAACTTAAGAAGAAATGTGTCATGGAATTCCGAGGAGCTGCAGATTTTTGAAGTCTTTTTTTTTTTTAATGTATTATGAATACAGTGTTCTGCCTGCCTGCGTGCCTGCACTCCAGAAAAGAGCACCAGATCTCATTATAGATGGCTATAAGCCACCATGTGGTTGCTGGGACTTGAACTCAGGACCTCTGGAAGAGCAGCCCATGCTCTTAACATCTGAGCCGTCTCTCTAGCCTCCTGATGTCTTGTTTTAATGCACATTGGTAACTAATGTTGGCTATAGGTAACTCAATATAGAAATGTCATGATCTTTACAAATGTATAGAGGAGCTTTTTTGTTTTCAGAATCTTTCCCCATGTTTCTTAATTTTAAATTTATAACCATTTGATGAAATAAGTAGGGTAGTTATAACCCTGATTCTTGCTATTGTAGAAACTGAGGTTCAGACCCTTTACTTATCAATTCTAGTTTTGCATCTCCCCTTTTAGATTGCTTTCCAAAGACCACAGGAAAGGCAAATGGGTACCAGTCCTTGGTACATTTATTGAAGATTTCATACCATATGACTCCCAGTAATGCTTAATTTTCAGAGCATTGTGGGACAGATCTGGGAGGAACTTGGGGAGAGGAAGAGCATAATCAGAATACATTGTATGAAGAACATTTTTTTCAATTACAAAAGAAAAATAAAAACAGAAACAAAAAAATTCAGCTTGAGCCTCCCTCCTTTGCTTTGGCCTCTCCCAATAAAAGTTGCCGTCCATTTAGCAGCAATCCCGTGAGATCCTGCACATGCCCGCATAATTACAGCTCTTACATCATGCAGCTATAATTTGTTTGCCTGCCTTCCCAGCCTCCTGCTTCATTTTTCTCCACCCCTAGGGATGGTGAGAGACGGTCTACTCATCTATGCTCCCCCATACCTGGAAGGTTGCTAGTCACAAAAGTTCAAGAAATAAGTATGCATCTATCCGTAATTCACCACACCCATGGCTTCAGGCAACATGCATGCATCTTCTTTCCTTTAGAGCTATTTGGACTGATGTCTTTATTGTTTGAACTGCTATCATTTAATTAGTGCTGGATTGTCTACTATTGAGACGTAATAGAATTACAGTTTTTAAGATTATTTTTTCAAATATGTCCAAACACATATATTCATAGATTTTCGAGTTTATGTATGTGTATGTACACCTATATGTACATTCACATACATATGTAATTTTATTTTCAGTGCAAACAATGTGAAAATACATAGCAAAAATAAATATTAAACTTCTAAAATGTGAAACAAAGGATTAAAAAGTACCAACTCCCTTAGTCAATGCATTTAGGCTAATCTTAATAAAAATATAACAAATTTAGCTGAATATGTTGTTGGTTAGGGTTCTTTTAAAATTCACATCCACATTTTTAAATTAAAGAAATTTATTTAGGTAAATATTAATTTAACTTAATTTATTTTGTTTTGAGACAAGATTTCTCAGTCTAGCCCAGACTTGCCTTGAACTCACAATGAAGCCCAAACTGGCCTTGAATTCAGCCTCCCAAATGCTAGTATTATAGGCTTTTTTTTTTTACAGATTTCTAATAATTGTCATAGACTACAGAAATGATTGAACGTGATTTTGCTTTTTTTTTCAAGTGTTCCTACACATTTGAAAAAAAAATCATATGGACAAACCAATAGGACAAAAACCATAGCTTCCCACAGGTTTTTGTGGGAGCCAATTTTTCTCTTTTCAAAACAAGCACTCAAGGTGGGGCCATCAATGATAACTCTAGTCGTGGCCCCATCTTTTCTGCATTTGGTTGCTCAGGTCTTCCTGGGGTCAGGTTCCAGTTCAGTAAGTCATCTTCAGAAGGATGTCCTGGGAAGACCTCTGAAGCCAGAGCTGGGCATCCCTGCGGCAGAATTTGACACCTACTTCTTTACATGATATCTCGCTTTCCTCATCTGCTGGTGACTCAGACTTAGAGCCACAGTGTTCTATCACTCGGGGTTTTGCCATGAGCGACTCATTCTCAGTATCTTTACTGAGGAAATGGCAGAACCACTAATGACGATTTGTCTGAGCTTTGGAAGGTCACCAGGATTTGGGTACAAAATGTCCGTCTACTAGGAGGCATTCTGCCTCCTATTCTTGAGGTAGAAATGGCTTATGGGTGTCTGTGTATACTCAAACTTCTCAGACTTCTCTACATCATCAGGAACGTGACTACCTATGAGAATCAATGGACATTATATGTTAGCTGTTTTAACTCTCTTTTAGGGTAGTAGAACCAGAAAGACTATGTATCACATGCCTCATGCATATAAATATATAGAGATGCACAACACACTATTATACTATCAAATGGTTATGTGTATATCCATATATACATGAATGCATGTAAAGTGATCGTTGAGTAATCACCCGCTAAACAATGAAACTAGTTCTAGCATGTTTTAGAATATTTGGCAGCTGAAGGGAGAAAGCTATAATTAAAAATAATGAGGAAATAGTCAGAGAGATATCAATCTTGTAAGGTTACTTAAATAAAGAAATGAATAGTAAGGATTTTGTTGCCTAACTCCTTTCACCTATGTTTGCAAGCAATTTAGTCTTTGGCCTCCAGCCAGTTTGGATAAGGTTTTAGTTATCATGATGATGACTTGATTGTTCTCAATTCTAGTGATTCCTGGGGTGAGGGGAGGTGCTTTGCATGTAGTAGACACTCAGGAAACATTTGATGATTAAATGAATGAGTAACATTGGAATAGAAATCAAAGAGCAGTAGGTCGTGACGACTCTACCACTGCCCTCATTCCCTCGCCCCAAACGACCTGACTTCTGCTGTACACCAGGCATTGTTCTAAACACAGGAAGCATAGCAGTGAGTCAGGTAGACAAGACCTTCTCTCTTAGGACACATATTCTTAAAGGGATACCAGAGCATAAAACAAGAAAATATACTATGGTGGTCGACTATGATGGGTGATGTGAGTGCCTCACAATTTAGAGACAGGGAAAGTGGGGCCCTGGCAGGAGCTGGGGAAAACTGTGGTCACAGCCAGAAGCACAGCGCTGAAGCCAAGAGAGTGCTGGAAAGAAACAGAAAACAACCACATCTGATCACTTGCTTCTACCTCTTAGAGACTCATGCAAAAACAGGCCACAGAGTCAGCCTGATGATTGGACTCATCATGATGAGTATGTGGATGATGTAGGTCATCATCTACAGTATGATGTAGCCCCTGGAGCTGAGACAACATGGCAGGGTGTGTGATGTAGAGAAATAATCAATGAACGGAGTCAACTAGGAACCCTTGACTAATGCTGATTCCTCCGAGGGTAGACATTGAGTTGAATTTACCTTTCTCTCCCCTGGGAGAGACCTAGAAAGCACAGAGCTTGCCAAAACAGGTGCTTGTCAATTTAATTGCTCTTTGTAGAGTTGGCTTTCCTCATCTAATCAGTGTGCTCTGGGCAACAATGCCACCTCCTGGAAGGTTCCAGCTCTTTATTGTCCCTGAGGAAGCAGTACCTTGCTTGTTCATGGGAGGATTCTTGCTTCAGATTGATGCCTGGCTGTGTTGAGTATTTGATGAACAATGAAAAGAACGAGTCTAGCATACAGTGTTGCCTTGGCCACACACATGCAGAACTGGGATGCCATAAAACATCTCTCAACTCATGACTTTGCTTGGCGAGAAGGGTCAGTAAGGCCAGGGAACAGGACTTGGGAGACAGACCACAGCTATCTTATCCTCATTCCCCCAGCCTCCTCACCACAGCAGCTAAGAATAGATGTACACGAGTCCTCTTTTAAGCTCTCTGTATGGATGCTCTTCTTCCCAGTCTGCTAGATATGGAGAATTCCTAATGTGGCTGGAATGAGTTGCATTAAGATATAGACATACAATATGTGCTAAACCTTATGATACTCCGGAGTAATATCAGAACTGTAGATGGAGAGGGAATGGGGGCCCAGGCTGGAAGCTGTGACGATGACATTTTGCAAATAGTCGCTGTTTCTTGGTGGTCTGTGGGATCTAGATTTGTGCAAACACTTTCTAGTTACATCCACATAAAACCTTTTCTAACCACGCTTGACTCTAGGTAGGGTCCATGGGTAATGATTTGAACAGATTACATATAGATGATGTTCACCTCCAACCTAGCAAAAGCAGATTTTTTTCCCCTTAGCTTTCCCCTTTAACTGAGAGTGGAGATAGCCCTAGATGGAAGGAAGCAGAAAGCTGGAATGTCGGTTCTCTGGTGAAGACCTAACTGTGGCTCCATGCAGTAAAGCCAGGTTAAGAGGCATGGGCTGTTAACTCTTGTCCTTGACTTTCTTCTTTAAGTCGGCCGTAAGTGAGGAGTGGAGAGAAAAGCTTACTAAAATTATAAAATTTGTGCTCCTCACATTTCTCTCTCTCTCTCTCTTTCTCTCTCTCTCTCTCTCTTTTTCTTCTGGAAATAATAGTGAAAGAGGGCCTGTGTTTTCAACTCTTCAATCACCTCTGAAGTTAGGACTCTGTATCGAGGCAGAATCACAATGTCGTCAGACAGCTCAGGGAAAGAAGCTGTGTAAGGTCTTAGGCACATCTGTCCAGTTATCTTTTCTCTCACTATTTATCAAGGAACCTGCTTGATCTAGAAATGGGTAGAAGATCAGTATTGTCATGAGAACGTAAAGCCTACCCCTGAATCAACCTGTGAATGTGGCTAAACATCAACAAATCATAGTGTTCTTATAAAAGCTACTAACTTACTGCTAACTGTGAAAGATAATTAAGACATGTAAGTCAATGGTCAGTTACCTCATAAAGGATCAAATTCTTCTATGTGTTCAAAACGATACTTGTAGTCATGCTAAGTATTTATGCAATAAATTACAGAAATTTCAGTGTGTCCTGGCAACTACAACTATATTGATCCTGGTAACTGTCATTATATTCTGATTCTGTTAAAGGTATAAAACATCTGATTGATCTCAACATAATTGTCATAGGCTCAGTGGTGCTGTGGTTCCCCCAACCAGTCTGATTTCGTTCCTCATGGCTGTATCAGGTGATCTTGGCCCAGTAAGTAAGCTTGGGTACTTACAGCGGGTAAGTCTCTTGTCATTTTCATTGACGCTTAGGCCTTTTGGATTACACTTCCTGCTCTAATTTATCCTTCTCAGATCTCTGATAACATCAGGCTAGGCTAACTGCAGCTTGGTCTGTTTAACAGCGGCAGACAACCAGCTCCTTTCCCCTAGGCTGCACCCACCTCCTTTACATTTCATATGTAAAGCAGATCAGGCCTTGCCTTTTCCAGAGCTACTAGTTCGCCTTCTGAGAAAAGCAGGTGGGTTTGCCTTGCTGACAGGCTTCACATTAGAGAGTAACCAGGTTTCAGACGTAACTTTTTGCTGTTCCTTTAGTTAAAAGAACTTGCTTTGTAATGATGGCTCTTAGTAATAACTACTCGTGCGTACGATAAATGGTTAGATAGGAAGAGAAAGGTGTTAACCCATACAAGATCTGAAGGTCTAAGAGAGCGTTTGAAGGTGTATACAGCTCTGCAGATATAAAAGTTTACTTAAGTTCTGAGGGAATAAGAAGATGATTCATGATATCTGAACAATGGGAAAGGTTTCAGGTTTCTTCCCCCCCCCCCTTCCACGCTATTGTTATACTGAGATTTCTTACAGATACCTGTCAGTTGCGTTTTTGACAATGTGGAGTTTTTGCTACAGATTGCAAACAGTGGTAATGCTAATTTATTTAAAACTTTTATCTCTTTTTGTAAACTAAAACCTTCATGAAGGCTTCAGGGAACTGAGGGAGTCATAAGACTCGAATCCACCTCTCACAGATTAAATGGACTGCAGGTCAGTACAGCCTTAGTCCCCTCCCACCCCCCCCCCACACCCCCCCACCTCCTTTTACTGAGGATGTGATCTCTCTCCTGGTCTTGGGACTCTTCCCTTCCTACAACCGCCAGGGCTATGGGCCTGAAAGTTTCAAATGTAAGGTTTGCCTTTAAGTTCCTACACTTTACCTTCTGTCCCTAGTCTGTATCTGTCTCAGCAGTTTTCCACTTGGCTGACAGACACATCCAAAAGTCAGCTGTGGACTATAGACAAATGGTTGTGAGCTCTGGACTTGCCAAAAGCTGATTTGAACCAGTCCAGCCAATGTGATTGCTCTCTGTCCCTCCAGCTGGGACAGCTAACCAGACGCTTCTGATGAATGCCCCATTGCCTAAATCCCCTCCTGGCCTTTGACCAGCATTCCAGTCTTCCTGGACCCTGCTAATGATGCCCTAGTTTCAGCAGGAAGTAGTTATAGAAGAGAGTTTGTCACCCCTAATCCCCAACAAGCTGGGATAGTAGATCTAAAGGATACTCCCTGCAGTAAGGGACAAAACACCTAACTATCTTGCCTATTGGCATACCAGGAAAGGTACCTGTTAAAACCAAACAGGCCCTGATCTATCAACAGGTAGATTCATTAGCTGAAGTAGTTCCACAATAGGATGGGGCACATTCATTAGCTGAAGTAGTTCCACAATAGGATGGGGCACTTGGCCTTAATTAGATGTATAAATTCTTGGCTGGGTGCCATTAAGTTGATGGCTATGAGGATAAACCCACTACAGAGTCAAGGATTTGACTCAGGATGCAACTCAAGAGGGGAACGTGAGAGCAAAACAGGAACGACACACCTTGTAGCTTAAGGTTTCTGTTTGCAGTGAAGACAGTTGAGACTAAGTTCCTGTTTGTCCCGTGTGAAGTCTTTGCAAGCTAAGGTTTCTATCTGCAATTAAGAACAAGTTTCTGTTTCTGAGATCTGTTGTAAACTGCAAAACGTGTTTTTCAACCTACACTAAACTCGGGATCCCATTCACATGATGCATATCCTGAGCCTTGTTCCTTCTTTTTCATTGTATTTCTCTAACAGCGTACAACAGCCAACCTTCTTGCCCTTCTGAACCTCATCTCTCCTATGCAAAGGACCTCAAGAGGCTAGCAGGGGCTGCTCAGGCGCTGACTAAGGGTGAGACAGCTGCAGGCCAGTCCCGGATGCACCAGAGTACAGCTTGTTTTAATTGGGCAATCGTGGGTTTTATCTTTTCTCTTCATCATTCTCAGCGTTAGCAGGTAGACATGGGATGAGAAGATACACTTGATGGAACTTGTGAATGTCGGGGCTGAGTGACAACAGCTGGCTCCTGTCTGGCCACCAGTGCTGTTTATACTGCCTTCGATTACTAACCTCCAAGCTGCTGCAACACTTTGAGATGATCCTTTCTATTTTCCTGCTACTGTTTAGCTTCACTGAATTGCAACAACAACTAAATTAAAAAACAAAACAAAACAAAAAAAAAACCCCACTGCCTTTAATCCCGAAAAATGAAGGGAGGGCAGAGGTAGGTGGATCTCTGTGAGTTCGAGGCCAGCCTGGTCTACAGAGAGAGTTCCAGGACAGCCAGAGATGTTACACAGAGAAACAATGTCTTGAAAAACAAAACAAAAAAACAAAAAAAACCACACACAGTACAATCATCAAAGAAATAGGCACAATTGCCCACAGGTGAGCACTGATTAAACTCCTTTTGTATGCAGCTTTATTAACAGTGATGAGGTTACAAATCACACCATACACAGTTTTCTTTGCTGTTCTTTATAGAAAACCAGAAGGGCTTAAGCCAACAAGATTTCTGCCAAAATTTGCTGGATTAACAATAACAAACATTTTTAGGAGTGTCCAAGATAAATATTTTGTATCAAACTCTCTGGGAGGGAATGCTAACTGCTATGCTATAGGGTAAATGGCTAATCCTTCTGCTCTAGTAATTCACAATGGAAAGTACTGGGATAATTCTTATTGATATGAAAAGAATTCTTTTTATTGCTGCCTTGTGCCAAGAACACAGTCGTCAATGTTGGGGCAGGGAGGAGTCCCGCACTCACTCTGAGTTGACAAAGGTTCATTCTGTTATAACTAAGGGAAAATAAAGGCCATGAATTGACTTAAGGCCATTTACTTAGGAATTTAGTTGAGTTCTGAAGACACTTGGCCAGGTTAATGGGGGTCGAGTGGGAAGACGTACTTCCTATCTCCACCTAACTTCTATTTACATACATGTTGTAAGGCACATATCATATAATTATCATCCTGTCTTAAAGCATAGAACCTTTCAGGATTCACTTCCTTATTACCTCAGCTAGATGCTTCCTCAATCCCCACCATCCACTCATTCTAGAGAACCACGTTAAACTGCCCATCATGGACCTTCTATTTGTGACCACCTTTGCAGCAGGAAGTGAAAATAAAATGCACCCAGCGTGCTGAAATTAACTCGTGACTTAGAGACTACAGCTTGGCCCTGGAGCCCTGAGAAGATGGATACACTCTTAAGATCTGGCTTCCTGGAGACGTTCTTATCAGGTCTCTGGCCCATTTAGAGAAAGGCAGCTTGAGTTTGATTGCTTTGGTTGCTGGGTAACATGCTATTTTCTGATAAGCTGAGCATTAATTTAATCGGAGAACTCAGGCATTTAAAAAAACTCACAGGCCATTTATTTTCTTCGAGTAAACTAAACAGAAGTTCATATTTGGGACCTAACTTGGGGCTGTAACTGGACAGAGGTAAGCACAATCCACAACAAAACGACGTCAAGTTTGCACTTGACTGCATTTCTCAGGAGCAGCAACTTTGAGACGAGTTAAAGACTTTGAAGACGACACAGAACACTTAGCATATGTTCGAGTCTTTAAGGGCAGCACAGGACATTCAGGTTCCCGGATGTCCACCGATCTTCATGGACCATACTCCATCAGCCTCAGTGCACCCAGGGCCTGGTAAACCTGGCTATATGTTTTCCGAGTCTTCAGATTAACAGCACAGAGAAGTTAAACAGTGATTGCAATTTACCCAGCTGTACCAGGCCTGCAGTTTAGCTCTAGAAAGCAACTTCCTGGGTTTTACAGCCTACTGTACCAACTGCGGCAGATGGAGAGCCCCCCCCCCCACTGTACCATCTACAGCTACTGTACCAACTGCGGCAGATAGCGAACCCCCACACACACTGTACCAGCTACAGCTACTGTGCCAACTGCGGCAGATGGGGAACCCCTGCCCCTGTACCAGCTACAGCTACTGTACCAGCTGCGGCAGATGGAGAACCCACCCCACTGTACCAGCTACAGCTACTGTACCAGCTGCGGCAGATGGAGAACCCACCCCACTGTACCAGCTACAGCTACTGTACCAGCTGCGGCAGATGGAGAACCCCCCCCCCCATACCATCTACAGCTACTGTACCAGCTGTGGTAGCTGGAGAACCCCCTACTTTCCGTGTCTCTCCCGTTTTAAATCTTAAGATGTTACAGTGCATTGATTTTTACTTCTTCTGGAGACCTAGGTCCTTGTCCTCACACTCCTCTCAAAGTGAGGGATATCTATTAGCGTGCATAAATAAATTACATCTGTTTGTTCGATTACCTGCAACCCACATTCAAGCACCCTTTTGTCTTTCAAAATTAATGATATAATGTAGGCTTTGCAGGGGTGTGTATATATCGCCATGAAAAGATACTACAGCCATCCTCACACAGATTTAATAAGTAGTGGCCAAAATGATGCATTAAAAACGGGGTTGATTTTACCAATGCAGCTGCACCGCTGATAATTTAGGAGTTCAGTCAGTGATTAACTTGGTCCAAAAGCCATTTTCTCTCAGTTTTGTTCTCCAGCCTGCATAGCCATGGAGTCAAAAGAGCAGGTTCCATTAGATTTTCCTTGTACTTGATGAAACTTCTCTTTCTCTCTGTATTTTTATGCTAATGATTACTCCCCGCCCCCCCCCCCAGTGTTTATAGTCTGTTCTTGAGTGCTGCCATTGAATACAAAACTGAACTTTTTGTAAGGGATGATAAGGAAGGTTGTTTCAAAAATGTTTTATTTGAACCACTTTTCACAGTTAGAATCAAATGTAGCCATCACTCAGTACCCTTGGGAGACTGGTACCAGCACATGCCCTACTTCTTGCTAGGATACCAGTTGATGTTCACGTCCCAACTACAAAATGGCATAGTATTGACATATAACCTGCTCACATCTTCTTGTAGAATTTATACTGTTTCTAGGTCATTATCATATCTAATACAATGCAATAGTTATGTTAACTGTTGTGCTGTATTGCTTAGGGAAGAAAAAAAAGAAGAAAGGCTATTTGGCACATGTTTCCTACAGGTGCATTTTTGTCAAATCTCTTCGGGGTGTGGCTGGCTACACCTACAGATATGTAGCCCACAGACAAGGAGAGATGACTGTGCTTGAGACATATCCATCACAACTCAACACACAGGTAGGAAGGGATGGGATCAATGACAACCAAGATATAGTTCCAGATCCCTATTTATCCCCTTAAACTAACTGTACATAACCTATAATCAATAGGTACTTCCTTCCCAAACAAATATACTGCAAAGAATAAACTGATATGTTAAAAGAAAATATGCATCATTTACTAGTCTTTCCCTTCTCCCCCAAACTTGGCAGATAAGAAAATATTCTTTGGCAGCAGAAAAATATACTTTGCCTGACATGGTGGCACCTGCTCTTAATCCCAGCACTCAAGAGGTAGAGACCAGTGAATCTCAGTGATTTTGAGGCCAGCTTGGCCTACGTAATGAGTTCTAGGAAAATCAGAGCTACATAGGGACCCTGACTCAAAAAAAAAAAAAAAAAAAGAGAGAGATACCTTTTGATTTGCAAAGCAATTTGAAGTAATAACAATAAAAATAAATCATAAATAACACATATTATTAGCTTAATATTTTAAGTTAGACATCAGGAGACACAAACCACATTTCTCAATAGGTGAATCTATCCATTCATCCAGTCATTGCCAACTAGGAGCATCCTAAATGCTTCTTCCTTCATCATCATCATGAGAAAGAGTGGGCCAGTAAAATTCCTGCTATTGGTTGCACAGCTGGAAAGGTAAGGTGAAGTCAATGATACTCAGGAACATAATGCTATTTGGTGATTATTTGGGCTAATGTAGAAGCAATTTAACTTAGGGTAAAGTTGTACCTGGTGGTACAGTTCTGTAATTCCCAGTTACTAGGGAGGCTGAAACTGAAGAGTGTAAGTTCAAGGGTAACCTAGGTAACCCAGGAAAACCCTACTTTAAAATAAAGCAGAAGGCTGGGAATGGTGACACATGCCTGTAATTTCAGCACTTAGGAGGCTGAGGCAAGCTGATCTCCGGGAGTTTGAGGCTACTCTGGCCTACGTAGAGAGACCCTGTCTCAATAAATAAAATAAAACAAAATGAAGGCTGGAAAGGTAGCTTCCTGGTAGAGCACTTATCTAGCATGCATGAGGTCCTCGGTTCACCATGGGGGGGGGGGAGGAAGATGTTTCCCAATATATAAGTGATGATAAGAGATAAAATCATTTCTAAGAAATATGTCAAATGATTTAAATTTATTTGCCCTATAAATTAAACGACTGGAAACCACTCCTCTTCTGAGAGTAGGATTTTTTTAATATTTATTTATTTTATTATGTATACAATATTCTGTCTCTGTGTATGCCTGTAGGTCAGAAGAGGGAACCAGACCTCATTACAGATGGTTGTGAGCCACCATGTGGTTGCTGGGAATTGAACTCAGTACCTTTGGAAGAGCAGGCAATGCTCTTAACCACTGAGCCATCTCTCCAGCCCTGAGAGTAGGATTTTATGACATAAAATATCCGTAGTTTCCAGAGGATGAGGGTACACGCCATTAACCACAAACTGTTGCCTTACTGTCTCCCAGTAGGATGTGTTGCTTTCCGGCCACACCTTGTTTAAAGCCTTCTGACTCTAACATGAGATGTCCTTAAAAGTTCTTTTTACTCAAGGAGAGGGAAAGAAATTTTTATGTTGAATTATAAAAATTAAATCTTTATGGGTATAAACTATTCTCATTTGAAAATTTGAAATGAGTATTTTCAACTCTCCCAAAAGAAGCAGAGAAGAAAAGACATCTTTGAATAGGAAATTGCATAGTCATTCAAGCTTTTACGTGTACCGTGTAGGAAAAAAAAAAAATCTCAGCAAGTAACTGCTAGGAATTTAGGAAGCAGCCTCTTCGGAAGAGTGCCTGCAACAAACTCCATTTGCCACCCAGTGGCTGCAGAACAAAATTACTTCTGTCGCCTATAGCCCTTTATTTTGTTGGTGGAAGATGGGGAAAGGCTGAGGTAGATGATACCAAACTACGAATTTAGAGCCTCCCGGACATTCCTCTAGATCGCTTTGAGTCGCCATCACTGTAGTAAACGCTGTATATTTTCTTTGGGGCCCACTCGCAGTCTGACCACAGGCCTCTGGGAAACAATGCGTTCAGATACTGACCGGTACGGAGGACACCGAGCTGGCCCGTGACTCGCGGGACACGCTGTTGGGCATGGCTAGTGTGCAGCAGGACACGCCCACGGTGGCCTCGGGCAGCTCGTCGTCCTCCGTCCACTCGTTGAGCTCGGGGTTGAAGCACTGGATGCATTTTTTGTACTTCTTCTCGCCCTCATTCCAGCCGCCCAGCAGGTACGCGCGCCCGTGCAGCGCCGAGACTCCCGCTGTGCTCACGCCCACGGGCAGCGGTGCCACAAAGCTCCACTGGCGCGCTAAGGGGCTGAAGCTCTCCACCGTGAGCACGTCCACGCGCTCCCCGCGCGGTCCCAGCTGGCTGCCCCCCATCACGTACACCCTGTCGCCCAAGGTCACCGCGCAGTGCCAACCTCGCGGCGTGCTCAGCTCGGGCAGATCCTGCCACGCGTCGTGCGCGGGGTCGTAAGCGCACACGGAACGCGAGTACGCGCTGCCGATGTAGCCGCCCGTCACGATCACGCGGCCGTCGGCCACGGCGCTGGCGTGGCAGCAGCGTGCCACCTCGAGGGGCGCCTTGGGCTGCCACTGGTTGGTAGAGGGCACGTAGCACTCCAGCGAAGCCAGGCTGCCCTCCGCGTTGCGGCCGCCCACCGCGTACAGGAGCCCGTTGAACACGCTCAGGCTGAAGTGGGTGCGTTTCTGGTTCATGCTGCCCAGGTGGATCCAGGTGTTGAAGCGAGGATCGTACCTGAGATGACAGAGGGCAGCTTGATCACCGAAGTGGGGGAACCCATGTTGCCCAGCAATGCCTAAGTGGGAACCCTGACCTACCTCCCCACCCTCCGCGCGACAATTACAGCTATTGCTTGCTTCTCCTTTCATTCATAAAAAAGTGATACTTCCTTCTCTCCCCATTCAGAAGACATTTCCTTTAACCATATCCCCAAACAAACAAAAAATCAAACCAAATAACAACAACAACAACAGAGACCCCCACAGAAATCTTTCCTCTAATACCGCCACTGTCCCTTCCTGAGACTTAAGAGACATGCAAAATGGGTCGCAGGAGAGAAGCTGGGCACCTGAAAGGGGAATCTGTACATTAGAGGGGACTCAACCTGTTTTTTCGATCAATAATGGCTAGCTCTTTCTTACTGCTTAATTAGGATAGGAGTTGTCTGCTCGGATTTCTACAAACTTCTCATTGGCATGTCTACCGCAGCCATTCATTGCACTGACAAAGCTAAGCTGCCCCTCCCAGCCTGTTAGAATGAGACTAATGGAATTATGTCTAGAGCATCAAGAAAGGCTTGATCTCTCTGAACAGTTTTCTACTAGCAAAGGTTCCATTTTGTAGAATTTTTTTTCGTGTTATAGTGTTTTCAGTATAGAAATCAATACAAAGAAAGCTGGCTTGAGTATTTAAGGGTGAGACACCCAGCAGAAGGGAAAGGAGACCCAGGGAACTCACTGTTCCTTGTTCACATAGTTTGGAAGTGCTGTAAACAGACTTCCCTTTGTCCCCTTTCACTCCCAAATAAAGTTATATGTATCGATACAAACTGAGTACCGAAACTGTGGCTCAGAGGTAGAGCACTTGCTTGATATAGGTGAGCCATTGGGTTCAAGGCCCAGAGCCGAAAAAAGCATAAAAAATCTGAAAACCAATTGCTTGAATTACTTTTTAAAAGAACATATTTATACATACAAATATAAAGTACATAAAAATAAATTGCATAGAATATATGCTATATTACAAAATAAATTAATTGTATTGATATATTTATATATAAATTTAAAATTATATATAATATATAAACAAATATGTTTACCTAGAAACATAATATATACACATACATATGTATACATACACATGTAAAATATATATGTATGTATATAAAGAGTGTGTGTGCACATATGTGTCTGTGTCTGTGCCTGTGTTCTGTGAGTGCAGGCTTCCTCGGAGGCCAGAAGGAGGTGTTGAATGCCCTGGTGCTGGACTTACAGGCTGGTGTGAGCCACCTGATGTGGTGCCAAATTTGGGCCCTCTGCAAGAGCAGTGGTGCTTTTAACCCTGACCCATTTCTCCAATGCTTTGTGTGGATTCTTGGTAAGTAGTGGGTACACGCGTATAATGAGTCAATAAAGACGTCATAGAAATCTTGCGTCTTGGTTATGTTTGATGTGTGTGTGTGAAAATAGAAAGGTGACCATGAGAGAGGAGGAAGAGATTTTAAGGCAGGGTGATAATGGAATTCATGTGGATGCAAAGGAGGGATTCTGGGAAACCAGCAAGGGGACCAATAAGAGGAAGCAGGAGCAGGGGCAGAGAGTGGCCAAGAGATATGTGTACAAAAGTGTAATGGCATATGTGCATGAAAATCCATCCCTTTGTATGCTAACTGAAAAACATTAAAAAGTAGAAAAGAAATCTAGGGTGCATATATCTAGGATGCACGTTATATGAAACATGGTAAATATTTGATGTAGGTGGGCCTTCTGTTTATGTGTTATTTTCATTGGTTAATAAAGAGACTGCCTTGGCCCTCTGATAGGACAGAAAATTAGGTAGGCGGAGTAAACAGAACAGAATGCTGGGAAGAGGGCAATGAGGCAGATGCCATGGAGCCAGCCACCAGGTCAGACATGCTGAATCTTTTCCAGTAAGCCACCACCTCGTGGTGCTACACAGATTATTAGAAATGGGTTAATCAAGATGTGAGAGTTAGTCAGTAACTAACTCTCTAGAGATAATGGGCCAGGCAGTGTTTAAATGAATACAACTTATGTGTTATTATTTCTGGGGCTAAGCTAGCTGTGCAGGAGCCGGGCGGGATGAAAAGCAGGTCTGCCCGCAGCTCCGCGGGAGAATTGTCTGTATTCTGTCAATCATATTTTAATAAAATGCTGATTGGCCAGGCAGGCAGTATAGGCAGGAAAGCCAGACAGGAAGTAGAGGTGGAGCAAAGAGACTGGTATTCTGGGAAGCAGGAAGCTCCCTCTGCCATTCCTGCCCAGACCACCGAAGAGGTAGCATGTAACCTGCCCAGCTGAGAAAGGTACCGAGCTGTGTGGCTAACGTAGATAAGGATAATGGGGTAACAAAAGTTATAAGAGCTAATAAGTAGCCTGACCTAATGGGCCAATCAGCTTTATAACTTATAGAGATCTCTGTGTGGTTGATTTTTCTCTGGGACTTGCTGGCTGTGGGGTACCGGGAGGGAACAGATACCCCAACAAGCAGGCCCGTCATGTTACAAATATCGAAAGCTTTACTACTACCACTACTATATGGTTAATGACCTAAGATAACAGGCATGAATTCTGGGTCAAGGCAGTTTCTCCACATTGCACTTCATTTGCATTACCAACAAAGTACTGGGTACCTGCAGAAATTGCTGACAGCATGCTTGGCTTGGTTTCTTGCGTCATTCTGGTCCTCACCACCAGCTACGTAAAGGAATCCATCCATCACAGCCACACACTGGTTAAAACTCTTGGCTGGCATTTCTGTGAGCTTGCTCCATCCATTTTCAGGGTCTCTATACAAAATGTCTCTACTAAGGGACTTCTCAGTCAGGCCAGGGCGTCCCCCAACAGTGATGAGAACTCGGCACCCACCTCTAATTCTTGTTCGCCTAGATTGCAAGGTGTTTTGATGGTAAGGTAATAAGTGATAGTTCATAGCATCCACGAGCAGTTTATGACAATCGGCATCTTGCATCATTCTTGGTACAGTTTGAACGTAATTGACCAGGTCCTGTGCAGAAATGGTACCAAATCGAATGTTACTTAGAAGATCTGCTGCGTGCTTCACTCTCTTGGGGTCGAACTCTAGCCATTTCATTGCAATCTGGAACGCTACCAGCTCAGAAGGCAACTGCAAGTCATCGTCCATGAGAAGCTCATTAATTTGTTCAAACGTAAGCTTCATAAATTGCTCTGATTCTGCAAATTCGATGAAGTTATCCCGGATAAATTTCTGGGCGGTCGCTTTGGCATTTTTCAAGCAGTATGTTTCGGCGATATTAACAACATACATGCAGTTCTCAACACTGATCTCTCGTATCAGAAAATCGCTGCACATCTTTACAAGAGTGTGGATCTGAAGGTACACGGCAGCGGAGATGATGCTTCCTATTGTGTACAGAGAGAGGGTCAGCTTTCCCGTGTACGCATACGCAATCACTGTGGCTAGGCCTAAGGGGGCGATATCGTTGAGGTCCACCCGTTTCGTTGATGGATCCTTTTTAAGGATGTTGTAAAAGTATTCACTGCACGAAGCCATGACTGATTTATGAACATCAAAGGATTTGGTTTTGGTACCAATGACTAAGTCACACAGGAAGTTCTCTTGCCGCATTTTACTTAAACCTTCCAGGAGGTTGGGGCCATAGGAAGTGTCTGTTAGCTCAGAAGAGACACAGCTAAGGCTGTTGCCGCCCTCAAGGAGCCCGTTTAGAGCGCTCAGCTTGTTTAGGGGGCTGTCTTCTACGATGATAGTCATCTCGTTGATCTCTGCTTTGTTCTTTTTGATAGCCTTCTTCTTGGGTGCCATGTTCGCCACAGCGCTGTCGCAGTCAAGAGCTCACTGAAAGAGAAGGAGATGTTTATTTTCGCTGTGCTTTGGACTTTGATATATTACACTAGAAACTTCTGTAATTGCATAAAGTAGGTTAATTCTCATTTAACCAAAATGTATTTGAAGACATTGAGACACACATCTCAGTGACATTATTTTACACATTAAACATTGAAAATGATTCTAGAAAGGTGTGTGTTTTCAAATGAAATCTCCCAAAGGGTGTATTTCTAAGCAATTATGTCCCAGCAGCAATGAGCGGTTCTCTTGTACAAACGCACTGTAAATTTTGGAATGGGAAACCTTTGAAAGACTTAACCAAAAAGTGAATTATGACTACCTTGAAGGTTTTCTTCAAGATAAATATTAAAATTTAGGAATTCATGTAAAATTTCAAAATGTCATGAAAAGAAGATCGTTTTAGCAACGTCAGTGAAACCTACCATGTTTGAAGCGACACACGTAGCGACCCTAAAGGATTCCTGTTCTTGTGACCCCGCCCTCACCGCAGCACTTGTTCCTGCGCCTGCGCAGTAGGGCTTATTAGAATTCTAGGATTTGCTGGCGTGGGGCTGTGTTTTGTTTTCTCACTTTGCTCAAATCATATTCACATTCATACTTATTTGAAGGACTTATGTATGCCTTTTCTCATTGGGTTTTGCAGTTACTTTCCTTGTTGGCCTCTTTTGAGGAAATTTAAAAATACTTTGCTCAGCAAGAAGTTATAGGATATCCATTCCCGCATGGACGGACAGCAGTTTTCTGGAAAAGATGGAGCGGTAAACTTGTAATGTGTGCCCTCAAGACAAGATGCGACTAATGCAAACTGCAAACAAGAAGCTACACTTAGAGCCGAAGAAATGCAGGCCTTGTCTGGGTCCTCGGAAGAACCCAGAGAGCCAATGCTTTATTCATGCACATAATGGGATCTCACGGAAACCCTGGGCGTGGACTAAAAGGCTAAAGATTCTTGTGCTGCTTGGTTTTTATATCAGCTTGATAAAAGCTAAAGTCATCAGAGAGACGGGAACCTCAATTGAGAAAATGCCTCTCTAAGATCGGGTTGGAGGCAAACTTGCAGGGCATTTTCTTAATTAATGATTGATGGGGAAGAGCCCAGCCCATTCTGGTTGGGGCCACCCATGGGCGGAAAGTCCTAGGTATTGTAAGAAAGCAGGCTGAACAAGACATGAGGAAAAAGCCAGTAAGCAGCTCCCCTCCACGGTCTCTGCATCAGTTGCTGCCTCCAGGTCCCTGCCCTGCCTGGGTACCCATGTCCAGACTTCCTTGATGATATAATTGCGAGGTGGAAGTGTAAGCTGACCAAACCCTTCCCTCCCCAAGTTTCTTTGGGCACAGTGTTTCATCACTGCAATAGTAACCCTAACTAAGACAATTCTGTTTCTCCAATATTAGATGATCACTTTGCTAGTGGCATGTAGGTATAGAGGTGCTATTTAAAACACAAATGTCCGATAAAACAGAACCCCTCCTAATGGATTATGCTTGAAGTGTAAGCCACAGTGTTGAAGCTGGATCTCAGAGACCTCTCTGAGGTTCCCTGTATAACTCTTCAGTTCTGGACCATGATGAAGTCCAGGGCATGCTGGGAGAAAGGGTAAGAAGGATTGAAATGGGCTAGGGCCAGCCGCTGGCTGGTGTTTGCAATTCTGTTTGCTTAATACATATAAAATATTGATAGGCAGATCTCAGGTTTTGAATATTCTGATATGTTGAGGCTCTGAAGGAAAGGTCAGCCGAAGATTCTGAATAAATATGACTGGTGGACTTTTGAATGATTTATGTCTAATTTATAGTTTTAAGTGCGTTCTTCTACCCTGTTAGTCTCCATGTACTCTTTAAATGAGCAATCCCCCTTTCCTTAATAAGCTTCTAATTAGCTTACAAAATTAAATTGTAATCTAGAGGTAAGAGTGGAGGTGGGGGGGAGCAGGAGAAGCTACTGAAGACACGGTGGAGCGTGAGGACGATTTTGCAGCGGAGTCAGCAGTTGCAAAGGGCGCAGTGATGGCTTTTAGCCTAAGAGCAGGCTGCAGCGGGGGCTGCGCAAGACAGCTACAGATCCAACAGGAACTGTTTCTGATTTGAGGAGCAGCTGGGCAGCAGAGTTTGCGGTTTTGTTTTGTGTGCTGTTGTTGCTGTTGGTTTGAGCTGCTGGAAATCACATTCTAGGCGAGCCTGCTACTAGCTGATGACACTCCCAGCTTAGTGTCCATATTTTCTGTGAAGGGTTACATACAATATGAATGTATAAATCCTGTAAAGATTTGATGTGCATGCTAAAGTATCTAGAGCAGTGGTTCTCAGCCTTCCTAATCTGAGACCTTTAATACAGTTCCTCCTGTATGGTTGGTGATCCACAACCATAGATTATTTTCATTGCTACTTCGTAACTGTAATTTTGCTACTATTAGGAATCATAAGGTAAATATCTGTATTTTCTGATGGTCTTAGGTACCCCTGTGAAAGGTCATTTGATTCCCAAAGGGGTTGTGACCCACAGGTTGAGAACCACTAGTCTAGAGCAATGCTGTCCTATAAAAATGAATCATATATGCAATCTAAAACCTGAGTGGCTGCAGTAGAAAGGTAAAAATGAAGAGTTGAAATTAATGCTAGTAAGCTATGCATTCACTGTAGCATATACAAAATATTTTTCACATACAATTTTTATAAAATTATTAATATGCTATTGTGTGTTTTCACACTAAATCCTCAGAATTCTGTGTACATTTTAGACATTAGTGTGTCTTACTTTGGATTAGCCACATTTTCAGCATTTAGCAGCCCCAAGTGGCTGATGACTAGTATATTGGACAACAGAGCTCTAGAACAATCATTTAAGATATGCAGAATATAGCTGAGAAATCAAAAGAAAACAAGAATGTTGGAGGGAACAAGCAGCAATGTAATGTTAAACAAATGTATTGATATTAAATATTAATGGAAAACCATTGAAAGACTCGGGTTGCCCGAATAGATAAACAAAAGAAAATCAATATGCTGACTATAAGAGGTTCACTATACAGACACAGATAAGTAGAAAATAAGTGGTTATAAAAATATTAACCAAGGCAATAATTAGCATAAGAAGGTCTTGTGGCTTTTTTAGTGCCAGGAAAAATAGATTTAAAGAAAAAACTTTCTATTAGTAATAGAATTTCATAATAATACAAAAAGAAAATTTTTTACTAGTAGTAGAATTTCATAATAATGAAATATAAATTCAATATGAAGATGTAACTATCATAAATGTCTATGTTCATAATTATTGAGCTTCAAAATACATGAACTAACAAGTAAAATTTTAGAGAGAAATAAGCAATTTACAATTATATATGAAAAAGTTAGCTCAACAATTGATGGATCTAGAAAATAATTTCAGTTAGCAAAATCTGACCATTCCTAATCAGTGACTTAGTAGAACGTTATATGCAACTGTAAAGATACAAGTTCTACTAATGTGTACATGGCCCATTCATGGAGTCACCAAAAGTGCCTCAGCCAACAAAAATGTATTGAAGTCACATGGCTCCTATGTAGAATACACTATGTAGAATACACTGTGTAGAATACACTGTGTAGAATACACTGTGTAGAATACACTATGTGGTAACAATAAAATGAAGTTAGAAGTAATTACAGGCTGTCCAGGAAAACCACTTAACTTTCAAACTTTGAAAATTATATGATATACTTCTAAATAATTTATGACTGAAAGAAAATATTATAAGAGAAATTAGATCCCATTTCAAACTGAACGATAATGAAAACACAGTACCAATACCAATTCCATTACTTAGCCGCAGTGTGATCTTTTGACCTCTTTCAGGCTCTGTTGACTACAGGAAGAAAACAATGCTCTCACCTGCTGGGTCAACTAGTCCTGGGAATGGGTGGTGCAGGAGCATCTGGCCGTTGTCAGTATCTGGATTGGGATTGAAGTAGCCTGGTGCATGTGTAATACTGGGGTTTGGGAAGGGTTAAGAAGGGATAAAGGTAGGGAGATGGAAGAGAGGAGGAAGTGAGGGAAGAATTAACCAAACCTTAGGAGATATGTGTGAAAGAGCCATATGGAAACCTATACCTCATAAGCTAATTAACAATAAATTTTTACAAAGGACATAAATAGAGGTAGCATTGGCTAATGCAGTTTCTAAAAGCCGTGGCTTATTTAACTAAAAACCCCAATCCTAGATTTGCTACATATTCTTAAAAGTTGCTGGTCGGGGATGCAGAGAAACTAAGCTGGAGCTGAGCTGAGCCGGAAGCTTCCTCTCTGCTGGCTGGTGCTGAAAGGTGTTAACCGGGCTACATGGGAAGAAAAGTCGCTGCTACTCTCATTCAGTGTGCTATGATTTACTGTGCTACCAGACAAGCTGTGCACAGTGGTGCAGCAATGGCATGGGGGTGACTGACTGCCTTCTGCTTGGAGCTGAGTTCTCTTCTGCAAGAGAAAATTCATACCTGATATGCAACCTGGTTAAAAGCCAAAGATCAAGTAATGCATAGGCTTAGGGAGGAAATCTACTACTGATGCTTTGGTATGTGGAGGCATTGTTAAACTCTTTTCTTGATACTTATGTTTATAGTTAGTCGAAGGCCAGTGCTGCTTTCAGCCTTGGTCAGAGACACGTGTGTGTGTGTGTGTGTGTGTGTGTGTGTGTGTGTGTGTGTGTGTGTGTATGTGTCAGGGCGAAGAACCTAGTTAGTTAAGGTAATGTGATGTGAACTGAGTGAACTATTGAGTGTTCAGTCCTATATGGGACATCTATATTATCTTCACCTCCAAGGCAAAGTTCAGGGGACATTGCGGAAGACGGGGCAGACAGAATGTGGGCTAAAGAACAAGGAGGAATGCTGTAAATAGACATCTGGAAGCAACTTGATCATTACACTCGCAAAATCACAGAAGTTCTGGTTATCTTTACACAACTGTAGAAAATGGTCTGTCGATATTCCATCATGGATGGAGGAGGGCTTGGCAGTTAATGGCTGCTGGGGGAGGGCAAGTCTTTTTCTTAAGAGCTGTAGTCACTGGGTAGCTACTCATGCTTCGGTAAATAGTTCCCTGCCCATGCTCATACAAGCAACCCTAAGTCAGTGATTCAGTGGATCAAGGCAGAGAGAGACAGAGACACAGAAGAGAGACTTCTTGGGAAGAAGGTGCTCAGTAGAAGTGAGAGGGGATAAGAGAGGGTGATAACAGTTGTCTGTGTTCAAAATAACTTATGTGCACATAGGAAATTATTTAAAAAATTAAAAAGAAAACAAAACCTGCTTCACAGGGTTGCTGGTGAATACAAAGGTTAATCTTGATTGTCACCTTGATGGGACTTAGACTCACTATGAAACACACATTTAAGGTGTTTACACAAAGGTTAGCTGGGCAAGGACCTTATCCTGAATGTGGGCTCCAGTCCTGGGCTGAATTAAAAAGATAAATGCCAGCTGAGCACCAGCATTTACCGCCGTTTCCTGACTCTGGACACAGTGTGGACAGCAGCCTTAGGCTTCTGCCCCAGCACTTGTCAGGCATTTGATTCATTATCAAGGAAAGGAACCAATGCAGAAAACTGGTACTGAGAAGCGGGACTGTTACTCAGCTCAGCATGACTATGTGGTTCCTGGATATTTGCAGGGCGAATGTAGAAGAGCATGGAACTTTAGGTTGTTTCAGTGGGTATCACACCTAAGGGTATGTGGGTAGCACAAATGAGCTGGACGAGCTTTGGTTGTTGTTCTACCAGACTTTCAAAAAAGAGCAACAACCAACATTCTACTCAAATAGAATGTTGAATAGAAAGAGATGGATCGCATCCAAAGTCCTTCTACAATGTCAGTACTGTGAGCTCCCAAAGTCTAGTTGAAGAGTGGAAGGAATGAGAATATGCGCAAACAGGTCAAGACCATGATGGGTTCACCCACTGAAACAGTTTACCCGAGCTAATGGGAGCTCACAAGCTCCAGCCAGACTGGGAAGGAGCCAGCATAGGACAAACCAGTCCCTCTGAATGTGGTTGGCAGTTGCATGTCTGAGGCAGACTGAGGGGCCACTGACAGTGGCACCAGGATTTATCCCTACTGCATGTACTGGCTTTTTGAGAACCTATTCTCTTTGAATGGATACCTTGCTCAGTCTAGATATAGTAGGGAGGGCCTTAGACCTTCCCTAAATCAATGTGCCTTACCCTCTCTGAGGAGTGGATAGGGTGGGATTGGGGGATAGTTGGAGGGAATGGGAAAAGGGGAGGGAATGGGAACTTGGATTGGTATGTATAATGAAAAAAGACAGATTGTTTTATTTTTAAAAAATAGATAAAGGGGAAAAAATAAAAAATAAATTAACACATACCGCTAAAATATAGGAAAGAAAGAACTTTAAAAATAAAAAAATATTTTAAAAAAATGTCAGTATTGCTCTAATACCATAATCAGGTAAAGACACAAGCAAAGAAAAGTACAGGCCAATATCCCTGATGAAAATAGATGTAAAAATCCTCAGTAAAAGTCTTGCAAACTTAATACAGGCATGTGTGAAAAGGTTGTCCACCTAATCAAGTTGGTTTTATCCCTGAGATGTAGGGATTCTTCAATATACCTGACTTTATGAATGTACTAAATCATATAAATAGTTTTAAAGAAAAATTCACAGGATTATATCAGTAGATGCAGGAAAAACCTTTGACAAAATCCAACACACCTTCATAATATAAGCCCCAGAGAGAGTAGACCTGGAGGGAACAAAACCTAACATAGTAAAGGCATATCACAAACCCACGGCCAACATCTCATAAATGGAGAAAAGCTTGAAGCAGTTCAATCAAAATTAGGATGAGACAGGGTTGTCCACTGTCCCTCACTCTTTTTCAATATAGTGCTAAAACACTAGCTAGGCAAAAGAAGGAGATGAAAGGGATACAAATAGGAAAAGAAGAAATGAAATCACTGTTATCTGTAGATGATATATTATACATATATATAAGAAATACAAAACATTCCACCATAAACTTTCTAGAAATAGTCAACAATTCAGCAAAGTAGCAGAGTACATATACTTGCAAAACTAATAGCTTTTCTATATACCAAAACCAAACATGCTGAGGAAGAGGTCATGGACACACTCCCGTTCACAACAGCGTCAAAGTAAGTAAAATATCTAGGCATAAACCTAACCCGAGAGGTGAAAGACCTCTACAGTGAAAAATTTAAATCTCTGAAGAAGGCGACTGAGAGATACACTAGAAAATAAAAGACATCTCATTGCCATGGATTGATAGAATTAATATTGTGAAAACGACCACTCTACCAAAAGCAATTTATAGACTCAATGCAATCTCGATCAAAATGCCTACATTGTTCTTCACATAAATTTTTTTAAAAACCTCCTAAAAAGTCATATGGAATCACAAAAAAAACCTGGGGTAATGATCCTAAGCAAAAAGAATAGCCCTCAGAAGGATTGCTGCTCTTAATTTCAAGGTATACTACAGAGATAATGTGATAAAATCAGTATGGTACTGGCACAAAGACAGGCGTGAGAACAATGGAACAAAATGGAAAATCAAAACATGAATGCACGAACTACAAGCTTCCAATGCTTGACTAAGATGCCAACACCTCACACTAGAGAAAAGAAAGCATTTTCAACAAATGGTGGTGGAAAAACTGAATGTCCACGTTCGGAGAGTAAAATTAGAGTCGAATCTTCTTCCCTTCATAAAAATTAGCTTCCAATAGATCAAAGATCTCAACGTGAAACCTGAAATGCTGAAACTACAAACATAAACAAACAAGCAAGCACAGGCAGAGTCCTACAAGGTACATGTATCGGGAAGGTCTTTCTGCACTGACTTCCACTGGCACAGGAATCGAGGTCAACATCTTACCAATGGAACTTCATAAAATAAAAAATACTTTGTGCAGCAAAGAAAAGAATCAATTGAATAAAAAGGAAGCCAACAGAGTGGGAAAGATTAACATTCAGAATATATTTAAAAAAAACTCAGAAATCAGAGTAAAAAAAAAAACAAAAGGCCAATTAAAAAATGAGCTATGGATCTTAACAAAGAGTCCTCAAAAGAATAAATAAAAATGGCTAACAAATATCTCAGAAAGTGTTTATCGTCTTTAGCAATTAGGGAAATGCAAATTAAAATGGCTTTCAGATCTCATCTTCCCCCAGTCAGAAGAGACAGCCTGAGAAAACAGCTAATGACAAATTATGGTGGAAAGGCGGGAAAAGGGGGGCACTCATTCACTGTTAGTAGGACTGCGAAGTGGCATGGCCACTCAGGACATTAGTGTGGTGAGTGCTCAAAAGCCTAAAACTAGATCTACTACTTTTGGTGGTTTGAGTTTATGGCCTTCCTAAGCTCATCCATTATAATGCTTGGTCCCTAGTTGGCAGAACTATTTGGGAAGGCTTAGAAGATGTGCCTTTGTTGGAGAAGATTTGTTGCTGGGGGTGGGTTTTGAGGTTTCAAAAAAGCCATGTCATTCACCTCTCTCTCTCTCTCTCTCTCTCTCTCTCTCTCTCTCTCTCTCTCTCTCTCGTTTCATCATGTAAGATCTCAGCTGCCAATCTAGGACCATGTCTGCCTGCTGCCATGATCCCCAGCATGATAGTCATGGACTCTAACTCTTTGGAACCATGAGCGCCCCCCCCCAAATTAAATATTTTCTTTTATTAGTTGCCTTGGTATGGTATTTTATCATGGCAATAGAAACATGATTAAGATACCAGTCCTTGGCGTATGCTCGGAGGACTCAATGTCATACTCCATAGCTACTTGCTCAGTGGTGTTCACTGATGTTCAGTAACAACAGCTAGGACATGGAAACAACCTAAACAATCTTTAGTTGATTAACAGATAATGAAAATGTGATACATACACAATGGACTATCACTCAGTTGTAAAGAAAAAAATGAAACCATGAGATTTGCAATTAAATGTATGGAACTAGAAAATATACTGGATGAGATAAACCAGACTCAGAAACTTGAAGCTTGCAGGCTTTCTCATGGGTCATTTTAAGCCCTATACCATGAGATGTGAATATTCAGTTTAGAGTAACTGCAGACACCAGGTAAGTGAGAAGGAGCCAAGGGGTAACTCTAGAGTGGGGAATGGGGAAAATGGTAGGGAGGCTTTAACTAGGAAAGAGGGAAATATAGAGGGAGAGGAGGGTAATAAAGAACACAAAGAAAGTTTGAAAAGACACAGGGAAGCATACTATGTTATGCTTACCTAAAATTACATATAGCTACATGGTTTAAAGAAGTTATATGGCTTGACTTGGTAATTTGTCCCCCAAAGAGCCATAGATGATCTATCACAAATTCTAGTACCAAGCAAGAGAACTCTTCTCTATAGTTGATAGCAGAATCCAGGAGAACCCCCAAAACAATATAAACTATAGCTGTTGCTCTTGGATAGCTTCCGGAATCTGAAGGTAAGAACTGATTGTTGAAGACACCACGGCCTTTGGACCGAAGATCTGGAGGGATGGACCTAGAACTGACCTGCAGGCCTCGTCTGGAGGGCTGGCTCTCACAGTACCAGAAGGTGCTACTCAAGTTGCCAAGGTAGAGGAGCACTCAGTAGCTCCACCCAGTTATAAAGCCTTTGGGCCACCAACAATGACTAGACCACCAAGATACCCCCGATGGTGAAACAGTGGCGCTTTTATCATGGGAATGACCAGCAGTTGTCTAATCGGATGTAAGGCCTGCTCAACAGAAGGGACCTCATGTTCAGTCCTACAAACCTAGCCAACTCCCCTTGGCATGAGAGGTCAAAGACACAAGAGGAGAACCTACTACTCCCAAGTTTCGAAACCAGTGTATTCCTAACTTTTTTCTAAATTCCCAACTTTATACTCCCAGATAAGCAAAACTCTCACCCCTCATCCAAGAAGCTTCTTTTTCCAGCAGCTGGAAACAATTATAGAGATTTACAGCCAGGCAAAGTGCAGAGAAGAAGTGAGCGTGGTGTGCCCAACCCTGACCAATATATCTCCAACACAACTCCCGTGCCTAAGGCTCATGGGAAATCTTGAAAGAGGGGGCAGAGCGATTAGAACAACCAGAGGCCCAGGATACCTATTACTAGATGACGTCCCCTAGACAGGACAGGGAAAATGCATCCATGAGCTCGCAACAATATGACTCTCTGAACAGAACTAGTAAAATAATACTTTTAGTTGACTTGCCAATTTAGTCAAGGAAACACCACATGGTCCAACAGCTAGATGAAAAGCTACAGGTAGTCAAAGCTACTGAGTGTTGTCTCCAGGGACAAACCCCCACCCAGGTTACTTAGTCCCAAGTAGTCATCCCTGGACACATGAGCACATGATCAAAGCTAAATAGACTCAGTAGGTTGTATATGCATGCATGGATATGTATGTATACATATATACACGCACACACACTGATTAAAGAAGAGATTAATTCGGGATGGGGACACAGAAGGAGTTTCAGGGAGGAGAGGGGAGGTGGGGGTGAAGGAGATGTGGTGAGAATTTCACTAAGAAATTCTCAAAAAGAAAAAAAAAAGGATTAAAAAACAAGGCGGAAAAAAGGGGGGGGGGGTCAAGAATGTGATGACCAAAGAGCCAAGTGATGCTTGTAGGGACAGCGCAGCTTCCTTGCTTCTTCTGGATCACACTGAGCACCAGGGATATTGGTTTCTTGAGTTTCATAACACCATCTAGACTCTACGTGTTTACTGGTTTGTATTATAACCTAAGAGTTAATATCCTGAGAATTGCTTACTAGAATGAAATTGAAACTTTCTTAAAGCATTTGCTTTGAAATTGATAATATTTATACCAATAAAACCTAGGTATAATTCAGATAAATTATTAATTATAATTCATAATAATATGAAGAGATTATAATTCAATGAGGTAAAGACAACATCCTCTAAACACACTATGGCTAACTAATTATGCTATGTTACATACTGACTATATAGTGCCTTGTGAATTTCTTATGTGCTAACGGTGTACAAAGTACTTGAAATAGTATTAGTTTCATTAAAAAGTATTTTTCAAGTGAATGCTCTGCATGCATAGCATGTATAATTATTAATGTAGATGTTATTTATCAGTAGGCTGTTTAAGAGATAAACTCTGATCTCTTCAGCATGACATTCATAATTCAAACCCTTAAAAAAACTATGAAGTCAAGAATAAGAAGGACATAGTGAAATGAATAAAATCAACAAATTACAAATCAAGGAACCAATTGATATTGTGATTTCAGAAGTTTTAGAGCTGTTAAAGTCAGAATCCTTTTATGTTCATGCTATTCTCATTCTCTTGTTTGGGAATTTGCCCCTTTTAAAATATTGATTTATATTTGAATGAAGCTTGTCTAAGACAGACACAATTCTTAATGTTAGGTGGGAAGCAGGGGAGGGAGGGTCTGGGAGGAGTTGGCTGGTGGGGTTTGGGTTATGAATATGATCAAAATTATTATATGAAATTTTCAAAGAATTGACAATTCTTTAAAAAAGAAACAGTTATAAATAGACAGCATAGGAATATATATGTGCATATATATATATATATCCGAAGAACTCAGCCTATTTTAATTTAGTCATTTGCCTGCCATAATCTAGAATATACCTACACACTGAGGAATAAATTATGAAAACATTCTATTCTTTTTGATTCAACTTATATATGAGCTGAAAGATGAATGAAGATTTATCTGGTTTTCACAGCTTTTCCCCCTGTAAGCCAAGCTCATGCTTTGTGGCTGGCCACTCTGAGTGCCGAAACTTGGAGGCCAGGAAATCACCATGCTTCCCATTCACTGCGGCTTCTACTCAGATCACAGAGCGCTGAAAAGTGAGCCCTGTGCTCTTACCAAGCTTCCCTGGAGAGAGCTTCAAGACTCTTTCCCCATTTTCCTGAGTCACATGCTTGAGCTGTTCTCACCAATGGGGGCTCTGATGAGCTGACACCTGTATGCTCAAAGAGAAGAACTTTCCATTGCTCTTGCTCTTATCACACGCTTCCTACCATAATAGGAAGGCTGGAAAGAGCAGGCCATCCATGGCAGCTGAGGTTGTGAAACAGGAAGAGTATATCTAAAGGCACTGCCAACCCCTTTCTGCGGCTTCCTTCTCCGGTCAAAGAGACCGCACTGGGTGCAGTAGGCTCCTCTCCTATTGGAGCCTACCAAAGCTCTACCTTCATCCCTCGGAGGGTACCAGGTATGATAACTATTAGTAATAATCCTGATGACGGGTGCCACTGCCTCTTTTCCTCCTTGTTCCGTCCCTCGAAGAAGAGTCCTCATTGGTAACAGACACTATTCTCTCTCCAGGCCCTTCCTCATTGCCCACCATGGCTCTAGTCTCCTACGCAATTTCCACAATGATAGCATAGTGTATTCTAGACCTGATTAGCAGCCAGGCAGGTTTATGCAAATCATATTTTCCATTATCCTTTGTACCTGTCAAATTTTAGTACATTATCAATTACAAAATATAAATAACCAAGTATGCATCTATACATATTAAGTGTAAATGGATACCTCCATCTCTCCCTAAGTAGTATTATATGCCTAGGATTTCCTCAGCAAACAGGGCTTATGGTATGCTAGAGTCCTGGTTACCTACTTTACATAATTTAATTTATTATATACTTTAATGTACTTTATATATAGTTTTTAAACTTTAATTTTATAAATTTAAGTGCTGCAGAAATCTTAAAATAAAAATCTTGCCCTGTGTTCATTTTACAAATGGATAGTTCAAAATTCAGAAAATTAAAAAACTGTCCACAGTCACACAAGTCCCATGCAATGCGTGTTGGAACAAAGATTCAAACACACACAACACCCATCTTGTCTATTTTGCTTCCCTTCAATCCAAGGTCAGTTAAAGCCTGTGGAAGATGAAAAGCTAGCTTTTTCCAACATAAAAAAATTGAGATTGAGGGAGGAATACCCATGGTTTATAAAATCAAATTGTCCACATGGAGACTGTGAAAAAGTTCTTCCCAGCTCCAATTATCAAAGTTAAAGTGCCTTTGAGTACAAAATAAAGTTTTTTGAAGACACAAACTCTGTGGGTTTCTTTTTCCTGCTAAAGGTTAGGTTACAAAATTTCAGGAGGTTGGGCCAGTCAAAACTGTAAGCGCAAAGAAGGGCTTCTGTGAATTCATTGATTAAATGACTAAGTACTTCTTTGTAAGGGTCGGATGAACATGAAGCCCCCACTTTCTTTCTTAAAAATATAGTGTCAAGCCAGGCGGGGGTGGCACACGCCTTTAATCCCACCATTTGGGAGGCACAGGCAGGTGGATCTCTGTGAGTTCGAGGCCAGATTGGTCTGCAAGATCTAGTTCCAGAACAGGTTCCAAAGGTACAGAGAAACCTTGTCTTGAAAAACCATATATATAGTCAAGGTCATCTGTTTAAATTAGGTAAGAGCTGCACTTGAACTTAATGACTATGACATTGAGACTCTAAACACAGAGTTAACTGCTAGTATAGTCTCTGTATTTAAGATGCAGAATCCCAAATTATTGGTATTGGTTCTGTTGGGAAAAATTATTTTTGAGGCCTTTTTATAGAGATCAGGTTGGCCTCAAAGTCACAGAGATTCACCTGTCTCCTTCCGAGTGCTGGGATTAAAGGCGTGTGCCATCAGGCCTGGAAAACTTTAATAAGAAGGCCTTTCTTCTCTGTATTTTATGTTTGCAAAGGAGTTAGAAGTCAAGTTTCTACTTTTTTTTTCTCCCCAACGGAGTCTTAAAGACTCAAATTTCTTTGCTTATCACAGAACTGGAACTGAGTTTTGATTCAGCTTTGCTCTAACCGTTTGCAAGGCCTGTATGAAACATGCAACCTTCCTGGTTTTAGCTTAACCTCTTGTCAGATCAGAGATACTAGTTCCGAAATCTTGCAGTTACTGCATAGCTGGTATTTTTTGCTAGAGATGCCAGGATTTAAGCCACTTCCTCTCAAACAGCTGTTTGGATCCCTAAAATTAACTCTTTCTCAGGGAGAGATGAGCCAATGGTGATGTGATTCGTTACACAGGATCTACTCAACTAGTTCTGAGCTGTCAGAGTCAACAAATAAAGTACAAATGTGCAGTTAGGATTTCAGGTAAACCAGGGAAAATATGTATATGTACATACATATACATGTATACATACATACATATATATATATATATCATACATACAAGTGTGTACTTCAGGCACACTTACATTAAAAGCTGTTTTGTATTTGTACTTTATAAGGAAATTCATGTTTAATAGGATACCCCGTATTTTATCCGGCAGTTCCACTCCGGGTTTGGGTCCAGATGGAGCCATGAGCCCTGAAGGCTGTTCTGAAACCCACAACACAGATGTCTTCATGTTACTTTTCTGTAAAACGGCTCAGAGGTTTTTTTGTTTGTTTGTTTTTTGTTTTCCATAAAATTCCTGAAAAATTCTGTAAGCCAAAACACGCCTAGAACCACTGGGCTGATGTTGCCAAGAAACGGAAACATAACTGTGACCTCACCTGTAAGTGGGCGAGTTGATACAAAAGTATTGACTTTAAATAAAAATTGTTCCTATTCTCAAGCCGATTTCTGGAGAAAGTTGCTTGAAGAGAGAGGTCCCTTCGCCTGTGAGAGTATTCGTCTCACCACACTGCGAGCACACGTGTGCTGAAGTCACTGTTACTGTCCCGCACCAGGAGTGGGATCAAACCGGACTCCTGGCTACGGGTGAGAGTCAGCTGTACCTGCCCCCTGTCCCTGCTGCATTCCAATGGCTGCATCTGTTGGGGCTCATCAGCTCTGCCTCCCAGAATAGAAACGGGCTTGGCGCATGCTGTCCATTTTTAGTGAAGCCCTTCTGAACGGGGATTCCACTTTGCCATTCCATCACCGAAACGATTTGTAAAAGTGAAACATAGACCATAATAACCATAAATGCACGTTTAGAACAAAACTCTACGTTTATTTTTGGTCAGTTAACAAATATAGGGTATTTACAGGGGCTGGGGATTCGATTTTGTCAAAAAGTTATATTTGGGAGAGTCAAAGAGCTCCTTTGAGTTCTGCAGTACTAATTCAGTTAAAACTGATAAAATTGTGTCTCTCCTGAACTGTTGTATTAACTAAACCACGTGTCAAAGTGGTTGCTAATAACATTAAAGATGGAATTCTAAATCTCCTGAACAAACTCTAAGAATTTTCTCTGTAAAATAGTGGGAGAAAAACTTATAAGATTTAGAGACTTAAAACTACTATAGCAAAACACATGTAATTTTACTTTTATAGGGTATCACTCAAACATATCGGTTACTGTGTCCGTTTCCTTGGTTACAGCATTTCTCAAATTCCAGGATAAAGTTTTCTGCCTCCCAACTTGAGATCAAGGGACACGACCTGTGTCACCCGGCTGGAGATCCCCGCAGGAAAGTAGCTCTATTGCCACCAACACTCGGACACCCCCACCGTCTCCCACCCACACAGCCATACACACCCTAGGATCCGGAAGGCACGAGTTGGCAGTGCGGTCCCAGCTTCTCTCTCCCTCTCCCGTATGAAGTGAGAGCCCCGCTGGTAGTGATGAAGGTTTAATAGCAGCCTCTCTTGGGGAGGAGGAGATCTGTAGAGAGAAAGGGAGGGCGGGAGAAGGAAAACCCAGTGAGGAGTCACCAGCAGACGCCCGCCCGCCCGACAAACCCTAGTGGCAGTAATTTTTAGAATAGCCCTTTGCCATCCCACTGGAGGAAAAGGGTTGAGCCTGCGCGCTCGCCAGGAGCAGGCTGAGCCCTCCTCTCCCTCTTTGGTCTTCAGCTTGTGGGCAATTCAGGGGAAGAGTGCGTGCTCTGGTTGGTGGAGAGGGATTGGGTTTCTTGACCTGGCCAGGTTGTTCACTTGTTTTTAAGTCAAGGACTCAACGGATGTGAGGAAAGAAAATTAGCTGAATGGGTGTTCAGTTGCAATTCACGGAAGCAGGGACTTGAGTTGTAAAAAGGGAGATAGTGGCAAAAATTAGCTTCTGGGAAGGTAAATTGCTGTCACCTCAGGTCCTATGAGGCGACTGTGTATAAATAGATTCTCTGTGGAGGAGGAGACATGTTTACCAGGACGGGAGATGTTCGGCAGCGCTTCAGTATGGGACTGACGTTTCATAGTTTAATCGAGCCAGCAGCCATTGATCCCCAGGAGCGTCTGTAATAATCACACTGGCACAGGAGTATGTTGGGAAATATCTTCTTCGGCAACATTTCATACAAGGAAGGCAATTCAAGTGATTGTAATTGACAATCACTTTTAATAGGCTCCTAGGGTACGGAATGACTGCTCTAAAGGTCAGTATGGTGTCAGCTTCAGTCATGGGCAAATAGCAACGTCCGAATTGTCCTTTATCAGTTAGATGTCATCCTGGCCTACTGAGAAGCCAGTCTGCATCTTTAATTGCTAGAAGAATGAAAACATCAGCAACCAGAAATACTGGGTACCAATGAAAAAAATCATAATGAAGGGAGAAATTAGAGGTGAGCTGGAATTGAAATTCGTTTAGCCGAATATGCTACAAATAGGCCTAAATGAGTTAACACCAGGAAAAATAATGAAAAATCATGAAGGAAAACTGCAAAGAACTGGGTTCTAATGATAAAACTGCAGCTTGATCAAGACCCGATTCTCTGTAAACGGAAGGATGGAAGTCGAGGAATTGATAGACAGGTGTGATGTAGAAGCGACGTAAAAAGGACTTTCTTCTATTCACCCTTCCTCCCTTCCTTCGGTTTTCCCTCTCTCCTCTTTCCCTTCTTCTCCTCCCCCGCTTTCTTTCTTTGAGACCCAATCCTACTATGTAACTCAAAGCTAGCATGGAACTCTCTCTGTGGCCCAGGCTGTCCTTGAACTTGTTAGCTTCCTTCCTCATCCTTTTGAGGGCTGGAATTATAGGCTCAGATCACCATGCCTTGTTTGATCTTAGATGTTTGGCTTCCACTCATGGATCTTTCGCACAGAATCTGGGAGAAGCAAACCAGGGCAGTTTATTTAATGGCCTACATTGAAATCTTTCTATATTTGGTTTTGAGATGGGGTCTTGCCACGCTGCCTGGGCTCAAGAGATCCATCTCCAGAGTACTTTGGAGTACAGGTGTGGACCAGTGAGCACCCCACCACCACCGGCCTTGATGCAGGTAAAGGGTCAGAGCATTCAATCCTGTTTTCACCATACTGTAAAATCGCTGCTGGGCTCAACCTCTGGGACCTACACAAAGCTGGACGTCATGGCTCACATCTGCAACTTCCACATTCCTATGGCAAAGTGGGACACAGGGACAGGGACCCATCCAGAAACTTACAGATCAGCTTGCAGTGGCAGCAGAGGCATGGGACTTTGTGTGTTGGTGTGTGTGCGAGATTCTAGCTGCATGCTCTCAGGAGGAGGTGGCACAAAACAGAGTCAATAAGCAGAGTTCTTTCACTCAGGCTGTGGGGAATCTAACTGAAGAGACGGAGGCCATGATGGAAGACACTTTGGAAACTGTTCCTGTGGAGAAGAAAAGGATCAGTTCCACAGGCTCTTTGTTAGTGGCTCGCACATTGAAACCACAGAAGAAGGTCTGAGAAACAACCACACACAATGGGAAAAGCACACAGACTGTGTGGTGATGAAGGACCCTGAGAACAAAAGATCAAGAGGGTTTGGTTTTGGAAATGCCCTCATCCAAGGCTGAGCTGATGCTGACTTGACTGCAAGGCCTCTTTCAGCTGATGGAAGAGCCGCTGAGCCAGAACAACACCAGAGAGGGATCTTGAAAACTCAGCACCCACATGGCTGTGAAGGTTAGAGAAGGTCTGTGGGGTTAGAGAAGATGCTAAGAACATCACTAGAGTTTTCTTTTTAAAATGTGGAAAAACAAATACTATTTAAACAACAATATTTTAAAAGTTACTGATAGGCAGTCAGGGAAGAAAAAGGCTTTGACTTTGTTATTCTTGATGACTATAACCCTGTGAAAAAGAATCCCACAATTATGGCACCATCCATGGTCACAGTGCAGAAGTTAGAATGGCAAGGAATGCAGAAGTCCAAAGAGCCAGGAGTGAACGAGGAGAGAACTCAGGTTTGGGGGGGGGGGGAATCTCATCGTGGTGGTGGAAATTTTGGTCCAGGACCAGGGAACAACTTTCCTGGGGAAGGGGTGATGGATATGGAAGTGGACACGGATTTGGCTTGGCTACCATGGGTATGGTGGAGAGCCTGGGGGTGGCCACTTTGGAGGTAGCACTGATTATGGAGGAGAAAGAGGAGAACAGGGGGGTGGAAGCCTGGATACGGCAAACAGGAGTGGGCCGATGGAGGTGATCATGACAACTGCAGAGGAGGAGAGGCCACGAGTGGGAAGGAGAACGGCTTTGGAAAGTGTAGTCAGCAGTCTTCTCTATAGCACAAGGAAGAGCAGAAACTCGGTGGTGGCGGGAATGTGGAGGAGCAATATCGTGCAGGAAGCTCTGGTCCTTGGGGCGGAGAAGGAAGTGGGGGTGATGGTGGGAGGAGCCAAAGCCAGTTTCCTCCTACTTGCCATGGGTTTCAGGATAGAAAAGGGAGAGGATGAGAACCCACAGGAACTGAACAGCTTCAGGTTATCAAAAGAATAGTGTCAGAAGGACTCTTATCTCAGTCATGCACAACCTAAATGCCCCTCAACCAAAGAATGGATAAAGAAGATGTGGTACATTTACACAATGGAGTACTATACAGCAGGAAAAAAATGACATCTTGAAATTTGTGGACAAATGTGTGAATCTAGAAAACATAGTAAGCAAGGTGACCCAGATCCAGAAAGACAAATATCAAATGTACTCACTCATAAGTGGCTTTTAGACATAAAGCAAAGAAAAACCAGCCTATAGTTCCCAATCCCAGAGAACCTAGATAACAAAGAAGACCCTAAGAGAGACATTCATGGATCTAATCTATATGGGAAGTAGAAAAAGGCAAGATCTCCTGAGTAAATTGGGAACATGGGGCTCATGGGAGAGGGTAAAAGGGGAGGGGGAGGGAGGAGGAAGGGTTGGAAGTGGAGAAAAACAATTCAAAAAATGTTAAGAAAAAAAGAACAAGTAGAACATTTCCTTATAATATCCTTGGCTTGTTGACTTCTAAAGAAAAAGTCATTTTTTTTCAAATTTTTACTGTTGCTGTGATGTTTTTATGAAATTATGAGGCCTTCAGCATATTTCCAATCAATAATTGATCCATTTCTGCATTACCTTGTGCTAGAAGACCTGGCTGACCCATATGGGATTAGATACGTGTTATGTATATGAGACGATTCCTATTCCTAACTGTATCTTGTAACTGAATAAATGGTAAAGTCAAAAATTTAAGTGTGCGTGGAGTTAAACTATTAAACATTTATGATTTAATAAAGATAATTCTAAAGAAAAAAAAGAAGTATTTATAGTTGAAAGCACAGTTGAATTATAGTTAATAGCCTTGGAGCACATCTGGCTACTGCAGACCACAAACCTGGCTATGCAGTTGCCTATTTACTTACACCACCAGCAGTAATTAATTGTCAGTGCTATTTCTCACAGTAACACATGCAGGAATTACCTGAGAACACTGTAGAACTGATTTTATAAGGTGGGTCTGGAGAAGGGCAGTTGAGAGCCTGTCTTTAATCAGTTTCATGGGTAATGCTGATATTGACAGTCCAAGGGTCATATTTTGCCAGCAGCAAGGCTTATAGCACTTAGCTACTCGGCAGTGTCTTTACTGAAAAGGAAGTGGAAATCTGGTGTGGTGGCTTCCATCTGTTAACCTCAGCTAATAAGGAGGCTGAGGTAAGAAGATCAGCTGAGCACAGAGTTTGAGAATATTCTGGGAGACAGCCAAAATCTTGATTTGTGTGTGTGTGTGTGTGTGTGTGTGTGTGTGTGTGTGTGTGTGTGTGTGAGAGAGAGAGAGAGAGAGAGAGAGAGAGAGAGAGAGAGAGAGAGAGAATGAATCTCAAAAACCCAGTTGTGCTTTCTATCTGAAATGTCCCCCACAGGCTCATGTTCTGAGTATCTGCTTCCCATGTGGAGACACTGTTTTGGGAGGTTCTGAAAACGTTCGAAGGTTGGACCCAGCTGGGGCAGGCCATTTGTTTCTGGCCTCTGCCCGCTCACTCAGCTTCTTGTCTAACATGCTCTTCTGCGCATGCTCCCATTGCCTCCATGTTCTGTTCGAGTGCATGGGGCCCAGTGTCCACAGAATGAACACAGAAACCATTCGCTGGAAAGCAAAAAAAAAACCAAAAACCCTCTCTCCCCCTTGTTGTTTCTATAAGGTATCCTGTGGCTGTTTGCTTTCTACTCTGAAGTATCCTCCATGGCACAACAGTGCCAGTAAAAGCCACTGCACAGTTCTCTTGGTGGGTGTCTGGAGTAGCAATTAGCGACAAGTCACCCAGCGTGACACAGAGCTGGCAAGATGGGACAGTCATGGCCAGGCTTGGGCTGGAGCACAGCCAAGCAGTAACTTGGAACCAGGGTGACAGACACAAACCTAAGGACATAGGCAACAACCCGAGATTCTGGGGAAGATCTTCCCAAGGCTGGGGACTTAGAAAGGTCAAGTCAGTTTTGTTTGAGTATCAAGAGTTGGAGAACTAAGCTTACATGTGCACTAGACAAGTACCAATCCATCTTTTTTCCCTGACTAAAAACAACTGGCTTGAAGACAGGTCACAAGAGCCAAGAAGTCCTATTTCTCATAATCAATACGGTATACACAATCTTTGCCCGAATAATTGCTGTCAGTGGCGACTCACTCCTCTTAGAGAATAGAGGTGAGGAGATTTCTTTTCGGATAATAGATTCGAATCACTCCCTTGTCAAGGGGAGAAAAGGGAGTATGCTCTATTATTTCAAACACATGATTTCTAAGCAAATACTAAACAATTTTAAGGTTCATCAGAGACCTTGTTTTGAAAACAGACGTGAAGCCCAGTGAAATAAAACCTTTAACGGAAACCATAGCTGCCTCTGTAACTCTGCACTGCCTTCCAAGACCGTCTACAGCACAGGCTTGGCCTGTACTCAGTGTGCTGAGAGGGCTCTTGAGTTAAGTCGAGCTTGCCAATCACATGCTTTGCTCTGACATTTCAAAGGCAGCAGCACTGTTTTGTGTGAACTATCCTTGCAAATGTGGAAGCGATACACCAAATGTATTACAGGCTCTTTTAAAAGTATGGCTTGGAATTCAAAACACGGATCATGATTCGCTAGTAACGGCAAGAGCACATAGTAAAGGGAAGTTGCCAATGATGCCAAATGACAAAGAAAATCTACATAGAACACTAGACTCTGTTTTTGTGCAGCCATGGAAGACTTGGCCTTGCTAAAATGTAGAAGCTCATGGTTCAGAGAGTTCGCTTTCCTAGCAGAGCAGTTGGCTCAAAGTTAGGCATTATTCTCTAGTTTAAAAGGTGTAAAGTTGTCTACTGACAACTTTTGAGGAGTGTGTCAGAAAAGTTTTCACCAGTCTTCTTCTTTCTTGACTCTCTTGACTCATCTCTATGAGCCTGTGCTAATTGCTTCCTGGTTCCCACAATGCCATAAGTCTAGCTGTCTCTCCCGATGTTTCCCTTAGTGTGACAATGTGTTGTCTTTTCTCTGATCTGTGAGGTCCTAGAGGACAAGGTCAATACGGTATACACAGTCTCTGCCCAAATAATTGCTTATTCATTTTTTGTACCTCAATACTTATCATGGTACCTGGTATATGGTAGATGGCTGACAGCCTACCACTCTAGGGCCGGCCCATTGCTTGTGGTAGGGAATCCCTCATTCTGGAGTTAAACATGGTCAAAATCAGAGTAAGGAAGACATCAAAGACCATCCTCTCACTAGAGTATTCCAGATCTACCTTCAGAAAGTAGGAGACGATCAGAGTCCGCTCTGCTCATTGGTCTAGGCCAGTGACAGTTCCACCGTTCTCCATGCTCCTCCTTTATCTTCCACTGAGCTGTGGTTTGAACTCTGTTCCCATTAAAATATTTATGTTCTGCTTCATCAAAATCAAGAGCTATATTGTTGAAGCTCAAGAAAGCCTAAAAATAAATTTCAATACCTCTTTTGCAAAGTTTTAATATTTTTTAACAAGTATTTTTTTAACAACAAAAAAAACATGCTCAGTTTAAAAAAGAAGACCCCCAAGGCTTAAAGAAATCTGAAATAATGGTGGCTTAAGATTTTAAAATTGAAATGAATTATATGTTGTCTTCAAACAGTTTAAATTGTAAATATTTCTGAGAATAATTTATTATTTTCTAACATTTGATGGTTGCCTCTGGATTCTTCTGTGAGAAACAGCACCTCCTTACTGCCCAGAAAACAGCTGGGAAGGGCATGACAGTTAAAAAATATCCTGGTTGCTAAAATAGGTACAGGATCCTTTTTCTGAAATTCACACTAATTTTACATGGGTAAACCTTTGTGTTCTTGGTCAGTGTACTTTAGGATAAAATTAAATATTAAATATTATTTAACATAACAGTCTAGCTGGTTTCTGTATGTCAAGAAGAGAATTAGAGTCAATTACCATGAACATACTAGACATTATAATCTTCCCTTCAATTTGTCTAAGTTGAATACTTGAAATAAATGAAATAAGTCTCAGTAGTGGTGTAGGAGGATCTGCTTTCTATGTGTTGCTTTCCTTGGTTGAATAAAGAAAACTGCCTTGGTCTTTTGATAGGGCAGCCCTTAGGTGGGTGGAGTAGACAGAACAGAATTCTGGGAGGAAGAAGGCAGTCTGGCAGACACCATGATTCTCTGACCTGAGACGGACGTCAGTTAGAATCTTGCCAGTAAGCCACAGTCACATGGTGATTCACAGATATAATAGAAATGGGTTAATTAAGATGAGGGAGTTAGCCAATAAAAGGCTAGATATAATGGGCCTCCAAGTCACATGCTTGCTCACATTACATTGCCTTAGGTAATATTTCATTAAACTGTGTGATTTAGTGATTTGTTACTGACCTATACAACAGGGCACACACTCAGCAGATAGGTGTGTGGCCAACAACTGGCAAGAAACATCTGTTAACTGGGGAGCAGCCCACTTAGGTTGAGCTCTCTCTCTCCTTAGCTTTGATCTGGGCCTTTTGCAGAGATGGCTCAGACAGGATTACCAGATTATCAGTCAATTGAGATGCCATTGTTTGGGGCACACAGCTTGATTTAGCTATCACCATGAAAGCTGCCCCTGACCGAGTTCTGCCTTAAGCCTGGTGGGGCTCTTCACACACACAAACTCATTTAGCTTTCACAGAGAGGCCCTTTTCACATCACAGTTGAGGACACTGGGGTTACAGAGATTAAGAAGCTTATACCAGGCAAAAATTGGTACTAGATGGTGGAGGGAAGGGAGGCAGAAGACTCCTGTAAAAGTGTTGCCAGTGTTTGATCCCTTAAGAGTAGACTGCTTGTTAGGTAGATCACCAAATTTAGCAGGAAGACATATCCAAACTGGCAGCTATATGAGTCAGAGGAGAAGCACAGAAGCGTGGAAAGAGCAAGGTAGAACATCTCCAAGAGGCCACAGCTCCATGGAATGAAAATATGCTCAGATCTGCAACATGATGAATGACGACTTAAAAGTTTACGTGTAAACATGACCAACGACCTCAAACAAGTAGGAAAGCCCATGTAGGAGGCCCTAGAGAGGCCAACCAGCAACATAGAAGGAAAAAAAAATCATCAAAATAGATGAGAAAATCAGCATTGTGGACAGTGGATTGCCAGTATGGGCTTTGTATTTAGCAAAATAGTAATACTCTAAAAACATTCAGTGGGAAAATTGAAACTTAAAAACATACAGATCTTGGAAATGAAAAGCTTAAACCAAATAAAGCACTCAGTGTAAGTGTCATCCATGGGCTTGGCCAAGCACCAAAGAAAGAAAAGGAATATTCTGTATACTTTAAAAAAAATGACTTTCAAGTATCAGTAAGGGAAAAGAACTAATGAGCATAATTAAAACGTCTAAGAACATGAGGATGCTGTCAGGAGACCATATCTAAGAATCCACCGGATGAATCAATAGAGGAAGTTAAGATAAATGCTAAAGGACTAAGGAATCTGTTCAGTGGTACTATGGCAGAAAACTTCCCAAATATAGAGAAAGAAATAAACATCTAACTGCAAAGGGAAATCCCAAATAGGTATGACCAGAGAAACACTTCTTGATGACACAGAGTCAAAATGTCAAGAAACTAAAACAGGTGCTAGAGTGTCTCATTGGTTAAAAGTACAGTCTGTGTTTCCAGAGGACCTGAGTTCGGATTCCTGTATCCACATCAGATGGTTCACAACTTCCCGTAATTCTAGTTCTAAGAGATCTGATGCCTCTGGCCCCCATGGACACCCGCATGCATTACACAACCCCCCTCCACACACAAATACAATTTAAAATTGACATGCAAGGTAAAAACTAATATTAAAGCCACAGGTTAAAGTACCAACGTACATAAAGGCAAATAAATCAAGAAAAACACTAGTCCTTCATCACCAACCCCCAAAGTCATGGAGTAATCTATTTCAAGTCCTAAAAGCCAGTAAGTGCCAACCCAGATTGCTATATCCAGTACAGCTCTCTTTTAAAATTGGTGATAAAATAAGGACAGTTTGAGACAAACTAAGGCACATTGTGACCACCAAGCCAGCTCTGCAAGTGGTGCTTCAAAAGAAAAGAGACCATCTCATCTCACTTGTGAGAGCAAACTAAGACAAGAGTTCACTACAGATGGGTATGAGAGAGTAGGAAGGAATCTACCATGTCTAACATATTAAATCAATAAGTACCTACCACAACAGTAGGGAAAGAAAATGACAAACAGCTATCAAACCCAAGGAATTGGGAAATAACTCTCAAGAATGATTATAAATGTAAACAGATTTTTTTTACTCAAATCTATTACTTACTCACTCACTAACAAAGATGATACTGACTGACTGGATTATACAGCTAGACCCAACTATGCCCTCTCTGAGAAACACAGCTAACTGGTAATGATTCCCACAGACTAAGAGGCAAAGGATATCTGTCAAGCAAATAGAAGCCAAGCATAAAAAGTCCAATAAAAAGTCCAATAAGTTCTGATACAACAACAGAAGACTACAATATCACACTCTCCTCCACCAATCACCAAAGAGACTTCAGGATCAAATCACACCACAGATCAAATGTCTCCAACAGATAACTACAGAATGTTCCATCCAATAGAAATAAGAATACTTACTTTTCTAGGCAGCCAATGTTACCTTCTCTACAGAAACCACCTCCTAGGTTTTGAAGCAAGTCTTAACACACACAAGCACACATGTGCACGTGTACATGTACATACGAACACGCGCACATTTTCTCTTGTTTCTTACCAGATTGTGGGGTAATACCAGATAAAATTAAGAATCAATATCTGGAGAAGTGCAGAAACCACACAAATTCTTAGACACTGAACAATACACTGTTTTTTGAATGATCTAGGTCATTAAAAAAAATTCTGGGAGGAAATTCCAGAGTTCCTAGAATCCAGTGGAAATGAAATCACAGTCTACCAGAGCCTCTGGGATACAGCAGATGCAATTTTAAAAGGAAACTTTGATGGAGAGCTGCCATCGAAAACTCAGAACAGTCTCGGATAACCTGATGACGCACAGTAAGTTAGATCTGAGGAAAGCAAGAACAGCCCAAACCCCAAAGCCGAAGACCACAAAAAATGAAAAATAGATCAGGGGTAAAAATAGTGAAGTGGAGAGTAAAGACGAATCACAGAACTGATCAAACAAAAAGCTGATTCTTCGAAAAGAGACGAAATTGACAAACTCAGTTCATACTAACCAAAAGCAAGAGAGAAAAGGCCAAAATTCATAAAATTAGAAATGAAAAAGGGCAAGTCACATGCTACCAATGATCACCCACAAAGCTGTATTTCAAAGTTCCAAGGGGACATGTTAGCCTGTGGTTAACAGGGCTCCTACAATTTTAGCCAGAGTTGTTCAGAATCTTGGCACTTTTTGTTGAAAGAGAGGAACCGCTTGGGCCCATATTTTCAAAGAATGAAGTGTACAACTCTAGGCCCAGTAAGGGGTCAAAGGTAGTTTTTAAGATAGGAATACTAAGGCACATGATTCCAGCCATCTGAGGCTTTAATATGTGTGCATGAAGCCTTGCTGGGCCTTTAAAATATTTACATATGTTCCAAATTTTCTTTCATATTCATGTCTTGGCTGAAGTGAGGGTGTCTGTAGGGAAGATAAGGACTATCAGGCCAAAGGAGCCAACCTGGAATCTGCCTGGGGTTGTCAGAGGTCCTGATAGTCGGTAGAACACCAGGTAGACTTATCTTCCTATAGGTCTCCTGTTATATATATTTCTCTTCCTGTAGGTCTCCTTTTATATATACATGGGGGTGGGACATTCTTTGAGTGAAGGGCTGACAGAATAAAGAAGCATTTCATGCAAGTAAGAAATCATATTTAACCTGGCGGTGGTGGTGCACGCCTTTAATCCCAGCACTCAGGAGGCAGAAGCAGGCAGTTCTCTGTGAGTGAGAGGCCAGCCTAGTCTACAAGAGCTAATTTCAGGACAGGCTCCAAAGAAAAAAAAAGAAAAGAAAAATCATATTTAAAATGATATGGAAGAAGCCGACCAACCAACCCAAACACAAATCATATTTACATTCGTGCAGTGGAAGCCCCATGAAAATATATTTTAGAAATCTGAATTATATGGGTCATGATCAATTCAGCAATGCCACCTGTGTGACACCAGAATTGTGAGGGCCATTTCCAAGGCCCGAAATGGAATGCTGAGTGTGCAGTGAGGTCAGCATCTATGTGTGGTGTGGGAAGACAGCGCTCCATTACGCTGAACTATAATTGGACATTCCGAATGCTAGCAAGCCAGGCCCACAGCAGAAGGGGTCAGGCCCAGAGCTGTCAATCTTAGTAGAAAAGTTATGTTAGCACATGGCTCCCTATGAAGCAAATAAACCTCCAGCAAGATAATTTTGCATATTAAATGCATTTATTTTTTTCAAAAATAAAACCAGACCCAGCAAGATGCCTCTGTTGGTAAAGGTACTTGCCACAAATACCAATGACCTGATTGTGAACCCCCGCTCCTACATAATGGAAGGAGAGAACTGACTCCTACAGGTTGTCTTCTGACCCCCATGGGTGCACCATGGCAAACTTATATGTGTGTGCATGCACATGCACATGCGTGTACACACACACACACATACACACACACCATAATAGATAAATAAAATAAATGAATAAATAAAAATCAGTTGTGATATGGGATGCCTCTCTGTATGTTGTGAATATGTTTTATTACCGTTGGTTAATAAAGAAGCTGCTTTGGCCTATGAGAGGACAGAATATAGCAAGGTAGGAAATCCAAGCAGAGAAAGAAGAGAAAAGCAGGTGAAGTCAGAGAGACACCATGTAGCTGCTGAAGGAGAAAGATGCCAGAACCTTACCAGTAAGCCACAGCCTTGTGGTGATACACAGATTAATACAAATGGGTTAATTTAAGATATAAGAACTACCTAGGAATATGCCTAAGTCACTGGCCAAGCAGCACAGTTAATATAGTTTCTGTGTGATTATTCAGGTCTAGGTGGTCACGAAACAAAACTCAGTCTCCGATTACACAGTTGATAATGCTTTGTGATGGCAACTGTACTGAAGAAACTACAAAAATTTAAAAATAATAGCTTCATCTTCTCTGCCTAGGCAGATCCTGCATGTCCTTCACCAAGGTTTAGTGAGGTGAGTCCACCTGGCCCTCCAGTACAAAAATATTACCTAAACCCCCAGGTTAAGCCTTGATTCCATATGTAGAGGTCCAGTCTAGCTTGGTCATTTCTGCCTGTGCTGCCACAACTTTATAGGTTTCTTCCAGAACCCTCCCTACCTGTGCACGGTCTACAGGTCCTTCCTACACCACAACCAACTTCCTTGCCCAGCAAGATATTGTACATCCTTTATCAAAGTCTGGCCAGGTGAGTCTACCTGACTCTGACTACCCCTCAGCCCCCAGATCTACCCCTAAACTCCAGGTAAAGGTCAAAATGCATATAATGTACACCAGCTCAGCCCTCTGACTTCATTCCACTGAAGCCATATATAATCTTTAGGTTAGACCTAGTCCACACATCCTGTCTACATCAGACACAGAACTAAAAATGAAGTCCACACGCCCATAACTTATAGAAAAAAATATAAACAACGTGAAAGATCAAAGAAGTATCTCCCCCTCTCTCCCTGCTTCACTGTAGGAATTCCTACAGCAGCAGTCTTTAAGTTACCCACCCACTTGGGTGTGGCCTCTTACACTATATATGCTGATGTAAAGCACGCATTCACTCTCTTCCAACTGCATAATTTGATTCCTGTTCCCCGTTCGTGAAAAAGATTGTGATCCAGAGTCTACTCCTAGATAAATAACCCTTTATTATACTCAATTCTGAGCTAGTGTGGGATTTCTTATTAGCATCCTTTTCCATCCCCAATCAGCTCTATGCAAATGTTCTCCTGTTGGGGGAGATCACTTGTTTGTTCCAGCGGCCCAGACCATGAAATAATCACACAGAAATTATATTATTTACAATACTGTTTGGCCAACAGTTTAAGCATATTTCTGGCTTACTCTTATATCTTAAATTAACCCATTTCTATTAATCTGTGTATTGCCATGTGGCTGTGGCTTACCAGTAAGGTTCCAGCACATTTGTTCCCTACCATGGCTACATGGCTTCCTATGACTCCACCTTCTTTCTCCCAGTATTCAGTTTAGTTTTTCCCACCTAGCTCTACTCTGCCCTATCATAGGCCAGAAAAGCTTCTTTATTCATTAACCAATAAAAGCAACATATATACAGAAGGACTTCCCACATCATTTGCCCATAAGAATTTCCAAGATGATCCCAAGGACACAAGATTTAAAAAAAAAATCATAAAATTCATTAAAGAATACAAAGAGTTGAAGAAAAACACAAAGGGGACAAATAAACTTAAAGAGAATAAACTTCTGAGGGATGCACAAGAAAACAGAAGCATATAGCTGATGGAAATGATGAAGATGATGTAACATTTGAAAACAGAATTCAGGCTGGGTGGTGGTGGCACACACCTTTAATCCCAGTACTTGGGAGGCAGAGGCAGGCAGATCTTTATGAGTTTGAGACCAGCCTGGTCTACAGAGCTAGTTCCAGAACAGACTCCAAAGCTACAGAGAAACCCTGTCTCAAAAAACCAAAAAGAAAAGAAAAGAAAGAAAGTAAGTAAGAAAGAAGGAAGGAAAGAAAACAGAATTCAGTAAGAGATATAAATATTTGAAGAGGACTACAGATGAGATGAAAATGGAATTAAAAACCTTACTAACCCAATGAGAAAACTGAGAGAGTCTACGTCAATACTTGTGGCTCCTGACACCATCAAAGCCCATGCCAATGCCAGGGGTCTGGGTCTCCACCTGGGACCATGTTGGTGTCTGAGGGCCACATTACCAATAGAACCATACCAATCAGAGTGGCGTGTGCTACCACAGGGGCCATGGTGTTGTCTATGTCAGGGATATTGCCAAGGGCCGTGTCTGGATCCATGGCCCCATCACAGCTGGGTCTGAGCTGATGTCTGTGGCTCCTGATACCATTGAAGGTCTTGCTGACACCAGGGGTCTGGACTGCCACCTGGGGCCATGTTGGTGAGCAAAGGGCACACTGCCATGGGGCATGCCAATCTGAGTAGCCCACATTGCTACCTAGGGCTATGGTGACATCTAAGCCTGGGCTGCTGCCAGGGACCATATCTGTGTCTGTGAGCCTACCAGAGTTGGAGTCTGTGATGTCCATGACCCATGGTGCCACCAAAAGCCACATGAATGCCTGGAGTATAGACCACATCCTGTGGCCATGCTGGTATCTGAGGGTCATGCTACCACTGGGACCATGGTGTCATCTGGACTAGGGCTGCTGCTGAGGGCCATATCTGTGTCCCTGATCCTACCATAACCAAGGTCTGTGTCAATGTATGTGGCTCCTGATACCATGGAAGGCAATGCCAATGTCAGGGGTCTGGTTTGCCACCTGGGGCCTTGGGCATTGCTGCCATGGGGGCCATGCCATCCAAGTGGCCTGCGCAGCCTGGGTTGCTAATACAGGTCATGTCTGGGTCTGTGGTGCAGCAGCATCAGAATCTGGGCTGATGTCCATGGCTCCTGTTACACAGCGTGTCATAGGAACCATGTGTGTTGAAATCTGAGGGCTGTGCTGAGCCAGCTCAGGCCATCACTAGCCCCAAGATCCTTCTCTTCTCTGGACACTGCAGGGGGAGAGCTGGTGCCCCCCCCAGGGAGAACTGACCCCCTTACTTTGGAGAGATGGTCCTAACTCTCACCACAGGTGTAGGAAAGCATGGGCCTAGTTGAGCTGGATGTCCTTTGCCTGACACACATCCTAGGCCTGGGGTTGGCCCATCCTCACAGCTGCCTCATCTATGACCTGTTGAATGGAGTGCATGAAGGGGCCGATCATGGGAATGATAGCCGCAGAATCTCCATGACCCTGGGTGAAAACAGGCTATCCAAGAGGAGTTTCAGTGAGGGTCCAGTGATGATGGCGTGTCAGAGGCCAGAGGCCTTGAACTGGGTCAGGGACTCATTGCGGTGGACATTTTGTGGGTGTGGCTGATTGGACAAAAGGTTCTACTGTGTGATACACTGCAATTCCTGATGCTGCTAGGATGAATGTGGAGGTGTTGAAAAGATGGAAGAGTGAGATGGGTTTGTTGTTTGTTTGTTTGTTTGTTTGTTTTTAATTAATTTGGGGAAGCATACTTCAGGAGTGAAGGGTGAATATGGAGGGACTGGGAGGTGAATGGGATTGGAGCGCATTATGTGAAATTTCCAAAGGATCAATAAAGAGTTTTTTTTTTAAAGACATTGGAGAAACTGGTGTATTAATAATAAATATGTTTTAAATAAATCAAGTACGTCTGTGCTACTTAAACATTCTCTCGGGCTTGCAATCAAATCAAATCTAAATGCTAGGTTCAAAATGATAGATCATTAAACTTAGAACCCAGGTTGTTAAGATGCATTAAGAAGGGCCAACCAAGAAACACCAGATCCTTAAAAAAAAGAAAGAAAGAAAGAAAGAAAGAAAGAAAGAAAGAAGGAAGGAAGGAAGGAAGGAAGGAAGGAAGGAAGGAAAGAAAGAAAGAAAGAAAGAAAGAAAGAAAGAAAGAAAGAAAGAAAGAAAAGTTAAGAACTGGGTCTGATGGGGTACACCTGTAATGCCAGAACTATGGAAGACTAAGACAGGAGAAGGGGCAACTTCTAGGCCCACTTGTTCTAAATAGTGAGCCCTTGTCTCGAAAACAACTAAGAAATGCTTCAATGAGAAGCATAGATAGTGTAACTCAGATTTCCCGAGTGCCTGTGACCTGAACCCTGCCCTTTTATTCAAACATTAGTGACTGCTTTCTAAATCTACACAGAGGATGATAGCAGGCTTTTTTTGGGGCCATCAACCAGCTCCTAAAACATGACACCAAGACTTATTTTTAGTTATGAATAACTGACCTTAGCTTAGCTCTTGTTTTAATCTCTTTCTCTTTATCTGTTTTGCCTCAGTTTTTTTTTTCCCTTTCTTTCATTCCGTGTATCTTACTTTCCTGTTTCCTCCATGTCTGGTTGGCAGCCGCCTGACTTCTGGTCCCAGGCCTCTCCTTCTCCGTCTCTTTTGATCCTAGATTGCTTCTTCTACTTATTTTCTCTACCCACCAGGCCCACTTATCACTCTACTGCCTAGCTATTGGCCCTACAGCCTTTTATCAGACCAATCAGGTGCCTTAGGCAGGCAAGGTGAAACAGCAACACATCTTTACATAGTTAAATAAATGCAGCATAAACAAATGTAACACGCCTTTACATAATTAAAGTAATATTCTACACCATAAACAAATGTAACACACCATTACATAATATAAGTAATATTGCACAACATAAACAAATGTGGCACATCTTTGGTGACAACATGGGCCATGAATGTCAACACAGACCTCTGCTGGGATAGGACCACAGTCCCAGACATGGCCCTTGGCAGAAGCCTGGCCCAGATGTCACCCTGGCCCTGGGTGGCAAGCAGACCATCCACATCGGCCTGTTCCTCGCTTCTTCTTCAGCTCTACCTCTTTCCACAGCACATGACCCATTCTGCCTTTTCTTTTTTGTTTCTCAACACATTCGCTCATCCTATGGTGCCCACCTGCCCGGCAGGCCTGTGGATATCTTCAGCCAACCTCAGCTATGAGGACCCGGGTGGACTGTCAATGCCTTCAGCCAGCCTGGGGTCACTTAAATTATATCCTTAACCAAAATAGAATCACACCACTTCATCCTTCCCTTTCTTTCTCCCTGTCCTTCCCAGGTATCCTCCCTGGAGAAATTGGTAGCCTCTGTTTCTTATTATCATTTCACACACACACACACACACACACACACACACACTTTTTTTTTTGAGTTGGATTTGACAGTGAGTATTAATAACCTTTCAATACCTTTGAACTGAGAGGTTTCACTGAACACTGGGAAATAACCAGAAGGGGGCAGCAAGATTGTGCGCCTCAGATCTCTCGTGGGAGAATTTCACATGCAGGGAGATATCACTGTTTTCCGTTCTAAAAGAAATTCCTTCCATTTTTCTTCTTAATAAGAAAACCAATTCATTTATCCCAGTGAATAGCTTTTCCAGCCGTGTCAGTAAGAAGGGTTAAAATTACACAGGGTTAGAAGATGCATGATTCCTCCTGTCTCAGGACTTTTACGGTTGCCTTAACAGAACTAGTTGGGAAGGGCTCTATACATAACAGAAATTTCTTCCTCATAGCTCTGGAGACTTGGTCTTGACTGATTTTGTGTCCTGAAGGGACACTTTTTAGTTCCTAGAAGTGATGTCTTCTCTCTTTGCCTTTCTTCGGATGATAGAAAAAATAGGTAGACCTCCGAATGTAGGGAGCTGCCAGGATGTCGCCTTGGCGAGATAGTCCTACAGCCTGGAGGTATACAAATCCTTTGTTGTTGCCACTCAAGCCAGTGTGCTTGGAGCCTTGTTTTGCATTTCAGAGATGTGGTTCCCTGACCTGTCCTGTGGCCTTGGGCCCTAGCAGAATGGCATCAACCAATCAGCATTCGAGCCTTTCACCCTAGAAAAGCAGCTGCCTCTGGGCTCTGCTTCCTCTCTGACTTTTTCTCTCTAGGTTCTCTAGGTTCTCCCTGGCTAATCTTTCTCTTGTCCCTGCGCTCTCTTATCTTTCTCTCTCTAAGCTAAGTCTCTCTCTTCCCTTCCCCCAATTTTCCTCAATCGAGTGCTCCGAATAAAGACGTGATAGGGAAGGAATTCTTGTTTTCGTGGCGTTCATTCCTGCTGGTCAGGAAGCGCGCCGCATCCGAAGACCTGTTTATAAAGCTCTAATCCTTCATGACTTAATCAGTTTCCAAAAAAGCAGGGCCCACTACCATCCTTTTGGAAGTCAGGATTAAAGCTGTGGATAGGCTAGAGGCAGGGCACAAATGCTCATAACATAGGACTTATGTTTCATCAAAATACCCATGTTATTAAAAACAGTGTAAAGACAACACAAAATCATTTGGCGTCCTTGGGGAATTCTGTTTTGATGGGCTTGCTCCTTGCTACGAATCCTTGTTGGTTTAGGCAATAACTTAAATAATTCCGAATGTGATCAGGTAAGACGTTAAGACGGTAACCGAGCTTATCCTCTGGGATCTGACCCCTGCTCTTCCTTGATGCTCTGCCTCTTTCGGGATTTTGCTTTCTCCCTACATGTCCTGGGCCAAGCCAATTATTCCACAGCAGCAACACCTAACACTCTGGATTACCGCCACAATAGCCCAGAGACTGGTTGTGGAAATGGAGATCATCTAGGCAAGTGAATGAGCCAGTGTCACCAAAACAAGTATTGTATGTTTTACATAGGAGTAAGGAGAAATAGAGGACGGAAGTGAAAGGCTAGCTATTGAGGATGGTGGTGGTTTGAATAAAAAATGGCCCCATAGGCTCATATATTTAAATGCGTAGGCAGTGGCACTATTTGAAAGGATTAGGAGGCCTATTTCCTGGAGGAAGTGTGTCACTGGGGGTAGGATTTGAGGTTTTAAAAGCCCAATCCAGGCTGAGGACTCTCTTCCTTATGTTTGCAAATCTGGACATAGATCTCTCAGCTCCTTCTCCAGCACCATGTCTGCCTGCATGCCACCATGTCCCACCATGCTGATAATACACTGAACCTCTTTAAACTGTAAGTTAACCCCCAATAAAACCCTTTCCTTTCTAAGAGTTGCTATGATCATGGTGTCTCTTCACAGCAATAGAACATTGACTAAGACAGGGATGCAGAGAGAGAAAGGGTTAATAGAGGAGGTAATCACGACCAAAAAGCATGCTGTATGCATAAAAAGAAAAATAAATGAGACCTTTTATTATATATAATTAAAACATGCTAGGAAAACTATTGGAAGTAGATATGAAAATACTATTTAATTAAATGAATTAATTAAACAAGATACGTCTAGAGATCTCGCTATTTCCAGGACTTTTTGGGAGTCACAAATCACTGTCTGGACAACTGTGTTCAGTAATGTGATTTTGCAACATGGTAGTTTGGACACAATGATGGATGATGCTTACGCCTGCCAGTGATACAGTCATATAATATCCCCATGGGATATGCTGCATTATTAGCTTTCAGACTTGCAGGTCTGACTTTTAAATCTCTCTTCCTGTGTCCTGAACACTTTCATGCAATTCCCTACTTCCTTGCTTCCAGGTTTCCCTACCAGGCCTCTCTGTGCATAACAAATTCTCCCTACCACCAAGCCCTTGTCTGGTTCCCTTCAAGGCGCCACCCCCCTCTGCTCCTGGATGTAGTCACCGGTCCTTAGAAATAGCTCACTATATCGGTATCTCTCCTCCCGCACCTCAGCCTGCTTCTGCTATAATTACAGCTTCTATTCTCCACGCTGGTTTGTGAGTCCCTAGATGCTGCTGCAGAAGCTTTCACGAGAAATGTGGCGCTAGGTAGTCAAGGCTTTGTGGACGCTAGAAGAGTGATGAGAACAGACATTACGGATTTCCTTAAGCAACACTAATAAATAAGCACTACTTTTTTTTTCCAGCAATATGAGTAATTGTTACAATTCTATACAGTACTATCCAGAATAGGAAAGGGATATAAAGATCAGTAAATTCATAATTTATTTAATTTTTTTAAACAATATTTTTTTATGTAGCCTAGTCTGGCTGACCTGGCTAACAATCAAGGCTTTTACCTTCTTTGCTCAACATTCCGAATGCTGGGACTGAGGGCCTTTGGCACTGCTCTCGGCTTAGCAAAGTGTCTTTAATTTCCCTTCTGGGTCATTCCTACTTATAGTTCATGACAAACGTTGTCTAAAAGTACTCACTACGGGTATTCCTGAACGGATGATATATCCTGGAACAGATGGCAGCTCCGGGGAAGAGAAGGGCAGAAAGCAAGATGTTCACTCTACTTGTCACCTAGAGAGAGCGAGAACACACTCCCAACAGGGACATCTTGGTTCCCTCTGGACCCTAGAACACACCAGGATAAAGGTATGAAGGAAGGAGTTAGCAAAAAACTCACAAAAAAGCATTGAACTTGAACCCTGCATTCTGGTACTGCTGTGAGCTCCAGGGCGGACTACGGCCTTAAGTCAGGGCCTTTAGTTTACTGCTCCAAACTGAAATCCCAGAGAACTGACATCAACAGTGAGGAGCCCGTGGGACAGTTCAGCATTTGAAAAGCCTGCCCTCAAGTCATTGGTGAGTCTAAAGTATTTTAATAATTTTATTATTAATTATTACTTATAATCATTTTATATTATATTATCATACATCATACAAATTAAATATAATGCATTATAGAAATATAATTGAGGTTATTAATTTTACCATTAATTATTAAATATTTATTGTTAAGTAATAAGATTAATATTATATAATTTGTGTATGATATATAATTTAATAATAATCAGATTACTATTAAGCAATAATAATTAAGGGTGCATTATGTAAACCAGATTCTCAAAGTTTGAGTTACTCTTGGGGTGAAATGTGGTTACCTTAAGGAATTTTAAACTGGGGTTAAAAATTAGCTTAGCGTGGACTTTGACCAGATGTTTCTGTCACGTATAAAGTAAGATGCAGTGCCAACTTGTCCACCTGACTCCACACTGGCCCTTCCTTCTAGTCTGCCGTTTAGAGCAAGCTGGAGTGTGCGGGTCCTTGCCCAGACACAGGTGGACTGCTGTGGTCACCACTGTGGTTGCTGCTCGGAGGTTGGATTACTGGACTCACACAAGAGAAGCACAGGGTGTCCCCTTCCTCCCCGACAGTCTTCCATCTAACTGGTTTAGTTCACAGGGCCTCTGACTGGAAAAGAAGAAACAACCTTTTTGATTTTGAACATCCCTGAGGGCCTGGTAACTGTCTTCCTTCTTGTCTTGTTTTCCTAGCAGAGTCTTTCATCAGGTAGTCAGCAGGATGCGACAAAAGTTCTTTAAAATTCCACTGCTGCAGAAATTAGTGAAGAGCACAGAGAGGCATTAAGTTTTCTTTTCATGTCACTTGGTCTGACCCTGCTAACTCCTCAAGAGTTCAACCAGCCCTTGAGTTCTCTGGGAGGAAAGTCTGCACAAGGCAGAAATACACTCTTCATCTTATTCTCATTGAGATGATCCCTAAACACAGTCCCACTTGGTGGCCTCCAAGGTCACCTGCTAGGCTGGGGAGCAGGTCCTGGCTGTCTCCCACCCCTCTCAAATGTGCGGGTTTTGTTTTATCTTCTGGTTACAGATGCAGCAAACAGCAGTCTGGCACCTGTCCTGCTGGCCCTGCCCAGAGGAAAGCCACTCTGAGAATAGAATCAGAGGGAACAAATGGCTTGCGTGACTGACTATTTTGAGGTGTCAGAGGGTGGAGGAATAAGAACTGAAAGTGTAGAATAAACAGCGCAGAAACTCTGGAGACGTTTGGGGGTTAAGTTCACAGCTGTGCATCCCCACAGAGGTTAGGTTAAGTGCACAAAATTGTCGGTAACCCGGTGGTTTAAATACAGCTCTCTGCGGTGGCTTTATGTACAGCGAAGTCCTCAGGATCTGAGGGACACAGTTTAAGTCTTTTCTAGAAGGGACCACAAGCCTTTAAAATGGTGTCTGCGGCTGAGTTTTCTAACTCACCTGAAAACATTTGGTTCCTGGGACTCTGTTTGCTCCCATAATACAAACTGACGCCTATCCCAGTGTACAGTATGACCTTGGGTTCCGTTTGTGAACCCGAATGTAACGCCTTACCTAGGAGTTCCTGCCTTCCGTGGGCTCCCATGTCTCCCCTGTCACAGAAGCCGGTCCGAGCTGAACAAGTGGGAATGAGATTACAACAGGCTTGAACATGCCCCCTCTGAGTGGAAACCCCATGTGCTCTCTCCAGAACCGCCACTCGTGTATTTTCGCTTTTAATTAATGCGGTTTAAGGTTTTGTACAAGCATATACCATGTGTTGAGCATATCCGTTTCTATATCCTGTGCTCTCTTGCTCAGAAGAGACGCCATGATAAAGGAACCCATTATAAGAGAAAGCATTTACCTAGGAGCTTGCTGACAGTTTCAGGGGTTTATGCATTATCATCATGGTAGCAAGCAGAGTAGCATGCACAGTGCTGGAGCGGCAGCTGGGAGTTACTTCGTGATCCACAGGTAGAGAGAGAGAGAGAGAGAGAGAGAGAGAGAGAGAGAGAGAGAGCCCACCCTCAGTGACACACTTTCTCCAGTAAAGCCATAACATGCTGCAGTTCTCAGGACTATGCAGTGAGATTTCAGCTGACAATTTAGAAGGCCAAGCCACCAGAAATATACATTCTGATGGCGACACACTCAGACACAAGGCATTGGGAGGACTGCCTTTTGAATAGTGGCCATTCTTGCCGTCGATCCCTTGTGAAGCTCTAGTGCTCTCCCTCTACAGTGGGACTCATCCCAAAGCGTCAGCAGTGTATCAATCAATTATTGGACAGTTTTTCTCATGTACTGGAGTATCAGGTGACTTTCTCCCACACTGTCTAACTCTGCTAATAAAGTAAATTACACAGTCCAAACCTTTGTTCTTACAGTCAAATCTCTGCTCCTTTGGCTGATTTAGAAACCAACGCCCCTCAATTGTCTTTTATGGCAGGACATTTGGTCAGAAGGAGAGTCTTGAAGAAAGGTCACAACTGGGGCCTTCACAGATAGGCCCAAGGACTGAATTATGGCATGTCTGGGCATGTCTGGGTTTATCGATTCATAGCCCTCAGAGATAAAGAGATGTGGGTGTCCTTGATTTACCCTCAGCCGATATGGGAAAGTGCAACCCCAGTTAACCCTGTTCTAACTTTAACAGTCTATTAATACTCTGTACTTACTTTTACCTCGGTTTAACGATACAAGATCTTAGTCTAAGAAATTAACTGTGACTTGATCCTGAGAGATAATAGTAAAAAAAAAAAAGATAATGACCATTTGACCAGCTCCGGAGTAAGGTAATCCTTTTCACACAGGTGCCATTGGAAAAAATATCACCGCTTGGCCCAGGTGACTGGAAAGTGTCAGGCTCCAGATTTTGTACTATGTAGCTATAGATTTCCCTTTGTTCTAGCCACTTAGGGTAAAGGATGTAATTCTTAGATCTGAGAGGTCTGCTTTAGCCAGTTAACATTTGACAAAGAAGCTAATGAGGAACAAATGCGTGCTTCCCTCTGCAATTTCTGCCAGTTGCCATGGATATTCTGATTCTGTTCCTAGAACTGCAGTTCCAGGGAGCCAAGAGAGAGCCAGAAGAGAGACAGTGTCACTGCGTTTCCCCCCCTTTTTGCATTTATCGATTACAAACTTCTTGCTTAATTAGTCACATTTAGGAATGTAGTATAGACCACAAACTCCCCTTTTCTTTTCTTGGGATTTTAAGTTCCTTAATTGACCTTTCCTCTTTTTAGAATTGTTGGAGCATTTTACAAGCGACGCCTCCCTTGAGCCATAAAGTAAGCTGACAGTTATTGAGCTATTGCTTTGTGCAGCTCTTATTTGTTTTGTGACCCTGAGAAGTTCAAGCCTTGTAACCTTGCTATTGCCAGAGAATTGCTGATCGTGTGTGTATATAAACAGAAAACTTTGCAGAATGGCAGAACAATAAAGAGACTGATTCGGAAAAATCAGATGTGAGAGAGGTCATTCGCCCTCAGATACCCAAAGGATATCTTTTCACCTGTTGTAGTTTTCAATCTAAACCCTGAAGGGAGTCTTGGGATTGAACCCCAAAGGTTCTTGTTAATATCTCTTTGTCCTTCTAATCCTTTCAAATGGCACCATGCTCTGGTGACTAAGTATTCAAATATATGAGCTTATGAGGGTCGTTCTTATTCAAACCACCACATCCTCTAAGCCAGTCTCCCTTCCCTCATCCCATTAACCTCTTTGTAGCCCTACATAATTTCACTTCCACTTTTATCTCATACAAGCATATATGCATGTCCTAGGCTAGAGAGATGCCTCAGCAGTTAAAGGTACTTGTTCCTCTTTCAGAAGACTTGAATTCAGTTTCTAGCACCCATGTGGTAGCTCACAACAGCCTGTAACTTCAGTTCCAGGAGATCTGACACCCTCTTCTGTTCACTGAGGGTATTTGAATACATGAGGTGCACAGGACATATATGCAGGCAGAAGACATATGTATAAACTAAAAATAAATAAATCTTAAAAACAATTTTAAAAACATAAATATGCACACATAATCTAGAAGCCACAAATGCGAGAAAATATATGATATGTGCCTTTATGAGATTGATTTAATTCATTTAAAATGATTATCTCCAGTTGTATACATTTTCCTGCATTTGGCATGACTTCATGTTTTTGTGAATGAGTGAAATTCCAATGTGCAGAATACTTTTGTCTATCCCTCTGTTGTGGGACACCTGGGTTAGTCCCATAATTTAGCCGTTGTGAACCGTCCTGCAACAAACAGTGATATGCAAGCATCTCTGTGGTATGCCAATCTGGAGCCCTTCAGATAAATAAATGTCCAGGAGTCTCACTTAGAACTATTTTTAGTTTTTGAGGAACCTCCATACCGAGTTCCGTAGCTGTTGAACCAGGCTGTGTTTCCACTTGAAGTGCGCAGGGAATCTCTTGCCCAGATCCTCATCACCATTTGATGTTATTTGTTTTCTTGATGAATACCATTTGACTGGGGAAAAAAATGAAGTTTTCATGTAGTTTTGATTTGCGTTTCTTTGACGATTAATGAGGCTGAACATTTTTCCATGTATTTATTGGCCATTTGTAGTCTACCTTTTGAGAATTGTCTGCTCATTTCATTAGCGATTGTACATATTGTTTAGGTTCTGGTTTTGTTTTAGTTCTTTGTAGAGTCTAGAAATCCATTCCTTGTCAGATACTTAGCTAGTAAAGGGTTTTCTCCAATTCTCCAGGCTGTCTCAACTGTTTTCTTTGTTGTACGGAGTTTTTGAGTTTCATAGGTTCTATTTGTCAACTTCTGTTCACATTGCATTCATTACTTCCTTTAAATCCTTTGATACAAAGTGTCAGAAGCAGAAGTAGTGGGGAAGTATGCAAATGGGAACTGGTTTGTATACATATATTTTCCACTAAAAGAATCTGCAGGAGGGGGATCTAGAGAGATGTTTCAGCGGTTAAGACCATCAGCTGCTTTGCCAGAGGACTGGGTCTCAGTTCCCACATTTCCACGTGGCACTTTACAATCACCTTTAATTCCAGCCCCGGGGACCCAGTGCTCTCTTCTGGCCTCCACAGACACCAAGCTTCCTATGGTATAGACTACATGTAAGGAAAATACCCAAGTCTGTGCCTGTATATTGATGCAAACATCTTTATGTATAGAAATTTCTTTACTAAAATGACTTATTCCAAGCATAATGCTTAGTTGATAACTTGCTTTTTCCACTTAACAATGCACTTTAAGTCATCAGACTTAGCAAAGAAAAATACAGAATGCCCAGTTAAAATTTTAATTTCAGACAGGCAAAGTGTTTTTATGATAGAAACTGTACCAACTATATATATATATATATATATATATATATATATATATCACTATTTGTGATGATCAATCTTCATTTTAATTTGATTAGATTTTTTATAATCACCCGGGATATACATCCCTGGGTGGGTCTGCTGAGGATGTTTCTAGAGAAGCTTAACTGAGGGTGAAAACACTCCCTGAATATGGACTGAGCTATCTCAAGGGCTTAAGTGCTAGACTGGAAAAAAAAACTGGAAGAAGAGAAAGCAAATGGGATGCGAGCATTCATTTCATCCTTCTCTACTTCCTTACTACAGAACATGTGACCAGCTGCCTCAGGCTCCTGCAGCCATGCCTTGCCTTCCATGGTGGACTGTACCCCAAACTGTGAGTCAAAAGAAAACCCCTTGCTTTTGTCAGGTATTGGTCACATCAATGAGAAAAGTAACCAATAGACGGTTCATCTAAACTTTAAACTCTGTATCTGTATGTTTCATGTTTTGGTTTGCACATTTTGACCTATATCTCAGTCAAGTGAATCATTGCATGTTGCTAAGTAACAGCTCTTGGTAGTGGGATTAAAGATAATTATTATATTTTTCCCTTGATTCACATTTGTCAGAAGCCTATCAGTGAAAGAATTTGTAGATAGGTTTGTAGCAAATAGAAGCTTTTGCCTGTACAGCAGGTGGGTTGGTGGAGCTATGGAGTCTGGGAGAAGAAGCTGGCATGTTCCATTGTTTATCTTTGTGGTAGAGGATGCTCTTGGGCCATGCAGAGGAAGTGGGTGAGAAGGAAGCCGGTCTTGTACCTCAGAGGGTTTGATGTCTTTCTTAAAGTCCTGCAGTAGTCCTATAAGAGGCCACTCCAATACCTAGAACTTAGGAAGTCAAAAGAAACTTCATGGTGAACACTGCAAGGCCTAATCGAGCTACACAGGACCCTGGGTTCCCACAGTTCCCCATGGGCCCTGGTTTGCAGCTCTCTCCTAGGAGCTCAGTAACTCTCCATTCCTCATGTCCCACATGTTGGGAGTTGACTAGATGCTCCAATGAACTCAGAATACTCGATACAGGATTTTCTGGGGCCCCTTGTCTAGGTCCTGCTGAAAATAGGGAAGCTGGGAGGTGGACGACTTTGCTGTAAAGCTCTGATTCCTACAGTGGCTGCACTAATGCACTCCTTTTTCCCAATGTCCTTGCCAAAGTATGTTCATTTGCGCTCTTAATGACAGCCATTCTGACTGGGCTGAAATGGAATTCCAATGCAATTGCCATTCGTATCTTTTCAATGGCTGACTAGAGATGGTGGCATTTCTCATGCATTGATTGGCACATTTCTACTTCTTTTGAAAACTGTTTTACATCATTGATATGCTAGGTAATCATATGACTTGTTTTGTCATTTTATATATATATATATATATATTAAAATCCATTAAATTAATAGCTGTTAAAAACTTACCCCATCTTGTATTCTTTGTTATGCAGAAACATTTTAATTTGATGCAGCTCCATTTATCAATTCTTGCTGTTATTTCCTGTACTATTGGAGTCCTGTTCAGAAAGTCCTTGCCTATGCCTATTTCTTAAAGTATTTTCCGTATTTTTTTTTTGGTAGTTTCAAAGCTTCAAGACTTACATAAAGATATTTGATCCATTTTCAACTTAATATCTGCAAAGTCAGAGATGGGAATCAAATTTCATTATTTTTAAATGTTTTAATTAGCACACAGGTAGTGGCGTTCCTGTGGCATTTATTCACACTTATGTTGTTTTTGTTAATTCCCTATTTCCCTGCCTCCCACTAGAACCCTTTTGTCTGAATTATTCCGCTTTCAACTCCCATGTCACCTCTGTTAAACGACCCTGCCATCTTCCTTCCTTAAAACCTTTTCTCATCCTGAGGTCTCATTAATGGTTTTGTGACCTATACCCAAACTTGCCTCCATATAAATACACATGTATAAAATTAGAATCTAAGAATCACATATGAGGGACAAAACATGGTCATTGTCTTTCTGAGCTTGGGTTATCTTACTTAAAAATAGAACAAAGGAAAAATTTCCTTCATCTACTTGTATGTATGTAGTTTACTCATTTGTTAAAGAGACTGTCTTTCCTCTGACATGTGTCTCTGATCTTTCCTGAAAATTAGTTGGCCGTAGCTATGAGGACTTGCTTTGTGTCCTCTGTTCCGTTGATCTATTTGTCTGTTCTGGTGCCAGTCCTATACTGTATTTGTTACTAAGGTTCAGCAGTATAGTTTGAAAGTAGGTATTGTGGCAGCTCCATCATTACTCTTTTCTGCTTCCACAAGAACGTTAGACTATTGGTCCTAGCTCTGGAAACAGTGGTTATAGGACATTGGTTGAGATGGCATTGTATCTATCCATCTTTGACAATGCATTGTATCTATCAGTGTTTTGATTCTATGGCCACTTTCAAAACTTTAATTCTACCAATCTGTAAACATAAGGGTCGCTCAGTCTTCTAGTGTCTTTTTCTATTTCTTTCTTTAGTGTTTTTATACTTTTCACTGCAGAAATCTTTCACTTCCTCGGTGAAGTTTATGTAATTTCCTGCCTCCTTCATCATACTACTTGTATCCCCTTACTTTGCTAGAAGTGTCTATTAGATGTAAGTATTTTGTGGAGTCTTTGGGGTATTTTGAACAGAGGATCACACTGTCTGACAATAGGAGGTCCCCCTTCTTAAAGATCCTACCAACTTTTAACATCCCTTTACTGGAGACTAAAATTCTATGACATGAGCCCTTAGAGGACATACCCAAACCATTTCTAAGTGCGGCAGTTAGAGGGAGAAAAGAAGCCAAGAATGAAAGAAACAATGGATGGAGAAAGGGAGTAGGAAGAAAGGAATTGTAGCCCAGGAAAAGTCAATAATGTGACAGAAGATTGTACAGTGGTTCCAACACGGTAGAGCTGATGACCATGCAGTTAGCTCTAGCCCTCTAGTATTAGATGTTGGGCTATCTGTATTTAATGTGGATATTTAAGTAACTGACTGTGTGGTAGGTGTCTGATAAAACCATTTCTCATCGTCTTGAACTTTGTAGCAAACGAACCTTCCTGTCCCTATTAATGACCTCTGTGTGCTTTATCTGTAAACTACTAAGAGGTTGTTTGTCATTAGAGCTACAAAACAAATAAGGAATTCCAGGCTAGCAATTTACATGAACCCATAAATCTTTCAGTCGGCCTTTGTATTGGTCCACATACAGAGAGAGAAGGAGGATACCTTCTGAGGGTTCAATTGAAGAGTCTAAGGAGGAAGATGGAGTGGATGAGATGTTAGGGGAACTTGCAATGGAAGGGGAAGCACCTCCAGATTTCTAGAAGTGTCTGTTCTTCTGATCCTTAAGGCATATGACAAGGAGCTTGGAATCCTGGGAGAGGCTGCCTGGTGAGAGGCTGTAGAGAACACCACTGCTAGGACAGGAGCAAGGCAGTGAGGATGCAGAGGGAATACCCTCTTCTCCTTCCATCCTCTGATCTGCAGGTACTTCCTCTTGCAAAGTCCAGCCAAGAAGTCAAAGGGCAAAGAAGCTGATGTCATGCAAAAATGCTGTCTCCTGGGAACACAGCACAAGGCAGGGGAAGCATCATGGAGGCACACAAGACACCGTGGGGCAGGAGAGACAAATAACAAGCAGGTAGCACCTGAGCTGAGACCTCCACACATTCGAATCTGGAGGCACCGGAAACTGGCTCCTGGCTTTCAGGGAGTAGAGAGCAGCTGGTGCATGGACCGTGCAGGTGGCACTGCAGGTGAGACCTCCACGTAGTGTAACCTGGAGGTTCTAGGGCATGGCTTTGTGACTTCAGGGAAATAGATACCAGCTGCTGCCTGGATCATATTTGCCTCTTGATATTTCTGCATTAAATGTGTGCATGTGTTCACTCTCGCGGGTAGGCAAGTGTGTGTGTGTACATGTGTGTGTGTGTGGTTTTTGTAAGCAAAAGGCATTACTTTTTAAACTGCAAGTTCAGATGTCTCCTGAGAAGTCAGGGCCCTTGGTGGAAAGCACTTAGTCTTCTCAAGAAGCTGTGCACAGCCAAGGCCCATTGATGTCTGAGATCACCTCTTCTGCCCTCTCTAGTCAGCATGCCCAGTGGCGTGGCTGGAACCATCTGAATTCTTGAAGCCAATGGACAGAGCACAGTCTCACCACCTCTACACCAGGCCTACGGTCAGAGAAGCACATAGCACCTAGACTCCAGCAATAACAATGACTGAGACACTAGAGCCATTTCTCAGTATCAGCCAGTCTCTTCTCCAGGATAGTGGAACTCACATACGGGAGATTAGTTTGTGATTCCCCTTCTAAGTTACACCATATTTTTCAATATTAACATGCCACGCTAGTGGCATATTCTCTGGATGGCTGCTTAGGTTACATTTTTGTTAAAAATGGTGAGTGTTCTTACATGTTGCTCAGTTTAAGGCAGAGAAATTTGAGAGTAATTCATTTTTTAAGAATGAATTTCTCCTGTGTAAGCTTTTATTTGTTCTTCTGAAAGTCCAACAGGATCTAGTTGTCGGACTTAAACGATGCCATTTAAAAATCAGACTTCTGAGCTCTTGGCAGAGCGGGTATTATTCTGATCAAGCCTGACCCACCTCGTGGTTTCCTAGAGGTCCTGGGGACCTGACCATTGAACTGGGGGAAATGCTAACAGTTCTTAGGAAACAAACTGCCGGCTAATCCATAGTAAGCCACTCACAAGAATTTATTTTCCCAGAAGACATAGGTGAGTGCCAATTTGACTGGAGGCAGAGGGGGTAGTTGGCCCGTGGAGGGCAGAGGAAGGGCTGGTGGTGACACACGAGTCTGCCGGCTTTGCTGTTCTCTCTTTCATCCCTTCCATTCATCAGCACCGGTAAATGTCTCGTTGGACTCCAAGCTCGCTTCTGCAGGACCTGGGAAAATGGTGGCCATCTGTTTGTGTTCATGTTCCATGATTCTGTTCTGTGAGTGACACTGTACTGGGGCCGTGAGATTAACTTTGAAACACTTGTCATGCCATTTCCGGTCTCCCTGTTTCCGAGAACGGGGCTGGCCCTCTCTGCTAAGTACTCCTTGCCTGTGTGTGTAGTCTTCGTGAACATCAGTTTTTCTTGCCATCTTTGTTTTCTGGCGTTGTGGCACAGATGTTCGTGTGCATGCAGGTGTATATGTGTGCTTCGACGTGTGGAGGCCAGAGAACACTCTCTGGCAGTTGCTTGGTCACTGTCCACCATCCTTTTTGTTGTGGTGGTGGTCATTGGTTTGCCGCTGATCTGAGGCTCGCTGCTTAGGCTGGGGACTCTGCCAACAAGCCCCAGGGATCCACCTGTCTTCCTAAAACTGAATTTACAAGAATGTGTGTCATAGAGCCCAGCTTTTATTTATTTGTTAATGTGGGTTCTGTTGATCAAACTCAGTTCCTTGCACAGCAGGTACCTTATCTACTGAACCATCTCCCCAGAACTTTTATTTATCCTTTAATTTTAAGGCAAGTGTCCCAATGGTTCCCAGTGAACTGACCCGACCTCACAGTACTGCCTTCTTGTCACCAATGCCTCGAGGGTCACAGAGGTTCTACTGCAGCAGGATGGAGGAGCTAGGAGGCAGACAATGGGAGGACCAGCAGCTCCGCACAGGCCATCCACCGAACGCATCCAGCTGAAGGGTACATTTCAGCAAAAATTGCTTTTACTGTATCACTGCATTCGATTGGTAAGAACAGAGCTTTAAAAAACACTATCAACAGAACCAAGGACCTGCCTGAGTGCATATTCCTTACACACCCGGCTTCCCGGACAATGCCTGATAAAAGCGAAAATAATAGTAACCACATTACTCCAAGCACAGCCCCGCCCCTCCCCACGTTATTGCTTTGCTTAGAGAAACCAGAAGCATCCGTCAGCGTGGCCCGTGTGGGTGCACAGTGTGCATTCACACCCAAACTCACACCAGCTCAGGCTGGTCATTTGTTCTGTCTTAGAAATGCCGTGTGCCCTTCCTCCTTAAGTAGGCAAAGCAAAACATCCCAGGCTGACCCAGAGTGCTCACCTCTGTGAAGCATTGTGGAAGGACTGGTTTGATACTCTGACTCCGGGCCTCTGACAGGCACACCCAGAGCAAACAGGGACTTTTGAATCAGAAAAGCAATGCCTTATCAAGCTTTCCATTTGGTTTGCTTGAGTTAATGTTTATCATAATGCTCCTCATAAATCAGAAGACAAGTACTAAGCAGGAAGGAGAGGCAGGTCCGCCCCACTTGAATGAGTCACTCCATTTCCTAGAGATTTCAACCAGACGGCAATAAACCCCAGACCAGCCTGGAATATCGCTGAAGGCCAGGCCGTTGCTGCCACCCTCGGGGTGAACACGTTGATCTGCACTCCCAGGATAAGTGACTCCCCCCTCCCCGCCTCCGCTAGTGTTCCACCTTTGGAGAGCCCTGTCCCCCATTTTAAAAATGAAAGTCGAAGGTCCTAAATCAGGCGTTAGACATCATCACAAATTGGATTTTCCTGTTGGTATTTTTTGTTTCCACTAAGGAGCTGAGTGCCACTGTGACCCCTCTGTGACTCCCCAGGAGTTTCCAGTGACTGTCCACTGCCCCGGGGGTGGGGGGAGGGACTTGTGGATGGGCTGGAGGAGGGTCACTCATTGTAAACTTAGAAATCTGAAAACCAAGCTGAATTTTCTTCAAAATTTGGGCTTATTTACCAGTAACTGGAAATCCTACTGTGCCTTTAGACTCAGAGACAGCAAGCGATCAAGTTCTCTGTTGCAGAACAGTCGTAAAGTCGGGCTTGCTTCGTGGCCTTGTTCACAGGGGATGAGAATTATATAGGAGGCATATATAGGAATCACTCTGCCCCGTTCCCACAGGGGATGAGAATTATATAGGAGGCATATATAGGAATCACCCCACCCTGTTCCGAGCACACAGATGTATTTCTTCCCCCTTGAAGATGAACTCAAGTCTCCTCTCTCCTCCTGGAGATGTCAGAGAATGTAACTGAAACTTCCAACTGTCCAATAACATGGCTGCCCCCAATCCCTCCCGAAGGTCGTAGAAGTCCTGCTCGGAGTCACTGATTCATCGTAAATTTCAGAAGCAATTGGCTTCTGAATCTCACGAAAACCAGATTCCCCAGTGTGTGGAGGAACATGCACACGGAGACCGAATGTGTTCTTCATGATGCCACAAAGTGTTTTATCGAGCCCCTTAGAACAAGTTAAATTGATGGTTACAAATATGGCCTCAATAAGTAGCAAGCCCCATGGAAGGCATTTCCGTGACATTTACCAAGACTTTGAATTCTGTATCACTGTTCTGCCAATTTCTCTTTAGGGATTTTTCCTGTATGACATTATCTATGTGTAAGGTCAGACATCAGAACATTGTTCAATATCAGTCATTGAGAGAACTATTACAAATCAACAAGAAATTATACTGTTTCCAATTGGACATGGTGGCTCATGCCTTTAATCCCAGCACTCAGGAGGCAGAGGCAGCTGGATCTCTGTAAGTTTGAGGCCAGCCTGGTCTAGCAGTGAATTTTGTTAATAGCAAGGCTATTTAGAAAGACCCTGGCAGAAAAAAAAAAAAGGAGGGATTGGAGGTGGGAGACTGGAGAGATGGTTCAACTGTTAAAATCTAAGCTAACAACCAAAACCATCAAGAAATTACAGCATTTTCACAGGAAGGAAAGACTATTTCTATGCTCTGTATCTTATCTAAAAGATACAGGGTGGATCAGCGCGCCAAGGTGGGCTCAGCAGCTAACAGTGCTTGATGGAAAAGCCTGTTGACCTGGGTTCCATTCTGAAATCCGCTAACTGTGGAAGGAGAGAACTGACTCCATCCTCAAAGCTGTTCTCTGACCTCCACCCGGAAGCCATTCGTGAAAACAGTTCCTGGATCGCAGCGGGAGCTTATGATTTGGGGACTTAGGAGTGGCCAGCATTGAGCTGTCTGCACGTCCTGCGGTAACCGAGACACTTGTATGACTGAGGACAACGCTGCGGGTTCAGTTCTCTGGAGCCGAGGGAAATGGAGAACCATGGTGGAGTAAAACCCCACAGTTGTTCCCATCCATATAACTTCCTGATATTGTTAACAGAGATTGGAGAGGGAGAGAAGGCAGTGGGGCGCCTTCATGTCGCCTCAACTGCCCGTTATTCTCAGGAAGAAGCTGACAATTTCTTCAGCTCCAGTCATTTTACTCAAGGAATTGGCTGCCGCAGTGAGCAGCAGGCAGCCAAGGTCCACCGGGTCCACTAGAGGGCACTGTGCTCTCATTTCTGAGGAAAGATGAACCTCGACTTCGTTGCTGCTTAAGTATTGTTGATCTCTCATTTTTTATTTTATTTTTAAATACATTTAAATTAAAAGATAGTCATTCCCCATTTCCCTTCCCTTTCCTTAAACTCTTCATCCACTCCCTCCCATGTACCCCTGCACTCTCAAACACATGTGTACAAATATAGAGTATATATAATCATACATAATATGTAGACTATATACATTACATACATGCACAACTATACAAATACCCCATGCGATGTGAGAACTTCCCAGCTAGTGTGTCTATTTCTATTGTCACCATTCACATCTTGTTTATGTGGTCATTTCTAGGAGAACGGGTTTCACAATAGACTTCCTGGTATCCCGGCTCCTGCTCCCCCTTTCTGAGATGTTCTCTGGGCCATACATGCAGGAACAAACAGTAGATGTATCTGTTGGGGATGCGGTCCCCATTGTCTGCTGAACTCTGCACTGTGGTTTTGGTGAGGGGTATTAGCTGCATTTGCTGCGGATGTAAGGATAAGATTTGGAATGGAGCAAAGAGTTAAGCTGGGCTAGCCAAGCTGTGGTAGTGGATTCTCTTCTAAGACACAGGACCTCCTAGCCCCAGGTAGTTGTTCTAGCTATGATTTCTGGAAACACTGTTTCCCACAGTTCCCTGTACCAAAGGCAGACAGTGTCCTGCTGATGAATCAGCCCTCTGTCATAATATTTGTTGGATGTATTAGACCTCTAGCACTAGGCGTGATTTTCCTCCTGTTGAGTGGCCTTAAGGCCACCTTAGGCTTGCCACTTAGGTCACCAGCAATGTGTGGGCCCCACTTACTACACCTTTGTAAGTATCCTGCCACGCTGCTATTGTTGTGGTTCACAGGTGTGTCACCTGGGTAGGACTATTAGTTGTCACCTCCTCTTGGCAGCTTACGTGTACTCTCTGGTACCTTGGAAGCTAGACTGTAGGAAGGAAGCTTTTGGGTAAAGCCCAGTAGGAGTAACCTGAGTCCCTAGTGGTGTCTTCAGCAGCAGAGGGCTACCTTCAAGCTCGGAGAGGTGACCGGGGGCGACAGTAGTAGCCGTGTTGTTTTGAGAGTCACTTGAACTATATCATCAACATCTTGAAAGGAGGTTTATTGTGCCTGGCACTTGGATTTTTGTTAGTCCATGGTTCTTGTGGGGAGCGTTGTCAGTTCAAGTGACATACTTCATTTAAGATGTGTATATACATACATACATATATATATATATATATATATATATATATATATATATGAGAGAGAGAGAGAGAGAGAGAGAGAGAGAGAGAGAGAATATAGTATATACATTTAGGAAAATACAAAATAATATGATTCTTTGATGCTTTATCCAGTCCAACAACCTTGATGTTACTTGTCTCTCCTCCCTCTCTCTGTGTGTTGAAGTAGCAACAACAACATGGCAGGATACTCATAAAGGTGTAGTAAGTGGGGCCCACATGTTGCCCTCCCCAGCTAGAACCCTCCCGTTTTTCTGTTTCTGCCTTCATATCACTGGTATTCTGCTATTTCCCTCTCAAGCCCCCACCTCCATTGTCCTTTTGTATTTTCCTGGTTTCAGCAGTTACTGCAGGTTGCATATTCACATGTGAAGATTTGTAGCTAGAAACCACAGATGAGAGAACATTCCATCACATATTGTCTTTCTGGGCCTGAGTTACTTCATGTACTATAATCTTTCACAGGCCCATCTATTTTATTTTTATTTGCCCTGGAGGAGTCTGCTGTTGTATATATATGTATAATACCATGTTCTTATTATGTATATTTATTACATTTTCATTGTTATGCATATTTACCACATTTTTATTATGTATATGTACCACATTTTCATTATTATGTATATATACCTCATTTTCATTATTATGTTTACATACCACATTATTACTATCCATTAATCAGCTGAAACAAATTTAAGTTGTTTCCGTTTCCTAGCTGTTGAGAACGGGGTGGTGATGAAATTACTGAGCAAGTATCTGGGAAATAAAGGGATGAGTCAACATACATAATCAAATTAATATAGCAAATCATATAAGTGGGCTTAAAGACAAAAGCACATGAGTATGTCAATAGATGCAGAGAAGGCCTTTAACCAAATCTGACATGCCTTCATGATAAAAGTCCTAGAGAGAGTAGGACTGAAAAGAACATACCTCAGCATGCTAAAGGCTTGTGTGTCAAACCCTGACCAACATCATCATAAATAAAGACTAGAGGCAACTCCATTGTGATAGGGAACAAGATCGGGCTACCAGCTATCCCCACTCCTTTTCAACAGAGTTCTGGAAGAACTCACCATAACAAGAAGGCAAGAAAAGGAAATTAAAGAAATGCAAAGAAGAAAAGAAGTCAAATTATCCCTGTTTGCGTGTGGTATATGATATTATAATAAGGGATTCAAAAAAATTCCACCAAAAAAAAACTTCTAGAAATTATCAACAAATTCAGCAAAGCAGCGGGGTACAGAATCTACTTACAATCTATAGACCAACAGCTAACACGCCAAGAGTCTGTGGACATGTTCCCCTTTACAACAGCATCAGAAACAATAAAATATGTTGGAAACAAATCTAACTAAGAAAGTACAATGAGAAGTTTAAATTTGTGGGGAAAGAAATTGAGGAAGAAACCAGAAAAAGAGAAGACCATGGATGGTAGAATATTGTGGAAATGACCATCCTACCAACAAGAATTTACAGATTAAATGCAATACCAAACAAATTACCTGTGGCATTCTTCACAGAAAGAGAAAATTCCATATTAAAATTCGTGTCAAGTTACAAAGAACACTGATAGTCAAAGCAATTCTGAGCAAAACGAATAATACAAGAGATCTATTCCAGACTCAAGAGATATTTACAGAGCTACAGTCATTTAAAAAATATGCCAAAAAACCAGACATGTACATGAATGGAACAGAATTAAAGACTCAAACATGAGTACACTAACTTCAATCACTTAATACATAACAAAAAGGAAGTCATATACCACAGAAAACACCGCATCTTTAACAAACGGTGCTATGAAAACTGATGCTCACATGTAGGAGAATGAAATAGGTAAGTATCCATCACCAGACACAGAAATTAGCTCCACGTGGATCAAAGTCTTCATTGTGGAGCTCGAGGATTTAAAACTGCTAGAAGAAAAGAGGCAGCACAAGACACAGGTCCAAGTGCAAGACAGAACTTTCCAGACAGGACTCATCTCAGGGTCACACTTGACAAATGGGACCTCACTAGGGCCCCAGACCTTAGCACAGCTGACTCCATGATAGAAATACCACTCAGGCTGTAAAACTGTAAAACTCAGCATGTAGACAGCACCACTCAGCAAAACTGAAACGAAGACCTAACCCATCAAAGTCCAGAGTTCTGGGAAAGTCTCTAAATGTACTAATCTTGTTGGGGTTTTTTTTTTTTTTTTTTTGAGGTTTTTTTTTTTTCTTCTGTAGTTCTGTTTCTGGCTAACTGTTCTTGTTAACTGAGGTATGTCAACCCAGAACATGGTTTCTGTGCTTAAAAGTCTACTCAAGAGCTGGCCAATCCTGCAACTACCCAGGCCCAGAACCAGGTAGATAGATGTGCTGGCCACCCCAACATCTCCCACATCTGTGATCTACTGGAGCATGTGAAGGAACTGGCCCTATAGATCCAAAACTGCAGAATCCCCCTTACGCAGGGCATCAGCAGGATGTCCAAGAGGAGTTCCAGGGAGCGCCTGGCATTGATAGTGTAGAAGACAGAGACCGCGAACCAGGCCAGTTACTCTTTGCAGTGAGCGCTTGCAATTGAAGATATGTGATAAGGTTTACCGCATGACTCACTATGCCATGCTGCAGCTTCCACGGTGAGATTGGCTTTTTCTGCCTCTCTCACTTTTTCTTTTTTCTCTTAAGATTTATTTTATTTTGTGGGGAGAAGAGGACGGGGAGATGAATGGGATGGAGATGCATGGCGTGAAAGACACAAAGAATAAATAAAAAGGAGGGGGAAATAAAGCTCACCCCGAGAAAAGCTTGGTGTCACACTGTGATCCCAAACATGTAGTGTAAGCACCAGTTGGCTAATACTTTCTATTAGCTTAAATCTGTGTCCAAGCAGTCTTCTCTGGTGAATGCCCCACAACAGGGACCTCTACAGTCTACAGTCTACAGTCTAGCTGGGGGCACAGCTGAATAACTGGAGAAGAAACTCAGAGTGGTAGAGAACCTTTGTTAGCTATACATCTGAGGATTAATTTCCAGAATATCCAAAGAACTCAGGAAACAAATGATCCAATGTAAGAATGAGCTAGGAATCTAAAGAGAGGGTTCTCATTCAAAAAGAAAATATGGTAAAATTGTTCATCGTTCTTAGCTAGCAGGGAGATGCAAATTGAAATAATTCTGAGATTTCGTCTCATGTTGGTCAGAATGGCTAAGAGCAACCAAAGAGCTGGCAAACAAGGCTGGGGAGGCTCTGGGGAAAGAGAAGCAGCCATTCACAGTGGGTGGGACTGCAAACTGATGCGACCACTCTGGAAATCAGTAGGGAGGGTGCTCGGAAAACTAAAAAGAAATTGACTGTAGGACCCAGCTATTCCACTCCTTAGCATACATCCCCAGGACTCAACATCCTATTGTCGTTGGTCAGAACACATGTAAACTTTGGTTTTGAAATAAGTCACTGAAGAATAAATCTGAAAGTGTTGTACTCTTAAATGTCTTAGTATCAGACACTGGAACTTGGAAAACAGAGAAATACTTCCAGAAATGTCAATGAGATAATAATAAACTCGAGATATCTACTTAGTTCTGATAATTTTTTTAAGACAAGAAAATGTGCAAAATGCGTCTGGTGCCTATTTTCCATCATAAGTCAGTTTTCCTGCCTTTCAAGGCCACAGAGTCAGTTCTTACTGCTTAGCCAGACTCAGGCCTGTGAGTCCTAGAGAGTTTGGATACACATCGGGGATCTGGTTCCTACACCCAAGCAAGTAGGAAGTTTAGTTCAAGCCTTTAATGCAATATTTACTGTTTATCTTTTCAGAGTTTTTTTCTAGGAAGACCAAATTACTGAGAGCAGTAAAGAAAAAACAGAGAACTGGCTGTCCACAGGCACAATGTGCCTAATTCAGCAATCTGCCCCCAATACTTTTAGCTCCAAGAGCCCTTCATAAATCCAGGCAAACAGAACTCTAAGTGATTTAAAAGGTTATAAGAAAGGGTGCTTCCTTAAGTCTGAAAACAAAAGCATCAAGATGCCAGTGATGAGCTTCTTAGTTTTTCTTGACCCAAGGGGTATTATCTTGCAGACCAGTGACAACTGTGAACCCACCAGTAAACGCGGGATTAAATTTCATCAGACTTGTTTGGCAGAGAAGAGCAAAAGCGCGATGAGCAGCATCCCTTGATTTCTCTTTCGTTTCCAAGGCATCACTCGCTGCTCTTTAAACACACATCCATGCATGATCTGAGAGAGTTGAAGGCCCGCTGGGTTTACTCATCACAGAGATCTGCCGCTCAATCTACAGGCTTACAGGCACGGCCTCCCCTAAGGCTAGGGATCACGCTTCCCACCATCCTCTTCTTTCTGTAGTTCTGGGTCAGAAATGCTGGCAAGGATCGTGAAGGAAGGCAGATGTGATAAAAAAAAAAATACTTAGAGAGTTGCTGACACACGTAAGGTAGTCTCCGTCCCTTGTGACAGCAGTCAGAACCACCGTGATTTCTGTGGAAGATCACGGCCTTAGCTCTCAGATACACTGCTTTCACTGGTGCATATGTCATCCTGGGCAGCTTTATCCCATTTTCTTCTGGCAGAAAGAATGGAGTTGACCTCCCCAGGCCTTTCAGATGACCTGATCTGAA